>NC_067250.2:37433148-38758386 GCF_019359855.2 Lolium perenne
AATAGGTTAGTGCCGGAAAATGCATAAATATGACATAAAGTATGCATAAAACATGTAGATATCATCAATAATGTGGCATGGAACATAAGAAATTATCGATACGTCGGAGATGTATCATACCCATTCATTTGCTGCCAACTGTTTTTGTACTGCATGCTATTCCTTTTATAGTCATGCTATTGGCATTTCCAATCTGGTTGTTCTTATACCACGTCATTAGCTCAGCGCTAGCCGCTAGCTGTTTTCTCGTGCCTGCTATTCTCACACTGCTTTTATAATCATGCTATGTGCATTTCCAATCTGCTTGCTCTTATACCTCGTCTTTAGCTTATAGCTATTTTTTTCCATGAATGCTCCTGTCGCACAGCTTGTATAATTATTGCTGCGTGCATGTCTGGTCTTTGCATTATCATAGACTAACTTGTCAATGTTATTTTTCCTAGGGATTGATCATGCGAACCACTTATTAGAACATCCAACATTAACATCGGGGACGCTAGGGAAGGTTGGAATCTGAGTTCTTGGTTGGTAATTTTGGCAGTTTACTTCCGTTATTATCTATAACCTATATGCATTGTTCCTTATGCAAGAGATTAACACTTGGAACCCTGCCATAGCAATGCCATTCATGCTTTACTATGTTTCTGCCTATTTGATATGCTTGTCTTGGAGCAACTGCGAAGGTGATTTGAACCTGACATTTGGTCATTCTTAATGCCAGTTTACTTTATGTGGACAACCTTGGCATTACCCAACTCTAAATCTGAATGTCTGAAATTCGTATCTCATGAAAAGCAACATCTAGTTGGTTTTAATCTGATATCTGGTAAATATTGGCTTATTCATTTGGCAGCTCAAGTTTTTTGTTATTTGAAACCAGCTGACTTGGTCTT
Source organism: Lolium perenne (assembly GCF_019359855.2). Classification (NCBI taxonomy): domain Eukaryota; kingdom Viridiplantae; phylum Streptophyta; class Magnoliopsida; order Poales; family Poaceae; genus Lolium; species Lolium perenne. The sequence continues at coordinate 37,434,042 of NC_067250.2, forward strand.
AAATGTGATATCTAAACACAGATTAAGGACAATGGAGTAGGAGTGTCGTGGATGTGACCACGGCAGATGCTACAGGGGGTAGCACTTCGTTGATGCGAGGTGAAGGGAACATTGCCATCTACTGGTCGAGGTGCAAGAGACGCAAGGGTTTTACCTAGGTTCAGCCCCTCCGGAGAGTAAAAGGCCTACGTCCTGCTAGATCTTTATTGCTCAGTGGAGAATTACAATGGGGGGGCTCAGTCGGCGAGAAGCCAGGAGCTTACAATGGGGAGATTGGATCTCAGATGTTGTCCTTCTAGGGTTTAGCCCGGGGGTTTATATCACCACCCCCGGCCTAGGGTTACAAAGGGATAACTCCGAATCATCTTAGTTACTACAAATCCGGGATACTACACCCTTCCTCAAGTAATCTCTATCTTGAACCGTGCAAATCATCTCTTTCAAGACTTCGGCCCAGTCGCCTTCGGGCCCAGTCGGTTGGGCGACTGGCGATCCCTTCTGGGCCTTCGTCCTCGTGGCGAGTGGGACTGGCGACCCACCCCCTATGGGCATATCCCCATCAGTAGTCCCCGAGCGCGGTGGTGACGAAGCGTAGATTCGGCGTGGATCGCGGAGAGACACTAAGGCGGATTAAGGTGAATCACCGCCGGGCTCCTGAAATAAACTCCAGCAGATCGCTAGTCTTCACTCGCCCGAACTTGATGAGCCATTCGACGCATGACAGTCGGCGTTATGCCAGTCGTCGTAGGGCAGTCGGCGCATGCCAGTCGCCACGAGTCAGTCGGCGTAGGTCCCGTGTGCGGACGCGTGGAGGAGGCAACGGCTAGTTTTCACGTTGACCGAGGTGCAGACCGTTTGCATGGAGTTGACCGTTGGGCCTGATGTGACCGTTAACGGCTAGCCGTAACGTCCGTCCCACTGATCCCGCCGCCGATCCTGACCGTTAATCTCGGGGCGGCAATCTCGCGGAGAATCAACGGGCGGATTTGGTGCTTATCTGAGGCGAGTGCAGCGATATAAAAGGCCGAACCCAGGGGTTAGGGCTTATCACTCCGCCATATTCTTCCTTTATTCCCTTCTCTTTTCTCCGAGAACTCCCGAGCGCAACCATGGCGGCGAGAGCCTGGGGCAAGTCTAAGGTCACACGCGAATCCCTCCTTCCGTATGTCGCCGCCGGGATCATCCCCGAGTTCAAGCAGGAGCGCTGGCGAGTTCCTCCGGCGAACGAGGTGGAGCCGCTCCCGAGGCCGGGCGAATTCGCACTCTTCCTCAGCTTCTTGGATCGCGGATTCGCGCTCCCCTCCTCCGACTTCATCCGCCAGTTGCTGGCCTTCTACGGCATCAAGATATGCGACCTGGGGCCGCACAGTGTACAGCAGATCTCCCTGTTCGTAGCACTGTGCGAGTGCTACCTGGGTTGCCCGCCGTACTTCCCGCTGTGGGTGTCAATCTTCCACGGGCGGGCGACTCGGGCCAACAAGAGCAGCGAAGCGCTCATCCCGAACGGCGGAATCACCTTCCAGGTGAAGTTCGGGGAAAGCTTCATCGACATGGCGCTCCCCAAGAAGGCGCAATCGCAGTGGCGCCGCTTCTGGTTCTACGCCAAGGAGTACACTCCCCCCGGCGAGGTCTGCATTCCTCAGTTCAGTCCCGAGCCCAGCGTCCCGCGACGTCTCAACGTCCGGTCGCTGCCGCGCGAGCAAGAGGAAGTGGTGAAGGAGATGCGCCAGGCGATCCAGGCGCTGAAGGACAACGGCTTGACGGCGGTTAACTTGTATAACTGCTGGCTCGGTCGGCGGCTGATCCCCCTGCGGTGCCGAGCTCACCCCATGTGGGAGTACCGGGGGCAAAACGACTGCACCCGGTCGACGGTGACCGAGTGGGACGAGAGCGAGTATCGGAAGGCGCTCGCCAAGATCACCACGGCCACCTTTACCTCCTTCGAGGACGGCCTGCAGCCCTACTCCGAAGATGCCCCGGCGCCTCAGGTAACGCTTTGTGCGGTGAGTCCGAGTGCCTTGATAACGTCTCTTCTTTTCTGACTTGTTTCCTTGACTCGAATGTAGCGCTGGCAGAAGATTGCTGACCACCTTCCCCCCCTCGCCGGGAAGGAGCCTCCGGAAATGACGGAGGGCGAAGAAGAAGAGGTCGACGACGAGGAGGAGCGCACCGAGTCGGACTCCGAGGCGCGGGACTTCATCCGACTCCCGTGCGGGTCGAAGAGGGGTGCCGGGTCCTCGTCGCAGGGCGCGGTTGGAGAGGAGGCGACCTCTCGCCCGGAGGGCGAAGCGGAGCCTTCCAAGGAAGGGGCCGAGCCGCCGTCGAAGCGACTGCGCCCCACTCTCCTGGAAGGTTCCATGAGGCTTCATCGCCCCTTGAAGGACGCGATCGATGCGGGAGCTAGGGCCGGTCCGGGCGTAAAAGCAATCCCCACGGTGAAGTAAGTGCTCCTCGTCAAATTTGTTCTCTTTGTGGCAGGATTGGGTGTCGCCTCACCTTGCTCCCCTGTAGGTCCAAGAAGAAGACCTTGGCGAAACCGGCCACAACTGGGGCGGCGGCCACGAGGGCGGCTGAGGCGAAGAAGAAGGCCGCAGAGAAGAAAGCGGCGCCCTCCGACCTCGGGGGCGCGGGGTCGGCTCCGGAAGAGCCTGTCACCGCGAGCCGGGCTGAGAAGGTGGGCGCCAGCCACGCCGAGCCCACCGCCGAAGTCTTCCCCCTGCCCAACATGGTTCGCGGGGGCACGGCGAGCGCAGCGACGGGACCGGACGCCGTTCCACCCGTGGTGGAGGAGGAGTCGGCAGGCGTCGGGTCGATCGAGGGCCGGAAGGTGCCCGAGGTCGAAGAAAACATTGTCGAGGAGGGCGGCCTCTCGGAGCCGCTGAAGGAGCGCCGGACCAAGGCTGCTAGGGACCGAGCCCCGCCAAGCGACGCCGACACGCGGACGGGCGAGGTGCCGTCGACTGAGGCGGTAATGCAGGCGGGGGAGGCGGCCGAGTCGCGTCATCCACCGCCCTCTACCTTGACCTTCACTGAGCTCCACACGGCGCTTGGTGAAGCACACGTGGTGAGTATCTCTGTATTCGCAGTCCAGTCACCCCCAGTCCCCGAGGGTCGACTTGGTCTGAAAGGGCGAGTCGAGTCTCCTTTTGTCTGTCTGTACTTCTTTTATCGACCTTGACATTGTTTTTGGATTTTTGCAGGCGGAGGTTAAGCGATTGACCGCGCTCGTGGAGGAGGCGGCGCAAAAGAATCGGAAGCTCATTGCTCTAGGCAGTAAGTCATGCCCACTCGCCTTCCTCTCTCGGTAGAGCTGGCTTTGATGATACTTCTGTTCTCACCGCCCTCTTTTTTTGTAGCAGAGGCGCAGGCAAAGGCTCTTGCCGAGGCTCGGGAAGGATTTGTCAAGGAATCCTTCTACTGCGAAGCCGAGTTCCGGGCGCAGCAGGCCGAAGAGTCCCGGAAAAGGGCGAAGGCGGAGGTGGCGGAATTGACGAAGGTCTTGGAGCAGAAGGGCCGGGAACTGGAGGATGTCATCGCTGAGTACAAGGTGAAGCTGGAGGCCGCGACTGATGCGCGGGATTCCGCGCATGGGGCTGCCGCGTCTCTGCGGGAGGAGGTTGCGGCCTTGAAGCAGCAACACGCCAAGGAGTTGGCTGCGGAAAAGGAGGCGTCCGAAGGCATCGTCCTGGCGGTGCAGGCCGAGAAGACCAACTTCGAGGCTTTCGTCCGAGAGATGTCGCGGTAGCTTCTTGGTAAGTTCTTGTCTTTTCGCTTGCTGTTTACTTGCCGGGGCTTCGAGTCCCCGAGCGTGGCGACTCGGCTTTGGGGGTCAGTCCCTGGGCATGGCGAGTCGGTTTCGGGGGCCAGTCCCCGAGCATGGCGACTCGGCTTCGGGGGCCAGTCCCCGAGCATGGCGAGTCGGCTTCGGGGGTGATGTCTACGTTCCCCCTCCTTTTCCTGTAGACAGTGTTGGGCCTCCAAGAGCAGAGGTTTGTAGAACAGCAGCAAGTTTTCCCTTAAGTGGATCACCCAAGGTTTATCGAACTCAGGGAGGAAGAGGTCAAAGATATCCCTCTCATGCAACCCTGCAACCACAAAGCAAGAAGTCTCTTGTGTCCCCAACACACCTAATAGGTGCACTAGTTCGGCGAAGAGATAGTGAAATACAGGTGGTATGAATATATATGAGCAGTAGCAACGGTGCCAGAAAATAGCTTGCTGGCGTGTAGTTGATGGTGGTAGTATTGCAGCAGTAGTAACGCAGTAAAACAGTAAACAAGCAGCGATAGCAGTATTTAGGAACAAGGCCTAGGGATTACACTTTCACTAGTGGACACTCTCAACATTGATCACATAACAGAATAGATAAATGCATACTCTACACTCTTGTTGGATGATGAACGCATTGCGTAGGATTACACGAACCCTCAATGCCGGAGTTAACAAGCTCCACAATTTGTTCATATTTAAGTAACCTTATAGTGTAAGATAGATCAAAAGACTAAACCAAGTACTAACATAGCATGCACACTGTGACCTTCATGCATATGTAGGAGGAATAGATCACATCAATACTATCATAGCAATAGTTAACTTCGCAATCTACAAGAGATCATGATCATAGCATAAACCAAGTACTAACACGGTGCACACACTGTCACCTTTACACACGTGCAGGAGGAATAGAACTACTTTAATAACTTTGCTAGAGTAGCACATAGATAAATTGTGATACAAACTCATATGAATCTCAATCATGTAAAGCAGCTCATGAGATTATTGTATTGAGGTACATAGGAGAGAGATGAACCACATAGCTACCGGTACAGCCCCGAGCCTCGATGGAGAACTACTCCCTCCTCATGGGAGTAGCAGCGGTGATGAAGATGGCGGTGGAGATGGCAGCGGTGTCGATGGAGAAGCCTTCCGGGGGCACTTCCCCGCTCCGGCAGCGTGCCGGAACAGAGACTCCTGTCCCCCAGATCTTGGCCTCGCGATGGCGGCGGCTCTGGAAGGTTTCTGTGGTTTTCGTCAATCTTATCAGGGTTTTCGATCCAGGGGCTTTAAATAGGCGAAGAGGCGGCGCAGGAGGGTCGAAGGGGCGACGACACCATAGGGCGGCGCGGCCAGGGCCTGGGCCGCGCCGGCCTATGGTCTGGGGGCCCAGTGCCCCCCCTCTGGTCCTTCCCGGGTGTTCTGGATGCTTCCGGTGAAAATAGGAACTTGGGCGTTGATTTCGTCCGATTTCGAGAATATTTCGTTACTAGGATTTCTGAAACCAAAAACAGCAGAAAACAGGAACTGGCACTTCGGCATCTTGTTAATAGGTTAGTTCCAGAAAATGCACGAATATGACATAAAGTGTGCATAAAACATGTAGATAACATCAATAATGTGGCATGGAACATAAGAAATTATCGATACGTCGGAGACGTATCAGCATCCCCAAGCTTAGTTCTGCTCGTCCCGAGCAGGTAAAATGATAACACAGATAATTTCTGGAGTGACATGCCATCATAACCTTGATCATACTATTTGTAAAGCATATGTAATGAATGCAGCAATCCAAGACAATGGTAATGACATGAGTAAACAACTGAATCATAAAGCAAAGACTTTTCATGAATAGCACTTCAAGACAAGCATCAATAAGTCTTGCATAAAAGTTAACTCATAAAGCAATAAATTCATAGTAGAGACGTTGAAGCAACACAATGGAAGATTAAGTTTCAGCGGTTGCTTTCAACTTGTAACATGTATATCTCATGGATAGTTGTCAATGCAAAGCAATATAACAAATGCAATATGCAAGTATGTAGGAATCAATGCACAGTTCACACAAGTGTTTGCTTTTTGAGGTGGAGAGAAATAGGTGAACTGACTCAACATTGAAAGTAAAAGAATGGTCCTCCATAGAGGAAAAGCATCGATTGCTATATTTGTGCTAGAGCTTTGATTTTGAAAACATAAAGAGAGCATAAAAATAAAGTTTTGAGAGGTGTATGTTGTTGTCAACGAATGGTAGCGGGTACTCTAACCCCCTTGCCAGACAAACCTTCAAAGAGCGGCTCCCATTTTATTTTATTTTGGGTGGCACTCCTTCCAACCTTTCTTTCACAAACCATGGCTAACCGAATCCTCGGGTGCCTGCCAACAATCTCATACCATGAAGGAGTGCCTTTTTATTTTAGTTTTATTATGATGACACTCCTCCCAACCTTTGCTTACATAAGCCATGGCTAACCGAATCCTTCGGGTGCCGTCCAACAATCACATACCATGGAGGAGTGTCTATTTTTGTTAATTAATTTGGGACTGGGAATCCCATTGCCAGCTCTTTTTGCAAAATTATTGGATAAGCGGATGAAGCCACTAGTCCATTGGTGAAAGTTGCCCAACAAGATTGAAAGATAAACACCACATACTTCCTCATGAGCTATAAAACATTGACACAAATCAGAGGTGATAAATTTTGAATTGTTTAAAGGTAGCACTCAAGCAATTTACTTTGGAATGGCGGAGAAATACCATGTAGTGGGTAGGTATGGTGGACACAAATGGCATAGTGGTTGGCTCAAGTATTTTGGATGCATGAGAAGTATTCCCTCTCGATACAAGGTTTAGGCTAGCAAGGCTATTTGAAACAAACACAAGGATGAACCGGTGCAGCAAAACTCACATAAAAGACATATTGAAAACATTATAAGACTCTACACCATCTTCCTTGTTGTTCAAACTTAATACTAGAAATTATCTAGACATTAGAGAAACCAAATATGCAAACCAAATTTTAGCATGCTCTATGTATTTCTTCATTAATGGGTGCAAAGCATATGATGCAAGAGCTTAATCATGAGCACAACAATTGCCAAGTATCACATTACCCAAGACATTATAGCAAATTACTACATGTATCATTTTCCAATTCCAACCATATAACAATTTAACGAAGAAGAAACTTCGCCATGAATACTATGAGTAAAGCCTAAGGACATACTTGTCCATATGCTACAGCGGAGCGTGTCTCTCTCCCATACAGTGAATGCTAGGATCCATTTTATTCAAACAAAACCAAAAACAAAAACAAACCGACGCTCCAAGCAAAGCACATAAGATGTGATGGAATAAAAATATAGTTTCAGGGGAGGAACCTGATAATGTTGTCGATGAAGAAGGGGATGCCTTGGGCATCCCCAAGCTTAGACGCTTGAGTCTTCTTAGAATATGCAGGGGTGAACCACCGGGGCATCCCCAAGCTTAGAGCTTTCACTCTCCTTGATCGTGTTGCATCATACTCCTCTCTTGATCCTTGAAAACTTCCTCCACACCAAACTCGAAACAACTTATTAGAGGGTTAGTGCACAAATAAAAATTAACATATTCAGAGGTGACACAATCATTCTTAACACTTCTGGACATTGCATAATGCTACTGGACATTAGTGGATCAAAGAAATTCATCCATCATAGCAAAAGAGGCAATGCGAAATAAAAGGCAGAATCTGTCAAAACAGAACAGTTCGTATTGACGAATTTTAAAATGGCACCAGACTTGCTCAAATGAAAATGCTCAAATTGAATGAAAGTTGCGTACATATCTGAGGATCATGCACGTAAATTGGCTTAATTTTCTGAGGTACCTACAGGGAGGTAGACCCAGATTCGTGACAGCAAAGAAATCTGGAACTGCGCAGTAATCCAAATCTAGTACTTACTTTTCTATCAACGGCTTTACTTGGCACAACAAAACACTAAACTAAGATAAGGAGAGGTTGCTACAGTAGTAAACAAATTCCAAGACACAAATATAAAACAAAGTACTGTAGCAAAATAACACATGGGTTATCTCCCAAGAAGTTCTTTTCTTTATAGCCATTAAGATGGGCTCAGCAGTTTTAATGATGCACTCATAAGAAATAGTAATTGAAGCGAAAGAGAGCATCCAGAGGCAAATTAAAAACACATTTAAGTCTAACATGCTTCCTATGCATAGGAATCTTGTAAATAAACAAGTTCATGAAGAGCAAAGTAACAAGCATAGGAAGATAAAACAAGTATAGCTTGAAAAATTTCAGCACATAGAGAGGCATTTTAGTAACATGAAAATTTCTACAACCATATTTTCCTCTCTCATAATAACTTTCAGTAGCAACATGAGCAAACTCAACAATATAACCATCACATAAAGCATTCTTATCATGAGTCTCATGCATAAAAATATTACTCTCCACATAGGCATAGTCAATTTTATTAGTTGTAGTGGGAGCAAATTCAACAAAGTAGCTATCATTATTATTCTCATCAAGTGTAGGAGGCATAGTATAATCACAACAAAATTTACTCTCCATAGTAGGTGGCACCAAAAGACCACTATCATTATAATCATCATATATGGGAGGCAAAGTATCATCAAAGAAAATTTTCTCCTCAATGCTTGGGGGACTAAAAAGATCATGAAAACCAGCTTCCCCAAGCTTAGAACTTTCTATATCATTATCAACAATGGTGTTCAAAGCGTTCATACTAATATTACTACCAGCATGCAAATAAGATTCCATAGGTTTTTTAATTTTCGCATCAAACAATCCATGTTTTAAATCAGGAAATAGAATAAGAAGCTCATTCTTGTCCATTATGCCAAACTAGTGTAAACAAGAAACAAAAAGTTGCAATTGCAGGATCTAAAGGAAATAGCTTTGAGTACTTACGGCGCCGGGAAATAGCTTAGTAGCCGAGGTCCGGAGTGTGAGTACCTTTTACCTTTCCTCCCCGGCAACGGCGCCAGAAAATAGCTTGATGTCTACGTTCCCCCTCCTTTTCCTGTAGACAGTGTTGGGCCTCCAAGAGCAGAGGTTTGTAGAACAGCAGCAAGTTTTCCCTTAAGTGGATCACCCAAGGTTTATCGAACTCAGGGAGGAAGAGGTCAAAGATATCCCTCTCATGCAACCCTGCAACCACAAAGCAAGAAGTCTCTTGTGTCCCCAACACACCTAATAGGTGCACTAGTTCGGCGAAGAGATAGTGAAATACAGGTGGTATGAATATATATGAGCAGTAGCAACGGTGCCAGAAAATAGCTTGCTGGCGTGTAGTTGATGGTGGTAGTATTGCAGCAGTAGTAACGCAGTAAAACAGTAAACAAGCAGCGATAGCAGTATTTAGGAACAAGGCCTAGGGATTACACTTTCACTAGTGGACACTCTCAACATTGATCACATAACAGAATAGATAAATGCATACTCTACACTCTTGTTGGATGATGAACGCATTGCGTAGGATTACACGAACCCTCAATGCCGGAGTTAACAAGCTCCACAATTTGTTCATATTTAAGTAACCTTATAGTGTAAGATAGATCAAAAGACTAAACCAAGTACTAACATAGCATGCACACTGTCACCTTCATGCATATGTAGGAGGAATAGATCACATCAATACTATCATAGCAATAGTTAACTTCGCAATCTACAAGAGATCATGATCATAGCATAAACCAAGTACTAACACGGTGCACACACTGTCACCTTTACACACGTGCAGGAGGAATAGAACTACTTTAATAACTTTGCTAGAGTAGCACATAGATAAATTGTGATACAAACTCATATGAATCTCAATCATGTAAAGCAGCTCATGAGATTATTGTATTGAAGTACATAGGAGAGAGATGAACCACATAGCTACCGGTACAGCCCCGAGCCTCGATGGAGAACTACTCCCTCCTCATGGGAGCAGCAGCGGTGATGAAGATGGCGGTGGAGATGGCAGCGGTGTCGATGGAGAAGCCTTCCGGGGGCACTTCCCCGCTCCGGCAGCGTGCCGGAACAGAGACTCCTGTCCCCCAGATCTTGGCCTCGCGATGGCGGCGGCTCTGGAAGGTTTCTGTGGTTTTCGTCAATCTTATCAGGGTTTTCGATCCAGGGGCTTTAAATAGGCAAAGAGGCGGCGCAGGAGGGTCGAAGGGGCGACGACACCATAGGGCGGCGCGGCCAGGGCCTGGGCCACGCCGGCCTATGGTCTGGGGGCCCAGTGCCCCCCCTCTGGTCCTTCCCGGGTGTTCTGGATGCTTCCGGTGAAAATAGGAACTTGGGCGTTGATTTCGTCCGATTCCGAGAATATTTCGTTACTAGGATTTCTGAAACCAAAAACAGCAGAAAACAGGAACTGGCACTTCGGCATCTTGTTAATAGGTTAGTTCCAGAAAATGCACGAATATGACATAAAGTGTGCATAAAACATGTAGATAACATCAATAATGTGGCATGGAACATAAGAAATTATCGATACGTCGGAGACGTATCAGGGGGCCAGTCCCCGAGCATGACGAGTCGATGTCGAGGGCGAGTTCTTATTTTTCTCTTCCTTGTTTTGTTGGTTGTAGGTACGAGCAACTTCACGGAGACGGCGACTCCGCGGGAATGCCTGTCGACTGCGACCGCGCGTGTCATTGCCTGTGCGGGGGAGATACTGGCTGCGCTCCAGTACCTGAGTCCGCGGGAGGTGATTCCGCGGGACACGCCGTCCGTCTTCAGGGCCGTGTCCAACATTCCGGCCGTCGTTGAATGGCTTCGCCGCTCCTCCTGCCGTGTTGGCATTACCATGGCTCTGAGCATGGTGCTGGCGCACTACTCCGAGGGGTTCGACGTGGAGGAGGTCACCGCTGGCTTCCCCTCGGAGACTGGCGAGTTCGACGTTGCCGAAGTGCTGCGCTTGATGGATGTGGTGCGCCCCTTTGCCGACCGGGTACTGGCGACTGCGGACTTGGAGACTCACATCTCCAGCCAAGCAGCGCCTGGGGACGCGGAGAAGGAGCCAGGCCCGGTGGACTACCCCGCGGAGCGCCTCTTCCATGCCGCGGCCACCGGCTCCTTGTCTACGTACCCGGTCGTTCTGTACACGCCGAAGTTTCGTCACGGCGATGATGGCGCCAAACCTGTCGTAGAAGGGGCTCCGGGGCCGTCCTCGTAGGTTTCTAAGTCCCTGTGTAAGAAGTAACTTGAATTCCCGCGAGCGGGTGTCAGTTGTAAATAAAGTGGTAATTTTTGCTTAACTATAATTCGGTGGTTGCTTTTGAATTTATGTTATTGTGGCGGCGATGCTTTGGAGTTGGTTCCGACTATCCATGGCCTTCAGGCCAGTCGCCTTGCGACCCCGATGAAGGCTATCGACTTGACTGTTTTCCTTTTTGAGCTGGGCGTCCCCAGTCGCAGTACGTAGTCGTTATAGTGCGAATAGCAGCCTCATGGGTGGAGTAGCGGTAAGTTGTAGTTTGCGCTGTTTATATGTAGCGCGCCACTCATCGTGGCTCGGTGAGCCAGTCGCTAGGCGACTCCAAAGGGGGTCATTGCGGGCGTATTTTCCTTGGCGAGCCGCGGGTCCGTTTTGCGGGGTCCCTAGTCGAAGTACTTAGCCGCGCAATTCGCCAGCCTAAGGTAGAGGAGGGCATTGGTGTGCTGTATAGCGTAGCACGAGACGGTCGCCGTGGCCCGTGGGGCTGGCCGAGCATGCGGCCCTGCTATGGGTTCCAGTCGCCGTTTTCACCCGACGGCGTAAGAGGTGGTGGGTGACCGGACCTGGTGTTGCGTCCGGTCACGCCGCCATGCCCTTGTTAGCCCGGCTACTTGGCCGATCGTGGACTTCACTCTTCCAGCAGCGGCGACCGAAGGTCTCTCAGTACCGAGTCGCTTGTCGCGGCGACTGGGCCGGTATGTACCGGGATGAGAGATGGAGTTATTTAGCGGGTGAAGGAGAGGCAGTCGGAGTTGGAGATCAATGCAGTCGGCGATTTTTATTAACCTCTGAATTTGCGGGCTACAGTTTGTCTTTAGGTGTAAAACCGCCGGAGGAGGTTCACGTTCCAGGGGCGCTCCACCTCTCTGGTGAGCGGTTCGCCTTTGTCGTCCTTGCGGACGTCTGTGAGGTAGTAGGAGTCGTTGCCCAGTACGCGGCTGACGGCGAATGGTCCTTCCCAGGGCGGGGACAGCTTGTGCATGCCTTTCTTGTCTTGGATTAGCCGGAGTACGAGATCTCCGACTTGGAAGGAGCGACTCCGAACGCGACGACTGTGGTAGCGTCGGAGATCCTGCTGGTAGATGGCGGTCCTGGAGAGTGCGAGGTCTCTGGCCTCGTCAAGGAGGTCGACGTCGTCTTGGCGAGCTCGCTCGTTGTCTTCTTCGGCGTAGTTGGCGACCCGAGGCGAATCGTAGGCGATGTCCGTGGGCATAACGGCCTCGGCGCCATACACCAGGAAGAAAGGCGTGAAGCCAGTTGACCTGTTTGGTGTTGTGCGGATGCCCCACAGTACTGAAGAGAGCTCTTCTGCCCAGCAACCGGCTGCGCGTTCCAGGGGCACGACCAGGCGCGGTTTGAGTCCGTGAAGGATGCTCTGATTTGCTCTTTCTGCTTGGCCGTTCGACTCGGGGTGGGCGACTGAGGCGAGGTCGAGTCGGATGCCCTTCTCTTCACAGAAGTCGGCCATCTCCCCTTTGGCGAAGTTGGTGCCGTTGTCGGTTATGATGCTGTGAGGGTAGCCATATCGATAGATAAGCTCGCGTAGGAACTTTGTGGCTGTCTTCCCGTCGCACTTCTTTATGGGCTTTGCTTCTACCCATTTGGTGAACTTGTCCACCGCAACCAGGAGGTGAGTATATCCGCCGGGGGCCGTTTTGAATTTCCCCACCATGTCCATGCCCCAGACGGCGAAGGGCCAGGTGAGGGGAATGGTCTTCAATGCCGACCCTGGCATGTGCGACTGGCTTGCGTACTTTTGGCACCCGGCGCATGAACGGATGAGCGCGACTACATCTTCGTGGGCTGTTGGCCAGTAGAAGCCGTGACGGAAGGCCTTGGCGACGATTGAACGCGCGCCTGCGTGGTGGCCGCAGTCCCCTGCGTGGATGTCGCGCAGAATGTTGCGCCCTTCTGCTTTAGCGACGCATCGTTGGAACACTCCCGAGACACTGCGCTTGTATAGTTCATTGTTGATGATGGTGAAGGACTTGCACCTGCGCACGATGGCCCGTGCTTTGGCTTCGTCCATTGGCAGTGTCTGGCGCTCGAGGTAGCTTATGTATGGCTCGGTCCAATCGATGCTGTCGGCGGCGAGTGCGACTAAGGTGGAGTCGGGAGCAGGTGGCTCGGCAATGTCCAGCTCGCGGGGTGCGCGCACCGAGGGGTGGCTGAGGATATCCAGGACGACGCCCGGAGGAGGTTGGAGTCGCTTGGACCCGATTCTGGCTAGCGCATCGGCTTCTTCATTCTTGCGCCTGTCGACCCATTCGACGACGTGGCCGGCGAAGCTAGCGCCGGCTTGGTCGACGGCGCGCTTGTATGCGATCATGTTGGCGTCGGTGGCGTCGCAGGTGCCGGAAGTCTGGCTGGCGACCAGGTCGGAATCGCCGAGGCAGCGCAGCCGCGTTGCGCCCATCTCTTTTGCAACTCGCATACCATGTAGAAGCGCCTCGTACTCGGCCATGTTGTTGGTGCAGGGCTCGAATCTGAGTTGCAGGACGTACTTCACTGTGTCGCCCTTTGGTGATGTGAGGACGACTCCCGCGCCTGCCCCCTCGAGGTTCTTAGAACCGTCGAAGTGCAGTGTCCAGTGTTTAAGGTCCGCGGGGGAGCTTGGCTGCTGGGCCTCTTCCCAGTCGGCGAGTGCCTGAGATTTGATAGCGTGGCGCGACTCGTAGGTGATGTTGTGGACGCCGAGCTCGACTGCCCACTTGGCGATCCGGCCAGTTGCGTCGCGGTTACGGATGATGTCGGCGAGTGGTGTTGAGGCGACTACCTTGATGGGGTGCTCGTGGAAGTAAGGGGCGAGTCGCCTCTGGGCCCTGAGGACTGCGTACACCAGCTTTTGGTAATGCGGGTACCGCTGCTTGGATTCGATTAGAGCTTCGCTGATGTAGTAGACCGGGCGTTGTACCAGTTGCTCCCTTCCCTCTTCCTTCCGTTCGACGACCATGACCGCGCTTATAGCGCGGTTCGACGCGGCGACGTATAGGAGCATAGTCTCTTTTGGCAGCGGGGCCGTGAGGATAGGGGCGTTCGAAAGGGCGTGCTGGAGTTCTTCTAGGGCCCGCTGCGCCTCATCTGTCCACCTGAACGATTCCGACTTCTTGAGCAAGCGGTAGAGTGGCATGGCCTTGTCGCCGAGCCGGGGTATGAAGCGACTGAGGGCGGCGACTCGGCCGGCGAGTTTCTGTGCGTCGACTAGGCAGGTCGGCTGCTTGGTGCGCATGACCGCCAGTGTCTTCTCCGGGTTGGGCTCGATGCCTCGTTTGGAGACAACGTAGCCTAGTAGTTGTCCAGAAGGAACCCCGAAGGTGCACTTTAGAGGATTGAGCTTGATCTTGTATCGCCGTAAGTTGGCGAATGTTTCAGCGAGGTCATTGATGAGGTCGGTCTGGTGAGTCGACTTGACCACCACGTCGTCGATGTAGACGTGCACATTGCGGCCGATTTGGCTTTCCAGGCAGCTGTTCATGCACCGTTGGTACGTTGCTCCGGCGTTCTTGAGGCCGAAGGTCATGGACGTGTAGCAGTAGGCGCCCAGGGGCGTGATGAATGCTGTCTTCTCTTGGTCTTCCTTGGCCATCTTTATTTGATTGTATCCGGAGTACGCATCAAGGAAGCATAGCGACTCGGACCCGGCGACCGCATCGATAATTTGGTCGATTCGCGGCAGGACGAATGGGTCCTTGGGGCATGCGCTGTTGAGGCTTGTGTAATCGATACACATTCGCCACGTCTTGTTCTTCTTTAGCACCAGGACTGGGTTTGCCAGCCATTTGGGGTGTTTGATTTCGATGATGAAGCCGGCGGCGAGTAGCCGGTTTACTTCTTCGGCGATTGCGTGTCGCCGTTCTTCCCCTACAGGGCGCATTGCCTGTCTAACGGGTCGCGCGGAGGGATCGACGTGTAATTTGTGCTCAGCAAGTTCTCTCGGGACACCTGGCATGTCAGACGGTTTCCATGCAAAGATATCTCGATTCTCACGGAGGAACTTGATGAGCGCGCTTTCCTATTGGGCGGACAGGCCCGTCCCAATGGTAACTTGCTTACTTGGATCGTTTTCTACAAGATCTACTTGGCGAGTGCCTGTTGCAGGCTTGAAGGTTGCTGCAGACGAGTCGAGCTCGGTTGGCTTCTCCAGGATGGCGGGGTCGTTGCGATCTACTGGGTACTTGGCGAGCTCGGCGGAGTTGTCTTGTTCGTCGGCGATGACGGCGTCGGCGAGCTTGGCGCTGACGTCCTCGCATTCCAGTGCCATCTCCGGATCACCGTGGACAGTGATGACGCCTCGGGGCCCTGGCATCTTCATCATGTTGTATGCGTAGTGGGGTGTTGCCATGAAGCGGGCGAACGCCTGTCGGCCGAGTACGCAGTGGTAAGAGCTGCGGAAGTTCACCACCTCGAACGTTATCCGCTCGGTGCGGTAGTTCACGGGCGTGCCGAAGGTGACTGGCAATGTGACCTTGCCGATCGGGAAGGCCTTCCGCCCAGGGACGATGCCGTGGAACGTAACCTTGGTGTTCTCGAGGCGTGAGTCTGGTAACCCGAGTCGCTGGAAGGTTTCGTAGTACATAATGTTGATGGAGCTTCCCCCGTCCATCAGGGTTTTTGGCAGCCAGTAGTCGGCGACCTTGGGCCTGACGACTAGTGCCACTCGGCCGGGGTACTCGATGCGGGGAGCGTGATCTTCGCGGCTCCAGTTAATGCTTTGCTCGGACCAATTAAGCCACCGGGGCACGTCGGACAGGATGACTGCATGTACCGCCACTGCCCTTGCGAGGACCTTCCTGTCCCGCCGGTCGCCGACCCCAGTGAAGGTGTGGAGCGAGCCGGCGCTGCGACCGAAGCCTTCTCCCTTGTGTTGGTCATGGTCTTTGGCGCGGTCTTTGTGCTGGTTACCGCCGTCATTTTCCTTGGCGCGGCGGGCCCTTTCTATCTGCTTCATGGAGTAGCAATTTCCCGTCGTGTGATTGGCGGGTTTGCCCTCCTTGCTGTGATAGATGCATGGTGCATCTAGGAGGCTGCGGGCGTCGAAGCGCTTGGGCTGAGGCCGATCCTCCCGTGGTGCGCGAGTGTCGCGCCGGAACGATTTTGGCTCGCGCTGCTCGTAATCGGTGGTGGCGACCAGCTCGTTGTGTCCTCCCTCTCCGCGGCGCTTGCCGTTGTTAGACCGGCCGGCGAATCGGAAGTCGCCACGCCGGGGCTCCGTGTGCGCAGGGCGGCGATTGCGTCGCTGGCCGTACTCGTCGTCCGAGTCGACTGTAGGGTCTTCGTCGGCGTAGCGGGTGGCGATGTCGAAGAGCTCGGAGATTGAGATGTTATCCCTGCTGACGCGACGGAGCTTGGCGCTTAGTGGTTCGTACCGGCAGCAGCGTCGAAAGCAATAGATTGCCGTGTCCGTGCTGATGCCACTGGAGGTCGTCCACATGTCCTGCCAGCGCTGCACCCACCGGCGGGTCAACTCGCGCGGGCCTTGGACGCAGCGATCCAGGTCTTCTATAGTTGTGGCATGAGTGTATGCGCTGGCGAAGTGCTGGATGAATGCGGCGCGGGCTTCTTCCCAGGAGTCAATGCTGTTGGCGGTGAGGGTGTTGAACCAGTGGCGATTGACGCCGTCCATCATGAGAGGCAGGTAACGTGCTGCGAGTAACTCGGAGTGGCCCTGGATCCCCATTGCCATGGCGTACGAGTCGATCCAGACCGTAGGGTCGATATGTGTGTCGTACTTCTCGATGTCGCGGGGTCCTTTGAACCCCACAGGGTACGGCTCGCCTCTGATCATTGGCCCGAAGCAAGCGGGGCCGATTCGAGTGAACGCGCTCTGGCGCGGGGCTTCATCGGCGTGGCGGTCGTTCAACCGATTACGCGCCCGCCATTCTTGGTCGTTGACGATGTGGGTTCGTGCGTCGACTGGCTGTCCATTGGCGGCGACCATCACCCGCGCGGGGCGCGGCTCGATTCGGTTGTTAGACGAGTGGGCCGCGCGCGGTGCTGGCGGCGGGCCGTTGTTGGCGTTGACAACTGCGCGGTTTGCCGCGTCCGACGACGCCGCGCGACTGGCGGATGTGCGCGAATAGAGTCGCCCTTGCGAATCGGCTAAGGCGTGCTGTTGCTCCAATGCCTTGGCGACCAAGGCCTTGGCATGCTGGACAAGGATTGCTCCATCTCCCGTTTCGGGGATTCTTGCGAGGACGGCCTGAGCAGCCGCAACGTTGTCGGCTGGAGACGAGTGCAACGGTAGGCCGTTGGTGTCAACTTCTGCCCGAGGAACTTCGGGTGGTGGCGGTGGGGGTGGCGGATGCGGTGACCCAGCATACCACTGCATGTTGTAGTATACAAGTCGTTGATATGATCTTTGTGAAGGGGCTTCCTCACAAATTGCCATATCCCTCAGAGTGGTACAACAGAAACATTGCAGGTCATAACACTCCATACTTTATTACAAACATTTTCTTAACAAGTTGGTATTCTCACAGGTCCTATGAGAACACCCTAAGATACTACTAAAGTACAATTACAACTCATACTAAAGATGAAAAGAGCTCAACAACTTATTTAGGTAAGTTCTACGTTGCTCGGCTCTATGATGCTAGGGTATGTCACTACTCCTCCACCTCCGTGTTATCTGGTCCGTAGATTATCCCATAGTCTACGCCTTCCACTCCGCCGGTAAGATCAGGTTCTTCGTAGACCAGCTCGTAGCTTCCTTCTGGTGCTCCATCGTTGATAGCCTCCACTTCGGAATCACAGTCTAGCAAGGGTGTCGAAAGAAAGTGAGTACAGAGGTACTCAGCAAGTTCTAAAAGAATAAAAGGTGTTTGATGCACTAGCTACGACCATTGATCAGGAAATCGCCGGTCAATGCATGTTTTGAAAACATTTCTTCAAAAGGTTGCTTTTATTATGAAAACTATGCCCGTCAGTCTTCACAGGTTGACTAGAACTTCGTGGAGTTCCTTTCCTGCCGCGTTCGCAGTTCCCTTCCCGGAACAAGGAGTGACAGCCACAATTTGATACACTCTGCAGAGGTGCGTTACTTTTCCCACAAGAGATCTCACCCTTTTTGCCATCCGCAGGGACTTGCCCCCGTTCACACTTCCTTTGGTGTGAGGCCAGGTATAAAGATCCAAGCCCACACCGCCTTCTCCGCGACTGCAAACCCACCCTTTTGTCCACCCGTACACCTCCAGTAGACTTTCCCCCGATAATACGGCTTTACTCATGGTGTACTTTGGACAATCCTTCATAGATCGTAGAGCCATCATCACTAATGGATGGGGATTTAAAAGGCTATCCCAACCTACGGCAGTGCCTCCAACACCCCGCCGGCTCTACCAATCCGTTGGCGTGCAGAAGGGAAAAGATACAGCTGGCTTTTCCAGAGCCATTATAGATCTCATGGTCAACGCGGTTTGTACGGCGCTAGAATCACTGGACGGCATTGGTAATTTAATCCTAGGGTGATATAACCCATTGCAATGGAACCTCCACCATATCAACACATACCATGGTTCCATTGCCAGCCACATAGTCATATTCATAATTGGAAAATAACATTTCATTTGCGATGCAGGAATGATAAGTATATAGTTTTGCATTAAAGTAATGGAAAATAATCAAGTTGACATGAGCAAGGGTGAACTTGCCTGTGGACTGCGAGATAGTGCAGTTCAATGCAGTTGATGGAACCTGGACCTCGGGTTCTGTAAGAAGCATCATTGTCCGGTAAGGACAATGTTATAAAAATCCAAATAATGCAATCATGGATGTATTATTTTATGTTGAATCCCTTTACCCCATTGAGTTATTACAAGTTAGGGTTGTATTTAAGATTTATGTCTTTGACGGTAATTTACAATTGATTTAAAAGTGTTAATCATGGTAATTCACACAAAGTACAACAATTTTCAAAGTAAAATGATTTTACTTGATAATTACCTTAGTCATTCCAAAATAATTTGAAATTATAGAGTTACCTCTATAGTTTTTGGAATAAAAAGGAATATAGTAGTTTTCTGGGAAAAATTCCCTTGTTCAAATGAAATGACTTGGAATAATAGAATCTCATTTTGAAATGTTGGAAAATAAGTATTTGAACTTATTTGAGATTTTTCCTTGAATTTTAAATACAAGGAAATAATAATTTAAAATTCCAAGTTATTATTTAAATTCTAAAAATTCATAATTTTGAATTTGTTCCATAATTTCATTTCATATTTTATTCTGGTTAAGATTTATTTTTCATTTACAAATCCAATTTTTATTGGATTTTTAGAGTTGTTTATGATTTATAAAAATTTGGTAAAGTTTTGGTCTTTTATTAAATGTAAAATGACCAAAATACCCCCTTGGACCCCTATTGGGCCCAACCCAATTAAACTAACCCAGGGACGGCCCAAATAGGCTGGCCCCCTTTTGGGTTTGGTGGCGCCGAAGCGGCCCACCACTCTCACTCTCACTCGGCCCTCTTCTCACTCGTCTAACCCTAGCCTCTCTGGCGATTCCGTGGCGATGGCGTCGCCGCCATGGCCGCCGCCCTGCTCCGGCCATCACCGGCCTCCTCCGCCGTAGCCACTTACCGATCTAGAACCGCCTCGAGCAGATCTATCGATCTGTCCGAGCCGTTTCTCTCCTCTCGTCCTCTCCTGGCGAATCGCCTCGATCTGGATCTCGTGGAGAATCGCCATGGGCGATCTGGTGGTCTCCGACGAGCTCTCGCCTTCGTCGTCGTCGTGTGCGCCTCCGAGACCGACCTGGCGCGGGTGCTGCTCGCAGCGCCTGTGCCGTCGTCTCCGTGCTGTGCTGCTGTGGTGGTGTTCGTCGGCGTAACGCCGGCGACTTCCCTGGCTTTGCAGCTGCTATGGCCGCGCGAGCACTGCCTCGCCATGCCATAGTTTCTGCCTCCAGGCGCGGGTAAGGTTCTCTGTTCCTCCTCCTACTCCTCTGTGCGCCTCCCCTTGTTACTGTGCTTCTTCCTCCTCATGCTATGTTACTCTCTGGTGATCTTGTGATCATCTAGAGTCATGCTACTGCTGCGCAATCTTGCTGTGCTTCGGTTCTTGTAAGCTTATGGTCAGATTACCAATTATTGGTACTGGCACATGTCGATTTGCTTGCTGTTCATGCTATGCTTGCTTCTCTGCTACTCCTAGCTTGCTCTACACTTGCCAGGCTCTACTGTGCTTGCTTATGGTTTGATATACCCTGCTGTTCATGCTTATAGGCTTGCTATGCTTACTGGTTTATTCATACTTGCTTGTCTAGGTGCACTTGTGATGCATCTGTGACACTTGTGTGTGTGCCAGAGGTGCCTGTGATATGATTCAGTACTACTACTGCAAGCCAATGATCCATTGGATCATTTCTTGCTTGTTGGCTAATCCCTCTGTGTAGCTTGGCTTGCTATGATTGATCAATTTGATCAATAGCTTGTCAGTGATTGCTTACTGGCTAATTCTGTGGCTATATGAATCAATTGTCTAGTGATGCTGATGCTCAAGCATCACTGTGTGGTTGCTTACTTGTGCTGTTGCTTATTTCTAGCTATCTAGAGTTGCTCTAGTGGCTATGAATTAAGTTGTCTTGCTTAACAGTATGCTGCTGTCATGTCTAGCATGGATCTGTAATAAATTCATGCTTGGATTATTTAATTATGATGAACTGCTTATGCAGTGATGATTTAAATGTCTTGCTTGTATATGAGTTTGCTGTTCATGATTCTTTTACAAGCAATTAAAATCTGAATCCATTTCTGGATAGTGATGTGATCTATTTGGCTTGCTCTTATTTGGTGCTAAGTGTGATGTGACCTCAGTAGCCTTGCTACTGATTGGTTGCTCACATGATTGATTTGATCTTGTTGGCTACTCACTTTGCTTGCATATTTGGGAATCATATTAAGTATGAATGCCAATATGCTTGCCTGTGAAGAAATCTAGGGTTTTACTGATGGTTGCTTGCTTAGGATCTTCTGTATAGTCTTAGCTGCTAATCTATGCTATCTACTGGTGCTATCTGTGCATGTGATCTTGCTAGTGTGTGCATCTGTGCAAGATTTCTAGCTTCTGTGCACAGGATCTGTATCTGGATGGTTTCTATCTTAGTAGCTTTTGACTGGCAGTAATCCTTGGTGAAAACCAAGTGATGATCTACTCATATGAGCATCTGCTCATCCCATGCTTATGCATATGATGGATTAGATCCATTGGATCTTTTCCAGGAACTAGGTATACCTTGTTCCAGCTCCTAGAATGAAATGTTTTGTTGTTGCAGTCTTGTGGTTTGTGCACAGCCCTTCACCTCCAGTCCTGGTTGATCTTCTAGGTCACCATGATTTCTGGTGGCTGAGTGTTTTGTGTTTTTGTTCTGTTCTTGAGCAAGAACAGTGAAGAACACTTGATGTTGTTCTTGGATATGGCTTGTCGTGTGTTGCTCGATCGACAAGGCATGGTTTCTAGGGTTTCGCCTATTTATTCTGCTGTGGTTCTCCTCTGGCTTGGACATCTTACCCTGGCATATCTAATGACTCATCTATGGTGTTGTCTTGTTGGTGCATTGCACCAACAGTGCTGTGGTGAAACTTGAGCCCCTGAGGTGCTCAGAGGTTTGGTCTCGGTGCTCTTATCTTGATCTTGTCCAAACCTTTGGACAGACACAAGTGTCAATGACACTTGGTTAACTGACCAAACTGCACATTGCTAGTTTCTAATCCCCTGGCTAGTGTCTTTGCTTTGTTTTGCAGGTTTTTGAAGGTGAATATGACCAGAAGATATTCTCCAAGTCATTAGTCTAAGTTTTAGTTTAGGAATCAAATTGTAATCTTCCTTTTTATTTCTGTTTATTATTCATTAATTCTTGTATCAAGAATTTTGTAAAGACAATGTAATTTGTGTTGTGATATCAATAAAGCCCAAGGTTTTTGTTTATGAGCTTTTGATTTATGTAATATTTATATTCTGGAATAATCATTGTATTTGTGATTCACTTTGAAATTCAAATTTGTTTGAATTCATAAGTTGTTTGAATTATGAATTCCATTTATATTGTTCAATGTTTATTGTTTAATGTATTGATACTTGTCAAATGAAATCAATTCCCCAAATCAAGCAAGATACAAAAGAGATCATGTCGAAATTTCCCTAACTCACAATGCCTAACCCTAAGTGCAAAATGAGAGAGAACCTCGATCCCTCTTAGGTTTAGTTGCAATATGGCGCGAAAATTTCCCCCGTTTTGCGATGAAATGCACATCCCATTTCTAAATCTACCCTTCGTTGTTCCTATGTTCTGGGTTATTACAGCCTCTCCCCCTTAACAGAAACTTCGTCCCGAAGTTAAGATTGGTACCTGAACATCTCGGGGTAAGACTTCCTGAGTTCTTCTTCCGTCTCCCAAGTGGCTTCTCGCTCAGGATGATGTTGCCATTGCACTTTACAATATTTGATTGCCCTGTTCCTTAACTTTTTCCATTGTACTTCTAAGATTTTCTCAGGCCTTTCCACATAGGTTAGATCAGATTGCAATTCAATTTCTTCATATGTGATAGGATCATCCGGTGCCTTCAAACACTTTCTAAGTTGTGATACATGAAATACATTATGAATTTGACTTAGTTGTGCCGGTAATTCCAACTCAAAAGCTGTTCCTCGATTCTGACTGATTATCTTAAATGGTCCAATATATCGAGGGCTTAATTTTCCTTTTACTCCGAACCTCTTAAGTCCTTTCATTGGGCTAACCTTCAGATAGACCATGTCTCCCACTTTCGGTTCCCAATCTCTTCTTTTTAAGTCGGCGTAACTCTTCTGACGACTCTGAGCTACCTTGAGTCTATCCCGGATCACCTCGATGACATCTTGTCTCTCTTTGATGTAGTCCGGTGTAAACTCCTTGTTTTCTCCGGTTTCAAACCAACAAATTGGTGATCGACACTTCCTTCCGTACAATGCTTCGTACGGTGCCATCTGAATGCTACTCTGATAACTATTGTTATATGAGAACTCTGCTAAAGGTAAATGATCCTCCCATGAGCCTCCAAAGTTCAGAGCACAAGCTCTAAGCATGTCCTCAAGTATCTGATTGGTTCTTTCGGTTTGTCCTCCGGTTTGTGGATGATATGCTGTACTGAAATCCAACTTGGATCCCAAAGATTCTTGTAGTTGTTTCCAGAATGCTGATGTGAAAATCGAACCTCTATCTGAGACTATCTTCTTTGGTACTCCATGCTTACTCACAATTTCCTTCACATATATATCCACAAGCTTTTCTGCATTATCTTTTGTGTTTACGGCTATGAAATGAGCACTCTTGGTGAGTCTATCCACTATTACCCATATCATATCCTTCTTCTTATTAGTCATTGGTAAACCAGTAACAAAATCCATTCCTATTTCATCCCATTTCCATTCCGGTATCTCTAGTGGTTTGAGTAATCCCGCAGGACTCTGATGCTCTGCCTTCACTCGTTGACATGTATGACATTCCGAGACATATTGTGCTATTTCTCTCTTCATGTTGTTCCACCAGAACATCTCCTTCAAATCCATATACATCTTCGTACTTCCCGGGTGTATGGAATAAGGGGTTTCATGTGCTTCTTTTAATATGATTGACTTCACTTCTGGATCATCTGGTACACAGATCCTTTTCTGGAAATATAATGAATCAAAATCCCCTAGATGGAATTCCGATGGTCTTCCTTCGCCAATCCTTTTTATCTCCTCTTGGATGAACAAATCATCCGCTTGCTTTCGGATAATCTCATATTTCAAGTCTGAGTACATCTCATCCATTATCCTCATGGTTGCTATACTTCCTTTGACATCACCCTGAATAAACAGAATCTGAGCATCTTCTAACTCCTTCCGAAGTTCCTTCGGAATTTCCCATTCCGTAGGTTGATTCTCCGTACTCTTCCTACTTAGGGCATCTGCTACTACATTAGCTTTGCCTGGTGTATAGTTGATCTTAAGATCGTAATCCTTAATCAACTCTAACCATCTCTTCTGTCTCATGTTTAATTCTTTCTGGGTGAAGAAATACTTCAAACTTTTGTGATTGGTGTATAACTCACACTTGGATCCATATAGAAATTGTCTCCAACTTTTTAAAGCATACACAACTGCCGCTAACTCGAGATCATGTACTGGGTAGTTGTGTTCATGTGGTTTCAACTGTCTTGATCCATAAGCTATTACCTTCCGATCTTGCATAAGAACACATCCAAGTCCATTCTTGGAAGCATCACAATACACCGTATAATCCTTTCCAGGTTCAGGAACTGCTAACACCGGTGCTGTGGTTAACTTATCCTTGAGTGTTTGGAAGCTGGCTTCACACTCATCAGTCCACACAAATGGAGTATTTTTCTTGAGTAACTTGGTCATTGGTCCTGCAATCTTCGAAAATCCCTCTATGAATCTCCGATAATAGCCTGCCATACCAAGAAATCCTCGTATCTCCTTAGCATTTTTAGGTGATTTCCATTCCAATACGGACTGAACCTTATTTGGATTCACCGCTATACCTTCTTTGGTTATCACATGTCCAAGAAATTCAACACTATCTAACCAAAACTTGCACTTGCTGAACTTCGCATATAGCTGATGTTCCCTCAAAGTTTGCAGAACTATCTTCAAATGTTTGGCATGTTCTTCTTTATCTTTGGAATAGATTAGAATATCATCTATGAACACTATCACAAACTTGTCCAAGTACTTCATGAATATCTTGTTCATCAAATTCATGAAAATTGCTGGTGCATTTGTTAGTCCAAATGGTACAACCAAGTATTCATGGTGTCCATACCTTGATACGAATGCTGTTTTTGGTACATCTTCCTTCTTGATCTTGATTTGATGGTATCCTGACCTTAAATCTATCTTTGAGAAGACTCCTGCTCCTTGAACTTGATCAAAAAGATCTTGAATTCTAGGTAAAGGATACTTGTTCTTGATAGTTACATTGTTCAAATTTCTGTAATCTCCACACATTCTCTTTCCTCCATCTCTTTTATCCACAAAAATAACTGGTGTACCCCATGGTGACACACTTTCTTGAATAAATCCCTTCTGTTCCAGTTCATCTATCTGAGCTTTTAGTTCCACTAACTCCTTTGGCCCCATCTTATATGGTGGTTGTGCTATTGGTGCTGTGCCTGGAATTAGATCGATTGTGAATTCTATCTCTCTATCGGGTGGCATCCCCGGTAGTTCCTTAGGAAATACATCCTTAAACTCATTTACTACAGGAATATCTTCAATTCTCACTTCCTTCAGGCTATTGAGTTCCAATCCGATCTCCAACTCACTGTACCTATCTCCTTGGAACACTATTCGACCTCCGATGGAGTTACGAAGTGACACTGTTTTGTCTCCACAGTTAATCACCGCTCCATTTTCTGTCAACCAATCCATCCCTAAGATGACTGATATGTCCTTCATGGGTATGATGAATAGGTCCGCGAAATACACACAGTCACATATGGTTAGGACTTGTGCTTCTTTCACGTGGGTTACTAAGATCGTTCCCCCCGCGGATAGGACAGTTATAGGGGTTTCTAACTTAGAACATCTAAGCCCGAATTTTTCCACAAACTCCAATGCAAGAAATGATGTGGTTGCTCCAGTATCAAATAATACTTTGCCAGGATGAGTAAGAATGCTTAGCGTACCTAAGACTGTTTGATCCGACTCTTCCGCTTGTTCCAAAGATGTGCAATTCAGCTTTCCATAAGGCTTTCCCTTCTTGTTGTTGTAGTTATTGTAGTTGCGGTTGGTGTTGTTGTTATTGTTGTTGCGGTTGTTGTTGTTGTTGTTTCCACCTCGTCCTCCAGAGCTCTGTCCGCTCCAAGATGCCTTGTTCGGACACTCCGGCTTGATGTGTCCTTCCTTCCCACAACCATAGCAGATGATTCTGGGTTTCTGACAGTCCTTCTGCAAATGACCCCTTTGGCCACAAGCTGACTGCGAGATGATCTGGTTAATTGGGTTACGACTACGACCTCCCGGTTGTATTGATTACCGTAGTAGGTCGGTATCGAGGTTTGAAACTCCGATCAGGTAATGGTTTACTGATTGGGTACTTCCTTGGCTCTATACGAGCTCTCTTCCTCCTGTCCTCCTGGACTTGCCTGTAGTCATCCTCGAAAGTGATTGCCGAGTCAATCAGTTCCTGGAATTCGGCAGTCCGTGCCAACCTCAGTTGCATCTTCATGTATGGATTCATGCCTTTCATGAATCGCTTCTTCCGCTTCTCCTCGGTATCTACATCCTCAGGTGCATACCTGGATAACCTATTGAAATCACGAACATACTGCATAATTGGTGCGTATTGCATCTCGATTCTTCAAATTCCCTCTTCTTCAACTCCACCACGCTGTCCGGAACATGAGCATCCCGAAACTTCTTCTTGAACTCCTCCCAGGTGAATACCTTATCTGGAGGGTGTACTGCTACAAGGTTCTCCCACCATGATGCTGCTGGTCCTGACAACAGATACGTGGTGTATCTAATCTTTTCCTCATCGTTGCATCCAACAGTCTTCAACTTTCGTTCCGTATCCATGAGCCAATCTTCAGCGTCCATTGGTTCTGGAGCTGATGTAAATGGTAATGGTCTTGCATTTTGGAAGTCCGATAGTGTTACTCCCTTGCCTTCATTACCCCTATCATTAATGACATGGGTAAAGAAATCCTGCATATTCTTGCTCGGCTTTCTGGTAACGCCTCCTATCTTCCTCCATTGACCTCATATATTGTTGGAAGTCTGGGTGCAACATTGGGTGTGGTGGTGGTGGTGCGTTTTCTGCTCTAGGCTGCTGCATCTCGCTTCCTCTTTCTCTGGCTTCCCGCTCTCTGCGAGCCTCTTCAGTTTCTACTAACGCCATTTCCCCCTAGTCCTGTAACAAAGAGCGATTACTCATAATTACACCATGCAAATGCTTTCTGAGCTCAACTCAATGTCCAGAACTAGTCACACAATGAAATCAAGAAGCAAATCCAAAACAAACATTTATTATGTATATACACTGTATAATACATAACACACTCACAAACTTATATTACATGTGGTACATATAAACCACTTATTTGGCTCAAAGCCCAAGCCAACGGAAATTTAAAATACGTTCTATTACAATACAACCTAGATTACTTTATTCTTCATTGGAACTCTACTCCTCATCGTCTTCATTCGCCTCCGCGTACATCCCTGGGGTCCATCCGGTACAACGGTCTGTCCTCCGAAGACCGTCCGGAATGAAAGTTCTTCCCGTAGGTATGTAATCTGAATCGGACGAAGTGCCGAGACAGAGATCTGTCATTCCAAAGTAACTAGATAAAGACTCATACATATCCCCAGTGGAATACAGTGCCTCTTCTCCAGTCATCCATGGAGGATTCCTATTCACTTGACCCCTCATCTTCTTCTTCTTCTTTTTCTTTGTTCCAGAACTCTCACCTACTTCGTACTGTGATGGTTTAGATATTCCCATCTCCAAATCTAAAGAAATGGAATCAGTACCTTTCTCTTCCTGCCCATAGTGTTGGTTAACATTCGGGTTAACCGCATCACTCTCATCTCCTGTATCACATGGGATTGGCTCCTCCTCATCACCGAAAGGTTCCCCGAAACGCCAACCCGTCGAGTTTTCAATCGGTGACTCCGAGCAATTTATGTTCCATGAGTGGTCTCCCCCATATCCAGTATCATATGATGCTGACACGTGTGGGTAGTGCGGAACAAAGTTAGGTGTAAGTGGATCTCTTGTAG
Source organism: Lolium perenne (assembly GCF_019359855.2). Lineage (NCBI taxonomy): Eukaryota > Viridiplantae > Streptophyta > Magnoliopsida > Poales > Poaceae > Lolium > Lolium perenne. The sequence continues at coordinate 37,461,823 of NC_067250.2, forward strand.
GTAGATTTCTCTTGAACCACTGGTCACTCAAATCTACATCACTGTCTGGGTTAAAGAAGGGTGTAGTATGTTGTGGTTGTGCCCTCAAGTCATGCATCCGAGTTTGGACTTTATCAGGGTCCGTGAACTCAGCTAGCATGTGGTCAATCTCACCTCTCATCTTCATGTGTAAAAGGTACATCGTGGTCAATAAAGTCTTACAACTATCCAAGTCTTGTCTGCAGCCTTCAGGGACTTCGTGGGCTAGTACCAAATGATTAAGAGTGGGATCCTCATCTTCCTCGGCATGAGGTATATGAGAAAACTCTGAACATAGGATTTCTACTGACTTATGCTGCCTTATCTCAAGGATTGCCTTGAATAGGCCCATATGGTAGGCTGTGGTGATAGTTTTGGCTTCTCCGTATGGCATTATACGACTCATCAGCAGTTGTTCCGGTAGTTGGACCGATACTCTGCACTTGGCTAGGATTTCCCCATCATAGTAAGTATACTTGATAACAGGTATCCGTGGATCGCAATGAAGTTCCTTCAGCATCCCACACAGGAGAGCTGTTATTGGTCCATCATAATCACCGAGCCAACCCTCAACTTTCCTCAAAGTCCTCTTGGGAAAAGTGTTCGCCATTATGGCTGTATACAAAAGCAGAATATTAGTAGTGATAATGCATCATAATAGCTATAATAAAGAATTATCGCACTAAAATATATGGTTTTGCTATTCTCAAGTGAATAATCACCATACTTCTAGAGAATCCTTTACTATTTCTACTAGACTCCTACAGGTTTCTTCCCTATACTAGGTTTTTCCAACCTAAGGTCGCAACATTTGCTCTGATACCAGCTGCGGTGACCCAGCATACCACTGCATGTTGTAGTATACAAGTCGTTGATATGATCTTTGTGAAGGGGCTTCCTCACAAATTGCCATATCCCTCAGAGTGGTACAACAGAAACATTGCAGGTCATAACACTCCATACTTTATTACAAACATTTTCTTAACAAGTTGGTATTCTCACAGGTCCTATGAGAACACCCTAAGATACTACTAAAGTACAATTACAACTCATACTAAAGATGAAAAGAGCTCAACAACTTATTTAGGTAAGTTCTACGTTGCTCGGCTCTACGATGCTAGGGTATGTCACTACTCCTCCACCTCCGTGTTATCTGGTCCGTAGATTATCCCATAGTCTACGCCTTCCACTCCGCCGGTAAGATCAGGTTCTTCGTAGACCAGCTCGTAGCTTCCTTCTGGTGCTCCATCGTTGATAGCCTCCACTTCGGAATCACAGTCTAGCAAGGGTGTCGAAAGAAAGTGAGTACAGAGGTACTCAGCAAGTTCTAAAAGAATAAAAGGTGTTTGATGCACTAGCTACGACCATTGATCAGGAAATCGCCGGTCAATGCATGTTTTGAAAACATTTCTTCAAAAGGTTGCTTTTATTATGAAAACTATGCCCGTCAGTCTTCACAGGTTGACTAGAACTTCGTGGAGTTCCTTTCCTGCCGCGTTCGCAGTTCCCTTCCCGGAACAAGGAGTGACAGCCACAATTTGATACACTCTGCGAGAGGTGCGTTACTTTTCCCACAAGAGATCTCACCCTTTTTGCCATCCGCAGGGACTTGCCCCCGTTCACACTTCCTTTGGTGTGAGGCCAGGTATAAAGATCCAAGCCCACACCGCCTTCTCCGCGACTGCAAACCCACCCTTTTGTCCACCCGTACACCTCCAGTAGACTTTCCCCCGATAATACGGCTTTACTCATGGTGTACTTTGGACAATCCTTCATAGATCGTAGAGCCATCATCACTAATGGATGGGGATTTAAAAGGCTATCCCAACCTACGGCAGTGCCTCCAACACCCCGCCGGCTCTACCAATCCGTTGGCGTGCAGAAGGAAAAGATACGACTGGCTTTTCCAGAGCCATTATAGATCTCATGGTCAACGCGGTTTGTACGGCGCTAGAATCACTGGACGGCATTGGTAATTTAATCCTAGGGTGATATAACCCATTGCAATGGAACCTCCACCATATCAACACATACCATGGTTCCATTGCCAGCCACATAGTCATATTCATAATTGGAAAATAACATTTCATTTGCGATGCAGGAATGATAAGTATATAGTTTTGCATTAAAGTAATGGAAAATAATCAAGTTGACATGAGCAAGGGTGAACTTGCACGTGGACTGCGAGATAGTGCGGTTCAATGCGGTTGATGGAACCTGGACCTCGGGTTACGTAAGAAGCATCATTGTCCGTAAGGACAATGTTATAAAAATCCAAATAATGCAATCATGGATGTATTATTTTATGTTGAATCCCTTTACCCCATTGAGTTATTACAAGTTAGGGTTGTATTTAAGATTTATGTCTTTGACGGTAATTTACAATTGATTTAAAAGTGTTAATCATGGTAATTCACACAAAGTACAACAATTTTCAAAGTAAAATGATTTTACTTGATAATTACCTTAGTCATTCCAAAATAATTTGAAATTATAGAGTTACCTCTATAGTTTTTGGAATAAAAAGGAATATAGTAGTTTTAAGGGAAAAATTCCCTTGTTCAAATGAAATGACTTGGAATAATAGAATCTCATTTTGAAATGTTGGAAAATAAGTATTTGAACTTATTTGAGATTTTTCCTTGAATTTTAAATACAAGGAAATAATAATTTAAAATTCCAAGTTATTATTTAAATTCTAAAAATTCATAATTTTGAATTTGTTCCATAATTTCATTTCATATTTTATTCTGGTTAAGATTTATTTTTCATTTACAAATCCAATTTTTATTGGATTTTTAGAGTTGTTTATGATTTATAAAAATTTGGTAAAGTTTTGGTCTTTTATTAAATGTAAAATGACCAAAATACCCCCTTGGACCCCTATTGGGCCCAGCCCAATTAAACTAACCCAGGGACGGCCCAAATAGGCTGGCCCCCTTTTGGGTTTGGTGGCGCCGAAGCGGCCCACCACTCTCACTCTCACTCGGCCCTCTTCTCACTCGTCTAACCCTAGCCTCTCTGGCGATTCCGTGGCGATGGCGTCGCCGCCATGGCCGCCGCCCTGCTCCGGCCATCACCGGCCTCCTCCACCGTAGCCACTTACCGATCTAGAACCGCCTCGAGCAGATCTATCGATCTGTCCGAGCCGTTTCTCTCCTCTCGTCCTCTCCTGGCGAATCGCCTCGATCTGGATCTCGTGGAGAATCGCCATGGGCGATCTGGTGGTCTCCGACGAGCTCTCGCCTTCGTCGTCGTCGTGTGCGCCTCCGAGACCGACCTGGCGCGGTCTTTGCTCGCAGCGCCTGTGCCGTCGTCTCCGTGCTGTGCTGCTGTGGTGGTGTTCGTCGGCGTAACGCCGGCGACTTCCCTGGCTTTGCAGCTGCTATGGCCGCGCGAGCACTGCCTCGCCATGCCATAGTTTCTGCCTCCAGGCGCGGGTAAGGTTCTCTGTTCCTCCTCCTACTCCTCTGTGCGCCTCCCCTTGTTACTGTGCTTCTTCCTCCTCATGCTATGTTACTCTCTGGTGATCTTGTGATCATCTAGAGTCATGCTACTGCTGCGCAATCTTGCTGTGCTTCGGTTTACTGTAAGCTTATGGTCAGATTACCAATTATTGGTACTGGCACATGTCGATTTGCTTGCTGTTCATGCTATGCTTGCTTCTCTGCTACTCCTAGCTTGCTCTACACTTGCCAGGCTCTACTGTGCTTGCTTATGGTTTGATATACCCTGCTGTTCATGCTTATAGGCTTGCTATGCTTACTGGTTTATTCATACTTGCTTGTCTAGGTGCACTTGTGATGCATCTGTGACACTTGTGTGTGTGCCAGAGGTGCCTGTGATATGATTCAGTACTACTACTTCAAGCCAATGATCCATTGGATCATTTCTTGCTTGTTGGCTAATCCCTCTGTGTAGCTTGGCTTGCTATGATTGATCAATTTGATCAATAGCTTGTCAGTGATTGCTTACTGGCTAATTCTGTGGCTATATGAATCAATTGTCTAGTGATGCTGATGCTCAAGCATCACTGTGTGGTTGCTTACTTGTGCTGTTGCTTATTTCTAGCTATCTAGAGTTGCTCTAGTGGCTATGAATTAAGTTGTCTTGCTTAACAGTATGCTGCTGTCATGTCTAGCATGGATCTGTAATAAATTCATGCTTGGATTATTTAATTATGAGGAACTTCTTATGCAGTGATGATTTAAATGTCTTGCTTGTATATGAGTTTGCTGTTCATGATTCTTTTACAAGCAATTAAAATCTGAATCCATTTCTGGATAGTGATGTGATCTATTTGGCTTGCTCTTATTTGGTGCTAAGTGTGATGTGACCTCAGTAGCCTTGCTACTGATTGGTTGCTCACATGATTGATTTGATCTTGTTGGCTACTCACTTTGCTTGCATATTTGGGAATCATATTAAGTATGAATGCCAATATGCTTGCCTGTGAAGAAATCTAGGGTTTTACTGATGGTTGCTTGCTTAGGATCTTCTGTATAGTCTTAGCTGCTAATCTATGCTATCTACTGGTGCTATCTGTGCATGTGATCTTGCTAGTGTGTGCATCTGTGCAAGATTTCTAGCTTCTGTGCACAGGATGCGTATCTGGATGGTTTCTATCTTAGTAGCTTTTGGTGGCGGTAATCCTTGGTGAAAACCAAGTGATGATCTACTCATATGAGCATCTGCTCATCCCATGCTTATGCATATGATGGATTAGATCCATTGGATCTTTTCCAGGAACTAGGTATACCTTGTTCCAGCTCCTAGAATGAAATGTTTTGTTGTTGCAGTCTTGTGGTTTGTGCACAGCCCTTCACCTCCAGTCCTGGTTGATCTTCTAGGTCACCATGATTTACAGTGGCTGAGTGTTTTGTGTTTTTGTTCTGTTCTTGAGCAAGAACAGTGAAGAACACTTGATGTTGTTCTTGGATATGGCTTCTTGTGTGTGTTGCTACGATCGACAAGGCATGGTTTCTAGGGTTTACGCCTATTTATTCTTCTTTGTGGTTCTCCTCTGGCTTGGACACCTTACCCTGGCATATCTAATGACTCATCTATGGCGTTGTGCGTTGGTGCATTGCACCAACAGTCTTGTGGTGAAACTTGAGCCCCTGAGGTACTCAGGTTTGGTCTGCTGGTGCTCTTATCTTGATACTGTCCAAACCTTTGGACAGACACAAGTGTCAATGACACTTGGTTAACTGACCAAACTGCACATTGCTAGTTTCTAATCCCCTGGCTAGTGTCTTTGCTTTGTTTTGCAGGTTTTTGAAGGTGAATATGACCAGAAGATATTCTCCAAGTCATTAGTCTAAGTTTTAGTTTAGGAATCAAATTGTAATCTTCCTTTTTATTTCTGTTTATTATTCATTAATTCTTGTATCAAGAATTTTGTAAAGACAATGTAATTTGTGTTGTGATATCAATAAAGCCCAAGGTTTTTGTTTATGAGCTTTTGATTTATGTAATATTTATATTCTGGAATAATCATTGTATTTGTGATTCACTTTGAAATTCAAATTTGTTTGAATTCATAAGTTGTTTGAATTATGAATTCCATTTATATTGTTCAATGTTTATTGTTTAATGTATTGACACTTGTCAAATGAAATCAATTCCCCAAATCAAGCAAGATACAAAAGAGATCATGTCGAAATTTCCCTAACTCACAATGCCTAACCCTAAGTGCAAAATGAGAGAGAACCTCGATCCCTCTTAGGTTTAGTTGCAATATGGCGCGAAAATTTCCCCCGTTTTGCGATGAAATGCACATCCCATTTCTAAATCTACCCTTCGTTGTTCCTATGTTCTGGGTTATTACAGCGGAGGTGCTCCGCGCGCCGCTCTATCGGCAGCAGCCCGACTTCCTTCCGGGATGTCAGGGTTTTGGATTCGGGCGACCCGGATTTCTCCGTCTGGGTCGTCGAAGTTAAGGCGCGCGCTGGGGAAGTCATTTGCGCGGGCGCGTTCCATGCGCCGGCGGTTTCGCTGCTGACGATAGTGGGATACGGCTCTCACTTCATCTTGCTCGAGACGAAATTTCTGCCTTTCGGCGAGCTCCTTTTTCCTCTGCTCTTCGAGGGCCGCCCGGTGCGCCTCGATCTCGGTCGCGGTGGCGGTTGCAGGGAGGGGAGTGGTGAAGGCGTCGACTGGAAGCTCTTCTTCGCCCCCTGCCATGAAGATCGCTGGGTCGGGTAGCGGTAGCGTGGGGCCTCGACGGAGTCCGAGTCGGAGTCGCTGCCGAAGAGGGAGAGGATGGAGTCGTCCTCGAAGCCACCTTCGAAGTCGCTTGGGTGGGAGACCAAGGAGATAGAGTCCTTGGCCGACGCCGCGGCAACAGAGCGGGCAGTCGGGGACGCAGCGGTGGACCCGGCAACCGATGTTATAGCGATGATGTCGGTGAAGTCGGCGTCGATCGCGGCGATAACGGAGTCGATGGCTGGGACGGTGTCGGCGGAGTCGGCGGCTGTCGAGGCAACGATGGAGTTGGCGGTCGGTGCCACGACCGCCGACTCGGCATCGTCTTCCAGGGCCGTCTCAGCCTCTGCGTATACCTCGCCGGTGTCCGGGCGAGTAGCAGTGAGGAGCTGTCCCGGCGCGAAGGGGTCGTGCGACCGACCGGGGCGAGGCTCGGCGGGGTCGCTGACGCCGGCGAGCCCAACAAAGAGGTTGATGGAGCCGATCGGCACCATCCAGGCGTGCTTGAGAGGTGACGAGGCGGGCCGGTAGGTGCTTGGCTGGATGTGGAAGAAATTGCCGGTGGCGATCATCCTGCCGGAAGCGACCGGCCGCCGCACTGGCGAGTAGGGCCTCGCCGTAGCTCGGAGGCTTGATGTCCCATGCCCCACGGTGGGCGCCACTGTCGTGGATGTGACCACGGCAGATGCTACAGGGGGTAGCACTTCGTTGATGCGAGGGGAAGGGAACATCGCCATCTACGGGTCGAGGTGCAAGAGACGCAAGGGTTTTACCCAGGTTCAGCCCCTCCGGAGAGTAAAAGGCCTACGTCCTGCTAGATCTTTATTGCTCAGTGGAGAATTACAATGGGGGGGCTCAGTCGGCGAGAAGCCAGGAGCTTACAATGGGGAGATTGGATCTCAGATGTTGTCCTTCTAGGGTTTAGCCCGGGGGTTTATATCACCACCCCCGGCCTAGGGTTACAAAGGGATAACTCCGAATCATCTTAGTTACTACAAATCCGGGATACTACACCCTTCCTCAAGTAATCTCTATCTTGAACCGTGCAAATCATCTCTTTCAAGACTTCGGCCCAGTCGCCTTCGGGCCCAGTCGGTTGGGCGACTGGCGATCCCTTCTGGGCCTTCGTCCTCGTGGCGAGTGGGACTGGCGACCCACCCCCTATGGGCATATCCCCATCAAGGAGGATTAGCATTTCACTTGATGGCTGAACCTAAAATGATAGGCATGTCGACCACGACTAGTGCACGCAAGAGAAGGACCTGCAGCGAGCCAGTATGTGCTTAGTACATGCATCTTATCTTATCTTGTCCTTATTTCTGCTACATGCTGTTATCTGATCTCTACATTGCGTAATACATGTTTGAATAGTTAATTGTTGTAACTATGTTTGCAATATTACCAGAATTCAGTTTTAATGAAGCAGTCATCATTAGAAGATAGTCGCCAAAGCGACCCTGTGCAACATTATGATGTAAGTCTGTGATTAGTACAAGTTCCATACATTGTCTTATTTATGGAACTTGTTATTATCTTATATCTACATTGCATAATAAATGTTTGAATAGTTCACTGTTGTAACTATGTTTGCAATATTACTAGAATGCAGTTGCAATGAAGAAGTCCTTAGTAGAAGATAGAGCACAAAAAAGGTTCCGGGGTGAGCCTATGCAACGATATAATGTAAGTCTGTGCTTAGTACTTGTGACTATCTCATATCGACAATGCTTAATACATGTTTGCATAGTTCATCGTTTAACTCTTGTTGCATTATTATCAGAATGCAGTTGTAATGAAGCAATCTTCATCAGAAGAGAGGCCCACAAAAAGTTCTGATCTTTCTTCTGATGCATCCTCTCATAGCCGTCAACCTAGACCATTCCTTTCATCAAACAGTAAATATCTCAAGGCTGTACTTTATAAAAGACATGGTATTGCTGCTTTAAGATCTGTAGCTGATATGTTGACCAAGAAGTACACACGATTCAATCAAGGCGATTGCCAAATGTCAACGTGTTATTGATGATGCTAATAGAAGTCCTCAATGATTCTATGTAATTTTTTTATTTGGGCACATTAATTGCCTTGTAATTTTCCTAGTTATTTTATTTGTGTATGTAATTGTGTGTATCATTGATACCAGATTTTAGGCTCATGAAATTTAATGCAAGTTGACTAGTCAAACAACCAGGGCCCTACAACAGATTGTGCCGGCCCACTTACAGTAGTGTGGGACCCACTTTCATTTTGGGTCGGCCCACTTACTTATTGGGCTGGCCCGTTAACACGATAGTGGGCCCCACCCGTTTATTGGGCCGGCCCACTATCTTGTTGGGCCAGCCCAATAACGTTATGGTGGACCCCACATACTAAATGGGCCAGCCCTTTACCAGGAAAGTGGGACCCACCTGTGTTTTTGGCCCAGCCCACTATCTTGTTGGGCCAGCCCACTTGCTATATGGTGGACCCCACATACTAAATGGGCCGGCCCTTTAACAGGAATGTGGGACCCACCTGTGTTTTTGGCCCGGCCCACTATCTTGTTGGGCCAGCCCACGTGCTATATGGTGGACCCCACATACTAAATGGGTCGGCCCTTTAACAGGAATGTGGGACCCACATGTGTTTTTGGCCCGGCCCACTTTCTTGTTGGGCCAGCCCACTTGCTATATGGTGGACCCCACATACTAAATGGGCCGGCCCTTCAACAGGAAAGTGGGACCCACATGTGTTTTTGGCCCGGCCCACTTTCTTGTTGGGCCAGCCCATTTGATCTATTGTGGACCTCACGTACTAAATGGGCCAGCCCGATAGCAGGAAAGTGGGACCCACAGGCTAATTGGGCCGGCCCAATAACTTCTTGGGCCAGCCCACTTGCTTTAAGGTGGACCCCACTTGTTACATGGGCCGGCCCGATAACAGGAAAGTGGGTCCCACATGTCTTGCGGGCCGGCCCTTTTGCCTGTTGACCGGTCAAACGAGTGCATTCGGCCCGGCACACATGCTTAGTGGGCCGGCCCATTAAAGTTTTGACCAGTCAGCCGTAGAGGTTAGGCCCGACCCACGTAACTAATGGACCAGCCCAGCTTATAGTTGACCGGTCAAACTAAGTCAGCTGGCCCGGCCCGCAAACTTAATGGGCCGACCCGCTTAAGACGTGGCAGGCCTCGTGTGGGCCTACCATCTACCACGGGGTTTCAGCCGGTTAACGCCGTTAACTGCCAGTTAACGGCGTCTGCCACGTGTCAGTTTGCATGACGTCAGCAGTCAACGGGCTCCCGGAAACACTTCTGCAACGGTTCGATTTTCCGTGGCGGAAGGGCGCCCAAGCGCGACGGACCGAAAAAATCGTCGTAGGACTTTGCATGACGCAGTTGCGACAACAGAACCCATATCGTCGGGTTAGGCCCATAGGCGACGAAAAATACCCCTTAGCGGATGATTTTGAGACGTTGTCTATCAGAACTTTTCTTGTAGTGATGGGTCTCTTTATATAAGGGGCAAAGGGGCAATGTTTCATAAGGGGGCAAGGTGGAACAAAAGAGGAGGACGTGGGGAGCTGGCCGGCAGGTCCTTGACCAGGCCCCGCACGCGCCCTACCCCTCCCCCCAATCGGCCCCGGTGGGCTGGCCCATGATGGCGTGTGCTCTTCGTACGCAGTCACACTGTTGGGGAACCCCAAGAGGAAGGTGTGATGAGCACAACAACAAGTTTTCCCTCAGTACGAAACCAAGGTTTAATTGACCAGTAGGAGAAAGGCGTGACTTCTGAAGGTATTGCTGGCTGACTAGTGGCATGGCGCACAACCGGCGTCAGCAACAACGTGGAACCTGCACACAACACAACCAAAGTACTTTGCTCCAACTTACAATGAGGTTGTCAATCTCACCGGTTTGCTGAACACAAAGGATTAGACGTATCGAATGGAAGGATATGTTTGCAGAAAGTAAATAGAACATGCTTGCAGTTGAATTTATCAGTAAAAGAAATAGGACCGGGGTCCACAGTTCACTAGAGGTGTCTCTCCATAAAGAAGTAGCATGTTGGGTGAACAAATTACAGCTGGGCAATTGACAGAATATCGACCATACATGACAAGAAGATTACTATGAGATTTGGTATTGGGCATTACGACATGATACATAGACCGTAATACAACTGCGTCTATGACTAATAATCCACCTTCAGATTAGCATCCGCACCCCTTCCAGTATAAAGTTGCAAGCAACAGACTATCGTATTAAGCAATGTGTGTAAAGTAAACAATAGAATTACCCTCGGATAAAATATTGTTGTTTTCTCCCTATTAGCAACAACACATCTACAATCTTAGAAGTTATAAAGTCACTCTCCCATAAAACTAGAGGCATGAACCTACTATCGAGCATAAATACCCCCTCTTGGAGTCACAAGTGTCCACTTGGCCAGAGTTACTACTAGCAACAGAGAGCATGCAAGATCACAAATAACATATGATATGAATATATAATCAATCTCAACATAGTATTCAATATTCATCGGATCCCAGCAAACCAAACATATAGGATTACATAAAGATGATCTTGATCATGTAGGGCAGCTCACAAAATCGACACATGAATTAAAAATGGAGAAGACAACGATCTAGCTACCGCTATGGACCCATAGTCCAGGGATGAACTACTTACACATCACTTCGGAGGCGGGCATGGCGATGTAGATGCCTCCGGCGATGATTTCCCCCTCCGGCAGGATGCCGGGAAGAGCTTTAGAACCACCCGAGATGGGTTCGGCGATGGCGGCCGCGACGGAACTTTTCATGGATGGAGGCTCGGGTATCTAGGGTTTTCCCGAGAAGATGTATAAATAGGCGGAGGATTTAGGCCGGTGGGGCGCCTGGTGGGCCCAGACCACCCCTAGGCACGGGCCAGGTCCAGGCCGCGCCTAGGGTAGGTCTGGCCGACCTGCTGCGCCTCTTCGACCCCCCCTTCGGACTTCGTCTTTGTTTCGGTAAAATATTTACTTCGGCTTTTGTTTCGTTCAATTCCGAGAATATTTCGTGTACAACTTTTCTGAAATACAAAAACGACAGAAAATAGGGAACTGGCAATGTGGCATCTTGTTAATAGATTAGTGCCGGAAATAATGTAAAAGTGCAATGAAGTGTAAACAAAACATATATGAATTGGTATAAAACAAGCATGGAGCATCAAAAATTATAGATACGTTTGAGATGTATAAGCCCACTTGGCCCGGCGGGCCACCCCCTTTCCTTCCCATGGGACCCTTTCCATATGAGGCCCAATAAAGGTAGGGAGGCCCCTTTTAATTAAATAAAACTTATTTTAAGTTTAACTAAAAATATTTTAATACACTAATTCATTTAATTAACCTATTAAACATATCCTTTAATTGCCTTTTGTCCGAGACACCTCTCGAACAATTTTGAATAACCTTGAGACAACTTCGGAACCCTATTCCGGATATATCTCTCAATTCCAATGAATTCAAAACTATCTCGAGTTTCGTTGAACCCTTAAGCGTATTACCCTACAGTTCTGGAATAACATAGACATGATCCAGGATAATTTCTCTGGTCAATCGATCACTAGGGGGGTATGGATGACCATGGTGATCTCTATGCATTCCACAAAGATATTATCGCCATTTGAACCATTGGGTTGAGTCTTATTCCTTTTATTCACTCGATACTGACACTCGTCCAGACATGATCATCTGTATCACAATACCTAGTTCGGTATCGTTACTGACAAGGCTATTTCAACTTGTTCGCATGTGATTACATCCCCATGACCTAGTAATACGCTGCACAGATTTTATGGATGTAATCTCACCGAGTGGGCCCTCTGCACTACTGCAGAATAGGCTATCAGTGACATGCTCAAAAGGACCATTAGTGACACGCAAAGCGCCTATCACTAATGACTAGTCACTGGTACGAGCTTACTAGTGACAGGCAAAGTGCCTGTCACTAGTATGTGCATACTAATGACAGTCAAAAAAGATGCATGTCACTGGTTTTGATCAAAAGCAACGGGCCTATTATCACGGTCGTCACTGGTTTGAATTTTGGCAGTACAAAATTAAATACTTTTCCCAAAAATATTTCAGATAGCAGGAGAAGATGTTATAAAAATAAAATGTATTTCCAGGAATATTTCAGATAGCACAAGATGTTGTACAAATGATACACTCACATCACCTAATACGACATAATATTTGAACAGCTAACTGTGGCTTAAGAACTTGCAAACTATCATAGAGTAATGAAGGATAGCTTCTTGATCAGTTATGTCGAAAGAAGTTTGCACTCCGAAGAACACCACCACCATAGTACATGTATTATGGTCATATACATAACTGCAAGTTCCTTTCACTGTTCTACATTTCCATCATATTGTTGAGGTGCAAATTCTTTCATTACTTCTTCCTTGAATTGACCTGAATGGCGCGGGACACTGATAACGTGCTTAAACTGGTACAAACAAGAAAATGTGCATATAATGGTGAGCAACGGCACCAGGTGGATAAGCATATGTTGGAGAATAAAGAGATTCAAAATAGAAAATCAAATAGTGGTACAAAAATCAGATTTCTCTATTATTTGTCCCGAAATTCAGAAGAGTGGACTTAGCAACGAGGAGGTAAATCATGGAAAGGTATGTAGAATAGAGTACACAAATATTTATAAGAAAACATAGAATTAAAATGGAAACATTGTCATTAGTCAACCCAAATTTTCATACTCATTAATAGATCAACCCATCAAAAAATGCTTAGTAAATGCTAACAGGTAAAGAATTGACATGCATGTTTGTTCCTTGTAGACAAGCACTATTTTCAATCAAAGATGGTTAGATGGAAGCAGTTAACAAGCTTCCACTTTTAACCATGCCAGAAGCGATCAGAAAGAAAACTTACTTGTAAAATGGTTTGCGTCGTTTATGGATTCTTCTTTGAGTTGCACTTGTATTATAAAAGAAACCATCCTTGTGTGTAAGCCAACCACCATGCATCGGGAGGAAACAAAAGTGTAAGTTTCAAAAGAATACAAACACTGTACAGTACCAATAAGTGCTTTCACTAATGCATCTTTGCTAGCAAGTGCAGACTTGGGATCAAGTGTTTCAACAATAATTTCTTCAGTGGTAACCATAAGTCATATAATTAGTGTCTTCTCCAATTTATTAAATCACACCTACAATAAATTTGAGCGGACACCATTTTGATATGTGGTCACACAGAAAATGCAGGAAATAAAAGGTACAAGATGTCCTTTGAAAGAAGAAAATGTACCTGTTGTCCCGCAATGTTAAGATGAAACCTTGATTTATCGTCCTTGATCACAGATGAACCATCTATTGTTCCCTTGGTAAAATATATATGTTCAGCATGAAGTACGGCTGCTACAACCCTGAATATATATAGCTTCCTACAAAATAAATCAATAATTGTGTACGTCTTTATTACTGAAACTGGTATTCTCAATAGCTTCAGTATAATATGACACAGACCTGTTCTTCCTCATTGATTCCAATTATGTCCAATGGCCCTCCTTATTGCTAAATACTCTTATGCATCATTAATTCCATAGACCTCAATACCACTTGACTGATTGAGGTAATGAAAAGATGTATCATCAGCCAACGTATATCACTGAGTATCCTGCAAGTTACGGGAATCCTTTGTAAGAAGTGGACCTTTAAAATTACATTGGACTACATGTCAAAGAGGCAAATAGGTAGGTAGTAATAGCTAGTAAGTCAATGTGAAAACCCACCTGAGGTGGTGCAGCAGAGAGAAAATAAAATGGTTCCTATCGCCCCCTTGTCATGCAAAAATCTGCTCCTGTTTAATAATTGCTTCAAGACACATATTGAACCCAACCCGTTTACGATCTTAGGATTAATGACACTTAAGGTATACATGATGAATGACTTAAGGTATACATGAAAGAAAGTTTTCAATATAGATCAAAGAGACATGTTGCGGCACTGAAACAGTTTAAACAATCGACCTAGGGCAGAGGAAGTGATCCAACCTGACGAAAGTGCGAAATTCAGTCGTCGAACTGCTGGGAAGATGTCGAGCAGTGCGGACTTAGCGGGTGCACGGGACGTCACGATGGAGGCTGCGTGCAAGGCGGTACGGGGGTCGTGTGCCGGCGTGCATGGCGTGGGCGTCACGTGCACGCTCTCGCAGTGTGCAGGCTCGCGCGGGGCGGCGGCGTTAAGACTCGGCGGGCAAGGCTCTAGCGCGGGGCGGCGGCGTTGAGAGTCGGCGGGCAAGGCTCTCGCGCGGGCCGCTAGCATGCAGGTTGGTGCCGCAGCGGCGGGAGGGCGGAGGGCGGCGGCCGGCGGGGCATGGGGCATCGCTTGGAAGGATCTCGGGGCAGGGGCGTTCGTGATCTAGATCGTGAGAGGTAGTTATTTTCTTATGTCTGCTCGCGGGCGGGCTGAGCGTGCACGCGTGCTACAAATTTCGTTTGACAGAGCATCCGGTTGGATTAAACGGGGCCGGTCAAATCTCATCAAGTGGGGCAATCTGGTGGTGCTAATAATCAGTGTGGGTATATGTCATACAAAAAACTACAGATCCTACAAGTGGTACACATGCCGAAATAAGTAAGTTTCTAGGCCACGTCCAGGCACTAGTAGAAACAAGGGCTTTGGTTTTTTGCCCCAAATGTCATTTGCACCGGATTTGGCACGAACCGGTGCTAAAAGGGGTCATTAGCACCGGTTCGTGGGGAGCAGCCGGCCGAGGGACCTTTTACACCGGTTCGTGTTACGAACCGGTGCAAATGATCTATCTTTTGCACCGGTTCGTAACACAAACCGGTGCAAAAGGTTCGTCGCCAGGCACGTGTCAGCCGAGGAACCTTTAGCACCGGTTCGTGTTACGAACCGGTGCAAAAGATAGACCATTTGCACCGGTTCGTAACACGAACCGGTGCTAAAAGGTCCCCAGCCCTATTTCAGCTCAGCTACCGGCCAAACAGCCCAACTCACTTCATTTTTGCTAGGAGAAGGTGTGTGTGTTGAGTGCTAAGTTGCTTCTCTTTGGCATGCACATAAGGTGCTCGATGAAATGTGTGAGAGAGTGATGCCGCTTGATTTTACACCCAACAAAAATGAGATGAGGTGCCGGAGCGACACTTAAGCTTTCTCCTCTTTCTTTCGTCCTCGATCAAGGTTTAAGCAACAACTTAACCCTTTCATTTGTACGGTGCTAATTTCCACTATTTATAAATATTATGATGTTTTGTAATTGTTTATTGATAAACTTAATTAATTATTTGATGTAGATGAACCGGCGGCAATGGATGTACGTTGACCGACGTCTACCCGAGTTCAGATCGGGCCTGGAAGAATTTATCCGTGTGGCTCAGGAAAACCCACAGGCGGATGGTTTTATGTGTTGTCCATGTGTTGATTGCCATAACTTGAAGCAATACCCTGAATGGCAAGTCATTCACTCACACCTGCTTTGGAAAGGTTTCATGCCCAGCTATAATTGTTGGACCAAGCATGGAGAAAGAGGGGTTATGATGGAAGACGACGAAGAAGAAGAAGAGGATGATGATATGTACCCTAACTACGGTGATACTGCAACAGGGCATGATGAAGATGAAGATGCAGGAGGAGGTGATCAAGATGAAGAGGCATCAGATGAGCCCGTTGATGATGATCTTCGTCGGGCCATCGCCGACGCACACAGAGATGCAGAAACGAAAACGAGAAGCGAAAGTTAAAGGGCATGTTAGATGATCACAAAAGAAGTTATACCCAAATTGCGAAGATGGCAACACAAAGCTCGGTGCCACCACTGGAGTTGCTGCAATGGAAGGCGAGAGGCTGGTATATGTGACAAGCCATTTGAGAAGTTACTGAAAATAATGAAGAGGAGGTTTCCAAAGAATAACGAATTGCCCGACAAAGACGCATTTAAGCAAAGACGGTTCTCTGCCCTCTAGGATTAGCGGTGCTGAAGATACATGCATGCATTAATGACTGCATCCTCTACCGCGCTGAGTATGAAAATTTGGAAAAATGTCCGGTATGCACTGCACTTCGGTATAAGATCAGGCGAGATGACCCTGGTGATGTTGAGGGCGAGCCCCCTAGGAAGAGGGTTCCTGCCAAGGTTATGTGGTATGCTCCTATAATACCACGGTTGAAACGTCTGTTCAGAAATAAAGAGCATGCCAGGTTGTTGCGATGGCACAAAGAAGACCGTAAGAAAGACGAGATGCTGAGACACCCCGCTGATGGGTCGCAGTGGAGGACAATCGATAGAGAGTTCCCGGATTTTGCAGATGACGCGAGGAACTTAAGGTTTGGCCTAAGTACAGATGGAATGAATCCTTTTGGGGAGCAGAGCTGCAGTCATAGCACTTGGCCTGTAACTCTATGTATCTATAACCTTCCGCCTTGGTTGTGCATGAAGCGGAAGTTCATTATGATGCCAGTGCTCATCCAAGGCCCAAAGCAACCCGGCAACGACATTGATGTGTACCTACAGCCATTATTTGAAGAACTCTTACAGTTGTGGAGCAAACCAGGTGTACATGCATGGGATGAGTACAAACAGGAGTCATTTAACCTACGAGCGTTGCTTTTCGTGACCATCAATGATTGGCCTGCTCTTAGTAACCTTTCAGGACAGACAAACAAGGGATACAATGCATGCACGCACTGTTTAGATGAGACCGAAGGTGCCTATTTGCATAAATGTAAGAAGGTTGTGTACCTGGGGCATCGTCGATTTCTTCCAAAGAGGCACCCCGTCAGAAAGAAAGGCAATCATTTCGGAGGTGAGGCAGATCGCCGGGTGAGCCTTCCCCGCCGGCGCGTGAGCCTTCCCCGCCGGCGCGTGAGCCATCTCCGCCGCCGCGTGAGCCTTCCCCGCCGGCGCGTGAGCCATCTCCGCCGCCGCGTGAGCCTTCTCCGCCGCCCAAGTATAAGAGGAAAATTAGGCGGGCCGCTACGACACAGCTGAGTCGTAACAAATCACCGAGACGCAAAAAAGAGCCCCTCCCAAGAGTGCCTAAGGTTCCTCCCAAGAGACCTTATGACTATACAGTTGAGGAAAATGCCAAGATCGTAGCTGAACAGCACAAGCAACAAATGTTGAAACTTAAAAAGCCCCAGCTTGAGCCGGAGCCAGCTATATCTCTGGAAAAGAAGTTGAAACTGCTGAAGAACCTTCATCAACCTGAGCCAAGTCTTTCATCGAACTATGACCGGTCTATTCGCAAGTCAAATGTGTTAGCAAAAGAGCGGTGGGAAAAAAGTAAGGTAGATGGGAAACCAGTTCCCCAGCTTGGAGCCCAGAAAAACTCGTGCCCCCCGCTCCAAGTGTATCCCGATGTCCTAGCGTGCCTTGATCCAACGATGGTAAAACTATACAAAGATGAGGCAGATGCGGCCGGTATGAGTATTCCTGAGTACTTAAGCCGCATCGAATTCATGGCCACGGACGATGTCCAATTAGCATACCATTACACATACGGGGAACCTCTTGTCAGAGCTGCGGAGTTGCCTAATCTATCAACACAGCTGCGAAGACTACATAATTGGTACTTGGATGCATGTAAGGACGGCCAGAACTGGATCATGGTGGCAATAAGAGATGAGCACTACGGGCGAACTGACGTGATGAACATCGAATTTTGTGAATTATTTCAGTTATTCAACCAAGACGCCCTCGACAAATCTCTGCTGAGTGCATACTGTCTGTAAGTATTATTTATGTAATTAAGTCTCTACCGCGACTCGTCCATTATTGCTAGCATATAACCATACTCTCACTGTATTATGCAGAATGAAGATTCGCGAATGCCGCAAGGGGCAAATCTATGATCTTGGGTTCGTTGACCCATATACCGTGAATGGGTATACTGTCGACAACTCTCCCAAGGACACGGAGAATAACTTGGTACATGTCTTAAGGAAAAACTCATACAAAAGGGCAATACTATTTCCTTACAACTTCGCGTGAGTGTTACTCTGTTCACACATTAAATCTTTTTCGCTTACTCCATGTGTTAAGTGTAATTGATGAGTTATGCATATATATATATGTGTGTGTCCGCAGGTTTCACTATATCCTGCTAGTCATTGAACCCGACACCGGGATAGTAGAAGTCATGGACTCGAAGAGTAAACCCCTTGAGGCGTGGGGGGACATGGCTGATATCCTCCACAAGGCTTGGAAACGGTTCACCAACAAAGCTCCGGGTTTAAAGAATAAAGATCTTCGAATAAAACATGTACCGGTAAGTACTAATGGCTAGGCCGCGCATCTCTTTGATTCTAGTTTCAATACAATTATTATCATCCTTGATTATATATATATTATTTTGATTGAACTTTGTTCTCGTAAAGTGCTTGAGGCAAGAGGACGGGAATAATTTATGCGGGTTCTACGTTTGCGAGTTCATCCGCCAGAATACCCATCATGTGAGGGACATTTTGGAACAACTTGATGTAAGTAATTAAACAACATTCATGGCTTTATTTTATCGATCACCTTGTGTTTCATTCACATACACACATATATATATACTGACCATCGTATCTTCTTCAAATTATTAGATCGAACGGTTGCGGGACGGTCTTCTAGCAACAGAGCGTGTACGAGCAATTCAAGAAGAACTGGCGGGGTTCTTACTTGAGCAAGTCATAGCTCCAGATGGAGAACACTATGTGGACAACCGCCAATATCAATGTTGATGTAGACATATATATATATATGCATGAACGTGTGTCACTTTGATCGATATATGTAATACAATGGTTTCCTATATATATATATGTGAATTGTCTGCATTAATATTATACCGTATTTCGAATGGGGCAGAGTCTCTGCCGCGGCAGCGTTTTAGTGCAATTCCCTGCTGCCGCGGCAGGGAAGGGCACTAAAATGCTGCCGCGGCCCAACCCTTTTGCACCGGTTCGTATTACGAACCGGTGCAAAAGCTCCCCCGCCGAGCGCCCCACAGCCGGCCACGTGGAGACCCCTTTAGCACCGGTTCGTAAGAGAACCGGTGCAAAAGGGGGGGGGCTTTTGCACCGGATGGTTTGCACCGGTTGGCCATCCGGTGCATATGGGCCTTTTGAACCGGTGCAAAAGAGCAGTTTTCCACTAGTGAGGCTAACAAACTAGTTTACCTGCAAAAAAAAGGCTAATAAAATAGTATTCTTTACAGTTGACCCGTGCACGAGACATCTAGTCTTCGACGGAGCGAGCTACTAAGGGAGAAGGAGGCGCGGCTCGGCAAAAAAAAAAGTCCCTCCGGTGACAGGCAGATTATAGATGCGTGTCACTAGCAAATTTGACTTTTCATCCGGTCTTTACGAAATACATTAGTGACAGCCTATTGTATGTGCCTGTCACAAGTGTTTTATATTAGTGATTGGCTTATATGAGCCTGTCACTAATGTTTGTATTAGTGACAGTCATAATTGTGCCTGTCACTAAATGTCTGGCAGCTATAAGCATTTCTGCAGTAGTGCTGTATCTCTCCATCACGTGGATGAACAAATCCCGCTCTCGATGCATACGCCTCAACCCATCCCATTGGAATACCCAACTACAACTTTTTGATCACCTTGTTACGGGTGTGATGGTTGATGCAGCCAAAGCAGCCTCCGATGACAGTGATTAGATATGATCTCACGGTTTAAGGATTAAGTCACTATGCACTTTATAAACATCGTAACATTGAACTTCATGTGAGTTGATCGTGTTACAATACTTATGTTTTGGGTATGTCCATAATATCATTTATCCAATTGATACGATCTCATTGTCAGTATCGTATATGTCGATGATCGGAAAGCCTCGATCAACTATTGACCACAATAAACTAGATATTCACATGTGTGCTTACTAGGGACCATGTTGTTTGTTTACAATACCACACATGTATTAACATTTCCGCTTAATACAACTATATCATGGCACGAAAATTATTATGAACATATGACATATAATAAATACTCATTATTATTTCTCTCTAGAGCACTATCTCCAACAGAAAAAGATGCCCAAATATCACCACCCCTCCACCGCACCCCATTTGCGCATGGGGATCTCTTTTGTGAGATACAAAGAGAGTCATGTAGATGGAAGGTGCCACCATCATCATATATTTACTATATATCAAAGCTGACCATGTTTGCTGAAATCTTACAACTTTAGATACTGTTCACGGTTGCTTTTTATCCAATTAGACATTGACGCGTGGGTCACGCGATGGTTCTTTTTTCCCTGCCGCTCTTCACTATTTCTCGGTTCCTCTATTCCTGGATTGGTATTGTTGGTCAAAGCGGTGAGGACTCCACCATCGAACAATCCAGACTCCAGAGTCCAGAGTCCAGAGGCAGCCCACGTCTCTTTTTTTATTTCCTCAGCCTAGCAAAGTAGCAACCCATGCTGCCATCCACGCTGAGGCCGCTCCGCCTGCTAGGCCTCCGCCGCCCGCGTCAACACCATCGCGTCGACCGCCCCTGTCTCCTCTTTTCTCCCACATCGCCCCCTCGCCTCCACTCCCACCTGCCAGCCAGTGTCAGCCGTTCGCGCCCTCCCGTGCTTCATCGGGTCAAGAAGGAGCCCCCGCGGAGCTGCCGCCGGCCCTGTCCCAATCCGCCCTCCCGTGCTCTTGTGTCGTCCTCGGAGCAAAACGCCCGCACCTCCCTGGACTCTCTCCGTCGCCGGGAGATGGGAGTGGCGGTGCACCATGGCGTGCAAACGTCGCCCTTTCAGAGCTGGGCATGGAGCCCCGAATCCGAGCTCCACCTCACTGTCCCATCTCCAGGACGAGGCGCTGGGCATGGAGCCCCGAATCCGAGCTCCACCTCACTGTCCCATCTCCAGGACGAGGCCGATACACACAGCTGAGGGCTTTTTTTTGGTTGGATCTAGCGGAGGAGGTGAGAGGCTGCTGCAGCAGCACGTAGAAGATGCACGGGTCTGGGCTTCATCTACTTTGTTTCAAGATTTATTTCATCTACTTTTCATGAATAAAAACAGGTGGATTTTACACTTGACGCATTGCTGAATTAGTTTTCCTGATGGTGCATACAATTTCTTAGTTTGGTGATCTGATGCAGATATTGAGGACATTTTCCTTAACAAGATGTGTTGCTGATCCAACATCTGTGCATTATTCAATGGGGTTGAATCTTTGAACTGTTATTTTTCACGCTTTGTTCTCAGTCAGTCAAAGGTGGAGAGCTGACTCATGATGAAACTACTATCATTACCAAAGCTTTGTAGATGATCCGAAAGAATGTTGTGACTCCCATATCGGAGATGAACATAGCCATTAGTGCTTTATAGGCAGCTTGCACATAAGTCAATTTCTGTAAGATGTAACAAGATTATGCAAAAGCCATGAGCAGTACAAGTTTGGTAATTTGTTTTCATATGTTGTGGGCATTATTGGTGTTGTTCATCATCCAGGAATGGGTGATGAGGAGCTTGCTTCAATCGGATAAAGAATGTTTCTTCGGTGCTGACCTTTCTTTAATCTGTATAGACACGGTAAGCTCAAAAGCGAGTTTTCAGCAAACTAAATGTTTTATGATAATACAAGGCTCTGTCATGTTCGCTAAATCTAAATACTAATGGATTTCTTACGTGCAGATTTTAAAACAGAGTTGGCAATGGAAGTTGAGGTGATTAATTATGCGTTCGGAAAGAGATCACAACTTGCTAAGTTGGTTGTATTGTCTTCAACATGGGTTGTTTATTTGTTCTAAAGGAATATCATGTACTTCTAATTATGGTAGATGTGAGAACAAAACTGTAACTTATAAATTCAGAATTACCCAACTTGATTGCATAACTGGACTGAAGTTTTAGAGACAGGAACTTTTACAGCTTCTTGATTACAGTTAGATTGAATGTTGCTAGGTTTTTAGGCTATGCAATCTACTTTTAGTATGCACGTGTCTTATGCAAACAGAGAAGGGAAAAAACATGGGCTATATCTTTCAAAAATTTATTTTCCATGTGCTCTCATACTTTTTACATGAAGCTTGAAGAAAAACTGAACGAAGGTTCCCTACTATAAACTCGGTTATTAATTTTGTAGAAAAACATTTAGCCCATATGACTTCCAGACTTACTGATATCCTTATTAAATGTATAATCATGTGATGAGGTTTCACCATTCAAGCTTTTCCGTCCTGGTATTACTTTTAAAACTGTATACTTTTCTAGCAACTTAAAGTTTCACAATGAATAAAATCATATTAATTCATCTCATTGGTGGACATCTTACGTTTCTGATTTGCGACCTCATAGCCTGCTCGCATAGTTCTTTCTTCTTCAGTTTCTTTGTTAGTTTCTCAGATTATAAATAATATCAATGTGCACCCCAATGTTCTCGATGCAATTAATTCTGTTCTACCCCAATTCCTGAACGTATTCTACATGATGCATGGGAGATGCACGGAGTCATTACAAGTTTTTTTTTCTTTTGCTCACGCGCCTTATTAATGGCTTAAGCCATCTGTAGGCTTTCACTTTCATTTCTTTTGTTGCAACAAGTACAAATTGGTTTGATGTTCTTAGTGAAGAGGAACCATTTTGTTACTATGCTAGAATTACTAATATTCATTACTCCTCAACTTCTGATAAATAATTCCCTATACGATTGAGAGGTGCAACGGTTGCCCAGATGGTGTCGTGTTTTCTTCAGAAAAAACAGTACACGACTGACCAAGGTATCTCAGACCTCCTTGGCCTGTTCATTCCACCTATTGGTGCAATGTGTCAGTCCTATATACCCCTTTGTATTCTTGGTACCATATGTTTGGAGCTGAATGTTAGCATTCAGGGTACATCACTAACTTTGTTCCGAATTATGTTACTGACAATATGCATTGTCCACTCACTCTGTATGCCTTTTGTTGATCCTTATCAGCCTGTTGTAGTGCAGTTATGTTTTTCTTTTAAAACAGAGTAATCTTTTACTCATTCATCCTAATTGTTGGTGGTTCTTAACAGATGTCTGCAGCTCTTTAAATGTACCAGAGCGTGCAATCTTTATATATTTTACTGGGAGAACTGATATAGATCCTGACCAACAAATAAATTCCATTTGAGGTATCCTCACTTCACCTTTTCCCCATACCAATTTGTATATATATTACTTTAAGTTTCCATAAAATTTGGTGTTTTGCTTACATTCAGGGTACATCACTAACTTTGTTCCGAATTATGTTACTGACAATATGCATTGTCCACTCACTCTGTATGCCTTTTGTTGATCCTTATCAGCCTGTTGTAGTGCAGTTATGTTTTTCTTTTAAAACAGAGTAATCTTTTACTCATTCATCCTAATTGTTGGTGGTTTCTTAACAGATGTCTGCAGCTCTTTAAATGTACCAGAGCGTGCAATCTTTATATATTTTACTGGGAGAACTGATATAGATGCTGACCAACAAATAAATTCCATTTGAGGTATCCTCACTTCACCTTTTCCCCATACCAATTTGTATATATATTACTTTAAGTTTCCATAAAATTTGGTGTTTTGCTTAGATCGATTTATTAATATATGGTTTCAGACAATGGTGCACTCTTGCGTAGACTAATTGTTGTAGCTTATGCTATCAACAAGAAGTATCGTTTCCCCACATTTCTACTGCATCCATATGACTGCAGTATATAGACACTTCATCTTGAGTGTCAACCTTTCTTATGTGGTCATGCAAGGAACTTCTCAAATTAAATTGTTTTTTAGCTTTGCGAATTGTGATTTCATGTTTACAACTAATGGGATTATCGAGTTTCTACTGCATGTACCCTTTTTTTATACATTTTTTTTTGGAAAGTATTACTTCTTGCAGGACCTCTTAAGAATTTATTGATATGTTTTTCTGCACATTAAGCTGATGTGAGCTTTGCGGCCAAGTTCTGATGCTGGGCGTCACTCCTGTTCGTATTTAGTTTTTGACAGACCTCAACATACTGTCTTTGTTCTTTAATTTATAAGCTAATTTCCATTGGAACTTTGGAAGTCATACCATTAGAAACATCGGTGTATATTCTGACATATGGATGAAATAAACTTGATCACTTCATATTTCTATCTATGATATGCGTACTTGCTGTTTTAGTTCCAAATAGAAGACATGAGGGTTAATAAATTGCCTAAACATACCTTGCAAATAGTAATGTGGTGTTGTACAATTAACTGAATGACGCGTTTTGATTCCTGCCTGTTGCCTAGCACACTTTCCTTTGTTTTGTTTGTGAAACCTAATTATCCTTTGACATTCTTTAACTCTCTTATCTTTATTTCCAAGAAGTTTGCAAAAGTCCCAACTCTCCGGCTGGAGGAACTGAAGAACAATCAGATTTTCGTAGCCACAACAAGATATAAGTGTCCTTTTTTGAGAATTATTGTTCTCATTGTACCTACAGTCTACAGAGCTTGCATACACGTGGATCATTCTCTTTATATGAGATCCATTTTATTCTCTACGTGTGCTTCTCTTTCAGTCTATGGGAAACGGGCTTCTTATGGCTGAGTAAATGAACCTGGCCTATCCCTATTTGAATATATATTTCAAATTTGATGTGCATTTTGTCAAGCCTTATACCGTGTTATTCAACAAAAAAAATACCTCAAGGTTTCCTTTTCTCTGCACTATAATGGCATCAAGGTTTGTGTTTAATTATAAGATTCAAACAAAAAAAAAGTTGTGTGAAACGGGCAAAGCATGTATACGTGTTTTTCTTTATATCTAAAGATAAACTGTCCCAGCTAGAGGGTTTAGGAGAATGGTCACTAAGCAGAGGTTATAAGTAGTCCACATTTGCCAATGAGGAGTTATAGTATGTTTATCCTTTTTAAAATGCTATGGATATATGTCATATGCATAGGGACTCTATAATTTTTGATTGTTGCACCTTGCAAGCATATAGTTTTGCACGGAACTTTCTTACATCAAAAATAAAATCTTGCATCTAGCAGTTTGGGGCAGTTTGCAGGGTAGCCTTATGTTATTTCTCATTCTTGATTGATTAGCTATATTTCCTTTCACTCCTTGATATCTACTATTCAAAATTTTCATAACTAAATCGGATGAATACACCATACTTAAATCTGAATTGTGCATCTCTTAGCAGATATATCAAGCGCGCCACCGAGGAGTCACTTCAGTCGGAGCGTGACATCTATGTCGCCCTTCAGAAACAGAACTAGACGGACTGACATCTCCATCGTGGCCAAGCAGGACCTCTATCAACAAGAAAGTAGCCACTTTACTTCACTGATTCGTCCATCAACTCTCCACTAAGGGCAAAAAAAAATCATCATCCTTCCTTCCGAACACAAGAAGGAAGAAGGATGTTGATCAATATTCTATGATACCACTTGGAGTTCTTTTGCATCCAAAGAACTTTATTGTACCTTCTTTAGGATAAGCTATTCTATGAACTATGTAACTGAATTTGAATACTCATGTCTAATATTTACTTTTCCTATGGGCGTACTCCCAAATGACATGGCTTAGTAGTGATGCTACATAATTCTTGTGAACATCAATTGTCTACCCACGGGCGCGGCGTGCCGCTGCGCTAAAACTTCCTAGTCAAGTTCATTTACACGCCATACCGATTTCTACCACCTTGTTTTATTTTGACCACCAGGAAACCCTCGTCCAGTTCATCTCTTGATCCCATCGAGTTCCACACATCGTAATTTATTTAATAATTTTGTCTCCACATAATGTACGCAAGGCAAGTGTAGGGCTTTTACCTGCATAAGAGAGGTTGAACATGGGACATGAGTGCTCTCACAACCAAATATACGTGCCCTTAGTGGTACACTAGGTAGTAAGGTCTCATAAACTTTATTCCTCGACACTTATCACATAGATATGCTATTTTCTCCACTCTACTAGCTATGCTACCTACTAGCCATATATTTTCTGATTATATCTTAATTACCGATATTTTAGAGTCATACAAACATTGATTGAAAGAGAACACAAATAAATAAAAGATAGTCTTATTAGTTATTACAATCTCTACATGACATTGAGGTATAAGAGAAGTTTTTCTTCTCGACTAGACTTTTTTTAATATTTCCATAGAAGGGTCATGGCCTTTATGCTCAATTTTTTCTTTCAAAAATTATTGATGTAAAAAAGTATTTTGAAGCACCAAGTTTATTTTCTTACACAAGTCGAAAAATGCCCTTTGTCATGAAAAACATTATACGTGAGCATGGACATGGGTGTGTACATGTTTTTTTTTCTTTGCATGAGCATGTGTTCCTCGGAGTCATTTTGAATTTTCCTAGAATAAAAAACTAAATCTACCATCCATATATTCGCACGGGGCAATTTGTCACTCGCTCAGCCTATTAACCCACAATCATTGTGGGAGTAAGGGAATTGGTAGCGAAAGATGGATAACATATATGAGAGTGTGTCCTCTTCCGCTTGTTTAGCCCGGCCAATCGATATCTGTAATCTCTCTCATCTACTCGTGTGCATGCAAGAATAAATTTGGGATCAGTCGAGGGGGATGGGAGAAGCCGAAGGAGGGCTACTTGAAGCTAACTGTGGATGCTTTCTCTTAGGCATCATTTTTTACTGGAGCAACATGAGCGCTGGTTAGGCATGATAGGGGCATTTTTGTTTCAAGTAGAAACTGTGGAATACCTTCTACTATATCGGATGCATCGACGACCGAAGTGCGCGCTCTACGCGACGTTTTTCTCATGGTGGGCCGGGATGCTCCAAGCTCATTATTAATGGTGATTCCATGAATGTCATCACAACCATCCAATGCAAAAGGGCGGAAACTCTATCAGACCGGTGGATGCTCTCTATGAGGAGTGCTCGTTTCTCGTGTTTTTGTTTTACCCTAGTTCTAGGGAAAGTAACAAAGTAGCTAGGTTTTTGCTAGTAGGGCGGAAGGACGACTTTAGGATCCACCAATTTTTTGATGATCAATAAAGTCGCCATGGTTGTCTCTCCCTTAGAAATTACTAACCCACGCTCATTCACATACACTATTTTTTCTCTAAAAGAATAGCTAAACTAATTTTTTCAGCATGTGACGTGGGCACTACCCTTCGGGTAACCAACGTTGCTCTACCCTATACAGTCCAGCTGGAGGCCCATGAAAGTACTCGATGGCAAGGTGGGCCACTAGGACGGTGCAACGGAAGATTCCTTGAAATACAAGACACGGAAGAAGCCGAACAAGGAAGGTTTGGAGATAGATCTACTGTAAACCTAGTCGTACTCGATTAGACCTCTTGAGACCTGGCCTCATATATAAAGGCCAGGAGAGGGGCTGTCGAGGGACACAATCAATCTTAGCGACCTTAGCCAACAGAAACTTAGAGCTAGGTTACCCTAGTATTTAGCCATCTCGACGAGATCTCAGCCGAACTATTCGGCACCCCATTGTAACCCATTATCATCATAATCAAGAACAGACAGGCAGGACGTAAGGGTTTTACCTCATCGAGGGCCCCGAACCTGGGTAAATCGCTCTCCCCGCTTGTCTGTGAACCGATGTCTCGTGTCAGCTTGCAGGATTCCATCAACCCTAAGCCCCTATCGGAGGGCATTGCCGAGGAGCACCCTCGACAATTGGCGCCGTCTGTGGGAAGCCTGTCGGCACAAGGCAGGTCATCGGCAGATCTAATCATGGCACCGGCGACTTCACCGGCAACTTCACCGGCAACTTCATCAGCAACTTCATTGACACCGTCATCGCCAAATCTGGGAAGCCCAATTCGGTTCGGCTCCTATGAGTTCACCCCGCACAGCGATTCCTCCCGCTCAAACTTCTCAGATCTACAAGGAAACACGGAGATGACCTTCGGCAGCGTCCACTACAACGTCAACGCAGAAGGAATCCTTCGACTGCTGGAATCGCCCACTTCCAGATCGACAAGTCCAAGCGCGTCATCATCACTCGACCTTTCAGCTGGACTGACAGGCTCGACGAGTTCGCCCGCGCCTTCGACTCCCCGTTCCGCGTCGTTCATGTCGGTAGGATCCGACGATCCCACATCTTCGGAGTTAACTTCATACTACTGCTTGAACTGCGACACCAGGCACGGGCTGGGATCGAGCGACACGCCGTTCATCTGCAATGCCCAGTATTCATCGGGAGAGGACAGTATTGACAGCATTGTCCAAGGAACCACCCGAAGAACGGCACGCCATCAGGTTTATGTCGCCAATAACACGGGAAACACAAGGCACAGAGGAGACGGAGACCATACTCCTCGTTCCAGTAGACGGGCGAGTTTTGAGAACAGCGCCACTAACCAAGACAGCGACTACACCATCGCGGACGAGGAGTGGGCAGCTGCCAGGGTAGCAGTACTCAACAACACACCGCTCCCCGCAGGAACCTCGGTTGGAACACTCAATGCGTATCGCTCTATACTAGAGAAAAAACGGGAGCACCTGTCGAAAGAGCAAGCCACCCTCGAGAGACGTCTATCTGCGACAGATCGATCCAGCGAACGACGAAGGGGCTCGCAAGGGAGCGCCTCTCGAAACACCCAGGGGCAGGCAAACACCGGTCGAGGCTATCCAGGCTTTCGGAAGATGACGCTAGAGAAATCACGTCAAACCTGACCAAGTCCTTTATAACTATGGACACCGCAGGCATGCCACGGCCGAAAACCGTTGCAGGAGCAACAGCCAACCTCGCTGCGTACCTCATCAACCAGCGCCCTGAAGGATCCATGGCTCAAGCTCATCGAGGCGCCCTAGAAAGTCTCGCGATATTGGGAAATAATCTAGTGCCGCAAAAGGAAAAGACCACGGTGCAGGCCAGTGGTTCAAAACATCATGCGAGAGATGCTCGGGATGAAATCACTCAGAGCAGGATCGACAAAGCAAGGCGACGACGCGCCGCTAGGAAGGACAACGATAGTGATTCTTCGGATGAGGATCAGGAGTACGATGGCGAACTCAGGGGAGCCGACTGCTTAAGTTACAAAATCCGCGAGACGATGCCGCCCAAAAAGTTCAAGCCCACTCCTACCGACGCTGCCAAATACGATGGGCAGCAGGAACCAAGATCTTGGATAGACGACTACCTGCAGACCGTGATTCTGCATAAGGGGAACCAGATAGCAGCAATGCAGTGCTTGCAGCTTTACCTGAAGGATTCAGCGCGCGCCTGGCTAAGGGGCTGCCGAAGGGTTCCATTAAATCATGGGACGACCTAGTAGACGCCTTCGTTGTCAATATCCAAGCAACATACAAGAGTCCCGTCGGAATTGAAGAGTTACGAAACTGCCAGCAAAAGTAGAAAGAGTCGATGCGCTCATACATCGGGAGATTCACCAAACTCCTAAACGCTGCCGAAGATGTATCTGTCGACAGAGCAATCGATGCTTTCAGCGATGGCGTCCGGCGTGAAAGTTACATAGAAGAACTCGGACGGAAAAAGCCAAAAACCATAACCAAGTTAATGGAAATCGCCAACAGTTGGGCTGATGGTGAGGACAACGTGCGAAGGCCACGACAGCGCAGTGACGACGAAGACGATGACCAGCCGAAGCACGACTCGGGCGGCCGAAGGGATCGTCACAAGAGAAGGAAGAACCGCAACTATGACGACAACAACCTGGTAGCCGCAGGGTACTCTGATCGGCAGGATGATCGATATGACGATAGAAGAGACGATCGGCAGGACGGTAATCGGAACAATTCAGGGAACCGCGGCAATTATAAACCACGACATCAGAGGACTCCTGAATTGCCCTACGCTGAGCAGATCAACACCCCCTGTTACCTGCACTCGTATGTCGATTCTAAGGACGGAAAAACGAAGTCGAGTCACCTGCTCAGGGACTGTCGGCAGTTCCTTGACATGCACAAACTCATCTAGCAGTCAGGCCAGCAGCAGCTACCACCACCACCCCCACCTCCACCGCAGCATCAAGTCCAGCAGGCTCAACCTCACCAACCCAACGAGGCGTTTCCACCTCCACGGGGGCAGATGAGCATGATCCATAGGACAGGCGTCTCGCGAAGAGAGATGAAGAAGCTCACCCGAGAGATTAACCTGGCAGAAAGCATCATGGCGAATATCCCCGAGTATGTCGAGTGGTCCTCTCAGAACATTACGTTCAGTCGAGCAGATCACCCGATGACCATACCAAAACCAGGACACGCTGCCTTAGTAGTCGAGGCACAAATCGGGGGGTTCAAGATGAGCAAAGTCTTCATGGATGGTGGAAGTGGATTAAACCTTATATTCATCGACACAATCAAAAGTATGGGGATCACCATGAGGATGCTAGAAGAAACAGACACTTGCTTCCATGGGATCCTTCCAACTACACCGGGCTACTCTCTTGGCAAAGTTTACCTGAACGTCGTCTTTGGCAAAACCGACAATTTCAGGAAGCAGAAGATCGAGTTTGAAGTAGTGAACTGGGAGTCACAGTATCACACTATACTCGGGAGACCAGCTTATGCCAAGTTCATGGTTGTACCACACTATGCATATCTCAAGCTGAAAATGCCTGGGAACAACGGAACAAACATCACAGTCTATGGAAGTTTCTCACGCTCGGACAATTGTGATCGCGACTTTCAGAGGATTGCTGCGAAGTTCGGGTCACAGCAAGAAATCGTCGACCCCCTGCCCAAGTTGACGTTACGAGAAATCAAGGAAGAAAAAGATGTCAGGGAAATGAAGAAGAAGCCAGTTGACCTTGCTCTTAAAGCTTCGACAGCAGAAGCTTCGGCAGAAAAGGCTTCGGCAGCACAAGGTGCGGCAGTTGACGGCACAGAAGACATAGAAGACAGCAAGACGCTGGCAACCATTGCCCAGACCCCTGGTGAAATCAACAACGCTGCAGCAATCACTAACGCAGTGAAAAAGCCAGAAGATGAGAAGAACCCCTTCCTTGCTTAAGCAATTTATTAGCGCTTAAATTTTCCTTTATGTTAAACAGGGCCTTCCTTTTTTCGCCCTCTAGTCTCGTGCTTATATTATTAATGAGAACTTAAAGCTTCAATCCTTTGTTCAGCATTGCAGTAATTCAAAAACGTCTAAAGCTGCATCACTATCCAACATAGTACGTGGCAGAAGATCGTGCTCCAAAAAGAAAAGCCTCTACGAGTGCTAAAAGATACAAAGCAAACAAGGATGTTAATCCTTCCCTCTGCTATAGATGCCTCTACGAGTGCTGAAAATAGCAAGAGTTTTGGAAATACACACAACACACGTTCGATATTTTACTTATGGAAATATCAAAGAACAACGGGCTCATCGGCAGAATCATTGCACCCAAAAAATTTGGGAGTGACTGTCGAAACATACATCGGTTGAAAGCAAAGTTGCACATACAACGGGTTTAGCAAGACCTGCAACACGAGCAGATCACTCAAACGTTTGCTGACCAACGAATACGAAAAAAACGCTTAAACGGACAATTAAGATTTGTTCCCTAAAAAATTGCCAACGGCAACAACACGGTAAAAGTACATACACATGTATCTACCGAACAAAAAGTTTCGGCTTAACACTTGGATGAAGTAGCCACAATAACCTATTTACAAAATAACCCTAATCCTTGAAGTTACCCTTGCGTTGTTTCTCTTTCTTCAGGAACCTTCGAATACTCCTCGAGTTTGTCGACAATTATATTGGCAGGCAGCAACACCTTCGGATACAGAGTATCAAAGTCACCAACTGCGCTGGCAACAGCTAGCAGATTTGCCGAGGGATAACGTGCAAGCACAAGGGCAAGTGCAAACCTGGCCCCTGCAAAAACTTGAGCTCGCACCAAGTCTCGAATTTTCTTGGCATTCCCGAACTCAGACATCAAAGTCAGCAGCGTAGGGGGAATTGCGTTTAAAGGAAACATCGTCTTCCAGACCACCCTCATGGCTTTGTAGCACTTGTCGAAGAAATGGTGGACTTGCTGCACCCGATCCTGAAATAGTGCGACAGCTGAAGCCTTCGAGTGTTCCCGCCAGAAAATCTCTTCGGCTGAGGACAGCTGGGTTAAAGCGTGCACACGCTCGTGAATCCGTTTGTTCTTTTCTGCACGGTTCAGAGCTATGACTGGCAACGGAATAAATAGAGGATCAGACAAGTCGTCGTTGACAAAAGGGCACAGGGATCAAGAAACTTACAGTTCAAACTCTCGGTAGCTTTATGCAGCTCAGTAAGAGCGTACCGCTCCACTTCGGCTGCAATTTCGCTCTTCTTATTGATAATAGCAGCTAAAGCATAAGTGTTGCGCAGGTCCTTTTCCATCTGAGTGATCCGATCCTTCATACGCTGGATCCGATCACCTTCAGGAAGAGCACCCGAAGAGTCGTCGGCAAATGATGGCACTGGGAAAACCTGCAAGAAAAAGACGTCAAAGGCATGACGGATCGACTCACCCAACAACAAAAGGAACTCCCATCGGGAGAATACAAGCTGAAATATCATAGCAAAGAGTGTGCCAACAACATTGCCAGCACAAAGTTTATTACAAACAAAAGTTATCTGACAAAACATTGTTTCACAACAGTTCAAAGGAAAGTTTGCTACAGAGATCAAATGGCTTGGGTTTGAGTCGTTAAACTAGGGCCGACCGATGTCTTCTTCGATGACACCAGCTCAAGAAGCTGGCGGGCACACTTAAGAGCCAATATCTTGAAAGTGCTTAAATCAATGAACCGCCCATCTTGCTCCTCCGGCAGCTCTTTAGACATTTCTTCAATGTCAGCCTTAAAGCCGTGACCCATCATAAGTTGGAAGGCAAGGAGGGCACCATAGGTACGCGAGGTGCGTTTGAATACCTCGATGACTTCCTTGGTGTCAACCGCGAAGGCGTCAATCAGCTGCCCCAAAGTTTTGTCTTGATTGATCTTGGGAAAGATCATTGAGTGCATCCGCGCCATAGCACCTTTTCCCTTCTCAAGAAGCTCCCGTGTAAGCTGGTGGGAGGCGAGAGCCATCGACACACCGTTTGACGGAGAGTTGTTTGGAACTTTGTCCAAGGCAGTGGCAGGGATGTTGGCGGCTTCTACAAGAAAATGAATTGGAAAAAGTCGTTGACAAAGGAACGAATTCATAAGTGCAATAAATCGACAGAGGTGTATAAAAGAGATTACCAAGAAGAGCCAAAGAAGACTGA
This sequence comes from Lolium perenne, assembly GCF_019359855.2. NCBI lineage: Eukaryota > Viridiplantae > Streptophyta > Magnoliopsida > Poales > Poaceae > Lolium > Lolium perenne. The sequence continues at coordinate 37,495,205 of NC_067250.2, forward strand.
CGAAGGAGCTCATGAGCGGGGAGCGAAAGACCCCGATATAGGAATGATAAGAACATCACGGTAAAGCCAGCAGGGGGATTAGGCCGAGAAATCGCACCTGGAAAGATCACATTCCCCTCATCAGAGGAGATTAATCCTAGGCTTCGGGATTGATAAGCCACAAGTATAGGGGATCGCAACAGTCTTCGCGGGAAGTAAAACCCAAATTTATTGATTCGACACAAGGGGAGGTAAAGAATACTTATAAGCCTTAACAACTGAGTTGTCAATTCAGCTGCACCTGGAAAAGCACTAGTAACAGGGGTGATGTGAAAGTAGCAGTAATATGAGAGCAGTAGTAACAGTAACACAGCAGCAGTAATAGTAATATGAGAGCAATGGCACCAGAAAATAGTTGAAACTACTTCCAATGACATGTAGAACGAGTATATGATGATGAGAGATGGACCGGGGTTCCCAGCTATCTACACTAGTGGTAACTCTCCAATAACAAGTGTTGGGTGAACAAATCACAGTTGGGCAACTGATAGGATTGAAATAGCATTAAGACAGAACATCAAGATTATTAATCATGTAGGCATGTTTCCCATATATAGTCATACGTGCTCGCAATGAGAAACTTGTACAACATCTTTTGTCCTACCAGCCGGTGGCAGCCGGGCCTCTAGGGAATCTACTGGAAATTAAGGTACTCCTTTTAATAGAGCACTGATACGTCTCCGACGTATCGATAATCTCTTATGTTCCATGCCACATTATTGATGATATCTACATGTTTTATGCATACTTTATGTCATATTTATGCATTTTCCGGCACTAACCTATTAACAAGATGCCGAAGAGCCAGTTGCTGTTTTCTGCTGTTTTTGGTTTCAGAAATCCTAGTAAGGAAATATTCTCGGAATTGGACGAAATCAAAGCCCAGGGGCCTATTTTTCCATGAAGCTTCCAGAAGACCGAAGAGGAAACGAAGTGGGGCCACGAGGCGACGACACGCTAGGGCGGCGCGGCCCTGCTGTGTCGCCACCTCGTGACGCCCCTGACCTACCCTTCCGCCTACATATAGTCTTCGTCGCGAAACCCCCAGTACCAAGAGCCACGATACGGAAAACCTTACTGAGACGCCGCCGCCGCCAATCCCATCTCGGGGGATTCAGGAGATCGCCTCCGGCACCCTGCCGGAGAGGGGAATCATCTCCCGGAGGACTCTTCACCGCCATGGTCGCCTCCGGAGTGATGAGTGAGTAGTTCACCCCTGGACTATGGGTCCATGGCAGTAGCTAGATGGTCGTCTTCTCCTTATGTGCTTCATTGTTGGATCTTGTGAGCTGCCTAACATGATCAAGATCATCTATCTGTAATGCTATATGTTGTGTTTGTCGGGATCCGATGGATAGAGAATACTATGTTATGTTGATTATCAATCTATTACCTATGTGTTGTTTATGATCTTGCATGCTCTCCGTTATTAGTAGAGGCTCTGGCCAAGTTTTTGCTCTTAACTCCAAGAGGGAGTATTTATGCTCGATAGTGGGTTCATGCCTCCATTAAATCTGGGACGGATGTAAAGTTCTAAGGTTGTGCATGTGCTGTTGCCACTAGGGATAAAACATTGATGCTATGTCCGAGGATGTAGTTATTGATTACATTACGCACCATACTTAATGCAATTGTCTGTTGTTTGCAACTTAATACCGGAAGGGGTTCGGATGATAACCTGAAGGTGGACTTTTTAGGCATAGATGCATGCTGGATAGCGGTCTATGTACTTTGTCGTAATGCCCAATTAAATCTCACAATACTTATCATATCATGTATGTGCATTGTCATGCCCTCTCTATTTGTCAATTGCCCGACTGTAATTTGTTCACCCAACATGCTATTTATCTTATGGGAGAGACACCTCTAGTGAACTGTGGACCCCGGTCCATTCTTTACATCGAATACAATCTACTGCAATATTTGTTCTTTACTATTTTCTACAAACAATCATCATCCACACTATACATCTAATCCTTTGTTACAGCAAGCCGGTGAGATTGACAACCTCACTGTTTCGTTGGGGCAAAGTACTTTGGTTGTGTTGTGCAGGTTCCACGTTGGCGCCGGAATCCCTGGTGTTGCGCCGCACTACATCCCGCCACCAACAACCTTCAACGTGCTTCTTGGCTCCTCCTGGTTCGATAAACCTTGGTTTCTTTCTGAGGGAAAACTTGCTACTGTGTGCATCATACCTTCCTCTTGGGGTTCCCAACGAACGTGTGTGTTACACGCCATCAAGCTCTTTTTCTGGCGCTGTTGCCGGGGAGATCAAGACACGCTGCAAGGGGAGTCTCCACAATCCAATCTCTTTACTTTGTTTTTGTCTTGCTTTATTTTATTTACTACTTTGTTTGCTGCACTTAAACAAAACACAAAAAAATTAGTTGCTAGTTTTACTTTATTTACTGTCTTGCTCTCTATATCAAAAACACACAAAAAAATTAGTTACTTGCATTTACTTTATTTACTTTTTGTTTATTTCATCATGTTTCCTCCTAAGTACACTCTAAAAGACATACCGGTAGGACGTGGGTCTATAATTAGGAGAGATAATATAGAAGATTTTTTCACTCATGTTAGTACCACTGAAGATTTTGAAGATAGACACTTGGTAGAACTTGCTCCTACTTATGAAATTGCTGCTGCTTCTTTAGTTCACATGTTGGAAACTAAATTTGTTAATCTTAATCCTATAGTCTAACACATGTTTCTCACACTTGGTGATATGGAAGAAGGGGAAAAGAAAGATTTTGTTTTAGAAACCCTTCTTAAAGAATTTGGTGGTGTAGCAAGAGAGGCTAGAAAAGTCTTTAATAAATATAAGATGCTTGGTTCTTGCACCAACTTTGCTAGTACCCTTGAAAAGATGGACATTGATAGAATAAAGTACACTAATAATATTAATGATGGTGGGGAGATTAAGACAACAATACCTTGTAAGCTCCCGGGAATGAATGACGCTCTAGAAAATAACTATGGTTGGCTTGTTCCTGAAAATTTGTTTAATGAGGATAGCAAGCCTAAGAATAATGAAAAGGGAGCCTCTGAAACTCACATAGATAAGATAAAATGCATAGTTGAGAAAACTCCCAACACCTATGTTGATGCTTCATCTCTCGATAATACTTGATACACACTTTCTGCGCCTAGCTGAAAGGCGTTAAAGAAAAGCGCTTATGGGAGACAACCCATGTTTTTACTACAGTACTTTTATTTTATATTTGAGTCTTGGAAGTTGTTTACTACTGTAGCAACCTCTCCTTATCTTAGTTTTGTGCATTTTTGTGCCAAGTAAAGTCTCTATGGTAAAGTTGATGCTAGATTTGGATTGCTGCACAGAAACAGCATTGCTGTCTGTCACGAATTCGCGCAGAAGTCTCTGTAAAAAAATCAAAAAAATCTGCAAATTTACGTGCGTGATCCTCAGATATGTACACAACTTTCATTAGTTTTGAGTTTTTCCGTTTGAGCAAGTTAAGTGACCCTTCCAGGTTCGTCTTTACGGACTGTTCTGTTTTTGACAGATTCTACCTTTTATTTCGCATTGCCTCTTTTGCTATGTTGGATGAATTTCTTTGATCCGTTAATGTCCAGTAGCTTTGTGCAATGTCCAGAAGTGTTAAGAATGATTGTGTCACCTCTGAACATGTGAATTTTTGATTGTGCACTAACCCTCTAATGAGTTTGCTTGAAGTTTGGTGTGAAGGAAGTTTTCAAGGGTCAAGAGAGGAGTATGATATACTATGATCAAGAGGAGTGAAAGCTCTAAGCTTGGGGATGCCCCGGTGGTTCACCCCTGCATATTTTAAGAAGACTCAAGCGTCTAAGCTTGGGGATGCCCAAGGCATCCCCTTCTTCATCGACAACATCATCAGGTTCCTCCCCTGAAACTATATTTTTATTCAGTCACATCTTATGTGCTTTGCTTGGAGCGTCGGTTTGTTTTTTGTTTTTGTTTTTGTTTGAATAAAATGGATCCTAGAATTTATTGTGTGGGAGAGAGACACGCTCCGTTGTTGCATATGGACAAATATGTCCTTAGGCTTTACTCATAGTATTCATGGCGAAGGTTGAATCTTCTTCGTTAAATTGTTATATGGTTGGAATCGGGAAATGCTACATGTAGTAATTCTAAAATGTCTTGAATAATTTGATACTTGGCAATTGTTGTGCTCATGTTTAAGATCTTGCATCATATACGTTGCACCTATTAATGAAGAAATACATAGAGCTTGCTAAAATTTGGTTTGCATAATTGGTCTCTCTAAAGTCTAGATAATTTCTAGTATTGAGTTTTGAACAACAAGGAAGACGGTGTAGAGTCTTATAATGTTTACAATATGTCTTTTATGTGAGTTTTGCTGCACCGATTCATCCTTGTGTTTGTTTCAAATAACCTTGCTAGCCTAAACCTTGTATCGAGAGGGAATACTTCTCATGCATCCAAAATCCTTGAGCCAACCACAATGCCATTTGTGTCCACCATACCTACCTACTACATGGTATTTCTCCGCCATTCCAAAGTAAATTGCTTGAGTGCTACCTTTAAATTTCCATCATTCGCCTTTGCAATATATAGCTCATGGGACAAAATAGCCTTAAAAACTATTGTGGTATTGAATATGTACTTATGCACTTTATCTCTTATTAAGTTGCTTGTTGTGCGATAACCATGTTCCTGGGGACGCCATTAACTACTCTTTGTTGAATATCATGTGAGTTGCTATGCATGTTCGTCTTGTCTAAAGTAAGGGCGGTTTTCACAACCAAATGGTTTGAGTATGCATACTGTTAGAGAAGGACATTGGGCCGCTAACTAAAGCCATGAATCATAGTGGAAGTTTCAGTTTGGACATAAAACCTCAATCTCTTATGAGAATATTATCTATTGTTGAATGCTTAAGCATTAAAAGAGGAGTCCATTATCTGTTGTCTATGTTGTCCCGGTATGGGTGTCTAAGTTGAAGAATGATCAAAAGCGAGAAATCCAATGCGAACTTTCTCCTTAGACCCTTGTACAGGCGGCATAGAGGTACCCCTTTGTGACACTTGGTTGAAACATATGTTATGCAATGATAATCCGTGTTAATCCGAGCTAATTAGGACAAGGTGCGGGCACTACTAGTATACTATGCATGAGGCTTGCAACTTGCAAGATATAATTTACATGATACATATGCTTTATTACTACCGTTGACAAAATTGTTTCATGTTTTCAAAATAAAAGCTCTAGTACAAATATAGCAATCGATGCTTTCCTCTTTGAAGGACCTTTCTTTTACTTTTATGTTGAGTCAGTTCACCTATCTCTTTCCACCTCAAGAAGCAAACACTTGTGTGAACTGTGCATTGATTCCTACATACTTGCATATTGCACTTGTTATATTACTTTACATTGACGTTATCCATGAGATATACATGTTATAAGTTGAAAGCAACCGCTGAAACTTAATCTTCCTTTATGTTGCTTCAATACCTTTTACTATGAATTTATTGCTTTATGAGTTAACTCTTATGCAAGACTTATTGATGCTTGTCTTGAAGTACTATTCATGAAAAGTCTTTGCTTTATGATTCATTTGTTTACTCATGTCATTACCATTGTTTTGATCGCTGCATTCATTACATATGCTTACAATAGTATGATCAAGGTTATGATATCATGTCACTCCAGAAATTATCTTTGTTATCGTTTACCTGCTCGGGACGAGCAGGAACTAAGCTTGGGGATGCTGATACGTCTCCGACGTATCGATAATTTCTTATGTTCCATGCCACATTATTGATGATATCTACATGTTTTATGCATACTTTATGTCATATTTATGCATTTTCCGGCACTAACCTATTAACAAGATGCCGAAGAGCCAGTTGCTGTTTTCTGCTGTTTTTGGTTTCAGAAATCCTAGTAAGGAAATATTCTCGGAATTGGACGAAATCAAAGCCCAGGGGCCTATTTTTCCACGAAGCTTCCAGAAGACCGAAGAGGAAACGAAGTGGGGCCACGAGGCGACGACACGCTAGGGCGGCGCGGCCAAGGTGCTGGCCGCGCGGCCCTGCTGTGTCGCCACCTCGTGACGCCCCCTGACCTACCCTTCCGCCTACATATAGTCTTCGTCGCGAAACCCCCAGTACCGAGAGCCACGATACGGAAAACCTTACTGAGACGCCGCCGCCGCCAATCCCATCTTGGGGGATTCAGGAGATCGCCTCCGGCACCCTGCCGGAGAGGGGAATCATCTCCCGGAGGACTCTTCACCGCCATGGTCGCCTCCGGAGTGATGAGTGAGTAGTTCACCCCTGGACTATGGGTCCATAGCAGTAGCTAGATGGTCGTCTTCTCCTTATGTGCTTCATTGTTGGATCTTGTGAGCTGCCTAACATGATCAAGATCATCTATCTGTAATGCTATATGTTGTGTTTGTCGGGATCCGATGGATAGAGAATACTATGTTATGTTGATTATCAATCTATTACCTATGTGTTGTTTATGATCTTGCATGCTCTCCGTTATTAGTAGAGGCTCTGGCCAAGTTTTTGCTCTTAACTCCAAGAGGGAGTATTTATGCTCGATAGTGGGTTCATGCCTCCATTAAATCTGGGACAAAGGATGAAAGTTCTAAGGTTGTGGATGTCTGTTGCCACTAGGGATAAAACATTGATGCTATGTCCGAGGATGTAGTTATTGATTACATTACGCACCATACTTAATGCAATTGTCTGTTGTTTGCAACTTAATACCGGAAGGGGTTCGGATGATAACCTGAAGGTGGACTTTTTAGGCATAGATGCATGCTGGATAGCGGTCTATGTACTTTGTCGTAATGCCCAATTAAATCTCACAATACTTATCATATCATGTATGTGCATTGTCATGCCCTCTCTATTTGTCAATTGCCCGACTGTAATTTGTTCACCCAACATGCTATTTATCTTATGGGAGAGACACCTCTAGTGAACTGTGGACCCCGGTCCATTCTTTACATCGAATACAATCTACTGCAATATTTGTTCTTTACTATTTTCTGCAAACAATCATCATCCACACTATACATCTAATCCTTTGTTACAGCAAGCCGGTGAGATTGACAACCTCACTGTTTCGTTGGGGCAAAGTACTTTGGTTGTGTTGTGCAGGTTCCACGTTGGCGCCAGAATCCCTGGTGTCACTACAAGAAAAGTTCTGATAGACAACGTCCCAAAATCGTCCACTAAGGGGTATTTTTCGTCGCCTATGGGCCTAACCCGACGATATGGGTTCTGTTGTCGAAACTGCGTCAGGCAAAGTCCTACGACGATTTTTTCGGTCCGTCGCGCTTGGGCGCCCTTCCGCCACGGAAAATCGGACCGTTGCCCAAGTGTTTCCGGGAGCCCGTTGACTGCTGATGTCATGCAAACTGACACGTGGCAGACGTTAACCGGCTGAAACCCCGTGGTAGATGGTAGGCCCACACGAGGCCTGCCACGTCTTAAGCGGGCCGGGCCAGCTGACATAGTTTGACCGGTCAACTATATAGCTGGGCTGGTCCATTAGTTACGTGGGCCGGGCCTAACCTCTAAGGTTGACTGGTCAAAACTTAAATGGGCCGGCCCATTTAACATGTGGGGTCCACCTTACAGCAACTGGGCCGGCCCAAGAAGCAAGTGGGCTGGACCAAAACACAGGTGGGTCCCACTTTCCTGTTAAAGGGCCGGCCCATTTAGTGTGTGGGGTCCACCATATAGCAAGTGGGCCGGGCCAAAAACACAGGTGGGTCCCACTTTCCAGTTAAAGGGTCGGCCCATTTAGTATGTGGGGTCCACCATATAGCAAGTGGGCCGGCCCAACAAGATAGTGGGTCGGGCCAAAAACACAGGTGGGTCCCACTTTCCTGTTAAAGGGCCAGCCCATTTGGTGTGTGGGGTCCACCATATAGCAAGTTGGCCGGCCCAACAAGATAGTGGACCGGGCCAAAAACACAGGTGGGTCCCACTTTCCAGTTAAAAGGCCGGCCCATTTAGTATGTGGGGTCCACCATATAGCAAGTGGGCAGGCCCAACAAGATAGTGGGCCGGGCCAAAAACACAGGTGGGTCCCACTTTCCAGTTAAAAGGCCGGCCCATTTAGTATGTGGGGTCCACCATATAGCAAGTGGGCCGGCCCAACAAGATAGTGGGCCGGGCCAAAAACACAGGTGGGTCCCACCTTCCTGTTAAAGGGCCGGCCCATTTACCATGTGGGACCACCATATAGCAAATGGGCTGGCCCAATAAGATAGTGGGCCGGCCCAATAAGCATGTGGATCCCACTATCGTGTAACCGGGCCGGCCTACTAAAGAAGTGGGCCGGCCCAAAATGAAAGTGGGTCCCACACTACTGTAAGTGGGCCGGCCCAATCTGTTGTAGGGCCCTACTTGTTTGACTAGTCAACTTGCATTAAATTTCATGAGCCTAAAATCTGATATCAATGATACACACAATTACATACACAAATAAAACAAGTAGGAAAATTACAAGGCAATTAATGTGCCTAAATAAAAAAATTACATAGAATCATTGAGGACTTCTATTAGCATCATCAATAACACGTTGACATTTGGCAATCGCCTTGATTGAATCTTGTGTACTCTTTGTCAACATATCAGCTACAGATCTTAAAGCAGCAATACCATGTCTTTTATAAAGTACAGCCTTGAGATATTTACTGTTTGATGAAAGAAATGGTCTAGGTTGACGGCTATGAGAAGATGCATCAGAAGAAATATCAGAACTTTTTGTGGGCCTCACTTCTAATGAAGATTGCTTCATCACAACCGCATTGATAATAATGCAAAAAGAGTTAAACGATGAACTATGCAAACATTTATTATGCAATGTAGATATAAGATAATAACAAGTTGCATAAATAAGACAATGTATGGAACTTGTACTAAGCACAAACTTACATCATAATGTTGCACAGGGTCGCTACAGATCCTTTTTTGGTGACTATCTTCTAATGATGACTGCTTCATTAAAACTGCATTCTGGTAACATTGCAAACATAGTTACAACAATTAACTATTCAAACATGTATTACGCAATGTAGTGATCAGATAACGACATGTAGCGAGAAATAAGCACAAGATAAGATAAGATGCATGTACTAAGCACATACCGTCGCTCGCAGTCCTTCTCTTGCGTGCACTAGTCGTGGTCAACATGCCTGTCATTTTAGGTTTAGCCATCAAGTGAAATGCTAATCCTCCTGCTCCATTGTCCTTAATCTGTGTTTAGATATCACATTTAAGACCAAGTCAGCTTGTTTCAAATAACAAAAAACTTGAGCTGCCAAATGAATAAGCCAATATTTACCAGATATCAGATTAAAACCAACTAGATGTTGCTTTGCATGAGATACGAATTTCAGACATTCAGATTTAGAGTAGGGTAATGCCAAGGTTTTCCACATAAAGTAAACTGGCATTAAGAATGACCAAATGTCAGGTTCAAATCACCTTCGCAGTTTCTCCAAGACAAGCATATCAAATAGGCAGAAACATAGTAAAGCATGAATGGCATTGCTATGGCAGGGTTCCAAGTGTTAATCTCTTGCATAAGGAACAATGCATATAGGTTATAGATAATAACGGAAGTAAACTGCCAAAATTACCAACCAAGAACTCAGATTCCAACCTTCCCTAGCGTCCCCGCTGTTAATGTTGGATGTTCTAATAAGTGGTTCGCATGATCAATCCCTAGGGAAAATAACATTGACAAGTCAGTCTACGATAATACAAAGACCAGACATGCACGCAGCAATAACTATATAAGCTAAAGACGAGGTATAAGAGAAAGCAGATTGGAAATGCACATAGCATGATTATAAAAGCAGTGTGAGAATAGCAGACACGAGAAAACAGCTAGCGGCTAGCGGTGAGCTAATGACGTGGTATAAGAACAAGCAGATTGGAAATGCCCATAGCATGACTATAAAAGCAGTGCGACAATAGCATGCAGTACAAAAACAGTTGGCAGCAAATGAATGGGTATAAGGCTATAAATATGTGGATGCACACAGGTGTCAGTAGAATGAACAGGATGGTAGCGACCGGATAATGCTTTTGTACTGTACAGTATTTAAACAAACTTCATGCGAAGCAACACATCAAGAAAGTTAACTGCATATGAGATCTGCGAATAACTACACAAAACATGGCTAAAGAAACACCGCGATCTAACGGGCCAGCGTACTAACCAAGCTGCGGTGGGGTGGCGGGGGCGGCAACTTGCATTCCAGCGGCGGCGAACGCGGGAAACGATGAATCGACCCTGTTTCAGTAGAAGCGGGCGTTAGTGAAGCAGATCTGGTTGGCTGGCAAGGGATTCGGTGAAGTTGATACAGCCGCTGCGCCGAGGTAGTCGGTGGCGAGGTCGGCGGTGAAGCAGATCCATCGGTGGCGAGGTCGGCGGTGAAGCAGATCCGTCGGTGGCGAGGTCGGCGGTGAAGCAGATCCGTGGGTGGACAGCCAACACGATCAAGGCTACGCTGTGGAGGAGTATGCCGGCGGCGAAGCAGATCTAGTATTGTAGAGAGTCAGAGCTTTGGCGTGTGATAGTATTTTTGAGCTAATGGGGCGAATGGTTGGTGGGTGGGTGTGGGCCTGTGGGGAGGGTTCGGGATCTAGGCAAGATATTTCATTGATACCGAATGAGCCCTCCATGGTCGGTGGGTTGTAGCTTCCGGACCAGGGTTAAAAGGGTAAAACTGGTCACGGGATTTTCGAATGGATGCGGCGGGATGATTTGGCGCGCGACCGAAATTTTCAGTTTCAAGCTACAAGCAGAACGACAAAAATAATGTTCTTCCCCAGGGAGCTCTCATTTCTTCCTCTTCTCTTTCTCTCTCGAGTCTCTCCCACTCCCCCGGCTCCTCTCCCCTTCTCTCCGACGGCCTCGCCGGCCGAAGACGAGGCCGACTTCTCTCTGTATATTGTACACCCTCCGAACTAAATTAATTGATTCAACTTTCCTTAGACGTGTATGTATCTAGAGTAAAAACATGTGTGGATACATCCATATTTAGATAAGCAAAGTTGAGTCAGCTAATTTGGATCCGAGGGAGTTAGTGTTGTTGTAAGCTTAGATCCAGTGTTTCCCATGAGCAGAATGGCGCAATGGAGTCGGGGATCTCGTCATCGGCTTCAGATCTGGCCTATGGTGAATCTGGCGGATCTTGCCGGCCAAACCCCGATCTGGTGCCATCAATGTGATGGCGCTAACGGTGAGGCTTGCTTTGGTCAGTGCTTCAGATCTGGCCAATGGGGAAGTCAAGCTGCTAAAGTTCACAAGCTCGGGGCATACGACGGCGTCATCCGTCTTGCCCGTGCACATCTTGGCCTTTCAGCGGCCCTTCTCAGAGCCAATATGCCGTTGCTGAGGCCCTTCTTCTCCTTCGTCCTGGCGACTACCGGCGACACCGTCCCAAGTGGTGCGTCCCCGGCGACGGAGTTGCTGGAAAGGATGCGGAGCAGAGATCTGATGTGCGGTCGAGAAGGACTCGATTGATTTTCTTCTATATGTTTTGGGGTCCTTTTTGTAAAGTTGCAGGTTCTATTAGTTATTGTCTAGTACTTTTGGTCCTCTATGTAATTTTTTGGACTAGTTTCCATTGGCACTGATAAACTTGAATTTTGACAAGTTCACAGGGAAAAAAATTCCTTTGCACATATGGCCTATCATGTATAAACATTCTTGAGATTTAAACTATATGTAATGTGCCATGCATTAACCCTAAACCATATATATGTAACTAACCCTAGCTGATCAAACCCTACTTAATTAAAACAAATAACCCTAAACTATACGCATGCACTTTATGCGCAAAGGCGCGGGTGCCTCTAATAATGTGTGTGCGCACTCGATCGATGTTCCCTAAACCTTATACAACCCTGAAACCCTAATCCCTAATCCCTAAACCCTAAACACCCTAAACACTAAACCCTATACCCTAAACCCTAACCCTAAACCCTAATTAAACCCTATATATAGGCCAACGCCACTTAATTGTGCATCAAGCAGGCCAGGGGTGCCTCGCGGTCCTCTAATTAAATTAAATGTGCCATGCATTAACCCTAAACCATATATATGTAACTAACCATAGCTAATCAACCCTACTTAATGAAAACACATAACCCTAAAGTATACTAGCTATAACCCGATCTAATAAAAACATGCTCTATATATAGCAGCTAGCTAGCAAACCGTAGATTAACACCAACTAATATATACATGGCCTATATCGATCATGTTGTATAACATATCCCTGAGATTCATTAATTAATTATATAATTATCGTGATAAATTAATTAACTTTAATTTTGACAAGTTCTCTCGAATGAAAACACATTTGATTAAGTTGCCTCATAATATATATATAATTAGTGTGCATGCATGGCCTACCATGCATTCGTGCATATATTTTAATGTATATTTGAACATATTCTTGGGGATTTCAATCTCTCTCTCTCTCGATCACCTATATATCATTGGTGGCCAAAAAACACACATATATATGCATGCAATTTATGCGTAAAGGCGCGGGTGCCTCTAATAATGTGTGTGCGCACTCGATCGATGATCCCGAAACCTTAAACAACCCTAAAACCTTAAATCTCTAATCCCTAATCCCTAATCCCTAAACCTAAACAACCTAAACACTAAACCCTAAACCCTAGACCCTAAACCCTAACCCTAACCCTAACCCTAAACCCTAGCTAACCCTAAACCCTAATTAAACCCTATGTATAGGACAACGACACTTAATTGTGAATCGAGCAGGCCAGGGGTGCCTCGCGGTCCTCTAATTAAATTAAATGTGCCATGCATTAACCCTAAACCATATATATGTAACTAACCCTAGCTAATCAACCCTACTTAATTAAAACACATAACCCTAAACTATACTAGCTAGCTATAACCCGATCTAATAAAAACATGCTCTATATATAGCAGCTAGCTAGCAAACCGTAGATTAATACCAATTAAAATATACATGGCCTATATCGATCATGTTGTATAACATATCCCTGAGATTCATTAATTAATTATATAATTATCGTGATAAATTAATTAACTTGAATTTTGACAAGTTCTCTCGAATGAAAACACATTTGATTAAGTTGCCTCATAATATATATATAATTAGTGTGCATGCATGGCCTACAATGCATTCGTGCATATATTTTAATGTATATTTGAACATATTCTTGGGGATTTCAATCTCTCTCTCGATCATCTATATATCGTTGGTGGCCCAAAAAACACACATATATACGCATGCACTTTATGCGTAAAGGCGCGGGTGCCTCTAATAATGTGTGTGCGCACTCGATCGATGATCCCTAATAAACCTTAAACAACCCTAAAACCCTAAATCCCTAATCCCTAAACCCTAAACACCCTAAACACTAAACCCTAAACCCTAGACCCTAAACCCTAACCCTAACCCTAACCCTAAACCCTAGCTAACCCTAAACCCTAATTAAACCCTATGTATAGGCCAACGACACTTAATTGTGCATCGAGCAGCCCAGGGGTGCCTCGCGGTCCTCTAATTAAATTAAATGCGCCATGCATCAACCCTAAACCATATATATGTAACTAACCCTAGCTAATCAACCCTACTAAATTAAAACACATAACCCTAAACTATACTAGATATAACCCGATCTAATAAAAACATGCTCTATATATAGCAGCTAGCTAGCAAACCGAGATTAACACCAATTAAAATATACATGGCCTATATCGATCATGTTGTATAACATATCCCTGAGATTCATTAATTAATTATATAATTATCGTGATAAATTAATTAACTTGAATTTTGACAAGTTCTCTCGAATGAAAACACATTTGATTAAGTTGCCTCATAATGTATATATAATTAGTGTGCATGCATGGCCTACAATGCATTCGTGCATATATTTTAATGTATATTTGAACATATATATTCTTGGGGATTTCAATCTCGATCTCTCTCTCTCGATCATCTATATATCGTTGGTGGCCCAAAAAACACACATATATACGCATGCACTTTATGCGTAAATTAAGGCGCGGGTGCCTCCAATAATGTGTGTGCGCACTCGATCGATGATCCCTAAACCTTAAACAACCCCTAAAACCTTAAATCCCTAATCCCTAATCCCTAAACCCTAAACACCCTAAACACTAAACCCTAAACCCTAGACCCTAAACCCTAACCCTAACCCTAACCCTAATCCTAAACCCTAGCTAACCCTAAACCCTAATTAAACCCTATATATAGGCCAACGACACTTAATTGTGCATCGAGCAGGCCAGGGGGTGCCTCGCGGTCCTCTAATTAAATTAAATGTGACATGCATTAATCCTAAACCATATATATGTGTAACTAACCCTAGCTAATCAACCCTACTTAATTAAAACACATAACCCTAAACTATACTAGCTAGCTATAACCCGATCTAATAAAAACATGCTCTATATATAGCAGCTAGCTAGCAAACCGTAGATTAATACCAATTAAAATATACATGGCCTATATCGATCATGTTGTATAACATATCCCTCATATTTATTAATTAATTATATAATTATCGTGATAAATTAGTTAACTTGAATTTTGACAAGTTCTCTCGAATGAAAACACATTTGATTAAGTTGCCTCATAATATATATATAATTAGTGTGCATGCATGGCCTACCATGCATTTGTGCATATATTTTAATGTATATTTGAACATATATATTCTTGGGGATTTCAATCTCTCTCTCTCGATCATCTATATATATCGTTGGTGGCCAAAAAAACACACATATATACGCATGCACTTTATGCGTAAAGGCGCGGGTGCCTCTAATAATGTGTGTGCGCACTCGATCGATGATGATCCCTAAACCTTAAACAACCCTAAAACCCTAAATTAATTATCGATCTCCCTGTGATTCATTAATTAATTATATATATAATTATCGATGATAAATTAATTAACTTGAATTTTGACAAGTTCTCTCGTATGAAAACACATTTGATCAAAAGTTGCCTCATAATATATATATATAATTAGTGTGCATGCATGGCCTACCATGCATTCGTGCATATATTTTAATATATATTTGAACATATTCTAGGGGATTTCAATCTCTCTCTCTCGATCATCTATATATCGTTTTTGGTGGCAAAAAAAAACACACATATATACGCATGCACTTTATGCGCAAAGGCGCGGGGTGCCTCTAATAATGTGTGTGCGCACTCGATCGATGATCCCTAAACCTTAAACAACCCTAAAACTACTCCCCTAAACCCTAAACACCCTAAACACTAAACCCTAGACCCTAAACACCCTAAACACTAAACCCTAAACCCTAGACCCTAAACACCGTAAACACTAAACCCTAAACCCTAAACCCTAAACACCCTAAACACTAATTAAACCCTAAACCCTAGACCCTAAATACCCTAAACACACTAGACCCTAAACCCTAGACCCTAAACACCCTAAACACTAAACCCTAGACCCTAAACACTAAACCCTAAACGTACCCTAGACCCTAGCTAAACACCCTAAACACTAAACCCTAAACCCTAGCTAGCTAACCCTAAACCCTAATTAAACCCTATATATAGGCCAACGACACTTAATTATGCATCAAGCAGGACAGGGGTGCCTCGTGGTCCTCTAGTTAAATTAAATGTGCAATGCATTAACCCTAAACCATATATATATAACTAACCCCTAGCTAATCAAACCCTAGTTAATTAAAACACATAACCCTAAACTATACTAGCTAGCTATAACCCGATCTAATAAAAACATGCTCTATATATAGCAGCTAGCTAGCAAATTAAACGGTAGATTAACACCAATTAATATATACATGGCCTATATCGATCATATGTTGTATAACATCTCCCTGAGATTCATTAATTAATTATATAATTATCGATGATAAATTAATTAACTTGAATTTTGACAAGTTCTCTCGAATGAAAACACATTTGATTAAGTTTCCTCATAATATATATATAATTAGTGTGCATGCATGGCCTACCATGCATGCATTCGTGCATATATTTTAATATATATTTGAACATATTCTTGGGGATTTCAATCTCTCTCTCTCTCGATCATCTATATATCGTTGGTGGCCAAAAAAACACACACATATACGCATGCACTTTATGCGCAAAGGCGCGTGTGCCTCTAATAATGTGTGTGTGCGCACTCGATCGATGATCCCTAAACCTTAAACCCTAAATAAACCCTAATCCCTAATCCCTAAACCCTAAACACCATAAACATTAAACCCTAAACCCTAGACCCTAAACCCTAACCTCCTAACCCTAAACCCTAAACCCTAATTAAACCCTATATATAGGCCAATGACACTTAATTGTGCATCAAGCAGGCCAGGGGTGCCTTAGCTCGCGGTCCTCTAATTAAATTAAATGTGCCATGCATATATATGTGTTTAATTTGGGGATTTCAATCGCTCTCTCGTATGTAGCTCTCTCTCTACCTCTCTCTCTCTCTGTCTCTCTCGCTCTCTCTCTCTCTCTCGTTAATTGGTGGCCAACAACACACACATGCACTTTGTGCGCAAAGGCATGCGCCTCTAATAATGTGTGCGCAGTCGATCGATCTAGTTTTGATTAATCATAGCACACAAATAAAGAAGTTGTATTTGGATCCACACAACAAATCTAAAACACATAACCCCTAACATGGCCTAATTAATTAACCCCTTCTCTCTACCTAATTAGTGGAAATTGCACAAAATCAAAAGGGGTCCCTCACTAATTATGCATATCTGCTAGATTGTGATAAACTTTTGCCCCATATATATTTGGTGGATGGGTGCATCTTGGCATGTAAAACAATTAGTGTTTGCAAATGGCATTGTCAAAATTTATGTACAAATGATTTCTTTCCATCCAAAGTGCATAAAATGGGAGTTTTAATGAAGAAAGTACAAATAAAACAGCTCAACATGCTTCCACACCCCGATTTTCACACGAAGTAGAGCATATTTAAAGGAAAATTCCAGAGTTTTACTATTTTTCAAGCAACTTTGCTAATTTTCCCCCACTCACATGAGTTTATGTCGATTTAACGAAAATATGACGAATTTAAACTACATGGGCGGGATAGTTTGAATTGTGCGCGCGGCAAAGGGAACCGCCTATTCCTCAACCTTGTGCACGGCAAATTACACACGCAACTCCATTAAACGCCACCTACCGACCTTAATTATCACCCCGGCGGCCCGGCCGCATGACCCCCCACCCACCCCTACACAACTTATCCCCGTTCGTGCGAAGAGCTTCCCCTCCCCGTCCCGTCCGTGCAAAGAAGAAGCTTCCCCTCCCCGTCGTTCTTCTCGAGACGCACTGGCGGTCAAGTTGATCCACGGTAGGGCTGCTATCTCTAGCTCAATCATGTATCGGGCAAGACGGCCTAACGATTTATATTTTCTTGATGCTGCTAAAAAAATTCGTCAGTATGCTCGAACTAATTGGCACTTTATAGTTTTCCGCTCGATTTGTCATCGATCAATTTGTTCATTTGCGTGGGCATATAGAGTTAGTTCTGCACTCGATCCGTTAATTTGCTGAAATGCCATGGCAGAGTTTTGTACACGATCTGTTTGCTAAAATGTCGATGGGCATTTTTTGTTTTGTACTCGACATGATTGCTGAAATGCATAATCATGTAGTATAGTTTTGTACTCGATGGATATGCATTTCCTACTTTGCCTTAAATTAATCACCAACCACTGTATCTCATAATTAAACAGATGGACAGAACTTGGATACTGCATGGACACTTATGTTCCCCTTCATATATAAATGTTGTTCAACCCTTTATGGGGTTTATTAGAGCTCATGAAGGTCACAACCTGGACGTGTATTGTCCGCGCTGCACATGTATGAATGGTGAGAAGAGGCCTCACCCTGTAGTGGCAGATCATTTACACATTTTTGGGATGGACCGCACATATGTTAGGCGGGTTTAGCATGGTGAACCATATAATGATCCTTTAGCAGGAGAAGCAGATCTTGCTCACCGTATGTGTCTCGGCATATGTAGTTAATTATTTATATTGATGCTGCCGCTGTTTCAATCAATAGTTTGCATTGCTGTGCAAGGTTCTGTACTCAAATTTAACTTGTTGCAGATGGATGGACGGGAAGGAGAGAAAAAGCGGTTGCTTCAGGAAACGGTTTTCAGCTCTGGGACATTGTGTTGTGCCAGATGAGAAGGTAAATATGTAAAACGGCATTTGTTCAGGTTGCATCCCTTAGATGTTTGTCTAATCGGTTGATGTACTAAATGCAGAAGCATAGAATTGAAGAGGTCTCTCAGTTTGATGGGAGATTTGAAGATGAATCTCAGTTTGATGCACCTGTGGATGGTACTGATGACGAGCCTTTCATAGACGAAGGTCCTGCACCTGAGATTATCCAGCCTACAGAAGGAGGCCGTGGACCGAGTACACAGCTTTGCGTTGAAGTGGATGCACGCCCGGAGATCATCAGGGGCGTCCGGGTAGTCTCAAGACCACCCAGCCCTGATGCACCTGTGGATGGTACTGATGACGAGCCTCTCATAGACGAAGGTCCTGCACCTAAGATTATCCAGCCTACAGAAGGAGGCCGTGGACCGAGTACACAGCTTTGTGTTGAAGAGGATGCACACCCGGAGATCATCAGGGGCGTCCCGGTAGTCTCAGGACCACCCAGCCCTGATGCAAAATGTTGAGCTACTTTATGATTCGTACTCTTATGTTCTGGTGCTTTAGTATGTTATGATTTGTACACCTTTGGCGCTAGATTAAGCATTCAGTGGATGATCGCGTTGCAAAATTCGACACCCACACAATCAGTTCATCGTATGAGTAGTAGCACAATTACTTCTACAGCGATTCCTACCAGCGCATTAGTTGGTAGCATGAAACACTTTCAGGTACTCCCCTCTGATTCATATTAATTGACTCAATTCTGTCTAGATATGGATGTATCTAGATGCATTTGTTAACTAGACTAACAAACTTGAGTCAGTTAATATGAATCCGTGTAAACCGCCCAGTCCTCGAGCAACTAGTTTATTGACTCTGGACTCCAAGCCTCTCGCGGCAAGCCATCGTCGAAGCTTTGACCAGATCTTGGCCCACAATTTTTTTTTGTGGCGAATAGCAAAGCTTTGACCAGTTCCTCTCGGGATACAGCACGCCGGTGAGCTTGCACGGTTGCCATGAGCACTTGCCCTCAAGCCGCTGCTGCGAGACAGCACGCAGTGCCTCGAGGTGGACGAAATTCTGGATCTCAGGGCGGGGGGTCCGCATCGTCCGGGAACGATCTCCAGCGGGTTAACGAGGACATGCATGGCGGCCAGGGTTTTTTTTTTGGTTTGAGCTTGGGATTTGGGGTTTTTTCGGATAGGGGAGGAGGAACCGAGGAAGAGGAAGGAACAGCCGCGTGCTTGGCGCGTGGCGGTGTGCTTGAATTTCGAATTTTTGTGAAATGTTTCATTTCCCCGCTACAATTCGGGGGTTTCTTGACGCGCCAATGCGTCCCGCCGGGCAGCTTCAAGTGAATTTGGGGTGCCACACTATGGGCCCTAGTTTCAGTGAGACATGTAATGACTAGTCACATCAGTAAGTTCACTGTGTAATAAAATATGTTACCCCTCCCCTTTATGTAGCACCCCTTCTCTCCCGATCGAGTGCCGATTGCCGACGGAGGCAAGCCGCTAGCTCGATCCCCTCCTTTCGCCTCCACCGTCCAGGCATCCAGCTTGGAGGGGCAAGCTGCATCTAGACCAAGCGGATTAGGTAGGACTAGTAATGTTCTTTCCTTTCTCGAGATCGGTTCTTTTTTCCTCTCCTCGATATCTTGCGCATCTCTTTCCTATTCTGGGCGAAGGGGTGTCTTTCTGGTCACCCTCGAGCTGGGAGTGATTGATGGGGGTGGGGGGCGGGGGCTACCTTTGCTTGGATTGGGGTGTTCTTCCTTTATTTGTCGATATTTGCAACCTTTGTAGTTTCTGCTGATCCTCACTGTATCTTTTGTCAGCTTGTACAGGAAAGGTAAGACCTCGGCGGTGGGGGCAATGGAGCGTAAGGCCACCACGCATGTGGGCAGTTGGCTGAGCCTGAGCTGCGTCCCCAGCCCCGCGAAGCAGGTACTCCGTTTGCTTATCCACTCTTTACCTTTTAAGTGTCTCTCTGCATCCTCAATCTGTTCTGTTACGGAATATGCTTAAAGTAGTACATGTCTTCAGCTGTTTGTGCGTAAAGCCTACGTGACACCATGCTCTATATTCTCTGTATCAGGTTGGTACCTCCAGGTTCCGTGCTGAGGCTATGGGGAACGAGAATAGCGCCCCACCTGCTGCAGGAGCATGGCCCGATCTGCAGCACAAGAAGCGAAATGCCACTGCCGAGCTGGGCAGGGACCGCCCAGGGGTAATTTTTTTAACCAACTTACCATGATGTAGTCTGAATCTGATACTCCCTCAGATCCCAAATTAATTGACTCAACTATCTGTAGATACGGATGTATCTAGATGTGTTTTAGCTCTAGATACTACTGCCTCCATCCCAAAGCTTTGGGCTTATATTATTTTTAGAAAGTCAAACTATACCATGTTTGACTAAGCTTTTACCAAAAATCAGTAACATGCTGTTATCACCAGATTTTGGTCGAATCCAGAGGTGGGCCGTAAGAGAGATGGGCTTGGAAGATTGCACGTGGAAGATCTTTGAAGCGGCCTTGCACGGAGAATTTGGGCTAGTTTGCCCGTGTATCTTTAATTATAGTAGATTATATCTTAGATCGAAAGTTAGAGTTTGTATCGTGCACGGTGGGATATTCCCACGTTAGAAAGTCCGCTGTACTATAAATATGTATCTAGGGTTTATGAAATAAACAACAACACAACGTTCACCCCAAAAACAAACCAATCTCGGCGCATCGCCAACTCCTTCGTCTCGAGGGTTTCAATCAGGTAAGCGACATGCTGCCTAGATCGCATCTTGCGATCTAGGCAGCACAAGCTCCACGTTGTTCATGCGTTGCTGCATCTTGAAGCGTCTTTGATGGCGGGCAACGTAGTTATCATAGATGTGTTAGGGTTAGCATAGTTCTTCGTATAACATGCTTACGTAGTGCAACCCTTGCATGTCTAGCCGCCCTCACGCCTATCTCAGGTGTGGGGGCGGCACCCTGCTTGTTCTTTATTTAGTAGATCTGATCCGTTACGATTGCTCCTTGTTATGCAAGGATTAGTTTAATATCTGCAATAGTTAGGCCTTACAAAGGGGGGGAGGATCCAGTGGCACGTAGGGTGGCGTTCGCAAGTCCTAAACAGGATGTTCCGCGGATCAACATCATTGTTGGTTCTTTGGCCTTGTTTAGGATCGGCTTATGAGCACCGTGCGTGGCCGCGAGGCCCAACCTGGAGTAGGATGATCCGATTATGCGGTGAAAACCCTAAATCGTCGTAGATCTCATTAGCTTTATCTTGATCAAGCAGGATCACCAAGTATTCGTGCACCCCGTACGAATCATGGGTGGATCGGCTCTTTGAGCCGATTCACAGGATAACCTGAGAGCCGATCGAGGCTCGTATTTAATGTTTACGTGTATGCCATGCAGGAACTAAGCGAGGCATCCCCATCACCTTCCTGACCAGGTATAGGTCAGGTGGCACGCCCTTGCACTTCGCATCGCCGCGTGTGACCAGAAGAGCATTGCGGGCCGTCGCTCGGAGGGGTCTCAGCCAGCCGCAGCTCTAGGCTCTTCCCGGCTCTACCGTGTTGACAGGCCGCTGCCCGCCGGTGGGTTTTGGCGATCAACACATTCTGCACGCCGGTGGGACAATCATCTACATCAACCACATCGCCATCTACATCCGAGATGGCGACGGACGGCACGCCCGATCACCTACGAGGAGCTGCCTCGCGAGCTCAAGAAGAAACATGACGAGATCAAGGCCACCCTCGAAGCCGACCTCATCGGCTCTTTTCAGAGAACCCGTACCCATGGCATCAGATGGAAGGGATTCTCACCACAAGGTGCACTCGATGGGATAGATCTCTCTGCCCCGTCGGAGGAACGCACCAGGGCCCTACGGCAGGAGATCAACTACTTGGTGGCTCACTCGCTACACCGCCACTCTGAAAACTTGGTCAACATGTTGGAGCGTCTCGCTCTGCGCGTGATCCAGGAGATCATGAGCCACCGGTACTCGCCGTCAGACCAGCTCTCGGGACGCATCAAGGAGAGTTGCCACTCCAGTCCGTCCACCGCTGCCATATGCATTGGCAGCACCACTAAGTGCCGGCTACACCGGCATTCGTCGTCTACAAGATCGGTGGTGACCCTAGTGACTACCAGTTCTTGGCTGAGGCGCCTAAGGAGATCCCTCAAGGATACGCGTGCACGTATGTGCCAGATTGTGGCAACTGGGCACTCTCAAACCAGGCCACAACGTCAGGGACTCCGGTGCGAGACGGGAGGGACGTCAGCGACAGAGCTTGAGAAGCAGACGTGGCTAACTAAGTACGCCACCCCGACGAAACTCCAGAGCCCAGCTCCTGCAGTTGGCTCAGAGCTGGAAAAGCAAACATGGCTGGCTAAGTACGCCACCCCGGCGAATCTTCAGAGTGCATCTCCTGCAGCCAGCACGGCGGATCAGATCAGTACCATACTGAGAGACCAGTTCGGCATTATGCCGAAAAGGAGGGCAATCGGCTATTCTAAGCCGTACCCCGACGAGTACGAGATGATCCCGCTGCCACCTAAATATCGGCTCCCTGACTTCTCCAAATTCAGTGGATCAGATGGCTCCAGCTCCATCGAGCACATCGGCCGATATTTGGCGCAACTAGGACCGGCTTCAGTGTCGGATCAGCTACGTGTGAGGCTCTTTTCACAGTCCCTCACAGGATCGGCTTTTGGATGGTATACCTCTTTGCCAGCAAACTCCATCCAGTCTTGGAAGCAATTGGAAGAACAGTTCCATATGCAATATCATTCAGAAGCTTCCGAGTCTAGCATTGCCGATCTAGCACAACTACGTCAGAAGCGCGGAGAAACGGTGACAGAGTACATCCAGCGCTTCAGGAATCTTAGGAACCGATGTTATTCGGTTCGTATAACTGAAAAGGAAGCAGTCGAGTTGGCAGTAGCTGGCCTTGCAACACAGCTCAAGGACATGGCCTCCCAAGCAGATTATCCCTCGCTGGCGCACATGGTTCAGAAACTATCAGCATATGAACAGCGCCACCTGCACTGTACCAAGACAAGTTCAAGCGTGCGATAGTCATGGTCGATACAGAGGAAGGTGAAGTGCCTGCGGGAGACCAAGAAGTAGCGATGGGCTGAATGGACTCGGGGAGGAACCCCCGTGTCCCGCAAATGGGTAAAGCCACCAGGGCCGCCCGGGGATTTGATTTTGACGTGACCAAGACTGAACAAATCTTCGACCTCCTGCTCAAGGAGAAACAGCTTGACGATTCTGAAGGTCTCAAGTTCCCTACGGCGCAAGAGCTAAACGGAAAGCCATACTGCAAGTTCCACAACTCGCTTTCCCATGCCACCAACGACTGCAGGGTGTGGCGTCAGCACATCCAAGCGGCGATAGAGAAGGGGCGTTTAATTTTCAACCAGTACGCCATGAAGGTAGATACCCAGCCCTTCCCCGCCGTTAACATGGTAGAAGTCATCTACCCTGAGAGTTGCCAGCCAGGTCCCACGTTCAGCATCAACATGGTAGGACCTGGGAACCACTCTGGCAAAGATGGAGATGAGGGCAGCTGCTCTCATAGCAAGGATACAGAGGAGGCCGCTCCGCGCGATCGGCTCCATCATGATGGCAAGCGCTACGTTACAGAGGGAGAAGTGAAGAACATAAGATATCAACGACCTCTCTCTGATCACCTCCTCAACAAATATGTGAGCCAGTATGACCAACGCCGACGGTCCAACTATGATGATGAAGGAGATCGTCTGGCTAGAGAAGCCAGAAGACATCGTCGGCAGGATCGCTATGAGGAGGAGCACGAGCGCCGTGCCACGGACACATCAAGGGAGCAAGATGACAACGCCAGACACTGGGACTGCCCTTTCTTCGTACATGCTGGGATTCAGGAATGAGCCGATTGCCCACAATCGGCAATTGCCCGTAATGCAACAAGAAGAAGAAGGAGGCAGCCAACGTGTCTGTGTTTGAGCGCTTAGGGCCTCTCCCACCACCAAGCAAACGTGCTGAGTCACTTCGTTGGGCAAATTTTGAGGATTCCGAAGACGAAGGACTTGAAGAAGAAGAAGACAGGTGCCACCGTCCGAGGTGGTGCCCTGACGGACTCAGCCGTTCACAAAAACGCAGGGTTCAGCGGTTGCGCGGCCTGGAGGAAGCCGAAAGGTTATACCTGCATACGCTAGGGAAGGCACGGCCTGATCTGGCCGCAAAGGTTCAGCGAGCCCTGGATGAAGAGGGTCGTCCACGAAGAATGGAGTGGCGTCCCAAGCAAAAGAAAGCCGATGATGAAACATCGGCTGGCACAAACATGGTGCTTGTCTTGCCGAGCGTAGCTTAGTGCTCCACGATTGTACGATGCACTCAAGGTGGACGACAGCAGGCGCATCAAGTCAGAAGTTGGGTTGGTCTTATCCAGCCTAACCGAGTAGCAAGATTAAACCAATGAGCAAACCGTGCGAGGCTGATCCTTGTGATCGGCCCCGAAAAGCTTATGGAGGGACATTACAAAACCTTCATCGAACAAGCAGTGTGGAGGCCGATTCCAGCAATCGGCCAAAATTATCTTCTGCACATATTCTGTTTATGGTCAGCAACGATCTATTGGGCAGCGGCCACGTCGGCGAGATGAAAGTCGGCAAGTGCGGCGCCACGACTAACCATGAAAGCCGATATCTGCGGTCATTTGACAGATTCGGCTCGGGGGCATATAGTCGATAAACATGTGCAGTAATACGTGCAAAGCGTGCGTGCGGTGGAACATTGGGGGCCGATTAAGAAAAATCGGCCAAACAAAAAAATTTCGCAAGAAGCAAAGCCGATGCGCAGCCATCGACTTTAGTACAGTTACGCAAGATCACGACCTACTGACTATGTACTCAAGGTTTGCATCAACGTCGACGTTCAGTAGAAGAAAGATGGTCAGCGACCTGTGCATCCTTGCCGGTGTTCTTGCCTTAATTAAGGCTCGGGGGGCAGCTCACCATGAAGGTTCTCTGCTCTGGAGAGCCGATTTTGCTGAAATCGGCTGGTTCCGCATCATGACTTGGAAACCGATGGCGACACATTTGGTCAGTCCACTGATATGCTCGCCTTGATAAAGGCTCGGGGGGCAACTGATGGCGCAGAGTTTGCCGTTCTTAAGAAGCCGATTGAGATTTCATCAGGCTGAAAACCCAGTGGTATCGACTTCAGGATCAAGTCGTTAACCGCAGCAATTCTGGGGCTCTCGTGAGAACGACGATTTGCATAGTTGTCCGCCAGAGCTCAAAGGGGTGGGGCATTGAGATACTGGTGCGTTGTTATCGGCTCGTTGGGCATTGGCTAAGTGACGATCGGCAGGGTCAGCGGAAGAGGGAATCGGCTCGATTAAACTCCGAAGAAATCGGCAAACTCAAATTGGGGAAGAGTTCTTCATTGATAAACCAGATTTCTTACATAGAAGAGCTGATTGCTCTCAAAAGGGAGTACTAAGGGGATACATTGCCCCATCTACTGTTGCTGATCCTATTCTAGAGGACCTATTCTACGGGCCGTCATCGCCTCGTCGTCGCCATCGTCGGTATTGTCGGCGCTGCTCCCGGCGAGCTCGTCGTCGCTCTTTGTAGCGGCCGCCGGCAGGACCTTCGTTGTCCTCGTCCTCCACGTCGTCGTCGTCGTCGTCGCTATCATAATCACTGAGATTCCCTGGCCAGGGGCAATGGCGCTTGGCCGGCGGCTCGTCGGAGAGGCTGTCGTCGTCGTCCTCCTCTTCCTCTTCCTCTTCCTTCACCTCGGAGGAGGTAAAGTCATCCCAGGAGAAGCGATCGTCATCGCTCTCCTCTTCCGATTCCCCGTTGGCGAGGAAGCGGAGGTCGCTCTCCCCGTCCGTCGAGGATTGGTCGTCCTCGGACCAGATGGAGAAGTCATGGTCTGACTCCTCCCCGGCCTCAATGGCGCGGCGGATGTTGGCCGCATGGACTTCTTGTGGGCTCAAGATCGGCATCGGCTCGGGAGAAGAGGACTCGAAGGAAAGTCCCGACGAGGCGAGAGGAAGAAGAGGACATGGTGCGTGAAGGGTTTTT
Organism: Lolium perenne; assembly: GCF_019359855.2. NCBI lineage: Eukaryota > Viridiplantae > Streptophyta > Magnoliopsida > Poales > Poaceae > Lolium > Lolium perenne. The sequence goes on from NC_067250.2 coordinate 37,521,583, forward strand.
GGAGTGCCGATGGCTGGAGCAGAGGAAGGGGATAAAGATGACTATTCGGTCGGCACGGTTAAATAATGAGAAACCTGGTGGGAATTACTGCCATCACGGTTTCCGAAGGGGTAATGTCGTAGCTGTCAAATTTTGCGAGAGAAGCTGAAAGGACAGGGGCATAATGATGACGGAGGCTGCAAATGGCTCTGTTCTGCCACGACATGACCCTTCGAGAGGAAAATATAATGATTTTGGAAAAATTATTTCCAAAACCAGGGGGGCATGTGTTATCACCAGATTTTGGTCGAATCCAGAGGTGGGCCGTAAGAGAGATGGGCTTGGAAGATTGCACGTGGAAGATCTTTGAAGCGGCCTTGCACGGAGAATTTGGGCTAGTTTGCCCGTGTATCTTTAATTATAGTAGATTATATCTTAGATCGAAAGTTAGAGTTTGTATCGTGCACGGTGGGATATTCCCACGTTAGAAAGTCCGCTGGACTATAAATATGTATCTAGGGTTTATGAAATAAACAACAACACAACGTTCACCCCAAAAACAAACCAATCTCGGCGCATCGCCAACTCCTTCGTCTCGAGGGTTTCAATCAGTTAAGCGACATGCTGCCTAGATCGCATCTTGCGATCTAGGCAGACAAGCTCCACGTTGTTCATGCGTTGCCCGTACTGAAGCGTCTTTGATGGCGGGCAACGTAGTTATCATAGATGTGTTAGGGTTAGCATAGTTCTTCGTATAACATGCTTACGTAGTGCAACCCTTGCATGTCTAGCCGCCCTCACGCCTATCTCAGGTGTGGGGGCGGCACCCTGCTTGTTCTTTATTTAGTAGATCTGATCCGTTACGATTGCTCCTTGTTATGCAAGGATTAGTTTAATATCTGCAATAGTTAGGCCTTACAAAGGGGGGGAGGATCCAGTGGCACGTAGGGTGGCATTCGCAAGTCCTAAACAGGATGTTCCGCGGATCAACATCATTGTTGGTTCTTTGGCCTTGTTTAGGATCGGCTTATGAGCACCGTGCGTGGCCGCGAGGCCCAACCTGGAGTAGGATGATCCGATTATGCGGTGAAAACCCTAAATCGTCGTAGATCTCATTAGCTTTATCTTGATCAAGCAGGATCACCAAGTATTCGTGCACCCCGTACGAATCATGGGTGGATCGGCTCTTTGAGCCGATTCACAGGATAACCTGAGAGCCGATCGAGGCTCGTATTTAATGTTTACGTGTATGCCATGCAGGAACTAAGCGAGGCATCCCCATCACCTTCCTGACCAGGTATAGGTCAGGTGGCACGCCCTTGCACTTCGCATCGCCGCGTGTGACCAGAAGAGCATTGCGGGCCGTCGCTCGGAGGGGTCTCAGCCAGCCGCAGCTCTAGGCTCTTCCCGGCTCTACCGTGTTGACAGGCCGCTGCCCGCCGGTGGGTTTTGGCGATCAACACATGCAAAATACAAAATTAATATCATTAAATAGATAATAAAATATATTTTCCTACGGTATCTACACAGTATTATATTTGTTGATAGAATGTTCTAAAATTTTGGTCAAACTTTGCTTGTTTTGATTTCTCAAAAATAAATAAGGCTTAAGTTTTGGATGGTGGTAGTACATTCATATCTAGACAAAGCTGAGTTAACTAGTTTTTTTGTCTGTCCATAGCTAGTGTTCACGCTGCAAAAGGCTAAGAGCATCCACTATATGCATCAGTCTATCTCATACAGTAATTCAATATCACTGCTGAGGTCTGCCTTTTGTTTTGCTATTCATATGCAGACTGAAACTTTAGGGCCTTTACTCGAAAGGAAGATCAAAACTGCGGCTGATCAGGCTGCCAGTATGTTGATGCCGCCCCCATCTTCTAAATGCCTCTACAAGCACAAGGCCACGCGCCAGCTGGGTGGTGATCTTTTAATGAATATGGTATATTTTCTTAATCCACAAAACATGCCTTGATTTTTCTCTGTTTATTGTCGGTTTTTTCTATGCTTGCCAAAAGTTTACAACAACAACAACAACAACCAAGCCTTTCAGTCCCAAACAAGTTGGGGTAGGCTAGAGTTGAAACCCATAAGATCTCGAAGCCAAAAGTTTAGAAACACCAAATTCGTTTGCTTACAATCATCATACAGTAATGTTCATCTACTCCAGTTCCCCTAACCCAACAAAAAATGATGTTAATTACGATTTTTAGATTAAAAGAGCACCATTAGGCGCTGTTAATTACGACTTTGAGATTAAAATATCATTTGCAATTGTTAATTACAATTTTGAGACAAATGGTTAGTTTAACCTCGATCTCTTCTGCTCTCCATTTTTCCCAACCGAACAAAAATGTAACCATTCCATTCCTCTGAAATGGAACCATTCCATTCCATTCCACGCTGTTTCAGAACCGAACACACCCTTGCATTGTTGTGAACTGTTGTCCATACACGGCCATACCCTTCCACTTACATCCAGCACTATATGCATCGATCTGTCTCGAGTCATCCAATATCACTACTGAGATCTGTTCCCATTCTTATGCAGGCTGAAACTGCTGCGCCTTTACTCAAGTGGATGCAAAATGAGGCTAATGAGGCTGCTGTGAGGACGATGGTGCCGGCACCATCTTCCGAAAACCTCTACAAGCACGAGGCCATGGGCCAGCTGGGTGGTGACCTTTTAATGAATCTGGTATATTTTCTTAATCCACATACATGATTTGATTATTGTCTATTTAATTACCGTTGGCTTTGTCTAATGCTTCCCAAAAGGTCAGTAACACTGCGTTTGCTTACAATCATCATACACTAATTTTTCACTTTTGATCTGTCTCATCCAAAGATATAAACCGTTGATTTCCATTGGCTTCTTTTGTAATCATTTGCATTGTTGTCAACTGTTCTCTATGCACAACCCTATTCTTCCACTTACACCCCGCACTATTTGCATCAGTCTATCTCATAGATTTATTAAATATCAATGATGAGTTCTGTTGCTATTCATATGCAGGATGAAACTTCTGTGCCTCTACTCAAATGGATAAAAAATGATCCTGATGAGGCTGCTGTGAAGACGATGGTGCCGCCACCATCTTCTGAAAACCTCCTCAAGCATAAGGCCACGGGCCAGCTGGGTGGTACCCTTTTCAGTAAGCAGGTATATTTTCTTAATCCTCATACATGATTTGATTTTTGTCTGTTTATTGCCGGCTTTGTCTAATGCTTACCAATAGTTCAGAAACACACACACCTATTCTTCCACTTACATCCAGCACTATATGCATCAGTGTCTCATAGATTCATTTTATATATCACTGCTGATGTCTGTTGCTCTTCAATTTTCATATGCAGACTGAAACTGCTAAGCCTTCATTGGTCAAAAGGATTGCAACTGCTGCTGATGAGGCATCTGCAGAGGCTGCCACCAAGTTACTGCCAGCCCCACCTTCTGGATGCTTATATAAGCTCAAGTCCAAGGACCAGCCGGGCCGTAACCATCCAAGGGTTCGGGTATATTTTCTTAAGCCACATATACATGCCATGATTTATGTCTGATATTATCACCGGCTCTGTCTAATGCTTTTTGGAATTCGGAAACACCAAATTAGCATGCTTATATTCATCATACACTAATTTTTCACGATTCAGTTTGTAACATAGTGTTATGCACTCGCTTGTCAACATTTGCATTGCTCTGAACTATGCACTTTACACAACCTAATTCTTCCACTTACATTCAGCGCTACGCACCAGTAGTACCTCCCATGTTTCCTTCACCATCCCGATGCCGAGCTTGCGGGAATATGGCGGGCCCATGTACATACCCCGCATATAACACCTCCTATGGCTCTATCTACCTTTCTAGTAGCTCCTTCACAGAGTTACAGGTATGTATTCTCAGTGGTTTAGCATGAATTGGCATATAGTAAAGTCTTGTTTTTAGTTTTCCTGCTTCTTACATTTGTATCAATTTTCACATGCAGACTGTACCTTGTGAACTTCGTCCAATGATTAACCAGATGTGTCCGCATGAAGGGTCTTTCACTATGCATGGCAATGGCAAATTGATGAACACCTACACGGTCTATGAGGTGTATGTCTACAAGACGCAGGCCATCACATATTTGTATGGACATGATTGGAGAAAGTTTGCTTTTGACTACGGTCTGAAGAAGGGCGATGAGCTGAGGATCAGAAACTCAAACGGGCAGATATACGTAATCGCTTACGTAGTTGGAGACACTTCCAAATATATAATATGTAACTTTTTTCTACTCATATCTTTTGATAACCGCATTCTCGAGCAGTTGTTCTAAACCATTCCCTCTGTTCTAGCTTGCTGGGTTTAACATGATCAAAGCTGCAGATCCCCTGATGGAACAGGAGCGGATGTCACAAAGGGCAACCACACCAGCACCGGCACCGGGTTCCCACTCTCCTGCATCAGCACCGATTCCTGTACAAGCTCCGTTTACTGCATCTACCTAGCAGTCCCCTACATCAGCATTGGTTCCTGTAGAGGCCCCATATACTACACCCGCCTGTGCCAGGCTCCTCGCATCAAGATCGGTTCCTCTAGTCGCACCGTTTATCGCACCGCCCAATGCCTTCCCGCATCGGCACCGGTTCCTCTAGAGGCACCGTTTATCGCACCTGCCCAGCAGTCTCCCGCATCAGCACCAGCTCGTGTACCAGCCTGTGCTCCCGCACCTGCCCCACCTGCATCACCGAGGTCTCAGCTCATTGCCGTGGCCACCCGTGTGGTGACCAGGACGCATCCGAAGGCTATGTTCGTGAGTATATGACAGCATAACTGCTCTTATCTTGATGTCTTCTCTGCTCAAAGTCTCACATGGTTCAGTGCATTGGTGCCATTGACTAATTTTTGGTGGTATCTCTTGCTTTGAATCAGAAATTGCCTAAAAGTATCTCCAAGGATCTCAATGCTGGCCAAAGGGGCAAGATATCCCTCGTCATGGAGAGTGAAGGTCTCACCGTGGAGGGACGGTACTCCGTCAGTCCCACAGATGGCCGCTTGGCTGTTACTTCCAGGTGGAAAAAGTTCATTGACGGTGCCAAACTTCGCATTGGATCAAAGTTGAAGGTCAAGATCTTTCGATGCCGCTGTGACATGCTGGTCATAAAGTTCGCGGTTGTCTAGTTCTGTTGTCCCATGAGCCCTTAGCAAATGCGTTTGTAGTTATACTTATATAAGGTTATCTTATCTGAACTGCTAATTAATTGTATGGGTGGTAAAACTCTGGCAAGCTTTTGCTCTTAGCAAGTATGTATGTATGATCAGCTATTATGATAACTAATGTTTGTGTTCATCTTAATTTGCATTTCCGTTTTAGAAAAAAACTTAATTTCTATTTTGGCTGACCTGTTAGAGAACTATCAGATTGAACCCACAACATGATTCAAATAGATTCATTACACCGAGCCACATGTCTTGACCTTGCTATACACTACTTCCATTAATCAGTGCAAGAAGGCTTACCTGAGCTGCCTGAACCATGGCAGATTCGAATCCACCTTATCTATCTAGAAATACAACCTTTGCAGAAATAAGCCAAAAATCAGTTGGTAAACAAATTCAAGAAAAGAAACATTTACCTTTCTGAGAGGATGACATGCGGGACCCATGAGGCAGCAACATCCTCAACTATTTCAAGGCGGCAGGGGATCAAAAGAAAAAAGGAAATAGCCAGAAATTAATTAGGGTCAAAAATAAATCCATCAAAGGAAACTTTTATTGTTCATAGAGGATGACATGTGGGACCGACTTGCCAGCTGCGTCGTCATCGTTTCAAAGGGGGCAGGGGATCAAAAGAAAAAGGCAAATAGCCAAAAATTAGGGGAAAAAATAAATCCAACAAAGGAAACTTTTATTGTTCATAGAGGATGACATGCGGGACCCATGAGCCAGCAGCTTCCTCAACGTTTCAAAGTCGGCAAGAGATTGAAAGAAAAAGGCAAGTGACATAATATCAGGAGCCAAAAATAATCCAAGAAAAGAAACTTTATTGTACATAGAGGATGACATGCGGGTCCCATTTTGTAGCAGCGGTCTCAACGCTTCCAAGGCGGCACAGGACCGAAAGAAAAATGAAGTAGCCAGAAATCAGGGTGTGAAAAAAAATCCAAGAAAAGAAAGATTTCAATTGGGCTGTATCTGGACATCTGGGCCTTCGAACTATCCTGCTGGGCCTTTTGACTCGTACAATTTCAGCCCACTCCAAAACAGGAAAGGTCGGATTTTTCTCAAAAAAAAACAGGAAAGTCCTATGCTTCGCAAAAACAAAAAACAAGGAGATTCAACATATAAGTTTGTTTATGTAGATATAAAGATTTAATTTATCCGTTTGCAATAGCTCAGAGCGAAATACAACGTTTATTGTCTGCAAAATAAAATATCACATGTTTCTGGTACGGGGAGGTCGACATCGGGGACCCATGAGCCAGCTGGCGTCGTCAACGTTTCAAAGGCGGCAGGGGATCGAAAATAAAAAAAAGCCAAAAATCAGTTGGTAAAAAAATACAAGAAAAAAAAACATTTATCGTTCTGAGAGGATGACATGCGGGACCCATGAGGTAGCAGCATCCTCAACGTTTCAAAGTCAGCATGAGATCGAAAGAAAAAGCCAAGTGACATAATATCAGGAGCCAAAAATAATCCAAGAAAAGAAACTTTATTGTACATAGAGGATGACATGCGGGTCCCATTTTGTAGCAGCGGTCTCAACGTTTCCAAGGCGGCACAGGACCAAAAGAAAAATGAGGCAGTAGCATTCTCAACAATTCCAAGGCGGCAGGGGATCAAAAGAAAAAAAAGGAAATAGCCAGAAATTAATTAGGGGTCAAAAATAAATCCACCAAAGGAAACTTTTATTGTTCATAGAGGATGACATGTGGGACCGACCTGCCAACAGCGTCCTCATCGTTTCAAAGGGGGCAGGGGATCAAAAGAAAAAGGCAAATAGCCAGAAATTAGGGGTCAAAAATAACTCCAAGAAAGGAAACTTTTATTGTTCGTAGAGGATGACATGCGGGACCCATGAGCCAGCAGCTTACTCAACGTTTCAAAGGCGGCATGAGATCGAAAGAAAAAGGCAAGTGACCAAATATCAGGAGCCAAAAATAATCCAAGATTTATTGTACATAGAGGATGACATGTGGGTCCCATTTTGCAGCAGCGGTCTCAATGTTTGTAATGCGGCTTGAGATCAAAAGAAAAAGAAAGTAGCTAGTAATTAGGGGGTGAAAAAAAATCCAAGAAAAGAAAGTTGATGGACATAGAGGATGACATGCGGGTCCCTTGAGCCAACAGCTTACTCAACGTTTCAAAGGGGGCAGGGGATCAAAAGAAAAAGGCAAGCCAAAAATCAGAGGGTGAAAAAAATCCAACAAAGGAAACTTTTATAGCACATAGAGGATGACATGCGGGTCCCATGAGCCAGCAGGTTCCTCAACGTTTCAAACGTGGCATGAGATCGAAAGAAAAAGGCAAGTGACCAAATATGAGGTGCCAAAAAAAACTCCAAGAAAAGAAAGTTGATTGCTCATAGAGGATGACATGCGGGTCCCATTTAGCTGCAGCGGTCTCACTGTTTGAGAGGCGGCAGCGGATCGAAAGAAAAAGGAAAGTGACCAAATATCAGGAGCCAAAAATAATTCAAGAAAAGAAAGTTTTATAGTCCATAGAGGATGACATGCGGGTCCCATTTAGCAGCAGCGGTATCACCGTTTGAGAGGCGGCAGGGGATCGAAAGAAAAAGGCAAGTGACCAAATATGAGGTGCCAAATAATCCAAGAAAAGAAAGTTTTATAGTCCATAGAGGATGACATGCGGGTCCCATTTTGCAGCAGCGGTATCACCGTTTGAGAGGCGGCAGGGGATCGAAAGAAAAAAGGCAAGTGACCAAATATGAGGTGCCAAAAAAATCCAAGAAAAGAAAGTTTTATAGTACATAGAGGATGACATGCGGGTCCCATCTAGCAGCAGGTTCCTCAACGTTTCAAACGTGGCATGAGATCGAAAGAAAAAAAGGCAAGTGACCAAATATCAGGAGCCAAAAATAATCCAAGAAAAGAAAGTTTTACATAGAGGATGATATGCAGGTCCCATTTAGCAGCAGCGGTATCACCGTTTGAGAGGCGGCAGGGGATCGAAAGAAAAAGGCAAGTAACAAAATATCAGGAGCCAAAAATAATCCAAGAAAAGAAAGTTTTATAGTACATAGAGGATGACATGCGGGTCCCATTTAGCATCAGTGGTATCACCGTTTGAGAGGCGGCAGGGGATCGAAAGAAAAAGGCAAGTGACCAAAAATGAGGTGCCAAAAATAATCCAAGAAAAGAAAGTTTTATAGTACATAGAGGATGACATGCGGGTCCCATTTAGCAGCAGCGGTATCACCGTTTGAGAGGCGGCAGGGGATCGAAAGAAAAAGGCAAGTGACCAAATATGAGCTGCCAAAAAAATCCAAGAAAAGAAAGTTTTATAGTACATAGAGGATGACATGCGGGTCCCATTTAGCAGCAGCGGTATCACCGTTTGAGAGGCGGCAGGGGATCGAAAAAAAAAGGCAAGTGACCAAATATGAGGTGCCAAAAAAAACTCCAAGAAAAGAAAGTTGATTGCTCATAGAGGATGACATGCGGGTCCCATTTAGCTGCAGCGGTCTCAACGTTTCCAAGGCGGCAAGGGATCAAAAGAAAAAGGAAGTAGCCAGAAATCAGGGGGTCAAAAAAATTCCAAGAAAAGAAAGAAATTTGGTTCATAGAGGATGACAAGCGGGACCCATGATCCTGCATCGTAAACGGCTCGATCGGAGAGCGTTGAACGAGATGGCGCGATCGAGAAAAAAAACAATGCTAGAGAGGCTGCCATCTGGGCCCTACATCCCTGTGCGGTGCGGATTTGCGTTGACTCGGTCGGCGAACCCGAGAATTCGCGATGCACCACGTCCCAGGCCACCATACGCGACGTTTTGGCCGCTTTCGTCGGGCTAGGTGGCCTCAAAAACGAGAAAAAAAAAGTTTTGACATGCACCACGGAGGGACCAAAAATCGTCGGCCATGGTGCACCAGCAACCACGGCGCGACTTCAACTTCGTCGGCCATGGCAACTTTTCTTGTAGTGTGTTGCGCCGCACTACATCCCGCCACCAACAACCTTCAACGTGCTTCTTGGCTCCTCCTGGTTCGATAAACCTTGGTTTCTTTCTGAGGGAAAACTTGCTACTGTGTGCATCATACCTTCCTCTTGGGGTTCCCAACGAACGTGTGTGTTACACGCCATCAAGCACCGGAGCAAAGCATTAACACTCCGTGAAAACATGTGATCCTCATACCTAAGCCTTCCCCTCCAGTTGTCCCAATTTCTGTCACTTTGGGGCCTTTGGTTCCAGACATAGACATGTGCATACAACTTGTAGATACAATCTAAGCAATAAGTATAGAGCTTAAATCTTAGATCATGCCACTCGGGCCCTAGTGACAAGCATTAAACATAACAAGATTGCAGCAACAATAACTTCACAAACTTTATAGATAGACTAATCATAATGTAACAATCCATCGGATCCCAACAAACACAACACTGATTACATCAGATGAATCTCAATCATGTAAGGCAGCTCATGAGATCATTGTATTGAAGTACATGGGGGAGATAATACCAACTAGCTACAGCTAGAACCCGTGGTCCATGGGGGAACTACTCACGGAGCATGATGGAGGCGGTGGCGTCGATGGAGATGGCTTCCGGGGGCACTTCCCCGTCCCGGCAGGGTGCCGGAACAGAGACTTCTGTCCCCCGAATTGGAGTTTTGCGATGGTGGCGGCGCCCCTGGAGTCTTTCTGGAGTTTCGTCAATCCGTCTCGATGTTTTAGGTCAGGACGGCTTAAATAGGCGAAGAGTCGGAGTCAGAGGGGCCACGGGGCCTCCTCACACTAGGCCGGCGCGGCCAGGGTGGAGCCCGTGCGGCCCTGTTGTGTGGGCCCCCCAGGGCTCCCCTCTGGTCCCCCTTTGACTTTCTGGAAGGTTCCGGAAAAAATAAGGTTCTGGGCGTTGATTTCGTCGAATTCCGAGAATATTGCCCGAACAGCCTTTTTGGAACCAAAAACAACAGAAAACAGCAACTGGCCCTTCGGCATCTCGTTAATAGGTTAGTTCCGGAAAATGCATAAAAACATTATAAAGTGCAAGCAAAACATGTAAGTATTGTCATAAAACAAGCATGGAACATCAGAAATTATAGGTACGTTGGAGACGTATCAGCATCCCCAAGCTTAGTTCCTGCTCGCCCTCGAGTAGGTAAACGATAAAAAGAGTAATTTCTGTAGTGACATGCTACTTACATAATCTTGATCATCCTATTATAAAGCATATGAGATGAATGCAGTGACTCAAGGCAATGATCTATAGTTGCTAACAAATAGATAACATATAGCAAAACTTTTCATGAATAATACTTTCAAGACAAGCATCAAAAGTCTTGCATAAGAGTTAACTCATAAGGCAATAAATTCAAAGTAAAGGCATTGAAACAACACAGAGAAAGATTTAAGTTTCAGCAGTTGCTTTCAACTTTCAACATGCATATCTCATGGATAATTGTCAACACAAAGTAACATGATGAATGCAAATATGCAAGTATGTAAGAATCAATGCACAGTTAACACAAGTGTTTGCTTCTAAGATGGAAGGAAGTAGGTAAACTGACTCAACATAAAGTAAAAGAAAGGCCCTTCGCAGAGGGAAGCAGGGATTAAATCATGTGCTAGAGCTTTTTAAGTTTTGAAATCATATAGAGAGTATAAAAGTAAAGTTTTGAGAGGTGTTTGTTGTTGTCAACGAATGGTAATGGGTACTCTAACTACCTCATCAACCAGACTCTCAAGAGCGGCTCCCATGAAGGACGTTATCTCTACCAGCAAGGTAGATCATCCCTCTTCTCTTTTGTTTACACATGTATTTTAGTTTTATTTATTTATGGATGACACTCCTCCCAACCTTTGCTTACACAAGCCATGGCTAACCGAATCCTCGGGTGCCTTCCAACATTCACATACCATGAAGGAGTGTCTATTTGCAAAATTAAGTTGCTTACTGATGAATCAGAGCAAAACATGTGAAGAGAATTATTAATGAAAGTTGATTAATTGGGGGCTGGGAACCCCGCGCCAGCTCTTTTTGCAAAATTATTGGATAAGCGGATGTGCCACTTGTCCATTATGAAAGTCTGTCAGAAGTAAATGACAAGATCGAAAGATAAACACCACATACTTCCTCATGAGCTATAAAACATTGACACAAATAAGAGATAATAGCTTTTGAATTGTTTAAAGGTAGCACATGAAGTATTTGCTTGGAATGGCAGGAAATACCACATAGTAGGTAGATATGGTGGACACAAATGGCATAGGTTTTGGCTCAAGGTTTTGGATGCACGAGAAGCATTTCCTCTCAGTACAAGGCTTTGGCTAGCAAGGTTGTTTGAAGCAAACACAAGTATGAACCGGTACAGCAAAACATACATAAGAACATATTGCCAGCATTATAAAACTCTACACTTTCTTCCTTGTTGCTCAAACACTTTTACCAGAAAATATCTAGACCTTAGAGAGACCAATCATGCAAACCAGTTTCAACAAGCTCTACGGTATTTCTCCACTAATAGATTTAAACTACATGATGCATGAGCTTAATCATGACCTACTTGAGAGCTCAAAACAATTCCCAAGTATCAAATTATCCAAGACAATATGAAGCATTTTCTGTTTCCAACCAAATAACAATGAGTGCAATAGCTTCCAACTTTTGTCATTGAACATTAAAAGTAAGAGCGAAGAACACAAGTGTTCATATGAAAAAGCGGAGCGTGTCTCTCTCCCAAACAAGGATAGCTAGGATCCGAATTTATTCAAACATAAACAAAAATAAAAAACACACAGACGCTCCAAGTAAAGCACATATGATGTGACCGAATAAAAATATAGTTTCAATAGAAGAACCTGATAAGTTGATGAAGAAGGGGATGCCTTGGGCATCCCCAAGCTTAGACGCTTGAGTCTTCTTGAAATATGCAGGGATGAACCACGGGGGCATCCCCAAGCTTAGGCTTTTCACTCTTCTTGATCATATATCATCCTCCTCTCTTGACCCTTGAAAACTTCCTTCACACCAAACTTCTCATAAACTTCATTAGAGGGGTTAGTACTCAAAAAAACTTTAATCCACTTTAGCCCTGTAATGACACATTGCAAGAACTCAATAAAACATTAGCTACAGCTCTCCACGTCTAGAAAGCCTAGCTTAAAATCCACAAGAGACAATGCAAAAAACAGAGACAGAATCTGTCAAAACAGAACAGCCAGTAAACACGAATTTTTAAGAGGTACTTCCGTTGATCAAATCAGAAAACTCAAAACTAATGAAAGTTGCGTACATATCTGAGGAACACGCACGTAAATTGGCAGATTTTTCTGAGTTACCTACAGAGAGCCCTGCCCAGATTCGTGACAGATAGAAATCTGTTTCTGCGTAGAAATCCAAATCTAGCATCAACCTTCTATTAGAGACTTCACTTGGCACAACATTGCAATAAAATAAAGATAAGGAGAGGTTGCTACAGTAGTAACAACTTCCAAAACACAACAAAACAGTAGCAAAATAAAGACATGGGTTATCTCCCAAGAAGTTCTTTCTTTATAGCCATTAAGATGGGCTCAGCAGTTTTTAATGATGCACTCGCAAGAAATAAGAGTTGAAGCAAAAGAGAGCATCAAGAAGAAAATTCAAAACACATTTAAGTCTAACCCACTTCCTATGCATAGGAATCTTGTATACAAATAAATTCATGAAGAACCAAATGGCAAGCATAAGAAGATAAAACACGAGCAACTTCAGAAGTTTCAGCATATAGAGAGGTGTTTTAGCACCATGCAAATTTCTACAACCATATTTTCCTCTCTCATAATAATTTTCAGTAGCTTCATGGATAAACTCAACAATATAACTATCACATAAAGCATGCTTTTCATGATCCATAAACACATAATTTTTATCAAGCTCAAAAATAGTGGGATCAAAACTTTCAAATCCACTTTTATCAATAATATAACAAGATGATTGATCAATCTCAAAAGATATGGGACTCATAGATAAAGTCAAGACTTCTCCAATCCCATTTTCATTAGTAGTACAATTAATATTATCAAGTAACATAGGACCATCATCTAGAGATTTATCATAAACATTTGCCAAGCAGAACTCTTTAGTACCATGCATTTCGACATCAGGCACAAACAAAGCATTATCATAAGATTTATCAAAATAGCATGTATTATCATAAATAACAGTAGCATAATCATTTTCACAAGTTTTACTAATAGGAAATATTTCAAGAGAATCCACAGGAACATAACATTCATCCTCCTTTGGTAAGCATGGAGGACAATCAAATAGTGTAAGAGATAAAGAGTTACTCTCATTAGAAGGTTGGCATGGGTAGCTAATCCATTCTTCCTCCTTTTGTTCATCACTCTCCTCTTCTTTTTCATCCAATGAGCTTTCAGGTTCATCAATTTCCTCCTCTTTTTCATCCAATGAGCTTTCAGGTTCATCAATTTCTTCTTCCACTGGTTCCTACAAATTGTGAGTGCATTCTTGTGCATTAATGAGTCTCTCTTTATAATCAATGATATAAGGATTATCACTGTAACTTTCTATGCAAAAATTAAGGATAGAAGAGACATAATCTTTAAGGTCCTTACAAACAACACAAGTTTCATAATTTTTAGATATGAAGGATTCGATCTCAGAAGCTCCCATAAATAAGACAAATTGTTCTACCTCTTCGAACCCAAAATGAATATAGTTATTCCAATTATAGTTCTTAATTAAAACTTCCTCACTAAAGCCACATTGAAATTTAAGATGTTTAGTATCCTGTTTAGAGAAACAGTTTATATCATGGCGTTTAAGCAAGATTTTAGCAATTGTATTCAATTTTTCTATCACAGCACTCATAACTTTTCCCGTTCTTGATTCTCTATAATTATTATATAATTCAATAAGCTCCAGATAAGTTGTAGGTTCTCCCATAGCAACAGTTTTTTAATTTTTTGGTTTTTCAAATTTTTATGGATTTTCGGGTATATGAGGAAAAATAAAACAAAACAAACTAAACAAAAGTAAACTAAGCAAAATAATACTAGACAGAAATAAACTAAGCACAGATAAACTAGACAAAAGTAAACTAAGCAAAACAAAATAAAATAAAACAGAGAGAGAGGTGGAGTGTACTCCCCAGGTGAACTTATGAGTAGAGCTATGCCTCCCCGGCAACGGCGCCAGAAAACAGTTGCTGGCGTGTAGTTGACGTGGGAGTTAGAAATCTTTGTGGTGTAACTTTTCTTCGTTCCCCGGCAACGGCGCCAGAAAATAGTCTTGATAACCCACAAGTATAGGGGATCGCAACAGTCTTCGCGGGAAGTAAAACCCAAATTTATTGATTCGACACAAGGGGAGGTAAAGAATACTTATAAGCCTTAACAACTGAGTTGTCAATTCAGCTGCACCTGGAAAAGCACTAGTAACAGGGGTGATGTGAAAGTAGCAGTAATATGAGAGCAGTAGTAACAGTAACACAACAGCAGTAATAGTAATATGAGAGCAATGGCACCAGAAAATAGTTGATACTACTTCCAATGACATGTAGAACGAGTATATGATGATGAGAGATGGACCGGGGTTCCTGATGCGTGCAATTAACACACGTCCGTTGGGAACCCCAAGAGGAAGGTGTGATGCAGACAGTAGCAAGTTTTCCCTCAGAAAGAAACCAAGGTTTATCAAACCAGGAGGAGCCAAGAAGCACGTTGAAGGTTGATGGCGGCGGGATGTAGTGCGGCGCAACACCAGGGATTCCGGCGCCAACGTGGAACCTGCACAACACAACCAAAGTACTTTGCCCCAACGAAACAGTGAGGTTGTCAATCTCACCGGCTTGCTGTAACAAAGGATTAACCGTATTGTGTGGAAGATGATTGTTTGCAGAAAACAGTAAAGAACAAGTATTGCAGTAGATTGTATGCGATGTAAAGAATAGGACCGGGGTCCACAGTTCACTAGAGGTGTCTCTCCCATAAGATAAATAGCATGTTGGGTGAACAAATTACAGTCGGGCAATTGACAAATAGAGAGGGCATGGCAATGCACATACATGATATGATAAATATAGTGACATTTAATTGGGCATTACGACAAAGTACATAGACCGCTATCCAGCATGCATCTATGCCTAAAAAGTCCACCTTCAGGTTATCATCCGAACCCCTTCCAGTATTAAGTTGCAAACAACAGACAATTGCATTAAGTATGGTGCGTAATGTAATCAATAACTACATCCTTGGACATAGCATCAATGTTTTATCCCTAGTGGCAACAGCACATCCACAACCTTAGAACTTTCTCACATCGTCCCAGATTTAATGGAGGCATGAACCCACTATCGAGCATAAATACTCCCTCTTGGAGTTAAGAGCAAAAACTTGGCCAGAGCCTCTACTAATAACGGAGAGCATGCAAGATCATAAACAACACATAGGTAATAGATTGATAATCACCATAACATAGTATTCTCTATCCATCGGATCCCGACAAACACAACATATAGAATTACAGATAGATGATCTTGATCATGTTAGGCAGCTCACAAGATCCGACAATGAAGCACATGAGGAGAAGACGACCATCTAGCTACTGCTATGGACCCATAGTCCAGGGGTGAACTACTCACTCATCACTCCGGAGGCGACCATGGCGGTGAAGAGTCCTCCGGGAGATGATTCCCCTCTCCGACAGGGTGCTGGAGGAGATCTCCAGAATCCCCCGAGATGGGATTGGCGGCGGCGGCGTCTCAGTAAGGTTTTCCGTATCGTGGCTCTCGGTACTGGGGGTTTCGCGATGGAGGCTTTAAGTAGGCGGAAGGGCAACGCAGGGGGCCACACGAGGGCCCCACACGCTAGGGCCGCGCGGCCAAGGCCTGGGCCGCGCCGCCCTAGTGTGGCGGCGCCTCGTGGCCCCACTTCCTTTCCCCCTCGGTCTTCTGGAAGCTTCGTGCAAAAATAGGACCCTGGGCGTTGATTTCGTCCAATTCCGAGAATATTTCCTTACTAGGATTTCTGAAACCAAAAACAGCAGAAAACAGCAACTGGCTCTTCGGCATCTTGTTAATAGGTTAGTCCCGGAAAATGCATAAATACGACATATAATGTGTATAAAACATGTAGATATCATCAATAATGTAGCATGAAACATAAGAAATTATCGATACGTCGGAGATGTATCAGCATCCCCAAGCTTAGTTCCTGCTCGTCCCGAGCAGGTAAACGATAACAAAGATAATTTCTGGAGTGACATGCCATCATAACCTTGATCATACTATTGTAAGCATATGTAATGAATGCAGCGATCAAAACAATGGTAATGACATGAGTAAACAAATGAATCATAAAGCAAAGACTTTTCATGAATAGTACTTCAAGACAAGCATCAATAAGTCTTGCATAAGAGTTAACTCATAAAGCAATAAATCAAAGTAAAGGTATTGAAGCAACACAAAGGATGATTAAGTTTCAGCGGTTGCTTTCAACTTATAACATGTATATCTCATGGATAGTGTCAATGTAAAGTAATATAACAAGTGCAATATGCAAGTATGTAGGAATCAATGCACAGTTCACACAAGTGTTTGCTTCTTGAGGTTGAGAGAGATAGGTGAACTGACTCAACATAAAAGTAAAAGAAAGGTCCTTCAAAGAGGAAAGCATCAATTGCTATATTTGTGCTAGAGCTTTTATTTTGAAAACATGAAACAATTTTGTCAACGGTAGTAATAAAGCATATGTATCATGTAAATTATATCTTACAAGTTGCAAGCCTCATGCATAGTGTACTAATAGTGCCCGCACCTTGTCCTAATTATCTTGGGTTAACACTGATCATCATTGCATAACATATGTTTCAACCAAGTGTCACAAAGGGGTACCTCTATGCCGCCTGTACAAGGGTCTAAGGAGAAAGTTTGCATTGGATTTCTCGCTTTTGATCATTCTTCAACTTAGACACCCATACCGGGACAACATAGACAACAGATAATAGACTCCTCTTTTAATGCTTAAGCATTCAACAACAGTTAATATTCTCATAAGAGATTGAGGTTTTATGTCCAAACTGAAACTTCCACCATGATTAATGGCTTTAGTTAGCGGCCCAATGTTCTTCTCTAACAGTATGCATACTCAAACCATTTGGTTGTGAAAACCGCCCTTACTTCAGACAAGACGAACATGCATAGCAACTCACATGATATTCAACAAAGAGTTGATGGCGTCCCCAGGAACATGGTTATCGCACAACAAACAACTTAATAAGAGATAAAGTGCATAAGTACATATTCAATACCACAATAGTTTTTAAGGCTATTTTGTCCCATGAGCTATATATTGCAAAGGCGAATGATGGAAATTTAAAGGTAGCACTCAAGCAATTTACTTTGGAATGGCGGAGAAATACCATGTAGTAGGTAGGTATGGTGGACACAAATGGCATAGTGGTTGGCTCAAGGATTTTGGATGCATGAGAAGTATTCCCTCTCGATACAAGGTTTAGGCTAGCAAGGTTTATT
The DNA here is from genome assembly GCF_019359855.2 of Lolium perenne. Classification (NCBI taxonomy): domain Eukaryota; kingdom Viridiplantae; phylum Streptophyta; class Magnoliopsida; order Poales; family Poaceae; genus Lolium; species Lolium perenne. The sequence goes on from NC_067250.2 coordinate 37,539,267, forward strand.
TGAAACAAACACAAGGATGAACTGGTGCAGCAAAACTCACATAAAAGACATATTGTAAGCATTATAAGACTCTACACCGTCTTCCTTGTTGTTCAAAACTCAATACTAGAAATTATCTAGACTTTAGAGAGACCAAATATGCAAACCAAATTTTAGCAAGCTCTATGTATTTCTTCATTAATGGGTGCAAAGTATATGATGCAAGAGCTTAAACATGAGCACAAGAATTGCCAAGTATCAAATTATTCAAGACATTTTAGAATTACTACATGTAGCATTTCCCGATTCCAACCATATAACAATTTAACGAAGAAGATTCAACCTTCGCCATGAATACTATGAGTAAAGCCTAAGGACATATTTGTCCATATGCAACAGCGGAGCGTGTCTCTCTCCCACACAATGAATGCTAGGATCCATTTTATTCAAACAAAAACAAAAACAAAAACAAACAGACGCTCCAAGCAAAGTACATAAGATGTGACTGAATAAAAATATAGTTTCAGGGGAGGAACCTGATGATGTTGTCGATGAAGAAGGGGATGCCTTGGGCATCCCCAAGCTTAGACGCTTGAGTCTTCTTAAAATATGCAGGGGTGAACCACCGGGGCATCCCCAAGCTTAGATCTTTCACTCCTTTTGATCATAGTATATCATACTCCTCTCTTGACCCTTGAAAACTTCCTTCACACCAAACTTCAAGCAAACTCATTAGAGGGTTAGTGCACAATAAAAATCCACATGTTCAGAGGTGACACAATCATTCTTAACACTTCTGGACATTGCACAAAGCTACTGGACATTAATGGAACAAAGAAATTCATCCAACATAGCAAGAGAGGCAATGCGAAATAAAAGGCAGAATCTGTCAAAAACAGAACAGTCCGTAAAGACGAACCTGGAAGGGGCACTTAACTTCCTCAAACGGAAAAACTCAAAACTAATGAAAGTTGCGTACATATCTGAGGATCACGCACGTAAATTTGCAGATTTTTTTGATTTTTTTACAGAGACTTCTGCGCGAATTCGTGACAGACAGCAATGCTGTTTCTGGGCAGCAATCCAAATCTAGCATCAACTTTAGCATAGAGACTTTACTTGGCACAAAAACATGATAAGGAGAGGTTGCTACAGTAGTAAACAACTTCCAAGACTCAAATATAAAACAAAGTACTATAGTAAAAACATGGGTTGTCTCCCATAAGCGCTTTTCTTTAACGCCTTTCAGCTAGGCGCAGAAAGTGTGTATCAAGTGTTATCAAGAGATGAAGCATCGACATTCTTACCAAGGGTGTTGGGAGTTGCTTCAAAAATGCATTTTATCTTATCTATGTAAGTTTTAGAGGCTTCCTTTTCATTACTCTTAGGCTTGCTATTCTCATCAAACAAATTTTCAGGAACAAGCCAACCATAGTTATTTTCTAATGCCTCAAACATTCCTGCAAGCTTGCAAGGTATTGATGTCTTAATATCCCCTACATCATTAACATTATTAGTGTACTTTACTCTCTCCATGTCCATCTTTTCAAGGATACTAACAAAATTGGTATAAGAGCCAAGCATATTGTATTTAATAAAGACCTTTCTAGCCTCTCTTGCTACACCACCAAATTCTTTAAGAAGGGTTTCTAAAACAAAATCTTTCTTTTCCCCTTCCTCCATATCACCGAGTGTGAGAAACATGTGTTGGATTATAGGATTGAGATTAACAAATTTAGTTTCCAACATGCGAACTAAAGAAGCAGCAGCGATTTCATAAGTAGGAGCAAGTTCTACCAAGTGTCTATCTTCAAAATCTTCAACTTTACTAACATGAGTGAAAAATGCTTCTATATTATCTCTTCCAATGATAGACCCACGTCCTACCGGTATGTCTTTTAGAGTGTACTTAGGAGGAAACATGATGAAATAAACAAGAGGTAAATAAAGTAAATGCAAGTAACTAATTTTTTTGTGTGTTTTTGATATGGAGAACAAGACAGTAAATAAAGTAAAACTAGCAACTAATTTTTTTGTGTTTTGATATAATGCAGCAAACAAAGTAGTAAATAAAGTAAAGCAAGACAAAAACAAAGTAAAGAGATTGGGAAGTGGAGACTCCCCTTGCAGCGTGTCTTGATCTCCCCGGCAACGGCGCCAGAAAAAGAGCTTGATGCGTGCAATTAACACACGTCCGTTGGGAACCCCAAGAGGAAGGTGTGATGCAGACAGTAGCAAGTTTTCCCTCAGAAAGAAACCAAGGTTTATCGAACCAGGAGGAGCCAAGAAGCACGTTGAAGGTTGATGGCGGCGGGATGTAGTGCGGCGCAACACCAGGGATTCCGGCGCCAACGTGGAACCTGCACAACACAACCAAAGTACTTTGCCCCAACGAAACAGTGAGGTTGTCAATCTCACCGGCTTGCTGTAACAAAGGATTAACCGTATTGTGTGGAAGATGATTGTTTGCAGAAAACAGTAAAGAACAAGTATTGCAGTAGATTGTATGCGATGTAAAGAATAGGACCGGGGTCCACAGTTCACTAGAGGTGTCTCTCCCATAAGATAAATAGCATGTTGGGTGAACAAATTACAGTCGGGCAATTGACAAATAGAGAGGGCATGACAATGCACATACATGATATGATAAATATAGTGAGATTTAATTGGGCATTACGACAAAGTACATAGACCGCTATCCAACATGCATCTATGCCTAAAAAGTCCACCTTCAGGTTATCATCCGAACCCCTTCCAATATTAAGTTGCAAACAACAGACAATTGCATTAAGTATGGTGCGTAATGTAATCAATAACTACATCCTTGGACATAGCATCAATGTTTTATCCCTAGTGGCAACAACACATCCACAACCTTAGAACTTTCTCACTTGTCCTGCATTTAATGGAGGCATGAACCCACTATCGAGCATAAATACTCCCTCTTGGAGTTAAGAGCAAAAACTTGGCCAGAGCCTCTACTAATAACGGAGAGCATGCAAGATCATAAACAACACATAGGTAATAGATTGATAATCACCATAACATAGTATTCTCTATCCATCGGATCCCGACAAACACAACATATAGAATTACAGATAGATGATCTTGATCATGTTAGGCAGCTCACAAGATCCGACAATGAAGCACATGAGGAGAAGACGACCATCTAGCTACTGCTATGGACCCATAGTCCAGGGGTGAACTACTCACTCATCACTCCGGAGGCGACCATGGCGGTGAAGAGTCCTCCGGGAGATGATTCCCCTCTCCGGCAGGGTGCCGGAGGCGATCTCCAGAATCCCCCGAGATGGGATTGGCGGCGGCGGCGTCTCAGTAAGGTTTTCCGTATCGTGGCTCTCGGTACTGGGGGTTTCGCGACGGAAGCTTTAAGTAGGCGGAAGGGCAACGCAGGGGGCCACACGAGGGCCCCACACGCTAGGGCCGCGCGGCCAAGGCCTGGGCCGCGCCGCCCTAGTGTGGCGGCGCCTCGTGGCCCCACTTCCTTTCCCCCTCGGTCTTCTGGAAGCTTCGTGCAAAAATAGGACCCTGGGCGTTGATTTCGTCCAATTCCGAGAATATTTCCTTACTAGGATTTCTGAAACCAAAAACAGCAGAAAACAGCAACTGGCTCTTCGGCATCTTGTTAATAGGTTAGTGCCGGAAAATGCATAAATACGACATATAATGTGTATAAAACATGTAGATATCATCAATAATGTAGCATGAAACATAAGAAATTATCGATACGTCGGAGACGTATCAGTTCCCAGCTATCTACACTAGTGGTAACTCTCCAATAACAAGTGTTGGGTGAACAAATTACAGTTGGGCAATTGATAGGATTGAAATAGCATTAAGACAGAACATCAAGATTATTAATCATGTAGGCATGTTTCCCATATATAGTCATACGTGCTCGCAATGAGAAACTTGTACAACATCTTTTGTCCTACCAGCCGGTGGCAGCCGGGCCTCTAGGGAATCTACTGGAAATTAAGGTACTCATTTTAATAGAGCACCGGAGCAAAGCATTAACACTCCGTGAAAACATGTGATCCTCATACCTAAGCCTTCCCCTCTAGTTGTCCCAATTTCTGTCACTTTGGGGCCTTTGGTTCCAGACATAGACATGTGCATACAACTTGTAGATACAATCTAAGCAATAAGTATAGAGCTTAAATCTAAGATCATGCCACTCGGGCCCTAGTGACAAACATTAAACACAACAAGATTGCAGCAACAATAACTTCACAAACTTTATAGATAGACTAATCATAATGTAACAATCCATCGGATCCCAACAAACACAACAACGATTACATCAGATGAATCTCAATCATGTAAGGCAGCTCATGAGATCATTGTATTGAAGTACATGGGGGAGAGAATACCAACTAGCTACAGCTAGAACCCGTAGTCCATGGGGGAACTACTCACAGAGCATGATGGAGGCGGTGGCGTCGATGGAGATGGCTTCCGGGGGCACTTCCCCGTCCCGGCAGGGTGCCGTAACAGAGACTTCTGTCCCCCGAATTGGAGTTTCGCGATGGTGGCGGCGCCCCTGGAGTCTTTCTGGAGTTTCGTCAATCCTTCTCGATGTTTTAGGTCAGGACGGCTTAAATAGGCGAAGAGTCGGAGTCAGAGGAGCCACGGGACCTCCTCACACTAGGCCGGCGCGGCCAGGGTGGAGCCCGCGCGGCCCTATTGTGTGGGGCCCCCAGGGCTCCCCTCTGGTCCCCCTCTGACTTTCTGGAAGGTTCCGGGAAAAATAAGGTTCTGGGCATTGATTTCGTCGAATTCCGAGAATATTGCCCGAACAGCCTTTCTGGAACCAAAAACAACAGAAAACAACAACTAGCCCTTCGGCATCTCATTAATAGGTTAGTTCCGGAAAATGCATAAAAACATTATAAAGTGCAAGCAAAACATGTAAGCATTGTCATAAAACAAGCATGGAACATCAGAAATTATAGGTACGTTGGAGACGTATCAGGGATCTCTTCTCGTCACGCTTCGTGACGGTTGATGCTATCCAATCTCTGGGCTTGGCCACCAAACTTGGCGGCGCTGGCGGCGCCGGAGCTGGGGGAGGAGCGTTCGGAGCGCTCCCCTTCGGAAGAGAAGAGAAGGACTTGGCGGCGGCGCCTCCGCTAGTGGAACTGGCGGCGGCGATAAGATTCTTCTTCTTCACCATTGTGAGATCTGGGGAGGATTGGAAAAGCAGTGGTGGCGGCGCAGCAGCAGCGAAGGGAGGAAGAAGGATAAGAACGAGAAGATGCTACGGAAAATGTGGGAGAAGATTAGGGATTTTTCGCCCTTTGGAGATTTTAAGGAGAGGAGAACTTGAGAGCTGTGCAGGCACGTGTCGTTGCTATTGGTTCATTCAGTGGATCTTTCCTATTAAAGATTGCAGGAATCGAGGAGACGCCTTGGTAACTGTGCGAAAAGGGCCAGACAAAAAAAAGAATAGGCCCAGCAGGTTACGTCCTGTCAGTCAGAATCAAGATATCAGTAAAGCGTCATCAATGATGTCATAAGGAAATGCCAAAGGCAGTCGAAGGGATGAAAAATAGTATCGGATGGCGAATTTGAGTCTATGCACAGATTGCAAAGCATCTGTACTTAGACTCGGGGGCTACTCCCATCGGGAGCGCTGACGCGCACCCGACAAAATGAGGACTCGAAGAAAAAAGAAAAGAAGGCCTTGAAAGAAGAAACAATTGTTCGACTCGAGTCTGCACCCGGTTGCGAGCACCCGTGCCCAGACTCGGGGGCTACTCCCATCGGGAGTGCTGGGCGCGCACCCGACAGAACTTTTTTCGCACTCCAGGATCATGCCCGGGGACTTGATTCTGTGTAGGGTAATGTTGTTTTGCCATCGGCAGTTAACCAGCAAAAGTTGGGCACGTTACTCATTATCCCTCGCATGAGAAAAATATATCGGATGACCTACGAAGACTTGCAGAAAAACTTCGGCAAAGAAAAATGTTCGAGTAGTACAACTTGAGTCTACGCACGGATTGCGAGCATCCGTACCTAGACTCGGGGGCTACTCCCATCGGGAGCGCTGACGCACACCCGATAGAAGAAAATGATGCAGACAGAAGGAAAACAAGAACGCTTGAGGAGAAGGACATCGGCAGAAGGCATGCTTCAGTCTCTACCCGAACTATGTTCGGCTAGACACTCGGGGTCTACTGACGTGGGCACTACCCTTCGGGTAACCAACGTTGCTCCACCCTATACAGTCCAGCTGGAGACCCATGAAGGTACTCGATGGCAAGGTGGGCCACTAGGACGGTGCAACGGAAGATTCCTTGAAATACAAGACACGGAAGAAGCCGAACAAGGAAGGTTTGGAGATAGATCTACTGTAAACCTAGTCTTACTCGATTAGACCTCTTGAGACCTGGCCTCCTATATAAAGGCCAGGAGAGGGGCTGTCGAGGGACACAATCAATCTTAGCGACCTTAGCCAACAGAAACTTAGATCTAGGTTACCCTAGTATTTAGCCATCTCGACGAGATCTTAGCCGAACTATTCGGCACCCCATTGTAACCCATTATCATCATAATCAAGAACAGACAGGCAGGACGTAAGGGTTTTACCTCATCGAGGGCCCCGAACCTGGGAAATCGCTCTCCCCGCTTGTCTGTGAACCGATGTCTCGTGTCAGCTTGCAGGATTCCATCAACCCTAAGCCCCTATCGGAGGGCATTGCCGAGGAGCACCCTCGACAGCATGCCCAACGTCAGATACAGTCATTGGGGGAGGAAAAAAAGACCTGCCTTGCCTGTAGGGGTGTAAATGAATCGGATCGGATTTTGGTCATATCATATCATTTACCATATATTTTCTCGATTCAGATCGAAGCGGATATTGATTGGTTTCAGATTCAAATGAGGATATACCGAACTGCGGATTCGAATCGGAAATGGGGCGGACTTGGGCGAAAACAAAAATATCGGATATATGTTCTTATTGGTAGATAGTTATAGTTGTTGCAAATCTTGAAAGTGATTTAAACTTCCAGTCTCGTGCAGTGAAGAAAAAAGCCACATAGTACGCTAAAACTCAAGCATTGATGAAAACTTGGAGCTAAATATGCTCGCCAAATAAATTTGGTAACTCAATAACTACTTGCAAGATTGACCTTGGTTTTTACTAGAAGTCGGATTATCCGATTTAGAACCTTCAGATTATCTTAATTAAATTTCGGATAATCCATATCCACATGCTATTTGCTAAACCATATCTTATACCGTATCCAGAGCACCACTTCAAAATCGGATATCCTTATCCATCAGATTTTTTAAAATCAGATATGGATACCTAAAAATTATTCTATCCATTTACACTCCTACTTGACCTGGCCTATATAGACCCGGCAGGCATGGCTGGCGGCCGAACCCAGTAGTCCGACCTGCAGCTGCAGTTGCCAAAAAAGAAATCCTACCTGGTCCGGCTTGTGTTCTTCTTCGCCTCTGAAGTCAGAATCTTCCAACCCACCCACCTGCCAACTACTCACAGCTGCGATCGCACCACCACCACGACTCCACTCCCCGAATAGTCCAAGCGCAACGGCACAGCACCAGCACACCGCGACAGTCAAACGAGGAGGGGGAGGAGGAAGGAAGCAAATGCGCGCGTGACACCCGAGGGCCTGCCTGCCTGCCTGCGCGTGATCCCTGCGCAATGGGCCGCCGGATCGACCTCTCCGGCGCGGAGATCCGCGGCGGAGACCACGGGGACGGCGGCCCGCCCATCTTCCTACCGCGCCACACCGCCGCCGCCTCCCCGCTCCTCGCCCTCGACATCGGAGGTACTAAGCTCGCCCCGCCCGCGCCTCCCTTTTTGCTGAATTTCGGTCGCCTTCCTTCGCGCGGTTCTGAACCTGGTGAAACTAACTCCGCGCGCTCGCAGGGACCCTGGTAAAGCTGGTCTACACGGCGACCTGCGGCGCCCAGGCGGAGCTGCGGTTCGCCAAGTTCGAGAGGCGGAGGCTGGACGACTGCTTCAGCTTCATCCGGGCGGAAGGACTCCTCGGATGCAACGGTAACTGCTGCCTCGCTGCCTGGTTGCGTCGTGGATTATACTAGTAGTAGTACAATGATGATTCCCTGTCGCCTCCTCCTCTGGTTTCCACGTCTCTGACTGAATAATTGGGTGACCTGCCCCACAATGGCAATAAGCAGGATAAGATTAAAGAGCAGTGTGGTGTTCTTCAGATATTCACAAGTTTGTGTTGTCCACTTGTAGCTCATGATCAAGTTCTACAAATGCCACTTGCCACCGCTCTTTTCAATGATTCAAAAAACGCCGTGCTCACTGTTTTTACCGAGTCAGGATCTCATCTTCTGACATTGGATGATCAGTACAGTTATTATCTTTATCATATCATGGGTTAAACTCAGCATTTTTCATGCCAGGGACAACGTTGGGTTCAAGCAAAGAAAGTATGGGACTGCTCAAGGTATGCTTTGCCTTCTGATGCTATGTGATGATGGTGACCTTGAGCTTGAGGGCTTATGTCACAGTGATGCTATGCATGGCATACTTTACCTCTTCTCTCACCCTAAACCTAGAATTTCAAATGACGCATTCATTGCGCGCCGTCACCTCTTAACGCCCACCAAAATCATTTTTACTACTAGTTACATTTAATTGCTACACATAATTATTGAACTTTATTTTCGCGGACTCACGCTATCACTAAATACCAGTATCCAGTTGCAAAAGTAAAGTTTTGTCGTCACGCGACACACTCTGATTCCAGTGCATCAGGAAACACAGAGTTTGCCTCCTGGTTTGATACTTGTAGAGTTGCAAAAGTAAAGTTTTGTCGTCAAGCGACAGACTCTAATTGTAGTGCATTAAGAAACACAGAGTTTGCCTCCTGGTTTGATACTTGTACATACTTGTAGCTGGGGCAAAGCCCTTGGCAATTCTGCGGTCCGGTCAATAATTGCAAGAGTGCTGACCAATGTCTACTTGTGAATTCTGATTGCCACATTGAATACGAAAATGAAGTCAAGAGTGCTGAACAATGTCTACTTATGATTGCCACATTGAATACATATATGAAGTCTTACTGTCCCCTTCTGATACAAAATGGCAAGCATTTAGATGCGTGTTTGAGAAAAAAAAAGTTTGCAATTCTTACGGCCTTATTTGACGGTTAACACATGACACTGTAATTTTATGTTTGTCTTAGCACTGTCATTTTATCTGAGGTGAACTATAAATTTGCTTGATAGCTTGATCTGAATCGAGTGTAATGGAAACGATTTGCAGGCTACAGGTGGTGGATCATATAAATTTGGTGATGATTTTCAGGAGAAATTAGGTGTTAGTCTTGACAAGCTTGATGAAATGGATAGTGTTGTTTCTGGAGCAAACTTTTTGTTAGAGGTAGTCGTAAGCTGTTATCTTCAATATTTTATCGCTGCTTTCTTATTAATTTCACATAGGCAACTTGCCTTCACAAGTTCTGATATCTAGTTCTCATTTAGATAATATTAATGATGCTTCCATGCAGAATGTTCCTGGCGCAGCCTTCACATACATGAATGGAAAGAGGAATTCGATTGATATTTCCCCAGATAACTTGTTTCCTTACCTTCTTGTCAACATTGGCTCAGGAGTTAGCATATTAAAGGTTGGACTTCTTCATCATAATGTTACTAATATGGAAATACAACAGAATGCAGCTCATATAACCATGCTTTATCAAGTATATTGCAGGTCACTGGAAATAAAAAATTCGAAAGGGTAACTGGGACACATATTGGTGGTGGCACTATGTTTGGTTTAGGAAAACTATTAACAGGATGTAACAGGTAATGTGCATCCTTTTGCGCCATAATGTCTTGGTTTTACTTATTTCCTCACTAATATATTGCTGTTCTCTTAGTTATGATGAATTCTTGCAATTAAGCCAGAAAGGGGACAATTTTGTACTTGATCTTATTGTGAAGGATATATGTGGGGAGCTTGTTTGCCAGAAGGTTTGCTGTCAACCTCTTCCTGTTTCACCTTTTATTTTATGAAATTCATTGCTCTTTTGTTGCAGAGCTCTGTACGTGTTTTCCTTCTTTCTTAGTATGTAGATCAATTCTGTCAAACTTGATTGTTTTCTTCTTGTTTGCTTAGGATTAGGATTATATGACAATAAATAGGTCATCATCATTTCTATTGGGTTTCCTTTTATTTTATGAAAGTCATATCTCTTTTTTTTTGCAATGCTATGTACTTGTTTTTCTTCTTTCTTAGTTTCGGTTGGCCTGCACTGCTCTAGTATGTAGGTCAATTCTGTCAAACTTGATTGTTTTCTTCCTGTTTGCTTAGGATTCTATGACAACCTAGTGGTATAAATAGGTCAGTGGAGTAAAAATTGTTATTACGTAGTGAACTTAGGATTGCCCGGAAAGCAATATGACCACTGGGAGCATTATGTTCAGAATAGTTGATGAAGCACAGCGAAATATTTACCTTGTCAATATTCATATTATATGAAATTGCTGATCCTTCCCTAAATATGATTGATTGCGTTTTTATTCTTATGTTCCAGCAAGGACTATCAACTTCAACTCTTGCTTCTAGCTTTGGAAAAGTTATTACTTCTATGAAAAAACTAACAGATTACAGACCTGAAGACATTGCATCCACATTGTTGAGTGCCTTTACCTACAACATTGCACAAGTGAGTTTATGTTATATATTTATGCATGTTATTGAATTATTATGCTTATTAGAAATAGCCAGCTACCCACGGGCATCTTTCCGTTGGATCAGCTATAGGGAGCACACAAGACTTAGCAGCGCTACATAGAGAGCATGGCGCTGTGGTATGTTTTAGCAAGAGTGCAGTTGGTCTTCATTAATGCTGGAAAGGGATGTTAGATTAGGGTATCTAGCTAAGGTCTCAGTTTTTTGCTCTGATTTAAGGGCAAGTGGTAGTACGTAAATATTATTTTAGGGAAAAGTACTCTATGTACTAGACATTTACGTGCTGCTGGTACCAGCGCCCAGCCGCATATTGCATTTTTAGCCATGATAGAGAGGGAGAGAGGGGCAGTGCCACCCGCCATGGCCCACTATGGGGCAGTGGTTCGGCATGGTAAAAAAAGGCAAGCGGCTGGCTTTGGCAGTTGATTAGGGGAGGAAGGGTCACATCAGAGGAGAGGACACTGGCCATGAGACACTGAGATAGCACACCTCAGTAACCTCTGGGTATCCTCGTTTGGCAGAGGCTCACAGCCCTGGACCCTCACCCCCTGTAAGACAACAAGAGCTCACGCGGCCCTTATATCTTCCCACCGGATGTGGCAGATAAAAAAGTGCGGGAAAACAGCTGCCCGAGCCGCAGAACCTATCTATGCATTTCTTTGGGAAAACGCGGCAGATTGTTTACCCTACGAACCCGGCCACAGAAAAAGAAGAGCTGATGCTGTTGTCAAAACATTATTGCATGCTGACACCGCGCGCAGGGCACTGTGGTAGAGAAATATCCAGAACTAGGCAACACCCGGCCACAGAAAAAGAAGAGCTCATGTCATAGCAAACAACGTTACACACGCTAACGTCTCCATTCAGCATGGATTTTAATGGGAGCAGATTCTCTCTAGATCCAATGACAGGTAACATATGCGTAGCTAGCCACGTAGGTAGTAATCTGCGTTGCTATAGTTATTACCTTGGAATCAGAAAATACTGGAACCAGAAAATCGAATATATTGTACCAGCTACTTCATAGATGTTCACATGCATGGCACTCAACCTTGCTTTATTGGAAGAAAAGAAAAGCTAAGCAGATGTACTTGTCGATTTGTGGAGGAAACACATACTAGTATAATGATTTTGGAGAAATAAGACATATTTCTACAGTTTTACTTATTCTACGTTGCATAAAGTTCTTTTTTATATTAAGACAAATTGTTTCACTAGAAACCATTTTGATTATATCTCGAGAATGTTATTAGCATCATGATACACTTTATAGGGCTTCACCTATTGGTTCTGCTCTGTTTGTTGTCTTTTTAAATATTGATTTGATGTATGACACTCGTGGCATGAGTCCTGCAGATTTCTTTCCTTGTTGCATCACTCTTGGGCCTCAGGAGGGTTTTTTTTGGTGGATCATACATACGTGGACACAGAAGCACAATGGAAAATATTTCTTATGCACTTGACTTCTGGTAAGCATTTGATGTTTTCAAAATGTATTTGTATGATGAGCCGTCCAGATAAAAACTATAGATATTTTGTACGTTTAGTACTTCAGTTTGTGGTCCTTAGGAGGATTCTAAAGAACACTCCTTGTGGTTTCTGATTTAATGTTTACTCTTATTTTATCAGCCTCGGAAAGAATCTTACTATTTGAGGTATGTCATTCAGGTCACAGAGTCAAATGCAAGCTGCATTTTTGCAACATGAAGGGTATTTAGGTGCTATTGGTGCCTTGATGAGTTACGGGGATCCCATAGATGAAAACTTGACCCTCAAGGAATCTAACGAGAAGGTGAGCCCCTACGCTGAATACATACAAAAATACATGTTTTTTTTTTTTGAATAATTAGTGATTACATATGTGATCTACTGTTGATTATTTCCCATGGGTGATTACTTGTTATTAGATGCATCTTGAGCCCATAATGCTGAACGTAACATATTAACATATAGTTCTACAGGCACTTGTGATTAAGCATGTATGCATTATAACATTGTTATTGTGGTTAGGTTGATTTATCTTTGGAAGCTTAATTATTGATTTTCCCGTTGCTGTAGCAAAACACTAACGAGACAGCAGCTCCTACTGATCCGACAGCAGCAGATGAACATAATGACAGCAACATATTTCCTTACCTCCTTGTTAATATTGGATCTGGTGTCAGCATGATAGAGGTTTGCCAGCACACTGCTTTCAAACTTCTCTTATATTTGTAGCATCACTTGTTATCAGCAAACATATTACAGGTAATCGGTAAGGGGAAGTTTGAGCGAATTATTGGATCACATCTGGGTGGTGGTACTATTCTTGGTCTTGCAAGGCTTTTAACTGGCTGTTCCAGGTACTGTTTATTTAGCTTGTGTGCTTATATAATGTAGGGATTTTCCTGAATACATTGTAAGCATTTGCTATTAGTTACGAGGAATTCTTGGAGTTGAGCCAGAGGGGCAATAATCTAGCAGTTGATTTGACTGTCGGAGATATATATGGGGAGAATGGTTATCCTAAGGTATTTTTATCTATACTCTGAAAGAAGACTTTTCCTGTGAGCTTTCTGCTAGTATAATATTAATATTTGTTTCAAAATGGAACTGCAAATTCAACCACCTCTTAGGGCTTTGACATGCTTAGCATAAACATTATGAATCTCCAGCGCACCAGACCATCAGTATGACTATTAATTCTTCTCTCTTCACACCAGATCGGTCTTCCTGCATCCACTACTGCAGCGAGCTTTGGAAAAGTGAACTCAAGCAAACTTTCAGACTACAAAGCAGAAGATCTTGCAGCAGCTCTGCTCAACTCTTTCACCTACAACATTGGACAGGTATTTTCTCCATATATTGGAGCTACCTGGTACCATTTATGAAATACCCTCTAACCTTGTTCTTATTTCTCTTCTATTCTCTAGATAGCCTACTTTGTGGCTAATCTTTCAGGACTGAAAAGAATCTTCTTTCGAGGTGCTTATGTCTGTGGTCATGAGAAGACTATGGACAAGATTTCTCGTTCCCTCAAATATTGGTAAAGTATTTTTTTGTTCAGATACAGTGAAAATTATTTGGCAAATGGCAATTGCACAGAAATTTTAGTTATCCAAGAACATGAGAACACATGTTCCATTGTGATCGGGCAGTTGAGAATTCCTTATCTCATTTTGTTTTTGCTCCCAGGTCCAAAGGTGAAGTTCAAACGACATTTCTGTGTCATGAAGGTTTCTTGGGAACCCTAGGTGCATTTTGGAGTTATGAGAACATGGGCATTGACGGTTTGGAATCACATGAAGTCATTAGGGAGGTCTTGCTTGGTGCTCCCTACACCGGGAACTTTCCATCTTTACCACTGACTCAAGAGGAGGACATTGTACGTGACATGAGTTAGAAATAATCACACCACAGAAATTATCTCCAAAGTTATATACCGACCTCAACAATTTCTCCTTTTCACTGGCATTTAACCTTTACTTGTGCTTCTTTTAGGAAGAAAATACAACCGTTGAAGTGGAGGTGGAGAGGCTGCGGCATGAGAACGCAGTTCTGAAGTCTGAGCTTGAATGGTTAAGAAGAGAGAATGCAGAGCTGAAAGCTAAGTTATCATAATCCAATGGAGCGATTAACTTGTGAAGCAATAAAAACAAGAAGACAATTGTGAAGCATGCATCCATGCTTAAAAAAAACACCATGGTGATATATATGGGGGCACAAACAGCCTCAACTTGTTGTAACCTGTAATAGTTCTGGCGATGGGTTCAAAGGTTGTTTAAATAGAAAGAATTTAGTTAGCCCAAATTAGGGTCGCTCCTGTAGTGAGCTCATGTTGTATTTTTTTACTTTTCATGGTGCAACCTTTATTGTTTGTCTTGTAAATATGGAGGCAGCATGCCAAGTAATAAACTGTTGTTGTAACTTTATTGGAAATAGTTGGTGTGGCCGTTAAGAACTGGATTGGGCTATTTTCCTTCCAAGTGAAGAAAAACTGTGAAGTTCTGGGTTAAATGCTGGTTCATCAGTACAGTAGGTGATGCCAGTCGAACACTATTATCTTTTTCGAATGGTTACCTGAGGGGAGTGATTCCTCGCATGAATTTCAGTGAAATTTGACCAAAGTTGAAGCATTCAGGCGGTGGTTAAGGAAGAAGAAGAATGAGCAGCAAGTTTACAGCTATGTTTGAAAAATATTACTCCGTACTGTATTTGAACAAAAAAAAAAAATCCCCATGAAAACGATGCTCCCATCTCATCAAACTCTACAATTGTTCAGTTAAACCAAGAAAAGACTTTCCCAATTATTTTTACTGACCAATCGTGGCAGTCATTTGTCAGGTATCACACATAATTAATTTGGCAAAAAACAAAAAATGGAAAAAAGAATCGACGCCTGAGAGATTCGAACTCTCGCGGGGAAACCCCATGTACTTAGCAGGCACACGCCTTAACCACTCGGCCAAAGCGTCTTTGTGTTAGATCTGCCACGGATTCGATTTGTATAGGCTACGAATAAATTTTGGTTATGATGCATGCTCTACAATTTTCCAGAGGAGGCATGCCATGTGTCGGTGCTCATCTGTGTACACGTCAGACTAAATAAGTGGCAGAAACTGAAGCTATATTGATAATTCTTTTAGAAGATAATAAAAGCCGACCACTTCTCTGAAATGTAAAAAAAGACACATGGTTTTGTCGCTTGGAACATTGCTTGAGTACTCTTGGTGACAACTGACAACTCACTAGTCACTAGAACAAAATGCAAACTCTACAAGCCGGCCTACAGGCTACAGCTGCCTTCCTTGTGGCCACAAGCCAACAGGGCAAGCAATGGAGTTGTGAATCAAGCGCATGGGGCAATTGCTTGGCTTGCAAGAGTCCGTCCAGCCGGAAAACATGGCTGCCACGTGAGCTCACGTTATCCTGTCGCCGCCGCGGTGGTGCAAGAAATTGAAGAAAGCGCCCAAAAATGGACCACGCGTTCCATCCATGGTTTCCTTTCGAGTTTAGGCAAGGCTAATGGTTAGCCGCAAGCAAGCAATGGGCGGTGTATCGCGAGAGAGTCCTGCTATGCTACTACTCGATCACGAAGATTAGCTTCAGAAACATGCCGGATTTCGATAAAGCTCCCGACATCCAAACAGGTGCTCAAGTTATCGCCATAGTTCAGAGATAATAATCCGATAAGTACGCGACAGAATACACGACGATGATTGAAAGAGGAAGGGCACATCGATCTGAGATTCAGAGATGTGGGAAGGAAAACGTGCAGGCTTGCCGAACCTCCACCTCTGAATCTGACCGCTTGCGTACAAGGCTCACACAGGACTGCCGAAGCAACTGAGCGCAAGCTGCGTGGCAGCTCTCTGGCTATACCCCTGACGAAACCAGCTCCTGCTAGGAGCTAGCTAGCTATATAAACACGATCCATCGAGGAACTTGATCGACTACCACGAATAAGTACACATAAAACGTTCTCTTCGATCATAAACTTTTGTTTCGTTAGTGCGATTCTGCGCGTCGATCCGTGATCGATTCCGGAGCAATTTAGTTCTTGGAGATGGGGAATGTGGAGGCAGTGGCGGCAATCTCGCCGGACCTCGGCGACGCGCTGGCCAAGGTGGCCGTGTTCACGCTCGTGCAGGGGTTGGTCTACCTCATCCTGCGCAAGTCGTCGGACCTCTTCTCCACGGCCAGCGGCAACGCCGCGGCGAGGTCCCGGAGCTTCCGGCCGATGCGGAGCATGAGCGTCCGCCGCGTCCTGGCCGCATTCTCCGACGTCCCCTTCGGCGGCCCCGAAGATGGTGCCTCGTCCACGTCCACGTCGTCCTCGGCGGCGGCGCAGACTGATGCTACTGACCGTGCAGACTGCAGACTAGCTTAGCTAGTTGACTAGTACTACTATAATGTAGGTGCTTTAGTTTAGAAAAACCAGTTCTGAACTCGGGTATAGATGCTCCTGCTTGAATATTTTTTTTAAAAAAAATCTTTTTTTTTTGATAATGAACATGAACAAGTGTCCGAACTTCACACCAAAAATCTTCGAGAAAACACATATGTAGTGGTATGTGAAAAAAGATAAAATGTGGTGATGTTTGAAACATCTAGATTTGTTACTTGCATCACTCCGATTTGTCTTTTTGGCACATATCACTACATATGTATTTTTTCGAAGATTTTTGGTGTGCAGTTAGAACACTTATTTATATTCATTGTATAATTATTCCAGATTTTTTGAATTTATTTGCTATTTCTTTCAAACAAAAATTAACCAGGAGCATCTACACCCGGTTCATAAATACCTTGTCCTTTAGTTTGTGTATATAAGAAAGTATTGTACGATGTGCATATTAAAGCTGGATGACTTGATTCTCTTAAGCCTGCTCTTGTTTCTGCTTGTGATGGCTGTTGCTTGGTGTTCAGTATGGTTTCAGAAAAAAAACAGCCTTTTGTACTAAACGCTGCAAGTCTTTGGTCCAAACCCAAGTTTTCTTTTAAGTCGAACCACACACTTTATTAACTTTCAGAAAACATAGGTACAATGTGTGAATCTAGCGGCATATCCAGCCATAAGTGACGACCAAGTTCTAAACTAGAGGAAAATTTAGCCAGGTTATAGGCACCTCTATTACAATATCTATTCTGAAATGCTATTGGAGAAACTCGAGAGGTTGTACTCGGAGAGGTGGCGGCGGATTTGTGTGCTGCCTCGCCAGAGGCCCTGCGCCGCATTCCGGTTTGTCGTCTCCGCGTGCGCGGCCTTCTGCATGGGCCCGCTGGCCGAGCTCGGCGGTGGCGAGGTCATGTGCTGCTCCACGGTGTTGTTCCAGCCCCGCCCTGCCTGAGCACTTTCCTGGCCAATCCTTGTTTCCTTGTTTTGATCCGGTGGCGTGAGTGTTTCATGTTTAGATCCGGTTTTCGTTTCTTCCTCCTGATCCTGCTGCGACCTTGGACAACAACCGCTGGAAGGGCTCGCGCTGCTCCTTCTCGGCCTTCCTTCAGCGCTGCGTGGATCCTCCACGCCCGCCGCACCGGGCCGGACCTCCAAGCACCACCCGGATTCTTGGTGAAGATCCTATGGGTTTGGGTGTTGGAGGAACGGGATAAATCCCTGCTGGCGTGTCTGGTGTTGTGAATGGAGCAACTGGTATTCACAGTGGGCCAAAGGCCAGTACATGTACATGAGATACAATATGCAGGGAAGCCCCTCATACATAGATAATATACAGTGGGGTCTATACATCACTAACCCCCCCCCCCCCCTCAAACTCATGGTAGATCAACAAAACTGAGTTTGAAGAGAAAGAACCCATGATGTGCTCTAGTCTGGGCCTTCGTGAAGAAGTCAGCAAGTTGTAGCTTAGAAGGCACATAATGAAGAGCCATAACCTGATCCTGCACAGCCTGACGAACATAGAAGGCATCAACACCGATGTGTTTGGTGAGCTCGTGCTTCACCGGATCACGCGCAATGCTGATGGCACCAATACTGTCCGATAAGAGAGGAGTCGGAGCGTCAGCAGAAACACCAAAGTCCGCAAGTAACCAGCGTAACCAAGTCACCTCATCCGTTAAGAGAGTCATTGCTCGCAACTCAGCCTCGACACTCGAACGAGAGACTGCAACCTGCTTCTTGGTCTTCCAAGCAATGAGAGAGCCACCAAGAAAGACACAATAGGCAAAAAGAGACTTGCGATCCTCTGGATCGCTAGCCCAGGTAGCATCTGAGTAGGTCTGGAGCTGTAAGAAGCTGGAGCTAGGGAAGAAGAGACGACGTGCGATAGTGCCACGAAGATACCGGAGGACACGAAGGAGATGACTATAGTGGGCACTAGTGGGAGCAGACATGAACTGACTCAGAATGTGGACCGGGTAGGAGAGGACGAGTGACAACAAGGTAGACAAGGCTCGAAACCAGGTGACAATGGAGAGTCTGGTCCGGAAGAGGATCACCATCAGTGGAGCGGAGGCGTACATTGAGCTCCATAGGAGTCTCGACAGTGCGCTCATCACCAAGAGCGACACGAGTGAGAAGGTCCTGAATATACTTCTCTTGGGAGATATAGAAGTCATCGGAGGTAGAGGAGAACTCAAGTCCAAGAAACTAGCGGAGAGGGCCAAGATCAGTCATGAGAAACTGATCACGAAGACGGGCCTTGACAAAGGCAATATACTCAGGGTCATCACCTGTGATGATCATGTCATTGACATAAAGAAGAAGGAGAGTCCGACCACGAGAAGATGTGTGGACAAAGAGCGTAGGGTCATGTGCGCTAGGGACAAAACCAGCAGAGGTCACCACAGAGGCAAAACGCTGGAACCAGGCGCGAGGGGCTTGCTTAAGGCCATATAGAGAGCGCCGGAGACGACAGACCATGCCGTCGGGAATAGAATAGCCAGGAGGTGGCTGCATGTATACCTCCTCACGTAGCTCACCGTTAAGAAAAGCATTCTGCACATCAAGATGAGAGACAGACTAGTGACGAACAGAAGCAACAGCAAGAAGAGTACGAACAATGGTCATGTGAGACACTTGAGCAAAGGTCTCGTCATAGTCACGGCCATGCTCCTGATGAAAGCCGCGAGCCACAAGACGAGCCTTGTAGCGCTCAAGGGAACCATCAGAGCGAGTCTTGACCTTGTAGACCCACTTGCAGGTGATGGGACGAACAGAGGAAGGAGGAGTGACAACATCCCAGGTGCCCGTATGCTCGAGAGCAGCAATCTCCTCAGCCATCGCTAGCTGCCATTCGGGATGGGCAACAACATCCCGATAAGAGGTCAGCTCAAGGACAACAGAGAGGCCGTAGTGAGTGGGAGAATAGCGATCAGGAGGAGGACGAGGACGAGCACGAAGATGATGAGTCGGCTCAGACGGAGAGGGCATTGCACCAGAGGTGGAGGGCATGTCAGGAGGAGCAGCATCATTCTTACGTGGACGATGAGAGTAGTGAAAAGGGTAGGGAGGGACCACTTTAGGCAAGGAAGGGGACATGGGAGAGGAAGGTGTGGAGGGTGGAGCAGCGGCGGCCGGAAAGATCATCGGCGGCGGCGCGGATCGAGCACGGAGTTGCAGCGTGCAAAGAGCTGAACCATGTTGTGAATGGAGCAACTGGTATTCATAGTGGGCCAAAGGCCAGTACATGTACATGAGATACAATATGCAGGGAAGCCCCTCATACAGAGATAATATACAGTGGGGTCTATACATCACTAACATCTGGCACCGACGCGGTGGCGCCTATGGGTGTCGTCCTTCCTCCTTTGAGGGCGTCGTGGTTTCCTTCCTCTCCATTACCTGCCGAGTGCTGGGGGAAACCCTAGGACCAGCTTGCTGGCCCGGGCAGCAGCGGCGTCACGACGTCGCCTCCCTTCTTGAAGGTGCTGCCTTGGTGCTCGAGGATCTTTGACTCAAGAAGTAGCTTGGTAGGGCAAGTTCAGAGGGCGGCATGGTGGAGGTTGCAGTCTTGCTTCGTCGCTAGTCGTTGTCTGTGTTGTCTTCGAGTTGTATCTCTCTTTCTTGTTGAGCATGTTTTTGCTGCTGCCCCAACACTTTTCGTGTGTGTGAACCCATGTATGATCATTGCTTTATTTATAAAGCGGGGCGAAAGCCTATTTCGAGGAGGAGGACTCCGCCAGAGGACGAGTTGTTCGTGGTGATGGGTGTCAGCAGCTCAGCGATGCCCCAGCTCCCGCTGGAGGGCAATCCCTTTACGGTGATGGGCGTCAGCGGATCCATGCTCCAGCGCATCTCGAGCACATACCTTGAGCACCGCGGCTGCTTGCCATCGGTTGCCTCACCATCGCCACCAGAGTGCTTGGTCGCAATCTGCATTGCTAACAGGTACGTAGAATTTTATTGTTGCTCTATTAGGATTTCGTATGGGGATTTTTTGTTGACCGCTTCTGTGTGGGGATTAATTATGATGGGTTCGTTGCAAGGAAAACAAAAAATTTCTACCGTGAACATGAGCAAAAACCAAGATCCAATCTAGGAAGAAGCAAGATCTAATCTACCAAGATCGAAGCAACGAGAAGATTGCGAGACTAACCCTCAAAGATTCCAAAACCTACGAGATTAGATCTCGTTGTTGATGTAGTCGATCGTCCGTGCTGCAATCCGGCAACACTTCCGTACTCGGTCGTGCGTACGGTGTCGATGAAGCCCGTCCTCTCCCCGTTCCAGCGGGCAGCGGAGGTGTGATAGATCTCCACAGAATCCCAGCAGCACGACGGTGTGGTGGTGGTGGAGAAGTAAAACTGCAGGGCTTCGCCTAAGCCGGATCAGCGTATGGTGGAGGAGAAAGGGGGGGCTAGGGTTTGGTCAAAGGGGTGAAGTGGCCGGCCACCCCTCCCCTCTTTATATAGGGGGAGGGGTCGGACTAGGGTTTCCCCCTGGCCCCACCTCTTCCTTGGCCGGCGCATGGGGGGCGGGGGGGGGGGGGTTTCTTCCCCCTCAAGCCTTCCCCTTTATCTCTTCATTTAAACACTTAAATTGGAGATGGATTTTATCTCTAGATTTAAACCATTTAAATTGGAGATAGATCTTATCTCTAGGGGTGGGCCGGCCTGGGCCCACATGTCATAGTGGGAAGGACCCACCATGCCATGTGGCGCTTATGTGGCCCCTCCCGGGGTGGTGGGCCCACTGGTGACCATCTAGAACCTTCTAGAAGCTCCGGTCAAAACACTGGAACTTTCCTGAACCCCGGAAAGTGACTTTCCATATATGAATCTTATTCTCCAGACCATTCCGGACCTCCTCGTGATGTCCTAGATCCCATCCGAGACTCCGAACAAACTTTGTCTCCATCTCATATTCTGAATCTACTTATGCGACATCGAACCTTAAGCGTGTCACTCTACGGTTCGCGAACTATGCAGACATGGTCGAGACTCCTCTCCGACCAATAACCAATAGCAGGATCTGGAGTCCATAAAGGCTCCCACACATTCAACGATAACTTAGTGATCGATTGAACCATTTACATACGATACTGATTCCCTTTGTCACGCGATACTTTACTTGTTCGAGGTTCGATCATCGGTATCTCCATACCTGGTTCAACCTCGTTTCCGACAAGTACTCTTTACTCGTACCGTGGTATGTCATCTCTTGTGACCCAGTCACATGCTTGCAAGCTAATTAGACGACATTCCACCGAGAGGGTCTAGAGTATATCTATCCGTCATCGGGATGGACAAATCCCACTATTGATCCATATGCCTCAACTCACACTTTCCAAATACTTAATCACATCTTTATAACCACCCAGTTACGCAATGGCGTTTGATGTAATCAAAGCATCCTTCCGGTGTAAGTGATTTACATGATCTCATGGTCGAAGGACTAGGTAACTATGTATCGAAAGCTTATAGCAAGTTGAACTTAATGACTTGATCTCATGCTACGCTTATTTGGGTTTGTGTCCATTATATCATTCATCCAATGACATAACCTTGTTATTAATACCATCCAATGTTCATGATCACGAAACCATGATCATCTATTAATCAACAAGCTAGTTATACAAGAGGCTCACTAGGGACTTCTTGTTGTTTACATAACACACATGTATCAATGTTTCGGTTAATACAATTATAGCATGGTATGCAAACATTTATCATAAACTCAAAGATATTATAATAACCACTTTATTATTGCCTCTTGGGCATATCTCCAACGAGTTAATCAACTCATGGAGACTTGGGAAGTAGATGTTGGTTTCCAAATTACAACAACAGAACAGCTGGATTCTATGGCTCAACTGACATTCATTGCATTGCCGAGTACAGTATTTTATACAGAGAGGTAACGATCATGGGAGCGTGGTGCCCATGCAGTGGCAGTCACAGGGGCGTGCAAGGCACTGACTACAGCTATGCCTAGGTACTAGAATCAGTAGTTACAAACTAAGATATACATGTACAACGGTAGTATGAGCAGGCCCTGAATATGTGTACAGTTCAATAAGAACCAGTGTAATATGGCTCTGCACAGTTCTCTTGCGACAGTTACATGTTCAGGTGCACATGGACGAAGCTCTTTCAGAGATCATGGTGCAACTTCATGTTTTAATAATTTAGTCGTTCTTGATGAAATCAGATAGAACAGAAGATCCAACAAATGTTTGTACTTGCTGTTATACTTGAAATTATACTTTCGTTAAAGTCAAGAAGCAGCAGATCAAATGAAAAATGTTAGCATAATTTGATATATTTAGTGACTATACTACTGCCTTGACCGACTTGTGATTAATTCTGAAGGGAAGGGGACAGTGAAGAAATTTAGACCTTGCAGATTTCGGATGGTTGTTTTCCTGATCGAGCTCTGCACTTTTTTCGGCGTATTTGCTTCGGTGAAACAACTTCGTAGGTGCACAAAGGCAATAGGTTTTCTTGCCTTTTGTGGGAAATTAAGTGCTAACATTTTTCATTTGCTCATAGTGTGCAAAGTAATCATTCAAATATAATTAATGTTGTGAATAATTCATTTTTAATAGCGAAGTATAATGTTCATATTCTTCATAGTGTGCAATTCAGCGATTTATCTGTCCAAACATGAGTTAGAATTTAGTAGTAACTTGGATTTTTTTTTCGTCTGCATTTGTGGTTTCAGAGAAGCAAACTAACCTAACCTACTTTAAGACCAAGGAGTAATTAATATCTTGTATGGGAGCCATACTTATGTTCCTTCCAGTTTCATATGAGTGTTGTTGACCTGTTATTTCCTTAGTTTTTATTCTGCTTTTTCCTGCATCTCCCTGCTTAGTTTCTATAGAGATGGCATACTGGAATATGCATTTGTCTTTTGCTTTATACAGCGGCTGTGAAGGAGAAGGTGCATAAGTTGTAGGTAAATAAGCTTTTATTTTTGGAAGATATGATTGTGCTCAGATACAAGTTTCTTTAACGAAATGTAATTAATCGGTTACCGGTGTCAGAATTTCTTTAGTCAAATGCAATGATCTGTTTGTTTTGTTGATTGTACTCTCCGTCTGATCTTAGGACTCCACAATTCAAGCCGATAAATTTCTGCCTTCTCCTAATCCTGCTCATAATGGTCATTGGTAAGATACAAGTTTTAAGTGTGAGCATCATTACCGGTGAAAGCAAAGCATTCTTCTTTGCACATCGGCAATAACAGGGGCTGTTCTTTATATCCATGTTTCTGCTTGCATATGTTTTCTGATTTTTTATGAAGATTGTTCTCTTGCAGTGGGAGTCAGCTGTGTTTTGTTCATTCTTCCAGTTTTTTTAGCTATTTTGATTTTTTTTATTTTACTACTCCCGTTAGACTCTATCCGACTCGAAACTATTTCTGAATCATTATTGCTTTCATGTAGGATGAAGAATATGATGATGACACTGAGACTGGACAGGACAGTGCAATCATTAATGAAACCCTTATTGTTAGTTAATTCTCTTTGAGCATACAAAATGTAAGAAAGGAGGAGAAAAACTCAATAGTTTGCATTGCATATTGTTTTTGCACTAGGTTCCCATGTTGCAATCTACTGTGGCTTGGTTGCTTATTTTTTTTGGAATGGGCACCACTGGATCTTCGCTTACAGTCAAAAAAATTCGACAGAACATAGTAGCCCGCCAGCGTGTCTGTTGTATTTGTCTTCCTTCCACCTGATGAGTAGATATTTAGATATCTATAGGTAATAATAGTTGAGATGTATTTTATTTCTACCAGTAAGGACATGGGCTCTTCTTTTTTCGAGAGCACGCGCAAAGCGTGCCTTATCTTTATAGAAGGGGAAAGCATAATAACTTACAAGCACATCACCTAGGTGCTGAGAACACACACGCCACCCTCCCTCTGCCTAGGCCTACTCTCTCGCTATATCTAGCCTCACTTCTCTCCTAGCTCTCTCCCACAGGTGGAAATCATCCCTAATCTGGGTGACCATTTGGTCCACTGTCTTCTGCTCCCTGTCGTTACTGAAAGGCCTCGCATTCCGCTGCTTCCAAATCGTCCATGCCGTGCTGATAACCATGGAGTCAAACCGCTTCCTATCAAACCTCCTCACTCGCTTGCGGGCCTCCGTCCACCATCTCTGTAGGTTCCCCGTGAACCCTGGTTCTGCCATCCTTAGACCTGCACTACACCTGTCTCGCATAGGGGCATAGGGTTAGAATGTGGTCCACATTATCCTCCTCCTGCAAGCATATATAACATGCGTTCGGGTGCTCTTGCAACCCATGTCTCGCCCTCCTATCCGATGTCCACAGGCGGTATCTCAGAGCCAACCATGCGAAGATCTTGCATTTCATGGGTGAAAAGGAGCCCCAAACTGGTCTACTCATACTCCATCTCACACTTCCTTGGCATAGCATCTCATACGTGCACTTTGCCGAGTATGTTCCAGACTCCGCACCCTTCCAAAGTATGCGGTCTGGTGTGGAGACGTCTCTCTCGACATTCTCCACCGCCTCCCACCGGACTAGGCATTGCCTCCAGAGCTCCTCCGTCATCTCCCCTGGTATGTCATCTATCCACGCATCCCCCTGCAGAGCCTCCGGCACCAGACGGGTGTTCTTCCGCCTAGTGGTTACAATGGCGAATACCTCCGGTGCCAGCTCCTCCGCAGTGTAACCACCGATCCATCTATCCCTCCAGAAGTAGGTCAGCTGTCCATCCCCTACCATAAATCGCGCTAGACTCTGGAATACTCCCACCACAAGTGGATCATTCAACCCGGGTAGGCCTTGCCAAGGCCTCACCGGGTCCGTGCGTCTGAGCCACATCCATCTCAATCTCAAGGCGATGCCTTGCAAACTCAAGTCTTTCACCCCCAAGCCGTCGAACTCCTTTGGTTTGCATATGCTCCTCCATGCCACTAGGCACTGGCCCCCATGCACCTCATCCTTACCGGCCCAAAAGAACGCTCTCATCCACCTGTTTATCTCCTCCAGAAGCCAAACTGGCGCCTCAGCGACCACCATTTGGTGCACCGCTCTAGCTGCTACAACTGAATTAATCAGGACTAGTCTCCCCTCTCTCTTGATGAGCCCTCTTTGCCACGCAGGTACGCACTTGATAACCTGGTCCAAAAGCGGCTGCCACTCAGCCTTAGATAGAGGCCTGAGCGCCAACTGGAGCCCTAGGTACCTGATTGGGAACCTCGCCAGCTCACATCCCAACATCCGTGTAGCCCTTTCCTCCTCTTCCTGTGTTCCTCGAATCAGAGTGGCCGTCATCTTCTTGAAGTTTACTCGCAGGCCCGAGGCCTCTCCAAACAGACTGAGCGTATGTCTCACCGCCCTCAACTCCCTGTACTCCAGTTTGATGAAGATGACAACATCATCGGCATATACCGATATCCTCTGTAAGGGTGAGATGGAAGCTAAGTCCCCGAAGAGTCCCTCTCCAACCGCCTTGGTGACCATGGCGGAGAGAGTCTCCATGGCCGCCACAAAAAGCATGGGCTCTTCACATCAGTTTAGCCCGTGTAGGTTTCTTACTCTATTCTAGCTACATCAATATTGAATACTCTTTTTGATTCTTTATCACACCAAGCACATGGTCCTGTCTTCATTTTGCATGCAAGAATACCGAGACGACTGGTAAATTTGTATGAGATAAATATATAGGATAAATGTACAAAGAAACACTAGGCTTTGAAGTGTTGCTCTATTTTGGTAATGATTGATCCCGCGTGTCGATCTGTTCTTTACAGTGGATGTATGGGGTAAGTGATGTCTACGCCCCCCTCCTTTTCCTATAGACAGTGTTGGGCCTCCAAGAGCAGAGGTTTGTAGAACAGCAGCAAGTTTTCCCTTAAGTGGATCACCCAAGGATTATCGAACTCAGGGAGGAAGAGGTCAAAGATATCCCTCTCATGCAACCCTGCAACCACAAAGCAAGAAGTCTCTTGTGTCCCCAACACACCAAATAGGTGCACTAGTTCGGCGAAGAGATAGTGAAACACAGGTGGTATGAATATATAGTAGCAGTAGCAACGGCACCAGAAAAGTGCTTTGCCCAGGACAGTAAACAAGCAGTAGTAACACAACAGTAGTAACACAGTAAAACAGTAAACAAGCAGCAATAGCAGTATTTAGGGACAAGGCCTAGGGATTAGACTTTCACTAGTGGACACTCTCAACATTGATCACATAACAAAATAGATAAATGCATACTCTACACTCTCTTGTTGGATGATGAACACATTGCGTAGGATTACACGAACCCTCAATGCCGGAGTTAACAAGCTCCACAATTCAATGTTCATATTTAAATAACCTTAGAGTGTAAGATAGATCAACAACTAAACCAAGTACTAACATAGCATGCACACTGTCACCTTCATGGTAAGAAAGGAGGCATAGATCATATCAATACTATCATAGCAATAGTTAACTTCATAATCTACAAGAGATCATAATCATAGCCTACGCCAAGTACTAACACGGATGCACACACTGTCACCATTACACCGTGCAGGAGGAATAAAACTACTTTAATAACATTGCTAGAGTAGCACATAGATAAATTGTGATACAAAACACATTGCAATCATAAAGAGATATAAATAAGCACTTCACTATGCCATTCATAACAGTGAATAAGTATTCTGTGAAATATAGCCTAAGAGACCCACAAGGTGCACACACTGTCACCTTTACACACGTGGGACAAGGAGTCTCCGGAGATCACATACGTAAAATTCACTTGACTAGCATAATGACATCTAGATTACAAGCATCATCATATGAATCTCAATCATGTAAGGCAGCTCATGAGATTATTGTATTGAAGTACATAGGAGAGAGATGAACCACATAGCTACCGGTACAGCCCCGAGCCTCGATGGAGAACTACTCCCTCCTCATGGGAGACAGCAGCGTTGATGAAGATGGCGGTGGTGTCGATGGAGGAGCCTTCCGGGGGCACTTCCCCGTTCCGGCGGCGTGCCGGAACAGAGACTCCTGTCCCCCCAGATCTTGGCTTCGCGATGGCGGCGGCTCTGGAAGGTTTCTGTGGGTTTCGTTGAACGTCGATGTTTTTAGGTCAGGGACGAATATATAGGCGGAGAGGCGGCGCAAGGAGGCGGCTGGGGCCCCCACACCATAGGCTGGCGCGGCCAGGGGGTCACCCGCGCCGCCTTATGGTGTGGGCCCCCTGCTGCCCGCCTCCGACTCTCCTTCGGTGTTCCGGAAGCTTCCGGGAATTCTAAGACTTTCGGTGTTGATTTCGTCCGATTCCGAAAATATTTCCTTACTAGGATTTCTGAAACCAAAAACAGCAGAAAACAGCAACTGGCCTTTTGGCATCTCGTCAATAGGTTAGTTCCGGAAAACGCATAAATATGACATAAAATGTGAACAAAACATGTTGGTATCATCAATAATGTGGCATGGAACATAAGAAATTATCGATACGTCGGAGACGTATCAGCATCCCCAAGCTTAGTTCCTGCTCGTCCCGAGCAGGTAAACGATAAACAAAGATAATTTCTGGAGTGACATGCCATCATAACCTTGATCATAATATTGTAAGCATATGTAATGAATGCAGCGATCAAAACAATGGTAATGACATGAGTAAACAAATGAACCATATAGCAAAGACTTTTCATGAATAGTACTTTCAAGACAAGCATCAATAAGTCTTGCATAAGAGTTAACTCATAAAGCAATAATTCAAAGTAAAGGTATTGAAGCAACACAAAGGAAGATGAAGTTTCAGCGGTTGCTTTCAACTTGTAACATGTATATCTCATGGATATTGTCAACATAGAGTAATATAACAAGTGCAATATGCAAGTATGTAGGAATCAATGCACAGTTCACACAAGTGTTTGCTTCTTGAGGTGGAGAGAAATAGGTGAACTGACTCAACATTAAAAGTAAAAGAATGGTCCTTCAAAGAGGAAAACATCGATTGCTATATTTGTGCTAGAGCTTTGGTTTTGAAAACAAGAAACAATTTTGTCAACGGTAGTAATAAAGCATATGTATCATGTAAATTATATCTTACAAGTTGCAAGCCTCATGCATAGTATACTAATAGTGCCCGCACCTTGTCCTAATTAGCTTGGACTACCGGATCGTCGCAATGCACATGTTTTAACCAAGTGTCACAATGGGGTACCTCTATGCCGCCTGTACAAAGGTCTAAGGAGAAAGCTCGCATTGGATTTCTCGCTATTGATTATTCTCAACTTAGACATCCATACCGGGACAACATAAACAACAGATAATGGACTCCTCTTTTATGCATAAGCATGTAACAACAATTAATAATTTTCTCATATGAGATTGAGGATATATGTCCAAAACTGAAACTTCCACCATGGATCATGGCTTTAGTTAGCGGCCCAATGTTCTTCTCTAACAATATGCATGCTTAACCATAAGGTGGTAGATCTCTCTTACTTCAGACAAGACGAACATGCATAGCAACTCACATGAAATTCAACAAAGAGTAGTTGATGGCGTCCCCAGTGAACATGGTTATCGCACAACAAGCAACTTAATAAGAGATAAAGTGCATAAGTACATATTCAATACCACAATAGTTTTTAAGCTATTTGTCCCATGAGCTATATATTGCAAAGGCGAATGATGGAATTTTAAAGGTAGCACTCAAGCAATTTACTTTGGAATGGCGGAAAATACCATGTAGTAGGTAGGTATGGTGGACACAAATGGCATAGTGGTTGGCTCAAGTATTTTGGATGCATGAGAGGTAATCCCTCTCGATACAAGGTTTAGGCTAGCAAGACTTATTTGAAACAAACACAAGGATGAACCGGTGCAGCAAAACTCACATAAAAGACATATTGTAAACATTATAAGACTCTACACCGTCTTCCTTGTTGTTCAAACTCAATACTAGAAATTATCTAGACCTTAGAGAGACCAAATATGCAAACCAAATTTTAGCATGCTCTATGTATTTCTTCATTAATGGGTGCAAAGTATATGATGCAAGAGCTTAAACATGAGCACAACAATTGCCAAGTATCACATTACCCAAGACATTTATAGCCATTACTACATGTATCATTTTCAATTCCAACCATATAACAATTTAACGAAGAAGAAACTTCGCCATGAATACTATGAGTAGAGCCTAAGGACATATTTGTCCATATGCTAAAGCGGAGCGTGTCTCTCTCCCACAAAGTGAATGCTAGGATCCATTTTATTCAAACAAAACCAAAAACAAAAACAAACCGACGCTCCAAGAAAAGCACATAAGATGTGATGGAATAAAAATATAGTTTCAGGGGAGGAACCTGATAATGTTGTCGATGAAGAAGGGGATGCCTTGGGCATCCCCAAGCTTAGACGCTTGAGTCTTCTTAGAATATGCAGGGGTGAACCACCGGGGCATCCCCAAGCTTAGAGCTTTCACTCTTCTTGATCATAGTATATCATCCTCCTCTCTTGACCCTTGAAAACTTCCTTCACACCAAACTTCTCATAATCTTCATTAGAGGGGTTAGTAAATAATCAAAAACTCACATGTTCAGAGGTGACACAATCATTCTTAACACTTCTGGACATTGCTCAAAGCTACTGGAAGGTAATGGAACAAAGAAATCCACCCAACACAGCGAAAGAAGCAATGCGAAATAAAAGGCAGAATCTGTCAAAACAGAACAGTCCGTAAAGACGAATTTTTAATAAATACCTCTGTTGCTCAGATCAGAAAACTCAAAACTAATGAAAGTTGCGTACATATCTGTGGAACACGCACATAAATTGGCATATTTGTCTGATTTTTCTACAGAGAAAACAGCCCAGATTCGTGACAGATAGAAATCTGTTTCTGCGCAGAAATCCAAATCTAGTATCAACCTTCGATTAGAGGCTTCACTTGGCACAAAAAAAACACAAAACTAAGATAAGGAGAGGTTGCTACAGTAGTAAACAACTTCCAAGACACAAATATAAAACAAAGTACTGTAGCAAAATAACACATGGGTTATCTCCCAAGAAGTTCTTTCTTTATAGCCATTAAGATGGGCTCAGCAGTTTTAATGATGCACTCGCAAGAAATAATATTTGAAGCAAAAGAGAGCATCAGGAGGCAAATTCAAAACACGTTTAAGTCTAACATGCTTCCTATGCATAGGAATCTTGTAAATAAACAAGTTCATGAAGAGCAAAGTAACAAGCATATGAAGATAAAACAAGTGTAGCTTCAAAAATTTCAGCACATAGAGAGGTGTTTTATTAACATGAAAATTTCTACAACCATATTTTTATCTCTCATAATAACTTTCAGTAGCATCATGAGCAAACTTAACAATATAACTATCACATAAAGCATTCTTATCATGAGTCTCATGCATAAAATTATTACTACTCTCCACATAAGCATAATCAATTTTATTAGTAATAGCGGGAGCAAATTCAACAAAGTAGCTATCATATATAGGAGGTATATTGTAATCATAATTAAATTTATCCTCCATAACAGGTGGTACCAAAAGACTACTATCATTATAATCATCATAAATAGGAGGCAAAGTATCATCAAAGAAAATTTTCTCCTCAATGCTTGGGGGACTAAAAAGATCATGAAAACCAGCTTCCCCAAGCTTAGAACTTTCTATATCATTATCAACAATGGTGTTCAAAGCGTTCATACTAATATTACTACCAGCATGCAAATAAGATTCCATAGGTTTTTTAATTTTCGCATCAAACAATCCATGTTTTAAATCAGGAAATAGCATAAGAAGCTCATTCTTGTCCATTATGCCAAACTAGTGTCAACAAGAAACAAAAAGATGCAATTGCAGGATCTAAAGGAAATAGCTTCGAGTACTTACGGCGCCGGAAAATAGCTTAGTAACCGAGATCCGGAGTGTGAGTACCTTTTACCTTTCCTCCCCGGCAACGTCGCCAGAAAATAGCTTGATGTCTACGCCCCCCTCCTTTTCCTGTAGACAGTGTTGGGCCTCCAAGAGCAGAGGTTTGTAGAACAGCAGCAAGTTTTCCCTTAAGTGGATCACCCAAGGTTTATCGAACTCAGGGAGGAAGAGGTCAAAGATATCCCTCTCATGCAACCCTGCAACCACAAAGCAAGAAGTCTCTTGTGTCCCCAACACACCAAATAGGTGCACTAGTTCGGCGAAGAGATAGTGAAACACATGTGGTATGAATATATAGTAGCAGTAGCAACGGCACCAGAAAAGTGCTTTGCCCAGGACAGTAAACAAGCAGTAGTAACACAGCAGTAGTAACACAGTAAAACAGTAAACAAGCAGCAATAGCAGTATTTAGGGACAAGGCCTAGGGATTAGACTTTCACTAGTGGACACTCTCAACATTGATCACATAACAAAATAGATAAATGCATACTCTACACTCTCTTGTTGGATGATGAACACATTGCGTAGGATTACACGAACCCTCAATGCCGGAGTTAACAAGCTCCACAATTCAATGTTCATATTTAAATAACCTTAGAGTGTAAGATAGATCAACAACTAAACCAAGTACTAACATAGCATGCACAGTGTCACCTTCATGCTAAGAAAGGAGGCATAGATCATATCAATACTATCATAGCAATAGTTAACTTCATAATCTACAAGAGATCATAATCATAGCCTACGCCAAGTACTAACACGGATGCACACACTGTCACCATTACACCGTGCAGGAGGAATAAAACTACTTTATTAACATTGCTAGAGTAGCACATAAATAAATTGTGATACAAAACACATTGCAATCATAAAGAGATATAAATAAGCACTTCACTATGCCATTCATAACAGTGAATAAGTATTCTGTGAAATATAGCCTAAGAGACCCACACGGTGCACACACTGTCACCTTTACACACGTGGGACAAGGAGTCTCCGGAGATCACATAAGTAAAATTCACTTGACTAGCATAATGACATCTAGATTACAAGCATCATCATATGAATCTCAGTCATGTAAGGCAGCTCATGAGATTATTGTATTGAAGTACATAGGAGAGAGATGAACCACATAGCTACCGGTACAGCCCCGAGCCTCGATGGAGAACTACTCCCTCCTCATGGGAGACAGCAGCGTTGATGAAGATGGCGGTGGTGTCGATGGAGGAGCCTTCCGGGGGCACTTCCCCGTTCCGGCGGCGTGCCGGAACAGAGACTCCTGTCCCCCAGATCTTGGCTTCGCGATGGCGGCGGCTCTGGAAGGTTTCTGTGGGTTTCGTTGAACGTCGATGTTTTTAGGTCAGGGACGAATATATAGGCGGAGAGGCGGCGCAAGGAGGCGGCTGGGGCCCCCACACCATAGGCTGGCGCGGCCAGGGGGCCACCCGCGCCGCCTTATGGTGTGGGCCCCCTGCTGCCCGCCTCCGACTCTCCTTCGGTGTTCCGGAAGCTTCCGGGAATTCTAAGACTTTCGGTGTTGATTTCGTCCGATTCCGAAAATATTTCCTTACTAGGATTTCTGAAACCAAAAACAGCAGAAAACAGCAACTGGCCTTTCGGCATCTCGTCAATAGGTTAGTTCCGGAAAACGCATAAATATGACATAAAATGTGAACAAAACATGTCGGTATTATCAATAATGTGGCATGGAACATTATCGATACGTCGGAGACGTATCAGTAAGCTACTTGCAGGTCCAACTCATCGGACCTCAGTCCTGACTGGCTATAAGCGTGTTAATGATATTTCAAGTTTGCACACAGTAAATCACTAATAAGGTAAGATAATACCCATACTTCTAATTTGCAGCAACAATTATAAATATGGATCAGTGGACTATGTGGTGTGGATTTATTCTATGGCATATTGGCAGTGATTCTTTTTTTGGTGGTATCCCATTCTTTCCCCTTAATTACGATGTCTAATATTCGATTTGTCCAACATGAGCCAATAAGAAATAAAAGCATGGGATGATTTTCTGCCTTCATATTCCTCATTTTCATGGCTGCAATTTCAAATTGTTCAAAACCTAACTATAAGCATTACTGTGGTTCAAGTGGCGGTTTTACTGGATATGCTACACAATTATAATTTGGTTGGGTGACAAAAGTGTTGTAACTTTATAAATAAAGTCCTTCAAATAAACAATTTTGTTCACAACGTCTTCTCTCTCGGTTGATGGAGGACTCTCTATACTACAGTACGCGGATGATATCATCCTTTTTTTAAAACATGACCTCAACAAAGCGGTTAATATGAAATTAATTTTGTGCCTCTTTGAAGAGTTATCGAGGCTTAAGATTAGTTTTCATAAGAGTGGGATTTTTTGTTTTGAAAAGGCAAAGGAGAAAGAAGACCAGTATAAGCAGATCTTTGGATGTGATGCTGGACAACTCCCCTTTAGATACTTGGGTATTCCAATCCATTATAAAAAAACTAAGGAATTCAGATTGGTATCCGGTAGAAACAAGGTTTGAGAGTAAATTAGGATGCTGGAAAGGGAAGTTACTATCCTATGGTGATAGGTTAGTCCTTATTAATTCAGTATTAACTAATTTACCAATATTTATGTTGTCTTTCCTGCAAATACCTGTTGGGGTAAGGAAACGTTTGGACTTCTATAGATCTAGATTCTTTTGGCAGTCCGATGAAAACAAAAGAAAATACCGGCTTACCAAATGGAACATTTTTTGTCGTCCCAAAGACGAGGGGGCTTAGGTATTGAGGTCCTCAAAATCAAAAATAGATGCTTATTGAGTAAGTGGCTCTTTAAACTTCTTAATGAAGACGGGGTGTGGCAAGAATTGCTACAAAATAAATACCTAAGACAGAAGACGTTATCGGAGGGGCAAGCTAGGCCTACCGATTCCCCATTCTGGAAAGGATTGATGGGAGTTAAACAGGAGTTTTTTTCTAGGGGCTTTTTCAAAGTGGATAATGGTACGAATACCCGCTTTTGGGAAGATACCTGGTTAGGAAATACTTCTTTGACTCTTCAATATCCATCATTGTATAATATTATACACCATAAGAATGTAACAGTTGCACAGGTATTAGCCCAAACACCGCAGAATATTACATTCTGAAGGGTTTTAAGTGGTAATAAATGGACTTCATGGTTGCAATTATATAGGAAACTCATGATGGCAACTTTGAATGAAGAGAATGATCGTTTTGTTTGTAAATTTTCATCAAATGGTTTATTTACAGTGAAGTCGATGTATGAAGATCTTATGCGTGACCACACCCCTTTTCTGAGGAAGTATCTCTGGAAGGTTAAAATTCCGCTTAAGATTAAGATTTTCATGTGGTTTTTGAGCAATAAAGTTTTGTTAACTAAGGACAATCTAGCTAAACGTCATTGGAATGGGTGTACAAAATGTGTTTTCTGTGGGGAACAAGAGACCATTCAGCACCTTTTCATTGAATGTTCATTAGCAAAGCTCTTATGGCGTACGGTTAATTTCAGTTATGATCTTCCACCTCCGACAAATATTACTAATATGTTTGGTAATTGGTTAAATGGAGTAGATAGACAATCTAAGGTTTTTATCCGGATTGGGGTTTCTGCTTTATGTTGTTCTATTTGGAGGGTCAGAAATGATATAATTTTTAATAAAAAAGTCTATATTCATTTCTTGCAGGTTATTGATGACCCACAAGTATAGGGGATCACAACAGTCTTCGAGGGAAGTAAAACCCAAATTTATTGATTCGACACAAGGGGAGATAAAGAATACTTATAAGCCTTAACAACTGAGTTGTCAATTCAGCTGCACCTGGAAAAGCACTAGTAACAGGGGTGATGTGAAAGCAGCAGTAATATGAGAGAAATAGTAACAGTAACACATCACAAAGAATAAGAATACGTAGGCGATGGCACCAGAAAATAGTTGATACTACTTCCAATGACATATAGGACCGAGTGAGTATTTGATGATGACAGATGGATCGGGGTTCCCAGCTATCTACACTAGTGGTAACTCTCCAATAACAAGTGTTGGGTGAACAAATTACAGTTGGGCAATTGATAGGATTGAAATAGCATTAAGACAGAACATCCAGTCTATTAATTATATGTAGGCATGTTTTCCATATATAGTCATACGTGCTCGCAATGAGAAACTTGCACAACATCTTTTGTCCTACCAGCCCGTTTGCAGCGGGGCCTCAAGGGAATCTACTGGTAATTAAGGTACTCCTTTTAATAGAGCACCGAAGCAAAGCATTAACACTTAGTGAAAACATATGATCCTCATATCTAAACCTTCCCATCCGGTTATCCCAGTTATTGTCACTCTGGGGCCTCGGGTTCAGGACAGAGACATGTGTAAACAACTTCTAGATACAATCTAAGCAATAATTATAGAGCTCAAATCTAAGATCATGCCACTCGTGCACTAGTGACAAGCATTAAACACAACAAGGTTGCAGCAACAATAACTTCACAAATTTATATAGATATACTGATCATAATGTAACAATTCATCGGATCCCAACAAACACAACACCGATTACATCAGATGGATCTCAATCATGTAAGGCAGCTCATGAGATCATTGTATTGAAGTACATGGGAGAGAGAGTACCAACTAGCTACTGCTAGAACCCGTAGTCCATGGGGGAACTACTCACGGAGCATGATGGAGGCGGTGGCGTCGATGGAGAAGGCTCCGGGGGTCAATCCCCGTCCCGGCAGGGTGCCAGAACAGGACCTTCTGACCCCCGAAACTAGGTTTCGATGGCGGTGGCGCTCCGGGAGTTCTTCTGGAATATGATCGATCTCCCTCGGGTTTTCGCGTCGTGGGGGTACAAATAGGCAAAGGGGCGATGTCGGTGAAGTCCCGAGGTGGGCTCCCCACACGCCGGCGCGCCTGTGGGCCCGGCCGCGCTGCTGCGTGGGGAGGAGGCCGTGGGCCTCCCCCGGGCTTGCCCTTCTGGCTCCGTGTGTCCCTCGGAAAAATAAGAGGTTTGGCTTTTGTTCCGTCGAATTCCGAGAATATTGCCCGAACAGCTTTCCTGGAACCAAAAATAGCAGAAAACAGGAACTGGCACTGTGGCATCTTGTTAATAGGTTAGTCCCAGAAAATGTATAAAAATGATATAAAGTGTATATAAAACATGTGACATTGATATATAAAACAAGCATGAAACATCAGAAATTATAGATGCGTTTGAGACGTATCAGTTATCCATATGGTCTCCCATTGGGTTCAGCTTTGGGCCCTACTCTCTCCGGAGGGGCAGCGGGATGCTATGGCTACTGCCTGCACACGGCTCCTGATGGTCGCTCAGGATATCTTGTGCCAGGCTGGTTGGCGGCATACTAGAAGGTTATGTTGATGTGTAGCCATAGTATGAGTTGTTTTAGATGGTTGATTTTTGTATCAATCCTCGGTGATGCGTGAGTTGTAAACGTTACATTTCCGAAACTTGTTTATCTAATAAAAGGTCGTGTGCATCGTCACGATGCAGAAGCTGGGGTATACCCCCATTTCGAAAAAAAAGTGGTGGGAGCCGGGAGGCTGTCTGGTCTTGGCGGAGTGGGGTTTGGAGCTTGGCTTGGTTCTTTCCCCGATCTTCAGTGGGTTTGGCCATTTGAGGAGAGTAGGCATGGCATGCTTGGGCTTTTAGCCTAAATTATGTATCTACTTTCTTACCTAATTGACTCCTATGAGCGTGAAAGATTAAACGTCTCAAGGATTTTTCTAGAACTATAATTATGTGTCCATGAGAGTATTTATTCGACTATTATTCTTTACGGTCCGGTCCGAGTCTGCCCTGTTTTCAATTTGAATCCTCGATCCAATATGCACATTTGAGCCCCCAACCAGTCCAAATTTGAGAAAAGGTATAGTAAAGGATATGATAAAAACAAGATCTAACCCGACCCGTTTACACCCACCTTAGCTAAGGATAGTCCCTGGCCTTGATATTGTAGATGGGATGCTTTTATTTGCCTCCTGCAGTGGTACTGTTTTCTCTTTTTCTACCCTTTAATATCCTGCCAGCAATATGAAAAAATGATAGTAATTGCTACACGGGTCATGATCTCTTATGTCTTTGAAGTTGTACTTACACCGTTGCTTACTAGATGATTTCGTCGACAATCACGTCAGATTAATACTTAAAACGATGAATTAACATTCATGAAAACTATGCAACACACTCTAAAAAAATCCTACTCTTCAACTTCCAACCACAATGGCCGCGGCGTGCCGCCGCGCCATTTCTTGCTAGTATGTTAAATGTTATGTTAAAAACAATGGAAGATTGGGGTATAGACAATAAAATCTGTAGCATCACTCTAGACAATGCTTGCGTTAATGATTTGTTGGTCAGCTATATTAAATCAAACCTGATTGGGAGAAGACTGCTAGCTGGAAATTTTGACATATTTCATCATCGTTGTGCGGCGCATGCTCTAAATCTTATCGTACAAGGGGGGCTGAAGGCCAGCTGCGCGGCTATTGATGCCATGAGGGAGAGTATCAAGTTTGTGAGGAGCTCGGCTCATCGGAAGGAAAGTTTTCACAAAATCATTACGCGGCTTGCAATAACATGTGAGAAACAGGTCTCATGGGATGTTAGCACTTGCTAGAATTCAACATATTTGATGATGAAGACAGCAAGTGAGTACATTACAGCCTTTGATCAATTGGATGTGCAAGACCCTTCATTCAACTGTGCACCATCAATTTCTCAATGGACAATTGCAGAGGAAATTTGCAAGTTGTTAGTTGTTTTCTGTGATGCTATGGTGGTAGTTTCTGGTTCACTATATTCTACAAGCAATGCATATTTTAAAAATTCTTTGGAGGGTCAAATGGATGTTGGAAAAGGAAGCATCAAATGATAATACCACAATCAGATCAATGGTGCTTCATATGAAGAAGAAGTTCTTGAAGTACTGGAAGCTCTCACACTTGACTATGTGCATACCTATAATACCCGATCCTTGATGCAAGGTCGAGTTCTTGAGCTACAACTTGAAGGATGACACATATGTTGAGGGACCAAAGTGTTTAGCAATCGGGAAGAGGAAATTCAAAGAAATGCTAAGCGCGTATTCATCAGAGCAGATTGGTGACTCGAACATTCGAAATCAACAAGAAAATCAAGCATCATCTTCAAATGATCCGTGGGCTAGGTGGAGTCAACATATGGGTCAACGCATGCAGCGAACTAAGCAAACCGAGTATGATATGTACTTGAAAGATGATCTTGTACCTCTAGATGTTGAAATTTATGTTCTAGAATGGTGGATGACCAATGGACATAAGTATCCTACAATTTCACGTATGGCACATGATATATTGGCTGGTCCTGCCTGTTGCTTCTGAGTAGGCATTCTCCATTGAAAGTAGTGTGATCAACACCGTAGTCGTTTAGCTAGCGAAACCGTCACTGCATTGATATGTCTGCAAGATTGAATGCGCCCATCAGGTAAACTATTGTCCTGATGACTAGTCAATAGTGTTAAGTTTAGTAAATTTACAAATTCTGCTTGTTATGTTTTCATGTGTAATCAATGAACTACAATCGTGGAACATCTGGATAATGAAGATGAAATGCTCAATTTCTCAGGTACCTTAACATGTGCTGCTCTTCTTGGCTGGGTACTAGATTATGTATATGTCCAGAACTGGACACTTTCCATGCTATGGCACCTACTCTGCTAGCTCTTGCTACAGAGCCACATTCCATGGTTCCCTGCCCTGCGATGCCTAGCAGCTTACCTGGAAGACTTGGGCACCCCACAGCGTCAAATTCTTCTATTGGTTGGCACACCTTGACCGATGCTGGACGGCCGAGCGGCTGCAACGACGAGGACTACCGCACCATGCCAAATGCCTGCTCTGCGACCAAGACATGGAAACGATACAACACCTCTTCACCAGCTGTAGCTTTGCCCGTCAGGTGTGGGTCGAGGTCCTCTCCTGGCTGTGCGCCACCTGCAGGCCACCAGCTCAGGACGACACCTTGCTCTCCTGGTGGATCCAAGCTAGACAAGCAATGCCTAAAACCTTGCGCAAGGGTCTCGCCTCGATGACCCTACTAATCCCGTGGATGATCTAGAAGGAACGCAATGGCTGCGTCTTCGACGGCGCAACCCCCTCCGTCCCTGGCATGGTTACCAAGATCTATGACGAGGCAAGCACCTGGGCAAGAGCTGGGGCATGAGGCCTGCGCGTAGTTTTGCCGAACACCTGGGACGTGCACTGATTTCCCATAGCTTTGTTTTGTTCCCTGTTCTGCCCTTTCCGCGGGTTGTAACTGATAAACCTATGTTTACCTCCTTCTTTTCAATGAAATGAAACGCAAAGGCTATTGATGATTAATCTTGTCGTCCAAGTTTAAGTGTCTTACGATTAGGAAATTTTCGTTTGATTTAGGAAAGGTTGTGAAGAGTCTAAACCGTGTACGAGCTGTGTACCGGGTCACGTCGTGTTGGGTTCGGTTTTGCCGTTCCGTGTTGGGCGTGGAGTCCTATGTGTAAACGCCTATAAGAAGTAAAGAAAGAACCAGGAAAAGGTGCGATCATTGTGCACCACCAAATTCGTTTTTCCTCTGACGTGAAGTTTGCTTGAGTTCTTGTTTTGATCTAGTTTTTCAGCTCGTAAAGATTCAGGGTAGAAACCAACAAGTGGTATCAGAGCCTGGGCGAGTTAGAAGCCCTAGTCGAACAAGAGAAGATGACGTCAAGCGACGACGAGGAAAGTAAGAAGGCGGCGGCGTCGAAGAAGGCGTTGGCGGCGGCGAAAGCTAGCGCCAAGCCTCTCATGATGATGCCAAGAACAAGTTCAGTGCCGATTCAGTATCCAATGCTGACCGACACAAACTATGTGGTTTGGGCCACAAAGATGAAGTTTATTCTCAGGAACCTACGCGTGTGGAAGGCCATAGAAGGCGCCGATGAGGTCGACGATGAGGTTTACGAGGGCGCCATGGCTGCTCTCTCACAGCCTGTTTCGGACTCCATGGTGATGACTCTCGCAAATTATGATACGGTGAGGGAAGCATGGGAAGCAATAAGGGAGATGCGTGTAGGCGAAGATAAGGTCAAGCGTGCTCGTGCTCAGGTGTTGAAACGTCAGCT
Source organism: Lolium perenne (assembly GCF_019359855.2). Taxonomy (NCBI): domain Eukaryota; kingdom Viridiplantae; phylum Streptophyta; class Magnoliopsida; order Poales; family Poaceae; genus Lolium; species Lolium perenne. The sequence goes on from NC_067250.2 coordinate 37,579,966, forward strand.
TAACAAGATGGAGATGTCGCGAGGAGAGACGATCGCCGAGTACTCCGTGAAGATCACAAACTTAGTGAGCGAGATTAAATCTCTCGACGGGAAAGTCACGGATACGGAGGTCGTCAAGAAGTTGTTTTCATCGGTCACCGATAAATTCACAGATATTATTGGGACGATTGAGCAGTTCAGCGACATAACCAAGATGATGGTACCAGAAGCTATCGGTAGATTGCGGACACACGAAGAGAATCATAAGGGGAGGAAAGAGGCTAAGGACAATGGTGAGAAGCTGCTGTACTCTCATGCTGATCTGGAAGCTCGAATTGCAAAAGAGCGGAAGAAGTTTGAAGGTTCCAGTAGCAAGAAACCCGACAGCCGTGATGGTGGAAAAGGCCGCGGACAAGATCGTTCGCAAGGTGCAGGTCGGGGCAAAGGTGACCGTTTCATCGATGAAAGGAGGCCACGCGATTATGACAAATCAAAGGTGAAGTGTTTTAATTGCAATGAAACTGGTCACTTTGCAAAGGAGTGCAAGCAGCCGGATAGAAGATTGAAGGCAAATCTTGTAAAAAAAGGAGATGATGAAGACGTGCATCTGTTGCTGATGGAAAAGTGTACTTTAACACTAGATGCTCCAGATACGAAACATAGGGTGTTCTTGAACGAGAGGAAGGTGATCCCAAAATTTAAAGGTGGCTAGAATATTGCTTGGTATCTTGATACAGGTGCGAGTAACCACATGACCGGCTGCCGAGAGAAGTTCGCCGAGCTAGATACAAAGGTTACATGCTCGGTTAAATTTGGCGATGGCTCCATAGTAGAAATCTGTGGAAAAGGGTCGGTCTTGTTCGAGTGCCAAAACGGCGAGCACCGGATACTCACCGAGGTGTATTATATACCACGGTTGAAGAGCAACATCATAAGCATTGGGCAGCTAGATGAGTACGGCTACAAAACGCTAGTTGTTGATGGTTTCATGACTCTCTGGGATAGAGCAAGAAAGGTGCTAGCAAGGGTGAAACGATCTAGCAATCGTCTATATATTCTCAACATTGAGGAATCCAAACCAGAGTGTTGGATAGCCAAATCAATGGAAGATGCGTGGTTGTGACACACCAGGTATGGTCATGTGAATTTCCATGCCCTTAAGAAGCTAGCAGACATGGAGATGGTAAACAGTATGCCGCATATCGATCACATCGAGCGTGTGTGTGATGGTTGTCTCGTAGGAAAACAACACATGGCGTCGTTTCCGGCCGTGTCGAGTTTCCGTGCTGCTGCACCCTTGGAGCTGCTACACGGTGACTTATGTGGACCAATCACGCCAGCCACAAATGCAGGAAAGAAATATTTTCTCCTTCTAGTTGATGACTTCTCAAGGTTCATGTGGATCGTCTTGATAAGAAGCAAAGATGAAGCGTTCGAGGCGTTCCTGAAGGTTAAGGCAGCCACAGAGATGGAATTGAAGTTGCAGGTGTGTTCTTTGCGTACTGACCGAGGAGGAGAATTTACTTCAAGGGAGTTCTATGACTACTGCGAGGAAAAGGGGATAAAAAGATTTATCACCGCTCCTTATTCACCGCAGCAGAACGGAGTAGTCGAGAGAAGGAACTAGATTGTTGTAGCAATGGCTCGCAGTTTGCTCAAGAGTAAGAACATGCCTAATATATTTTGGGGAGAGGTGGTCACTACAGCGGTTTATCTCCTAATTAGGGCACCAACCAAAAGCTTGCCTGGAAAAACTCCATACGAGGCTTTCTATGGCAGGAAGCCAAACGTGGCACACCTTAGGACTTTTGGGAGTGTTGAGCATGTGAAGAAGCCCACACCTCACCTCACCAAGCTAGAAGATCGCAACACGAAGATGGTTTTCATTGGATATGAAACAAGTGCTCACTCAAAGGCCTATCGTATGTATGATCCGGTGGCAAAGAAAGTACATATCTCTCGAGATTTGGTTTTCGAGGAAGAAAGAGCTTGGGCATGGGGCAACGAACCCGTGGGTGCTAACACTACAAGTGAGCCGTTTGTTGTTGAGTTCTCTACTCATCTTGATGCAGGTGTTGAGGTGCTTGGGGATGATCTGCAAGAGACGGACAATGCTGATGACATTGACGTATTTGATACTCGCATCAATGATGGTCTGATCGAAGATGGTGATGGTTATGCAGACCACTATCCCGAGCTGGACTATCCCGAGCTGGACGTTGGTGACCCTAAAGCCTCACCGGCGACGCCTGTACAGGCAGCGCCGAACTCCCCAAGGACGTCGGATGCAGCTGCGTCAACGGATGCGTCCTCGGAGAGCGAACCACTATGCCTGCGAAATGTCTCCTCAATCTACAGGGACACCGTACCTATAGACCTCGAGTACTCCGGGCTTTGCCTTCTCGGAATCGAGGAACCAACCAACTTCAATGAGGCAAATGGTGTGCCAAGCTGGAGACGTGCCATGGAAGAAGAGTTGTCATCAATCCATGACAATAAGACATGGACTTTGACCACGTTGCCTGCTGGTCACAAAGCAATTGGTTTGAAGTGGGTGTATAAACTGAAGAAGGACAGTAAAGGAGAAGTTTTGAAACATAAGGCGCGGTTAGTAGCGAAAGGATACGTACAAAGGCAGGGCATTGATTTTGAAGAAGTTTTTGCCCCTGTAGCTCGGCTTGAAACTGTGAGATTGCTGATAGCTATTGCAGCTCAAGAAGGATGGCAAGTCCATCATATGGATGTAAAGTCAGCGTTTCTAAACGGAGATCTAGTTGAGGAGGTGTACGTAGCTCAAGCGCCTGGTTTTGAAAAGAAAGGAGAAGAGCACAAGGTGCTGAAATTGCACAAGGCGTTGTATGGGCTCCGACAAGCGCCTAGAGCATGGAATTCTAAACTCGATAAGTCACTTGTCGCTCTTGGTTTTGAGAAATGTCCACTAGAGCATGCTGTGTACAAGAGAGGCCGACAAGGAGATAGACTCTTGGTTGGAGTATACGTAGATGATTTAATCATCACCGGAGGGAGTACTAGAGAGATTGAAGCCTTCAAAAATCAGATGAAGAATTTGTTTAGCATGAGAGATCTTGGTTTGCTCAGCTATTATCTTGGTATTGAAGTGCATCAAAACTCCGGCAAAATTTCTTTGAGTCAATCGGCATATGCAGCGAAGGTACTGGACAAGTGTGGGATGAAAGATTGTAACCCAACTCTAATTACCATGGATCCAGGAACGAAGTTGAGCAAGGAGAGCTCAAATTCTCTTGTGGACAGTACTCAATACCGAAGCATCGTGGGCAGTCTATGCTACTTGATCCATACACGACCCGACATAGCTCACTCTGTTGGGATTGTGAGTCGCTTCATGGAGAAGCCGACTACCGAACATCTTGCTGCTGTGAAACAGGTGTTGCGGTACGTCAAAGGAACTTTGGATCATGGATGCGTGTACACGAAAGGAGAAGAAGGACTGAAGCTTCATGGTTACTCGGACAGTGACCATGCAGGTGATATAGATGATCGAAAAAGTACTTCAGGTATGGTATTCTACCTTGGATCCAACCCGATCAGTTGGTGCTCTCAAAAACAGAAGGTAGTGGCGCTCTCCTCTTGCGAGGCGGAGTATATTGCAGCAAGCACCGCGGCATGCCAAGGCCTGTGGTTAGGGAGACTGTTAGCTGATCTGATGATGAAGACGGAGGTGGAACCGGTGGTGCTCCGAATTGATAACCAATCAGCTATTTCACTCTGCAAAAATCCGGTATTTCATGAGCGAAGCAAGCATATTGATACTCGGTTTCATTTTATCCGGGACTACGTGGACGCTGGCAGCATTGACGTGCAGTATGTCTGCACAAACGAGCAACTCGTGGACATCTTGACAAAGCCATTGAGTCGGCCAAAGTTTCAGGAAATGCGAGACAAGGTTGGCGTTCAAGCAATGAAGAAAGGAAGGGAACGACAAGCTTAAGGAGGTGATTGTTGATGATTAATCTTGTCGTCCAAGTTTAAGTGTCTTACGATTAGGAAATTTTTCGTTTGATTTAGGAAAGGTTGTGAAGAGTCTAAACCGTGTACGAGCTGTGTACCGGATCACGTCGTGTTGGGTTCGGTTTTGCCGTTCCGTGTTGGGCGTGGAGTCCTATCTGTAAACGCCTATAAGAAGTAAAGAAAGAACCAGGAAAAGGTGCGATCATTGTGCACCACCAAATTCGTTTTTCCTCTGACGTGAAGTTTGCTTGAGTTCTTGTTTTGATCTAGTTTTTCAGCTCGTAAAGATTCAGGGTAGAAACCAACAAAGGCTTTTTGCGTTTTCTCAAGAAAAAAAAAACTGAACACTTTGCAGTTTACCAAAATTGTAGGCTTTTCTAGTATCAAGGGTTCCATGGGCTTTAAGGATGCTCACATGATTTTCTAATTTCAGAGTGGATAGAAACAAGAGACATGTGGAGCCTTGATTAAAATGTTCATTTACAATCTCTTGTGCTGTTAAGGTATGCTCTGCAACATGTGCTGGCTGGGTGCTGGGAAAGTTATGCCCTTTTGGCCGGAGTATGATAAATATCTCTACTTTATTAGGTAGTCACTACCTGCACCAAGTGGTGTCAATTCTGAGTTGCAATGCAATTTAGCTTGTTTTTTTAACGCGTCTCCTATGTGATAAATAATACTATGTGATACTAATCCTACTAAAAAAAGCAATTGTTTTGTTAAACCATCATATCTTGACATGAAAATGAAGGAGAAAACATGCATTCTCTTCTATTGTTATTCCTCATTTTCCTTTGCTAAAGCACTGACCTCCACATTTGTGTACTGACTATGCGCTCCCTTGAGAGCTAAATGGATAGTTCTGTCATCTCAATAGGATTCATATTTTATCGCTTTGGACAGGCAATACGGGATAAGATGCTAAGCGATATAGCGGATGCCGACGGAGGTGATTTCATGGCTGATTTGGAGGTCTTGTGCGGGGATGATGACACGCCAATGTCCACTATTTTGTGAGGTTGATGAGCTTTACTAGACCAGTTATGCTGTTAATTCGTTTACCAGATTAGCTGTAAATTGTCCTTTGAAAAATCAGCAGTGTAGCTCCATGGCTGAACCGTATTGTACTTTTTCATTCTCTAGTTCTGATTGCAAAACAAGCCTTCTGAGTTCTGAGTTGCTGCTCGCCTGTGCGTAGCATCTCCTGTTGGAGCCAACTATTTAAACCATCAAATATAATATAATGTTAATAATGCTAGCCATCGATCAATTTAGGGACAACTGGGACATCCCACAGTAGCCCGGTGACCTCTTTCAGTCAGAGTGGGAGGCGGACATCCCATGCCCATCCCACCTGAAATCCTAGCTGCTACGAGGACATGAGTATGACGGAGAGCCTTTTGCTCGCGAGCGAACCAAACCTTAGGAGAGGTCGGTCTTTTTTAAAGGTACCCCACAAGTTTTTTTTAGTTTTTTTTGAAATGGACAAGTTTTTTTTAGTACCAACAGTACCCCACAAGTGGCGAATTCACTCCATGGCACTCAACCGTTCGCGCGGTCTGTTTTCTTGCGCGGCAGCGCTCGCGTCATGCGCGAAATCAATTTTCTTTTTTGTCACGTAGTGTTTAATTACGTTCACATGCAGCTGTGTGTTCACACTAAGAGCTCATGTTTCCACTTGCAAGTTGCATAAAGCCAAGAGCGTTCACACTGCATGTATGCATAAAGTATCTCATGGGTTTGCATTTAATAAGCCAACTTTTCAGTACGAGGCAGGCTCTCAATTCTCTTTATTTGCAATTCCCTTTTGACAATTCTCTTTTTTTTGCAATTCCGTTTTTGTTGTTATTCCGTACGGTAATTCATGTTTTTTGGATTAATTTTTATAATTCCCTTTTTCGGGCTAGTGTTTTTTTAGGGGGGAAATAACGGGTGGGAGATTCACTTGCAACTCAAATGAACTACCACTTGCTACTCAAATTAAGTACTATTTTTTAAGTTGTAAGCTAACAAAAGTTGCTAAAATATTTTAAATTAAATTTAATTTTTAGGGTTGCTAGGTATTTAAATTTATCGTTGACAAACAACGGGGCACCAGGTTGATAACTTGTAAACAAAAAAAAGGTTTGCTAAAATATTCTAAATGAAATTAACTTTTTAAGGTTGATAGTTATTTTATATTTACCATTGATAAATAAAGGGTCACTGGGTTGATATCTTGTAAATTAAAAACGAGTCGCTAAAATATTCTAAATGAAATACTTTTAGGGTTGGTAGTTATTTATATTTACTGTTGATAAATAATGGGGCACCGGGTTGATAGCTTGAAAATTAAAATGTCGAAAATATTCTAATGAAATACTTTTTAGGGTTGATAGTTATTTATATTTTACCGTTGATAAATAACTGGACACCGGGCTGATAGTTAATTATTTTTACCGTTGATAAATAACGCGGCACTGGATTGATAGCTTGTAAACAAAAAAAGATCGCTAAAATATTCTAAATGAAAATACTTTTTATGGTTGGTAGTTATTTATATTTACCATTGATAAATAACAGGGCACCGAGTTGATAACTTGTAAATTAAAAAAATGGTCGCTAAAATATTCTAAGTGAAATTAACTTTTTAGGATTGATAGCTATTTTATAATTAACGTTGATAAATAATGGGGCATCGGGTTGATAGCTGTAAACTAGAAAAACGTTCCTAAAATATTCTATATGAAATTAGCTTTTTAGGGTTTGCAGTTATCTATATTTTACCGTTGATAAATAACGAGGCACCGAATTGATAACTTTTAAACTAAAAAAAATGGTCACTTAAATATTCTAAGTGAAATTAGTTTTTTCGGGTTGGTAAGTTATTAACGTATCTTAAATTGAAGTTATCATTTGGGAAAATATTTTGAATTTTAGAATTAAGAAAGATTCCCACTGACAACATTAATTTTATCTCGTAGCGAATGCATGCAACATTTTCCATTTACCGTTGATCACTCGAGTACGGATGGTTGATTATTTAAATAGAGAGGGTTGATAACTTTTAGCCAAAAAAAAAGTTTGTGGAAACATATTAACATGGGTGCTAGTTTTGTCGAGATGAATTTATTGGTGAAAGAGAATCTTAATTTGGAGTTGTCGTTTGAAAGTTAAAACATTTTGAATTTTCAAATTTGAAAAAGATTCCGCTGACATCAGCGAATCTGTCAGCTAGCGCTTGCATGCAGAACTTTCCCTATATAGTAAATTTGGTCAGAATTGTTTGTTGCCAAAAAGGAATTTTTCCATAAATAGTAATTTCGAATGTTACTAAAAATAGAAATTTCTGGTCCCGATCTGACCGCCTGAGCGGTCGACCACCAGCTAGGGGCTCCCAACAAGTGGTTAGCTGCAGCTCGCACTACTTTGGCGGGGCCAAAAAGGTGACACACGAGCAGCCCAAAAAAATATGGAACAGTGATACGTCTCCGACGTATCGATAATTTCTTATGTTCCATGCCACATTATTGATGATATCTACATGTTTTATGCATACTTTATGTCATTATTATGCGTTTTCCGGAACTAACCTATTGACGAGATGCCGAAGGGCCAGTTGCTGTTTTCTGCTGTTTTTGGTTTCAGAAATCCTAGTAAGGAAATATTCTCGGAATTGGACGAAATCAACGCCCAGCATCTTAGAATCCCCGGAGCTTCCAGAACACCCGAGAGCCGCCAGAGAGGGGCCACAGGGGGCCCACACATGGTGGCGGCGCGGCCCAGGAGGGGGGCGCGCCGCCCTAGTGTCTGGTGGCCCCAGACCCCTTCTGACGCCGCCCTTCCGCCTACTTAAGGTCTCCGTCGCGAAAACCCTACGACGTTCGACGAAACCAGAGAAAACCTTCCAGAGCCGCCGCCATCGCGAAGCCAAGATCTGGGGGACAGGAGTCTCTGTTCCGGCACGCCGCCGGGACGGGGAAGTGCCCCCGGAAGGCTTCTCCATCAACTCCACCGCCATCTTCATCAACGCTGCTATCTCCCATGAGGAGGGAGTAGTTCTCCGTCGAGGCTCGGGGCTGTACCGGTAGCTATGTGGTTCATCTCTCTCCTATGTACTTCAATACAATAATCTCATGAGCTGCCTTACATGATTGAGATTCATATGATGATGCTTGTAATCTAGATGTTATTATGCTAGTCAAGTGGGTTTTACTTATGTGATCTCCGGAGACTCCTTGTCCCACGTGTGTAAAGGTGACAGTGTGTGCACCGTGTGGGTCTCTTAGGCTATATTTCACAGAATACTTATTCACTGTTATGAATGGCATAGTGAAGTGCTTATTTATATCCCTTTATGATTGCAATGTGTTTTGTATCACAATATATCTGTGTGCTACTCTAGTGATGTTATTAAAGTAGTTTATTCCTCCTGCACGGTGTAATGGTGACAGTGTGTGCATCATGTAGTACTTGGCGTAGGCTATGATTGTGATCTCTTGTAGATTATGAAGTTAACTATTGCTATGATAGTATTGATGTGATCTATTGCTCCTTTCGTAGTGTGAAGGTGACAGTGTGCATGCTATGTTAGTACTTGGTTTGGTTATATTGATCTGTTATGCACTCTAAGGGTGTGGAGCTTGTTAACTCCGGCATTGAGGGTTCGTGTAATCCTACACAGTTAGTGGTGTTCATCATCCAACAAGAGGGTGTAGAGTCTAGCATCTATTTATTTATTCTGTTATGTGATCAATGTTGAGAGTGTCCACTAGTGAAAGTATGATCCCTAGGCCTTGTTCCTAAATATTGCTATCGCTGCTTGTTTACTGTTTACTGCATCTTTACTTCCTGCAATATTACTACCATCAACTGCACGCCAGCAAGCACTTTTCTGGCGCCGTTACTACTGCTCATATTCATTCATACCACTTGTATTTCACTATCTCTTCGCCGAACTAGTGCACCTATTAGGTGTGTTGGGGACACAAGAGACTTCTTGCTTTGTGGTTGCAGGGTTGCATGAGAGGAATATCTTTGACCTCTTCCTCCCTGAGTTCGATAAACCTTGGGTGATCCACTTAAGGGAAACTTGCTGCTGTTCTACAAACCTCTGCTCTTGGAGGCCCAACACTGTCTACAAGAATAGAAGCACCCGTAGACATCAAGCACTTTTCTGGCGCCGTTGCCGGGAGGAAAGGTAAACGGCACTCACACACCGGATCCCGGCAACGAAGCACTTTTCTGGCGCCGTTGCCGGGGAGGAAAGGTAAAAGGCACTCATACTTCGGTCCCAGGTAAAGTACTTTTCTGTTACCATTGTGTGTGTGCTCGAAGATATTTCCTTTAGATCCTGCAATTGCATCTTTTTGTTTCTTGTTTACACTAGTTAGGCATAATGGACAATAATGAGCTTCTTATTCTATTTCCTGATTTAAGACATGGGTGGTTTGATGCGAAAATTAAAAAACCTATGGAACATATTAGTATGAACGCTTTGAACACCATTGTTGCTAATGATATGGAAAATTCTAAGCTTGGGGAAGCTGGCTTTGATGAGCATGATATTTTTAGTCCCCCAAGCATTGAGGAGAAAATTTACTTTGATGATACTTTGCCTCCTATTTATGATGATTATAATGATATTGGTCTTTTAGTACCGCCTGTTATGGAGGATAAATTTGATTATGATTACAATATGCCTCCTATATTTGATGATGAGAATAATAATGATAGCTACTTTGTTGAATTTGCTCCCACTACAACTAATAAAATTGATTATGCCTATGTGGAGAGTAATAATTTTATGCATGAGACTCATGATAAGAATGCTTTATGTGATACTTATACTGTTGAATTTGTTCATGACACTACTGAAAGTTGTTATGAGATAGGGAAACATGGTTGTATGCATCTTAATAATGATAAGTTTCCCCTCTTTATGTTGAGAATTGTGAAGTTACTCTTGTTCTATCTTCCTATGCTTGTTACTTTACTCTTCATGAACTTGTTTATTTACAAGATTCCTTTTCATAGGAAGCATGTTAGACTTAAATTTGTTTTGAATTTGCTTTTTGATGCTCTCTTTTGCTTCAACTACTATTTCTTGCGAGTGCATCATTAAAACTGCTGAGCCCATCTTAATGGCTATAAAGAAAGAACTTCTTGGGAGATAACCCATGTGTTTATTTTGCTACAGTAGCTTTGTTTTATATTTGAGTCTTGGAAGTTGTTACTACTGTAGCAACCTCTCCTTATCTTATTTTATTGCATTGTCGTGCCAAGTAAAGTCTTTGATAGCAAGGTTCATACTAGATTTGGATTACTGCGCAGAAACATATTTCTGTCTGTCACGAATCTGGGCAGAATTCTCTGTAGGTAACTCAAAAAAATCTTCCAATTTACGTGCGTGATCCTCATATATGTACGCAACTTTCATTCAATTTGGGCATTTTCATCTGAGCAAGTCTGGTGCCACTTTAAAATTTGTCTTTACGGACTGTTCTGTTTTGACAGATTCTGCCTTTTATTTCGCATTGCCTCTTTTGCTGTGTTGGATGGATTTCTTTGTTCCATTAACTTCCAGTAGCTTTGGGCAATGTCCAGAAGTGTTAAGAATGATTGTGTCACCTCTGAACATGTGAATTTTTTATTATGCACTAACCCTCTAATGAGTTTGTTTTAAGTTTGGTGTGGAGGAAGTTTTCAAGGGTCAAGAGAGGAGGATGATATACTATGATCAAGAAGAGTGAAAGCTCTAAGCTTGGGGATGCCCCGTGGTTCATCCCTGCATATTTCAAGAAGACTCAAGCATCTAAGCTTGGGGATGCCCAAGGCATCCCCTTCTTCATCGACAACTTATCAGGTTTCCTCCCCTGAAACTATATTTTTATTCCATCACATCTTATGTGCTTTACTTGGAAAGTCTGTTTGTTTTTGTTTCTGTTTTTGTTTGAATAAATGCTTGTGTGGGAGAGAGACACGCTCCGCTGGTTCGTATGAACACATGTGTTCTTAGCTTTTAATGTTCATGGCGAAGGTTGAAACTGCTTCGTTCATTGTTATATGGTTGGAAACAGAAAATGCTGCATGTGGTAGATGCTATAATAATTTGATACTTGGCAATTGTTGTGCTCATATAGATCATGTTTAAGCTCTTGCATCATGTACTTTGCACCCATTAATGAAGAACTACATAGAGCTTGTTAAAATTTGGTTTGCATGATTGGTCTCTCTAAGTCTAGATATTTTCTGGTTAAGGTGTTTGAACAACAAGGAAGACGATGTAAAGTCTTATAATGCTTACAATATGTTCATATGTGAGTTTTGCTGCACCGGTTCATCCTTGTGTTTGTTTCAAATAACCTTGCTAGCCTAAACCTTGTATCGAGAGGGAATACTTCTCATGCATCCAAAATCCTTGAGCCAACCACTATGCCATTTGTGTCCACCATACCTACCTACTACATGGTATTTCTCCGCCATTCCAAAGTAAATTGCTTGAGTGCTACCTTTAAAATTTCTATTCTTTACCTTTACAATATATAGCTCATGGGACAAAATAGCTTAAAAACTATCGTGGTGAAGAATATGTACTTATGTGTCTTATTTCTTAGTAAGTTGCTTGTTGAGCGGTAACCATGTTTCTGGGGATGCCATCAACTTTTTACCTTTGTTGAATATCATGTGAGTTGCTATGCATGTTCGTCTTGTCTGAAGTAAGGGCGGTTTTCACAATCAAATGGTTTGAGTATGCATACTGTTAGAGAAGAACATTGGGCCGCTAACTAAAGCCATGAATCATGGTGGAAGTTTCAGTTTGGACATAAAACCTCAATCTCTTATGAGAATATTAACTGTTGAATGCTTAAGCATTAAAAGAGGAGTCCATTATCGGTTGTCTATGTTGTCCCGGTATGGGTGTCTAACTTGAAGAATGATCAAAAGCGAGAAATCCAATGCGAACTTTCTCCTTAGACCCTTGTACAGGCGGCATAGAGGTACCCCTTTGTGACACTTGGTTGAAACATATGTCATGCAATGATAATCCGTGTTAATCCAAGCTAATTAGGACAAGGTGCGGGCACTATTAGTATACTATGCATGAGGCTAGCAACTTGTAAGATATAATTTACATGATACATATGCTTTATTACTACCGTTGACAAAATTGTTTCATGTTTTCAAAACCAAAGCTCTAGCACAAATATAGCAATCGATGCTTTCCTCTTTGAAGGACCTTTCTTTTACTTTTATGTTGAGTCAGTTCACCTATCTCTCTCCACCTCAAGAAGCAAACACTTGTGTGAACTGTGCATTGATTCCTACATACTTGCATATTGCACTTGTTATATTACTTTACATTGACAATATCTATGAGATATACATGTTATAAGTTGAAAGCAACCGCTGAAACTTAATCTTCCTTTGTGTTGCTTCAATACCTTTACTTTGATTTATTGCTTTATGAGTTAACTCTTATGCAAGACTTATTGATGCTTGTCTTGAAGTACTATTCATGAAAAGTCTTTGCTTTATGATTCATTTGTTTACTCATGTCATTACCATTGTTTTTGATCGCTGCATTCATTACATATGCTTACAATAGTATGATCAAGGTTATGATGGCATGTCACTCCAGAAATTATCTTTGTTATCGTTTACCTGCTCGGGACGAGCAGGAACTAAGCTTGGGGATGCTGATACGTCTCCGACGTATCGATAATTTCTTATGTTCCATGCCACATTATTGATGATATCTACATGTTTTATGCATACTTTATGTCATTATTATGCGTTTTCCGGAACTAACCTATTGACGAGATGCCGAAGGGCCAGTTGCTGTTTTCTGCTGTTTTTGGTTTCAGAAATCCTAGTAAGGAAATATTCTCGGAATTGGACGAAATCAACGCCCAGCATCTTAGAATCCCCGGAGCTTCCAGAACACCCGAGAGCCGCCAGAGAGGGGCCACAGGGGGCCCACACATGGTGGCGGCGCGGCCCAGGAGGGGGGCGCGCCGCCCTAGTGTCTGGTGGCCCCAGACCCCTTCTGACGCCGCCCTTCCGCCTACTTAAGGTCTCCGTCGCGAAAACCCTACGACGTTCGACGAAACCAGAGAAAACCTTCCAGAGCCGTCGCCATCGCGAAGCCAAGATCTGGGGGACAGGAGTCTCTGTTCCGGCACGCCGCCGGGACTGGGAAGTGCCCCCGGAAGGCTTCTCCATCAACTCCACCGCCATCTTCATCAACGCTGCTATCTCCCATGAGGAGGGAGTAGTTCTCCGTCGAGGCTCGGGGCTGTACCGGTAGCTATGTGGTTCATCTCTCTCCTATGTACTTCAATACAATAATCTCATGAGCTGCCTTACATGATTGAGATTCATATGATGATGCTTGTAATCTAGATGTTATTATGCTAGTCAAGTGGGTTTTACTTATGTGATCTCCGGAGACTCCTTGTCCCACGTGTGTAAAGGTGACAGTGTGTGCACCGTGTGGGTCTCTTAGGCTATATTTCACAGAATACTTATTCACTGTTATGAATGGCATAGTGAAGTGCTTATTTATATCCCTTTATGATTGCAATGTGTTTTGTATCACAATATATCTGTGTGCTACTCTAGTGATGTTATTAAAGTAGTTTATTCCTCCTGCACGGTGTAATGGTGACAGTGTGTGCATCGTGTAGTACTTGGCGTAGGCTATGATTGTGATCTCTTGTAGATTATGAAGTTAACTATTGCTATGATAGTATTGATGTGATCTATTGCTCCTTTCGTAATGTGAAGGTGACAGTGTGCATGCTATGTTAGTACTTGGTTTGGTTATGTTGATCTGTTATGCACTCTAAGGTTATTTAAATATGAACATTGAATATTGTGGAGCTTGTTAACTCTGGCATTGAGGGTTCGTGTAATCCTACACAGTTAGTGGTGTTCATCATCCAACAAGAGGGTGTAGAGTCTAGCATCTATTTATTTATTCTGTTATGTGATCAATGTTGAGAGTGTCCACTAGTGAAAGTATGATCCCTAGGCCTTGTTCCTAAATACTGCTATCGCTGCTTGTTTACTGTTTTACTGCATCTTTACTTCCTGCAATATTACTACCATCAACTGCACGCCAGCAAGCACTTTTCTGGCGCCGTTACTACTGCTCATATTCATTCATACCACTTGTATTTCACTATCTCTTCGCCGAACTAGTGCACCTATTAGGTGTGTTGGGGACACAAGAGACTTCTTGCTTTGTGGTTGCAGGGTTGCATGAGAGGGATATCTTTGACCTCTTCCTCCCTGAGTTCGATAAACCTTGGGTGATCCACTTAAGGGAAACTTGCTGCTGTTCTACAAACCTCTGCTCTTGGAGGCCCAACACTGTCTACAAGAATAGAAGCACCCGTAGACATCAAACAGCTAACTACCGCGACAAATTTATCGATTTTTAGTCTATGTCGTTAATCATTATTTCCCTGAAGGGGTATGCTCGTCTTCCTGTCCTGCACTGCGCCATTATCTCTGTTCCTCTCAACCGTCGCTCGTGTCCCAGTCGGTGGCAATCGCCACTCATCTCTGGCTCTCCCCATCCACCGGGACTTGACGATTTCTTGCAATTCCGAACAGTAAGTGGGACTAAAACTGATCCCTTCCGGCCTTCACCGCAAGAGATTTATAATTCTTATTTTTTAAAAATAATTTATAATTCTTAAATCCCAATTGGCTCAGATTGCTGAATTATTTAAATTGTTTGAAGGTTTGGGTGGGTGAACTAACTCATTACGTGGATTGCATTTCCACGGTCAAGAGAAGCCTCAGAAAAAAATAGACTTTTTGAAGTTTGAGTGAGGATAATTGTCTTTAATTTAAGACAATCGGCTGAAAAACATGGAATTGTCTCTTCCTTTGTAAGCGAAAATGTGTGGAAGGGCGAGTACGGTTGACTAGAGATTATTACTCAATCCATCGCAATGTCAGAAAAGCTCCTAATAAGTTGGATACTGATGTGTACGGGACACTGCTAATTACTATTTACTTACTAGTATGTATTTCACTATTTCGGTACTAACTGTCTCTTTCTAATTTAGCCACTGCATCTGTTAGAGGTGATTTTCAGCAATGAAATAGTTAAGCATAATCACAATGGAGATGATTTCATGAATCACTGCATCATTAGTTTATTCGAGCAACGACTTCTATATTCAACTCCCCTTATGGATGTGATAGACATCTTTCTCACATGAATGACTGTAGAGGCCAAAAAAATAAAGGTAATTGCTTTTGTAATCCAGCATTATTTTGTTTTTTTTTCGAAATGGGATATTACCCGGTCGGTCGCTGCATCACTAGATGCACAGAACCTTTTATTAAAGCAAGTCAAAATATCTTAAAATTTACAACTCATGGATCAGATAGGGTCGATACAAGAATCAACCATCTGAACAAACTGTAAACTCTACTGGTACTAAGCATCATGCAGTCTACTAATAGGCCGCCATGTAGCCCGGTAGAAAATATCGTGTGTAACCATCTGTGGCCGGTTGCACCCAGTAACCACGCATTTCCGCTGATCCGCGGGGGATAGGAAACGTCATAATTGGATCTAGTGTCTAGTCATATCCAACTTTATTTTGGTAAGATATATTGTTGTTTCTTATTTACTAAGTTTGTGAAAAATACATTCTACAAATCTTGATTTATGCCAGTTACACATTTATCCATGCAGGCTATACGCATATATATCAAGGGTATGTTTTGTTGGCACATTATTCCTACTTGTTGTTGTTGACACCGGCGATCTTTTCTCTTGGCTTTGCCCCTGCACCTCGGGGTATGCCATGTTCCCGGTTTGTAGCTGGTGAGTGATTTTTGTGTTTTCAGGTTATAAGGCCTTGTTGGTATTGATCTTCACCTATTGGTAGGTTTGTAGGTGTTGCGGGGTGGCCTAAAGTTTATTTATGTATATACTCTTAGTCAGGCTTTGTTGAATAATTTAATAAAGATAATGTTGTATGCATCTCTTGGATCTAGAGGTTGGGGGGGCCTCATCCTTCCTTTTGAAAAAAGTAGGGTTACACCAACATGAGTTATGTGAATTGGGTGAAAGTGTTGTGCCCTTTTGAGGGCCGCTGTTCCGTGTTATATAAATGCACAGTTAACCAACACCGGGAGGATTACAACTACGAGATACAATCTTGATTAACATGTAAACAACTAATTACCGTACAACATATCAACAGGTCATTAAGTATAACATAGAGATACTAATTATAGTTAAACTATACTAACAAACTCTACCAATGTTGGCATTATTTTATTTTACATGCCAACCTGTAGTTTTGTCATCTATCCTTCTCCAAGTAACAACCATAAACACATATGCATTGTCATACAACTTGTCAAAGATGCGGAAATATGCGACTCTCCATGATTTCTTGAACAACAGAGCACAAAACACGAACCAGAGCCCTGCCATGAACCCTGATCCAAGTCCAAAATAAAAGAACACCACTGGCTCAGAAAACTTCTCACTTATCTTCTGATTCACATGCTTTGGTGGATTGTCTCCTGAGCAATTTCTTTCAAGAGGAGGCCCACACAGACCAGTGTTTCCAGTGTATATGGATGGGTTTTCCGTGTAGAGGGTGTCCAGTTGAGTTCCTGGTGGAATTCTTCCTGTAAGATTGTTATATGATAAATCCAATGAGCTTAAAAACGTCAAATCTGACAAGCTTGCTGGTATTTCACCATAAAGGTTGTTCCTTGAGAGGTCCAGTGATTCGACTGATTTCATAGCACCAATCTTCATGGGAATTTTTCCGCTCAAGTGATTCCATGATATGTTTAAATTCAAAAGTCCATTAAGAGATGTTATATCATCTGGAATTCCACCAGTTAAGTTGTTGAAGGATAGGTCAATACTGACCAAATCAAAAAATCCATTACCGTATTTAAGTTCTTGGCGCTTCATCACAACTGACCAAACTTCTGTAACTACATAGCTGTACCCGGAGAACTTGTCGTCCTTCAGTTTTTTTGGACCTGTGTAGGTCATTCCTGTTAATTTTGACAAGGGCCTTGGTATATCTCCAGATATACTATTTCCCGCTAAATTCAAGTGACGGAGGTGCCTAAGGTTTGTGATAGTCACCGGAATATCTCCATACAACAAGTTGTGGCTTAGCTGTAGATATCTCAAGTTTACCAAGTCTCCAATCCAGAACGGCAATTTACCACAGAAATTATTCCAGGAAAGATCAAGGAAAGCCAAACTCGAGTACTTTCGGAGTGATGATGGAAACTTGCCAGAAAAGCTATTGTTACTTAAGAGGATGAAAAGCAAGAGCTCATAAGAACACTGAGGAAGTTTGCCTTCTAGTAAGTTGTTTGATAAGTCCAGCACAACAAGATCCCTTAACTGACAAATATATTCAGGAATATGACCATTGAAGTAATTGAAGGACAAAGTCAACGTTATAAATGCTTGAGGTTGAGAATATATTGGAACAGGCCCAGAGAAAGCATTGTGTGATAAATCCAGGTTCTTTAAGTTCTTCAGATTAACCAGGTGTTCCTCCGTGACTTCACCGTTGAGATAATTGTTGCTAAGGTCTAGGTCGTACAAATTACCTAGGATACCAATCTTAGTTGGCACATTTCCAGTTAGAAGGTTGTTAGAAAGATCAAGGGATTCTAATCGAGTGCAACTCGCTAGCCCTTGCGGTATAGGTCCAGTAAGATAGTTATGCGAAAGGTCAAGCTCATATAAGCAAGTGCAGTTTCCAAGGCCCAGTGGTATAGCTCCATTAATATTGTTGTGCGAAAGTTTAAGGTCCTCTAATCTAGTATAACTATCTATCCCTGGCGGTATAGGCCCTGTAAGATTGTTACTTGAAAGAGAAACATGCTGCAGAGCTGTGCAATTCCCCAATCCTGACGGTATGGCTCCAGTAAGATAGTTGCTAGAAAGGTCAAGGTACTCTAAATAAGAGCAACTATCTATGCCTAGAGGTATAGTTCCAGCAATGCTATTGTTAGATAGGTCAAGCCAAGATAAGCTCCTTAACTGAATCATTCTGTGTGGCAGCATTCCGACCATATTGTTACCATTTAAGCTCAGTTCTTGCAATCTGGTGGATGGACATTGTGGTAACCTTTCTAGAAACTCTGTTATGTTTCCGTAGGAGAGACTCTCCTGAAGCCATACTATTTTCAAATCACATAGAATTTTCAAGTCTACTGTCAGTGTGGCTTTGTTACCCATGTAGCTCAAAAGCAGCCATCGGAGAGACGTCATATTTCCTAGTGCATCAGGAAATGGACCATCTAGAGTGGTTGCCGAAAGGTCGAGGTACTTGATGCTTGTTACGTTCCAAAACCAACTGGATGCAATTGAATGACCAAAGTGGTTGTTAGAGAGGTCAAGATGATGAAGATTTGTGAGGTTTAGGATTTGAAGGAATTGGTTTGCACTTGACAGTGAGCAGGAAGCAAGACGAAGGTCCTCCAAAGATGGAATCATGTTCAGCACAAGAGGCCAGTCAGCAATTGAGCTGAGGTTGGTATAACTCATATCAAGATGCACCAAGAGAGTTAGACGGGCTAGCCATGAGATATCTGTTAAGCCCATGCTCCTTCTGGAGTCATCATATAAGTGTGTGAGGTCAAGATATTCCAGCTTTGACAGGTTGCCAAGCTGGAGAGGCAATTCACCGGGGCAATTTAAATACGAGAGATCCAGATGTCTCAAGTTACTCAATGAACCCAGGAACTCTGGAAGACGGCCATCAGGCCCACACAGGAACGTCGATCGGAGATTTAGGTACTCCAGATGCTTTAGAGAAAGCAAGGAAGGACTTATCTGGCCTTGTAAATAACTTCCACTAAGGTCAAGCTCCATAACATGGCCGGTTACGCTGTTGCAGGTAATGCGTTTCCATTGGCAGCAATCTTGGCTCTCCTGTTGCCACGACCAGAGGTCCTCCTTTTCGGCGATGCCTTGCTTGATTGCCAGCAAGGCGTCCCTCTCCTGCGGTCTGCAGCTCGCGGGGGCGGCGCGTGCCGCGCCGGCGACGAGGAAGAAACTGCTCCAAGCCGCCGCTGCTGCCATCAGTAGCAAGACCAACTTGGCAGGCGTGTGACCCATGGTGCAGTGTCAGTGTGTTTAGTGGCAGTGATCACACAGATCGGTGCAGCTTCAGTGACTGGTTTGCTTTCAATTGCTACCAAGAGTTCAGTTTTTTTCTTAAGAGTTGTATACGTGTATATCAAGCTGGGCTTGAGAAGTACAGTATACGTCATGAGGAGGTACGTATTTATAATAATCGTAGAGAGCTCCGTGTGGGCGGATGAAGTACGTATTTATAATACTCTAGTTCAGTGCGGTTAGGCCTGTGTGCACCTTCGAAGTAATTGACACGTACTGCGGTTCAAGAAAGCCGTCGTTCAGTCGCGGCACGAGATTTCGCCGTGCGTGACTGGTACGTCGGAGGGCTGGGTGGATCAGGTCATCACGATTTGAGCATAGAAGGGGCAAGATGAAAGAGGCCATAAAATATAAACAAAACTAACACTGTACCAAATCTTACATGCAGCGATAATATCCAATAGTAACAACACAAGTTTAGTACTTAAAAGTTGTATTTGTTTTCTTTTTCTTTAGTGTAACTTTACAACTACCAAACTCATCAAACAATCCTATAATCTCATCCTACTCCCTCCGTCTCTAAATACCTTTAGCCAAAGTATAGTCTAAAATATAACTTTTTTCGATATCTAGGTCCACTAAACCTGCAACGAGTATTTACTGCAAGAGGGAGTAACAATTATATAAAATAGGGGAAGCATAAAAGGTAAATCATATAATAGTTGGACCTTCAATTTATCATTTATCCTTCTATATGTAACTCTAGAATGTACAATTATATGTACACTCCTTAATGGATCCAATTAACAAAGATGCCCCCCCCCCCCCATGTTGACTAATAGTTGCAAATACATTTATAAATTGTTATATAGGGTACGGATTACCTTAGGCTTACTCCCTTCGTCCACAAATAAATGTAAGTTTAGCTTTGTTTTAAGTCAAAAATTATGAAATTTGACCAACTCTCTAGAAAAAGTTACAATATTTATGCCACAAATTTAGTATCACTAGGTTCATCCTCACATGTAATTTTATAATAGACCAATTTATTCTTACATATGTTGCTACTTTTGTGTAAAAACGTTGGTCAAATAAAAAATTGACTTCAGAAAAGGTAAATGTACATTTATTCACAGATAGCATGAGTATGTGTAACAGCCGTCGCTAGTCGCTAGGTGGTTAAGAAAGCCTTTTGTAATTTTTAGTACTTTTAGGTTTCTTTGTAATGTTGTTGAGGATAATAAATAGATCGGTGGACTTTTTGAAGAAAAAAAACACCACGAGGTCAAAGTGGTCCCTCGATTTAAACAATGGTCATCGTCGGCTGCAGAGTAGCAACGACATGTGTGTCATTTCGGCGATCGGCACTCGACGAAGCATTCGAGGCTCGGACCAGAGGGACCTTTGCTATGTCATGGGTGTCATTTTGTTAACATGTGTTGTCATGCATGGGATACGTGTAGGGGTGTAAACGGATCAGATCGGTTCGAATTTTGCTCATATCATATATTTTACCATATATTTTTCTTTGATTCAGATCGGAGCGGATATTGATCGGTTTCAGATTCAAATGCATATATACCAGACTACGGATTCGAATTGGAAATGGGATGGACTTGGACCGGAAATAAAAAGCAGTCGAATATATGCTCTTATTGGTATATAGTTAAAGTTTTTGCAAATCTTGATAGAGATTTAAACTTTCAGGCTTGTGTAGTTAAGAGAAGGGAGACATAATATGCTTAAACTCAAGCATTGATAGAAATTTAGAGCAAAATGTGCTCGTCAATAAATTTGGTAGTCAATAAATTTGGTAGTTCAATAACTACTAACCTTGCAAGATTGACCTTGGTTATTGACTCAAAAATCAGATTATCCGGTTTAGAACCTTTGGATTATCCTAATTAAATTTTTGATAATCCATATTCGCATGCTATTTGCTACGCCATATCCTATACCGTATTCGTAGCACCACTTTAGAATCGGATATCCTTATCAGCTATTGTTTAAAATCGGATAAAAACATCTTAAAATGGTTTCGGTGCCAGTTTCGATGCGGAAATTATCCTATCCATTTGCGCCCCCTAGATACGTGCAACTAGGCGTGACCATCCTTCTAATTTTGTTTTTGTGCGCTGCGCTCGTGGGTTTGGCCCGTTCAACGATTGGACATCGTGATAATTGAGATGGTTACTTCAAAAGAAATATTAGAATGGTAGCCACCGTCTTGTAATGTATCTTACTCAGCCGTGGAGATGTTGCAGCCACAAAAAAATATAGTTCTAAGATCAGCAACAAAGTAGAACTGAAAAGAGGGCACTAGGATTTTGATTCTAGTCAATCGATAGGTGGAGCGTTTGATCTCGGGCGTTCTAGGCTGAACTTGTCGATGGACGCTGACTGCTTTTTCTGCTCTCCGGAGAAAACTGGAGGCGTGTGGAATGATTAGCGTCCCATCCAAGAGCCATTGTTGCCTACTTTATTTTATTATTAGAATTATTTTTATTACTTAAGCGTCCAATTAAGTGTTGATACGCTGTGGATGCCTAAATCCGTATTGAACAATAAAATTGAAAAATGCCATAAATAGTAAACAAATCAGACACGTCTTAGATTTATTTAATATCGGACAATCAGTCATTAGATTAAATGCATCAAGATTTGTGCAATCTTGTTGTTTTGCGTCGAGCGTCCTTTTACTCCACGGACTTTTGGCCACGAGCTGCCGC
Organism: Lolium perenne; assembly: GCF_019359855.2. NCBI lineage: Eukaryota > Viridiplantae > Streptophyta > Magnoliopsida > Poales > Poaceae > Lolium > Lolium perenne. Next base: position 37,601,785 of record NC_067250.2, read on the forward strand.
TGGCTATTGCTTGGGCTGTTTCTTTGGCATTGGCGTCTTTGCTTTGCTTCTTTGCCATGCCCTTGTAGCATGTGATGTTCAACATTTTATTTCAATTTGTTGCTTTTTGTGTGCTTTGCTATTGTTCTTTGTAACAGAAAACAAAAGTGACACATGTGTTGCCACTGAGCAAAGTGTTTCATACCATTGGATTACGTTCTCATTCGTGCTAGTTAAGATAGTTACAAATTGGTTGTGTCTGGAATTTTTCTAGTTGCGTGTGGATCACAATTGAGAGTTTTTCCAGTTGCATGTGGGTTTTCAGTTGCATGTGGATTGTAACATTACATGTGGGCCGCTATTGAGTTTTTCCCAGTTGCACGCAAAATTCAAGCGAGATTTTTCCCTATCACACATGAGCTTTTCCCAGTTGTATGTGGGTCACAACAGAGATTTTCACCAGTTACATGTGGATCGCAACTGAAATTTTATCCAGTTGCATGGGGAGGGCAACTGAAATTTCCTAGTTACATATTGGTCGCAACTAAGCTTTTTCCGCATGTAGATTGTAAGTGGGACATTTCCCTGAGAATTTCGTAATAATTATATGTGGGTCTCAACTGAGATTTTCCTGGTTGCGTATACTTCCTCCGTTTGGATATGTAAAATGTTTAGGTATTTTCTTTGGTTCATCCATTTTAGTTTGTATCTAGTCTATTTTTAGTATGTAGGTTTATCCACTTTAGTATGTATCTAGTATACTTTAAAAGCACCTAAAATATCTTATATTGATTCACAGAGGGAGTAGATCGTAACTGAGATTTTCCCGGTTGCATGTGGATCATAAATGAGATTTTTTGGTTGAATGTACATTGCAATTGAGATTTTTCTTGTTGCACGCAACTAAAAGTTTTCCGATTACATGTGAGTTATAAGTGATATTTTTATGTTGCGCGTTGATGTAACGGGTATTTTCCAGACACTTCAGACGATCCCTTATTTTCTTTTTTGCGGGGTGGACGTTCCCTTGTTCACCAGCTGGAAAAGCACGTCTGAGAAGAAAGAATTCATATATGTTACAAGTTGGAACAGCACGGTACATGAGAAGAAAAGGAAAGAGCCATAGACTGGAGTGGGCTGAGAAAACATTAGGTTATGCCAATCCATTTTAGTACGAAAGATAATTAATAAAAGTAGCAAGCGTTGAATATCAACGCACTAACGCGGTCGGCTAAGATTTAATAAATCTCAGTCACCTTATCACTAGCCAGGCCATAAAGAAATAAGGCATAAATTATTTGTGTGAGAATATATATACACTCGTATGTGTATATTAAATTTAAGAGTGAATTCCACTTTTTACCCTATCGAGGGTCCAAATATTCTAAAATGCATAATATAGATGATTTTTTATTCAACAGGGCAATTAGTGTCACAACTGTAGAACTACAAGGTAAAAAGTGGAATTCACTCCGAAAACTCGTTTTGGAACCCAGGTCCAGATGCTCCCGTTACGGGGACCAACCATTGGCTTCCACCTCAGAAAGATTCGTTGTATTTGTAGTACGGAGTAGTATTCTGGAGTAGGCTGTGCTTTATAAACAGTGTACATGGGAAGCAGCTGCAAGCATTTAATCTATGCTTCCGCTGGTCCTGGACGGAACAAACGGCACACACCGTCAAGACTGTCGCGTCTCTATTTGGTTTGTCACGGTTCCTACCCTCGTCGAGGCGTCACCAGATTGGAGCTCGTGGGAGCATAGCCCAGGCGGTCATACGAGCAAGTGAAGAATTGAAGAACACACGGTTCTTGGAGCTGGCGTATAATTTTTGGAAGGAAGAAAAATGCTTTTTACCTTTTTCTATTAATTACGAAGAAAAAGTACCCAGTTAATTAATAAAAAACTAGGCAAAAGTCTTACAACAAAATCAACTCGATATGGGGCCATGCCCACACAACCGAGCCAAACACCACAACTGGAGAGAAGATGACGTGACTTCTATGGGAGGAGCAGACAAAGAACACTCAAATGAAGAAGAATTTAAACCTTCTGAGGAGCACTCCACACGTATAAAACTTTGGGGCCGCCCCCCCGACGTCCAGCAGCTCTATCACACCTAGCAAACCGCTCGCACTTGAGTCATGACGTCGGATGATTCAGCCACCCGCAACACATGTTGCACATGGTAAACCGCTCGCAGACCCGGTTGCCGCACCAACATCAGGGGGTGTTGCGCCAGCCTAAAAGCCCAAACTCCTCTAAGGCGTGTCAGCCGAGCCGAGAATGTTGCCACACTAGCGACACAGAACATCTTATGTTGCTACCCACCATGGTTCCCGATGCCGCCACCTCGACGTACAAGCACCACCTCCATCTTCCGCATGTCCCTCCAATTGGTACTGACTCCAATAACGAGGCCCAAGAGGTAAGTGGTGTGAGACGCCACCCTCGTCCGATCCCCGGCGGGATCTAAAGTTTGCCCCGGAGTTCTCCAAAGTGGAGGAGCGGACAACTGCGTCACCGATGCCTTCAAGATGGTAGCGGCGCTAACAAGTTCCACCATCGTCTGACCTTTTCCACAAGTCGGGACCAAGGCCTTAGCCCAAGATTGTATCTCAACCACCACATGAACCTGGCCAATCGAACCACCACAACCCAACCATGCCCGACGCTCGCCAGGCCCATGCGCCCGATGATAACACCGCTACCACATGCAGAACTAGGTGTCGGGGCCCAGAGCCACACCATAGTTGGATGCCCCATAGCCTGCCATGAAAACTAGCTGACCTCTCCAAACGAAGAGATCAACCGCCACCACCCGAAGTCGTTGCTCCGATAAACGGAGCCAGAGCATACCAAAGTCCGTCGAGCCACCCACCTCCACTCGCGTAGCAGGACAGGTGAGAGACCATTGGCCAAAACCACCAGATCTTTGCCGCCAAGGCTCTGTTGGGAGCCCCGTAGATTTGCCGGCAATCCTCAATGTCGTCAAAGAAGAAACAGCGGCGTGGTGCACCAACTGGGTCACGGCCACGTGCAGATGCCACTGCCCACGGAGCCTAGATCAGGCCCGAGCGGACCTGTGTGGCCTCCACCGTATCTGAGGTCATCGTTTGTTTCCATCTTGTCGCCGGTCGACTCGCTCGTCCCGCCGCAAGGTTGCGTCTGCCCCCGCCTCTGAGCCATCGACGACACCATGCATTTGAGCATGGCCTCGTCACACAACTTCGTGCCTGAGAGCTGCACTCCGTGTTCATCGCTACTCACCCACACCTCCTTTGGAGACGGGACCCACCGCCACCGCGACGAGGCCGGCGGTAGCGACGGCGAGGGGCCTAGATGGGGGGCTCTAGGTGGGGGCTAGATTTCCTTCGAGTTGCTCAGGAGCGACGCAGGGGTCGGGGTACCGGCGGCCGATCGCGCTCTCGTATATATACGTGAAGAATTGAAGACTTGAGGAGACGTGTATCCTGCGGCGTACATCACATTCAAATTGGCAGTTCATCCTTAGACCCGCTTGGCGCTGCCCACGACGGCGTGTCGTTGCCGGCGTGCTCGACAAGCTGCAACATACAAGCGCATATGCATAAGAGCATCTCCACCGACGCTCCCAATAGCGCTCCCAAGAGCTCTATTGGGATTATAGTGAGAGAAATCATCCACACCGACACTCCCCAAAAAGCGTTGGCATGTTCTGGAGCCCTATAAAAGCGCCGACCGGCGCGCCCGAAAGGATCCCTATGCGAAGGGCTTCGATCGGGATCACCGGCGCCTCTTCAATAACAACACCATGTCGAATTCCTGAAGTTTGGGGGACTTTTTATAGGGCTCGGTGAAGGTACCAGTGTGGGAACAACATCCAAAAAGAGAATGTTGTGCCGGCGCTCCACATACGGTAGTGTCGATACTCCTACCGATGCCCTAGTGTCGACACTCCTACCGATGCCTATTTGGGAGACGCCGGTAGAGATGCTCTAATACATCTAAGCTAGTTCCTTAAAGGCGCACATGCATATTTGGATCCACATGCTAGCAGTCCTCCTGCATGTATTAAATAAAAGGTCGACAATTCATCCATCTACATAAAACCTAGACCACCAGTCCATGTCCATCCGGCAGTTTGGTCAGCTCCACACTAACGGCCGATTCAAAATTCCCATCCAGCCATGGGCCTAGCTCTCAATACCCGTTCAACAGTACACCAATTTCTGCAGGCACGTATCTGACACGAAAGTGCTTTTGGCACAGATCTAGATAGTACGTTTGTTGGTACAGATTTCAGGAGTAGCTAGACTCGGGAGCCAAAACGCTGCCCCCAATTCACTCTAAATTTAAACCTAAGAATATAAAAAGGTAGCCAACACAACAATAACAAATTGTATTGTTCATAATATAATTATTAGACGTATACTAATCATTGTATAACAAAGTTTCATTTTCCTTTTTTTATGTGTAGATCACATACGTTAGCTTTTTTTTTTTTGAAAATTTCACGAGTGCATGAATTATTTCAAAGTTCTAATCATTTAAATAGTATTTTTTTAAACAATCAAGTCTGTCTACCCCAGGCTCTCCGCCATATTTCCAGCTCTGGCCATTAGTTTGAAGATTCTTACGTATGACAAAGATAATGACTCCTAGCATCGTTTGTTCATTTTGCCGGGTTTTTTCTCCCCTTAGGTACCTATGTCCCTCACTCAAAGATTAACATTCTTGCAGCGGACAGCCTGACACTACATAACACAATCAAGTCAACATCACAAAATTACCAAACTCTAAAATGTACGCATCTCATTGTGCTTGCCCCTGGTCGGCTGGTCCCGATATGACGATTCCTCATGCGGACTACTACGGAGCGGTGTAGCCCTTAAACCGCCCGTGATCAGAAAGACTATACTCCTCCTTTTTTTTATTTACTTCGTGTTTTAGGTCAACTCATGTCAAATTTTGTCGATTTTGGCTAGTAATATAGAAAATATCATCCTGTGTAATACCTTATGCATATAATATGATAATATACTTTATGATGATTTTATTTGCATAGAATTTACGTTGTAGATGTTGATATTTTTCTACTATAAAAAATTGATCAAGCTATATAAAATTTAACTTTGTCCAAACCTAATCGCAAAGTAATTATGAACAAAGGGTCCTAGCAGGGAAACTCTGCCTACGCCGTCTCCGTACTGAACCGACCCGGCTTAGGTTCACCGACGGGCGAAAAAGATTGAAGTCTAGCGAACTGGACAGACGGTGCCGCCCACAGGGCACATGTCGGCACGACGGAGAGAGGCAGCCAGAGTGCAGCTCGTACGTCACATGTACTAGTACGTGGCAGCTTCCCCATCGGTCATGCCCAGACCGGCCGATACCAGCCAAAAGGTAACGTCCGCGTAGGCATAGGACCATGCTTTCCTTCTCTTTTATCTCCCTGCCTTGAAAGCTGTACGTTGTCTTTGAGCCTTTGGCAAAGGCTATTGCGCAGGTAGGTATCGCACCGAATTACTGTTGCAGGAGATCGAGTGAAATGCAACAACAGTCCCAAAAGTTACCGGCGATGTCCGAAAAGGTCCTGAAACTCAGAAAATGCATCAAAACAGTCCCAGAACTTGTCCTCAATGTTCACATACGGTCCTATATACGTATAGAGGTAACGTGGCAATGTAAATGGACCCACTCAGGCGGTGCTGGATGGCCCACGACGGCCGCGCGTTCTGCCATAGAGAAACTTGCGGCAAAGAGGTAATGCAGCTGCTTATCCATTGAGTTTTGCCGTGGCTAGGTTTCATTTTTCATTGCCGGCATCCAATCAATGAGTAGATGGAGTTTGCTGTAATAGCAGTGTAGTATACTACTTGTGATCTGTCTCGTGGGAGTTGTGATGTACAAGTACGTCATCAGACTTGTGATGTTGAACTCTTGATGACTTGCATGATCATACTTGTTATGGTGTTGAATTCATAGTAGGTTTTCAAACTGTTGATTATTTCGGCTGTTTGAGAAAATAGGGGAGATCATGCAAAAATAATAATTCGGTACAGTAGTAGTAGTAGTAGTTGATTAATATATTTAGTGCAGGTTTGCTCCAACTGCTGTTGTCATGTAATTTGATGGGTATAAATAGTAAGTATTGAGGTCCCAAATGATGGTGTGCAAATTCAGTTAAACTAAATTGCCGTGGGGCGCAGGCGGAGTCAACACGGTTTGGTTAGGCGTGCTCGTGTGGATCGTGAATGTGTTGGGCGACAAGTGCAGCGGTGGATGAAGCGAGCATGCATGAAATCTGGTTAACCACCTACGGATGAGGCGAGCAAGCATGCATGAAATCTGGTTAACCACCTACGGATGAGGCGAGCGAGCATGCCTTCAACAAGGTAACGACGCGTGAAACGCTGCCATCGCCCGCCGTGACTGGAGTCGGGGCTCAGTTTTCACCGGCATCCGCGCTTTCCCAACTCGCTTTCGAGACCAACCGGCCAACCACCTCCGGCGAAGGAGGAGGCCGCCACCACCATGCCCAGGCAGCCACCCATGGCGTCCTCGTGCCTCGGAACAGCCTAGAAACCTGCATGAATCCGGCGTCGTTGTCAACGCAACAGGATGACCGCGGCCCTCCCGAGCTCGTCAGGGTCCAGATCGGACCCGAACCACCGCCGCCGCCCGCCAAACGCTGGAGATCATCGGGAATATCTGGTCGCCACTGCTCCATGGCACCACCGTCGACCAGGCCGATGCGGATCGCCGCCGCCGGCGGTGCGAAACCGCGCCCCCACGCCTGTCGCGGTCGAGGAAGTCCGCCGCCACCGCCATGCCTCAAGGGCTTTGCCCGGCGGCGCCTCATGCGGCGGCGGCGTGAGGGAGGCGCCCAAGGGAGGGGGAGGAGGGGAGCGGCTGGGGGCCGCCCGGCGCGGGTGCGGGAGGGTTCTGGTTAGGGTGCGTAATAAGGTCAATTTGATATACATGTACACAGCATGTACATGTACGTGCATAACTGATGATGTATTTGTTTGTAAATTAGAAAAGAAAGGGAAAAAAGAAACTCAGGCAATTTGCGGAGCTGGCAGGCTGAACTGCTGAACATAGAAGTGTATTATTTCAAAAAGAAAAAAAATGTACATAGAAAGATACGTTTTGTCGTTCCCGTTGAGGAGCGGATGGATTGAGCGAAAAAAACTTAAACCGAAGAAGACGCTAGCTAGCTGATGGATGAAGATTCATGTTAAGTTTGTGTAGAAAGTGCAAATCCATCGCGGCAGTCCATCGCATTGCGAATTCATGCACAACGTGCAGCCGTCGCGGGCCCGTCAAGACCGTACCATTCCATTGGTTCCACTTGCATTGCCACGTCACCTATATACGTATCTAGGACCGTACGTAGACATTGAGAATATGTTTCAGAACTGTTTTGATGCATTCGTGAGTTTCAGGACCGTTTCAGACATCGTCGGTGACTTCTGTGATTATTGATGCATTTCACTCCAGGAGATCTCTAACTTTGGATGGTCCTTTTTCTTTTTATCCTAGATTCTGTCTCTTTTGGAGGGCCCTTTATACTTCAACCGTTCCATGAAATATGTCCGAAGTTTGCTTAAATGTGAGGTCATCTCCATAAAATGAACCGATCCGAGTAAGGACTCGGGAGAGGAGAGAGGCGGCATCGACAAAACCCATCTACGGTTCCGTATTTCTCGCCCGCGACACCGTTGGTCCACTCCACCTCCGGTGGCCTTGGGCTCTTGGAGGTGTGGCGGACCATGGACTCTCGCCGGCGGGGAGTTTTTCTTTTTTTTAGGTTGTTTTTTGGTGTCTTCGAAATGTTGAGACGACGGCTACATCCTGAAATAAGAATAAGATTCTCCTTGTCCTATCCTCGCTCCGGTCGTGTGCCTAGCATTGGTAGAGGACGCCTGGAGTCATGTGCTTGGCTGATCTGCTGGGATCCGGACGATTTTCATATATGTTCGTTTGTCCAGTTTCATGTCAATCTCTTCCGATCTATGATTGTCGTCATTGGAGATGGTTGTTGCTCCGGTACGCTGGTCTTTTGGGGCCTTAACATGACGACTTCTCGTCTCTCTACTACAACAAATTCTAGTTCGATAAGCTTTGCCCAACTTCAGTGATATAATCATCGGTAGGTGGTCCGAGTAACTATTTGTAACTTTTATTACTTTCTAAGCTACTTGTATTATTGTTGATGATTATTAATGCATCGGTGAAATTTTTCAAAAAAATAATAATATATCTAATCACTAAATAGTGTCTAGATACGTCTGATTTTAAATAAATTTTTGACATATTTCATGAGACGAATCAAAGTATTACCTGTAAAGTCATCGGCGACCGATAGATCGACCGATCCCAGATCAACGCAAAGCCAGCCGCTCCATGGAGCATAGTCACACGGTTACGGACATAGGCCGGCTCCATGTTTCCTTTCCTCTCGCCGCACGCCGCAGACAAGGCCACACCCTTTACATTTTACTATACGACCACACTTGCAAAGCCACTCGAAAGCAAGAACCAAAAGGAGCGCATTGCTTCAGCCACGATCCACCAATCTTGTTACACTTTGATAACTCTTAATAGTTTTTTCTTAGACTTCTAAAGGTGTGTTTGGTTGGTGACACCAAGTGAAATGTAATGGATGGTTTCGCACCTAGATCCTATTTCCGTGTTTAGTTGGAAAATTGAACGGGACGAGATGGTTTCTCAAAAGAGAATATTCCATCAAGATCCTAAATGCACCCAATCCTCAAAATCAGCGAAATCTCCTCATTACTCTATGTTAAAGCCACCCACACTCACTTAACTCCTCTATTTTCTCGTAACTTTATTCTGCTAAACACACCCCACATATGCTAACATCTTATATTCGCGGAATCTGTTACATTTCACTCTCCAACTAAACACAAGAATGAAACAAATCAATTCTTTTGGAATAAAACCATGACACTACATTCCACTTTGTTCTCAAACCAAACACACCATAAATTATCCTTTTCTTTTTGAACCGGATGGCCCTGCAACCACCTTCAGCAATTTAACACCATTTAGCTTGTATGGAATACCACTCTATTTCATAATACTAGATTAAAGTGACTTTCACCGGTGAACCGAAGAAAGGAGATGACATAAAACAAATTAAACCGACCATCCAGACAAATAATTTAGCATGACACGTAGTACTTCGAAGCTCGATCCAATCTTTGGAAAGGAACCCCACGCTCTACCATTACCCGGCCACGTATACTGAAACAGGAACACGACGCGACATGCATGGGCCCTCTGTTGGAAAACGGTGGCCCTGCCGGGTTTTTTTTTTTTTTGAGAGCAACCACACGTTTCATTAATCGAAAAGCCGGGTTAGCTGCTAAGCCGTCCAAGTTTTGGGTTTGCATGTGATCTTTGAAAGAACGTTCTAGGTTTTGTACTTATTATACTCCATAAGAGAGGAGACAGGAGACTGATGATACTACGTGATGATTATATCCCGTTAGATCCTAGCATGGTCTGTCTATTTGTTGGAATATATTAGCACAACATGTTAGCCGACATATTTTAAGTGTCTCCGAAATAGAATGCTATTTTAACAGCTTTCTATTCAGAGGAGGAAGTTAATAAAGCTATTTTTCAAATGAAATATAACAAAGCCCCGGATCTAGATGGTTTATTTGCTGAATTCTATCAGAATTTTTTGACACCATTAAATCGGACCTTCTGCAGATGTTCAGTGTTTTACACGCTGAACAGTTGGAGTTATTCCTTCTAAATTTTGGTGAAGTTGTCTTATTACCTAAGGTTAAGGAGGCAGAAAGGATTCAGCAATATAGACCTCACTACGGGAAAACAAGACTTTGTCGTGCAACTATTTGCACGATAAAGGGCCCTATATGCACGGCAAAGGCTTTGTCGTGCGACGCCGCATGGCAAAGGTCGCACGGCAATGCTATTGACGGCAAAGACTTCTTTGCCGTGCGAATCGCCAACGTTGCACGGCAAAGACTTTGCCGTGCGATGCCGGATGGCAAAGGTCGCTTCTTTGCCCCGTGTCAAACATGTTTTATCTAAAAAAAAAGGCCCCAAACTGGCCGGTCTGGGATTCAAACCTAGGACGCAGAGTAGGGAAAGCGTGCAACCTTGCCACTGGCTAAGTGTTCGTTTGTTGATAATATACCATGTCAAGCCTTTTGAGCGGAGAAGAAATCCAGTTTTTACATCTTTGCCGTGCGCTTACACTAGGCAAATACTTCTTTACCGTGTGTTTGTTAAAAACACAAGGCAAAGGCTTGCTTTACCGTGCGTTTGTTAAAAACACTAGGCAAAAGCGTGCACAGCGATGCCTTTTGTGCTTTGCCGTGTTCGGAGGCTTTGCCGTGCTCCTTGATACGGCTTTGCCGTCGACATTTTCTTTACCGTGCGCCCGAGGGGTCTTTGCCGTCCAGAGGTCTTTGCCGTGCGTTTTCCTTCATTCTTTGCCATGCGGCCATTCTTTGCCGTGCAGTTTCGTGACATCGCACGGCAAAGACTTCTTTGTCGTGCGCAGGCGCATAGCAAAGACGCGCCGCACGACAGTGCCTTTTTTTCCCCGTAGTGCCTATCTGTCTCTTGTTTCAAGATATTCTCGAAAGTTGCCACCATTAGACTGAATACAGTGGTTGATCGTGTAGTGAGGCCGTCATAGACCGCATTCATGCAAGGACGTAATATCCTAGATGGGGTAGTGGTCCTACACGAGGCAGTTCATGAAATGCACACCAGAAAGTTGAATGAGGTTATTTTAAAACTTGATTTCGAGAAGGCTTATGATAAAGTTAAGTGGTCTTTCCTTCATCAGACACTCAGGATGAAAGGTTTTTCACTAGAGTGTAGAGCGTTGATCAATGATTTCGTGTCTGGAACAAGCGTTGCGATCTGTGTTAATGATGACACGGGACGTTTTTTCCAGACAAGAAAAGATTTGCGCCAACGTGACCCTCTATCACCACTTTTATTCAATATTGTGGCTGATATGCTTCCCATTTTGGTCGAATAAGCTAAATTTGATGACCAAATTGAAGGGGTGATCCCACATCTGGTTGATGGTGTTTATCAATCCTTCAATACGTTGATGATATAATTTTATTTATGGAACATGAACTTGATAAAGCTCGAAATTTAAAACTAATCTTGGTGGCTTTCGAGCAATTGTCGGGTTTCAAAATCAACTTTCATAAAAGTGAATTATTTTGTTTTGGCAGGACTCAGTTGCCGAATACACGGAACTGTTTGGTTGTGCGCAAGGACAGTTTCCTATCAACTATTTGGGAATTCCGGTTCATTATCGGAGATTAACAATTGTTGAGTGGAAGCTAGTCAAGGAAAGACTTCGAAAACGGCTTAGTAGTTGGAAATGCAAAGTGCTATCCCTGGGAGCAAGACTGGTACTCATTAATTCAGTGCTAACAAATATGGTGATGTATATGATATCCTTCTTCCTTTTGCCAAAAGTTGTATTACACAAGATCGATTATTGTAGATCGAGATTTTTTTGGCAAGGGGATAGTGAAAAAAGAAGTATCAACTGGTTAAGTGGACTGTTGTATGTCGACCCAAAAGATATGGGTGGGTTGGGGGTTCATGAACTGGAGGTAAAAAAACTCGGCCTTATTAGGTAAATGACTTTTCAAGCTATTAACCGAAGCTGGCAAATGGCAGACCCTTGTTAAGAGAAAGTACATTGGCGAGAAAACATTATTCCAAATCCTTTGGAAACTGGGAGACTCGCATTTCTCGGCTGGCTTAATGGCTACGGAGAATTTTTCTTCAGATATGGTACTTTCTCCATCAAGGATGGATCGCAGATACGGTTCTTTGAGGATACCTAGTTATGAAATAGACCTCTCTCTGAACAATATCTGGCGTTATATAGCATTGTTCGTCGCAAAAGTGATACCATTGCTTTAGTAATGGCGACCTCACCACCGTCTGTGACGTTTAGACGAGATTTATACGACCCTAGACTTCTTGCGTGGAATGTCTTACTGCTTCGTTTGGAATCCATTCAATTGTCTGAAGGACCGGATGAATTTCGTTGGAACTTACAAACCAACGGAAAGTTCACACTAAGTTCACTGCACAATGCAATCATCCAACCTGAAATAGCAGTTGATAAAAAACAAGAAGATTTAGAAGATGAAAATTCCGCTAAACATTAAGATATCTAGCTGGTATTTACGTCGAGGGTAATCCTAACCAAAGATAATCTTGTGAAACGTAATTGGCTTGGGAGCAGACAGTGTGTTTTTTGTCATCACAATGAGACGATTAAACACTTGTTCTTCCAGTGCCGCTTTGCCAGGTCTATATGGTCATGCATCCAAGTAGCTTCTGATCTGTATCCTCCGACTAGTGTGGCTCATATCTTTGGTAATTGGCTTCATGGTATTGATCACAGGTTTAGAACGCTTAAACGCTTGCCGTTATATGGTCGCTACGGCTATACAGAAATGACAAAGTTTTTAATGATATAAATTGCTCTCTCTTGCAAGTTATTTACAGATGTACCTCTATTCTTCGTTCGTGGTCTGCACTCCAAAGGGTCGAGAACCGCGACCTCTTTACGGATGTATGTACGCGGTTGGAGGATACGGCGAGGGATATTTTTTCCCTCCAAGGGTGGCAGGCTGGCAGCATAATCAAAAGATTGGACCACCACCATCATCCTAGGCGGTTCTACAATTGCTCAATCACTGAAATGTAATTTTCCTTTTTTGTTTTCATTTTAGAATTTTTGAGACTTTTAAACGGCTATGCGCATATTAGCTATGCAGAGATCGGGTGTAATTTCTTATCAAAATAATAAAGCGCTCATCTATTATATACTAAAAGCACAATACAGGGTCTAAAATAAAGACACCACGTTAAACCACATCATTCTAATTATTTTGTCAATTAGATCTAAAATTTACGGCTAAGATTTATGTCGTTGCGTAACATGTAGGGGCTCATAATATTTTAGATGTATCAAACTGTCACGTTAGTGGATCTACATTTGTTACATGGTAAAAAAACAGAATTGATTATGTGTCACATCTCACGTTGAAAGGAAAGAAACGTGAGTCCCTCAGATGCACGAGTGAATCGCACAGCGCAGGTCCACCATTCATTTTAGAAAAAAAAACCTATTTACAGCTTACGAAAGTGGCCGTGCGAGTCTAAGATTCCTAGACCAGTAACCCAGATATGAATGGAAACTATGAATGGAAACTAGACAACATCAATCCTCATCATTTTCATCATATCTACAATTTATGGTTACCATTAAAAAAAATTATGAGACGTACGTGCACAAGCGTAAGTCAATTTTAGGTGATTGTTTGGAGAAATCTATCTAGCTTACGTACATAATCATTTTTCCAAAACTAAACAATATGGATCTGTTCAAAAATAATTATTAGGTAAGCCAATGGCCTCGACAAAAAGCCATCGACGTAGAATACAGGCCGTCGGTGTATGCCGATTTTCCGGTATTGTATAGGCCACAAAAAATGTCTGGCATGGTTACGCTCCCACGTTCGCTGGTGGCCAATTTTGAAAATTTTGAAATTGGTAGTTCGAAGTTTCGTGAACTCTATTTTTTGTGTGTGCTAATAGGTATACATGGTCTGTGTATTTGTGCAAAGTTTCTGTAAAAGATCCGTTGTATTATAAGCAACAAAAAAAATTGTGGTTGTATATAGGGATATAAAACCTTGGTTTTTGTCACACATTTTACATTTTTCTGTAGCTATATTTTCTTTGGAATGTGTATATGAGATTTTTCGGAGTCCTAGAAATACCCTTTTGAGATTTTCAAAATACGAGCATGAGGGTGCTCGGGTGTTTCTTTCCGGTATGTCCTGTTATTTGTGAAACTAATATTATGTTTAATGATGAATATCATAGTAGAATATTAGTTAACGTATTTTAGCTTCATAGACAATTATTTATAGCACTTTAGCGCCATGTACCTTTACACAATAATGAAAGCTTAATTGTATTTTTTTCGACAAGTGCCCCCGGCCGCCAGACACCAAGATCCAGCCGAGTCACCCAGTTATGAATGGAAACTAGACAACATCAATCCTCATCATTTCCATTATATCTACAATTTATGGTTACCATTTAAAAAAATTGTGAGACGTACGTGCACAAGCGATAAGTCAATTTTAGGCGATTTTTTGGAGAAATCTATCTAGCTTACGTACATAATTATTTTTCCAAAACTAAATATGGACCTGTTCAAAAATAATTATTAGGTAAGCCAATGCCTCGACAAAAAGCCGTCGACGTAGAATACAGGCCGTCGGTGTATGCCGATTTTCCTGTATTGTATAGGCCACAAAAAAAATGTCTGGCATGGTTACGCTCCCGCGTTCGCTGGTGGCCAATTTTTTAAATTTTAAAATTGGTAGTTTGAAGTTTCGTGAACTCTAATTTTTGTGTGTGCTAATAGGTATACATGGTCTGTGTATTTGTGCAAAGTTTCTGTAAAAGATCCATTGTATTATAAGCAACAAAAAAAATTGTGGTTGTATATAGGGATATAAAACCTTGGATTTTGTCACACATTTTATATTTTTCTGTAGCTGGCTATATTTTCTTTGGAATGTGTATATGTATGCGCCTATTTCTTTTCAGATTTTTCGGAGTCCTAGAAATACCCTTTTGAGATTTTCAAAATACGAGCATGAGGGTGCTCGGGTGTTTCTTTCCGGTATGTCCTGTTATTTGTGAAACTAATATTATGCTTTTAATGATGAATATCATAGTACAATATTAGTTAAAGTATTTTAGCTTCGTAGACAATTATTTATAGCACTTTAGCTTCATGTACCTTTACACAATAATGAAAGCTTAATTGTATTTTTTCTGAATCATCAAAGTACATTATATATAAACTAAAAAGCGAAAAATGCTACAAAATTTAGTCACGGACCTGTTATCGATTATGGGCGCAAATGAAAATGATGTAGATATATATCACTCATATACAAATCTATATATATATAACCTCAGCGTGAAACTAAGGTATAAAAAACAATGGGCCACAATACATAGTTGCTAAAGTACATACAATATAGAAGATAATTGTGTCAATGGTTGTTTGTGCAAGTGAAGGGTCAACCCGTGTGTTTATTGAAGTAGAAATATTCCTAGATTACTATTTATAAACTGAACAATTTTAACTACGTGTGACATTCGTAAATAAAAGGGTATTTATTATAGTTTATGTCAACCCACATTTTATGATACTTCAGGCCCCGACGTGCTTAAATTTACATTTCTAGAATTTGTTTCATACTTCGCTTTGGGTATCATGGGATTTGAATCGAATCCCTGTTGTATAGCCCCATTAAAGGGCACCACTAATACACGTGAGCAGAAGATTTTTAGAATATGAGAAATCAACATGAGAAAACAATATATCCAAATAGAGCACGAGACGTGTAGCCTAGAACACAGCGGCATCATATTTTGTAAGTTCGTAATATTTATTCATCGATAATATAAAAATCATTTATAATGTTTACACACCACTAATGGCCACTAATTTATTTATATTACATTTGTATCAATATATCTATAATCATAAATTTAACTATCTTACATAGATGATACATTCAGATATGCCCTCGCATTTTCGAGGGCCACCTGGCTAGTGTGACGCCCCGTTACGTCCGGCTAAGTCAAACGTAACGGAAACCGCCACTTCAGAGTTGCGCCAGGACCAGCCAAGGAGAACAGTAGCATGTAGATAGTGGAAACTTTCACCGTTTGAAAGCGGTGTCCTTTATTACATCGTCACACAAAGTGTCACTTTAACCGACGACTCAACCCCACCCACTTGATCCACAAGCCATAAATCTACTCCTCATAGCCTTGGACATCGGCTTCCCCATACTCATACTCCACTTCAGCAAAGTCAAAGTCACCACAAGAGCCAGATTCATCATAAGCACCGGTCTCTACCTCCTTAGAGTTGTCATACATCACGGGTTCTGAAAACAACGGAGAAAGTAAGGCTGAGCACGTATAAAATACGTACTCCACAAGTTGCCGGGGGTGGAGGGGTGGCGTGTGATTAAAAGGGCAAATAAAACTCAACGGCTCGGTAGCCGTCCGACCGACAACACTTTTAGAGAATAATTCCCCGATTCTCCGTTTGTTGGAAAATCCATATTTTTATTTATGAAATCTGCTGGCGGCAGACAACGTGGGATCTTACATCCTGTGTTAGAGGAAGACCCACACGACGCACTTCCAAACCCGGAAGCTGGGAGTGATATCACATTTTACTCTGATCAGAGGTGTACTGCTTTGCCCATAGTGTCACTTGGTCGATTTCGTTCATGCGCTTCCACGGCGCACAACTAGACCAAGGGACCAAAACCTTTAGCCAGCCCGTACACTACCTCTGCTTTTCCACCTTGCCTTAATCACCAAAGGCCCGCGGGTCGAGACCCCTAACCGGCGGTCTCGCCCTAGGGTGACTGCACCTACCCGGCTACAGTCACCTTCTCACCCGTGCAGAGGTAGCTACTTGGCATGGTTAATCGGTTAAGCCCGTCCCATTCCAGGTCTATGGTCAGTACGGGTTGCGCCACGGGTTGCGCCGCTTTTGAAGTAAGCGCCAGTTGGTTATATTTTTATTAGATAATCCATGTGTAGAGGAGCCTGACTTCCAAGCCAACCCTGACCGGGATGCTTCCACCAATTCCGGCTCCTCTACCCACCAAATAATTAAAACACAACCCTGTCCGGGTTTTGGTGACATACCTCATACAAACCACCGGATCTGGTCCATTCGCCAAATCGGCGGATCTTTCTGATCCACTTCTCACATTTCATTTAGAAAACCAAAAGCTTTGTATTTGGTTCTCATGCGAAATTTTGGGATAAACCATAACTCATAAAACATTTTAGCAAAAACATAGGAGCCCGACAACTTGCCTGGCAGCGCTCCGACCGATTCGAAAGCACCGTCAGCGTCTCCTAAATTTCCATGATCGGCTCCTAATATTTATTCACCAGTATTCTCAGTATTTTAGCTAACTTACAAAATCAGTAGGCAGCGCATTTAAACTGGGCAAATCCATTTACATAGCTAGCAAGCATATGCCATCGTGTTGTGAAAAGGCATGAATACATGCATCAGGCCTGATCAAATGAGCATGTCTATCCCTACCGACAGAGGGAAATAATTTATCATCCAGTCATTTTGGTTCTGTGCATGTGTGGTCAAAGCTCAGCTATCCATCCCAGTACTAGTGCTACTCTCGGGTACACCGTCCCCTAATCTACTCGTATTCCCCAACCAGGTCCCTATCTCTCCCGTCACTTCTCTCTTTCTAAGAACACCACCGTCACCGCCGGTTCGATCTACTACGTCCGGCTGTCATCGGCTCCACCGCTCGCATCTACAACATCCCCTTATTCTCCTCTACTTGATTTCCACACTCGCCGTCGCTCTGCGCCAAGCCATGGCCGACAGCACACGCGGCCGCATCGGCCGTACGGCTCGACGACCATGGTCGATGCCGAGGTTGACGCCACCTGGGCCGGACCAAGACTCCTGCTGCCAAGGCAGCGCCGTGGCGCCGCAGCTAGCGTGGTACCAGCGACTACCTTGTACTGCTAATCCTCCTCTACAGCTAGCTATGTAAGTGCTAATCACCTTCTGTTTTGCAACCGTACTACTACTACTACTACTATTAGCTGCAAATATACATGCTGGCTAGAGCATTACACTAGATCGATGTGATATGGCGGAGTGCAATACTACTCTGAAACTGATTCTAGATCCTGATTAACTTCCTAGGAACATACCAAAACTAGTACTACCTCTGTCCATAAATAGATGTCTGAGATTTATTTCAATCTGGATGTATCTAGACGCTATTTAGTGTCTAGATACATCCAGATTTAGACAAAGCTCAGTCATCTATTTATGGACGGAGGGAGTACCACCCTAGTAACCAGAGGCAAGTTTCAGATTGATTTTTTTTTTCCTCAACAAGTGCATGCAAGACGGAGCAAGTTAATTAACATGCGTAAGTTATTATAGTGTTGTGACATCTTAGATTTAATCTAGCTATTACAGACTTTGATGAAGTAAGAAGAGAGACCAAGCATGCTAGTCACATTTTCTGATCTCAATCTACTCTTCTCCATCAGTACTTTCAGGCAACAAAGCATGCAAAAGCAGACGGTACAAGTATAGGGTGAAAGCAGAGCAAGTGGCCTTGCTAGTACCTGACCAAACACCACCAAGGATCAATCAGAGATGCCCAACACAGGGATGACTATGTGAGACTAGATGTGGTGGAGAAAAGGGGTGGTCGGAGAGAATGGAGTGTTTGGTCGAAAATGCTGAATAGTGAAATGGACAGTCTATTTATAGTAGGGAGAGGTTAGGTCGGTTTAGCACAATTTGTGCCAGGTGGGCTGCATGCACAGCTTTGATGTACATGTGGTGTGTACACTTGTATCTCTTCTAGCTGTAAATTTTTACAAGTGGATGAAAATGTGCTGTTTGTGAGTTGGCTATTACCTTGCCACTAAGGAAGTCTGGCAGGGACTTAATTGTAAATTTCGAAATTCTGTCAGGGGTTGAAAAGTGAAACCGATGTATATGAACTTTGTAAGCAAATATTGTTAGGACTTTGGTGATTGAATTTTATTTAATATGGGTTTAGCGTGAAATCATGTTTAGCGATATGTGATCAATACTAATGTTGTAAAAATGGTGTTTTTAAATTTTGGGGTTTTCACATCCCTCCCCCCTTAAAAAAAATTTCGTCCTCGAAATTTAGGGTCGCACCTCGAAAAGATGGGGATACTTTTCCTTTAGATCACCCTCTTTTTCCCATGTCGCTTCTCGCACTGGATGGTTTCCCCATTGCACCTTGCAATATCTAATTGTCCTATTCCTTAGTTTCTTTTCTTCGGTGTCGAGGATTCTGCTAGGATGCTCTTCGTAGGTTAGATCATTTTGGAGGGTTAGCTCATGTTCCGAGACCCGCTCCAACGGTGGGTTTACGCTCTTGCGTAGTTGAGAAACATGAAAAACATCATGCACCCCTTGCAAGTGTGGTGGTAATTCTATTTTATATGCAACCGTCCCTCTCCTTTTTAAGACCCGATATGGTCCAATATACCGGGGACTTAATTTTCCTTGTACGCCGAAACGCTTGACCCCTTTCATTGGCGAGACTTTAAGATATACGAAGTCACCAGGCTGATATTGAATATCTCGGCGCCCCTTGTCGGCATAACTCTTTTGCCTACTTTGGGCCGTCTTTAATCTCTCCCTAATTACGCGGACTTTTTCCTCGGTTTCTCGGACCAAGTCGGGCGGTAGGAGTTTCTTCTCTCCGGTTTCTACCCAACATATTGGGGTTCGACATCTTCGACCGTATAAGGCCTCAAATGGGGACATACCAATACTAGCTTGGTAACTATTATTGTACGCGAACTCGGCCAACGGTAGATGTGTGCTCCATGAGTCACCAAAATCAAGCACACATGCCCTGAGCATGTCCTCAATAATTTGATTAACTCTCTCAACCTGACCACTAGTCTGTGGATGGTACGCGGTACTAAATTCCAGCTTCGTGCCCAATGCCTCTTGCATTTTTTCCCAAAACTTGGATGTGAACATTGACCCTCGATCTGACACAATTTTGGATGGGGTTCCATGTAGAGCCACAATCCTCTGAATATATAGCTCAGCTAGTTTTTCTCTGGAACATCCAGGGGCTAAAGGGATAAAGTGTGCAGATTTTGTGAGCCGGTCTATTATAACCCATATTAATTCTTCTTTTTTCTTGGTCTTGGGCAAACCGGTGATGAAGTCCATATGGATCTCATCCCATTTCCATTGAGGTATTGGGAGAGGTTGTAATAACCCAGATGGTCGTTGGTGTTCAGCCTTGACCCTCTTGCATGTGTCACACTCATCCACATATTGAGCAATTTCTTTCTTCATATTTCCCCACCAAAATGTGCTCTTAACATCGCGGTACATTTTTGTGCTACCGGGATGTATGGTGTAGGGGGTGGTATGTGCCTCCTTAAGTATTGTTTGTTTAATCTCGGATATGTTTGGCACACATAGTCGGTTTTTATACCAGAGTGATCCATCGTGTTCTACTTGGAATTGTGAAGGCTGACCATCTTGTATTCTGCGTTTTTCCTCGCAGATGAATTCATCCTTGACTTGGTTCTCCTTTATTTGGTCTAATAGATTGGGTACGACCGTTAATGTTCCTAGGATATGCTCAACCGGTTTATGCACGAACTCAACTCCCATCCTTTCCAACTCATTTGTTAGGTGTCTATCAAAGGTTGGGATCTCCATATGGTTGCATGAGGTTTTTCGACTAAGAGCGTCTGCAACCACATTAGCCTTTCCTGGATGGTAGTTAATACCAAGGTCGTAATCCTTGATAAGCTCCAACCATCGTCTTTGCCTCAAGTTCAACTCCTTTTGCGTGAAAATATATTTGAGGCTTTTATGGTCGGTGTATAATTCACAACGATTCCCATACAGGTAGTGCCTCCACATCTTCAAGGCAAAAACCACGGCTGCTAATTCCAAGTCGTGGGTGGGATAATTCTGTTCATGGGGCTTTAGCTGTCGAGAGGCATATGCTATGACCCTCCCATCTTGCATCAGCACACAACCTAAACCGACTCGAGAGGCGTCGCAGTAAACTGTGAAAGCTTTGCCCGGCTCAGGAAGAGCCAATACGGGTGCAGTTGTTAGTCGTCTCTTTAGCTCTTGAAAACTATTCTCACACGCTTCGTTCCAAATAAAAGGGGTGCCCTTTTTGAGAAGTTTGGTCATTGGGGCTGCTTTTTGGGAAAACCCCTCTATAAATCGTCGATAATATCCCGCTAGGCCAAGGAAGCTGCGAATTTCAGTTACATTGGTTGGTGGTTTCCATGCCAACACTGCTTCCACCTTAGAAGGATCTACGGCTATCCCTTTTCCTGATATAACTTGTCCTAAGAAGGCCACTTCCTCTAGCCAGAATTCACACTTTTTGAATTTGGCATAGAGTTGTCTCTCTCTCAAGGTTTGAAGCAAACTGCGAAGGTGTTCGGCATGTTCCTCAGTGCTCCGAGAGTATATGAGGATATCGTCGATGAATACTACCACGAATTTATCCAGGTAGGGCATCAGTACTAAGTTCATTAAGTTCATGAAGGCTGCCGGGGCGTTTGTGAGCCCGAATGGAACAACTCTGAATTCGTGGTGCCCGTATCGGGTGACGAAAGCGGTCTTTGGTATATCCTCCTCCTTTACTTTTAATTGGTGGTATCCAGACCGGAGATCTATTTTCGAGAACACGCATGCTCCCTTTAACTGGTCAAACAAATCATCTATCCTGGGTAGGGGATACTTGTTTTTAATGGTTGCTTCGTTCAAGGCCCGATAATCGAAGCACAACCGACTACTTCCGTCTTTTTTCTCAGTGAATAAGGCTGGGGCGGCCCAAGGGGACACACTTGGTCGAATTAGGCCCTTCTCTTCCAGCTCATTTAGTTGCTTTCTTAATTCCTTTAGTTCTCCAGCGGACATGCGATATGGTCGCTTGGATATGGGTGTCGTTCCAGGGACGAGATCAATTGCAAACTCAATTTCCCTGTCTGGCGGCATACCGGGCAATTCTTCCGGAAATACGTCCAAATATTCTCGGACTACAGGGACGTCTTCGGCCCTCTTTGTGTCTAAGGCCGTCAATAGTTCCTTGTTTGGTTGCGGTTTGGTTCTTTTACAACTGAAGGTGATCCATGTACCCTCTGGGCTTCTCAAGGTTATGGACTTTCCTTCGCAATCGAGTTTGGCTCCGTGTCTTGCTAACCAATCCATTCCCAGTATAACGTCTAACCCGCTCAGGGTGATGACGTACATGCTGGCCTTAAAGGTTATATTCTCAATGCATATAGGACGGTTGTGGCAAACATGCTCCACTACTATTAGGCCTCCGGGTGAGTGTACCTCTATATGCTTAGCCAAGGACGTGTGTTCCAAGCTATGCGTCTCAACAAACTGCTGCGAGATGAAAGAGTGTGTTGCCCCCGGGTCAAACAACACGAGACCTATTGCAGGAGGGATTAGTAGGTTACCTGTCACCACATCTGCTGATGCGTCCACTTGTGCCGCATCCATATGAGTTAGACGGACTGGTCCACGTGCTAGACCGCCACGACCACGTCCGCGATTAGCTACCGATGTATTTCCACGTACTTGTGCCGAGTTGGCCTGCCTTTGCAGCTGATTCGGCACAGCTCCACCTGTGCCGGGTTGTTTCTCACCCTTGTTCGGACACTCATTTTTGTAATGGCCCTTTAGTCCACACCCATAACATGTGATAGTTTTTGTCGGGCATTCACGAGCCATGTGGGGTCCACTGCATATGTGGCATTTGATAGGAGCCTTGGGAGGTCTAAACACCGGTCTTGACGGTTGGTCGAATGTGGGTTGAGGTGGTCCGGTTATCGGTGGACGGGGTGGTCCGGTCATATAAGGACGGGGTGGTCCATTCATTGGTGTACGAGCGGGGCCCGCAGGACGGCTCCCACTCCTCAGGAGGAACCTCGGGTCCAACCTAGCTCTCTTCCGTCGTTCTTCATCTACGGCAACTTGTCTGTTCTCAATAAGGATGACCCGGTCCACTAGCTCTTGAAACTCTGTAATCTTTACGGGAGCTATGTGGAGTTGTATGGAGGGGCTCAATCCTTCTATGAATCGATACACCTTCTTGGCCTCGGTGTTTGTGTCATCCGGTGCATAACGGGATAAGTCATTAAACCGGTCTAGGTAGGCTGTAATGGTCCTTGACTCCTGCTTAAGGTTTAGGAATTCCTTCCTTTTTATTTCCATTATACTCTCTGGGACGTAATTTTCGCGAAATCTCTTTTTAAATTGGTCCCAAGTAATTATGTGATCTTGGGGGATGATATTTTGCACATTTCTCCACCATGTAGCAGCAGGACCAAATAACTGATGGGTTGCATATCGGACCTTCTCTTGGTCTATGCAACCGACAGTATGAAGCTTTTGCTCTATGTCCCTCAACCAATCGTCCGCCTCTAACGGGTTAGCCGCAGTCGAAAAGGTTGGAGGTTTAGTCTTTTGGAACTCCCCAATACTAACACCTTGTTCTGGATTTTTAGATTGCTGGCCTCTCACGACACCAAATAGTTGTTCCATAAACTTATTTTGCTGCTCTAGTGAATCTCGACGGGACTGCTCCATCCACTGAAGCATTAGAGCAAATTGATCGGATCCTAGGACATGTGGAGGCAATGGTGGTGGTGGTGGGTAATCCTCCGGATGGTAAATCCCCCATGTTCCTTAATGACTCGGGCGCTATTTCTGTCGGGTTTCCGGTGCCTCCGTGCGAGTCACTACCGGACGCCATGGCTACCAACCTGATGGCAAGGCCTAAGTCATTTTACTAACTAGCGTATAGGCAAGAAATTTTAGCAGTGACATTTTGCACAAACAACACACGGGTCAATCGACCTTACTCTAACCATGTGAGCAGTAGTAAATTTTATATATACAAATCAGTTAAATACACCAACTTCCAATTTCGTTCAGGGCACTTTGTTCATTGCAATATCAACAAAGATCAGCTCAAGGTACAAGCTTAAATATGTACGCTGCCGGCCAGTAAGTATACGAGAATAGAGACAGAGAGCTGAAACATGCATGTGCATCGATACAGTTTAGCAATGTATACACCAATGCAAATCCATCTCGTTGAGAACAAAAGAAAGACACCAAGCTAGGAACTAAAAGCATGGGAGCGTAACAAAAACAAAAAGAAACCTCTATGCATTCACTAGGCCGATCCTTGCAGTAGCTGTAGTAATACATACAACAACTTCTTTGCTAAGTATAACAGAAGCATGGTAAAAACAAGGAAAAGGAATTCAGAGATGACATGTAGTGTATCACTCAAGATCATCTAGCAGCAGGATATATAGCATCACATCATACTTTCACGAGTCCATACAGAAGTACATCACAAGTCCAGAAGTCCATACATCAGCACATCACAAATTACAGGAACATCACCACATCACACACCATCAGGTTATCACGGCTATCTACACGTGTACCTGGAACAAAAGTATACCCCGACTAACTGTCCATCAGGATCAGTCTATCTAGCTACGGCTGTGCAACTCGGGAAGGGTAGCTACGGCTACAAGACCTTTCCAGAGATGTAGATGAACCAAAATGACAGCCTGCACATATCTGCGCCTATCATCTACTAAGTGATGAGACTACTCTGGGAGGAGCAACTATATAGTAGGCTGCTATAACCTTGCCAGAGCACAAAAGTCAGTGAACTACCACCAGCACGTCAGTCCTCCCTAACAAGGGGACTAGGTGGAGTGGTGAGGAGCAAGTCGGGGTCGAGGGCGGCAGTCGGTGGAGGCAGGGACACACTCGCCGCAGGAGGAAGGGAGGTCGCTGCGGCGTCAGACTCAGGTGCGGTGGAGTCGTGGGTGGAGCTAAGGGGGTGCTCGGAAGGAGTGACGTCGGAAGGGACACTAAGGTAGCCGGAAAGATCAGGAGATCCGCGGCCGGTGTCAAGTTTCTTGTTTTAAATTTTGTTCTTTCAGAACACAACACTCTATGCAGATCAAGCATAAAAAAGCAAGAGACAAACAATGGGTTAAGAAAAGATAAGTATTGTAGGGCAAGAAATTGATTTAGGTAAGAAGCGATACTAACTTCCTAACGCTCAGGACAGTCTCCAACTAAGTACATGACTATTTCCTTAACCTGGCTCTGATACCATCTTTTCTGTGACGCCCCGTTACGTCCGGCTAAGTCAAACGTAACGGAAACCGCCACTTCAGAGTTGCGCCAGGACCAGCCAAGGAGAACAGTAGCATGTAGATAGTGGAAACTTTCACCGTTTGAAAGCGGTGTCCTTTATTACATCGTCACACAAAGTGTCACTTTAACCGACGACTCAACCCCACCCACTTGATCCACAAGCCATAAATCTACTCCTCATAGCCTTGGACATCGGCTTCCCCATACTCATACTCCACTTCAGCAAAGTCAAAGTCACCACAAGAGCCAGATTCATCATAAGCACCGGTCTCTACCTCCTTAGAGTTGTCATACATCACGGGTTCTGAAAACAACGGAGAAAGCAAGGCTGAGCACGTATAAAATACGTACTCCACAAGTTGCCGGGGGTGGAGGGGTGGCGTGTGATTAAAAGGGCAAATAAAACTCAACGGCTCGGTAGCCGTCCGACCGACAACACTTTTAGAGAATAATTCCCAGATTCCCCGTTTGTTGGAAAATCCATATTTTTATTTATGAAATCTGCTGGCGGCAGACAACGTGGGATCTTACATCCTGTGTTAGAGGAAGACCCACACGACGCACTTCCAAACCCGGAAGCTGGGAGTGATATCACATTTTACTCTGATCAGAGGTGTACTGCTTTGCCCATAGTGTCACTTGGTCGATTTCGTTCATGCGCTTCCACGGCGCACAACTAGACCAAGGGACCAAAACCTTTAGCCAGCCCGTACACTACCTCTGCTTTTCCACCTTGCCTTAATCACCAAAGGCCCGCGGGTCGAGACCCCTAACCGGCGGTCTCGCCCTAGGGTGACTGCACCTACCCGGCTACAGTCACCTTCTCACCCGTGCAGAGGTAGCTACTTGGCATGGTTAATCGGTTAAGCCCGTCCCATTCCAGGTCTATGGTCAGTACGGGTTGCGCCACGGGTTGCGCCGCTTTTGAAGTAAGCGCCAGTTGGTTATATTTTTATTAGATAATCCATGTGTAGAGGAGCCTGACTTCCAAGCCAACCCTGACCGGGATGCTTCCACCAATTCCGGCTCCTCTACCCACCAAATAATTAAAACACAACCCTGTCCGGGTTTTGGTGACATACCTCATACAAACCACCGGATCTGGTCCATTCGCCAAATCGGCGGATCTTTCTGATCCACTTCTCACATTTCATTTAGAAAACCAAAAGCTTTGTATTTGGTTCTCATGCGAAATTTTGGGATAAACCATAACTCATAAAACATTTTAGCAAAAACATAGGAGCCCGACAACTTGCCTGGCAGCGCTCCGACCGATTCGAAAGCACCGTCAGCGTCTCCTAAATTTCCATGATCGGCTCCTAATATTTATTCACCAGTATTCTCAGTATTTTAGCTAACTTACAAAATCAGTAGGCAGCGCATTTAAACTGGGCAAATCCATTTACATAGCTAGCAAGCATATGCCATCGTGTTGTGAAAAGGCATGAATACATGCATCAGGCCTGATCAAATGAGCATGTCTATCCCTACCGACAGAGGGAAATAATTTATCATCCAGTCATTTTGGTTCTGTGCATGTGTGGTCAAAGCTCAGCTATCCATCCCAGTACTAGTGCTACTCTCGGGTACACCGTCCCCTAATCTACTCGTATTCCCCAACCAGGTCCCTATCTCTCCCGTCACTTCTCTCTTTCTAAGAACACCACCGTCACCGCCGGTTCGATCTACTACGTCCGGCTGTCATCGGCTCCACCGCTCGCATCTACAACATCCCCTTATTCTCCTCTACTTGATTTCCACACTCGCCGTCGCTCTGCGCCAAGCCATGGCCGACAGCACACGCGGCCGCATCGGCCGTACGGCTCGACGACCATGGTCGATGCCGAGGTTGACGCCACCTGGGCCGGACCAAGACTCCTGCTGCCAAGGCAGCGCCGTGGCGCCGCAGCTAGCGTGGTACCAGCGACTACCTTGTACTGCTAATCCTCCTCTACAGCTAGCTATGTAAGTGCTAATCACCTTCTGTTTTGCAACCGTACTACTACTACTACTACTATTAGCTGCAAATATACATGCTGGCTAGAGCATTACACTAGATCGATGTGATATGGCGGAGTGCAATACTACTCTGAAACTGATTCTAGATCCTGATTAACTTCCTAGGAACATACCAAAACTAGTACTACCTCTGTCCATAAATAGATGTCTGAGATTTATTTCAATCTGGATGTATCTAGACGCTATTTAGTGTCTAGATACATCCAGATTGAGGAAAAAAAAAATCAATCTGAAACTTGCCTCTGGTTACTAGGGTGGTACTCCATAAATAGACCTGGAATGGGACGGGCTTAACCGATTAACATGCGTAAGTTATTATAGTGTTGTGACATCTTAGATTTAATCTAGCTATTACAGACTTTGATGAAGTAAGAAGAGAGACCAAGCATGCTAGTCACATTTTCTGATCTCAATCTACTCTTCTCCATCAGTACTTTCAGGCAACAAAGCATGCAAAAGCAGACGGTACAAGTATAGGGTGAAAGCAGAGCAAGTGGCCTTGCTAGTACCTGACCAAACACCACCAAGGATCAATCAGAGATGCCCAACACAGGGATGACTATGTGAGACTAGATGTGGTGGAGAAAAGGGGTGGTCGGAGAGAGTGGAGTGTTTGGTCGAAAATGCTGAATAGTGAAATGGACAGTCTATTTATAGTAGGGAGAGGTTAGGTCGGTTTAGCACAATTTGTGCCAGGTGGGCTGCATGCACAGCTTTGATGTACATGCGTGTGTACACTTGTATCTCTTCTAGCTGTAAATTTTTACAAGTAGATGAAAGTGAGCTGTTTGTGAGTTGGCTATTACCTTGCCACTAAGGAAGTCTGGCAGGGACTTAATTGTAAATTTCGAAATTCTGTCAGGGGTTGAAAAGTGAAACCGATGTATATGAACTTTGTAAGCAAATATTGTTAGGACTTTGGTGATTGAATTTTATTTAATATGGGTTTAGCGTGAAATCATGTTTAGCGATATGTGATCAATACTAATGTTGTAAAAATGGTGTTTTTAAATTTTGGGGTTTTCACAGCTAGTTATAAAAAAAAGTACAACATGTAATCATGTTGTTGCAAACGGTGCCTTCTCAGTAGTTGCCGTTGTGTGGGCCTACATAGAAAAAATTACAAAAAACATTAACCCTTTTGCTCCGATGATTTGGTTCGCAAAAAATGCCCCGATCGTGGACTTGGTCGCCGCCTCGTAACTTTGTAAGTATGATCCTCTTGCTTAGTCACGAGACATATATACTAGGAAGGTTGGCGCGGCGATGTTCTTGTCTGCTAAATCATTGTATAAATATCCTAGAACATGTAAAATATATGGGTCGATGAAGTACTGGTGTGAAGCAATGTTCATGTAACACAAAAGTGTTACTGTAGCGGCGTGGTTCACAATATTTTTTCTATGCTCATAGTCATAGGTGATTGTGAAGCGATGAAAAAAGAGGATAATATGAATAAACATCACTGGATGATCGTTTGGCGATGGAAAAAAGAAATGGTAGTGTATCAATAGCACTATATTGTATATATAGTGCCCAGAGTGAGGTTTTTTTCCCGAGAGACCATAGAGAAGGTAGTAGTATTTTTTAGGACTAAAACAGATGGTAGAGCAAAAAAAATCGAAGATAGCATAGAGAAGGTAGTAGTATTTTTTTATGACTAAAACAGACGGTGGATGGTGAAAGAGGCGGCTGATGGTGGAATAAGTATATTTTCTGAAGATACCGTAGATGACGGCAGTAGTAGTTACGCAATTGTAAAATAAGTGATATTGAGGTTAAAGAGTTGTCCAAAAAATACCACGCTCACCGCTGTTGAGGAAACACTATTAATAAATTACTGTAGATGAATTTCAAGACCTCGAAGAATTACTGAACTTGAAGAGTTTCACTGAAAAATTATGATCAAATTTTTTGCTGAAGTTGAATTTTTTTGCTGATAAATTATTGTCAAAAAATAATCTCATGAATTATTTAGAAAATCATTACCAAAAACTATATAAAAATGATGTCAGAAAAGTTACTGGTCTAAGACACCGTGCACGCGTGAGCCTAGAGGGGTGAAGAGCCTCCAATATAGGTAGATATGGATAGGATCCTCAGTAAATATGATGTGTTTACTTATTTATTATTGGAATATAACTCCATATATGCATTTGCCTCTTGCTTTCTCCATGAGCCGTATTCCCATTTGGCAAAAAGCTGGTGCCAAGGCCAAGCAAGTAGTGAAAATGTGCCTAATTGCTCCACCAAATTACAAACAAGGAAATGCGACATAGTGGATCAGTACTGTCTGCATACACTGTGAAGACAAAATTCAGAATCGAAGTGAGGTCGTACCTAATTTCCCGCTGTTTTGGTTCTTCGGTTTTCTTTTGAACAAGGCAAGGCGCCAGCAGCGCCATCTTTTATTCAGCTCATATGCAGTTTATAGCATGAAATACAACATGTTAAGTTGTGTGGAACGATGCGTGCCCTTTCGGGCCATCGGTTGCGTGTTATATAGGTAGGAAAAAGCCCCCTACGTGGCAGTACAAGGGAGGTACGTGTACGGTCGGAGTACTACTCCGTACACCATACACGTACAGAGAACATACACTAACATCCCCCCTTAATCTAAACCACGAGAGAGGTTTAGATTACGCTTAAACTCATCAAATTGTTTTACAGGAAGGGCTTTAGTAAAACCATCAGCAATCTGATCTTTGGTAGAGATAAACCGAATTGCAAGACTGTTGTTGGCAACACGCTCCCGAACAAAGTGATAATCAATCTCAATATGTTTGGTACGAGCATGGAAGACTGGATTTGCTGAGAGAAAAGTGGCACCCAAATTATCACACCATAGACACGGCTTCTGACGAAGAACTACACCAAGTTCGCGAAGAACAGCTTCCACCCATATAAGCTCAGTAGTGGCATTTGCTAAGGCTTTATATTCAGCTTCAGTGCTAGAACGAGACACAGTAGCTTGTTTTCTGGCACTCCAAGATACCAAATTGGGACCAAGGAAAATAGCAAACCCACCAGTGGAGCGACGGTCCTCAAGACAGCCAGCCCAATCTGCATCAGAAAAGGCACTAAGGAGTGTAGAGGAAGACCGTGTGAATGTAATACCAATGTGAGATGTATCTTTGACATAACGAAGAATGCGTTTGACAGCTGTCCAATGAGCAGTTGTAGGGGCATGAAGATATTGGCAGACCTTATTAACAGAGAAGGACAGATCTGGGCGTGTGAGTGTGAGGTATTGAAGACCTCCAACTATACTCCGATACTGAGAGCTATCATCAGGACCAAGAGGAGTACCTTCATGTAAAGAGAGAGGCTCCGAGGAGGACAATGGTGTAGGGGTGGCCTTACAGTCAAGCATACCCACTCGGGTAAGAAGGTCCTGAGCATATTTCTGTTGTGTGAGAAGCAAGCCAGCGTCAGTGCGTTTGACCTCCATGCCAAGAAAATAATGAAGAGCACCCAAATCTTTAATAGCAAAGTGCACATTGAGATCCTTGAGGAGAATGGATATGGCAGCATCTGAAGAACTGGTGACAATAATATCATCAACATAAATGAGAACAAAGATTGTGATGCCAGATTTTTGATAGAGAAACAAGGATGTGTCAGCTCTGGATGGAATAAATCCAAGTTGATGCAATTTAGCACTGAGACGAGAGTACCATGCGCGAGGAGCTTGTTTCAAACCATAGAGAGCTTTATCAAGCTTGCATACATAATGAGGAGCATCAGGATGAGCAAAACCAGGAGGCTGTTTCATATATACTTCCTCTTCCAGAACACCATGAAGGAACGCGTTCTTGACATCTAGCTGTCGAAGACTCCAGCCACGAGAGACAGAAATAGACAAAACAATTCTGATGGTGGCAATTTTTACAATAGGACTGAAGGTATCTTCATAATCAAGACCATACCTTTGTTTAAAACCTTTTGCAACTAGGCGAGCTTTGTAACGATCAATAGTACCATCAGCACGATGCTTAATGCGATAAACCCATTTGCAATCAATGACATTTTTATGTGACGTAGGAGGAACCAGAGTCCAGGTTTTATTGAGCATGAGAGCATCATATTCTTCTTTCATAGCTGAGTGCCAGTTGGGATCACCAAGAGCAGCCGGCAAATTGCGTGGTTCTCCTGTAGAAGAGAGCAAACCATAGCGTACAGTACCATCAGTGTATTTCTTTGGATTTCTAATACCTTTTTGTAAGCGTGTACGAGGTCCAGGAGGGCTGGATGGCGGCGGAGCAGCAGAAACAACCACAGAAGAGTCAGCACTTGAGGAATCTGAATTTTCGATGGAGACAGCAGCACTAGGCGCAGAGTCAGTCGGCGCAGACGATCCAGCGCTGGGCGCACTGTCGGAGCCAGAGGGAGCTGGCGAAGAGGCGTCGACGCGTGGCGACGGAGGAGTGGCGCGGGCTGCGGGACGCGTCTCCACAGCACGGGAGGCGACGCGTGGCGACGCAGGGCTGGCGCGGGGCGCGGGCTGCTGCTCCTCAGCAGCTGGCGACGCGGACCGGCGCAAACTCCCAGAGGCGGGAGAATCCGCCTGGGGATCGATGCCGGCAGGTCTGGCAGGGGAATGTTCCCCTTGATCTTCTTCGAAAGACGCGCCAGAAGCATCATGTGATGTGCTGATTTCAGAAGAGGATTGTGGATGCTCGGGAGCACCATTTGGCACAAAATTTTCACCTGCAGCTGCAGAATTCTGAGGAGCATAATTTGGGATAGTAACAACAGGCACAATATTAGTCATAGAATCATCAATTGTATGAGCACCCTCAGGAGGAGTAGAAGATGGTAAAAGCAAGATTTCTTGTTTAAGCAAGGCACCAGCGTTGGGACGGAGAGCTTCAAAGGGAAAAATGTTTTCATCAAATACAACATCCCTAGATATGTAGACACGACCAGTGGAGACATCTAGGCACTTGACACCCTTGTGAAGAGGACTGTAACCAAGAAACACACATTTTTTGGAGCGGAAGGCGAGTTTGCGTGTGTTATAAGGACGAAGATTGGGCCAACAAGCACAACCAAAAATTCGAAGAGCATCATAATTTGGTTTGATGTGAAGAAGGCGTTCAGCCGGTGACTCATGAGCAATGACTTTACTGGGGAGTAAGTTGATGAGAAATGTGGCAGTGAGGAATGCTTCATCCCAATACTTAAGAGGCATAGATGCATTAGCGAGCAATGAAAGACCAACCTCAACTATGTGGCGATGTTTTCTTTCAGCAGAGCCATTTTGTTGGTGAGCATGAGGGCATGACACATGATGAGTGATTCCAACAGTTTGAAAAAAGGAGTTTAGTTTCTTATACTCACCCCCCAATCAGTTTGCATGGTAACAATTTTACGATCAAACTTGCATTCAACATACTTCTGATAATTAAGAAAAACTTGATAAACATCAGAACGTTTCTTGAGTAAATAAATCCATGTGAACTTGCTATAATCATCAATGAAGCTTACATAGTATGCATGTTTCCCAACAGAAAGAGGAGCAGGCCCCCATACATCAGAAAAGACTTGCTCCAAAGGAACAGTGGACCTACTGGTGGAGATGGGGTATGGTAACTGATGGCTCTTGGCAAGTTGACAAGAGTCACATACATAAGGTGTGCTGTCGGGGGTGTAATCTATTTTATTTCTCCTAAGGACCTGTTGAACAATAAACGACGATGGGTGGCCTAGACGACGATGCCATGTAGAGGATGATGGCTTTATTATGAGGAAGGCATGCTTGGAGGACTCGGTGGTGAGAGGCATCAAGGGATAGAGACCGCCATAGCAAGGTCCTTTAAACAGTGTGCGTCGTGTTGCTTGGTCCTTGATGAGAAAAAAGAAAGGATGAAACTCAATGAACACATGATTATCAAGAGTAAAGCGATGAACTGATAGAAGATTTTTAGATGCACTAGGAACATGTAATATGGAATTTAGAGTGAAGGAATTTTGAGGGGTGCGCAACATTGAATGACCAATATGACTAATATGCATACCTGCGCCTTCAGCAGTGCGTACACGATCCTCACCACGATACTGATCATGAGTAGTCAGCTTATTCAGTTCACTAGTAATATGGTCAGTAGCACCAGTGTCATAATACCAATTTGAGTCCACTCCATGTGCAGCAAAATTTGCGTCCTTCTTGCCACGGTCATCATCATAGCGCCACCAACAATCACGAGCGGGATGCCCATGAATAGTGCATATCTGACAAGTGGTATCAACATAAGGAGTAGGTTGACGATCATCTCGGCGATCATCACGCCGATATCCATCATCACGGCGGCGAGAGCGATCATCATCATAGCGCCGGCCCTGGTAGCCACCACCATCACGGCGGCCCCAGTCTTCACGCCGACCACGGTTGTCCCGGCGTTCCCAGTCATCGCGGCGACCACGATCATCGCGGCGGTCACGGTAATCTCCACGGCCACGATCATTACCGCGGCCACGATCATCATATGGTGGCTGTCGTGGACGATCGTCATTGTTCTGCTGGCGCGGGCGATCAGGAACCCGCGGCGGGGCAACGTTGCCACGCCGAGCAACATTGGCCGAGGAGGAAAAGCTCACATCTTCAGTTTTATGCATGCTATCATAGTTTTGAACTTGACTTAGTAACTCAGAAAAAGTAGTGCCAGGATTTGCATTAACAGCAATACGCAAACTATTATAGTGACTACCAAGACCACGAAGTATGTACCAGACAAGATCACCTTCATCAAGGGGTTTTCCAAGAGCAGCAAGCTCAGAGGCAATACACTTCATCTTAGCAAAGTATTTTTCAGCAGAAAGATCGTTCTTACGAGTGTCGTTGAGGGCCGAGCGGAGTTGTTGAACTCGAGACTTGGACGACGAGGAGACGTGGTCGTTGATGGCCGCCCATGCCTCAGCGGAAGATGTCATACCAACGACGTGTACGAGCACATCGGGAGACAGGGAATTGAGGATCCACCGTAGGACCTGTTGGTCGCGGGAGATCCATGCTGCATGCTCAGGATTGGGGATTGTGACTTTCTTGTGATTGACATCTTCAGTCTCGAGAAGCTTCTCCGGCGCCTTGTCCGTGCCCTCGACGAGATCCAGAACATGTGCACCACGAAGGGCAGGGACGACGAGAGCCTTCCAAATCAGCGCATTATCGCGCGTCAGGAGCTGAGAATGGGCAGCACCAAGAGCAGCAGCAAGGTTTGTCACGGAGGAGGACGAAGACGACATGATGAACGACGATGTGTAGACGCGGCGACGGCTAGAAGCGGTGGCGGCGTGGTTTTTGTTTTTGTTTGAGATCGGAAGCAGCTGCGGCTAGGAGAGCGGCGGCGGCGTGATTTTTGTTTGTGAGTTATTTGATCTACGGCGGCGGCAAGAAGCGGCGGCGGCAGAGGCTTGTTTTTGTGGTTTTGGAAGGACGGCGGCAGAGAGCGGCGGCGGCAGGAGGCGGCGGCGGCTGGCTGCGGCGGCGTCGGTGTTTTAGGGTTTTCGACAGCTAGAGTCGGGAAGAGACCCGCTCTGATACCATGTTAAGTTGTGTGGAACGATGCGTGCCCTTCCGGGCCATCGGTTGCGTGTTATATAGGTAGGGAAAAGCCCCCTACGTGGCAGTACAAGGGAGGTACGTGTACGGTCGGAGTACTACTCCGTACACCATACACGTACAGAGAACATACACTAACACAACATTCTGTGATTGCATCTGTTGAACTGCAGAGGAGAGATGACAAGAATCGTTCCTATGAGCTGAATTCGAGCATCTCGTCTGATCGCCTGATGAGCATAGTTGCGTGCAACTCCATTTATATCCCGCTTGATGTGATATACTGCTGCAACCAGAGATTGCATCAAACTGAAATACCCGCAATGCCACTCCTGATCTTCCAAGATACTTACGCAAAGTTGTGAATTTTTTTTTGCTGAAACCGTGCTTACAAAATCTCCACCGGTACATCTCAAATAGGCGCTGACAATGTCGTATTGGAAGCACCAACACCTACTTTAGGGAGGGGCTGGTCACTAGCAACCCATATAATTTTTAGGGGTTGATGCAAATTTAAATAAAAGGCGGTGCATTTTATTCAAATTTAGTTATATGTTACAAAGTTGAATGAAAACGGCTAATTTTAAATAGAATCTAGCCTATTAGTTATCAGCCGGGGGCGTGACGGGCCAGCCGCGTCATTCTTCCCCTTGGCCATGTGCTCTCCTCGCCACCCCTTCTTCGGGAATCTGGCAGTGGAGCATCACCGCATCTATCGCTAGAGTTCCCCTGCGATGCTAGGCCTCGAGTGCAGCCCGCCACTTGCGGGACGCCTCCTTCTGGCCGACCCTCGTTTCTTCCCGGACGATCGCCTCGGCTTGGTGCCGAGCGTTCGGCTCGAGCTGCCTCCGGTCGTCAAACTTGGAGTCGCTAGTCGCCGTCGAAAGAGAAGTCCGCCTGCTTGAGCTCGGGCTCGGGCTGCGGCAACGGCATACGCTCGTGCTGCAATGGCGGTGTGCGCCTGTTTTGGCCCAACATGGAGTAAGTGGTGGCGAGCCGGTGAGGCATTGTGCCGAGTGTAGAGGCGAGTGAAGCGGAGGTGAGCCGAGATAGTGCTATATATGAGGATAGGGTCGATGTGCGCATTTATGATGGCAGTATATCCAAGACGTCTCCATGTGGGAAATCAGTTCTTCCATTGAAGATGGTGGCCTACTCCGAATGTATTCGAGACGTCTCATTAAAGGGGAACCACCATTTATGTTGCTGCCATGAGACTCCCACAAACAACATCCGACGTGGCACGGGATGCTGGTGCGTCCATCCAGTCGTCCAGTACATAGGGGCCAACATTGAATTACCCGTGCTTATATTGGGCTCTGAAATATGCCGGCACAGCCGGCGTAAGTTCAAAGTGGGATCGACACCCGTAATGTTGGAGATATGCCCAAGAGGCAATAATAAAATGGTTATTATAATATATCTTTGTGTTTATGATAATGTTTGCATACCATGCTATAATTGTATTAACCGAAACATTGATACATGTGTGTTATGTAAACAACAAGGAGTCCCTAGTAAGTCTCTTGTATAACTAGCTTGTTGATTAATGGATGATCATGGTTTCGTGATCATGAACATTGGATGTTATTAATAACAAGGTTATGTTATTAGGTGAATGATATAATGGACACACACCCAAATGAGCGTAGCATAAGATCAAGTCATCAAGTTCAATTTGCTATAAGCTTTCGATACATAGTTACCTAGTCCTTCGACCATGAGATCATGTAAATCACTTACACCGGAAGGGTACTTTGATTACATCAAACGTCATTGCGTAAATGGGTGGTTATAAAGATGGGATTAAGTATTCGGAAAGTGTGAGTTGAGGCATATGGATCAACAGTGGGATTTGTCCATCCCGATGACGGATAGATATACTCTGGGCCCTCTCGGTGGAATGTCGTCTGATTAGCTTGCAAGCATGTGATTGGATCACAAGAGATGACATACCACGGTAACGAGTAAAGAGTACTTGTCGGTAACGAGGTTGAACAAGGTATGGAGATACCGATGATCGAACCTCGGACAAGTAAAGTATCGCGTGACAAAGGGAATCGGTATCGTATGTAAATGGTTCAATCGATCACTAAGTTATCGTTGAATATGTGGGAGCCATTATGGATCTCCAGATCCCGCTATTGGTTATTGGTCGAAGATGAGTCTCGACCATGTCTGCATAGTTCACGAACCGTAGGGTGACGCGCTTAAGGTTCGATGTCGCATAAGTAGATTCGGAATATGAGATGGAGACCGAAGTTTGTTCGGAGTCTCGGATGGGATCCGGGACATCACGAGGAGGTCCGGAATGGTCCGGAGAATAAGATTCATATATGGGAAGTCATTTTCAGGGTTACCGGAAAAGTTCAAGATTTTTCGGTATTGTACCGGAGGTTCTAGAAGGTTCCGGAGGGTACCATAGTGGGGCCCACCTATCCCGGACGACCAACATGGACCGGAGGGGTCGCATAGGCCCACATGGGCCATGCACACCAGCCCCCCCAAGGCCCATGTGGCTGTACCAAGTGGATAAGATCAAATCCCTTGAAAATAGGGACTTAACTTGGGGGGGAAGTTCCCCCCCCTTGTTTTGGCCGACCCAAAGGCTTGGAGGAGGGGCCAAGGCAGCCCCCCACGCCTATATAAGAGGGAGGGGAGGGCTGGGGCGCAGCACATCATCCCCCCAAGCCCTAGCCACCCCTCTCTCCCTCCTCCTTCTTCCTACGCGGGCTTGGCGAAGCCCTGCAGGAATTTCTCCTCCACCTCCACCACCACGCCGTTGTGCTGCTGGGATTCCGAGGGGATCTACCACACCTCCGCTGCCCGCTGGAACGGGGAGAGGACGGGCTTCATCGACACCGTACGCGCGACCGAGTACGGAAGTGCTGCCGGATTGCAGCACTGGGGATGATCATCTACACCAACAACGAGATCTAATCTCGTAGTCTTTGGAAATCTTCGAGGGTTAGTCTCACATCAATCTCGTTGCTCCGATCTTGTAGATTAGATCTTGGGTGTTCCATAGATTGGATCTTGGATTTATTCGTCTTGCGGTAGGAAATTTTTTGTTTTCTATGCTACGAACCCCATCAGTGGTATCAGAGCCATGTCTATGCATAGATCTGTTGCACGAGTAGAACACAATGGTTTTGTGGGTGTTGATGCTTTTGTTGCTTTAGTTTGTGTACTTTGCATCTTGCGGGATGGTGGGATGAAGCGGCCCGGGCTAACTTTACATGACCGCGTCTCATGAGACTTGCTCCACGCTTGACATGCAACTTGTATTGCATAAGTGGCTTTGCGGGTGTCTGTCTCTCCCACCATAGTGAAGATCCAATTTACTCTTTCTATTGACAACACTAGTATCACCGTTGTGGTTCATGTTCGTAGGTAGATTGGATCTTACTCGAAAACCCTAAACCACGTAAAATATGCAAACCAAATTAGAGGCGTCTAACTTGTTTTTGCAGGGTTTGGTGATGTGATATGGCCATGATGTGATGATGATTATATTTGATGTATGAGATGTTCATTACTGTATTATGGCAACCGGCAGGAGCCTAATGGTTGTCTTTAAATTTGTTAAGACCTGCGTGTCTATTCATCATGTAATAGCTTTATTTCAAGTAGTTGTTATAGTAGCTATAAGTGATGGACAACCATGAAGCGGTGCCATGGACCTTGGTGCAATGCTGGTGATGATGGAGATCATGCTCGTGTGCTTTGGAGATGGAGATCAAAAGCACAAGAAGAAAGGCCATATCATATCACATATTATGAATTGCATGTGATGTTAATCCTTTATGCATCTTATCTTGCTTAGATCGCGACGGTAGCATTATAAGATGATCCCTCACATTAATATCAAGATAATAAAGTGTTCTCCCCTCGTATGCACCGTTGCTACAGTTCGTCGTTTTGAAGCATCTCGTGATGATCGGATGTGATAGATTCTACGTTCACATACTACGGGTGTAAGCCATGTTTGCACACGCGGAATACTTGGGTTTGCTTGGCGAGCCTAGCATGTACAGACATGGCCTCGGGACACAGGAAACCGAAAGGTTGAACACGAGTCATATGGATGATATGATCAACATGTTGATGTTCACCATTGAAGCTACATCATCTCACGTGATGATCGGTTTTGGTGTAGTGGATTTGGATCGTGTACCACTTAACAACCATGAGGGATGTTGTATTAAGTGAGAGTTCATTAGTAATTAGATTAAAACATGAACTAATTATCATGAATATAGTCAATAGTATTTTGAATTAAAGTTTGTAGAATTGGCATCCGTTTTCTACCATGCGCTAGTCTTGTAATTGAGATAGAAATACTGTTAAGTCTGACAAGTAACTTTACGGACTGGTACCGTATTGTTAAAGAATTAAGATATGATTAAGTCCTAATGCAAACTTTTAGTAAACCTCACATTGATGATTCAAAGAGCAATGGTTTCAATTAGTACAAAATCATCTTGTCTCCGTGAAACTTGAAGTTCAAATCCGTTTGAAAAGTAAGGAGCTGAAAATTTTGTTTTCAGAAATAAGCGAGGTATGAGATATATTTTATATCTAAGACATTATTGCAAGATGATAGAATATAATCTAGTGAGACTACATAAACTCATAAGTTTTATGGGAATGTACGAAGGTTGAAGACGCCAGGCGTCCCAATCCTCCAACTAAGTTGGGCACTAACGATATTCGCATATCCATGAAGTGATCGTCCTTAGTATGCACCGTTGCTAAGACTCGTCGTTTCGAAGCATCACGTGATGATCGGGTGTGATAGATTCTACGTGTGCATACTGAAGGAGATATGCCCTAGAGGCAATAATAAAGTGGTTATTATTTATATCTTTATGTTTATGATAAATGTTTATATATCATGCTATAATTGTATTAACCGAAACATTAGTACATGTGTGA
This sequence comes from Lolium perenne, assembly GCF_019359855.2. NCBI lineage: Eukaryota > Viridiplantae > Streptophyta > Magnoliopsida > Poales > Poaceae > Lolium > Lolium perenne. The sequence continues at coordinate 37,641,176 of NC_067250.2, forward strand.
TATGTAGACAAACAAGAAGTCCCTAGTATGCCTCTTAAACTAGCTTGTTGATTAATGGATGATTAGTTTCATAATCATGAACATTGGATGTTATTAATAACAAGGTTATGTCATTGTATGAATGATGTAATGGACACACCCAATTAAGCGTAGCATAAGATCTCGTCATTAAGTTATTTGCTATAACCTTTCGATACATAGTTACCTAGTCCTTATGACCATGAGATCATGTAAATCACTTATACCGGAAAGGTACTTTGATTACACCAAACACCACTGCGTAAATGGGTGGTTATAAAGGTGGGATTAAGTATCCGGAAAGTATGAGTTGAGGCATATGGATCAACAGTGGGATTTGTCCATCCCGATGACGGATAGATATACTCTGGGCCCTCTCGGTGGAATGTCGTCTAATGTCTTGCAAGCATATGAATGAGTTCATAAGAGACCACATACCACGGTACGAGTAAAGAGTACTTGTCAGGAGACGAGGTTGAACAAGGTATAGAGTGATACCGAAGATCAAACCTCGGACAAGTAAAATATCGCGAGACAAAGGGAATTGGTATTGTATGTGAATGGTTCATTCGATCACTAAAGTCATCGTTGAATATGTGGGAGCCATTATGGATCTCCAGATCCCGCTATTGGTTATTGGTCGGAGTGAGTACTCAACCATGTCCGCATAGTTCACGAACCGTAGGGTGACACACTTAAAGTTGGATGTTGAAATGGTAGTACTTGAATATGGAATGGAGTTCGAATATTTGTTCGGAGTCCCGGATGAGATCCCGGACATCACGAGGAGTTCCGGAATGGTCCGGAGAATAAGATTCATATATAGGATGTCATTTTATGTGAATTAAAATGTCGCGGAAGGTTCTATGGAAGGTTCTAGAAAAGTCCGGAAGAAACCACCAAGGAAGGTGGAGTCCACATGGGACTCCACCTCCATGGCCGGCAAACCCTAGTGGGGGAGGAGTCCCAAGTGGACTCCCCCTTAGGGGGCCGGCCACCCCCCCATATGGGAGGTGGAACTCCCACCTTTGGTGGGAGTCCTAGCTTGGCTAGGTTTCCCCCTCTTATGAAAGGTTTTTTGTTCGGGTCTTATTCGAAGACTTGGACACCAACACTTGGGGATCCACCTATATAATGAGGGGCCAAGGGAGGGGGCCGGCCACCCCAAGACCACAAGCTGGCCGCCCCCCTTGAAGTGGCCGGCCACCCCCTCCCAAACCCTAGCCGCCCCCCTCTCCTCCATATCTCCCGCGTAGCTTAGCGAAGCTCCGCCGGACTTCTCCACCGCCACCGACACCACGCCGTCGTGCTGTCGGATTCAAGAGGAGCTACTACTTCCGCTGCCCGCTGGAACGGGAGGTGGACGTCGTCTTCATCAACAACCGAACGTGTGACCGAGTACGGAGGTGCTGCCCGTTCGTGGCGCCGGAACCGATCGTGATCAAGATCTTCTACGCGCTTTTGCAAGCGGCAAGTGATCGTCTACCGCAGCAACAAGAGCCTCCTCTTGTAGGCTTTGGAATCTCTTCAAGGGTGAGACTCGATACCCCCTCGTTGCTACCATCTTCTAGATTGCATCTTGGCTTGGATTGCGTGTTCGCGGTAGGAAAATTTTTATTTTCTATGCAACGTTATCCTACAGTGGTATCAGAGCCAGGTCTATGCATATATGGTTGCACGAGTAGAACACAATGGTTTGTGGGCGTTGATGCTCTTGTTATCTTTAGTTTGAGTACTTTGCATCTTTGTGGCATAGTGGGATGAAGCGGCTCGGACTAACTTTACATGACCGCGTTCATGAGACTTGTTCCTCGTTCGACATGCAACTTGTATTGCATAAGAGGCTTTGCGGGTGTCTGTCTCTCCTACTATAGTGAAGATTCAATTTACTCTTCTATTGAAAACATTAGTATCAACGTTGTGGTTCATGTTCGTAGGTAGATTAGATCTCTCTCGAAAACCCTAAACCACGTAAAATATGCAAACCAAATTAGAGACGTCTAACTTGTTTTTGCAGGGTTTGGTGATGTGATATGGCCATAATGTGATGATGAATATGTATGAGATGATCATTATTGTATTGTGGCAACCGGCAGGAGCCTTATGGTTGTCTTTAAATTTCATGTTGAGTAGTATTTCAAAGTAGTTGTAATAGTTGCTACATGGAGGACAATCATGAAGACGGCGCCATTGACCTTGACGCTACGCCGACGATGATGGAGATCATGCCCGAAGATGATGGAGATCATGTCCGTGCTTTGGAGATGAAGATCAAAAGGCACAAAGACAAAAGGGCCATATCATATCACATATGAACTGCATGTGATATTAATCCTTTTATGTATCTTATTTTGCTTAGATCGCGACGGTAGCATTATAAGATGATCCCTCACTAAAATCTCAAGATAATAAAGTGTTCATCCTTAGTAGCACCGTTACCAAGTCTTGTCGTTTCGAAGCATCTCGTGATGATCGGGTGTGATAGATTCAATAAGTACATACAACGGGTGCAAGACAGTTTTGCACATGCGGATACTAAGGTGGCCTTGACGAGCCTAGCATGTACAGACATGGTCTCGGAACACGTGATACCGAAAGGTAGAGCATGAATCATATGGTTGATATGATGAACACTTTGAGTGTTCGCCATTGAAATCACACCTTTTCTCGTGATGATCGGGTTTAGGTGCGGTGGATTTGGTTCGTGTGATCACTAAGACAATGCGAGGGATATTGTTTTGAGTGGGAGTTCACCTAGTTTTTTTTAATTATGTTGAATTAAAATTTGAACTCAATTTGTCATAAACTTAGTCTAAACTATTGCAAATATATGTTGTAGAGATGGCGTCCTCAATCAATTTTAATCAGTTCCTAGAGAAAGAGAAACTTAAGAGCAACGGTAGCAACTTCACCGACTGGTTCCGTCATGTGAGGATTTTCCTCTCTGGCGGAAATCTGCAATTTGTGCTTGATGCACCGCTAGGTGACCCTCCTGCAGAAACTGAAACCGATGAAGTAAAAGCTGTTTACGCGACTCGGAAAACTCGGTACTCTCAAGTTCAGTGTGCCATCCTGTGCAGTCTGGAATCCGATCTTCAAAAACGTTTTGAGCACCACGATCCTCATGAGTTGATGAATGAGCTGAAAGCTATATTCGAGACTCATGCGGCCGTGGAATGCTATGAAGCATCGAAACATTTCTTCAGCTGCATGATGGAAGAAGGCAGCTCCGTTAGTGAGCACATGCTCGCCATGACCGGGCATGCGAAGAAACTCAGTGACTTGGGAATAGTGATTCCTAACAGACTGGGGATTAATCGTGTCCTTCAATGACTGCCACCAAGTTACAAGAACTTCGTGATGAACTACAATATGCAGAACATGAACAAGGAGTTACCTGAACTCTTTGGCATGCTAAAAGCTGCTGAGATTGAGATCAAGAAAGAGCACCAAGTGTTGATGGTCAACAAGACCACCAGTTTCAAGAAACAGGGCAAGTCTAAGGGAAAATTCAAGAAGGGTGGCAAGAAAGCTGCCACGCCTCCTATGAAACCTAAGAACGGCCCTAAGCCTGATGCTGAGTGCTATTACTGCAAGGAGAAGGGACACTGGAAGCGTAATTGCTCCAAGTATATGGCTGATCTGAAGAGCGGCCTTGTCAAGAAGAAGAAAGAAGGTATATCTGATATACATGTTATATATGTTCATTTCACTGGTTCTCGTTCTAGTACCTGGGTATTTGATACTGGTTCGGTTGCTCATATTTGTAACTCGAAACAGGAACTAAAGAATAAACGACAACTGCTGAAAGATGAAGTGACGATGCGCGTTGGAAACGGATCCAAGGTCAATGTGATCGCAGTCGGCACACTTCCTCTACATCTACCTTCGGGATTAGTTTTAAGCCTAAATAATTGCTATTATGTACCTGCGTTGAGCATGAACATTATATCTGGATCTTGTTTAATGCAAGACGGTTATTCATTCAAGTCTGAGAATAATGGTTGTTCTATTTTTATGAATAATATCTTTTATGGTCGAGCACCACAAAAGAATGGCTTATTTCTGTTAGATCTCGATAGTAGTGATACGCATATACATAACATTGATGCTAAGCGAATTAAATTGAATGATAATTCTACTTATATGTGGCACTGCTGTCTTGGTCATATTGGAGTGAAACGCATGAAGAAACTCCATACCGATGGATTACTTGAATCACTTGACTTTGAGTCACTTGATAGATGCGAAGCATGTCTAATGGGAAAAATGACAAAGACTCCATTTTACGGTATGATGGAGCGAGCTACTGACTTATTGGAAATCATACATACCGATGTGTGTGGACCAATGAGCGTAGCATCGCGCGGTGGTTATCGTTATGTTCTAACCTTCACAGATGATCTGAGTAGATATGGGTATATCTATTTCATGAAACATAAATCCGAAACTTTCGAGAAGTTTAAGGAATTCCAAAGTGAAGTAGAAAATCAACGTAACAAGAAGATTAAATTTCTACGATCTGATCGTGGAGGTGAATATCTGAGTTATGAGTTTGGCATGCATTTAAAGAAATGCGGAATACTTTCACAATTGACACCGCCGGGAACACCTCAACGTAACGGTGTGTCCGAACGTCGTAATCGAACTCTCTTAGATATGGTTCGTTCTATGATGTCTTTTACTGATTTGCCGTTATCATTTTGGAGTTATGCATTAGAGACAGCCGCATTCACTTTAAATAGAGCACCATCAAAATCCGTAGAAAGCGACACCGTATGAATTATGGTTTAATAAGAAACCTAAGCTGTCGTTCTGAAAGTTTGGGGTTGCGAAGCCTATGTAAAGAAGTTACAACCGGACAAGCTAGAACCCAAAGCGGAGAAATGCGTCTTCATAGGATACCCTAAGGAAACTATAGGGTATACTTTCTATCACAGATCCGAAGGCAAAATCTTTGTTGCTAAGAATGGAACCTTTCTTGAGAAAGAATTTCTCACTAAAGAAGTGACTGGAAGAAAAGTAGAACTCGATGAGATTGATGAATCTATACTCGTTGATCAGAGTAGCGTAGTACCGGAAGTTGTACCTGCATCGCCTACACCGGCAACAGAGGAAGCTAATGATAATGATCATGAAACTTCGAACGAGGAAACCATCGAACCTCGCAGATCGACAAGGATCGTACCACTCCTGATTGGTATGATCCTTGTCTAAATGTCATGATTGTGGATAACAATGATGAGGACCCTGCGACGTATGAAGAAGCGATGATGAGCCCAGATTCCAACAAATGGCAAGAAGCCATGAAATCCGAAATGGGATCCATGTATGATAACAAAGTATGGACTTTGGTAGACTTACCGGATAGCCGAAAGGCTGTCGAAAATAAATGGATCTTCAAGAGAAAAACAGATGCTGATGGTAATATTATCGTTTATAAAGCTTGACTTGTCGCAAAGGGTTTCCGACAAATTCAAGGAGTTAACTACGATGAGACTTTCTCACCCGTAGCGAAGCTAAAATCAGTGAGGATTTTGTTAGCAATAGCTGCATTTTTCGATTATGAGATTTGGCAGATGGATGTCAAAACGGCGTTCCTTAATGGAGACATTGAGGAAGAGTTGTATATGGTACAACCCAAAGGTTTTGTTGATCCTAAAAATGCTGACAAAGTATGCAAACTTCAGCGTTCAATCTATGGACTGAAGCAAGCATCAAGAAGTTGGAACCGACGCTTTGATAAGGTGATCAAAGACTTCGGGTTTATACAAGTGTCATGGAGAGGCTGTATTTACAAGAAAGTGAGTGGGAGCTCGTAGCATTCCTGATATTATATGTAGATGACATATTATTGATCGGGAATGATATAGAACTATTAAGCAAGTTGTTAAAGGTTATTTGAATAATAGTTTTTCAATGAAAGACCTTGGTGAAGCATCGTATATATTAGGCATCAAGATTTATAGAGATAGATCAAGACGCCTAATAGGGCTATCACAGTACATATATCTGGACAAGATTCTAAAGAAGTTTAGAATGGACGAAAGTAAGAAAGGGTTCTTACCTATGTTACTGTGCAAGGTATTGAGTAAGACTCAAGGACCGGCTACGCAGAAGAAAGAGAAAGGATGAGTAATATCCCCTATGCCTCGGCAGAGGATCTATCATGTATGCCATGCTATGTACTAGACCGGATATAGCACATGGCCGTTAGTTTGACTAGCAGATATCAAAGTGATCCAGGAATGGAACACTTTGGACAACGGTCAAGAATATCCTAAAGTACTTGAAAAGAACTAAGGATATGTTTCTTTGTTATGGAGGTGACCAAGAGCTCGTTGTAAACGGTTACACCGATGCAAGTTGGAACACCGATCCCGATGACTCTAAGTCACAATCTGGGTACGTGTTTATATTGAATGGTGCTGCAGCAGTCGGGGCAAGCTCGGCAAAGGCACGGTGGCGAAGTCTTCAACAGAATCGAGTACATAGCGGCTTCAGAGGCTTCATCGAAGCGGTATGGATGAAGAGGTTCATTGTAGAGCTCGGTGTGGTTCCTAGTGCATTGGACCCATTAATCATTTATCGTGGTAACATGGGTGCCATCGCCAATGCACAAGAGCCAAGGTCACACAAGAGGCTGAAGCATATCAAGCTGCGTTACCACTCGATTCGCGAGTACATCGAAGATGGAGAAGTAAAGATTTGCAAAGTACACACTGATCTGAATGTAGCAGATCCGTTGACTAAAGCTCTCCCTAGGGCAAAGCATGACCAACACCAGAATGCCATGGGTGTTAGGTATATTACAATGTAATCTAGATTATTGACTCTAGTGCAAGTGGGAGACTGAAGGAGATATGCCCTAGAGGCAATAATAAAGTGGTTATTATTTATATCTTTATGTTTATGATAAATGTTTATATATCATGCTATAATTGTATTAACCGAAACATTAGTACATGTGTGATATGTAGACAAACAAGAAGTCCCTAGTATGCCTCTTAAACTAGCTTGTTGATTAATGGATGATTAGTTTCATAATCATGAACATTGGATGTTATTAATAACAAGGTTATGTCATTGTATGAATGATGTAATGGACACACCCAATTAAGCGTAGCATAAGATCTCGTCATTAAGTTATTTGCTATAAGCTTTCGATACATAGTTACCTAGTCCTTATGACCATGAGATCATGTAAATCACTTATACCGGAAAGGTACTTTGATTACACCAAACACCACTGCGTAAATGGGTGGTTATAAAGGTGGGATTAAGTATCCGGAAAGTATGAGTTGAGGCATATGGATCAACAAAGTGGGATTTGTCCATCCCGATGACGGATAGATATACTACGGGCCCTCTCGGTGGAATGTCGTCTAATGTCTTGCAAGCATATGAATGAGTTCATAAGAGACCACATACCACGGTACGAGTAAAGAGTACTTGTCAGGAGACGAGGTTGAACAAGGTATAGAGTGATACCGAAGATCAAACCTCGGACAAGTAAAATATCGCGAGACAAAGGGAATTGGTAATGTATGTGAATGGTTCATTCGATCACTAAAGTCATCGTTGAATATGTGGGAGCCATTATGGATCTCCAGATCCCGATAGTGGTTATTGGTCGGAGTAAGTACTCAACCATGTCCGCATAGTTCACGAACCGTAGGGTGACACACTTAAAGTTGGATGTTGAAATGGTAGTACTTGAATATGGAATGGAGTTCGAATATTTGTTCGGAGTCCGGATGAGATCCCGGACATCACGAGGAGTTCCTAATGGTCGGAGAATAAGATTCATATATAGGATGTCATTTTATGTGAATTAAAATGTCGCGGAAGGTTCTATGGAAGGTTCTAGAAGGTTCTAGAAAAGTCCGGAAGAAACCACCAAGGAAGGTGGAGTCCACATGGGACTCCACCTCCATGGCCGGCCAACCCTAGTGGGGGAGGAGTCCCAAGTGGACTCCCCCTTAGGGGGCCGGCCACCCCCCCATATGGGAGGTGGAACTCCCACCTTTGGTGGGAGTCCTAGCTTGGCTAGGTTTCCCCCTCTTATGGAAGGTTTTTTGTTCGGGTCTTATTCGAAGACTTGGACACCAACACTTGGGGATCCACCTATATAATGAGGGGCCAAGGGAGGGGGCCGGCCACCCCAAGACCACAAGCTGGCCGCCCCCCTTGAAGTGGCCGGCCACCCCCTCCCAAACCCTAGCCGCCCCCCTCTCCTCCATATCTCCCGCGTAGCTTAGCGAAGCTCCGCCGGACTTCTCCACCGCCACCGACACCACGCCGTCGTGCTGTCGGATTCAAGAGGAGCTACTACTTCTGCTGCCCGCTGGAACGGGAGGTGGACGTCGTCTTCATCAACAACCGAACGTGTGACCGAGTACGGAGGTGCTGCCCGTTCGTGGCGCCGGAACCGATCGTGATCAAGATCTTCTACGCGCTTTTGCAAGCGGCAAGTGATCGTCTACCGCAGCAACAAGAGCCTCCTCTTGTAGGCTTTGGAATCTCTTCAAGGGTGAGACTCGATACCCCCTCGTTGCTACCGTCTTCTAGATTGCATCTTGGCTTAGATTGCGTGTTCGCGGTAGGAAATTTTTTATTTTCTATGCAACGTCTGATAAGGAATATGGTAATAATGCACGTCTGGAACATAATAAAGTGTTATTATGTTTGTCGTTGGCATTCTACCTAGCCCTTAGAGTTTATAATAAAGAACTTAATAAATTGTTATTTTGCTCTGGTCAAATGAAAACAATGAGTTGTTCAAATTATGACATTGCTCCATGTACGATGGATAAGTTATTATAAATCTTAATGGTGAAACACACATACATAACACTGACGCTAAAATGCCATAAGGCAAATGATTTGAATTCCACTCATTAGTGGAACCGCCATTTAGGTCATGTTAGAAAGGAAAGCATGAAGGAACTCCATTTGAATGGAATTTTGGAGTCATATGATTTTTGAATCATTTGGTGCTTGCAAATCTCTTCTAAAAGGAAATGACTTAAATACCGTTCATAGGCCAAGAGTTGAATGGGCAACTAACTTAGTGGAAACATACATAGTGATGTATATGGTTCACTGGGCATAGTTGTGTGCGAGAGATTCTTCTACTTCATGAAAACTTCTAACAATGAATTGAGTATATATATGTGGATATATTTCGATAAGGAAGAAGTTTGAGACATTTGAATAGATTCAAATAAATTTCAGCATGAAGTAGAAATCATCGTAATAGAAAAGTCAAATATCTATGATTGGATCATGGTGGAAATATTTGAATTACGAGTTTTAGCGAACATCTAAGAGAGTTACGAAATCGTTCTACAACCTCACATTTCTTGGAGTATCATAGTGATGATGGAGTATCCGAGAGACGTATCCAAACCTTGTTGGATTAATGATGAGATAATATAAAATAACGCCATTATATTTTTGTGGATTATGCTCTAGAGATTACCGCTTTTACACTGAATAGAGCATCATCATGATCCGTTGAAATGACACCATACGAGTTATGGCATGGGTATGAACCCTAAATAGTCCTTTCTTAAATTTTGGTATGCATAGCATAAGTAAATGAGTTTACAACCAAAACCGGATGAGTGTCTTTGTTGGTTATCCCAAGAGAAAGGATTGGGAATTCTTCCCACTATGAAGTAAAAGACAAAAGTGTTTGTTAATGTTACTTTCTTATTTCCAAGAAATTGTTTTCTAGCGAAGTTTTTGAGTGGGGGGACAATAGAACTTGATAAGGTTTATGAACCTGAGTATAATGACCAGAGTAGCGCAGCATCGGAAATGGTTCCGGAAAGCGGCCACGACGATCATGGCTCCCATGACTACAAAGTGTTTTAGCCATGGAGATCAAAGTACATATTGAACCTTGTAGGTATGGTTTACTTTGTGATCAAATAAATGATTTGTGTACAAAGGATTGATTTTGAACAATGATAAACCAACTGCAAACAAAGAAGTTATGATGGGCCCTGACTCCGTTAAAATGGCTATGCACCATGAAATCCAAGATAGATGAATACTTTTTGAAAGTAAATGAATCTATAAAATAGATGGACTTGGATGGAATATCCTTAAAGAAGCTTGACTTATCGAAAAGTTGTTTACGACAAAGTTCAAAGAGTTGGCTACGATAAGATTAGATCTTCCGTGGCAATGCTAAAGTCTATGTGGATTATTCTAGTGATCGCTACATATTTCTTTTATGAGATATGATAGTAGGATGGCAGAAATACATTCCTTACCAGAAGTGTGTATGAAGGATGTATACAAGATACAACCAAGAGTTTTTTGCTAGTCCGTGGAATACTAGATAGATATACAAACTTCAATTGGATGAAGTGAGTATCGCGGAGTTGGAATCTTCACCGAATGAAATAGTCAAAGAGTTTTTGATTTCATCAAAAACGATGAAGATGCTTGCATTTGCAAGAAATTAAGTGGGAGCGCTAAGACATATTTGTAATACTTTATGTGGATGACATATCGTTGATTACAAATAATGTAATTATATAATTGATTAAAAAGGTTTCATTGAGAATTAACTTCAATGAAAGGATATGGACTGAAACATATTTAGTGTCAAGATCTATGAAGATAGATTGAAACACATAATAAGTTTAAGTCAAAGTCAAAGTACATAGAATGGATATTGAAGTAGTTCAATATAGAAATATTAAGAAGGTGTTCTTTTCATGTGAAGGTTTAACAAGACTTGAGTGTATTTGACACTCGATGAGTAGAAACACATGAGTGATCTTAGATCACGAATAATATGTACAAAATCAGATGTTCTATGCTCTAAAATGTTAGGAGCATATACCAGAATGATTCATGTGATGATCATTGGAAAACAGTAAGAATATCCCTGAGTACTTAAAGAAGAACCAAGGATATATATAGTTTTATATGGGGTGATGACAAACAAATCGCTGTAAGGTGTTGCACTGATATTAGTTTGGGCACATGTAAAAATGAATTTCAAATCCCAATTAGGCTAAGTGTTGTTTAAAAGGTAGCACAATGAGCTAGAAGAAGTCTATGCTAGATTTAGATCAGTTCTAAATATTGTGACGGATTTTACAAACGAAGGCAGAGTATGTCATTGTTTTGACAATGACTGAAGATGTTAAGTCGAGGAGTTCTTTGAGAACTTGGTGTAGTTCCGATAGTGTCAGAACTTTGAAGCTATATTGTGTATGACAATATTAGTGACTTATTTTCAGACCGCGGAATTAAGGTTCCACCAGAGGACTAAGCATATACATTTAATGCCGACGCAAATGAATTGCAAAATACATACGCTTCTGAGCGTGTCAGATCCGTTGACTAAAACCTCTCCCGTGAGCAAATCATGATAAGCACCAGAAGGACAAGGTGTTATATCTTTACAAATGTAAACTAGATTATTGACTCTAGTGCAAGTGGAAGACTGTTGGAGATATGCCCAAGAGGCAATAATAAAATGGTTATTATAATATATCTTTGTGTTTATGATAATGTTTGCATACCATGCTATAATTGTATTAACCGAAACATTGATACATGTGTGTTATGTAAACAACAAGGAGTCCCTAGTAAGCCTCTTGTATAACTAGCTTGTTGATTAATGGATGATCATGGTTTCGTGATCATGAACATTGGATGTTATTAATAACAAGGTTATGTCATTAGGTGAATGATATAATGGACACACACCCAAATGAGCGTAGCATAAGATCAAGTCATCAAGTTCAATTTGCTATAAGCTTTCGATACATAGTTACCTAGTCCTTCGACCATGAGATCATGTAAATCACTTACACCGGAAGGGTACTTTGATTACATCAAACGCCATTGCGTAAATGGGTGGTTATAAAGATGGGATTAAGTATTCGGAAAGTGTGAGTTGAGGCATCTGGATCAATAGTGGGATTTGTCCATCCCGATGACAGATAGATATACTCTGGGCCCTCTCGGTGGAATGTCGTCTGATTAGCTTGCAAGCATGTGATTGGATCACAAGAGATGACATACCACGGTAACGAGTAAAGAGTACTTGTCGGTAACGAGGTTGAACAAGGTATGGAGATACCGATGATCGAACCTTGGACAAGTAAAGTATCGCGTGACAAAGGGAATCGGTATCGTATGTAAATGGTTCAATCGATCACTAAGTTATCGTTGAATATGTGGGAGCCATTATGGATCTCCAGATCCCGCTATTGGTTATTGGTCGGAGATGAGTCTCGACCATGTCTGCATAGTTCACGAACCGTAGGGTGACGCGCTTAAGGTTCGATGTCGCATAAGTAGATTCGGAATATGAGATGGAGACCGAAGTTTGTTCGGAGTCTCGGATGGGATCCGGGACATCACGAGGAGGTCCGGAATGGTCCGGAGAATAATATTCATATATGGGAAGTCATTTTCAGGGTTACCGGAAAAGTTCAAGATTTTTCGGTATTGTACCGGAGGTTCTAGAAGGTTCCGGAGGGTACCATAGTGGGGCCCACCTATCCCGGATGACCAACATGGACCGGAGGGGTCGCATAGGCCCACATGGGCCATGCACACCAGCCCCCCCAAGGCCCATGTGGCTGTACCAAGTGGATAAGATCAAATCCCTTGAAAATAGGGACTTAACTTGGGGGGGAAGTCCCCCCCCTTGTTTTGGCCGACCCAAAGGCTTGGAGGAGGGGCCAAGGCAGCCCCCCCACGCCTATATAAGAGGGAGGGGAGGGCTGGGGCGCAGCACATCATCCCCCCAAGCCCTAGCTACCCCTCTCTCCCTCCTCCTTCTTCCTGCGCAGGATTGGCGAAGCCCTGCAGGAATTTCTCCTCCACCTCCACCACCACGCCGTTGTGCTGCTGGGATTCCGAGGGGATCTACCACAGCTCCGCTGCCCGCTGGAACGGGGAGAGGACGGGCTTCATCGACACCGTACGCGCGACCGAGTACGGAAGTGCTGCCGGATTGCAGCACTGGGGATGATCGTCTACACCAACAACGAGATCTAATCTCGTAGGCTTTGGAAATCTACGAGGGTTAGTCTCACATCAATCTCGTTGCTCCGATCTTGTAGATTAGATCTTGGGTGTTCCATAGATTGGATCTTGGATTTATTCGTCTTGCGGTAGGAAATTTTTTGTTTTCTATGCTACGAACCCCATCACGTAATACAATTGTTGAGACCGCAGGTAGAGATTCTTCTACTTAACAACTTGAAGAGTAACATTGCCGTCCGGAAGGGAAATCAGAAGCAACCAAGACGTAAGAGGAAAAGCGCCGCAGCATAATACTACTCCACTTTGTCACTTTAATTTTTAATATTAGGAGGTCCCGTACGATTGTACACAAACATTTTGGAACTCGAAATATTTTCACCTGCTATACGTACGTACGTACCTAAGACTAGTCACAATGCATAGTATCATATAGAAGTATCATGCATATGATACTACTATATGTTACTATCTTCACAATGCATGGTATCATATACTAGTATCATAGTCTCTATATATTAATTGTTTTGTAGAATCTCAATGTAAATATATGTACAAGATTTACTTGACATTAATTTTTCTAGTAGTATGTGCTATGATACAGTATCTACCTATGATACTAGTATCCTCTCTCTCATCCTTAATTGCACTGCCACATCAGCATTTTGCATGCATGAAATGCATGATACTACCTATGATACTTCCACTGTGGGTAGTCTAAGCAGACCGATCAGACGGCACAGTTTCACACTGGCCGGATTGAGCAGACCCGACCAATGATGCATGCTTAACAAACAAACAAAGGCTGCAAGACATAGTACTAATGATGTTTCTTGGAACAGCCCGCTGAACGACTTCTGTTATTAGGCTGGTGCCAACCCAACGCCCCACTCCCGCCCCGCCACGTCAGCTTTTGGGCCACTCTCACCCCACTCTCACCCCACTCTCACCACACGGTGCCAATGCATGGGCTATAGTCCCCACTCTCACTTCTCTCCCCTCCACATCACCATTTCTTTTCCACATTAAGTTATTTCACTCGATTTTGTTTAGACATTCAAAATAATGCAAGAAAATATTTTATTCAACTTAAAATATTTCCGATTACATAATAGTTAATAAATTGCATAATAAATATTAAAAATTACATAATAAATAAAAATTCTACTCTAGCCCTGCTCCCGCCCTGCTCCCGCCCTGCTCCCGCCCGCTCCCGCCCGCCTCCAGCCCGCCTCCCGCCCGCCTCCAGCCCGCCTCCCGCCCGCCTACCGCCCGCCTGCCTCCCGCCCCGGCCCGCCAACGCGCCGCCCGCCTCCGCCCCGCTCCCGCCTCCATCTCGCCGCCACGCGGGCGACACCCGGCGGTAGCGGGCGCTACCGCCGGGCGAGCCAGCCGGCGCCCGCCGCTCCACTCCCGCCCGCCTACCGCCCCTCTCCCGCCCCATCGCCGCCGCTACCGCCTCCCCTCCAGCCTGCGCTGGCACCGGCCTTAGGATCGTTGTCGTGAGGAGATGATTAGGCTAGGGACAGGATGCGCATGGCCGCGTGCACTGCAACGTTTCTGTGGTGCGTTCCGTCGTCCGGTTCCGGGTCCGCGTGCCAGCAGCGCTTCACGGACACTTTTTTTTTTGTGCGGCGAAAGCACGGCCGGTAACCCATGACTGGTAGCAAAAGAGGACATCTCGTGACGGCCTGATATATTATTTACTACATCTAGTGTTTTCTACAGTATGATTTTACAAACTTGTAGTACGTAATTAGGAGCCAAAGAGAGTTTTCAAGTCTTTCAGCTCCTGGTTATTAGTTGTACGTAATTTTATTACTCTCTCAATCTATACCAGGGACCAATGGTGGATCTAGAACAACACGTCAGGGTGGTCCAATAGTGTCATTTTTTTTATTTAATTGTATTTATTTTCCAAAAAAATCAGATATATAGGCTATTAGAAATTTCAGGGTGGTCTATACACCACCCTGGCCACCCTATGGATCCGCCGGACGGAGCCAGGACTTGACCTCAAGGGGGGCAGTATTAGTGTTGTTATCTGATTAAGGGGGCAAAGCTAGCAAAAACACCAGGACAAGCATCGGGCATGGCTATTTTCTCAAGGAAATTAGGATCAACGGGGGTAGCCCCTGCTCGTCCCCCCTTGTCTCCGTCCCTTATCTATACCATAAAAAACTGTTTTAGTTACAATTACAATAGTTTGAGTATAAGTCTTTGGAACTTATGTAGGAAAAAGCTTGAAAATCTGTGTACCCACTAAAAAGTACAATAATTTTGAAATGTATGTATTTTTATAACCTAGAAGAGTCCGATGGAAGGGATGACATATTGTACAAGTCGTGTTGTTAAGAATGTAAGTTGTATTTTCAAACTGCAATTATGACACTAAATTTGACCAACTCTCGAGAAAACATAGCAGCATTTATAACACTAAGATATTGCTTAATTTATCTTGATATAATGTTTAATAATATAGTGATGTGTTTGCTTATATGTCACTGGGATTTTTAAAGTCTAGTTGCAACTTTAGTTCAAAGAAAATTGCAACTTAGTTTAGTTACACTTATCTGGCAACTCTCAGTCGACTGAGACATAGGAAATCCATATAGTAATATATTTTCATGTATGTTGCTCTTTTTAGTGAAAATTGATCAAATTTAAAATAATCAACTTCTAAAAAAGGAAAATTGTATACTTACTCACAAACGGAGGAGTAGGCCATTATGTGAGTTCGTTATAATTAGTTTGCCCTTGAGGAAATAGATTAAAAAAAGATGTCTAGAAACCGTATGCCCTTACCCGCATTTTACACACTAAAACGCGTCTAAATTTAAATCTAAGTGAAATAAAGATCTTCATTTTTTTAGAGTACTCCCTCCGTTCTGATTCATTGTACATTGTAGAAAAATAAGATAAAATAGTGTTGCATTTATTACTACTACTTAGACATGTGAATAACCAATCCAAACTACATTTAAAAAACATCCAATAAAAAGAGCGAAATCACTTAGTTGTCAATATCATTGTTGACTAAAAGCTAAAATATAGATTGTTTTAGAATACAATTTTAGAGTTAGAACATAGACTATTTCAGGAGCGGAGGGAGTAGATGAAATGGACGACGATGTATTCTCTATTCTGTGAATACCATTCACATTTTCCTTTTGACCTTCCTTTGACCCTCCGAAGAGAAAGCAAGTCGATAAACGGAAAAACAAAACGAACCTAAAATAGGTCAGCGATTCAGTTACCCGTTAGTATCATCACCTTCCCAAATTTTCTAAAGCCACCCAGCCGCGTACATGCAGACGCCCCTTCTTCCCCACCCTCCACCTCCCGAGTGTGGAGTTCAACGGATTTGAGTAGGGATTTGGGGGAGGGGGGGGGAGAGCCGGCCGCCTTGGAGCTGAGGGAGGAAGAAACAAAGAATGGGGCGGCTCGCGCGGACACACATAACAGGATGTGTGGCGCCCTTGCCACGGACGGCACACTTTCAAAGTGTGGCGCCGGTGTGGGCGGCGCCACACATCCTGCCACGTCAGATTCAAGCACACCTCAGCGTCGAGGGCGCCACGTCGGATGGGCGCCACTCTATCAGGTGCGGCGCCCATGAGAGGAGCGCCACACAAAAAGATTAGATGGGTGAAATAGTTTACTCGAGGGTCAGTCTGTGCTATAGTTTTAGAAAAGGGTTATTTTTATGTAAATCGCCATTTATTACTATATAATCTACCATTCACATTTTTCTACTACTACTCCTAGAGTCCTTTTGACCTTCCTTTGACCCTGCGAAGAAAAAGCAAGTCGATAAACGGTAAAACAAAACAAACCTAAAATAGGTCAGCGATTCAGTTACCCGTTAGTATCGTCACCTTCCCAAATTTTCTAAGCCACCCAGCCGCGTACACGCACACGCCCCTTCTTCCCCACTCTCCACCTCCCGAAAGCTTCCTCAAATCACTCGCCATCTCCTCTGTCACTTTCGCTTCTTCGCCTGCACCACTTCCCCAAGTCGACAGCTGCCGAGCTCTGTCCCGGCGCCGCGGCCGCAGCCGCTAGTGCCGCCGCCGCGCGGGCTGGCGGGATGAAGGGCATGTGGAAGCAGAGCGGCCTGGCGGCCATGGCGTGCACCGACGTCGGCACCGGAGCGGGACGCTCCCGCCGCAGCGCGAGGCTCGTGGTGTACGCCTTCGCGGTGGCCTTCGCCGCATTGACGGCGTACATCGCACTGTCCTCGCCCCCGGCCCCCGCTGCCTCTGCCATCGTCGGCGAGGGAAGGGCCTCGTGGTTCGACGGCGTGTACGCCTCCACGGCGCCGTACCGCTCCCAGGTTTCGACCTTCTTCTCGTCCATCTTCCCCACCAACTCCTCCGCCCCCTCGCCGGAGCCGTCGCCCCGTGCCGGCGGTGGCAAGGCCAGCGGATCGAGCCAGGTGAGTCGTGATGGGGATAGTACGCAGGTGGAAAGCGGAGCAGGGAGCAGTAATTCTGCTACGGTTGGGTCCGATAAGCAGTTGGGAAGTGGAGGTGGTGCGCCCACCAGCAATGCCAGCGGTGCGGGTGCACCGCCGGACGGAACGGACACCGCCGCCGCGAAGAGCGGCAGCAAAGACGGAGTAGAGGCTCCGACGGATAATTCTGCCCCTTCAAGTGGCGGTGCGCCGATTAGTGCGGCAGATCGGAATAAAGAAACAAGTGCAGTTAGTTCTAGTACTCAGGCAGGGGATGGAGGTGGATCCCCAACTAGTAGTTCTGCCGGAGACAGAACCGCGGCGAAGGCCGAGGAGGAGAGCGGTGGATCCAGTAAGCAGTCGGGAGTTGAAGCTCCGACTGGTAATACTGCCGCCGGAAATGGCAGCCTGGTGAAAGCAGACATCAAGGGTTCAGTTGGAATCTCCGGCAGTAGTGCTGCTGGAGATGGCACTACGGCGAAAGCCGACTCCAAAATTGGGTCTGATAACCAGACAGTGACTGCAAGTGCTGCTCCGAGCAGTGGTTCTGCTGGTGGAAATAGCATTGCGGCGAAGGCTGGTGGAGCGGATGCAGCTGGTGCTGCGAGCAATGGTTCTGCCGGAAGTGACACGGTTGCAAAGCCTGATTTGAACAATGAGTCTGATGCTCAGTCAGGGAGTGGAAATGGCGGTGCAAGCCGTAAATCATCACCAAGCCCTAGTCCAGTGAAGAGCAGTGCCGAAAATGGCGGAGTTCAGCAGGATAAAACGAGTGCAGATGTGGCTTCAACTAGTAATAATCAGACTAAAAGTCCAGCGATTGCAGGAGAGAAAGATGTTGGTTCTTCAAGCAAGAATCAGACCCTCGTAGCATCACCAGTTGTGAAGAAACAGGACCAGACTAGCAGAGCTTCTTCTGGTGAAAGTGGTCATACGGTGATTAAGAAGGAAACAACTCCCCAGGGTAGTGCAGGTTCATTGAAAGATCATTCATCCCAAATGATCGCCTCATTGAAGGGGAATGTGTCATCAACTAAACAAGCGGGTGGCTCCAGTGGAAATAAGAAGGTTGACTGGATAAAGGAGATGGCTGGCTGTGATATGTTCCATGGGAACTGGGTTCGGGATGAATCGTACCCTCTCTATCCTGGGGGATCATGTCCTCATATCGATGAACCTTTTGACTGCCATCGCAATGGCCGGCCAGATCAAGCGTACGAAAAGCTCCGATGGCAACCCAGCGAATGCAGCATCCCAAGGTGAGGAAACATTAGTAGAATAGCTCAATGAAATGTCGGTTAATTCATTTCATAATTCGTGTGTAACATGCCCGATTCTGTTATTTGATTTGTTAGATTAAATCCAACTGATATGTTGGAGAGGCTGAGGGGAAAACGGCTGGTCTTTGTTGGTGATTCACTCAATAGGAACATGTGGGAATCCCTGGTTTGCATCTTGAGGCACTCTGTCAAGGACAAGAAAAAGGTTTTTGAGGCATCTGGTAGGCGAGAGTTTAAGACCGAGGGATCATACTCTTTCTTGTTCACGGTATATATGTTCTACAGTTTCTATTTGTTATATATCACTCTATACTCTACATTCATTTAAGTAATTAGAACGTATTCTTTGTTGTTGTTTAGGACTATAACTGCAGTGTCGAGTTCTTCCGCTCCCCTTTCTTAGTCCAAGAATGGGAGACACGAGTCAGCAATGGAAATAAAAAAGAAACTCTTAGGCTTGACATTGTCGAGCAATCAGCACCAAAGTACAAGGATGCAGACTTTATCATTTTTAACACTGGACATTGGTGGACACATGAAAAAACTTCCCTAGGGTAACAATTTCTACTGCTCTCTTGTTGGACAATCATCATCATTTCATTCTTATTACTTACGCACTTGCAATGCATTCGAATGATTGAACACTGAAGATATACTTAATGTGCCACAGGAAGGACTATTACCAGGAAGGTAATCACATATATAGTGAGTTAAATGTTGTGGATGCCTTTCATAAAGCTCTTGTAACCTGGTCCAAATGGATTGATGCAAATGTAAATCCCAAGAAAACAACCGTGATGTTCAGAGGCTACTCAGCATCTCATTTCAGGTGTGTAGCCTTTTTTTTCATACAACTCCCAATAACAGGGTCGAATTCCATTACCATCAGATAACAGAACAATAGCAGAAAGTGTGTAGCCTTTTCTGTGAACTTCTATATGTGATGTTTTAGTTGACATGCCCTTGACTGAACTAATACCCTGTTGTGCATCTCACAGTGGAGGGCAATGGAATTCAGGTGGCAGCTGTGACAAGGAGACCGAGCCAATTAAAAATGAGCATTACCTTTCAACCTACCCACCAAAAATGAGCATCTTGGAGGATGTGATCCACAAGATGAGGACTCCGGTTGTTTACTTGAACATAACAAGATTGACTGACTACAGAAAGGATGCACACCCTTCAATCTACCGCAAGCAACACCTGACCGAGGAGGAGAGGAGATCGCCTGAGATATACCAGGACTGCAGCCACTGGTGTCTACCCGGAGTACCGGATTCCTGGAACGAGCTGGTTTACGCCCAACTTTTGATCAGTCAGCATCAGATGCTCCAACAATAAAGGCAAGTATGAGGTGTTCTGGATGCTTGTATATGACATGTTGCTGAGTGTCGTCCCGAGACCTAGGGTTTGTTCAAACCCACATAGATAGTAAAGATGCCAGCTGGTGAGATGTCCCAATACCCACACACACGACCTTCGATTAGAGGCTTATAGGACTTGATATTGTAAAGTTCATGCCTAATGGTAATCAGAATAAAACTGTAGTATAGATGACATGTTATAGAGATGCTTCTGTGTTTTTGGCTGTTCCTTTTTCTGAGGATGCCATATGATATATATGCGTGTCAGCTGGCGAGGTGCCACTCTGTTGGTTTGGTGTCCTAGGAAGCAGTAAACAACATAGTAATATTGGTTTTTGTAGAAAGGAAAACCGATGTGCTTAAGGAGTGGTACCTGCTTGATCAGATATACGGCCTGCTCTCCTGCGTGAAATTCATGATTTGTGTTGAAAGGTGAGAACCATCAGTGGCAAGGCAAGCGAGTGCGCAGCTAGCCTACCCGGGTTCGATCCTCATCTCGCGGGAATTTCGTAAGGAGGGGCGAACTTTAAACCAGGTTATCATCCTAGCGTCTATCCGCTGGGAGAGTCTCATCCTACCTAACAACGTATAGCCAAGGGAGGGATTATTCTCCCGTTGGTCAACATTTTTTTTAAAAGGTTAGAGCATCTCCAGTCGCGTCCCCCAAAGGGATTTGGGGTGCGCCGGACAAAAAAACCGTTCCAGCCGCGTCCCTCAAAGCCCATTTTTGTCCGGCGCGCCCCCATACGGTGTCCGGCGCCCCGAGCCCGTCCCCGTCCCACAGGGGACGCACCGGGCACGCCGGACACAACGAAAAGCGAGGTGGGGAGTGGCGGGGCCGACCCGTCAGCGGCACAGTTAATTTTAACCTAACCGTCGCCTACCTCGCGACGGAAGTTATTCGCGCGTAGTGACACGCGGCGGCATCTTTGCCTTAATGGCGACGGAGGGGCAGGCGAGACGTCTCGTCGGTGCTGCGCAGCCTCCACGCGTCGCCGGCGTTCGCACGCCACCGCCCGTTCCCGCGCGATCTTCCCACCTCTTCTCGCTTTGTTCTCGCTTTCTTCCCGACGCCGGCGTCTATAAAAGGTCTCCCGGCTCAACGGTAGCCACCACACCTCGCCGGCAACAAACACAGCCCTCGTCGCTCCACCGCCGTCTCCTCCACCACCAGTAGCAATGGCGAACCGCCCCGGCGCTGGCCACTTCCCTCCACCGCCGTCCCCTCCACTTGCAGTCCCGGAAACGCAGGTCGACACCGACCCTCGGCGGCGGCCCGGGAAGAGCGATGGCGTGCACACCGTCGCCAGCCGGCGGGAGGCAATGCAAAGACGGCGGCGGATGCGGCGGCGTTCGCGCCCATGGCCCCGCTGGCCGGCGAGGCCGCGGCGCAGCAGCGTGGCGAGAGTAGCGAGGACGCCACCGTTTCGGCGTCCCGACGCCTCGACGAGACGAGGCGCGACGGTGCCGGTGCCGGGCGGAGATGGAGCAGCCGGTGGGGCGACGAGCGCCAGCGCCGCCGCGGTGAGCGGGAGGCGCTGTACCGTGAACGGCGGGAGGCGATAGAGCGCCGGCGGCGGGAGTCGATCGAGCGCCAGCAGCAGCTAGCGGCGGAGGAGCGTCATCAGCGGGAGGCGGCGCTGAGGGCGTTATGGGGGAGGCGGGCGGACCAGTTGGCGGCGGAGGACGCCGTGTTGGCGGCGGCGATGATGGAGGCGCCAACAGATGTGGAGGAGGAGGCGCCAATTGTAACATCCCAAATTTCAATAAAAGGAAGAAGAGGAATTCCAGAGATCCAAATTTGAGAACCAACAAAAACTTTTAAATTTGCATATAGTACCCTGCATAGGACTTGTGCATTTTGAGTGCTATGCCATGATGATTGTTTTTATTGTTTATGTGATGAATTCTAAAACCCTAAAATGATCAAGTGAAGATCATCAAACAAATAAAGCAAAAAGAGAAAGGAATCAAATATAAATAAAACCCTAAAAACCCTAACATATGGCATATGCCATTTTTGCAAATTTGATCTTAAACCTATTTGATCTCCACTATGATTTGCAATACGATATTAAAAAGATAATACAACTTTGAGAATCCAAGAAATACCATTTAAACCAAATTCACAAATCAAAATATGATCACATGAGATAATGGTCATTTTTGACTTTTACATTCTGGTCACCACTTTGAGCCTCTATATTTCAAGATTTCTAAACTAAACAAATTCAAATCTTTGCATGTCATCCAAGTACACAACAAGATGAACAACTTTTGTAAAGAGCACCATACCAAATTCATTTTTGATCAAAAGTTATGAGCAAGCAAAGAGAGGACTTTGAAACATTTGCAAGATTCCCAATTTTTAAACTTTGATCAAACCAAGCCTTGTCTTGACCACCACTGGACCTAACCATGACCCCTTGACCCTACCCTACCTAACCCATGCCAGGAGAGACCATGGACACGACCAGAACATGGCTGGCCATGGCCATGCCGGCCACGTTCCACCTCGACACCTTCCCCTCTCTTTCTCTCCACGATCGGCCTCGCCACCATGTCCAGTAGCTAGCCCTTGATCCCAGAAGATCTCCCGTACGCGCCATTGACCGAGAGGACAACGACATGACCCGGATGACGCGCGCCCAGTACGTCCCAGGTACGCCGCCAGCGGCATGGCGACGTCATCGGCGCACGGACGCGCACGACACGGCTACGCGGCGCTCGCCGTACCTCGTCGTACCCCGACCATCTCCGCGCACCCTGGTACCCTCCTCGCCACGCGGAGCTCGTCGGACACGCTCGCGTCATGCCTTGGCGACCACGGCCGCCGGAGAGGACGAGCGCACCCGCCATTTGCCGCGCCAGTACATGCACGGTCCCGACCACCCTACGCGTCCCCTTGCCGCGCCGTTCACGCTCCTAGCCTCACCGTGACGTCGTGAACACGACCCCGTCGTCGCCTAGCCCTCTAAGCCCACCGGAGCGGCCGCGCTCTTGTCGCCCTTGCCGCAGCACCCACGGCCACCCTCACGCCTATAAAAGGAGGCATCGCCTCGACGATCCCTTCACACCACCACACTCCCCTCTCCTTCCTCGACTTCCTCGCCACCTCGCCATGCTCGATTAGCTACCAGACGCTCCCAATTGCTAGATCGCCGCCGCCCACAGTAGCCGACGATCGCCGGAGAAGGAAGCCGCCCCTGGAGCTGCCGCCGGTACCAGGAGCTTCGCC
Organism: Lolium perenne; assembly: GCF_019359855.2. Classification (NCBI taxonomy): domain Eukaryota; kingdom Viridiplantae; phylum Streptophyta; class Magnoliopsida; order Poales; family Poaceae; genus Lolium; species Lolium perenne. The sequence goes on from NC_067250.2 coordinate 37,664,558, forward strand.
GTCGTCCACAACGTCCCCAAGCACACTGCCAACCCTAGCTGGAGCCACAGTGAGCCTCCGACCCCCTACCTGAGCCGCCGGCGAGCCCCTCTCTCGCCGTCGACGACGACGAGCGTGAGCCGTTAGATCACGTTCTAATCCAACGATCCCTTTAGTCCATACCGCTTCGGGCGTTAAGCGTCGCTGACGGGTGGAGCCCCTTGTCAGGCAGCCCACGCGTGCGTGGACGCGTGGTGGGCTGGCCTTGGGCTGTTTTAATCGTCTAGGCCCAGTTAGTTTTCCCGCCGGCCTTTTTAATTCAAATCTCGTTTAATAAATTTAATTCGAATTCAATACTGGACCCAACTTTGAAAATTCATAGAATCTGTTTGGCTTGGCCAAATTTGACAAACTTTATATGGTTGGAAAGCTAGTAAAAAGATCTACAATATGACACTGGTCTCACCTCGAGATCTGTTGTGGAAATAAAATGATAAAAAGAAGAAGGCAGGGACTTTTTCATATTCAAATAATTATTAAAAATCAACCAGAATAGATATTGAAGTAATTCCAACTCCAATAGCTCACATTTGACTTACAATAATTGTTTCTGCAAGAAAATGGGGTGGTCACTTTGCATGATCATGCCCTAGTTTAATTAAGGGACAATATGGCTAGTTTAGTTAAGTGATATTGTCCAAAATTATTATGTAAATCATATGAAGTATTTTACTTTATTTAAATCTTGTCTCAAGAGAATTCATGTGATGTTTGAACCCCTGGTCAAACACTCTTATATGAATACTTGGAGATTTAAATTATTTGTAGAATTATTAAATGGTATGAGGTGATCTACCTCATTGAAATCATTTTCTCAAATGATGATAATGAATATTTGACTTAGGTCAATATGAATTCATGTATGATTATTTGAGAAGTTAAATCTTAAGAAGATTTCAATGAGAGGAAATTATTTCTCTCAAGAACTAAATAGAAATTATTAATTACATATGTAATGAGAGGCAATTACTTTTCTTTACTAAAGAAAACCAATGCACCTAATTACTTTATGTGTGTGCTTAGCATAGTTTGGGTGAAGTAATGATGTGCTTAGTCTAGCTCTTGAGCTTGTTAAGTGATTATACCTCGTATTCAAATTTAGACGCTAGCACTGGAGATTACCAAGAGGAAGAAGGATTCTACCCAGAAGAAGAAGGAGAAAACCTAGAGAACTACCAAGGCAAGCTAATACTCTTGCAAAGTGCAAAGCCCTCTTTGGGCAAGGCACCATGATTCTTACCTTTCTTAACACAAGCCTATCCTAAGTTTATACCATACAAGTTTTACTTGTTGTTTTCAAAGAGTAAATTCAACTTGGTCTAAATAGAGAAGATTACTAGAGTAGCAAAGTTAGTAGCAAGGATAGCAAAGCAATGTAGCACCCCTCATGTTTAGTGCTAGTGCTAAAATACTAAAACTTGACTACTCTAGATGGGAACATATGACCTGTTGAATTTGAAACCTTGGAATGATGAAGCATTTCATTGAATGATTTGAGGTTGAAGGTGAACAAGAGAAGATAGTGATTTTTGATGAAAACCTCCTGATATTGGTTTGAATGCGATACCTTTCCAATTTTTGAGTACCCCCACAATACCTGATTATGGGTAGGGCTTAACTGGAAGTTTATAGATTTTAGTATGGGTTCCCTCTGAACACACATCATAGGGGTTATGCCGAGGCTGCCTCCGTTGTGAGAAATGATGTGAATTGAGGTGAAATTGTACGGCCAAGCCCTGTGCAGTTCCCAGGTTTACAGTTGGTTTTCACTGGGAGGCCAAGCTCATGGGGAGAGGTGCTCATACTAGGATGTGTAAGTGAAAGGTTATGGTTGATGATCCGCGTACTGTGTTACGATGATTCGGAGTTATTCCGACGGATGAAATCAAATGTTGTGGCACAAATGTGTAACCTCTGCAGAGTGTAAATCTATTCGAATAGCCGTGTCCACGGTTACGGACGGTTGGAAAGGCCATACAGTTTTCGATGTCAGATTTTTGAAAAACCTTAGTGAATGTGAATGGTGACTTGGTGACTTGTTGGATTTATCACCAATGTGGTGGGAATGACACTAATGTTCCCACTTGAGTTAGTTAGCACATGATCAAATACTTGTGAACTAAAATATGGCTTATGCAAATTAAACTAGAGCTTAGCATCTTTACTCAAAGAGTTGGCATTTACATTAGTATTAGTTTGTAAGTACTTAAAGTACTTAGGGCTTTGTCCCTGGCTATTCAAATGGCCAGAGTACGATGATGAACAGAACTATCCCGAAGATGACCAGCAGGACGCCTACGACAACTAGGGGTTTCTGACGTCAAATGTTGGCCTGTGGACTAGAGAGTCCATTGTTCGTTACGCTTCCGCTATGTATGAACTTGTGTATGTATGTTGATCGATAGATCGACTATTTGTGTAAGATGAATCATGTGATTCAATGTTGTAAGACATTATGGCTTGTAATAAGTAATGACTGTGATATTCGACTATTATGCCTCGCAACAACATTATCCTGGGATTGCGATGAATGACATAATAGGCATCCGGACTTAAAAATCCGGGTGTTGACAAGTTGGTATCAGAGCCATTGTTTGACCTTAGAAAACCTTAGTTAGAATGGGCGTTCATAAAAACCTAGCTTTGAAATCAAACTGAAGAGAATATTTATGAAAAGTTACTCATATTCTTGTCTTGGAGGCTTTTTCGAAATTTGATAAATCATGCTCTTTCTTATTGTGTCTACTTAAAATTTTGCCACACTTGTTCACTCTCTAACTTACTCTCCCAATTCACTTTCAGATGGAGCCCAACGCACCCGTCAACACCAAGTTTTATCAACTTGGTAACGGAGGCAGCTTGATCTTCGAGCACGATCTCACCGCGGTCTCGAACTTTTTGGGACGCCTCCAACCCGAGTTCCATGGGATCCAGGTGAATGATCAGCCTGGCGGCGAGCTGCAGTGGATCATCACTGCAGATCTAAGGGGAAACATGGAGTCTCCCACCTCGGAGAGAATCCTTTTCTCCTTCCGTGAGAGCAACTGGCTCGATGGGCTTGCACGTGGCCTGCAGGAGGCACTGGCACGCCTCTGCGGACAGAACGCGGTGCGCCTGCTTGCGTCCCGTTTCGCTCACCTAGTGAAGCGTGATGCCGCAGGAGTGCCCATGGCTCTGCAGTCTCAACCTGAGTTGAGGCACCACGCGGAGCACCTAGATTTCATGCTGTATCATACTCAGCAGGATCTGGACAACGCCCGTGCGTACGCGAACCAGACTCACCTCGCACTGGCCACCCACGGTGATGCCATCAAGATGCTGTCCAAGGACCGCAACAAGCTTCGCCTGCAGCGTGCCAAGAGGGATGCTACCATTGTGCGCCTTCGCGCCCAGATTGCGTCACTTGAGGCCACTGTCAAGGCCCAGGAGGATCAGCTGAGAGAGATGGAGGATGAGGAGGCTGGCATCGACATTCAGGGAGGAGACGCCTTCCTGAGTGACGATGACGACTTTGAGGAGGATGGTTTCACTGAGGAGGAGGACTACGCGTTCCTGGAGCCCGGACCTGACGATGTCGTTCCTATCGACATTGAGGATGAGGGTAGTTGCACTTGATCACTGATGTAGGTGTGAGTTGTATCCCGCCCCGTTGTATCGTAGCATGAGAAATGGTTCTTAAAACCATTGGAAGTGCTGAACTGTTAGTTTGTAATGTGTTATGTGGAATGAATGAATGAATGTTTGTGTTGTCATCAAAAGCATTCAAATTTTACAAGTTTTTGAAACTCACTCAAAATACACCATAGAATTTCCCTCTTATCTTATAATCTTCTGTATATTCAGATGGCCCCTCCCAATCGCAACAACAACGATGCCATGATGTAATTGCTGCAAACCCTGCTTCAAGACAGGGAGACTGAAAGAGCTGAACGTCAAGCCAACATCGCAGCACTGCAAAACCTTGCTAACCAAGGCCATGGGAATCATGATCATCCCGGATCAAAGCTCAGGAACTTCCAGAACACCAATCCTCCGGTGTTCAGCAAGACTGAAGAACCCCTCGACGCCGACGACTGGCTCCAGACTATGGAGAACAATTTGGAGGTCGCCGGAGTTGAAGTCAACGAGAAGGTCCTGTTTGCAACCCACTATCTTGCCGGACCAGCCCGAGCCTGGTGGACTAGCACCCGTGCCATGAACGGAGGACAAGTCATGACTTGGGCAGATTTTAAGCTCAAGTTCAGTAAGTACCATGTGCCCCCGGGTCTTATCAAGAAGATGCGGGACGAGTTCCGCGAACTCAAGCAGGGACGGATGACGGTGGTAGAATACCGCGACAGGTTCCTTACACTGTCAAGGTACGCCCCCGATGAGACTGACACCACTGAGAAGAGGTAGGAGAGATTCCTGAACGGACTGCATGATGAGATGCAGACTGTCTTAGTCAACATCCCCTTTGCCGACCTTGAAGCCCTTGTTGACTCCGCAATTCAGATGGAGGGCAAGTTGAACCAAGCCAATGAGAACCGCAAACGCCGCATGATGCACCAGAGTGGGCCCAGCAATACTCCCAAGTATCGCCCCAGCTCAAGCGGAGGTTTTGCCCCCAGAAACAACAAGCCCTAGATGCAGACTTCACGCCCCAGATTTCAGAACCGGAGTGGAGGAAACCCCAGGCCAGGAGGCCATTCCAACCACAACCCCAATTACCAGAGCAACACCAACCACTTCAACCGCGCCCCAATGAGAGCCCCCAACCCCAACAACAACAACAACACCAGCACCGCTCCAAGGACTGGTAGCAATGCCATCCCCGTCGCAACCAAGGACAAGTCCACTATCACTTGCTATGAGTGTGGTGTAGTGGGACACTACTCCAACGAGTGCCCCAAGAGACTCGCCAAGCTCGCCGGCAACACTGCTGCACCTGTTCAGCAGCAACGCCGCGTTTCCACCGGAAAGAAGTTCGCCCCCAACAACCCCAATAACCGCAACGGCCGTCTCTTCCACATGAACGCCGAAGAAGCCCAGGAAGCACCAGATGTTGTACTGGGTATGTTTCCTGTCAACTCGCACTGCTGCAGTGTTGTTTGATTCCGGAGCATCTCATTCTTTTGTCACTCGAAGACTTTGCATCAACAAGTAAAATTCAACCTCTCGCTTTGAAACATGTCATGATAGTTCAAATCCCCGGATCAACCAGTAAAGCCAGAAAATTTTGTAAAAATGTACCCATCAGAATACATGAAGTAGATTTCTATGCCAATCTGATAATTTTGGGAACCAAAGGTTTGGAAATAGTGCTGGGAATGGATTGGATGGCCAAACACCATGGAATGATTGACTGTGCCAAGAAAGCCATCACCATGACCAGTAGCACAGGTGTCATAGTAGAACATGTCTCTGAACTACTACCCAGAAAATTTACCTGCCACCAGAGTGTAGCCAAGCCAACTTTGGATCAGATCGGGGTTGTCTGTCGATACACGATGTGTTTCACGATGGTCTACCCGGTATGCCCCGCATCGGGATATCGAGTTTATCATCGAGTTAATCCCCGGAACCGGACCTATAGCCCGTGAGAGCCTATAGCATGAACCCAGCAGAGCTAGTGGAATCGAAGAAGCAATCGGATGAACCGTTAGCCAAAGGTCTGATTCGACCAAGTGCGTCGCCTTGGAGATCCCCAGTTTTGTTTGTGGATAAGAAGGATGGTGCTAGTCGTTTATGTACGGACTATCGTAAGCTTAACGATGTCACCATCAAGAACAAATACCCCTTGCCAAAGATAGAAGACCTGTTTGACCAGCTGACCGGTGCTGTAGTATTCTCAAAGATTGATATCAGGACTGGATACCACCAACTGAAGATTCGTGCATCGGACATTCCCAAAACTGCCTTCACTACCAGATATGGATTGTACGAGTACAATGTCATATCATTTGGATTGACCAATGCCCCCGCTTATTTCATGAATCTCATGAATAAGATCTTCATGAACTTTTTGGATAAGTTTGTTGTCGTTTTCATCGATGACATCCTAATCTACTCCAAGTCTGAGGAAGAACATGAACAACACCTAGAAGCTGTCTTGGAGACCCTTAGAGAGCATAAGCTGTATGCTAAGTTCAGCAAATGTGAGTTTTGGATGAAGGAAGTAGGATTCCTGGGACATATCTTGTCTGCAGGAGGAATTGCCGTAGATCCCGCCAAGATCAAGACTGTTGCAGAATGGAAAGCCCCAACCACCCAGACCGAGGTCCGCGCTTTTCTTGGATTAGCCGGATATTACCGCAGATTTGTAGAAGGCTTTTCGAGCATCGCTCGACCAATGACCCAATTGTTGAAGAAGGATAAGAAGTTTGAATGGACTGACAAATGTGAGGAGAGTTTCCAACAACTCAAGCTTAGACTGACCTCAGCCCCAATTCTGATCATGCCGGACATCACCAAACCCTTTGATGTCTACTGCGATGCATCCAAGATTGGTCTCGGATGTGTGCTGATGCAGGAAGGCAAAGTGATATCTTATCTGTCCCGGCAACTGAAGCAGCATGAGCAGAATTATCCAACCCATGACCTCGAGCTCGCAGCCGTAGTTTTAGCACTGAAGGTGTGGCGTCATTACCTCATGGGTAATCGCTGCGAGATCTATTCGGATCACAAGAGCCTGAAGTATATCTTCACCCAGAAGGAGCTGAATATGAGGCAAAGAAGATGGTTAGAATTGATCAAAGATTATGATATGGAGATTCACTACCACCCCGGCAAGGCCAATGTGGTAGCGGATGCGTTGAGCAGACTGCCGTGTCAGTTGAACTCAATGATAGCCGAAGAACAACCCAGCCTATACCAGGAGTTTGAGCAGTTTAGAGTGGAGTTAGTCAGTGAAGGATTCCTAGCCAGCATGGAGCTACAACCCACCTTGATTGGTCAGATCAAGGAAGCTCAGAAGGGAAATGCCAGCATTGATGGAATCAAGACCCAGATAGCCGCAGGAAAGGCACCAGGATTCACCGTAGATGAAGAAGGAGTTCTTTGGTACAATGGACGCCTGTGTGTACCGTCAGACTCAGAGTTGAAGCAAGTTATTCTGAAGGAAGCCCATGACACCTTATACTCTATTCACCCCGGAGGTACCAAGATGTACCAAGATCTGAAGGAACAATTCTGGTGGCATGGAATGAAGAGGGAGATCGGAAGCTACATCGCCAAGTGTGATATCTGTCAGCGAGTCAAGGCAGAACATCAACGACCCGCAGGACTGCTGCAACCCCTACAGATTCCAGAATGGAAGTGGGACTCTGTAGGAATGGACTTTATCACAGGTTTTCCCAAAACCAGCAAAGGCAATGATTCCATATGGGTAGTTGTTGATAGATTGACCAAGGTAGCCCATTTCATCGCTGTCAAGACCACCTACCAAGGCCCCAAGTTAGCTGAGCTGTATATTTCCAGAATAGTAGCACTGCACGGAACCCCGAAGTCGATAGTGTCAGATAGAGGATCACAATTCACCTCAAGATTCTGGCAGAAGGTGCATGAAGGACTAGGAACCCGTCTGAATTTCAGCACCGCCTATCACCCGCAGACCGATGGACAGACCGAGAGAGTCAACCAGATATTAGAGGACATGCTGAGAGCATGTGTACTGGAATATGGATCCAAGTGGGAAGACTGCCTGCCGTACACAGAATTCTCTTACAACAACAGTTACCAAGCCAGTTTACAGATGGCCCCCTTTGAAGCCCTGTACGGAAGGAAGTGCCGTACCCCCCTGAATTGGTCGGAAGTCGGAGAGAGTCAAGTCTTTGGACCTGATGTTCTTCGGGAAGCTGAAGAGAAGGTGCACAAGATCCGTGAATACCTCAAGACGGTGCAATCAAGGCAGAAGAGTTACGCCGACAAGAGACGCCGAGAGATGACCTTCGAGATCGGAGATTTTGTCTATCTCAAAGTATCCCCCCCTGAAAGGAATGCAGAGATTTCAGCTGAAAGGAAAGCTTGCACCCCGATATATCGGACCCTTCAAAGTTCTGAGTCGCCGAGGAGAAGTATCTTATCAACTGGAGTTGCCTGAAGAAATGTCGGCTGTGCACGACGTATTTCACATCTCACTCCTCCGGAAGTGCCTTGAAGTCCCTGAGATGACCGAGGTGTTCAAGAACATCGATCACCGTTCGGTGGATATCAACGAGGACCTGACATACCGCGAAGTGCCGATTCGCATTTTGGAAGAAGCATACAGAACCACCCGCACCCGAAGCATCAAGTTTCTGAAGATACAGTGGAGCAATCATACTGAAGATGAAGCCACCTGGGAGCGAGAGGAAGACATGAAGAAAGAATACCCAGATCTCTTTAGTACCTAACTTTTCTTTAAGATCTCGGGACGAGATCTTTTGTAAGGGGGAAGGGTTTGTAACATCCCAAATTTCAATAAAAGGAAGAAGAGGAATTCCAGAGATCCAAATTTGAGAACCAACAAAAACTTTTAAATTTGCATATAGTACCCTGCATAGGACTTGTGCATTTCGAGTGCTATGCCATGATGATTGTTTTTATTGTTTATGTGATGAATTCTAAAACCCTAAAATGATCAAGTGAAGATCATCAAACAAATAAAGCAAAAAGAGAAAGGAATCAAATATAAATAAAACCCTAAAAACCCTAACATATGGCATATGCCATTTTTGCAAATTTGATCTTAAACCTATTTGATCTCCACTATGATTTGCAATATGATATTAAAAAGATAATACAACTTTGAGAATCCAATAAATACCATTTAAACCAAATTCACAAATCAAAATATGATCACATGAGATAATGGTCATTTTTGACTTTTACATTCTGGTCACCACTTTGAGCCTCTATATTTCAAGATTTCTAAACTAAACAAATTCAAATCTTTGCATGTCATCCAAGTACACAACAAGATGAACAACTTTTGTAAAGAGCACCATACCAAATTCATTTTTGATCAAAAGTTATGAGCAAGCAAAGAGAGGACTTTGAAACATTTGCAAGATTCCCAATTTTTAAACTTTGATCAAACCAAGCCTTGTCTTGACCACCACTGGACCTAACCATGACCCCTTGACCCTACCCTACCTAACCCATGCCAGGAGACACCATGGACACGACCAGAACATGGCTGGCCATGGCCATGCCGGCCACGTTCCACCTCGACACCTTCCCCTCTCTTTCTCTCCACGATCGGCCTCGCCACCATGTCCAGTAGCTAGCCCTTGATCCCAGAAGATCTCCCGTACGCACCATTGACCGAGAGGACGACGACAGGACCCGGACGACGCGCGCCCAGTACGTCCCAGGTACGCCGCCAGCGGCATGGCGACGTCATCGGCGCACGGACGCGCGCGACACGGCCACGCGGCGCTCGCCGTACCTCGTCGTACCCCGACCATCTCCGCGCACCCTGGTACCCTCCTCGCCACGCGGAGCTCGCCGGACACGCTCGCGTCATGCCTTGGCGACCACGGCCGCTGATGTCTACGCCCCCCTCCTTTTCCTGTAGATAGTGTTGGGCCTCCAAGAGCAGAGGTTTGTAGGACAGCAGCAAGTTTTCCCTTAAGTGGATCACCCAAGGTTTATCGAACTCAGGGAGGAAGAGGTCAAAGATATCCCTCTCATGCAACCCTGCAACCACAAAGCAAGAAGTCTCTTGTGTCCCCAACACACCTAATAGGTGTACTAGTTCGGCGAAGAGATAGTGAAATACAGGTGGTATGAATATATATGAGCAGTGGCAACGGCACCAGAAAAGTGCTTTGCCCAGGACAGTAAACAAGCAGTAGTAACGCAGTAAAACAGTAAACAAGCAGCGATAGCAGTATTTAGGAACAAGGCCTAGGGATTAGACTTTCACTAGTGGACACTCTCAACTTTGATCACATAACAGAATAGATAAATGCATACTCTACACTCTTTTGTTGGATGATGAACACATTGCGTAGGATTACACGAACCCTCAATGCCGGAGTTAACAAGCTCCACAATTCAATGTTCATATTTAAATAACCTTAGAGTGCACGAAAGATCAATACGACTAAACCAAGTACTAACATAGCATGCACACTGTCACCTTCATGCTAAGAAAGGAGGCATAGAACACATCGATACCATCATAGCAATAGTTAACTTCATAATCTACAAGAGATCATAATCATAGCCTACGCCAAGTACTAACACGGATGCACACACTGTCACCATTACACCGTGCAGGAGGAATAAAACTACTTTAATAACATTGCTAGAGTAGCACATAGATAAATTGTAATACAAAACACATTGCAATCATAAAGAGATATAAATAAGCACTTCACTATGCCATTCATAACAGTGAATAAGTATTCTGTGAAATATAGCCTAAGAGACCCACACGGTGCACACACTGTCACCTTTACACAAGTGGGACAAGGAGTCTCCGGAGATCACATAAGTAAAATTCACTTGACTAGCATAACGACATCTAGATTACAAGCATCATCATATGAATCTCAATCATGTAAGGCAGCTCATGAGATTATTGTATTGAAGTACATAGGAGAGAGATGAACCACATAGCTACCGGTACAGCCCCGAGCCTCGATGGAGAACTACTCCCTCCTCATGGGAGACAGCAGCGTTGATGAAGATGGCGGTGGTGTCGATGGAGGAGCCTTCCGGGGGCACTTCCCCGTCCCGGCGGCGTGCCGGAACAGAGACTCCTGTCCCCCAGATCTTGGCTTCGCGATGGCGGCGGCTCTGGAAGGTTTTCTCTGGTTTCGTCGAACGTATCAGGGTTTTCGCGACGGAGGCTTTAAATAGGCGGAAGGGCAAGGTCGGTGGACTTCTGGGGGGCCCACACTATAGGGGGGCGCGGGCCCCCCCTGGCCGCGCCGGCCTAGGGTTTGGTGGGCCTGTGCCCCTCCTCTGGCGGTTCTCGTGTGTTCTGGATGCTTCCGGGCAAAATAGGAACCTGGGCGTTGATTTCGTCCGATTCCGAGAATATTTCTTTACTAGGATTTCTGAAACCAAAAACAGCAGACAAAGAATCGGCACTTCGGCATCTTGTTAATAGGTTAGTTCCAGAAAATGCACGAATATGACATAAAGTGTGCATAAAACATGTAGATATCATCAATAATGTGGCATGGAACATAAGAAATTATCGATACGTCGGAGACGTATCAGCATCCGCAAGCTTAGTTCTGCTCGTCCCGAGCAGGTAAAACGATAACAAAGATAATTTCTGAAGTGACATGCCATCATAACCTTGATCATACTATTTGTAAACATATGTAATGAATGCAGCGATCAAAATAATGTATATGACATGAGTAAACAAATGAATCATAAAGCAAAGACTTTTCATGAATAGTACTTAAAGACAAGCATCAATAAGTCTTGCATAAGAGTTAACTCATAAAGCAATAAATTCATAGTAAAGACATTGAAGCAACACAATGGAAGATTAAGTTTCAGTGGTTGCTTTCAACTTGTAACATGTATATCTCATGGATAGTTGTCAACATAGAGTAATATAACAAGTGCAATATGCAAGTATGTAGGAATCAATGCACAGTTCACACAAGTGTTTGCTTCTTGGGGTGGAGAGAAATAGGTGAACTGACTCAACATAAAAGTAAAAGAATGGTCCTTCAAAGAGGAAAGCATCGATTGCTATATTTGTGCTAGAGCTTTTATTTTGAAAACATGAAACAATTTTGTCAACGGTAGTAATAAAGCATATGTATCATGTAAATTATATCTTACAAGTTGCAAGCCTCATGCATAGTATACTAATAGTGCCCGCACCTTGTCCTAATTAGCTTGGACTACCGGATCATCGCAATGCACATGTTTTAACCAAGTGTCACAATGGGGTACCTCTATGCCGCCTGTACAAAGGTCTAAGGAGAAAGCTCGCATTGGATTTCTCGCTATTGATTATTCTCAACTTAGACATCCATACCGGGACAACATAGACAACAGATAATGGACTTCTCTTTTATGCATAAGCATGTGGCAACAATTATTATTCTCATATGAGATTGAGGATATTGTCCAAAACTGAAACTTCCACCATGGATCATGGCTTTAGTTAGCCGCCCAATGTTCTTCTCTAACAATATGCATGCTTAACCATAAGGTGGTAGATCTCTCTTACTTCAGACAAGACGGACATGCATAGCAACTCACATGATATTCAACAAAGAATAGTTGATGGCGTCCCCAGAAACATGGGTATCGCACAACAAGCAACTTAATAAGAGATAAAGTGCATAAGTACATATTCAATACCACAATAGTTTTTAAGCTATTTGTCCCATGAGCTATATATTGTAAAGGTAGAAGAATGGAAATTTAAAGGTAGCACTCAAGCAATTTACTTTGGAATGGCGGGGAAATACCATGTAGTAGGTAGGTATGGTGGACACAAATGGCATAGTAGTTGGCTCAAGTATTTTGGATGCATGAGAAGTATTCCCTCTCGATACAAGGTTTTAGGCTAGCAAGGTTATTTGAAACAAACACAAGGATGAACCGGTGCAGCAAAACTCACATAAAAGACATATTGTAAACATTATAAGACTCTACACCGTCTTCCTTGTTGTTCAAACTCAATACTAGAAATTATCTAGACCTTAGAGAGACCAAATATGCAAACCAAATTTTAGCATGCTCTATGTATTTCTTCATTAATAGGTGCAAAGTATATGATGCAAGAGCTTAAACATGAGCATAACAATTGCCAAGTATCACATTACCCAAGACATTATAGAAAATTACTACATGTATCATTTTCCAATTCCAACCATATAACAATTTAACGAAGAAGAAACTTCGCCATGAAAATTAAAGGCTAAGAACACATGTGTTCATATGAACCAGCGGAGCGTGTCTCTCTCCCATACAAGCATTTATTCAAACAAAAACAAAAACAAGAAACATACAGACGCTCCAAATAAAGTACATAAGATGTGACCGAATAAAAATATAGTTTCAAGAGAAGGAACCTGATAATTTGTCGATGAAGAAGGGGATGCCTTGGGCATCCCCAAGCTTAGATGCTTGAGTCTTCTTGAAATATGCAGGGATGAACCACCGGGGCATCCCCAAGCTTAGAGCTTTCACTCTTCTTGATCATAGTATATCATCCTCCTCTCTTGACCCTTGAAAACTTCCTTCACACCAAACTTCTCATAAACTTCATTAGAGGGGTTAGTACATAATCAAAAACTCACATGTTCAGAGTTGACACAATCATTCTTAACACTTCTGGACATTGCTCAAAGCTACTGGAAGGTAATGGAACAAAGAAATCCACCCAACACAGCGAAAGAAGCAATGCGAAATAAAAGGCAGAATCTGTCAAAACAGAACAGTCCGTAAAGACAAATTTTTAATAAATACTTCCGTTGCTCAGATCAGAAAACTCAAAACTAATGAAAGTTGCGTACATATCTGAGGAACACGCACGTAAATTGGCATATTTTTCTGAGTTACCTACAGAGAAAACAGCCCAGATTCGTGACAGATAGAAATCTATTTCTGCGCAGAAATCCAAATCTAGTATCAACCTTCGATTAGAGGCTTCACTTGGCACAACAAAATACAAAACTAAGATAAGGAGAGGTTGCTACAGTAGTAAACAACTTCCAAGACACAAATATAAAACAAGGTACTGTAGCAAAATAATACATGGGTTATCTCCCAAGAAGTTCTTTCTTTATAGCCATTAAGATGGGCTCAGCAGTTTTAATGATGCACTCGCAAGAAATAGTATTTGAAGCAAAAGAGAACATCAAGAGGCAAATTCAAAACACATTTAAGTCTAACATGCTTCCTATGAAAAGGAATCTTGTAAATAAACAAGTTCAAGAAGCATAATGCAACAAGCATAGAAAGATAAAACAAGTGTAGCTTCAAAAATTTCAGCACATAGAGAGGTGTTTTAGTAACATGAAAATTTCTACAACCATATTTTCCTCTCTCATAATAACTTTCAGTAGCATCATGAGCAAACTCAACAATATAACTATCACATAAAGCATTCTTATCATGAGTCTCATGCATAAAATAATTATTACTCTCCACATAAGCATAATCATTCTTATTAATTGTAGTGGGAGCAAATTCAACAAAGTAGCTATCATTATTATTCTCATCAAGTGTAGGAGGCATAGTATAATCACAACAAAATTTACTCTCCATAGTAGGTGGCACCAAAAGACCACTATCATTATAATCATCATAAATTGGAGGCAAAGTATCATCAAAGAAAATTTTCTCCTCAATGCTTGGGGGACTAAAAATATCATGCTCATCAAAACCAGCTTCCCCAAGCTTAGAATTTTCCATAGCATTAGCAACAATAGTTTTCAAAGCATTCATATTAATAACATTCCCATTAGCATGCATATAAAGTTCCATGGGTTTTTTAATTTTCTCTTCAAACACATCATGTCCTAATTCAAGATAAAGTTCATAAAGATCTCTCACATTTTTGTTGTTTTCCATTATGCCTAACTAGTGTAAACAAGAAACAAAAAGATGCAATTGCAGGATCTAAAGGAAATAGCTTCGAGCACAAACACAATGGCGCCAGAAAAGCATGCATTACTCGGAACCGGAGTATGAGTGCCTTTTACCTTTCCTCCCCGGCAATGGCGCCAGAAAATAGCTTGATGTCTACGCCCCCCTCCTTTTCCTGTAGACAGTGTTGGGCCTCCAAGAGCAGAGGTTTGTAGGACAGCAGCAAGTTTTCCCTTAAGTGGATCACCCAAGGTTTATCGAACTCAGGGAGGAAGAGGTCAAAGATATCCCTCTCATGCAACCCTGCAACCACAAAGCAAGAAGTCTCTTGTGTCCCCAACACACCTAATAGGTGTACTAGTTCGGCGAAGAGATAGTGAAATACAGGTGGTATGAATATATATGAGCAGTGGCAACGGCACCAGAAAAGTGCTTTGCCCAGGACAGTAGACAAGCAGTAGTAACGCAGCAGTAGTAACGCAGTAAAACAGTAAACAAGCAGCGATAGCAGTATTTAGGAACAAGGCCTAGGGATTAGACTTTCACTAGTGGACACTCTCAACTTTGATCACATAACAGAATAGATAAATGCATACTCTACACTCTTTTGTTGGATGATGAACACATTGCGTAGGATTACACGAACCCTCAATGCCGGAGTTAACAAGCTCCACAATTCAATGTTCATATTTAAATAACCTTAGAGTGCACGAAAGATCAATACGACTAAACCAAGTACTAACATAGCATGCACACTGTCACCTTCATGCTAAGAAAGGAGGCATAGAACACATCGATACCATCATAGCAATAGTTAACTTCATAATCTACAAGAGATCATAATCATAGCCTACGCCAAGTACTAACACGGATGCACACACTGTCACCATTACACCGTGCAGGAGGAATAAAACTACTTTAATAACATTGCTAGAGTAGCACATAGATAAATTGTGATACAAAACACATTGCAATCATAAAGAGATATAAATAAGCACTTCACTATGCCATTCATAACAGTGAATAAGTATTCTGTGAAATATAGCCTAAGAGACCCACACGGTGCACACACTGTCACCTTTACACACGTGGGACAAGGAGTCTCCGGAGATCACATAAGTAAAATTCACTTGACTAGCATAACGACATCTAGATTACAAGCATCATCATATGAATCTCAATCATGTAAGGCAGCTCATGAGATTATTGTATTAAAGTACATAGGAGAGAGATGAACCACATAGCTACCGGTACAGCCCCGAGCCTCGATGGAGAACTACTCCCTCCTCATGGGAGACAGCAGGATTGATGAAGATGGCGGTGGTGTCGATGGAGGAGCCTTCCGGGGGCACTTCCCCGTCCCGGCGGCGTGCCGGAACAGAGACTCCTGTCCCCCAGATCTTGGCTTCGCGATGGCGGCGGCTCTGGAAGGTTTTCTCTGGTTTCGTCGAACGTATCAGGGTTTTCGCGACGGAGGCTTTAAATAGGCGGAAGGGCAAGGTCGGTGGACTTCTGGGGAACCCACACTATAGGGGGGCGCGGGCCCCCCCTGGCCGCGCTGGCCTAGGGTTTGGTGGGCCTGTGCCCCTCCTCTGGCGGTTCTCGTGTGTTCTGGATGCTTCCGGGCAAAATAGGAACCTGGGCGTTGATTTCGTCCGATTCCGAGAATATTTCTTTACTAGGATTTCTGAAACCAAAAACAGCAGAAAACAGCAACTGGCACTTCGGCATCTTGTTAATAGGTTAGTTCCAGAAAATGCACGAATATGACATAAAGTGTGCATAAAACATGTAGATATCATCAATAATGTGGCATGGAACATAAGAAATTATCGATACGTCGGAGACGTATCAGCCGCCGGAGAGGACGAGCGCGCCCGCCATTGCCGCGCCAGTACATGCACGATCCCGACCACCCTACGCGTCCCCTTGCCGCGCCGTTCACGCTCCTAGCCTCGCCGTGACGTCGCGAACATGACCCCGTCGTCGCCTAGCCCTCTAAGCCCACCGGAGCGGCCGCGCTCTTGTCGCCCTTGCCGCAGCACCCACGGCCACCCTCGCGCCTATAAAAGGAGGCATCGCCTCGACGATCCCTTCACACCACCACACTACCCTCTCCTTCCTCGACTTCCTCGCCACCTCGCCATGCTCGATTAGCTACCAGACGCTCCCAATTGCTAGATCGCCGCCGCCCACAGTAGCCGACGATCGCCGGAGAAGGAAGCCGCCCCTGGAGCTGCCGTCGGTACCAGGAGCTTCGCCGTCGTCCACAACGTCCCCAAGCACACTGCCCAACCCTAGCTGGAGCCACGGTGAGCCTCCGACCCCCTACCTGAGCCGCCGGCGAGCCCCTCTCTCGCCGTCGACGACGACGAGCGTGAGCCGTTAGATCACGTTCTAATCCAACGATCCCCTTTAGTCCATACCGCTTCGGGCGTTAAGCGTCGCTGACGGGTGGAGCCCCTTTTCAGGAAGCCCACGCGTGCGTGGACGCGTGGTGGGCTGGCCTTGGGCCGTTTTAATCGTTTAGGCCCAGTTAGTTTTCCCGCCGGCCTTTTTAATTCAAATCTCGTTTAATAAATTTAATTCGAATTCAATACTGGACCCAACTTTGAAAATTCATAGAATCTGATTGGCTTGGCCAAATTTGACAAACTTTATATGGTTGGAAAGCTAGTAAAAAGATCTACAATATGCCACTGGTCTCACCTCGAGATCTGTTGTGGAAATAAAATGATAAAAAGAAGAAGGCATGGACTTTTTCATATTCAAATAATTATTAAAAATCAACCAGAATAGATATTGAAGTAATTCCAACTCCAACAACTCACATTTGACTTACACTAATTGTTTCTGCAAGAAAATGGGGTGGTCACTTTGCATGATCATGCCCTAGTTTAATTAAGGGACAATATGGCTAGTTTAGTTAAGTGATATTGTCCAAAATTATTATGTAAATCATATGAAGTATTTTACTTCATTTAAATCTTGTCTCAAGAGAATTCATGTGATGTTTGAACCCCAGGTCAAACACTCTTATATGAATACTTGGAGATTTAAATTATTTGTAGAATTATTAAATGGTATGAGGTGATCTACCTCATTTAAATCATTTTCTCAAATGATGATAATGAATGTTTGACTTAGGTCAATATGAATTCATGTATGATTATTTGAGAAGTTAAATCTTAAGAAGATTTCAATGAGAGGAAATTATTTCTCTCAAGAACTAAATAGAAATTATTAATTACATATGTAATGAGAGGAAATTACTTTTCTTTACTAAAGAAAACCAATGCACCTAATTATTTTATGTGTGTGCTTAGCATAGTTTGGGTGAAGTAATGATGTGCTTACTCTAGCTCTTGAGCTTGTTAAGTGATTATACCTCGTATTCAAATTTAGACGCTAGCACCGGAGATTACCAAGAGGAAGAAGGATTCTACCCAGAAGAAGAAGGAGAAAACCTAGAGAACTACCAAGGCAAGCTAATATTCTTGGAAAGTGCAAAGCCCTCTTTGGGCAAGGCACCATGATTCTTACCTTTCTTAACACAAGCCTATCCTAAGTTTATACCATACAAGTTTTACTTGTTATTTTCAAAGAGTAAATTCAACTTGGTCTAAATAGAGAAGATTACTAGAGTAGCAAAGTTAGTAGCAAGGATAGCAAAGCAATGTAGCACCCCTCATGTTTAGTACTAGTGCTAAAATACTAAAACTTGACTACTCTAGATGGGAACATATGACCTGTTGAATTTGAAACCTTGGAATGATGAAGCATTTCATTGAATGATTTGAGGTTGAAGGTGAACAAGAGAAGATAGTGATTTTTGATGAAAACCTCCTGATATTGGTTTGAATGCGATACCTTTCCAATTTTTGAGTACCCCCACAATACCTGATTATGGGTAGGGCTTAACTGGAAGTTTATAGATTTTAGTATGGGTTCCCTCTGAACACACATCATAGGGGTTATGCCGAGGCTGCCTCCGTTGTGAGAAATGATGTGAATTGAGGTGAAATTGTACGGCCAAGCCTGTGCGTTCCTGGGTTAACAGTTGGTTTTCACTGGGAGGCCAAGCTCATGGGGAGAGGTGCTCATACTAGGATGTGTAAGTGAAAGGTTATGGTTGATGATCCGCGTACTGTGTTACGATGATTCGGAGTTATTCCGATGGATGAAATCAAATGTTGTGGCACAAATGTGCAACCTCTGCAGAGTGTAAATCTATTCGAATAGCCGTGTCCACGGTTACGGACGGTTGGAAAGGCCATACAGTTTCCGGTGTCAGATTTTTGAAAAACCTTAGTGAATGTGAATGGTGACTTGTTGGATTTATCACCAATGTGGTGGGAATGACACTAATGTTCCCACTTGAGTTAGTTAGCACATGATCAAATACTTGTGAACTAAAACATGGCTTATGCAAATTAAACTAGAGCTTAGCATCTTTACTCAAAGAGTTGGCATTTACATTAGTATTAGTTTGCAAGTACTTAAAGTACTTAGGGCTTTGTCCCTGGCTATTCAAATGGCCAGAGTACGATGATGAACAGAACTATCCCGAAGATGACCAGCAGGACGCCTACGACAACTAGGGGTTTCTGACGTCAAATGTTGTCCCGTGGACTAGAGAGTCCATTGTTCGTTACGCTTCCACTATGTATGAACTTGTGTATGTATGTTGATCGATAGATCGACTATTTGTGTAAGATGAATCATGTGATTCATTGTTGTAAGACATTATGGCTTGTAATAAGTAATGACTGTGATATTCGACTATTATGCCTCGCAACAACATTATCCTGGGATTGCGATGAATGACATAATAGGCATCCGGACTTAAAAATCCGGGTGTTGACAAGTTGGTATCAGAGCCATTGTTTGACCTTAGAAAACCTTAGTTTGAATGGGCGTTCATAAAAACCTAGCTTTGAAATCAAACTGAAGAGAATATTTATGAAAAGTTACTCATATTCTTGTCTTGGAGGCTTTTTCGAAATTTGATAAATCATGCTCTTTCTTATTGTGTCTACTTAAAATTTTGCCACACTTGTTCACTCTCTAACTTACTCTCCCAATTCACTTTCAGATGGAGCCCAACGCACCCGTCAACACCAAGTTTTATCAACTTGGTAATGGAGGCAGCTTGATCTTCGAGCACGATCTCACCGCGGTCTCGAACTTTTTGGGACGCCTCCAGCCCGAGTTCCATGGGATCCAGGTGAATGATCAGCCTGGCGGCGAGCTGCAGTGGATCATCACTGCAGATCTAAGGGGAAACATGGAGTCTCCCACCTCGGAGAGAATCCTTTTCTCCTTCCGTGAGAGCAACTGGCTCGATGGGCTCGCACGTGGCCTGCAGGAGGCACTGGCACGCCTCTGCGGACAGAACGCGGTGCGCTTGCTTGCGTCCCGTTTCGCTCACCTAGTGAAGCGTGATGCCGCAGGAGTGCCCATGGCTCTGCAGTCTCACCCTGAGTTGAGGCACCACGCGGAGCACCTAGATTTCATGCTGTATCATACTCAGCAGGATCTGGACAACGCCCGTGCGTACGCGAACCAGACTCACCTCGCACTGGCCACCCACGGTGATGCCATCAAGATGCTGTCCAAGGACCGCAACAAGCTTCGCCTGCAGCGTGCCAAGAGGGATGCTACCATTGTGCGCCTTCGCGCCCAGATTGCGTCACTTGAGGCCACTGTCAAGGCCCAGGAGGATCAGCTGAGAGAGATGGAGGATGAGGAGGCTGGCATCGACATTCAGGGAGGAGATGCCTTCCTGAGTGACGATGACGACTTTGAGGAGGATGGTTTCACTGAGGAGGAGGACTACGCGTTCCTGGAGCCCGGACCTGACGATGTCGTTCCTATCGACATTGAGGATGAGGGTAGTTGCACTTGATCACTGATGTAGGTGTGAGTTGTATCCCGCCCCGTTGTATCGTAGCATGAGAAATGGTTCTTAAAACCATTGGAAGTGTTGAACTGTTAGTTTGTAATGTGTTATGTGGAATGAATGAATGAATGTTTGTGTTGTTATCAAAAGCATTCAAATTTTACAAGTTTTTGAAACTCACTCAAAATACACCATAGAATTTCCCTCTTATCTTATAATCTTCTGTATATTCAGATGGCCCCTCCCAATTGCAACAACAACGATGCCATGATGCAATTGCTGCAAACCCTGCTTCAAGACAGGGAGACTGAAAGAGCTGAACGTCAAGCCAACATCGCAGCACTGCAAAACCTTGCTAACCAAGGCCATGGGAATCATGATCATCCCGGATCAAAGCTCAAGAACTTCCAGAACACCAATCCTCCGGTGTTCAGCAAGACTGAAGAACCCCTCGACGCCGACGACTGGCTCCAGACTATGGAGAACAATTTGGAGGTCGCCGGAGTTGAAGCCAACGAGAAGGTCCTGTTTGCAACCCACTATCTTGCCGGACCAGCCCGAGCCTGGTGGACTAGCACCCGTGCCATGAACGGAGGACAAGTTATGACTTGGGCAGATTTTAAGCTCAAGTTCAGCAAGTACCATGTGCCCCCGGGTCTTATCAAGAAGATGCGGGACGAGTTCCGCGAACTCAAGCAGGGACGGATGACGGTGGTAGAATACCGCGACAGGTTCCTTACACTGTCAAGGTACGCCCCCGATGAGACTGACACCACTGAGAAGAGGCAGGAGAGATTCCTGAACGGACTGCATGATGAGATGCATACTGTCTTAGTCAACATCCCCTTTGCCGACCTTGAAGCCCTTGTTGACTCCGCAATTCAGATGGAGGGCAAGTTGAACCAAGCCAATGAGAACCGCAAACGCCTGATACGTCTCCGACGTATCGATAATTTCTTATGTTCCATGCCACATTATTGATGATATCTACATGTTATGTGCACATTTTATGTCATATTCCATTTTCTGGAACTAACCTATTAACAAGATGCCGAAGTGCCAGTTGCTATTTTCTGCTGTTTTTGGTTTCAGAAATCCTAGTAATGAAATATTCTCGGAATTGGACGAAATCAACGCCCAGGTCCCTATTTTGCCCGGAAGCATCCAGAACACACGAGAACCGCCAGAGAGGGGGCACAGGCCCAACAAACCGTAGGCCGGCGCGGCCAAGGGGGGGCCCGCGCCCCCCTATAGTGTCGGCGCCCCTTCGACCTTCTGACGCCGCCTCTTCGCCTATATAAAGCCCCTGGACCTAAAACCTCGGGACGAAAAAGCCACGGTACGAGAAACCTTCCAGAGCCGCCGCCATCGCGAAGCCAAGATCTGGGGGACAGGAGTCTCTGTTCCGGCACGCCGCCGGGACGGGGAAGTGCCCCCGGAAGGCTCCTCCATCGACACCACCGCCATCTCCATCAACGCTGCTGTCTCCCATGAGGAGGGAGTAGTTCTCCATCGAGGCTCGGGGCTGTACCGGTAGCTATGTGGTTCATCTCTCTCCTATGTACTTCAATACAATAATCTCATGAGCTGCTTTACATGATTGAGATTCATATGATGATGCTTGTAATCTAGATGTCGTTATGCTAGTCAAGTGAATTTTACTTATGTGATCTCCGGAGACTCCTTGTCCCACGTGTGTAAAGGTGACAGTGTGTGCACCGTGTGGGTCTCTTAGGCTATATTTCACAGAATACTTATTCACTGTTGAATGGCATAGTGAAATGCTTATTTATATCTCTTTATGATTGCAATGTGTTTTGTATCACAATTTATCTATGTGCTACTCTAGTGATGTTATTAAAGTAGTTTTATTCCTCCTGCACGGTGTAATGGTGACAGTGTGTGCATCCGTGTCAGTACTTGGCGTATGCTATGATTATGATCTCTTGTAGATTATGAAGTTAACTATTGCTATGATGGTATTGATGTGATCTATTCCTCCTACATAGTGTGAAGGTGACAGTGTGCATGCTATGTTAGTACTTGGTTTAGTCGTGTTGATCTTTCATGCACTCTAAGGTTATTTAAATATGAACATTGAATTGTGGAGCTTGTTAACTCCGGCATTGAGGGTTCGTGTAATCCTACGCAATGATGTTCATCATCCAACAAGAGTGTAGAGTATGCATTTATCTATTCTGTTATGTGATCAAAGTTGAGAGTGTCCACTAGTGAAAGTATGATCCCTAGGCCTTGTTCCTAAATACTGCTATCGCTGCTTGTTTACTGTTTTACTGTGTTACTACTGCTGCGTTACTACTGCTTGTTTACTGTCCTGGGCAAAGCACTTTTCTGGTGCCGTTGCTACTGCTTATTCATACCACCTGTATTTCACTATCTCTTCGCCGAACTAGTGCACCTATTAGGTGTGTTGGGGACACAAGAGACTTCTTGCTTTGTGGTTGCAGGGTTGCATGAGAGGGATATCTTTGACCTCTTCCTCCCTGAGTTCGATAAACCTTGGGTGATCCACTTAAGGGAAAACTTGCTGCTGTTCTACAAACCTCTGCTCTTGGAGGCCCAACACTGTCTACAGGAAAAGGAGGGGGCGTAGACATCAAGCTATTTTCTGGCGCCGTTGCCGGGGAGGAAAGGTAAAAGGTACTCACACTCCGGATCTCGGCTACCAAGCTATTTTCCGGCGCCGTTGTAAGTACTCGAAGCTATTTCCTTTAGATCCTGCAATTGCAACTTTTTGTTTCTTGTTTACACTAGTTAGGCATAATGGAAAACAACAAAAATATGAGAGATCTTTATGAACTTTATCTTGAATTAGGACATGATGTGTTTGAAGAGAGAATTAAAAAACCCATGGAACTTTATATGCATGCTAATGGGAATGTTATTAATATGAATGCTTTGAACACTATTGTTGCTAATGCTATGGAAAATTCTAAGCTTGGGGAAGCTGGTTTTGATGAGCATGATCTTTTTAGTCCCGCAAGCATTGAGGAGGAAATTTACTTTGATGATACTTTGCCTCCTATATTTGATGATGAGAATAATAATGATAGCTACTTTGTTGAATTTGCTCCCACTACAACTAATAAAATTGATTATGCTTATGTGGAGAGTAATAATTTTATGCATGAGACTCATGATAAGAATGCTCTATGTGATAGTTATATTGTTGAGTTTGCTCATGTTGCTACTGAAAGTTATTATGAGAGAGGAAAATATGGTTGTAGAAATTTTCATGTTACTAAAACACCTCTCTATGTGCTTAAATTTTTGAAGCTACACTTGTTTTATCTTTCTATGCTTGTTGCATTATGCTTGTTGAACTTGTTTATTTACAAGATTCCTATGCATAGGAAGCATGTTAGACTTAAATGTGTTTTGAATTTGCCTCTTGATGCTCTCTTTTGCTTCAAATACTATTTCTTGCGAGTGCATCATTAAAACTGCTGAGCCCATCTTAATGGCTATAAGGAAAGAACTTCTTGGGAGATAACCCATGTGTTATTTTGCTACAATATTTTATTTTATATTTGTGTCTTGGAAGTTGTTTACTACTGTAGCAACCTCTCCTTATCTTAGTTTTGTGTTTTGTTGTGCCAAGTAAAGTCGTTGATAGTAAGGTTCATACTAGATTTGGATTACTGCGCAGAAACAGATTTCTTTGCTGTCACGAATCTGGGCAAAATTCTCTGTAGGTAACTCAGAAAATTATGCCAATTTACGTGAGTGATCCTCAGATATGTACGCAACTTTCATTCAATTTGAGCATTTTCATTTGAGCAAGTCTGGTGCCTCAATAAAATTCGTCTTTACGGACTGTTCTGTTTTGACAGATTCTGCCTTTTATTTCGCATTGCTTCTTTTGCTATGTGGGATGGATTTCTTTGTTCCATTGACTTCCAGTAGCTTTGTGCAATGTCCAGAAGTGTTAAGAATGATTGTGTCACCTCTGAACATGTGAATTTTTGATTATGCACTAACCCTCTAATGAGTTGTTCTAAGTTTGGTGTGGAGGAAGTTTTCAAGGGTCAAGAGAGGAGGATGATACAATGTGATCAAGAAGAGTGAAAGCTCTAAGCTTGGGGATGCCCCGGTGGTTCACCCCTGCATATTTCAAGAAGACTCAAGCATCTAAGCTTGGGGATGCCCAAGGCATCCCCTTCTTCATCGACAACATTATCAGGTTCCTCCCCTGAAACTATATTTTTATTCCATCACAGCTTATGTGCTTTGCTTGGAGCGTCGGTTTGTTTTTGTTTTTGTTTTGTTTGAATAAAATGGATCCTAGCATTCACTTTGTGGGAGAGAGACACGCTCCTCTGTAGCATATGGACAAGTATGTCCTTAGGCTCTACTCATAATATTCATGGCGAAGTTTCTTCTTCGTTAAATTGTTATATGGTTGGAATTGAAAAATGATACATGTAGTATTTGCTATAATGTTTTGGGTAATGTGATACTTGGCAATTGTTGTGCTCATGTTTAAGCTCTTGCATCATATACTTTGCACCTATTAATGAAGAAATACATAGAGCATGCTAAAAATTGGTTTGCATAATTGGTCTCTCTAAGGTCTAGATAATTTCTAGTATTGAGTTTGAACAACAAGGAAGACGGTGTAGAGTCTTATAATGTTTACAATATGTCTTTTATGTGAGTTTTGCTGCACCGGTTCATCCTTGTGTTTGTTTCAAATAGCCTTGCTAGCCTAAACCTTGTATCGAGAGGGAATACTTCTCATGCATCCAAATACTTGAGCCAACCACTATGCCATTTGTGTCCACCATACCTACCTACTACATGGTATTTCTCCGCCATTCCAAAGTAAATTGCTTGAGTGCTACCTTTAAACAATTCAAAATTTATTACCTCTGATTTGTGTCAATGTTTTATAGCTCATGAGGAAGTATGTGGTGTTTATCTTTCAATCTTGTTGGGCAACTTTCACCAATGGACTAGTGGCTTCATCCGCTTATCCAATAATTTTGCAAAAAGAGCTGGCATTGGGATTCCCAGTCCCAAATTAATTAACAAAAATAGACACTCCTCCATGGTATGTGATTGTTGGACGGCACCCGAAGGATTCGGTTAGCCATGGCTTGTGTAAGCAAAGGTTGGGAGGAGTGTCATCATAATAAAACTAAAATAAAAAGGTACTCCTTCATGGTATGAGATTGTTGGCAGGCACCCGAGGATTCGGTTAGCCATGGTTTGTGAAAGAAAGGTTGGAAGGAGTGCCACACAAAAATAAAATAAAATGGGAGCCGCTCTTTGAAGGTTTGTCTGGCAAGAGGGTTAGAGTGCCCACTACCATTCGTTGACAACAACTTACACCTCTCAAAATTTTACTTTTATGCTCTCTATATGTTTTCAAAACCAAAGCTCTAGCACAAATATAGCAATCGATGCTTTCCTCTTTGAAGGACCTTTCTTTTACTTTTATTGTTGAGTCAGTTCACCTATTTCTCTCCACCTCAAGAAGCAAACACTTGTGTGAACTGTGCATTGATTCCTACATACTTGCATATTGCACTTGTTATATTACTCTATGTTGACAATATCCATGAGATATACATGTTACAAGTTGAAAGCAACCGCTGAAACTTAATCTTCCTTTGTGTTGCTTCAATGCCTTTACTTTGAATTATTGCTTTATGAGTTAACTCTTATGCAAGACTTATTGATGCTTGTCTTGAAGTACTATTCATGAAAAGCCTTTGCTATATGATTCACTTGTTTACTCATGTCATATACATTGTTTTGATCGCTGCATTCACTACATATGCTTTACAAATAGTATGATCAAGGTTATGATGGCATGTCACTCCAGAAATTATCTTTGTTATCGTTTACCTGCTCGGGACGAGCAGAAACTAAGCTTGGGGATGCTGATACGTCTCCGACGTATCGATAATTTCTTATGTTCCATGCCACATTATTGATGATATCTACATGTTATATGCACATTTTATGTCATATTCGTGCATTTTCTGGAACTAACCTATTAACAAGATGCCGAAGTGCCAGTTGCTGTTTTCTGCTGTTTTTGGTTTCAGAAATCCTAGTAATGAAATATTCTCGGAATTGGACGAAATCAACGCCCAGGTCCCTATTTTGCCCGGAAGCATCCAGAACACACGAGAACTGCCAGAGAGGGGGCACAGGCCCACCAAACCCTAGGCCGGCGCGGCCAAGGGGGGGCCCGCGCCCCCCTATAGTGTCGGCGCCCCTTCGACCTTCTGACGCCGCCTCTTCGCCTATATAAAGCCCCTGGACCTAAAACCTCGGGACGAAAAAGCCACGGTACGAGAAACCTTCCAGAGCCGCCGCCATCGCGAAGCCAAGATCTGGGGGACAGGAGTCTCTGTTCCGGCATGCCGCCGGGACGGGGAAGTGCCCCCGGAAGGCTCCTCCATCGACACCACCGCCATCTCCATCAACGCTGCTGTCTCCCATGAGGAGGGAGTAGTTCTCCATCGAGGCTCGGGGCTGTACCGGTAGCTATGTGGTTCATCTCTCTCCTATGTACTTCAATACAATAATCTCATGAGCTGCTTTACATGATTGAGATTCATATGATGATGCTTGTAATCTAGATGTCGTTATGCTAGTCAAGTGAATTTTACTTATGTGATCTCCGGAGACTCCTTGTCCCACGTGTGTAAAGGTGACAGTGTGTGCACCGTGTGGGTCTCTTAGGCTATATTTCACAGAATACTTATTCACTGTTGAATGGCATAGTGAAGTGCTTATTTATATCTCTTTATGATTGCAATGTGTTTTGTATCACAATTTATCTATGTGCTACTCTAGTGATGTTATTAAAGTAGTTTTATTCCTCCTGCACGGTGTAATGGTGACAGTGTGTGCATCCGTGTCAGTACTTGGCGTATGCTATGATTATGATCTCTTGTAGATTATGAAGTTAACTATTGCTATGATGGTATTGATGTGATCTATTCCTCCTACATAGTGTGAAGGTGACAGTGTGCATGCTATGTTAGTACTTGGTTTAGTCGTGTTGATCTTTCATGCACTCTAAGGTTATTTAAATATGAACATTGAATTGTGGAGCTAGTTAACTCCGGCATTGAGGGTTCGTGTAATCCTACGCAATGATGTTCATCATCCAACAAGAGTGTAGAGTATGCATTTATCTATTCTGTTATGTGATCAAAGTTGAGAGTGTCCACTAGTGAAAGTATGATCCCTAGGCCTTGTTCCTAAATACTGCTATCGCTGCTTGTTTACTGTTTCTTTGTGTTACTACCGCTGCGTTACTATCGCTTGTTCTTCGTCCTGGGCAAAGCACTTTTCTGGTGCCGTTGCTACTGCTTATTCATACCACCTGTATTTCACTATCTCTTCGCCGAACTAGTGCACCTATTAGGTGTGTTGGGGACACAAGAGACTTCTTGCTTTGTGGTTGCAGGGTTGCATGAGAGGGATATCTTTGACCTCTTCCTCCCTGAGTTCGATAAACCTTGGGTGATCCACTTAAGGGAAAACTTGCTGCTGTTCTACAAACCTCTGCTCTTGGAGGCCCAACACTGTCTACAGGAAAAGGAGGGGGCGTAGACATCAACGCCGCATGATGCACCAGAGTGGGCCGAGCAATACTCCCAAGTATCGCCCCAGCTCAAGCGGAGGTTTTGCCCCCAGAAACAACAAGCCCTAGATGCAGACTTCACGCCCCGGATTTCAGAACCGGAGTGGAGGAAACCCCAGGCCAGGAGGCCATTCCAAACACAACCCCAATTACCAGAGCAACACCAACCACTTCAACCGCGCCCCAATGAGAGCCCCCAACCCCAACAACAACAACAACACCAGCACCGCTCCAAGGACTGGTAGCAATGCCATCCCCGTCGCAACCAAGGACAAGTCCACTATCACTTGCTATGAGTGTGGTGTAGTGGGACACTACTCCAACGAGTGCCCCAAGAGACTCGCCAAGCTCGCCGGCAACACCGCTGCACCTGTTCAGCAGCAACGCCGCATTTCCACCGGAAAGAAGTTCGCCCCCAACAACCCCAATAACCGCAACGGCCGTCTCTTCCACATGAACGCCGAAGAAGCCCAGGAAGCACCAGATGTTGTACTGGGTATGTTTCCTGTCAACTCAGTACCTGCCAGAGTGTTGTTTGATTCCGGAGCATCTCATTCTTTTGTCACTGAAGACTTTGCATCAACAAGTAATATTCAACCTCTCAGTTTGAAACATGTCATGATAGTTCAAATCCCCGGATCAACCACTAAAGCCAGAAAATTTTGTAAAAATGTACCCATCAGAATACATGAAGTAGATTTCTATGCCAATCTGATAATTTTGGGAACCAAAGGTTTGGAAATAGTGCTGGGAATGGATTGGATGGCCAAACACCATGGAATGATTGATTGTGCCAAGAAAGCCATCACCATGACCAGTAGCACCGGTGTCATAGTAGAACATGTCTCTGAACTACTACCCAGAAAATTTACCTGCCACCAGAGTGTAGCCAAGCCAACTTTGGATCAGATCAGGGTTGTCTGTCGATACCCTGATGTGTTTCCTGATGGTCTACCCGGTATGCCCCCAGATCGGGATATCGAGTTTATCATCGAGTTAATCCCCGGAACCGGACCTATAGCCCAGAGAGCCTATAGCATGAACCCAGCAGAGCTAGTGGAACTGAAGAAGCAACTGGATGAACTGTTAGCCAAAGGTCTGATTCGACCAAGTGCGTCGCCTTGGAGATCCCCAGTTTTGTTTGTGGATAAGAAGGATGGTGCTAGTCGTTTATGTACGGACTATCGTAAGCTTAACGATGTCACCATCAAGAACAAATACCCCTTGCCAAAGATAGAAGACCTGTTTGACCAGCTGACCGGTGTTGTAGTATTCTCAAAGATTGATCTCAGGACTGGATACCACCAGCTGAAGATTCGTGCATCGGACATTCCCAAAACTGCCTTCACTACCAGATATGGATTGTACGAGTACAATGTCATGTCATTTGGATTGACCAATGCCCCCGCTTATTTCATGAATCTCATGAATAAGATCTTCATGAACTTTTTGGATAAGTTTGTTGTCATTTTCATCGATGACATCCTAATCTACTCCAAGTCTGAGGAAGAACATGAACAACACCTAGAAGCTGTCTTGGAGACCCTTAGAGAGCATAAGCTGTATGCTAAGTTCAGCAAATGTGAGTTTTGGCTGAAGGAAGTAGGATTCCTGGGACATATCTTGTCTGCAGGAGGAATTGCCGTAGATCCCGCCAAGATCAAGATTGTTGCAGAATGGAAAGCCCCAACCACCCAGACCGAGGTCCGCGCTTTTCTTGGATTAGCCGGATATTACCGCAGATTTGTAGAAGGCTTTTCGAGCATCGCTCGACCAATGACCCAATTGTTGAAGAAGGATAAGAAGTTTGAATGGACTGACAAATGTGAGGAGAGTTTCCAACAACTCAAGCTTAGACTGACCTCAGCCCCAATTCTGATCATGCCGGACATCACCAAACCCTTTGATGTCTACTGCGATGCATCCAAGATTGGTCTCGGATGTGTGCTGATGCAGGAAGGCAAAGTGATATCTTATCTGTCCCGGCAACTGAAGCAGCATGAGCAGAATTATCCAACCCATGACCTCGAGCTCGCAGCCGTAGTTTTAGCACTGAAGGTGTGGCGTCATTACCTCATGGGTAATCGCTGCGAGATCTATTCGGATCACAAGAGCCTGAAGTATATCTTCACCCAGAAGGAGCTGAATATGAGGCAAAGAAGATGGTTAGAATTGATCAAGGATTATGATATGGAGATGCACTACCACCCCGGCAAGGCCAATGTGGTAGCGGATGCGTTGAGCAGACTGCCGTGTCAGTTGAACTCAATGATAGCCGAAGAACAACCCAGCCTATACCAGGAGTTTGAGCAGTTTAGAATGGAGTTAGTCAGTGAAGGATTCCTAGCCAGCATGGAGCTACAACCCACCTTGATTGGTCAGATCAAGGAAGCTCAGAAGGGAAATGCCAGCATTGATGGAATCAAGACCCAGATAGCCGCAGGAAAGGCACCAGGATTCACCGTAGATGAAGAAGGAGTTCTTTGGTACAATGGACGCCTGTGTGTACCGTCAGACTCAGAGTTGAAGCAAGTTATTCTGAAGGAAGCCCATGACACCTTATACTCTATTCACCCCGGAGGTACCAAGATGTACCAAGATCTGAAGGAACAATTCTGGTGGCATGGAATGAAGAGGGAGATCGGAAGCTACATCGCCAAGTGTGATATCTGTCAGCGAGTCAAGGTAGAACATCAGCGACCCACAGGACTGCTGCAACCCCTACAGATTCCAGAATGGAAGTGGGACTCTGTAGGAATGGACTTTATCATAGGTTTGCCCAAAACCAGCAAAGGCAATGATTCCATATGGGTAGTTGTTGATAGATTGACCAAGGTAGCCCATTTTGTCGCTGTCAAGACCACCTACCAAGCACTACAAGAAAAGTTGCCATGGCCGACGAAGTTGAAATCGCGCCGTGGTTGCTGGTGTACCATGGCCGACGATTTTGGGTCTGTCCATTGTGCATGTCAAAACGTTTTTTTTCTCGTTTTTGAGGCCACCTAGCCCGACGAAAACGGCCAAAACGTTGCGTATGGTGGCCCGGGACGTGGTGCATCTCGAATTCTTGGGTTCGCCGGCCGAGTCAACGCAAATCCGCACCGCCGAGGGATGTAGGGCCCAGATGGCAGCCTCTCTGGCATTGTTTTTTTTCTCGATCGTGCCATCTCGTTCAACGCTCTCCGATCGAGCCGTTTACGATGCAGGATCATGGGTCCCGCATGTCATCCTCTATGAACCAAAATTCTTTCTATTCTTGGATTTTTTGACACCCTGATTTCTGGCTACTTCCTTTTTCTTTTGATCCCTTGCCGCCTTGGAAACGTTGACACCGCTGCTGCTAATTGGGACCCGCATGTCATCCTCTATGAGCAATCAACTTTCTTTTCTTGGAGTTTTTTTTGGCACCTCAAATTTGGTCACTTGCCTTTTTCTTTCGATCCCCTGCCGCCTCTCAAACGGTGATACCGCTGCGGCTAAATGGGACCCGCATGTCATCCTCTATTTACTATAAAAATTTCTTTTCTTGGATTTTTTTTGGCACCTCATATTTGGTCACTTACCTTTTTCTTTCGATCCCCTGCCGCCTCTCAAACAGTTAGACCGCTGCTGCTAAATGGGACCCGCATGTCATCCTCTATGTACTATAAAACTTTCTTTTCTTGGATTTTTTTGGAACCTCATATTTGGTCACTTGCCTTTTTCTTTCGATCCCGTGCAGCCTCTCAAACGGTGATACCGCTGCTGCTAAATAGGACCCGCATGTCATCCTCTATGTACAATCAAGTTTCTTTTCTTGAATTATTTTTGGCTCCTGATATTTGGTCACTTGCATTTTTCTTTCGATCTCATGCCACGTTGAGGACCCTGCAGGCTCATGGGACCCGCATGTCATCCTCTATGTACTATAAAACTTTCTTTTCTTGGATTCTTTTTGGCACCTCATATTTGGTCACTTGCCTTTTTCTTTCGATCCCCTGCCGCTTCTCAAACGGTGATACCGCTGCTGCTAATTGGGACCCGCATGTCATCCTCTATGTACAATCAAGTTTCTTTTCTTGAATTATTTTTGGCTCCTGATATTTGGTCACTTGCATTTTTCTTTCGATCTCATGCCACGTTGAGGACCCTGCAGGCTCATGGGACCCTGATAACCCACAAGTATAGGGGATCGCAACAGTCTTCGAGGGAAGTAAAACCCAAATTTATTGATTCAACACAAGGGGAGGTAAAGAATACTTATAAGCCTTAACAACTGAGTTGTCAATTCAGCTGCACCTGGAAAAGCACTAGTAACAGGGGTGATGTGAAAGCAGCAGTAATATGAGAGCAGTAGTAACAGTAACACAGCAGCAGTAGCAATAATATGAGAGCAATGGCACCAGAAAATAGTTGATACTACTTCCAATGACATGTAGAACGAGTATATGATGATGAAAGATGGACCGGGGTTCCCAGCTATCTACACTAGTGGTAACTCTCCAATAACAAGTGTCGGGTGAACAAATTACAGTTGGGCAATTGATAGGATTGAAATAGCATTAAGACAGAACATCAAGATCATTAATCATGTAGGCATGTTTCCCATATATAGTCATACGTGCTCGCAATGAGAAACTTGTACAACATCTTTTGTCCTACCAGCCGATGGCAGCCGGGCCTCTAGGGAATCTACTGGAAATTAAGGCACTCCTTTTAATAGAGCACCGGAGCAAAGCATTAACACTCCGTGAAAACATGTGATCCTCATATCTAAGCCTTCCCCTCCAGTTGTCCCAATTTCTGTCACTTTGGGGCCTTTGGTTCCGAACATAGACATGTGCATACAACTTGTAGATACAGTCTAAGCAATAAGTATAGAGCTTAAATCTAAGATCATGCCACTCGGGCCCTAGTGACAAGCATTAAACACAACAAGATTGCAGCAACAATAACTTCATAAACTTTGTAGATAGACAATCATAATGTAACAATCCATCGGATCCCGACAAACACAACACCGATTACATCAGATGAATCTCAATCATGTAAGGCAGCTCATGAGATCATTGTATTGAAGTACATGGGGGAGAGAATACCAACTAGCTACAGCTAGAACCCGTAGTCCATGGGGGAACTACTCACGGAGCATGATGGAGGCGGTGGCGTCGATGGAGATGGCTTCCGGGGGCACTTCCCCATCCCGGCAGCGTGCCGGAACAGAGACTTCTGTCCCCCGAATTGGAGTTTCGCGATGGTGGCGGCGCCCCTGGAGTCTTTCTGGAGTTTCGTCAATTGGTGTCGCGTTTTTAGGTCGAAAGGGCTTATATAGGCGAAGAGGCGGCGCAGGAGGGGCGACATGGTGGCCCCACAGCAGGCCGGCGTGGCCAGGTGTAGCCCGCGCGGCCCACCTATGTGGTGGCCCCCTGGCTCTCCTCCGACTCCCCTTCGGTGTTCTGGAGCCTCCCGGGAAAAATAAGATCTTTGGCGTTGATTTCGTCCAATTCCGAGAATATTGCCCGAACAGCCTTTCTGGAACCAAAAACAGCAGAAAACAGGAACTGGCACTGTGGCATCTTGTTAATAGGTTAGTTCCGGAAAATGCATAAAAACATCATAAAGTGCAAGCAAAACATGTAAGTATTGTCATAAAACAAGCATGGAACATCAGAAATTATAGGTACGTTGGAGACGTATCAGCATCCCCAAGCTTAGTTCCCGCTCGTCCTCGAGTAGGTAAACAATAAAAAGAGTAATTTCTGTAGTGACATGCTACTTACATAACCTTGATCATACTATTACAAAGCACATGAAATGAATGAAGTAACTCAAGGCAATAATCTATAGTTGCTAACAAATAGGTAACATATAGCAAAACTTTTCATGAATAGTACTTTCAAGACAAGCATCAAAAGCCTTGCACAAGAGTTAACTCATAAAGCAATAAATTCAAAGTAAAGGCATTGAAGCAACACAGAGGAAGATTTAAGTTTCAGCGGTTGCTTTCAACTTTCAACATGCATATCTCATGGATAATTGTCAACACAAAGTAATATGATGAATGCAAATAAGCAAGTATGTAAGAATCAATGCACAGTTGACACAAGTGTTTGCTTCTAAGATGGAAGGAAGTAGGTAAACTGACTCAACATAAAGTAAAAGAATGGCCCTTCGCAGAGGGAAGCAGGGATTAAATCATGTGCTAGAGCTTTTTAAGTTTTGAAATCATATAGAGAGTATAAAAGTAAAATTTTGAGAGGTGTTTGTTGTTGTCAACGAATGGTAGTGGGCACTCTAACTACCTCATCAACCAGACTTTCAAGAGCGGCTCCCATGAAGGACGTTATATCTACCAGCAAGGTAGATCATCCCTCTTCTCTTTTGTTTACACATGTATTTTAGTTTTATTTATGGTTGACACTCCGCCCAACCTTTTGCTTTCACAAGCCATGGCTAACCGAATCCTCGGGTGCCTTCCAACATTCACATACCATGAAGGAGTGTCTATTTGCAAAATTAAGTTGCTTACTGATGAATCAGAGCAAAACATGTGAAGAGAATTATTAACGAAGGTTGATTAATTGGGGGCTGGGAACCCCGCGCCAGCTCTTTTTGCAAAATTATTGGATAAGCGGATGAAGCCACTAGTCCATTGGTGAAAGTCTGTCCGAAGTAAATGACAAGATCGAAAGATAGAACACCACATACTTCCTCATGAGCTATAAAACATTGACACAAATAAGGAGTAATAAAGTTTTGAATTGTTTAAAGGTAGCACATGAAGTATTTACTTTGAATGGCAGAGAAATACCTCATAGTAGGTAGATATGGTGGACACAAATGGCATAGGTTTTGGCTCAAGGTTTTGGATGCACGAGAAGCATTTCCTCTCAGTACAAGGCTTTGGCTAGCAAGGTTGTTTGAAGCAAACACAAGTATGAACCGGTACAGCAAAACTTACATAAGAACATATTGCAAGCATTATAAAACTCTACACTGTCTTCCTTGTTGCTCAAACACTTTTACCAGAAAATATCTAGACCTTAGAGAGACCAATCATGCAAACCAGTTTCAACAAGCTCTACGGTAGTTCTCCACTAATAGGTTTAAACTACATGATGCAAGAGCTTAATCATGATCTACTTGAGAGCTCAAAACAATTGCCAAGTATCAAATTATTCAAGACATTATGAAGCACTTTCTGTTTCCAACCAAATATCAATAAGTGCAGCGGTTTTCAACTCCGTCATGAACATTAAAATAAAGCTAAGAACACCAGTGTTCATATGAAAAAGCGGAGCGTGTCTCTCTCCCACACAAGGATTGCTAGGATCCGAATTTATTCAAACACAAACAAAAATAAAACAAATAGACGCTCCAAGTAAAGCACATATGATGTGACCGAATAAAAATATAGTTTCAATAGAAGAAACCTGATAAGTTGATGAAGAAGGGGATGCCTTGGGCATCCCCAAACTTAGACGCTTGAGTCTTCTTGAAATATGCAGGGATGAACCACGGGGGCATCCCCAAGCTTAGACTTTTCACTCTTCTTGATCATATATCATCCTCCTCTCTTGACCCTTGAAAACTTCCTTCACACCAAACTTCTCATAAACTTCATTAGAGGGGTTAGTACTCAAAAAACTTGAATCCACCTCGGCCCTGTAGTGACACATTGCAAGAACTCAATAAAACATTAGCTATAGCTCTCCACGTCTAGAAAGCCTTGCTTAAAGTCCACAAGAGACAATGCAAAAAACAGAGACAGAATCTGCCAAAACAGAACAGCCAGTAAAGACGAATTTTAAACAGGTACTTCCGTTGCTCAAATCAGAAAACTCAAAACTAACGAAAGTTGCGTACATATCTGAGGAACGCGCACGTAAATTGGCAGATTTTTCTGAGTTACCTACAGAGAGCCCTGCCCAGATTCGTGACAGATAGAAATCTGTTTCTGCGCAGAAATCCAAATCTAGCATCAACCTTCGATTAGAGGCGTCACTTGGCACAACATTGCAATAAAATAAAGATAAGGAGAGGTTGCTACAGTAGTAACAACTTCCAAAACACAACAAAACAGTAGCAAAATAAAGACATGGGTTATCTCCCACGAAGTGCTTTCTTTATAGCCATTAAGATGGGCTCAGCAGTTTTAATGATGCACTCGCAAGAAATAAGAGTTGAAGCAAAAGAGAGCATCAAGAAGCAAATTCAAAACAAATTTAAGTCTAACCCACTTCCTATGCATAGGAATCTTGTACACAAATAAATTCATGAAGAACAAAGTGACAAGCATAGCAAGATAAAACAAGAGTAACTTCAAAATTTTCAGCATATAGAGAGGTGTTTTGGTACCATGCAAATTTCTACAATCATATTTTCCTCTCTCATAATAATTTTCAATAGCTTCATGAACAAACTCAACAATATAACTATCACATGCAGCATACTTTTCATGATCCATAAACACATAATTTTTATCAAGCTCAAAAATAATAGGATTAAAACTTTCGAATCCACTTTTATCAATACTATAACAAGATGATTGATCAATCTCAAAAGATATGGGACTCATAGATAATGTCAAGACCTCTCCAATCTCATTTTCATTAGTAGTACAATTAATATTATCAAGTAACATAGGACCATCATCAAGAGCTTTATCATAAACATTTGCTACGCAAAATTCTTTAGTACCATGCATTTCGACATCAGGCATAAACAAAGCATTATCATAAGATTTATCAAAGTAGCATGGATTATCATAGATAACAGTAGCATAATTATTCTCACAAGTTTTACTCATAGGGAATATTTCAAGAGAATCCACAGGAACATAACATTCATCCTCCTTTGGTAAGCAATGGAGGACAATCAAATAGTGTAAGAGATAAAGAGTTACTCTCATTAGAAGGTTGGCATGGGTAGCTAATCCATTCTTCCTCCTTTTGTTCATCACTCTCCTCTTCTTTTTCATCCAATGAGCTTTCAGGTTCATCAATTTCTTCTTCCACAGGTCCCTGCAAATTGTGAGTGCATTCTTGTGCATTAATGAGTCTCTCTTTATAATCAATGATATAAGGATTATCAGTGTAACTTTCATTGCAAAAATTAAGGATAGAAGAGACATAATCTTTAAGGTCCTTACAAACAACACAAGTTTCATAATTTTTAACCATGAAGGATTCTATCTCAGAGGCTCCCATAAATATGACAAATTGTTCTACCTCTTCAAACCCAAAATGAATATAGCTATTCCGATTATAGTTCTTAATTAAAAATTCCTCACTAAAGCCACATTGAAATTTAAGATGTTTAGTGTCCTGTTGAGAGCAACAGTTTATATCATGGCGTTTAAGCAAGATTTTAGCAATTGTATTCAATTTTTCTATCACAGCACTCGTCACTTTTCCCGTTCTTGATTCTCTATAATTATTATAATATTCTATAAGCTCCAAGTAGGTTATAGGTTCTCCCATAGCAACAGTTTTTAATTTTTCGGTTTTTCAAATTTTTATGGATTTTCGGGTATATAAGGAAAAAAAAACAAAAAAAAAACACACTAGACAAAAGTAAACTAAGCAAAGTAATACTAGACAGAAATAAACTAAGCACAAATAAACTAGACAAAAGTAAACTAAGCAAAACAAAATAAAATAAAACAGAGAGAGAGGTAGAGTGTACTCCCCAGGTGAACTTATGAGTAGAGCTATGCCTCCCCGGCAACGGCGCCAGAAAATAGTCTTGATAACCCACAAGTATAGGGGATCGCAACAGTCTTCGAGGGAAGTAAAACCCAAATTTATTGATTAGACACAAGGGGAGGTAAAGAATACTTATAAGCCTTAACAACTGAGTTGTCAATTCAGCTGCACCTGGAAAAGCACTAGTAACAGGGGTGATGTGAAAGCAGCAGTAATATGAGAGCAGTAGTAACAGTAACACAGCAGCAGTAGCAATAATATGAGAGCAATGGCACCAGAAAATAGTTGATACTACTTCCAATGACATGTAGAACGAGTATATGATGATGAAAGATGGACCGGGGTTCCCAGCTATCTACACTAGTGGTAACTCTCCAATAACAAGTGTCGGGTGAACAAATTACAGTTGGGCAATTGATAGGATTGAAATAGCATTAAGACAGAACATCAAGATCATTAATCATGTAGGCATGTTTCCCATATATAGTCATACGTGCTCGCAATGAGAAACTTGTACAACATCTTTTGTCCTACCAGCCGGTGGCAGCCGGGCCTCTAGGGAATCTACTGGAAATTAAGGCACTCCTTTTAATAGAGCACCGGAGCAAAGCATTAACACTCCGTGAAAACATGTGATCCTCATATCTAAGCCTTCCCCTCCAGTTGTCCCAATTTCTGTCACTTTGGGGCCTTTGGTTCCGAACATAGACATGTGCATACAACTTGTAGATACAATCTAAGCAATAAGTATAGAGCTTAAATCTAAGATCATGCCACTCGGGCCCTAGTGACAAGCATTAAACACAACAAGATTGCAGCAACAATAACTTCATAAACTTTGTAGATAGACAATCATAACGTAACAATCCATCGGATCCCGACAAACACAACACCGATTACATCAGATGAATCTCAATCATGTAAGGCAGCTCATGAGATCATTGTATTGAAGTACATGGGGGAGAGAATACCAACTAGCTACAGCTAGAACCCGTAGTCCATGGGGGAACTACTCACGGAGCATGATGGAGGCGGTGGCGTCGATGGGGGCACTTCCCCGTCCCGGCAGCGTGCCGGAACAGAGACTTCTGTCCCCCGAATTGGAGTTTCGCGATGGTGGCGGCGCCCCTGGAGTCTTTCTGGAGTTTCATCAATTGGTGTCGCGTTTTTAGGTCGAAAGGGCTTATATAGGCGAAGAGGCGGCGCAGGAGGGGCGACAGGGTGGCCCCACAGCAGGCCGGCGCGGCCAGGGTGTAGCCCGCGCGGCCCACCTGTGTGGTGGCTCCCTGGCTCTCCTCCGACTCCCCTTCGGTGTTCTGGAGCCTCCCGGGAAAAATAAGATCTTTGGCGTTGATTTCGTCCAATTCCGAGAATATTGCCCGAACAGCCTTTCTGGAACCAAAAACAATGACAGCAGAAACAGAAGCGCTGTGGCATCTTGTTAATAGGTTAGTTCCGGAAAATGCATAAAAACATCATAAAGTGCAAGCAAAACATGTAAGTATTGTCATAAAACAAGCATGGAACATCAGAAATTATAGGTACGTTGGAGACGTATCAGACCCGCATGTCATCCTCTATGTACTATAAAACTTTCTTTTCTTGGATTCTTTTTGGCACCTCATGTTTGGTCACTTGCCTTTTTCTTTCGATCCCCTGCCGCTTCTCAAACGGTGATACCGCTGCTGCTAAATGGGACCCGCATGTCATCCTCTATGTACACTCAAGTTTCTTTTCTTGAATTATTTTTGGCTCCTGATATTTGGTCACTTGCCTTTTTCTTTCGATCTCATGCCACGTTTGAAACGTTGAGGAACCTGCTGGCTCATGGGACCCGCATGTCATCCTCTATGTGCTATAAAAGTTTATTTTCTTGGGTTTTTTTTCACCCTCTGATTTTTGGCTATTTCCTTTTCCTTTTGATCCCCTGCCGCCTTGGAAACGTTGAGTAAGCTGCTGACTCATGGGACCCGCATGTCATCCTCTATGTACAATCAACTTTCTTTTCTTTTGATCTCAAGCCGCATTTGAAACGTTGAGACCGCTGCTGCTAATTGGGACCCGCATGTCATCCTCTATGTACAATAAAGTTTCTTTTCTTGGATTATCTTTGGCTCCTGATATTTTGCCACTTGCCTTTTTCTTTCGATCTCATGCCGCCTTTGAAATGTTGAGTAAGCTGCTGGCTCATGGGTCCCACATGTCATCCTCTATGAACAATAAAAGTTTCCTTTCTTGGAGTTATTTTTGACCCCTAATTTCTGGCTATTTGCCTTTTTCTTTTGATCTCCTGCCCCCTTTGAAACGATGAGGACGCTGTTGGCAGGTCGGTCCCACATGTCATCCTTTGTGAACAATAAAAGTTTCCGTTGATGGATTTATTTTGAACCCCTAATTAATTTCTGGATATTTCCTTTTTTTTCCTTTGATCCCCTGCCGCCTTGGAATCGTTGAGGATGCTACTGCCTCATGGGTCCCGCATGTCATCCTCTCAGAACGGTAAATGTTTCTTTTATTGGATTTTGTTTACCAAATGATTTTTGGCTTATATTTTATTTCGATCTCCTGCCGCCTTTAAAACGTTGAGGACGCTGCTGGCTCACGGGTCCCACATGTCAGCCTCTATGAACAATAAACGTTGAGGATGCTGCTGCCTCATGGGTCCCGCATGTCATCCTCTTTGAACGAAATGTTTCTTTTCTTGGATTTTTACCAACATATTTTTGGTTTATTTTTTCTTTCCATCCCCTGCCGCCTTTAAAACGTTGACGACGCTGCTGGCTCATGGGTCCCCGATGTCAGTCTCCCCGTATGAGAAACATGTGATATCTTGATTATTTTGCAGACAATAAACAGTGTATTGCGCTCTGAGCTATTTCAAACGGATAAATTAAATCTTTATTTTTACATAAACAAACTTATATGTTGAATCTCCTTGTTTTTTTGTTTTTGCGAAGCATAGGTCTTTCCTGTTTTTTTAGAAAATTCCGAACTTTCCTGTTTTGGAGTGGGCTGAAATTGTACGAGTCAAAAGGCCAAGCAGGATAGTTCGAAGGCCCAGATGTCCAGATGCAGCCCAATTGAAATCTTTCTTCTTCGATTTTTTTCACCCCCTGATTTCTGGCTACTTCATTTTTCTTTTGGTCCTGTGCCGCCTTGGAAACGTTGAGACCGCTGCTGCAAAATGGGACCCGCATGTCATCCTCTATGTACAATAAAATTTCTTTTCTTGGATTATTTTTGGCTCCTGATATTTGGTCACTTGCCTTTTTCTTTCGATCCCGTGCAGCCTCTCAAACGGTGAGACCGCTGCTGCTAAATGGGACCCGCATGTCATCCTCTATGTACAATCAAGTTTCTTTTCTTGAATTATTTTTGGCTCCTGATATTTGGTCACTTGCCTTTTTCTTTCGATCTGATGCCACGTTTGAAACATTGAGGAACCTGCAGGATCATGGGACCCGCATGCCATCCTCTATGTACTATAAAACTTTCTTTTCTTGAATTATTTTTGGCTCCTCATATTTGGTCACTTGCCTTTTTCTTTCGATCTCATGCCACGTTTGAAACGTTGAGGAACCTGCTAGCTCATGAGACCCGCATGTCATCCTCTATGTCCATCAACTTTATTTTCTTGGATTTTTTTGACCCCCTAATTTCTGGCTACTTTCTTTTTCTTTTGATCTCAAGCCGCATTTGAAACGTTGGGACCGCTGCTGCAAAATGGGACCCGCATGTCATCCTCTATGTAAATAAAGTTTCTTTTCTTGGATTATCTTTGGCTCCTGATATTTTGTCACTTGCCTTTTTCTTTCGATCTCATGCCACCTTTGAAACTTTAAGTAAGCTGCTGGCTCATGGGTCCCGCATGTCATCCTCTACGAACAATAAAAGTTTCCTTTCTTGGAGTTATTTTTTACCCCTAATTTCTGGCTACTTGCCTTTTTCTTTTGATCTCCTGCCCCCTTTGAAACGATGAGAACGCTGTTGGCAGGTTGGTCCCACATGTCATCCTCTATGAACAATAAAACTTTCCTTTGATGGATTTATTTTGAACCCCTAATTAATTTCTGGATATTTCCTTTTTTTTTTCTTTTGATCCCCTGCCACCTTGGAATCGTTGAGGATGCTGCTGCCTCATGGGTCCCGCATGTCATCCTCTCAGAACGATAAATGTTTATTTTTTTATTTTTTTACCAACTGATTTTTGGTTTATTTTTTCTTTCGATCCTCTGCCGTCTTTAAAATGTTGACGACGCTGCTGGCTCATGGGTCCCCGATGTCAGCCTCCCCGTACAAAAACATGTGATATCTTGATTATTTTGCAAACAATAAACAGTGTATTTCGCTCTGAGCTATTGCAAACGGAAAAAATAAATCTTTATTTTTAAATAAACAAACTTATATGTTGAATCTCCTTATTTTTTGTTTTTGCGAAGCATAGGACTTTCCTGTTTTGGAGTGGGCTGAAATTGTACGAGTCCAAAGGCGTCAGCAGGATAGTTCGAAAGCCCAGACGGCCAGATGCAGCCCAATTGAAACCTTTCTTTTCATGGATTTTTTTGACCCCCTGATTTTTGGCCACTTCCTTTTTTTTTGGTCCTGTGCCGCATTGGAAACGTTGAGAACTCTGCTGCTAAATGGGACCCGCATGTCATCCTCTATGTACAATAATTTCTTTTCTTGGATTATTTTTGGCTCCTGATATTTGTCACTTGCCTTTTTCTTTCCATCTTATGCCGACTTCGAAACACTGAGACCGCTGCGGCAAAATGGGACCCACATGTCATCCTCTATGTACAATAAAAATTACTTTTCTTGGATTATTATTTTTGGCTCCTGATATTTGGTCACTTGCCTTTTTCTTTCGATCTCATGCCACCTTTGAAACGTTGAGGAACCTGCTAGCTCATGGGACCCGCATGTCATCCTCTATGTACTATAAAACTTTCTTTTCTTGGATTTTTTTCACCCTCTGATTTTCTTTTGATCCCCTGCTGCCTTGGAAACGTTGAGTAAGCTGCTGACTCATGAGACCCGCATGTCATCCTCTATGTACAATCAACTTTCTTTTTTTGGAGTTTATTTTTGACCCCCTAATTTCTGCCTACTTCCTTTTTCTTTTGGTCCTATGCCGCCTTGGCAACGTCGAGACATTCGCTGCATGATGGGACCCGCATGTCATCCTCTATGCACAATAAAAGTTTCTTTCGTGGATTATTTTTGGCTCCTGATATTTGTCACTTGCCTTTTTTTTTCGATCTCATGCCAACTTTGAAACGTTGAGAACGCTACTGCAAAATGGGACCCGCATATCATCCTCTATGTACAATAAACGTTTTTTCTTGGATTATTTTTGGGACCTGATATTTGTCACTTGCCTTCTTCTTTCGGTATCATGCCGCTTCTGAAACGTTGAGGAAGCTGCTGGCTCGTGGGTCCCGCAAGTCATCCTCTATGTAGAATAAAAGTTTCCTTTCTTGGAATTATTTTTACCCCTGATTTCTGGCTACTTCCTTTTTCTTTTGATCCTGTGCCGCCTTGGAAACGTTGAGACCGCTGCTGCAAAATGGGACCCGCATGTCATCCTCTATGTACAATAAAGTTTCTTTTCTTGGATTATTTTTGGCTCCTGATATTTGGTCACTTCCTTTTTCTTTCGATCCCGTGCCCCTTGGAAACGTTAAGACCACTGCTGAAAAATGGGACCCGCATGTCATACTCTATGTACAATAAAGTTTCTTTTCTTGGATTATTTTTTGCTACTGATGTTTTGGCACTTGCATTTTTCTTTCGATCTCATGCCGCCTTTGAAACGTTGAGACCGCTGCTGCAAAATGGACCCATATGTCATCCTCTATGTACAATAAAAGTTTCTTTTCTTGGATTATTTTTTGCTCCTGATATTTGGTCACTTTCCTTTTTCTTTCGATCTCATGCCGCCTCTGAAACGTTGAGTAAGTAGCTGCCTCATGGGACCCGCATTTCATCCTCTATGTACAATAAAGTTTCTTTTCTTGGATTTTTTTTACCCCCTGATTTTTGGTCACTTGCGTTTTTCTTTCGATCCTATGCCGCCTTTGAAATTGAGGAGGCTGCTGGCTCATGGGTCCCACATGTCAGCCTCTATGAACAATAAACCTTTCCTTTGTTGGATTTATTTTTTACCCCTAATTTCTGGATATTTGCCTTTTTTCTTTTGATCCCCTGCGGCCTTTGAAACGATGAGGACGATGCTGGCAGGTCGGTCCCACATGTCATCTTCTATGAAGAATAAAAGTTTCCTTTGTTGGATTTACTTTTGACCCCTAATTTCTGGCTATTTGCCTTTTTTTTCTTTTGATCCTCTGCCGACTTTGAAATGATGAGGATGCTGCTGGCAGATCTGTCCCACATGTCAGACTCTCTGAACTATAAATGTTTCCTTTCTATGATTTATTTTTGACCCCTATTTTCGGGATACTTGCTTCTTTTTTTTGTGGATATCCTACCGCATTTGAAATGTTGAGGACGCTGCTGGCTCATGGGTCCCACATGGCATCCTCTTTGGATGATAAACCTTCATTTCTTGTTAATGACAGGTTTATCTGTATTATTTTTGCAGACTAATACAAGCTCTTTCGCTCCAAGATCTTGCAAGTTAATAGAATATAAATCATGGAATTATTAGGATATGTTTTAAATTTCAAATCCACTTTATGAATTTTTAAAAATACCGTGATCCATGTGGGTATGGAGCGATCAAGGATTTTCATATTGGCCATGAGCAGTTTCAAAAATTGCAACCCAATAATT
The DNA here is from genome assembly GCF_019359855.2 of Lolium perenne. Classification (NCBI taxonomy): domain Eukaryota; kingdom Viridiplantae; phylum Streptophyta; class Magnoliopsida; order Poales; family Poaceae; genus Lolium; species Lolium perenne. The sequence continues at coordinate 37,709,151 of NC_067250.2, forward strand.
CAAAATAAATACAAACAACTTTTATGTAGAATCTCCGTGTTTTTGTTTTTTGCCAATCATAGGATCTATGGTTCTTTAGAAAAGGGCCGACATTGCATGAGCAGAAAGGCCCATTTCTAGTTATTGGGCTTCGACAGCCGGAGCAAGTAGGCCAATAGCAAATACCATGTAGATGGCCGTTGGAACCCAAAAGTATTTGTTGCCTAGACTTAGATGCCAAACTCAGCCTTATTGACATGAACCTTGCTATGCACACGACAATTTCAGTCCGATCCGTGTACGAAACACAAGATCCAAACCCTTCGTGTGAGGTAGCAGGTGGCAGCACACCTCCAGATGCTCAATCGTACATACACATATCATATAGGAGTTGTCGTATGTACATCTGTTCCGTATTGACATGTTTTTTCTTTGGTCCACAAGTGGGGTCCGCACAGTCACCTAGGTCGCTCATCTACTTCCTTGCTCGTAGTTGATGCATGTTTAGTGGCCTGCAGCAAGAATCACTGCCCCCATGGATGTACTTTACCCTTTAGCGGCGAAAAAATAGGAATGGTCCTCTCATGAGTATGATCAACAAGAGGTGGCTATTTTTTTGACGTTTTCAACTGGGTAGCTACATTGTGCGGACCAGCTTAATTTGACGTTTTCAACTGGGTAGCTACATTGTGCGGATCGCACATGCACAACCGAAGTCATGTGTTGGTATGTGCCTTCTTTTTGGCACAACAAGAGGTGGCTATATTATAAAGGACGTACACACATTGTAATTATAGTGCTGAAATAAAGTCAATCCTAAAACAACCATGCATGGGTTATAATATGAAGGCAACACGAAATACAAAAGCAGGGCAGTGTTCAAATAAACTGATTCAAACTAGTACGTACTAAAAACAGTGTACTACTTATCAACACTTCAAGCATAATAAAAAGTGCGTCAGTGTTTTTTTAAAGGTAACACCGAACGGGCAATGTTTAAAGCAGGCTTAAACCACATAGCCGCTTGTCGGACACTACCCCAACCATCTCTGGGAAGGCTGATAACTCCCACAGTCTCACCTTCATCTGGCTGGAGGTTGCAGCGCAAAATTTTAGGGTATTGATTATGAAGAAACTTCCGGTATGCTGTGTAGACGCAGTTTTTCCTCATGAATGGAACCAATGTGCCATCAGGAGCTTTGGATTCACGCTTCTTCAGGTTGGCAATGATCAGGTAATTGAGTCCGAGGAACAGAGAGTGGTCGCCGAGGCTGTTAACCTACCTCCAAACAGAGTCTCCTGCACGTGCAGTAGATAAGGGATCCTGCTCAAAGACGTAGGTGGCAACAGGAGGATACTGCCGTAGCTGAAGCCCATTAGCAGCATAGGGAATGTCAGGAGGTACTTCAGCATTGGCAATCCCAATGTTGTTTACTGTAAGGATGATCATCAATCGCTTGCCATCAGCAGATGGAGAGAGGAACCACGCGTACTGCTGATCATCCACCACCGGTGGCGGGATTACAAACGGGAGCATCAGGTTTTCTGCAATATTAGAAATGGAGACGAATAGGGTGTTACTGGCAACCATATTCAAACAGCAGCATTGTTCATCGTTCATGCTCACAGTATAAATACGACTATGTAAGCTAAGGACATTGGTCATTCATGTGTTCAAATCGAGTGTCCAATATATCAGTTATACTGCATCCATCCCACGAAACTAGTCTTAACTTCGCCAAAACTAGACACTAGTTAGTGTATACACAGTTATATACTACCTCTGTCCCATCGAAAGTGTCTGAGATTTGTCCAAATTCAGATGTATCTAGAAAGTTGAAGCATATAGATACATTCAAATTTTGACAAATATATATCATCTTAAGTTTAAGTCCTGTGCTGTAGTTAATTCCCTTTGTCTTAAGTGATCTATTAGAGAGCTTCCCTGTGACCACCCGAAGGGTAAGAAATGTTTAACTGTATAAGTGGATTGCCTAGACCTTTCCATCAGTTCGGACTTTTGGTTGCGTTGGCTAGTCGATGAAGCTTGACATGTTGTCAGAGCCAGGGTCTCGAGTTCGAGTCCTGGCTTTCGCAATTTATCCTAAAATTGCCGCCCTTGCGATCAGTTCGGACTTTTGGTTGTGTTGGTAGTGCATTAAGCTTGACAAGAAAGAAATGCCTTTTTATAGCTAACCCCAAGTCTGGTAACATTTGCAAAATAGGTATCAGATGCAGCTATACATTCAGTAGAAGAATTTGCATTTTAGAGTTGAAGGTTCATAATCTCTTCTCTACTATTGATAGTAAAGGGTACACATGGTATTTGTTTACCTCATTTTCGCGTTCTAAAAAAGGTACGCCATATGGTTGTGCTAAGTTAAACTGATTTAAGTCTGTTCAAGTTTATCGAAAGTTATACTACCAACATCTAAAACATCAATATAGGTTCATATATTACAAAAGATATTTAGATTTTCTTTTCTCGAACACATGCCTAGTCGTGCATCATTATATATTAGAGCATACAGGGTTGTAGAAAGGCTACGGAAAACTGAGAAAGCAAAAAGAAAGAACTATACAGGGGACTACAGGCAGCTAACTTTGCTAGGCCTGCAGGTGCTAAATCTTATATATATATGAGGTTGTAGATATTAGTCGTAAACTTACTCAAACTTAAATAACACTGAATTAGGAAAAAGATAACCTGAGTTATTTTGAATGAGGGGACGTCACAATCACTAATCAAAGATAATTATGGGAAACTAAAATCTATTCAAGAAAATGGGAGAAATAATGTATCAAAAACAAAATTAATTATACCATTTTGCAGATTGTTCAGCGATATAAACAAAGAACTGTTTGATCTGCATGTAGGTACATCCAATCAACGCTTTTTCCCCGATCTCTAGAAAATATAAGCTACGCATGTAATTACAAACGATTTTCTTCTATTTTTCTGTTTCTACGTTAACATTTGAGATACTTGTTAATTACATCCATATTCTGCAGTTGCATAGAGTTACTAATTCAGGAATGCATTCACACACAGAGTATACTATGTTTGCTGATGACTGACTAGTACTAATTCATTGCAAGCAACGGTTCATTCATATTCAGATAAAGGATGTGATCGTTAAGTCATATACTTATGAAAGTCCTTATGCATCTCTCTGATGCAGATGGCGAAGTCTCTCGTCCTCCTTTTGGAGGCAAAATCAATTAGTTATATATGAAACAATGGGTGTAAAAGGTTATCAAAAAGGGTGCCTTCATAGTGCTACGTTATCTTTTGAGATACTGGTTAATTACATCCATATTATGCATTGGCGTAGAGTTACTAATTCAGGAATGCAATCACATACTGAGCATACTATGTTTGTTGGTGGCTAATTAGTACTACTAATTCATTGCAAGCAACGGTTCATTCATATTCAGCAAAAGGGGGTGTGATCATTAAGTCATTTAAGAAAGGTAAAATATAAACAAGGTAGTTCATTAATAACTTCATTGGTTAAGGCAGTGTATCATGCAATGCAAAAGGACTGAAAAAATACCATTTGCGGTGTCCCAGAAGTACGTGAAGCCGTCAGTTTCGTCCACCGCAAAAACGTGGCCACCGAGTTCAATGGCATCACAGTAATTTGGATAATCAGGTGCAGGTGTAAGGGCCTCCAGCATTCTCCAGTCGCCACCCCCTTCAAGGTAGAAAATCGTTTTGTCGAACAAGGCAATGAGCTTGTAATCTGCGTACCTCCCACCTTTTGTGGGCACTTGGCAGATTACAATCTTCAACAAATCAATTGCTGGACCCCAGTTAAAAGAATATGCAGGTTGATATGAAAAACTACTATGATCGATCTTCGAAGCAGGTAGGGATGGAAGGGGGATATGTCGCTCGGTGTAGACGTTCACGAGGCACCACTGGTACCCATGATGATCGGCGGCGGCGATCCAGTCGCCGTTCGCGCCAAGCCATTTTCTGTCGTGCATGAACGGCAGGGCGACAGAACGGCGAGGATGGTCGAGGGGCACCAGGTCGTACACGGTATCATGCAGACGAGATGCTGTCGCCCAATCCCAGTGTTCATCGAACCAATAAGCAGGCGAAGGCATCAGCAGGCATGGTTCACCCCAATGGTGCATCTTACCTTCATCCTTGCTGATCCGGTCGTAGAGCTCCCTGGAACATGCGGCAAGTCGGACGGTGTAGGTAACGTCTAGATGCGCAGCGATGAGGTCGGTGTTGTCGCCGGTGAGAGCCTCCCAGTGGCCTTCCCCGCCGCCCCGGCAAAGCCTAGAATAATTCATCACGTGAAGATGGATTTAGGTGGATGGCGGATGCAACCACACTTGGGGATTTCGGAGGAGAGGGCGAGCGCTATGGAAGGAACGATGCGGCGTGGTGGGGATCGAGATACTGCGCGTGCGCGTGATTCTGGGAGGGTGAAGAAGAAGATGATAGACATGCAAGGGGCAAAAACTAGGTAGTACTCTAGGCTGCTGCTGCGACTGGGCGCCGATTTGACTGTTGGTATACTAGCACGCCACTCATCTATAAATTTGCGACGACGTTTGGTGCAGTGATGTCTCGTCACATCAGGTTGACCAGAGAGGTTTTTTTTTACAGTTTCCATTTCGATATATTTTTCGCCAATAATCGTAGTTCTCTACATGCCAGAGACACGTACCTTAACACGTGGGCAGCATGCAACTGCGCGAGCACCAAAATGGAATGAGAGATGTTTTAGAGCAGAACTTCATTTTCAATGCCTTTCTTAGCTTGGTTTGGAAACCGGACAGAGCTTCAGTGACTTGATGCTTCCAAGATACATTGTGACTATGTGCCACCATCTACCATCCATTTGAGATCCAACGTTCCAAACTATCTCTTATTTCGAAGCTAAAAAAACTATTCTGAAAATTTTGAAAAAATCCAGTAATATGTAGATGCCTTGTTTTAAAATCTATGAAGGTTCTGATTAAATAGCTTCTTACGTACTCGAGCACTAGTTTAAACTAAATATATATTTGCTCACAAACCTATAATTCAAATCGAATGAAACTATGTGTGTATATATATAGTAATAATATTAACTTTCGCCATAACTTGGGTCCCATTTATCTTGTGAAGTTTTCCACTATGTATGATGAACTGAACCTTAGCATTAAGATGGGACCAACATGTATATGCTATTGGTGTACCCACATGCACGACAGAGGAATGAGAGATAAATTATTTTTGATTGCTAGTTGTTTGATTCTACGGGATTTTTTCCTACACCAGCTAGTTGTTTGATTCATGGGAACATATCCTATAGGAAATAATCCTATAGAAAATAAACATGAGGTCATATCTCATTGATAATTCCTTTGGCTGAATCAAAGAGAACTCATCTTCCTACAGGATTCGACTAGGCATGCCATACTAATCATATGTTTTTTCCTATTCCTACGAATCATGCAGCCCAAGGAAATATTACTTGTGGATAACCTCCACTACAACCTTATCAACTACTTTTTCCTTGTAGATAGGTCTTGTGGACAACATAGTGGATGCTCTTAGCCTTTTGCATAGCGGTGAAGCTTGACAAGAAAGGTTGGAGGGACAACAAGCTGAGAGAAAGTAAAATGAGCTAATATTACGCTGAATTTTACAAATAACATAGGCTTAATGTTTCTAGGTTGGGCGGGCCACGGCTCGGTTTTGCTTCAACTAAGACTAGCCACAATGGGAGTATTGATACGTCTCCAACGTACCTATAATTTCTGATGTTCCATGCTTGTTTTATGACAATACTTACATGTTTTGCTTGAACTTTATGATGTTTTTATGCATTTTCCGGAACTAACCTATTAACAAGATGCCACAGTGCCAGTTCCTGTTTTCTGCTGTTTTTGGTTCCAGAAAGGCTGTTCGGGCAATATTCTCGGAATTGAACGAAATCAACGCCAAAGATCTTATTTTTCCCGGGAGGCTCCAGAACACCGAAGGGGAGTCGGAGGAGAGCCAGGGGGCCACCACACAGGTGGGCCACGCGGGCTACACCCTGGCCGCGCCGGCCTGCTGTGGGGCCACCCTGTCGCCCCTCCTGCGCCGCCTCTTCGCCTATATAAGCCCTTTCGACCTAAAAACGCGACACCAATTGACGAAACTCCAGAAAGACTCCAGGGGCGCCGCCACCATCGCGAAACTCCAATTCGGGTGACAGAAGTCTCTGTTCCGGCACGCCGCCGGGACGGGGAAGTGCCCCCGGAAGCCATCTCCATCGACGCCACCGCCTCCATCATGCTCCGTGAGTAGTTCCCCCATGGACTATGGGTTCTAGCTGTAGCTAGTTGGTATTCTCTCCCCCATGTACTTCAATACAATGATCTCATGAGCTGCCTTACATGATTGAGATTCATCTGATGTAATCGGTGTTGTGTTTGTCGGGATCCGATGGATTGTTACGTTATGATTGTCTATCTACAAAGTTTATGAAGTTATTGTTGCTGCAATCTTTTTGTGTTTAATGCTTGTCACTAGGGCCCGAGTGGCATGATCTTAGATTTAAGCTCTATACTTATTGCTTAGATTGTATCTACAAGTTGTATGCACATGTCTATGTTCGGAACCAAAGGCCCCAAAGTGACAGAAATTGGGACAACTGGAGGGGAAGGCTTAGATATGAGGATCACATGTTTTCACGGAGTGTTAATGCTTTGCTCCGGTGCTCTATTAAAAGGAGTGCCTTAATTTCCAGTAGATTCCCTAGAGGCCCGGCTGCCACCGGCTGGTAGGACAAAAGATGTTGTACAAGTTTCTCATTGCGAGCACGTATGACTATATATGGGAAACATGCTTACATGATTAATGATCTTGATGTTCTATCTTAATGCTATTTCAATCCTATCAATTGCCCAACTGTAATTTGTTCACCCGACACTTGTTATTGGAGAGTTACCACTAGTGTAGATAGCTGGGAACCCCGGTCCATCTTTCATCATCATATACTCGTTCTACATGTCATTAGAAGTAGTATCAACTATTTTCTGGTGCCATTGCTCTCATATTATTGCTACTGCTGCTGTGTTACTGTTGACACGGATAAAAGTAGCAAACCGACGTCAGAGACGGCGCCACGCCTCACAGAACGGATCTGGGGTCTTACCTTCGCAAAGTTTTGCGGCATTCAGAAATTAATCGCAACTTTGGCGTTCTGAGAATATATTGTCGAGTGCTTATTCGGCTGTTGGAATGGCACATTTTATTGAGTCAAAGATGACTTATATTGCTTTCCCGATGGGAGTATATGCAGAGTTACTTATAACTCGAAATATACTCTATTGCTCTTTTGTCTTTCTTCTTTATGATTTCATCGGGCACGCGAACAGCGTTCCCGATGGGAGTAGCCCCCGAGGCTACAGCCAAGGACTTGTCCTTGGTTGTAGGCTCCACGCCTTATGCCGCTGTATTTTCTTTCTCTCCCGAAGTTTTATAATTTCTCGGGTGCGCGAACAGCGCTCCCGATGGGAGTAGCCCCCGAGGCTATGAACAAATATTTGTATTTGATCATAGGCTCATGCCATTTCTATTTTGCTTTTCTTGATCTTTTCATTTTTCCAAAGTAGCCCCCGAGCATTTGATCAAAAACTTGTATTTGATCAAAGGCTCAGCATTATTTTCCATGTCGCCTTTTATGAAGATGTTGAGTCGAATTTTTCCTTCTGCCAAGGTGTCGTTATTGCTGATGATAGCCACGATTGCTAGTCAAAAAATTTCGAGAAGTCTTCTCCCGCTGCCTTGCGGGCCCAATTGATGCACTATCTTGACACGTCGTGCAAGTGGGGGACACACGTCCTCCGCTTTTTCTGGCGCACGTACCGTAATTTCCTTAATGTTGAATTACTTTTTCACCCTCGTGTCCACGTGGTTACCATCTGCCACACATTTTTCTTATCCAACGGTCCGCCGCTTGACCGCACCTTTATATAAGATCTTCTTCTTCCTCCTCGAACACTTCCGCTCGCGCCGTTCTCCTGCTCTCATCTGCAAATTTGCTCCTGCGACCCACAACCACCTAAGCTCCTCGTTTCCAAGCTGCAAACCCTGCGCCATTGTTGATGCCACCGCGTCGATTGACAAGGCACAACACGCCGGAGTCCTCCATGGCCGCCGTGGATCTGGGGATGGCAGAGTGGGAAAGATCGAAGATTTCCACCCAGGACATCAACATGCTGAAGAAACTGGGGATCAGCAAGAAGCCCAAAGCTCTGTGCTTCCCCAGTGAGGAGAGCTACCCAACCCCTCCAATGGGGTACCGGGTAAGTTTTGTCGACCACCTCATCCGCGGTCTTTCCGCCCCCATTCATCCTTTTCTCCGCGGACTGCTCTTTATCTATGGTTTGCAACTCCACCACCTCACGCCAAATTCAATCCTCCATATCTCCATTTTCATCACCCTTTGCGAGGCCTTCCTTGGCGTCCAGCCTAACTGGGTGTTATGGAAGCGCATTTTCTTCTGTCGCCGTAATGGCTCGCCCAATGTCGCCTATAATATAGGCGGCGTCGTAATTTCTGTTCGGCCCACTGTCGACTACTTCGACGTCAAACTTCCTGACTCAGTTCAAGGGTGGCGCAAGAAGTGGCTGTATATTCAGGAGGAAAACCACGGATGTGCTGAAGACAACATCCCTCCTTTTGATGGCGCCGAAAAAATCCTTCGCCACCGCTCCTGGGACGCAGAGGCTACCGAAGAAGAAAAGGCGTCGACAGAAACCTTGATGGCTCGTATCCACGAGTTGCAAAATACTCGCGGCAAAGAGCTGTCGGGTATCCAAATCACGGCTTATTTTCTTAGGACTAGAGTGCAGCCGCTTCAGGCTCGCAAAAATCCTCTCTGGAAGTATGTTGGCGACGAGGATGTAGATCGGCTGTAGGTGGATTTGGAGGTCAAGGATTTAGAAAAGCTTGTCCGAAAAATCTCTTCTCTCAGCAAAAAAGATTCTGTCCCTTCGTCCTGTCGTGTAAAACCGTACAGCGCCACCAATGCGCTTCCCGAGGTAATTTTTGTCGGTTGATTTGTTATTGCCTTGCTATTTTCCTGTAATTCCTTTTTATTGACATCTTCCCCTGTTTTATATAGAACCATCCAAATCTTGTCTCGCTTCCTCCCCTTCCTGAAGGTGGAGAAGTTGAGGAAAGGGCCGTTGTTACCGACGACAACCAAGATGCCCCCTCTTTTGCGAATGAACCCGCAGATTCTCGAAAGTCTGCGGGATCTGTTGAAAAGGAGGCATCGGCACAATCTCCTCCTCCTGCTGTTTCTCCAAAGAACAAAAGGAAAAGGAATGATGTCGAAGATTCCGGTACCTCCAAACCCGAAGAAGCTGTTCCTTCGCCTCAGAAGGCAGCTTATGATCCATACCTTGAGAGCCTCATCAGTTCGTAAGTTCCCTCTCTTTCTCTTTTTTTTTATTCGAAGATTTTTGTCTATCCTGCTTTTTATGCTACCAACATTTTATCGTAGTGATGATGAGGAAGAAGTACCAGCTGCTGATGTGGCTGCTCGAACGAGTACGTCACATACTCTAGTTGTTTCGGAGCCGCCATTTGAAGGAGAGGAATCCTCGCCTCCTCAACAAAACGTTGGTGCTTCTACTCCTCCGAGTCCCCTTGCCCCTTCACCGAAAAGGGCAAGGACTGAAACAATCCTGGAGCCTACTCTCCAATTGAGTAGCTCCTCTAACCCTCTCTTGGATGATGCAAGTTCTTAATTTTCTTGTCACTATCTATACTTCCTCTGTTTGCTTCTGTGTGCCATTATATTTTTCTTGTACCGACGATTTCTTTCTTTGTCCCTTTCTTTTTTAACATCCTATGATCAAAGAACTTATTCGTATTGGTGCCCAATTCATTGGGTACCGTGAATATGCCAGTAAGACTGAAGGTAAAGCCTTGCTGCTTCTTTTTGCACCTGCCTTCTTACTCCTTTGCTGTCGATGTTTTTGACTAAATTTTGCTTTCTTGGCAGAAAAACTGGCAGAGGTCAACGAGCGTGCCAATACTCTTGCTCAAAAATTAGAGCAAAGTGAAGAGGCTCGTAAGAAGGCCGAATCAAATGCTGTTCAGGCTAGAGCAGAGGCTGACAAAGCCAAGACTGATGCTGCTGGTGTCGAAGATCTTAGGAAGAGACTTCATGATGCCGAGACTTCGCTGAGTGAGCATATAGCTGCACAATCTGCTCGCGAGGAAGCGGTCCTTAAGCGCATAAGGACGCAAAATCGTCGCTTTGTCAGTAAGTATCTGAACCACTTCATATCCCTTGAACTTTCTTTCTTTCGCTTGTTTGTTGATCATTAAGTTTTTATCTTGACAGATAGAACATGTCAAGAATTTGAACTTGAAGACCCCGACAATGATCCTCTTCTTGACGCCATTTCGTTCCTTGAATTTCATGGAACAGAAGCACGCGAGGGCATTGATCAAGCTAAAGCGGGGTTGTCGCGACTCTTCCCCTACTTCTTCCCGAAGAAAGAGGAACCCGCAACTTTCCTTGCTCTGGCTAAGTGCTTTAATCCACCAGAAGATCTTGGGCTGAAGATGCGCCAGGAAAATATGAAGGTCGCTGTTGAAAATACTGTTGCCTTGGTTGCTGATAGTCAGCAAACTATCGACTGGGCGAAAGTAGGTGACACGGAGCAGATAGAACAGCCAAAATGGCGATCGCTGATCAAGGCGGCAAAGCCCAATACGAAGAAAATCTTGTCTTATCTCGGGATCAAGCCATCTTCGACTCCTAGCTCATCAAAGCCGGAGGTCTAGTTGAATGCCCCTTTGCTTTTTTCTTTTTAGCTTATCTCCTTCTTTTGGCACTGTTGCCATAGTGTTCTTGGCGATGACTGCTTCAGTAGGTCTCTAGAGGTCCTTCTTTTGTAATAGACATGTATATATTATGGGAATGAATGGAAATCTATCTTTGCTCAATGATTGATGTCGAAATTTCTCTTTTTTCCAGTTAATTTTTGACAACTATACGTCAACTCCTGGTCCTTCCGAGGTTTTTCCTTCGCCTCCTTCGAAGAAAACCTCTGTCGCTGTTAATTTTGTCGAAGATTCTGCGAGTAAGACTTCGGCAGAAGATTTGAAAGAGCTTCAACAACAGCTCCAGTCTATGAAGAAGCAATCACTTATGCTTATGGAACAATCTCGGAAATCCTCTGAGAGGGAAAAAGTAGCACTCCGACAAGCTCAAGATGCTATAATCGAGAAAGATGCCGCCATTGCTGAAGCTGCTGCAGCTATGTCTCGAGAAAATTTCATGCTTCAACTGCTAACAGATGCTAGCTTGGATATGGCAGGTATGCTTCAGTATCTTTGTCACACTTTATCTTTCTTTTTTACTTGTCTTCTTGTTGCCCGCTGATTTTATCGAAATAGGTGCCTTTTTGAATGCTGCTACGGAAGATGAACGTGTTGAAGCTCGTTCTAATGCTCTTCTGAGGCTTGCACGTGATCATGGTTCAAATTTTTGGGGCACACCTGAACGGACTCGCCAAATCGTCAGATTTCAAGATCGTGCTCTTCAGGTCCGCGATTTTCTCGACTTTTGCACGAGGACCTTGTCTTTAGTTTACGGGACCATGTTTCCACGTAATAAGATGCCAGAGACGCTTCCTGCTCTGATGGAACAATTTCGAGATGCTCCTCGAATCCATGGATTTGTGCGAGCCCAATTAGCTGCTGGCGCGAGGTTCGCCATGATTATGATAAAAATCTGCTGTCCGAAATTAGATATGAGTCAAATTGTTCCGAAATGTCTGGCGAAGATGGCGAAGAGAAAAAGGAACTTCGGCAAATATGATGACGTTGTGACTCCTGTTGCCGAAGATATGATGGATGAACTTCTTCGACTAGACGCTGAATTCTTCGTAAAAGGCAGTTATGCGGAACATAGTACTCGCGCTGTAAATAATGAACGGCTGACGATAGATAATATACTGGGTAGCTCTTGAAGTTTTGTCGCTCCAAGGATTGTATCTTGTGTGTAGTAAACATAATCTATATTGTAAAGTTACTATTTTTCTGTTTTTCAGTGCCAAGCCCCCGGGCGTTTTGATGGCGATATTTTTCTCTTGTTATAATGCGAGGTTATCCCAGGGCAAGATAATTTATATTTGTACACTATTTTTGCGGGTGCGAACCCTGAGCTTTTCTGTTGATTGCTATTTTGCGACGTAGTTTTATTTGGCGAGGTACTTTATACCAAAGCGAGATATATATATTGTATCTTCTGGGTAAGAGCCCCCGAGCCTGTCGAAAAGATATATAATTCCACTATCTTTATTATATTGCAGCACCGCGAGCCCGCCTCATTAAAAACCTTTCCCGGCCCCACTCGGTGCCCCGAAAAAGGAAAAGAGTGCGTATGAAAACTCGCGAGCATTTCAGTACATTGTATGTTTACAGAGGAGACTATATTTCGGCATCTAGGCGTAGAAGCGCCTGAGCTGTGCCACGTTCCAAGGATTTGGCTCAGCAATCCCCGTCTTCTTGTCCTTGAGTCAGTATGCTCCTCCTTCGATTACCTCTGTGACTATGTAAGGTCCAAGCCATGGTGACTCGAGTTTTTCATGACTTTTTTGATTTAGTCGCAAAACCAAGTCGCCAATTTGGAAAGATCTCGGTCGCAGTCGTCGACTATGGTAATTTTTCAGGTCCTGTTGATACTTGGCAACCCGTGACAGGACTTCATCTCGAGCTTCATCAAGTGCGTCGACATCATCTTCTAAGGCTTTTCTCGAAGTTTCTTCATCGTATTCTGTAACTCTTGGAGCATCATGTTCTATTTCTATCGGCAATACTGCTTCAGCTCCGTGGACCAGGAAAAACGGCGTCTCCTGCGTCGCCGTGTTTGGTGTTGTTCGAATACTCCACAACACACTTGGCAGCTCCTCTGGCCAAGTATGTCGAGCTTTTTCCAATGGTCCCAACAAGCGCTTCTTGATACCATTGCAGATAATGCCGTTGGCCTTCTCGACTTGACCATTGGTCTATGGATGTGCGACAGACACAAAACTCAGTTTGATGCCTACTTCTGCACAATATGCTTTGAACTCCTTGGAAGTAAAGTTACTGCCGTTGTCTGTGACGATGCTGTGAGGTACCCCAAATCGAAAGACGATGCTTTTCACAAACTTGATTGCTGACGCGCCGTCCGGTGAATTTATCGGCTTTGCTTCTATCCATTTAGTAAATTTGTCGAGAGCAACGAGCATATACTCATATCCACCTGGCGAAGCTTTGTGTAGTTTTCCCACCATATCGAGACCCCACTGAGCAAAGGGCCGAGACAATGGGATTGGCATCAATTCTGCTGCCGGAGAATGAGGTTTGGCGGCAAATCTTTGACATGCATCGCAAGTTCACACTATTTCCTTCGCGTCCTCAATTGCTGTTAACCAATAAAATCCCGCTCTGAAGACTTTGGCCGCGATAGCGCGGCTGCTTGCGTGGTGCCCGCATATTCCTTCGTGTACATCTTTCAGGATGATCCATCCTTCTTCGGGTGTGACACATCTCTGTAGCACACCTGAGATACTTCGCTTATACAACTCCCCTTTTACTACAGTAAAAGCTTTAGATCGCCTAATTATTCGCCTTGCTTCAACTGGATCGTCGGGTATTGTTTTCCTTAGGATGTATGATATGTATGCCTGCATCCATGGAATTTGCACCATCATGACTAGCTCCTGTTCCTCTTCTTCTTCTTCCAGTGATTTTTTGGTGACATCCGAAGGTTTCTCTTCCTTCTCCTTCTTCTTTGTTTTCATTGGCTTTGTTGATCTCTCACTTATTTCTTCCCAAAACACGCCTGAAGGGATCGCGAGACATTGTGACCCGATGTTTGCAAGGACATCGGCTTCATCATTGCTCAATCTGCTGCTGTGTTTGACCTCGCATCCATCAAACAATTTTTCCAGCTCATTATACATCTCCTTGTATGCTATCATGCTCTCATTGACTGCATCACATTGGTTCATAACTTGTTGTGCTACCAACTGTGAGTCGCCGAAAATTTTCAGTCGGGTTGCACCGCAAGCCTTTGCCATCTTCATCCCGTGTATGAGAGCTTCATATTCTGCTTCATTGTTAGACGCGTTTGGGAACGTCATCCGCAAGACATACTTCAGCTTGTCGCCTTCAGGTGATACTAATATCACGCCTGCTCCAGCGCCTTCTAACCTTTTAGACCCGTCGAAGTTCATAGTCCAGGTTCTCGATAAATCTGGAGGTCCCGTATTTTGTAGCTCCATCCACTCTGCGATAAAATCCGGTAGGACCTGCGATTTTATTGCCTTTCTTTTTTCATACGTGATGTCCCGAGGAGAAAGTTCTATTCCCCAAAGGGAGACACGACCCGTAGCTTCTGGGTTGTTCAATATATTTGACAGAGGAGCTTCATTGACCACTATTATCGGGTGCGCCGAAAAATAGTGTCGCAATTTTCTTGCTGTCGTAGATACTCCATACGCCAGTTTCTGGTACTGAGGGTACCGCTGTTTTGACGGCGACAGTACTTCACTGATGAAATATACTGGCCTCTGAACTCCATGGAGCTTTCCTTCTTCCTCTCTTTCGACTACCAAAACCGTGCTAACCACTTGGGGTGTGGCTGCAATATATAGTAGGAGAGGTTCTTTCTCTTTAGGTGCTACCAAAATTGGTGGTGTCGAAATTGTGCGCTTGAGGTTCTCGAAGGCCCTATCTGCTTCCTCGTTCCATTGAAATTTCTCCCCTTGTTTGATCAATGCGTAGAATGGCAGCGCCTTTTCTCCTAGCCTGGCGACGAATCTGCTTAAAGCTGCGACTCGCCCCGTCATTTTGTTGTATTTCTTTCAACTTTGTTGGCTTCCTCATAGTTACGATGGCCTGTATTTTTTCGGGATTAGCTTCGATCCCTCTTGCTGATACTAAGAATCCAAGAAGTTCTCCCGCAGGAACGCCAAAGGAGCACTTTGTTGGGTTCAACTTGAGGCAAAACTTGTCAAGGTTGTTGAAGGTTTCCTTCAAATCTTCGATCAGTGTTGACCCCTTCTTTGATGTTATCACGACATCGTCGATGTAGACTTGTACATTTTTCCCAATCTGTGTTGCAAGGCACTTCTGCATCATCCGCTGATATGTGATACGTCCAAAACGTATCTACTTTCCCGAACACTTTTGCTATTGTTTTGCCTCTAATTTGTGTATTTTGGATACAACTAACACGGACTAACGCTGTTTTCAGCAGAACTGTTCTGGTGTCTCGTTTTTGTGCAGAAATCCAACTTTCGGGAAAATCCTCGGAATTTATGCAGAAGGCCCTATTTTCCCGTAATGCGACGGAGCTTTAAGGTCAAGTAAGGTGGAGGCCCGAGGGCCCCACACCATAAGGCGGCGCGGCCTAGGGGGGGCCCGCGCGGCCCTATGGTGTGGCCCCCTCGGCCGGCCTCCGACGCCCTCCTTCGGACTATTTATCGGCCTCGACCTAAAAACGCACGAAAAGAAGTCGAAGTCGCCAGAAACCCTCCAGAACGCCGCCACATCGCGAAACTCCGTCGCGGGAGCCAGAAGTCTCCGTTCTGGCACTCCGCCGGGACGGGGAATTGGAGGAGATCATCGCCATCATCACCGCCAACGCCTCTACATCAACCAGCCATGTTTCCCCCATCCATGTGTGAGTAATTCCCCCGCTGTAGGCCGAAGGGGATGGTAGGGATTGGATGAGATTGGTCATGTAATAGCATAAGATTGTTAGGGCATAGTGCCTAGTGTCCGTAATTGGTACTTTGATGATATTGTTGCAACTTGTTATGCTTAATGCTTGTCACTAGGGCCCGAGTGCCATGATCTCAGATCTGAACATGTTATTGTTTCATCATGATATTCATTGTTTATTGATCTTACCTGCAAGTTGCATACACATGTCACTGTCCGGAACCGATGGCCCCGAAGTGACAGAAATCGGGACAACCGGAGTGGATGGTAGTGATGTGAGGATCACATGTGTTCACGGAGTGTTAATGCTTTGCTCCGGTACTCTATTAAAAGGAGTACCGTAATATCCAGTAGTTTCCCTTGAGGCCCGGCTGGTAGGACAAAAGATGTTGTGCAAGTTTCTCATTGCGAGCACGTACGACTATAATTGGAACACATGCCTATTGATTGCTTTGTACTTGGACACCGTTTTATTATTATCTGGAAATGCCCTACTATGATTGTTACATGAGTTTCTCTCATCCATGCAACGCCCGTTCATCCGTCCCCGTGCCTACAGTATTTTAATCCTGCTGTTTACTAAAATCACTACTGCTGTCTTTGTTACTCTGCTGCTTTTATTTCACTACTGCTACTGCTATAAAACTGTTACTACTGATAAACTCTTGCGAGCAAGTCTGTTTCCAGGTGCAGCTGAATTGACAACTCCGCTGTTAAGGCTTCCAAGTGTTCTTTGTCTCCTCTTGTGTCGAATCAATAAATTGGGTTTTACTTCCCTCGAAGACTGTTGCGATCCCCTATACTTGTGGGTCATCAAGACTATTTTCTGGCGCCGTTGCCGGGGAGCATAGCTTTATTTGGAAGTTCACTTGGATTAATATTGTTCGCTGCAAATTCTCCATCATGGGTAAACCTCGCGATTCTAAAGTCGCCATATTACCATCCACTACAAGAAAAGGTACAATTCTGAGTACCTCCGCTACACTTGATTCACCATCTGTGATTGATAAACTTGTTTCACCGCCACATGCTTCACATGCGGGTACTTCTGCTGAATCTGAAAACTCTCATAATATTGATAATATTTCTGCTGTGCTTGATGATAGTGGTTCATTGGGATCTTTTCTAGATGCTACAATTGCTAGGTCTAGACAAATTGAAAATACTGAAACTCCTAATGCTACTACACCTGTTAATTCACCTAAACTTGATTATTTTAGTGATGATCCTGATGAAGATTATGTGGAGCTTAATGATGATTTTATTGAAAAATGCAATGCTACTACTGATGCAAGAAAAATTAAAAAGTTGCTTGCAGAACATGCTGTTAGATATAAACTGTCTCCTGATCCTAAGTTTGCCACATCTCCTATAAACATTAAGGATAAAGATTATGATTTTTCTCTTGATCTATCTCATATAGCTATTGTTGAGAAAACACCCTTTTGTGGTACTGAAAAAGAAAGTGCTGTTGAACACATGATTGAGTTATCTACTCTAAGTAGCTTGTTTTCTGATGATTTCAAGATGCGTACTTACTTTGTTGCTAAAATCTTTCCATTCTCATTAAAGGATGACGCTAAAACTTGGTATAATAGTTTGCCACCTAATTCTATTAAAAGTCCAAAAGAATTGCTTGATGTTTTCTTCCGTAAATACTTTCCTGCTAGTGCTCAACATATTGCTTTGCAGAGAATCTATAATTTTGACCAGGGAGATGGAGAGAAATTGCCTGAGGCTTGGGCAAGATTTTCTCTCTTATTAGAGCTCGGCCTGACCATGATTTGGAAAAGCATGATTTACTTGATATATTTTATAGTGGACTAACCATTGAGTCTAGGGCATACCTGGATAGTTGTGCTGGTTGTGTTTTCAGGAAAAGAACTCCAGACGACGCTGAAGAATTATTGGCTAAAATAGGCCGGAATCATGATGATTGGACTACGCCTGAACCAACTCCAACGCCAATATTGAAGAAGAGGGGTATGATTAAATTAAATGATGAAGATATGAGGGAAGCCAAGAAGTCTCTCAAGGAGAAAGGTATTAAATCTGAAGATGTGAAGAATCTTCCTCCCATAGAAGATATATGTGAGATAATTCCCCCTTCATCCATGATTGAGGTAAACTCCCTTCAACGCTTTACTAGGGAAGATATTCCGTATTCGAAACCTCCTGCACAATGCTTAGATGAGTTTGATAATTATATTGTTAAGCAAGAAAATTTTAATATGAGAGTAGAGAATCATTTAATGGAAAATTCTCGAGCTATTAGTGAATTGCATGATATTGTAGAAAGAACCTCCAATGATGTTAAGATGCTTGTTAAACATTTTCATATGGTTCAAACTCAAATTGATCAACTCACTAAAGTGCAAAATGACTTGTTGGGGAATAATTCTAAAGAGAAACATGCTTATGAAGTAACAACTAGAGGTGGTGTCTCTACCCAGGATCCTCTATATCCTGAAGGGCATCCCAAAAGAATTGAACAAGATTCTCAACGCATTGAACCTAGTGCTCCTTCTAAGAAGAAAAAGAAGAAGAAACATAAAAATGTTGTAGAATCCTCTGAACCTGCTAATGATCCTAATAGTATTTCTATTTCTGATGCTGAAACTGAAAGTGGTAATGAACATGATAAATATAATGATAAGAATGATGCTTATGATAAAGAAGAGGTTGAAGAAGAACCTGAAAAGCATGCTAAAAATAAAAAGTACACTAAAGAAGATTTTATTGCTGAGAAACATGGTAATGAAAGAGAACCTTGGGTTCAAAAGCAAATGCCTTTTCCTGCTAAGAAACTGAAATCAAAGGAAGAAGAACACTATAATAAATTTTGTGATTGGATGAAACCTTTATTCTTGCAAATCCCTTTGACTGATGCTATTAAATTGCCTCCTTATTCAAAGTATATGAAAG
Source organism: Lolium perenne (assembly GCF_019359855.2). Taxonomy (NCBI): domain Eukaryota; kingdom Viridiplantae; phylum Streptophyta; class Magnoliopsida; order Poales; family Poaceae; genus Lolium; species Lolium perenne. The sequence continues at coordinate 37,727,797 of NC_067250.2, forward strand.
ATATTATTACTAACAAAAGGAAAATTCCTAATGAGGAAATTTCCACTATGCTTGCTAATTACTCTTTCAATGGCAAAGTTCCAAAGAAGTTGGGCGACCCAGGTATACCTACTATTCCTTGTTCTATTAAGAATAATTATGTTAAAACTGCTCTATGTGACTTGGGAGCCGGTGTTAGTGTTATGCCTTTTTCTCTTTATAAGAGACTTTACTTAGATAAGTTGATACCTACTGATATATCTTTGCAAATGGCTGATAAATCTACTGCTATTCCTGTTGGTATATGTGAGGATGTTCCTGTTCAAGTTACTACTAACTGCTTGATATTAACTGATTTTGTTGTATTGGAAATGCCTGAAGATGATAATATGTCTATTATTCTTGGGAGACCTTTTCTTAACACCGTAGGGGCTGTTATTGATTGCAATAAAGGGAAGGTTACTTTCAATGTTGATGATAGGGAGCATACCGTTTATTTTCCCAAGAGGATTGAGAAAGCGTGTGGAGTTAATACTATTTCTAATGTGAGAACTATCAAAGTGGGAACTATTGATTGTCCTATATATGAGCCTAAAGAAGAATATCAAACCCTCGTGATTGGATCCATATCAATACAATTCAAGGTAACATGATTGATTTGAGGTTTATTTCTTCTTATGCTATGTAAAATTTATTTGGTGGCAAGACCTGATCAACCTTGTTAACAAATACTTTTTATATGCATAGAGGAGGTAAACAACATCTCTTTCTTCCTCCACTTGCTCTAGTTGCTGTAGCACTTTTAATTTGCAAAGTTCCTTAGTTAATTGGAGATTTCAAAATTTTCTGGCCGATAATAATAAACTTAATACCCAGAAATGTGTATTTTTCAAAGTTTTCAAAAATTCACAAAAATTATACCGTTGGTCCTATTTTTCGACGAGGCACCTGGGAGCACCAGAGGATGACCTGTGGGGCACCACAGGGTGCCACACCACAGGCCGGCGCGGCCAAGGAGGGGGGCGCGCCACCCTGTGGTGTGGGCCCCTCCTTGCCCCACTATCTCATCTCTTTCTCCCAGCACCTTCTCTCTCCCGAAAAAACTCGAACCAGCTTTCTCTCACTCGCGTTTTTGCCCAAGAGCTCAGGATTTTTCGATCTCTTTGCTCAGCCTAGATTTCTATCTGAAATTTGGCACATTTGCTCTCCGGTATGTGACTCCTCCGCCTATCCAAGTAGAATTTTGTTTGGTTGAGTATATCTTGAATATTTTGCTGCTGTAGGTAACATGTTTAGTGAGCTTGCATGCTTGTTCTAAGTTGTATAAACTAGTTTTGATGCATGATTAGTACTCTACCAAGTTCCTATAGTAGTTCCCCTTGATTATATGTCACCAAATCAAATTTTATATTGTTTGTTGAAAATTTCAGAAAATGGAGTGGAGTAGATATCAACTTAACCAACAAGAATTGGAGGTCCAACAAGTTATGAGAGTGAATCGTGAAGAGGGAGTATACCCCTCCTACTACCCATGCGCAGATTTCATGAGAAGCGCGGGAATATTTGAAGATGTTCAAAGTCTAATTTCTCGTGCAGGGCTGAGTAATTTTGTTGAGGGAGAGCCAAGACAATATGCAAAATTAACTATGTCTTTTGTGCAGGACTTTAAGTTCAATTGGTCGCGATCTAACCCCACGGTCCAGTATAAAATTTACAATAAAGCTGTCAACTTGCCATTCAGTGATTTTTGTGCAGCAATTAGAGTACCGCAATGGGGATCATGCGAGAAGATAAGGGGATCGCCGCAAGAACTCTTAAACCTCTTCAAGATGATTTGCTATGGAAGGAGTTTCTCAGAGGATAGTGGTAAAATCACTAGCATTCAGCTCCCGGCTATCCGCTACTTTGCCTATTTCATTACTAAATGCGTTCTTGCTAAAAAGATTGGCGGTAAACTATCTATCCCGGATTTAGCTTTTCTAGCTGCGGCACTGCAAGGTAGTAGGACTTATAATTTGGGGGCATTGATAGCTTATAGACTTGCTACTAACCGTGAGAAAGGTGGAATTTGTGGAGGTCTCATCGCCTCTCGTTTACTAGCTTTTCATAATGTAGAACCTCATCATTTTGATATTCCATTCTCCATAGAAAAACTTGACATAGCCTCTATGATTAAACATGAATTTGTTTCTGATTCCTCCAACTTGGGTAACCTGTTTTACAAGATGACATTTTATAAGAAAGTCTGGAGGATAACTAAGAAAACTGAGAAACTAGTAAGATTGCCTGCGCCTGTTCTGTCTAACCTTGATTCCAGGGAAGATTGGTCGGTCACAGAAGGTGCACTGGATGCACACATAGGGAGAGGAGGCCATCATGCAAGAGACGACACGGAGGTCGAGGAGCACCTCGACTCATCATCCGATGCAGCAAGTTCCTCGCATCAACATGTTGGGCATGTGGAGCCTCCACGCTTTTCTTCTGCACAGGAACTTTACTATGACTACGCCATGAATTATCCACCGGCGAGGAACAGCGACCCTCGTTGGGGTTGAACTCCACTTAGGCCAAAAGCCTAAGCTTGGGGGGAGGTATACCGGCATCACTAATTCTTTGCATATTATGATTGCTGGATACTTGTACATACTTGTTTAGTCTCTTTGAGTGGTTTTCTAATGAGAGGGAGATGATATTTGGGGAAGTGCTGCCTGAAAACAGATTCTGGACTGTTACTAGAAAAATTCGTGCACACAGCCAGAACGTTATTTTGAGCTGCCAATTTTTGTGCAGGTTCCCCAGGTTGTTATCTAACTTTCATTAGTTGAACACTTTTCGAGCTGAGCAACGTAAGATTTTTGTAAAAATCGATTTCTGTACTGCTGTCAGGTTTTGGCAGATTTCTGCCATCTCGCTTTTCTGTGTTTCTTCTAGTTTGCTATTTCTTGTTTTTGCTTTGTTTCCTTTCCAAAACACAAAAAGACCAAAAATATTTCTGTTGTTTCTCTTCACCATTTGTTTGCTTTGGTTTCTTGCATTTGTTTCGCTTTATTTGCTATTGCTAGTTTGCTACAAGAAAACCCAAAAAGATTTTGCTTTGTTTGCTTGTTTCCTTTTGTTCTTGTTTCTAATTCGAAAACACCAAAAATATTTGCTGTTCTTCTTTGGTTTGTAAAGTTCATCTTGAGTTCAATGGTCTTCGGTGGCTAGAGCGTGGTTTTCGTTTCATATTATCCAAGCTATACAAGTGAAAAGGCAATAATGACGATCTACGACAATCTGATTGTGGTGAGAGGCTGGTATGAACTCTATTTGTTTTCATTTTTGTACATATACTCATCCATGTGAGCATGCTTAGTTGGTTCATGTGAGGTATATGTTATTTGAGAAAGTCTAGTAGTTTATGATCTCTCATGTTTAGCTCCAATTTATTAATATGAGTAGCATGTCATGGATGTTTGCTTGCATTGTTTTATTCATAAGTAAGTATGGCATTGTGGTGTCCTCCTCTGAATAATTCATTTATATCGACTTGGCACATGCTCACGCATGCATATGACTGAACCAAAGTCAATTAAGCCTCGATGATTTATATTGCTTCAGAGTTCTTGTATCACTTTTATGCCTCCGTTAATTTATTTTGCCGCAAGCATGATTATGACAGTGACTGCTCTCTTGATTTGTCGCTCCCTAGTCTTTTGCTAGCCTTCACTTGTACTGAGCGGGAACGCTGCTCGTGCATCCAAATACCTGAAAACCAAGTTATTCCAGAGTGTCCACCATAAATACCTATGCATGGCATTTCAAACCATTCCAAGTAAATTCTCATGCGCTACCTTTAAAACCTTCAAAATGCTTCTCAATTTGTGTTTATGTTTCATAGCTCATGAGGAAGTATGTGGTGTTTAGCTTTCAACCTTGTCATTTACTTTTGACGGACTCTCATATGGACTAGTGGCACATCCGCTTATCCAATAATTTTGCAAAAAGAGCTGGCAACGGGATTCCCAGTCCCAAATTAATTAACCTAAATAGACACTCCTCCATGGTTTGTGATTGTTGGACGGCACCCAAAGATTCGGTTAGCCATGGCTTGTGTAAGCGAAGGTTGGGGGGAGTGTCATCATCATAATAAAACTAAAATAAAAAGGCACTCCTTCATGGTATGAGATTGTTGGCAGGCACCCGAGGATTCGGTTAGCCATGGTTTGTGTAAGAAAGGTTGGAAGGAGTGTCACATAAATATGCAAATAATTCATGGGAGCCGCTCTTGAGAGTCCGGTTGGCGAGGTAGTTAGTGTACCCGTTACCATTCGTTGACAACAACAAACACCTCTCAAAATGATTTTACTCCTGATTTCAAAAATGAAAAGCTCTAGCGCATGTTAATCCCTGCTTCCCTCTGCGAAGGGTCAATCTTTTACTTCTATGTTGTGTCTCCATTATTTCTTTGAGCACTATCTTGAGAGCACAACTATCATTCTTAGTATAATATGCTTGTCTCAAAATATGATTGATTGTGGTATAACTTTGATGCTTTTATCTTTGACAATCACTACTTCTAGTCTTTCTATGAACTCCGCAGGTGCCGGGCATTTATGTTTTGCCAATCAAATACAGGCAAGCGAGATACCACTTTATCATACTCTCTTATGAACATTGCAATCCTGCTTATATACATGATTCATGATGCTTATTATTAATTGTTGGTACCTCTCCATGATTGACATAGCTGTTAGATGATCCTATTTGCATATATCTCATTATGAACTGCTTAAGTATTAGCCATAGCATGAGAATATATACATCATATGAGCAAATGTGTTCGTGAAAGTTCTTTTTATCGCTCAGTTGTTAACTGAATTGCTTGAGGACAAGCAATAAGCTAAGCTTGGGGGGAGTTGATACGTCCAAAACGTATCTACTTTCCCGAACACTTTTGCTATTGTTTTGCCTCTAATTTGTGTATTTTGGATACAACTAACACGGACTAACGCTGTTTTCAGCAGAACTGTTCTGGTGTCTCATTTTTGTGCAGAAATCCAACTTTCGGGAAAATCCTCGGAATTTATGCAGAAGGCCCTATTTTCCCAGAATACTGACGGAGCCAGAAGGTCAAGTAAGGTGGAGGCCCGAGGGCCCCACACCATAAGGCGGCGCGGCCTAGGGGGGGCCCACGCGGCCCTATGGTGTGGCCCCCTCGGCCGGCCTCCGACGCCCTCCTTCGGACTATTTATCGGCCTCGACCTAAAAACGCACGGAAAGAAGTCGAAGTCGCCAGAAACCCTCCAGAACGCCGCCACATCGCGAAACTCCGTCGCGGGAGCCAGAAGTCTCCGTTCTGGCACTCCGCCGGGACGGGGAATTAGAGGAGATCATCGCCATCATCACCGCAACGCCTCTACATCAACCAGCCATGTTTCCCCCATCCATGTGTGAGTAATTCCCCCGCTGTAGGCCGAAGGGGATGGTAGGGATTGGATGAGATTGGTCATGTAATAGCATAAGATTGTTAGGGCATAGTGCCTAGTGTCCGTAATTGGTACTTTGATGATATTGTTGCAACTTGTTATGCTTAATGCTTGTCATTAGGGCCCGAGTGCCATGATCTCAGATCTGAACATGTTATTGTTTCATCATGATATTCATTGTTTATTGATCTTACCTGCAAGTTGTATACACATGTCACTGTCCGGAACCGATGGCCCCGAAGTGACAGAAATCGGGACAACCGGAGGGGATGGTAGTGATGTGAGGATCACATGTGTTCACGGAGTGTTAATGCTTTGCTCCGGTACTCTATTAAAAGGAGTACCTTAATATCCAGTAGTTTCCCTTGAGGCCCGGCTGCCACCGGCTGGTAGGACAAAAGATGTTGTGCAAGTTTCTCATTGCGAGCACGTACGACTATAATTGGAACACATGCCTATTGATTGCTTTGTACTTGGACACCGTTTTATTATTATCTGCAAATGCCCTGCTATGATTGTTACATGAGTTTCTCTCATCCATGCAACGCCCGTTCATCCGTCCCCGTGCCTACAGTATTTTAATCCTGCTGTTTACTAAAATCACTACTGCTGTCTTTGTTACTCTGCTGCTGTTATTTCACTACTGCTACTACTATAAAACTGTTACTACTGATAAACTCTTGCGAGCAAGTCTGTTTCCAGGTGCAGCTGAATTGACAACTCCGCTGTTAAGGCTTCCAAGTGTTCTTTGTCTCCCCTTGTGTCGAATCAATAAATTGGGTTTTACTTCCCTCGAAGACTGTTGCGATCCCCTATACTTGTGGGTCATCAATATGTTGCTCCCGCGTTTTTCAAACCAAAGGGCATTGTTTTGTAACAAAACACGCCGTAAGGTGTTATGAACGCTGTTTTGGCCTCATCATCTTCTTTTAGTCTGATCTGGTTATAACCAGAGTATGCGTCCAAGAAGGAAAGACATTCACATCCTGCCGTGGAGTCGATGATTTGATCGATCCTTGGGAGGGGAAAGTGATCCTTAGGACAATGTTTATTGAGACACGTAAAGTCGACGCACATGCGAAGGACTTTCGTGTGTTTCTTCGGCACCATCACTGGGTTAGCTACCCATGTGGCTTCTGTAGATATCTCTTTGATAAAACCAGCATCCTTAAGTCGATCTATTTCTGATAGCATAGCTTTGCGGTTTGGTTCCGAAAAACGCCGCAAGGGTTGTTTGATTGGTCTCGTGAGAGGATCCAAGTTGAGGTGGTGCTCGGCAAGTTCCCTGGGTACTCCTGGCATGTCAGCTGGACACCATGCGAAGATTTTCCAGTGCTCACGGAGGAACTTGACGAGCGCGCTTTCCTATGCGAGGTCCATATTTGTTGCAATGGACGTCGTTTTCTTCGGGTCCGTCGGGTGGATTTGCACTTCTTTTGAGTCCTTCGCTGTGTTAAAGGTTGGTTCCCTGAGCGGCCTTCCTGTGTCTGGCAAAACATCATAATCAGTTTGCCTTGGCGCCATATATTCTGCTTGCATCCCGAAGGTTTCTGACAGTTGATGAAAATCTCTGTCGCATTTGTCAGCTAACGCAAAGCTTCCTTTGACTGTGATTGGTCCTTTGGGTCCAGGTAACCTCCACAGTAAATACGTATAATGAGGTACCGCCATAAACCTAGCATACGCTGGTCGTCCCAACAGAGCATGATATTGCGACGGGAAATCCACAACTTCAAACTCCAATTTCTCTATCCTATAATTTTCTCGGGTCCCAAACTGAACGTCGAGATTAATCTTGCCCAACGGATAACTTGGTTTCTCTGGCGTGATCCCGTGAAAACGTGTGTCAGTTGGTGCTAGATTTGCTAGGGATATGTTCATCTTCCTTAGTGTATCTGCGTACATAAGGTTTAAGCTGCTGCTGCCATCTATGAAAACTCTCAACACGTCGAAGCCAGCAATTACTGCGGGTAAAATAAGTGCGGATTGCCCAGGTCGAGGAACCTGCTGCGGGTGATCCACAATTGTGAAGCCGATATCCTGTCCCGGCCAATTTAGGTAGTCGACTGTTGGTGGAGGCATCTTTTCTGCCATGAATACTTGCCGCGAAATTACTTTCTGCGCCCTGTTAGATGGCCTAGCTTTCTGAATCATCAAGACTGCGCCATTAGAATTAGGATCAACATATGGAGGTGGTTGTGGTGCTGCCGCTATTCTGAGCTGGTGCCGATTCTCGTCTGTAATCGCGGGAGGAGGTGGGAGATGTATCTCGCTCCTTGGTCCCTGGTGATTTCTATTCATTGCTTGGGTATTTGCAATTCCTGCGGCTCGCAACATTGCCTGAAAGTTGCGGCAGTCTTTTTGGAGATGTCCTGACTGTCTCTTTCCGTTGCTATCGAGAAAAAAGTGTATGTGACACGGTCCGTTCATCATCTCCTCGGGGGACACATAGGGTCTTTGAAACCTTGGTCCACTATTTTGCCTGTGACCGCGAGAATCACCTCTATTGTCGCCTTGTTGTTCATTACTTCTTTGGTAGTCATCTCGACTATTTCCTCCAGGATTTCCTCGGAAGCCAGCCGATATGTGGCCGGGAGCGTCGTTGTTGTAGAACTGGCGGGAAAATCGCCTTCTATTTTGAAAATTTCGACCGCGGTCCTCTTCTGGCGACCTGTGTCGCTTGTTATATATTGCGTCTTCTCCATCTGCCCACTTGTTGGCTATCTCCATCAGTGCTGATATTGTCTTGGGGTTGGTTCTCCCTAAGTCCTCGACGAAATCTCCCCGTCGGATTCCTGCCACGAACGCGTCTATTGCTCTCTCGTCAGATATATCTTCTGCCGAGTTTTTAATAATGTTCCACCTCTGTATATATTTTCTCATCGACTCGTCGTGTTTCTGTCGGCACGCCCTCAACTCTTCCAATGACGCAGGTTTCTTGCAGGTGGATCGGAAGTTTCTCACGAAAATATCTTCAAAACTATCCCAGCTGTCGATGGAACCTGGGGAAAGTTTCTTTATCCAAGATCTCGCGGCACCACTCAGGTGGACTTGGATACTTTGCATGGCTGTTGCTCTGGTTCCTCCTACCAGCTTCACCATCTCGAGATAATCAACGAGCCAATCCTCGGGATCCTGCAGACCGTCGAATTTTTTGAAATTCTTGGGTAACTTAAACCCTTTTGGTACTCGAGTTTTTCGGACTCGTGTCGTAAAGCACGGAATCCCGCACAGATCTTCATCGGCAACTTCTGGTGAATGCCGATATTCTCTTCTTTCTTGCCGCGCTCTGTCTACCCTTGCTTGAGCCGCTGTATCTCTTGCCCCACTTGTTCTTGGTGGATCTTGCAGCACTGCGACGAGTAGGTCGTGGACTATTTTGCCTTGCAGTTCCTTCGGGAGGTGTAGCTGTGAATGCTGTTCCCATGACTCCAACTCCAGCCATTGCCATATTGAACAATGCTTCTCTCGGGTCTCCGGGGGGTGGTCTGGACGCGAGGATGTAAGCTTGCGTTGCCATGTATCCTGCTTCTGGCGTTTTCGGGATGATATTTCCCCTTGTATCAATCGACATGAAAGACATGTCGAGATTTTGAATTATGTTGCCTCTCTCTGCTTCAGGTATATTTTGCAGCCGAGATATTGCCCTCCTCCGAGCTTCTCTGTGACTATCTCCCGAAGTTCCTGATTGTCGACTGAGCTCTGCTCGACGCCTGCTTGACGCGGATGCTGCCTCTTTTCTTCTATTCAGGGATGCTGTTTCTTTTTCCAACTCCCTACTCACACGAGCAAGTCTATATTGATAGGCTTGTAATTCCTCGGCAGTAGCTGTGGTGGTCATTGGTTCTGAACCATCCATGGCTCTTGCAGCCCTATCCCACGCTGCTTGCGGGAGTTGGACTCTTTCGCGAGGTGAGGTCCCGACATATTTGGTGCCAAAGCCTCTTCTGAGATCAGCGGGATCGATGTATGGGTTTCCCAAATCATCGAAAGCCTCTGATGTCTCTGGTTCTGTTCGGCTTGCCTCTTCAATTGCATATACTTGATGATATTTTGAGTATTGATTTTTGTCGGGATTGGTGACACCATCATAAAGATTGGTGAAGACCTTTCCGATGGCAGCAGATTTGTCGATGAAGCTATCGACGCTGTCGGAGTCGCTGCTTATAAAGGAGTCTGCAGTCGACCCGAAGGATGTGTTGCTGAAGATCTTGATGAATTTTTGGCTTGCCTTGGTGTCGATGAAATGTGGCGACGAAAACTCTTCATCACTTGTCGAAAAGTCAGAATCGATCGCTGAAAATTTCGACGAGATCGGAACTTCGAGACGATAAGATCCTTCCTTGTTGACGCTGAATCGGAATTCTCCGAACTTCATAACGATGGGCTCCTCCAGATACGCACATGCATCCAAATGGGAGGGCGGGTGAGGAATAAAATCGACTAGATCAGTTTTTTCCTGTTTACCTCGATCCATCGCATTGCTTGCTACCGACGAAGTCGACGATTCTGGACGTGCCATCGAGATCAGCTCCTTGCAACCTCTAGATCCCACAGACGGCGCCAATTGACAAGGTATTAACTTGTCAATGCCTACAGATCGTAGACTAGGGTTTCGTTAGATGTAGAGGGCAAGTAGATCTCGAAGGTTTCAGCCGAAAAGTACTCGACGATGTAAAAACTAGGGTTTGAGAGACAATGATTCGATCCTTTCTGCGTCCCTTGACTCCCCTTTATATAGGAGGCGGAGCCGAGGGTTTCGTATTGTACAAGTTACAGAGTCCGGGTAGGTTTCTAACTCCTCCCGCAAGATTACAAATAATGCTTCCTATTACAACTCTAGCTTTTCTTAACAATATCTTGGGCTTCCGAACCTTCTTATTCTTCGGGTAGTGAGCCTTCAGTAAACCCCGGGTACCATCATCGGCAGGCCCATTGGGGATGCCTATGTCATCTGGCGCCGTTGCCGGGGAGGCATAGCTCTACTCATAAGTTCACATGGGGAGTACACTCTACCTCTCTCTCTGTTTTATTTTATTTTGTTTTGCTTAGTTTACTTTTGTCTAGTTTATTTGTGCTTAGTTTATTTCTGTCTAGTATTACTTTGCTTAGTTTACTTTTGTCTAGTTTGTTTTTGTTTTGTTTTATTTTCCTTATATACCCGAAAATCCATAAAAATTTGAAAAACCGAAAAATTAAAAACTGTTGCTATGGGAGAACCTATAACCTACTTGGAGCTTATAGAATATTATAATAATTATAGAGAATCAAGAACGGGAAAAGTGATGAGTGCTGTGATAGAAAAATTGAATACAATTGCTAAAATCTTGCTTAAACGCCATGATATAAACTGTTGCTCTCAACAGGACACTAAACATCTTAAATTTCAATGTGGCTTTAGTGAGGAATTTTTAATTAAGAACTATAATCGGAATAGCTATATTCATTTTGGGTTTGAAGAGGTAGAACAGTTTGTCATATTTATGGGAGCCTCTGAGATAGAATCCTTCATGGTTAAAAATTATGAAACTTGTGTTGTTTGTAAGGACCTTAAAGATTATGTCTCTTCTATCCTTAATTTTTGCAATGAAAGTTACACTGATAATCCTTATATCATTGATTATAAAGAGAGACTCATTAATGCACAAGAATGCACTCACAATTTGCAGGAACCTGTGGAAGAAGAAATAGATGAACCTGAAAGCTCATTGGATGAAAAAGAGGAGGAAATTGATGAACCTGAAAGCTCATTGGATGAAAAAGAAGAGGAGAGTGATGAACAAAAGGAGGAAGAATGGATTAGCTACCCATGCCAACCTTCTAATGAGAGTAACTCTTTATCTCTTACACTATTTGATTGTCCTCCATGCTTACCAAAGGAGGTTGAATGTTATGTTCCTGTGGATTCTCTTGAAATATTCCCTATGAGTAAAACTTGTGAGAATAATTATGCTACTATTATTTATGATAATCCATGCTACTTTGATAAATCTTATGATAATGCTTTGTTTGTGCCTGATGTCGAAATGCATGGTACTAAAGAATTTTGCGTAGCAAATGTTTATGATAAAGCTCTTGATGATGGTCCTATGTTACTTGATAATATTAATTATACCACTAATGAAAATGGGATTAGAAAGGTCTTGACTTTATCTAGGAGTCCCATATCTCTTGAGATTGATCAATCATCTTGTTATATTATTGATAAAAGTGGGTTTGAAAGTTTTGATCCTATTATTTTTGAGCTTGATAAAAATTATGTGTTTATGGATCATGAAAAGTATGCTGCATGTGATAGTTATATTGTTGAGTTTGTTCATGAAGCTACTGAAAATTATTATGAGAGAGGAAAATATGGTTGTAGAAATTTGCATGGTACCAAAACACCTCTCTATATGCTGAAAATTTTGAAGTTACTCTTGTTTTATCTTGCTATGCTTGTCACTTTGTTCTTCATGAATTTATTTGTGTACAAGATTCCTATGCATAGGAAGTGGGTTAGACTTAAATGTGTTTTGAATTTTCTTCTTGATGCTCTCTTTTGCTTCAACTCTTATTTCTTGCGAGTGCATCATTAAAACTGCTGAGCCCATCTTAATGGCTATAAAGAAAGCACTTCGTGGGAGATAACCCATGTCTTTATTTTGCTACTGTTTTTTTGTGTCTTGGAAGTTGTTACTACTGTATCAACCTCTCCTTATCTTTATTTTATTGCATTGTTGTGCCAAGTGAAGTCTCTAATACAAGGTTGATACTAGATTTGGATTTCTGCGCAGAAACAGATTTCTATCTGTCACGAATCTGGGCTGTTTTCTCTGTAGGTAACTCAGAAAAATATGCCAATTTACGTGCGTGTTCCTCAGATATGTACGCAACTTTCATTAGTTTTGAGTTTTCTGATTTGAGCAACAAAAGTACCTGTTTAAAATTCGTCTTTACTGGCTGTTCTGTTTTGGCAGATTCTGTCTCTGTTTTTTGCATTGTCTCTTGTGGACTTTAAGCAAGGCTTTCTAGACGTGGAGAGCTGTAGCTAATGTTTTATTGATTTCTTGCAATGTGTCACTACAGAACCAAGGTGGATTCAAGTTTTTTGGGTACTAACCCCTCTAATTAAGTTTACGAGAAGTTTGGTGTGAAGGAAGTTTTCAAGGGTCAAGAGAGGAAGATGATATATGATCAAGAAGAGTGAAAAGTCTAAGCTTGGGGATGCCCCCGTGGTTCATCCCTGCATATTCCTAGAAGACTCAAGCGTCTAAGCTTGGGGATGCCCAAGGCATCCCCTTCTTCATCAACTTATTAGGTTTCTTCTATTGAAACTATATTTTTATTCGGTCACATCATATGTGCTTTACTTGGAGCGTCTATTTGTTTTATTTTTGTTTGTGTTTGAATAAATTCGGATCCTAGCAATCCTTGTGTGGGAGAGAGACACGCTCCGCTTTTTCATATGAACACTGGTGTTCTTAGCTTTATTTTAATGTTCATGATGGAGTTGAAAACCGCTGCACTTATTGATATTTGGTTGGAAACAGAAAGTGCTTCATAATGTCTTGAATAATTTGATACTTGGCAATTGTTTTGAGCTCTCATTAGATCATGATTAAGCTCTTGCATCATGTAGTTTAAACCTATTAGTGGAGAACTACCGTAGAGCTTGTTGAAATTGATTTGCATGATTGGTCTCTCTAAGGTCTAGATATTTTCTGGTAAAAGTGTTTGAGCAACAAGGAAGACAGTGTAGAGTTTTATAATGCTTGCAATATGTTCTTATGTAAGTTTTGCTGTACCAGTTCATACTTGTGTTTGCTTCAAACAACCTTGCTAGCCAAAGCCTTGTACTGAGAGGAAATGCTTCTCGTGCATCCAAAACCTTGAGCCAAAACCTATGCCATTTGTGTCCACCATATCTACCTACTATGTGGTATTTCTCTGCCATTCCAAGTAAATACTTCATGTGCTACCTTTAAACAATTCAAAACTTTATTACTCCTTATTTGTGTCAATGTTTTGTAGCTCATGAGGAAGTATGTGGTGTTTTATCTTTCGATCTTGTCATTTACTTCGGACAGACTTTCACCAATGGACTAGTGGCTTCATCCACTTATCCAATAATTTTGCAAAAAGAGCTGGCGCGGGGTTCCCAGCCCCCAATTAATCAACCTTCGTTAATAATTCTCTTCACATGTTTAGCTCTGATTCATTAGTAAGCAACTTAATTTTGCAAATAGACACTCCTTCATGGTATGTGAATGTTGGAAGGCACCCGAGGATTCGGTTAGCCATGGCTTGTGAAAGCAAAAGGTTGGGAGGAGTGTCAACCATAAATAAAACTAAAATACATGTGTAAACAAAAGAGAAGAGGGATGATCTACCTTGCTGGTAGAGATAATGTCCTTCATGGGAGCCGCTCTTGAAAGTCTGGTTGATGAGGTAGTTAGAGTGCCCACTACCATTCGTTGACAACAACAAACACCTCTCAAAATTTTACTTTTATACTCTCTATATGATTTCAAAACATAAAAAGCTCTAGCACATGATTTAATCCCTGCTTCCCTCTGCGAAGGGCCATTCTTTTACTTTATGTTGAGTCAGTTTACCTACTTCCTTCCATCTTAGAAGCAAACACTTGTGTCAACTGTGCATTGATTCTTACATACTTGCATATTTGCATTCATCATATTACTTTGTGTTGACAATTATCCATGAGATATGCATGTTGAAAGTTGAAAGCAACCACTGAAACTTAAATCTTCCTCTGTGTTGCTTCAATGCCTTTACTTTGAATTTATTGCTTTATGAGTTAACTCTTGTGCAAGGCTTTTGATGCTTGTCTTGAAAGTACTATTCATGAAATTTGTCTTAATGCCTTTACTTTGTCTTAATGCCTTTACTTTGATATACATGATTAATGATCTTGATGTTCTGTCTTAATGCTATTTCAATCCTATCAATTGCCCAACTGTAATTTGTTCACCCAACACTTGTTATTGGAGAGTTACCACTAGTGTAGATAGCTGGGAACCCCGGTCCATCTTTCATCATCATATACTCGTTCTACATGTCATTGGAAGTAGTATCAACTATTTTCTGGTGCCATTGCTCTCATATTATTGCTACTGCTGCTGTGTTACTGTTACTACTGCTCTCATATTACTGCTGCTTTCACATCACCCCTGTTACTAGTGCTTTTCCAGGTGCAGCTGAATTGACAACTCAGTTGTTAAGGCTTATAAGTATTCTTTACCTCCCCTTGTGTCGAATCAATAAATTTGGGTTTTACTTCCCTCGAAGACTGTTGCGATCCCCTATACTTGTGGGTTATCAAGTATCATAGGTAGTAGTAGTATCATGCATGTCATGTAGGTATAAATCTTATGTGGCACATCAATTAATGATGAGAGAGGTGAAATTAGTATCATAGGTAGATACAGTATCATAGCACGTAAAACTAGAAATTTTAGAGGCAAACACATCATGTACACATATTTGCATTGAGATTCTACAAAACATTAAATAGAATGGAACTATGATACTAATTCATGATACTATGCATTGTAGGGTTTACTAGTATCATACTCCCTCCGTCCATAAATAAGTGTACGTGCGGGATTTTCAAGGTAAATTAGTAAAAAGAGAGAAAAATTGCATTGGGAAGATGCAACCAACATCTCTCTCCTCTTTAATTATTTCATCTCCAATAGGTTAAGTGCATGTACAAAATTAAGATAACATGTGTTGAATATTATTGGGTTTGATTTCCATGCGATGAGAGAGAAATAACTTTTGCTAATTTAAAGTACATTGGGAACATAGAAGTACACTCTTTCATGGACAAAGTTTGAGGCTAGATGTCCACTTATTTGAGGACGGAGGGAGTATGTATGATACTAGTCTATGATACTTCCCATTGTGACTAGTCTAAGTGCTTTTGCACAATGAACACTAGCTATGCACAGACCTCAAAAAACACTTCTACATCATTCTACTATTCACACCTTTTTTTTCTAATAGAACTACGTACCATTGTTTTTAATATAATCTTGTGACGAGAGTATATATTTCTAAAATAGTCATTTATGTTTCGCATAAGCTCAAAGAGGGGTACTTAATTATGAGAGATATCTTTCAACTAATACGTTGTAGGAGTACTTTAATTATGTGAGCTATCGTGTGAAATGCTTACTAGAATGAGTACAAAAGGTGTTTGATAACATTACAGGCCACACGCCCAGTGTAGCCTGCGTTGTAGGAGCATTACATCAATTTAACAACTACGGAGGAGTAGCCTAGGTAGAGATAACAGGCAAAGGAAATAGTTCAACAGATAGTACAACACAACTACGGAAAGGGAGTAGCCTAGGTAGAGATAAACATGCAAATAGTTCAACAGATACAAATCTTGCATTGCAACACGAGTATTACATAAAGTACATCAGCCCTTCTTTCTGGACCTGTGACGCGAAGGCAGGTTCCATTGCCGGGCGTTGGCGAAGCTTGGGATGAACCACAACGGAACCTGCCGCCATGTCCATCTAATGTTGGTTTGGAAACCAATAAAGATGCTTTCTTCGTAATTCAAACTGAAGCGGCAAATTTCTGGAGAAGGAGGATATGCAAGGCCTACTGCATGGTGCGATGTGTAAACAGAGTTGCTTCTCGCCATATTTGGACGGTCATGTTCTGCCCCGTCTTCTCGGAATGATAATCGGCTGGTTCACTCCAAGGAAGTGAGCATATGTTCCAAGGGAAATAATCCTCCTCCATGGCCTCGGTGGCATCAACTGACTGGTGTCCATGCTGTACACCTCGCAGCCAAGTAAACCCTTACCATACCCGCTAATAGTGCGACCATGATGACCCTCAGAGGTAGCAGCAGCAGGTAAAATATGAACCAGTCTAGTATAATCCCGCCCATCAGTAACGCCCCAGGTATGGACCAGAAAAAGTCTAGAACCATCAGGAGATCGTGCTAACCACCAGGAGCCAAGATTGTACCGACCTTGTTCATCAAGTTCTGGCGGAATAGGTGCCGTGCTGATCAACAAAGGACCTTGCAAAGGAAAGCACAACTTGAAGTCAGTTCAGCAAAACTTGATTAGTTCATTACATACATGAATAATGATACTAGCTAAAATACTGCCTCCGATCCAAATTAATTGACTCAACTGGATGTATCTAGCTAGATATGCACAAATTAATTGACTCAAGTTTGTCTAGCTAGATGCACTCGCTAGACAAAGCTGAGTCAATTTGATTTGGATAAGAGGGAGTACTTTATTTTGACTCAAAGGCATATCGCTGCTGATTTTGATTGAATATAGAGGGGGAAAGGTACAGGCATGACACGAAAACTGCACAACAAAAAGAAAAAGGCTAAAGCTATATCTGAAACTAACAGGTAATAGCGAAAACACATCATATGAGATGAGAAAAATTACCCCAAGAAAGTTGATTCCATGCATAAACTTCGCCTGTCTGAGTTACAGCAAGTACAATACCCTTGTGGATGATTGCATCGGAGTAGCCGAACGCTAAGAACTGGTTGTCAAGAACTGTCCATCGGCTAGAAGCACAGTGAAGGACTGCAATTGCCGCGTTGAAGATGGCAAGAACAGAGAAACTAGTATAATTTGAAGCAGCTGTTGGAACTCGACAAATAGCTATCTTCAGCAGTTGAAGATGTTGATCATTAGACTCGAACACAAGTTTATCCGGGGTGGATTTAAACTCACGTATTGCTGGTAGAGGAATCCGGCGACCAGTGTACACATTGACAAGCTCCCAATTCCAGGGAAAGCCAAGAAGAGCGATCCAATCTCCATTCGCGCCTGCCCACATGCCCGTACCACCATCTGGAATCACGGCATCGGAAGAGATCCTGTCCAGTGGCGTCAGTATGCACAATGTACAATTGCGCTCTTTCCAATCCTGCTGCTCGCCCTTCTGCGCACCCTGCAGCTTGAACTTGACGACACGGTAGAAGGGAATTTGCGCGGAGGGTACCTGAGTTTGGTGAAGATGAAGAACACAGGGCAAGCCAAACGGCTGAGATGCAGGTAGAGCTACACTTTGTGTTGCTGAATCATGATAAAACTTGCATGAACCGACGAGGCTAGCGGCGGTGATGACATCGCATCGGGATGCGATTTCTTCAAAGGGGCCATCAGCAAACACCCAAGAACTGCCACTCTCATTGATCGATCTCGCCATTGGAAGGATGCGGTCAAGTGGGTGTGGGGGTGTGGGAGTGGGACGCTGGCGTTTGGGTATGAGGTATTGGAGGACAGTGCGAGCGGCAGCTGGTAGAGCGATATGGATAAAAGTCCACAACTCCTACTAGTACCATTAAACAGGTGGCTCGAGATGATCCGAAAAAGGCATGGCGGCGGTGGTGCAGGGGCTGCTGGTGTAGGCGGGGTCACCAGAGAAGATGGAGATGAAGAAGACGGAGAGGCAGGCAAAAAAACAATTTGAATTGAAATCAATATACGAGTACTACGGGCGTGCCTTCTCTCTCTGGTCTCTGCTGCACTTACTGCACCTGTCGTGAAGGTGTGTGACCCGAGAAGAAGCTAATGTATTGTATATCTGTCCTTGCACGCCGTGGAGTTGTATTTTGTCTCATCAAATCAGCTCTGGACAGTTTCAGCAGAGAAAAGATCCTTTGCCATCATCATGATATATTACCACGGGCCCACGGCAGTGCACATTCATCTTGTACTACCATATACTGTACTGCTCTATATGTTGCACAAACCACCACTTGGACATTTTTTTTTGCAGTTTCCACCATGTGGTGGTCTAAAATGTTGCAAATTGAACCACTTGGTTATCTAATCAGCTAGTTAGTCATGTTGATAGCAAAATCGACAAGTGGGTTCAACATGTCAATGCTCCAATTAATGTTTTAGAAAAAATAGATTTTTCAAAATTCATACTACTTTTATTGAGCCATTTAAAAATATGTATTCATTTATTTCAACAAATATTGTGCGGTCTTGAATTTTTTTCAAACAAATATTATGGCATCGGGTTCGGGACTCCTGATAAGGACTGGTCGTGGTACGGGAACCCGAAATGAGGCCCACAACATGGTCGAAAGTGGCAAGAAACCCGTCGAGGTGGATGAACTCGGGAAACCTTGGTAGAGGTAGGGATCTTGAGGAGGCCATTAGGGTTAGCCTACCCCCCAATAAGCGTATGAGCGAAAAAAATCACATAAGTAGTAGCTATTATTAAAATTTCAAAAGTATTGTGGCGTCACGTTGGCCTTGCCCGAATTTTACCTTTCAGGCTAGATGTCACGAGCATGATCACTCAACCAACCGGGTCCAAACATATATATACAATTGGCATCCTCGAGCTTACACCGACCAGATTGTCGCTGAAACTGGATCATATAGTGTCTATAGGATTGATGTCCTAAGGAAATATTCCAACAACGGAAGCCGTTTGATTCGTTGTATTATATTCCTTAGGAATCTTGTTGGGCTTGTTTGGTTCGAAGAAATTCATAGAAATTTTGTGGGATTCAAATCTCAGTGGCTCCTTTGATTCTTGAATACATGATAATTCATACTAATTCACGTGTTTTTTGTGTAGCACTACAACCAAAGAACATGGAATTCAAATTTGTGTGATTTCTTTCATATAGGATTAATTCAACATGCAATCATATTCAATTCCTGCATTATTTCTATTTTAACATTTTGTACACATCATGCATGCGACCCAAACAATGCGTGCATGGTGGGGGGGGGGGGTTGTTTCGTTGCAAAAGCACTTGGTCACTGATGTCTACGGGTGCTTCTATTCTTGTAGACAGTGTTGGGCCTCCAAGAGCAGAGGTTTGTAGAACAGCAGCAAGTTTCCCTTAAGTGGATCACCCAAGGTTTATCGAACTCAGGGAGGAAGAGGTCAAAGATATCCCTCTCATGCAACCCTGCAACCACAAATCAAGAAGTCTCTTGTGTCCCCAACACACCTAATAGGTGCACTAGTTCGGCGAAGAGATAGTGAAATACAAGTGGTATGAATGAATATGAGCAGTAGTAACGGCGCTTAAAAGTGCTTGTTTGCGTGCAGCTTGATGGTAGTAAAATTGCAGGAAGTAAAGATGCAAGAAAACAAGAACAAGCAAAGGATAGCAAATATTTAGGAACAAGGCCTAGGGATCATACTTTCACTAGTGGACACTCTCAACATTGATCACATAACAGAATAAATAGATAGATGCTAGACTCTACACCCTCTTGTTGGATGATGAACACCACTAACTGTGTAGGATTACACGAACCCTCAATGCCGGAGTTAACAAGCTCCACAATATTCGATATTCATGTTTAAATAACCTTAGAGTGCATGACAGATCAACATAACCAAACCAAGTACTAACATAGCATGCACACTGTCACCTTCACACTACGAAAGGAGGAATAGATCACATCAATACTATCATAGCAATAGTTAACTTCATAATCTACAAGAGATCACAATCATAGCCTACGCCAAGTACTACACGATGCACACACTATCACCATTACACCGTGCAGGAGGAATAAACTACTTTAATAACATCACTAGAGTAGCACACAGATATATTGTGATACAAAACACATTGCAATCATAAAGAGATATAAATAAGCACTTCACTATGCCATTCATAACAGCGAATAAGTATTCTGTGAAATATAGCCTAAGAGACCCACACGGTGCACACAGTGTCACCTTTACACACGTGGGACAAGGAGTCTCCGGAGATCACATAAGTAAAATCCACTTGACTAGCATAATGACATCTAGATTACAAGCATCATCATATGAATCTCAGTCATGTAAGGCAGCTCATGAGATTATTGTATTGAAGTACATAGGAGAGAGATTAACCACATAGCTACCGGTACAGCCCCGAGCCTCGATGGAGAACTACTCCCTCCTCATGGGAGACAGCAGCGTTGACGAAGATGGCGGTGATGTTGATGGAGAAGCCTTCCGGGGGCACTTCCCCATCCCGGCGGCGTGCCGGAACAGAGACTCCTGTCCCCCAGATCTTGGCTTCGCGATGGCGGCGGCTCTGGAAGGTTTTCTGTGGTTTCGTCGAACGTGGTAGGGTTTTCGCGACGGAGACTTTAAGTAGGCGGAAGGGCAAGGTCGGTGGAGTCCTGGTGGGGCCACACACTAGGCCGGCGCGGCCAGGGCTTGGGCCGCACCGCCCTACTGTGTCCCCACCTCGTGGCCCCACTTCATTTCCCCTTCGGACTTCTGGAAGCTTCGTGGAAAAATAGGACCCTGGGCGTTGATTTCGTCCGATTCCGAGAATATTTCCTTACTAGGATTTCTGAAACCAAAAACAGCAGAAAACAGGAACTGGCTCTTCGGCATCTTGTTAATAGGTTAGTGCCGGAAAATGCATAAATATGACATAAAGTATGCATAAAACATGTAGATATCATCAATAATGTGGCATGGAACATAAGAAATTATCGATACGTCGGAGACGTATCAGCATCCCCAAGCTTAGTTCCTGCTCGTCCCGAGCAGGTAAACGATAACAAAGATAATTTCTGGAGTGACATGCCATCATAACCTTGATCATACTATTGTAAGCATATGTAATGAATGCAGCGATCAAAACAATGGTAATGACATGAGTAAACAAATGAATCATAAATCAAAGACTTTTCATGAATAGTACTTCAAGACAAGCATCAATAAGTCTTGCATAAGAGTTAACTCATAAAGCAATAAATCAAAGTAAAGGTATTGAAGCAACACAAAGGAAGATTAAGTTTCAGCGGTTGCTTTCAACTTATAACATGTATATCTCATGGATATTGTCAATGTAAAGTAATATAACAAGTGCAATATGCAAGTATGTAGGAATCAATGCACAGTTCACACAAGTGTTTGGTTCTTGAGGTGGAGAGAGATAGGTGAACTGACTCAACATAAAAGTAAAAGAAAGGTCCTTCAAAGAGGAAAGCATCGATTGCTATATTTGTGCTAGAGCTTTTATTTTGAAAACATGAAACAATTTTGTCAACGGTAGTAATAAAGCATATGTATCATGTAAATTATATCTTACAAGTTGCAAGCCTCATGCATAGTATACTAATAGTGCCCGCACCTTATCCTAATTAGCTCGGATTAACACGGATTATCATTGCATAACATATGTTTCAACCAAGTGTCACAAAGGGGTACCTCTATGCCGCCTGTACAAGGGTCTAAGGAGAAAGTTCGCATTGGATTTCTCGCTTTTGATCATTCTTCAACTTAGACACCCATACCGGGACAACATAGACAACAGATAATGGACTCCTCTTTTAATGCTTAAACATTCAACAGTTAATATTCTCATAAGAGATTGAGGTTTTATGTCGAAACTGAAACTTCCACCATGATTCATGGCTTTAGTTAGCGGCCCAATGTTCTTCTCTAACAGTATGCATACTCAAACCATTTGATGGTGAAAACCGCCCTTACTTCAGACAAGACGAACATGCATAGCAACTCACATGATATTCAACAAAGAGTTGATGGCGTCCCCAGGAGCATGGTTATCGCACAACAAACAACTTAATAAGAGATAAAGTGCATAAGTACATATTCAATACCACAATAGTTTTTAAAGCTATTTTGTCCCATGAGCTATATATTGCAAAGGCGAATGATGGAAATTTAAAGGTAGCACTCAAGCAATTTACTTTGGAATGGCGGAGAAATACCATGTAGTAGGTAGGTATGGTGGACACAAAGGGCATAGTGGTTGGCTCAAGGATTTTGGATGCATGAGAAGTATTCCCTCTTGATACAAGGTTTAGGCTAGCAAGGTTATTTGAAACAAACACAAGGATAAACCGGTGCAGCAAAACTCACATAAAAGACATATTGTAAACATTATAAGACTCTACACCGTCTTCCTTGTTGTTCAAAACTCAATACTAGAAATTATCTAGACTTTAGAGAGACCAAATATGCAAACCAAATTTTAGCAAGCTCTATGTATTTCTTCATTAATGGGTGCAAAGTATATGATGCAAGAGCTTAAACATGAGCACAGCAATTGCCAAGTATCAAATTATTCAAGACATTTTAGAATTACTACATGTAGCATTTCCCGATTCCAACCATATAACAATGAATGAAATAGTTCAACTTTCGCAATGAACATTAAAGATAAAGCTAAGAACATATTTGTTCATACGAAACAGCGGAGCGTGTCTCTCTCCCACACAAGCATGATGGATCAGATCTTATTCAAACACAAAACAAAAATAAAAGCACACAGACGCTCCAAGTAAAGTACATAAGATGTGACTGAATAAAAATATAGTTTCAAGAGAAGAAACCTGATAAGTTGTCGATGAAGAAGGGGATGCCTTGGGCATCCCCAAGCTTAGATGCTTGGGTCTTCTTGAAATATGCAGGGATGAACCACCGGGGCATCCCCAAGCTTAGACTTTTCACTCTTCTTGATCATAGTATATCATCCTCCTCTCTTGACCCTTGAAAACTTCCTCCACACCAAACTCGAAACAAACTCATTAGAGGGTTAGTGAATAATCAAAAATTCACATGTTCAGAGGTGACACAATCATTCTTAACACTTCTGGACATTGCCCAAAGCTACTGGAAGTTAATGGAACAAAGAAATCCATCCAACATAGCAAAAGAGGCAATGCGAAATAAAAGGCAGAATCTGTCAAAACAGAACAGTCCGTAAAGACGAATTTTAAAGTGGCACCAGACTTGCTCAGATGAAAATGCTCAAATTGAATGAAAGTTGCGTACATGTCTGAGGATCACGCACGTAAATTAGCAGATTTTTCTGAGTTACCTACAGAGAATTGTGCCCAGATTCGTGACAGCAAGAAATCTGTTCCTGCGCAGTAATCCAAATCTAGTATTGACTTTACTATCAAAGACTTTACTTGGCACAACAATGCAATAAAATAAAGATAAGGAGAGGTTGCTACAGTAGTAACAACTTCCAAGACACAAATATAAAACAAAAGTACTGTAGTAAAATAAACGCATTGGTTATCTCCCAAGAAGTTCTTTCTTTATAGCCATTAAGATGGGCTCAGCAGTTTTAATGATGCACTCGCAAGAAATAAGAGTTGAAGCAAAAGAGAGCATCAAGAAGCAAATTCAAAACACATTTAAGTCTAACATGCTTCCTATGCATAGGAATCTTGTAAATAAACAAGATCATGAAGAGCAAAGTAACAAGCATAGGAAGATAAAACCAGTGTAACTTCAAAAATTTCAGCATATAGAGAGGTGTTTTAGTAACATGAAAATTTCTACAGCGATATTTTCCTCTCTCATAATAATTTTCAGAGGCATCATGAACAAACTCAACAATATAAGTATCACATAAAGCATTCTTATTCACATGCATAAAAGTATCATTACTCTCCACATAAGCATAATCAATTTTATTAGTTGTAGTGGGAGCAAATTCAACAAAGTAGCTATCATTATTATTCTCATCATCAAATATAGAAGGCATATTGTAATCATAATTAAACTTATCCTCCATAGTAGGCGGTACTAAAAGACCAATATCATTATAATCATCATAAATAGGAGGCAAAGTATCATCAAAGTAAATTTTCTCCTCAATGCTTGGGGGACTAAAAATATCATGCTCATCAAAGCCAGCTTCCCCAAGCTTAGAATTTTCCATATCATTAGCAACAATGGTGTTCAAAGCGTTCATACTAATATGTTCCATAGGTTTTTTAATTTTCGCATCAAACCATCCATGTCTTAAATCAGGAAATAGAATAAGAAGCTCACTGTTGTCCATTATGCCAAACTAGTGTAAACAAGAAACAAAAAGATGCAATTGAAGGATCTAAAGGAAATAGCTTCGAGCACACACACAACGGCAACAGAAAAGTACTTAGTTACCTGGGACCGGAGTATGAGTGCCTTTTACCTTTCCTCCCCGGCAACGGCGCCAGAAAAGTGCTTCGTTGCCGGGATCCGGTGTGTGAGTGCCGTTTACCTTTCCTCCCCGGCAACGGCGCCAGAAAAGTGCTTGATGTCTACGGGTGCTTCTATTCTTGTAGACAGTGTTGGGCCTCCAAGAGCAGAGGTTTGTAGAACAGCAGCAAGTTTCCCTTAAGTGGATCACCCAAGGTTTATCGAACTCAGGGAGGAAGAGGTCAAAGATATCCCTCTCATGCAACCCTGCAACCACAAAGCAAGAAGTCTCTTGTGTCCCCAACACACCTAATAGGTGCACTAGTTCGGCGAAGAGATAGTGAAATACAAGTGGTATGAATGAATATGAGCAGTAGTAACGGCGCCAGAAAAGTGCTTGCTGGCGTGCAGTTGATGGTAGTAAAATTGCAGGAAGTAAAGATGCAGTAAAACAGTAAACAAGCAGTGATAGCAGTATTTAGGAACAAGGCCTAGGGATCATACTTTCACTAGTGGACACTCTCAACATTGATCACATAACAGAATAAATAGATAGATGCTAGACTCTACACCCTCTTGTTGGATGATGAACACCACTAACTGTGTAGGATTACACGAACCCTCAATGCCGGAGTTAACAAGCTCCACAATATTCGATATTCATGTTTAAATAACCTTAGAGTGCATGACAGATCAACATAACCAAACCAAGTACTAACATAGCATGCACACTGTCACCTTCACACTACGAAAGGAGGAATAGATCACATCAATACTATCATAGCAATAGTTAACTTCATAATCTACAAGAGATCACAATCATAGCCTACGCCAAGTACTACACGATGCACACACTGTCACCATTACACCGTGCAGGAGGAATAAACTACTTTAATAACATCACTAGAGTAGCACACAGATATATTATGATACAAAACACATTGCAATCATAAAGAGATATAAATAAGCACTTCACTATGCCATTCATAATAGCGAATAAGTATTCTGTGAAATATAGCCTAAGAGACCCACACGGTGCACACACTGTCACCTTTACACACGTGGGACAAGGAGTCTCCGGAGATCACATAAGTAAAATCCACTTGACTAGCATAATGACATCTAGATTACAAGCATCATCATATGAATCTCAATCATGTAAGGCAGCTCATGAGATTATTGTATTGAAGTACATAGGAGAGAGATTAACCACATAGCTACCGGTACAGCCCCGAGCCTCGATGGAGAACTACTCCCTCCTCATGGGAGACAGCAGTGTTCACGAAGATGGCGGTGATGTTGATGGAGAAGCCTTCCGGGGGCACTTCCCCGTCCCGGCGGCGTGCCGGAACAGAGACTCCTGTCCCCCAGATCTTGGCTTCGCGATGGCGGCGGCTCTGGAAGGTTTTCTGTGGTTTCGTCGAACGTGGTAGGGTTTTCGCGAAGGAGACTTTAAGTAGGCGGAAGGGCAAGGTCGGTGGAGTCCTGGTGGGGCCACACACTAGGCCGGCGTGGCCAGGGCTTAGGCCGCGCCGCCCTACTGTGTCCCCACCTCGTGGCCCCACTTCGTTTCCCCTTCGGACTTCTGGAAGCTTCGTGGAAAAATAGGACCCTGGGCGTTGATTTCGTCCGATTCTGAGAATATTTCCTTACTAGGATTTCTGAAACCAAAAACAGCAGAAAACAGGAACTGGCTCTTCGGCATCTTGTTAATAGGTTAGTGTCGGAAAATGCATAAATATGACATAAAGTATGCATAAAACATGTAGATATCATCAATAATGTGGCATGGAACATAAGAAATTATCGATACGTCGGAGACGTATCAGTCACACCACAAACAAACATGCAACAATTAATCTAAATTCACGTGGTTTCCCCGCAATGCAACCAAACAATATTCGATGAAACTAAGCATGCCATAAACATATACAATACACACCATAAATTTTGGCTGCTTTGATTATTCGCAAGATTTTCAAAGTGCGGGAATATGAAAATTGTATGATTAGAGAGTGATGATCATCTCCAAATATATAGGATTGAGAAACAACGGTATTTGGATCCAATAACGTTTGATTACGTGTGAAAACCAAAAGAAATAATAACATACGGTTACACAATGAAGGATTTTTTGTTTTTATATAAAAATGTATTGTCAATGAATTCTGAAAATTGCAATCCTATGAATTAAACAATCAGAAATCGTGTCAGACTAATTCCTACGATTCGAGATTCTAGTACGGAGTATGATTTCTTTGAAGGGGCGCAGAGGGACGTGGGTAGCAATGTCGGGTCCCTGTCTTGTCTGTATACACTGTACTTACGTCAGACTAGTGTTGCTCAGGAAGTCTTAATCTGACGTACTCTGAAGCTAGATGCATCACTGTTTCCAGTCTGACACCAGAAATCCTCAACTCGTCTCCAGTCTCTGTCCTCGTTTTTTTCGGCAAAATAGACAGAAATAACCCAAAGTCAAAAAGATTGGGAAAAACAAACTTTCGACATACTAGCAAGATTGGGTTATTTTTGTCCAAATTCTCGTTTTTTTCTCTTGGCTTCCCTACCCTTGAATCCATGTCACTTACGTGTGTTGCCCATGCGTCAGGTCCCACACTTCAGTGAGCACAAGTGACGTGCTGTACATACGCAAACTCCCAGCGATCTTCTTTGTCAAGAGAAGACGCATCAAGATTCATGACCCGATCGCATTTCTTGCTTTCGGCCAGGGGTCCTCCATGTAAAAGTTAGGGATTTAGATGTAATTTCATGTTTATTTTGTGTGCTGTTGTAAACAGTTGATTTTTTATGTCTATTTGAATCTTGGTCAAATCCTAGGTTTGACCTAGATTTAAACAAGTTTAAAACATGAAAATGAATAACTAAGCATGGATCCTCCTTAGTCAATCCAAAATGAAGCTTTTGGGAGGTTTTTGAAATTTCCATGTTTGAAACCCAAAACCACTTCTTTCATGCTAGACTTCATAAGACATAGTTTAGGGATAGCGGTACATACATGATTTGTCTGGTTTCAATATGTCTAGACCTTGTTTATCAACTTGAATGCTTACTATATGACATAAGAAGACTATGTGCTTTGGTTTTTCATTTATCTATTTTTTTTTTTTGAATTTTATGCCCATTTGAATCTAGGTCAAATCCCAAGTTTGACCAGGACTTAAACAAGTTTAAAACATGAAAATGAAAAGGTGTAAGCATGGATCCTTCGTAGTCACTCTAAAATGAAGCTTTTGGGAGGTTCTTGAAATTTCCATGCATGTTTGAAACCCAAAACCACTTTTCTTCATGCTGGACTTCCTAAGACAGAGTTTAGGGTTAGGGGTAGATACTTGATTTTTCTGGTTTGAATATGTCTAGACCTTGTTTATCAACTTGAATGTTTACTATATGACATAATTAAGAAGGCTATGTGCTTTGGTTTTTCATTCTTTAGATTTTTTGTCTGAATTTTTATGCCCATTTGAATCTTGGTCAAATCCTAGGTTTGACCAAGATGTAAATAAGTTTAAAACATGAAAATGAAAAGATAAGCAACGATCGTTTAGTCGCTCTAAAATGAAGCTTTTGGGAGGTTTTTGAAATTTCCATGTTTGAAACCCAAAACCACTTCTCTTCATGCTTGACTTCATAAGACGAATTTTAGGGTCGATAAGGGGTAGATACATGATTTGTTTGGTTTGAATATGTCTAGACCTTGTTTATCAACTTGAATGCTTACTATATAACATAAGAGGACTATGTGCATTGGTATTTCATTTTTTGATTTCTATGCCCATTTGAATCTTGGTAAATCCTAGGTTTGAGCAAGATTTAAACAAGTTTAACATGTGAAAATGAAAAGGTAAGTCTGGATCCTTCTCTTAGAAACCCTAAAATGAAGCTTTTGGGAGGTTCTTGAATTTACCATGTTTGAAACCAAAAACCACTTCTGTTCATGCTTGACTTCATAAGACAGAGTTTAGGGTTATGGGTAGATACATGATTTTTCTGGTTTGAATATGCCTAGACCATGTTTATCAATTTGAATACTTACTATATGACATAAGAAGGCTATGTGCTTTGGTTTTTCATTCATTCGATTTTTTCTAATTTTTTATGCCCATTTAAATCTTGGTCAAATCCTAGGTTCGACCAAGATTTAAACAAGTTTAAACATGACAATGAAAAGGTAATTAATCCTAGATCCTTCTTAATTAACGAGTCAGTATAATTAAAATGAAGCTTTTGGGAGGTTTTTGAAATTTCCATGTTTGAAACCCAAAACCACACTTCTCTGCTTCATGCTTGACTTCATATATAATTAAGACAAAGTTTAGGGTTAGGGTGTACATGATTTGACTGGTTTGAATATGTCTAGAGCTTGTTTATGAACTTGAATGTTTACTATATGTCATAAGAAGACTATGTGCTTTGGTTATTTATTTTATTTATTTTATTTATTTTATGCCCATTTGAATATTGGTCAAATACTAGGTTTGACCAAGATTTAAACAAGTTTAAAACATGAAAATGAAAAGGTAAGCCTGGATCCTTCTTAGTCACTCTAAAATGAAGATTTTGGGAGGTTTTTGAAATTTGCATGCATGTTTGAAACCAAATACCACTTCTCTTCATGCTTGACTTCATAAGACAAAGTTTAGGGTTAGGGGCAGATACATGATTTGTCTTATTGGAATATGTCTAGACTTTGTTTATCAACTTTTGAATGCTTACTATATATATATGTGACATAAGAAGACTATGTGCTTTTGTTTTTCATTTTTCTGATTTTTTTTATTTTTATGCCCATTTAAATCTTTGTCAAATCCTAGGCTTGACAATGATTTAAACAAGTTTAAAACATGAAAATGAAAAGGTAAGCATGGATCCTTCTTAGTCACTCTAAAATGAAGCTTCTGGGAGGTTTTTGAAATTTCCATGTTTGAAACCAAAAAACACTTCTCTTCATGCTTGACTTCATAAGACATAGTTTAGGGTTAGGGGTAGATACATGATTGAATATTTCTAGACCTTGTTTATCAACTTTTGAATGCTTACTATATATATATATATATATATATATGTGACATAAGAAGACTATGTGCTTTTGTTTTTCATTTTTCCGATTTTTTTTTTAATTTTATGCCCATTTAAATCTTGGTCAAATCCTAGGCTTGACAATGATTTAAACAAGTTTAAAATATGAAAATGAAAAGGTAAGCATGGATCCTTCTTAGCCAGTCACTCTAAAATGAATCTTTTGATAGGTTTTTGAAATTTCCATATTTGAAACCCAAAACCACTTCTCTTCATGCTTGACTACATAAGACAAAGTTTAGGGTTAGGGGGTGTAGATACATGACATAGGAAGACTATCTTGAATGCTTACTACATGACATAGGAAGACTATCTTGAAATCTTACTATATGACATAGGAAGACTATGTGCTTTTCGGAGGTTTTTGAAATTTCCATGTTTGAAACCAAAAACCACACTTCTCTTCATGCTTGACTTCATATAAGACGAAGTTTAGGGTCGATAGGGGGTAGATACATGATTTGTCTGGTTTGAATATGTGTCTAGACCTTGTTTATCAACTTGTTGAATGCTTACTATATGACATATATAAGAGGACTGTGTGCATTGGTATTTCATTTTTTTATTTTTATGCCCATTTGAATCTTGGTAAAATCCTAGGTTTGAGCAAGATTTAAACAAGTTTAACATGTGAAAATGAAAAAGGTAATTAAGTCTGGATCCTTCTCTTAGTCACTCTAAAATGAAGCTTTTGGGAGGTTTTTGAAATTTCCATGTTTGAAACCAAAAAACACTTCTCTTCATGCTTGACTTCATAAGATATAGTTTAGGGTTAGGGGTAGATACATGATTGAATATGTCTAGACCTTGTTTATCAACTTTTGAATGCTTACTATATATATATATATATATATATATGTGTGTGTGACATAAGAAGACTATGTGCTTTTGTTTTTCATTTTTCCAATGTTTTTTAATTTTATGCCCATTTAAATCTTGGTCAAATCCTAGGCTTGACAATGATTTAAACAAGTTTAAAATATGAAAATGAAAATGTAAGCATGGATCCTTCTTAGCCAGTCACTCTAAAATGAAGCTTTTGATAGGTTTTTGAAATTTCCATATTTGAAACCCAAAACCACTTCTCTTCATGCTTGACTACATAAGACAAAGTTTAGGGTTAGGGGGTAGATACATGACATAGGAAGACTATCTTGAATGCTTACTACATGACATAGGAAGACTATCTTGAAACTTACTATATGACATAGGAAGACTATGTGCTTTTCGGAGGTTTTTGAAATTTCCATGTTTGAAACCAAAAACCACACTTCTCTTCATGCTTGACTTCATATAAGCCGAAGTTTAGGGTCGATAGGGGGTAGATACATGATTTGTCTGGTTTGAAAATGATTTAAACAAGTTTAAAATATGAAAATGAAAAGGTAAGCATATGGATCCTTCTTAGTCACTCTAAAATGAAGCTTTTGATAGGTTTTTGAAATGTCCATGTCTGAAACCCAAAAACACTTCTCTTCATGCTTGACTACTACATATATAAGACATAGTTTAGGGGTTAGGGGGTAGATACATGATTTGTCTAGTTTGAATATGCTAGACCTTGTTTACCAACTTTAATGCTTACTATATGACATAAGAAGACTATGTGCTTTGTTTTTTCATTTATATGTTTTTTTGATTTTATGCCCATTTGAATTTTGGTCAAATCCTAGGTTTGACCATGATTTAAACAAGTTTAAAACATGAAAATGAAAAGGTAAGCCTAAATCCTTCTTAGTCACTCTAAAATGAAGATTTTCTAAGGTTCTTGAAATTTTCATGTTTGAAACCCAAAACAACTTCTCTTCATGCATGCTTGACTTCATAAGATAGAGTTTAGGGTTAGGGGTAGATACATGATTTGTGTTGTTTGAATATGTCTAAACCTTGGTTATGAACTTGAATGCTGCTTACTATATGACATAAGAAGGCTATGTGTTTTGGTTTTTCATTTTTTCTATTTTTTTTAGAATTTGAATCTTGGTAAAATCCTAGGTTTGAGCAAGATTTAAACAAGTTTAACATGTGAAAATGAAAAAGGTAATTAAGTCTGGATCCTTCTTTTAGTCACTCTAAAATGAAGCTTTTGGGAGTGATGGGGATATGCCCATAGGGGGTGGGTCGCCAGTCCCAGTCGCCATGAAGATAGAGGCTTGGGTGGATCGCCAGTCGCCTAAGCGACTGGGCCCTAAGGCGACTGGGCCGTGATCCCAAGGAGGAGGTCCACACGGCTGGGCAAGAAGATTACTTGCGAGAGGGATAGCGGATCCCGGGTTAGTAGCAACTGATATGATTCGGAGTTATCTCCATGTAACCCTAGGCCGGGGGTGCTTATATAAACCCCCGAGCTTAGGCCCTAGAGGACACCTTACTCGAGATCCAATCTCCCCCTGTAAGCTCTCGGCGTAGCCGCCTGAGCCCCCCCATTGTAATTCTCCACTGAGCAATAGAGATCTAGCAGGACGTAGGCCTTTTACTCTCCGGAGGGGCTGAACCTGGGTAAAACCCTTGCGTCTCTTGCACCTCGACCCGTAGATGGCAATGTTCCCTTCCCCTCGCATCAATGAAGTGCTACCCCCTGTAGCATCTGCCGTGGCTACATCCACGACAGTGGCGCCCACCGTGGGGCATGGGACATCAAGCCTTCGAGCTACGGCGAGGCCCTACTCGCCAGTTCGGCGGCCGGTTGCTTCCGGCAGGATGATCGCCACCGGCAATTTCTTCCACATCCAGCCAAGCACCTACCGGCCCGCCTCGTCACCTCTCACACACGCCTGGATGGTGCCGATCGGCTCCATCAACCTCTTCGTTGGGCTCGCCGGCGTCAGCGATCCCTCTCGAGCCTCGCCCCGTCGCTCACACGACCCCTTCGCGCCCGGCAGCTCCTCACCGCTACTCGCCCGGTCACCGGCGAGGTATACGCGGAGGCCGAGGCGGCCCTGGAAGACGATGCCGAGTCGGCGGTCGTGGCACCGACCGCTAACTCCACCGTTGCCTCGGCAGCCACCGACTCCGCCGACACCGCTCCAGTCGCCGATTCCGCCGACACCATCCCGGCCATCAAATCCATCATCGCTGCGATCGACGCCGACTTCACCGACATCATCGCTACAACGTCGGTTGCGGGATCCACCGCTGCGTCCCCGACTGCCCGCTCCATCGCCACAGCATCGACCAAGGACTCTATCTCCCTGGTCTCCCACCCGAGCGACTTCGAAGGTGGCTTCGAGGACGACTCCATCCTCTCCCTCTTCGGCAGCGATTACGACTCGGACTGCTGCCGAGGCCCCGCGTTACCGCTACCCGACCGCAGTCTTCATGGCAGGGGGTGAAGGAGAGATCGACGCCTTCACCACTCCCCTCCCCGCAACCGCCACCGCGACCGAGATCGAGGCGCACCGGGCGGCCCTCGAGGAGCAGAGGAAAAAGGAGCTCGCCGAAAGGCAGAAATTCCGCCTCGAGCAAGATGAAGTAAGGGCCGTGTCCCACTATCGTCGGCAGCGAAACCGCCGGGGCGCATGGAGCGCGCCCGCGCAAGCGACTTTCCCAGCGCACGCCTTAACTTCGACGACCCAGACGGAGAAATCCGGGTCGCCCGAGTCCAAAACCATGACATCCCGGAAGGAAGTCGGGCTGCTGCAGATAGAACAGCGCGCGGAGCACCACCGCCACCCCCCCCACCACCACCCGAAGTTCCTCGGGCAGAGGTCGACGCCAACGGCCTACCACCGCACTCGTCTCCAGCCGACAACGTGGCAGCTGCGCAGGCCGTCCTCGCAAGAATCCCGAAACGGGAGACGGCGCGATCCTCGTCCAAACACGCCAAGGCTTTGGTAGCCAAGGCATTGGAGCAGCAGCACGCCGCAGCCGACTCACAGGGGCGACTCTATTCGCCACATCCGCCAGCTGGCCGCGCGGGCGTCGTCGAACGCGGCAAACCGCGCAATCGTCAACGCCAACAACGGCCCGCCGCCAGCACCGCGCGCGGCCCACTCGTCTAACAACCGAGTCGAGCCGCGCCCGCGCTGGTGATGGTCGCCGCTAACGGGCAGCCGCCGACGCCCGAACCCACATCGTCAACGACCAAGAATGGCGGGCGCGCAATCGATTGAACGACCGCCACGCCGAGTGAAGCCCCGCGCCGGAGCGCGTTCACCCGAATCGGCCCCGCTTGCTTCGGGCCGATGATTAGAGGCGAGCCGCACCTGTGGGGTTCAAAGGACCCCGCGACATCGAGAAGTACGATACAAGCATTGACCCCACTGTCTGGATCGACTCGTACGCCATGGCAATGGGGATCCAGGGCCACTCCGAGTTACTCGCAGCGCGATACCTGCCCCTCATGATGGACGGCGTCAATCGCCATTGGTTCAACACCCTCACCGTCAACAGCATCGACTCCTGGGAAGAAGCCCGCGCCGCGTTCATCCAGCACTTCGCCAGCGCATACACCCGTGCCACAACCATAGAAGACCTAGATCGCTGCGTCCAAGGCCCGCGCGAGTCGACCCGCCGGTGGGTGCAGCGGCGCGGGACATGTGGACGACCTCCGGCGGCATCGGCACGGACACGGCAATCTACTGCTTCCGACGCTGCTGCCGGTACGAACCACTAAGCGCCAAGCTCCGTCGCGTCGGCAGGGACAATATCTCAATCTCCGAGCTCTTCGACATCGCCACCCGCTACGCCGATGAAGACCCTACGGTCGACTCGGACGACGAGTACGGTCAACGACGCAATCGCCGCCCTGCGCACACGGAGCCTCGGCGTGGCGACTCACCGTTTCGCCGGCCGGTCCAACAACGGCAAGCGCCGCGGAGAGGGAGGACACAACGAGCTAGTTGCTACCACCGATTACGAGCAGCGCGAGCCAAAATCGTTTCGGCGCGACACTCGTCCACCTCGGGAGGATCGGCCTCAGCCCAAGCGCTTCGACGCCCGCAGCCTCCTAGACGCACCATGCATCTATCACAGCAAGGAGGGCAAGCCCGCCAACCACACGACGGGAAATTGCTACTCCCCGAAGCAGATAGAAAGAGCTCGCCGCGCCAAGGAAAACGACGGCGGCAACCAGCACAAGGAGCGCGCCAAGGACCAAGACCAGCACAAGGGAGAGGGCTTCGGTCGCAGCGCCGGCTCGCTCCACACCTTCACCGGGGTCGGCGACGGGCGGGACAGAAGGTCCTCGCAAGGGCGGTGGCGGTACACGCAGTCATACTTTCCGACGTACCCCGGTGGCTCAACCGGTCCGAGCAAAGCATTACCTGGAGCCGCGAAGATCACGCCCCCGCATCGAGTACCCCGGGCGAGTGGCGCTAGTCGTCGAGCCCAAGGTCGCCGACCATCGGCTACCAAAAACCCTGATGGACGGGGAAGCTCCATCAACATCATGTACTACGACACCTTCCAGCGGCTTGGCCTGCCGGACTCACGCCTTGAGAACACCAAGGTCACGTTCCACGGCATCGTCCCCGGGCGGAAGGCCTTCCCGATCGGCAAGGTGACGCTGCCGGTCACCTTCGGCACGCCCGTGAACTACCGTACCGAGCGGATAACGTTCGAGGTGGTGAACTTCAAAAGCTCTTACCATTGCGTACTCGGCCGACAAGCGTTCGCCCGCTTCATGGCGACCCCACACTACGCGTACAACATGATGAAGATGCCAGGGCCTCGAGGCGTCATCACCGTCCATGGCGACCCGGAGATGGCATTGGAATGTGAGGACGACAGCGCCAAGCTCGCCGACGCCGTCATCGCCGACGAACAAGACAACTCCGCCGAGCTCGCCAAGTACCCAGTCGACCGCAACGACCCCGCCATCCTGGAGAAGCCAACCGAGCTCGACTCGTCCGCAGCAACCTTCAAGGCCGCAGCAGTGCACCCGCCAAGTAGATCTTGTAGAAAACGATCCAAGTAGGCAAGTTACCATTGGGACGGGCCTGTCCGCCCAATAGGAAAGCGCGCTCATCAAGTTCCTCCGTGAGAATCGAGATATCTTTGCTTGGAAACCATCTGACATGCCGGGTGTCCCGAGAGAAGTTGCTGAGCACAACTTACCGGTCGATCCCACCGCGCGTCCCGTTCGGCAGGCAATGCGCCTGTGGGAGAAGAACGGCGACGCGCAATCGCCGAAGAAGTAAACCGGCTGCTCGCTGCCGGCTTCATCATAGAAATCAAGCACCCGAAATGGCTGGCAAACCCAGTCCTAGTGCTAAAGAAGAACAAGACGTGGCGAATGTGTATCGATTACACAAGCCTCAACAGCGCGTGCCCCAAGGACCCATTCGTCCTACCGCGAATCGACCAGATTATCGACGCGGTCGCCGGGTCCGAGTCGCTATGCTTCCTTGATGCATACTCCGGGTACAATCAAATAAAGATGGCCAAGGAAGACCAAGAGAAGACTGCATTCATCACACCCCTAGGCGCCTACTGCTACACGTCCATGACCTTCGGCCTCAAGAACGCCGGAGCAACGTACCAGCGGTGCATGAACAGCTGCTTAGAAAGCGGATCGGCCGCAACGTGCATGTCTACATCGACGATGTGGTGGTCAAATCGACTCGACAGACCGACCTCGTCAGCGACCTCGCCGAAACATTCGCCAACTTACGGCGGTACAAGATCAAGCTCAACCCTTTGAAGTGCACCTTCGGGGTTCCATCAGGACAGCTGCTAGGCTACGTCGTCTCCAAGCGAGGCATCGAACCTAACCCGGAGAAGACACTGGCGGTCATGCGCACCAAGCAGCCAGCATGCCTAGTCGACGCGCAAAAACTCGCCGGTCGAGTCGCCGCCCTCAGTCGCTTCATACCCCGGCTCGGAGACAAGGCCATGCCACTATACCGCTTGCTCAAGAAGTCGGAATCATTCCGGTGGACAGACGAGGCGCAGCGGGCCCTAGAGGAACTCCAGCACGCCCTCTCGAATGCCCCTATCCTCGCGGCCCCGCTGCCAAAAGAAACCATGCTCCTATACGTCGCCGCGTCGAACCGCGCTATAAGTGCAGTCATGGTCGTCGAACGGAAGGAGGAAGGAAGGGAGCAACTGGTACAACGCCCGGTCTACTACATCGGCGAAGCCTTAATCGAATCCAAGCAACGGTATCCACACTACCAGAAGCTGGTGTACGCCGTCCTCAGGGCCCAGCGGCGACTGGCCCCTTACTTCCACGAGCACCCCATCAAGGTAGTCGCCTCAACACCACTCGCCGACATCATCCGCAACCGCGACGCAACGGGCCGGATCGCCAAGTGGGCAGTCGAGCTCGGCGTCCACAACATCACCTACGAGTCACGCCACGCCATCAAATCTCAAGCACTCGCCGACTTCCTCGCCGACTGGGAAGAGGCCCAGCAGCCAAGCTCCCCCGCGGACCTCAAACATTGGACGTTGCACTTCGACGGTTCTAAAAACCTCGAAGGAGCAGGCGCGGGAGTCGTCCTCACATCACCAAAGGGCGACACAAAGTTGAAGTACGTCCTGCAACTCAAATTCGAGCCATGCACCAACAACATGGCCGAGTACGAGGCGCTCCTGCACGGCATGCGAGTCGCAAAAGAGATGGGCGCAACACGGCTGCGCTGCCTCGGCGATTCCGACCTAGTCGCCAGCCAAACTTCCGGCACCTGCGACGCCACAGACGCCAACATGATCGCATACAAACGCGCCGTCGACCAAGCCGGCGCTAGCTTCGCCGGTCACGTCGTCGAGTGGGTTGACAGGCGCAAGAACGAAGAAGCCGACGCGCTAGCCAGAATCGGGTCCAAGCGACTTCAACCTCCTCCGGGCGTCGTCCTGGACATCCTCAGCCACCCCTCGGTGCGCGCACCGCGCGAGCTGGACATTGCCGAGCCACCTGCTCCCGACTCCGCCTTAGTCGCACTCGCCGTCGACAGCACCGATTGGACCGAGCCATACATAAGCTACCTCGAGAGCCAGGCACTGCCGATGGATGAAACCAAAGCACGCGCCATCGTGCGCAGATGCAAGTCCTTCACCATCATCAACAATGAGCTATACAAGCGCAGTGTCTCGGGAGTGTTCCAACGATGCGTCACCACGGCGGAAGGCGCAACATTCTCGCGCGACATCCACGCAGGGGACTGCGGCCACCACGCAGCGCGCGGTCAATCGTCGCCAAGGCCTTTCGTCACGGCTTCTACTGGCCAACAGCCCACGAAGACGCAATCGCCCTTGTCCGTTCATGCACCGGGTGCCAAAAGCATGCAAGCCAGTCGCACATGCCAGGATCGGCATTGAAGACCATCCCCCTCACCTGGCCCTTCGCCGTATGGGGCATGGACATGGTGGGAAAATTCAAAACGGCCCCGGCGGATATACTCACCTCCTGGTAGCGGTGGACAAGTTCACCAAATGGGTAGAAGCAAAGCCCATAAAGAAGTGCGACGGGAAGACGGCCACAAAGTTCCTACGCGAGCTCATCTATCGGTACGGCTACCCTCACAGTATCATAACCGACAACGGCACCAACTTCGCCAAAGGGGAGATGGCTGACTTTTGCGAAGAAAAGGGCATCCGACTCGATCTCGCCTCAGTCGCCCACCCCGAGTCGAACGGCCAGCGAAAGGGCAAACCAGAGCATCTGCACGGACTCAAACCACGCCCGGTCGTGCCCCTAGAGCGCGCAGCCGGCTGTCGGGCAGAGGAGCTCTCTTCGCACTATGGGGCATCCGCACAACGCCTAACAGGTCAACCGGCTTCACGCCTTTCTTCCTGGTATATGGCGCCGAAGCCGTCATGCCCACGGACATCGCCTACGACTCACCTCGGGTCGCCAATTACGCCGAAGAAGACAACGAGCGAGCTCGCCAAGATGACATCGATCTCCTCGACGAGGCCAGAGACCTCGCACTCTCCAGAACCGCCATTTACCAGCAGGACCTCCGTCGCTACCACAGTCGCCGCGTTCGGAGTCGCTCCTTCCAAGTCGGCGATCTGGTACTCCGGCTAATCCAGGACAAGAAAGGGATGCACAAGCTGTCCCCGCCCTGGGAAGGACCATTCGCCGTCAGCCGCGTACTCGGCAACGACTCCTACTACCTCATCGACGTCCGCAAGGACGACAAAGGCGAGCCGCTCACTAAAGAGGTGGAGCGCCCCTGGAACATCAACCTCCTCCGGCGGTTCTATACCTAAGGGAAAAATGTAATCCGAAAATTCAGAGGGTAATAAAAATCGCCGACCATTTTTTGATCTCAAGCTCCGACTACCTCCCCTTCACCCGCCAAATATCGTCATCTCTCATCCCGGGACATACCGGCTTAGTCGCCGCGACAAGCGACTAGGAACTGAGAGACCTCCGGTCGCCGCTGCTGGAAGAGAGAAGTCCACGATCGGCCAAGTAGCCGGGCTAACACGGGATGGCGGCGTGACCGAGGCGCAACACCAGTACTCGGTCGGCGAAGGGGCGCACCGCATCCATCAGCCGCAGCACTTCGGCAACATCGAACTCCCCAGTCTCCGAGGGGAAGCCAGCGGTGACCTCCTCCACGTCGAACCCTTCAGAATAATGCGCCAGCACCATGCTCAGAGCCATGGTAATGCCAACGCGGCAGGAAGAGCGACGAAGCCAGTCAACAACAGCCGGAATGTTGGACACGGCCTTGAAGACGGATGGCGTGTCCCGCGGAATCACCTCCCGCGGGCTCGAGTGCATCGGAGCGCGGCAAGTATCTCCCCCGCGCAGGCGATGATACGCGCGGTCGCGGTCGACAGGCATTCCCGTGGAGTCGCCGTCTCCACGAAGTCGCACGTACCTGCAGTCAACAACACAAGGAAAAGGGAAAAATGAGAACTTCCCCTTCAACGCCGACTCGCCACGCTCGGGGACTGGTCCCCGAGACCGACTCGCCACGCTCAGGGACTGGCCCCCGAGGCCAACTCGCCACGCTCGGGGACTGACCCCCGAGGCCGACTCGCCGTGTTCAGATACTCAAACCCCCGGCAAATAAAACAAGAAGTGCGACAACAAGAACTTACCAAGAATCTGCCGCGACATCTCCCTGACGAAAGCCTCGAAGTTGGTCTTCTCGGCCTGCACCGCCAGGACGATGCCCTCGGACGCCTCCTTCTCCGCAGCAAGTTCTTTGGCGTGCTGCTGCTTCAAGGCCGCCACCTCCTCCCGCAGAGACGCGGCAGCCCCACGTGCAGAGTCCCGCGCATCAGTCGCGGCCTCCAGCTTCACCTTGTATTCGGTGATGACGTCCTCCAGCTCCCGGCCCTTCTGCTCCAGGACCTTCGTCAATTCCGCCACCTCCGCTTTCGCCCTTTTCCGGGCCTCTTCGGCTCGCTGCGCCGGAACTCGGCTTCACGGTAGAAGGACTCCTTGACGAACCCTTCCCGAGCCTCGCGAAGAGCCTTTGCCTGCGCCTCGCTACAAGAAAAGGAACCGGTGAGAACGAACGCCCGGGCCAGTGACACTGAATGAGGACGGCGAGTGGGCATGACTTATCGCCCAGGGCAATCAGCTTCCGGTTCTTCGCGCCGCCTCCTCCACAAGCGCGGTCAGCCGCCTTAATCTCCGCCTACGGAAACCAAACCACCCTGCCACGGTCAACAAACAAAAAGCAAATAGAGACTCGACTCGCCCTTTCAGACCAAGTCGACCCTCGGGGACGGGGGGTGACTAGGCCACGTGTTCAGCGACACTTACCCCATGCGCCTCGCCAAGCGCCGTGTGGAGCTCGGTGAAGGTCAATGAAGACGGCGGCGGATGACGCGACTCCGGTCGCCCCGTCCGCTCGCATCACCGCCTCGCCGACGGAACCTCGCCCGTCCGCGTGTCGGTGTCGCTGGGCGGGGCGCGGTCCCTGGCGGCCTTGGACCGGCGCTCTTTCAGTGGCTCCGACAGACCGCCCTCCTCGACGATGTCCTCTTCAACTTCGGGTGCCTTCTGCCCCTCGGTCGATCCAATGTCGGGCCGACTCCTCCTCCACCACAGCGGAGCAACGTCCGGACCCGTCGCCGCACTCGCCAGGCCCCCGCGAGCCAAGCCGCGTACAGGAAAAACGTTGGCGGTGGGCTCGACGTGGCTAGTGCTCTCCTTCTCCGCTTGACTCCCGGCGGCGGGCTCTTCTGGAGCCGACCCCGCACCCCCAAGGTCGGACGGCGCCGCCTTCCTCTCCGCGGCTTTCTTCTTTGCCTCGGCCGCCTCGTGGCCGCCACCCCGGCCGCGGGCGGCTTCGCCAAGGTCTTCTTCTTGGACCTACAGAGAGGCGAGGTGAGTCGACACTCAGTCCGGGCCGCAGGAAGGATAAATTCGACAAGAAATACTTACTTCACCGTGGGAATCGCTTTTACGCCCGGACCGCCCGAGCTCCCGCATCGATCGCGTCCTTCAAGGGACGCTGAAGCCTCATGGACCCTTCCAGAGAGAGTGGGGCGCGATAGCCGCTTCGATAGCGGCTCGGCCCCTTCCTTGGAGGGCTCCGCCTTGTCCTCCTGGACGGAGGTCGCCTCCTCTTCGCCCGCGCCCTGGGACGAGGACTCGACACCCCTCTTCGACCCGCGCGGGAGTCTGATGAAGTCCCGCGCCTCCGAGTCCGACTCGGTGCGCTCCTCCTCCTCGTCGACCTCTTCCTCCTCGCCTTCGGTCATCTCCGGTGGTTCCTTTCCGGCGAGAGGAGGGAGGTGGTCCGCGATCTTCCGCCAGCGCTGCAATCGAATCAAAGGAACAAGTCGTAAAGGAAGAAGCGCGGCTAAGCCGTGCGAAGTCGCCATGCGAAGCATTACCCGAGGCGCTGGGGTGTCTTCGGTGTAGGGCTGCAAGCCGTCCTCGAAGGAAGTAAAGGTGGCAGTGGTGATCTTAGCGAGCGCTCTTCCGGTACTCGCCCTCGTCCCACTCGGGTCGCCGTCGACCGGGTGCGGTCGTTCTGTCCCCGGTCCTCCCACTTGGGGTGAGCTCGGCCCCGCAGGGGGATCAGCCGCCGGCCAAGCCCGCAGTGGTTCCTGTCGACCGCCGTCAGGGCGTCATCTTTAGCGCCTGGATCGCTTGGCGCATATCCTTCACCACCTTCTCCTGCTCGCGCGGCAGCAGCCCGGACATTGAGGCGCCGCGGGACGCTCGGCTCGGGACCGTATTGGGGAATGCATACCTCGCCCGGGAGTGTACTCCTTGGCGTAGAACCAGAAATGACGCCACAGCGATCGCGCCTTCTTGGGGAGCGCCATGTCGATGAAGCTTTCCCCGGACTTCACCTGGAAGGTGATCCCCCGTTCGGGATGAGTGCTTCGCTGTTCTTGCTGGCCCGAGTCGCCCGCCCGTGGAAGATGGACACCCACAGCGGGAAGTAGGGCGGACAGCCCAAGTAGCATTCGCACAGCGCCACGAACAGAGAAATCTGGCCGGACGCCGTGCGGCCCGAGGTCGGAAACCTTGATGCTGTAGAAGGCCAGCAATCGCCGGAGGAAATCGGAGGTGGGGAGAGCGAACCCGCGATCGAGGAAGCTCATGAAGATCACGAACTCCCCAGGCCGTGGGAGGGGCTCCGTCTCGTTCGCGGGCGGAACCCGCCATCGCTCCCGGTTGAACTCCGGGATGACTCCGGAGGCGACGCACGGGAGGAGAGACTCCGCGTGACCGTCGACTGGCCCCACCCCTTCGCCGCCATGGATGCGTGTGGAGTGTGGAATGAAGATGAGATGAAGAGAAGATGGGGGATGAATGCGGAGGAGTGTTGAACCCTAATCCTAGGGGCGACCCTTTATCCCGCCCGCACTCGCTCGTATTGAGGATGAGATCTGTTCGTTGAATTGTCCCGGAATCGCCGCCCCGCAATCAACGGTCGAGATCTGCGCCGTCACCGGCTGAATAGCCGTTAAACTAGCCGTTAGCGGTCACGTCGAGCCCAACGGTCAACAACATGCAGACGGTGTGCGCCTCGGTCAACGTGAAATCTAGCCGTTGGCCTCTCCACGTGTCTCTATGGTGACTACGCGTCGACTGGCAAACGGCGACTGGCTAGAGCCGACTGTCACACGCCGACTGACTGATCAAGTTATGGCGACTGAGACTGCCACCGCACCCGCGACTTTATCTTTGGAAGCCCGGCGGCGACTCATCTTGATCCATCACCGCGCCTCTCCAAGACTTGTTCCAGATCCGCGCTTCATCACCACCGCGCTTGGGGACTACTGATGGGGATATGCCCATAGGGGTGGGTCGCGATCCCGGGGCCGCCATGAAGATAGAGGCTTGGGTGGATCGCCGGTCGCCTAAGCGACCGGGCCCTAAGCGGCCCGGGCCGTGATCCCAAGGAGGAGGTCCACACGGCTGGGCAAGAAGATTACTTGCGAGAGGGATAGCGGATCCCGGTTAGTAGCAACTGATATGATTCGGAGTTATCTCCATGTAACCCTAGGCCGGGGGTGCTTATATAAACCCCCGAGCTTAGGCCCTAGAGGACACCTTACTCGAGATCCAATCTCCCCCTGTAAGCTCTCGGCGTAGCCGCCGACGGAGCCCCCCCATTGTAATTCTCCACTGAGCAATAGAGATCTAGCAGGACGTAGGCCTTTTACTCTCCGGAGGGGCTGAACCTGGGTAAAACCCTTGCGTCTCTTGCACCTCGACCCGTAGATGGCAATGTTCCCTTCCCCTCGCATCAATGAAGTGCTACCCCCTGTAGCATCTGCCGTGGCTACATCCACGACAGGGAGGTTCTTGAATTTACCATGTTTGAAACCCAAAACCACTTCTGTTCATGCTTGACTTCATAAGACAGAGTTTAGGGTTAGGGGTAGATACATGATTTTTCTGGTTTGAATATGTCTAGACCTTGTTTACCAACTTTAATGCTTACTATATGACATAAGAAGACTATGTGCGCTTTGGTTTTTCATTTTTCTATTTTTTTATTTTATGCCCATTTGAATCTTGGTCAAATCCTAGATTTCACCAAGATTTAAACAAGTTTAAAACATGAAAATGGAAAGGTAAGCCTGGATCCTTCTTAGTCGCTCTAAAATGAAGCTTTTGGGATGTTCTTGAAATTTCCATGTTTGAAACCCAAAACAACTTTTCTTCATGCTAGACTTCATAAGATCGACAAGGGGGTAGATACATGATTTGTCTGGTTTGGATATATCTAGACCTTGTTTATCAACTTGAATGCTTACGATATGACATATATAAGAAGACTATGTGCTTTTGTTTTTCTTTTTTTTTGTGCCCATTTGAATCTTGGTCGAATCCTAGGTTTGACCAAGATTTAAACAAGTATAGAACATGAAAATGAAAAGGGAAGCCTGTATCCTTCTTAGTCACCCTAAAATGAAGTTTTTGGGAGGTTTTTGAAATTTCCATGTTTGAAACCCAAAACCACTTATCTTCATGCTTGACTTTATAAGACAGAGTTTAGGGGTTAGGGGGTAGATACATGATTTGTCTGGTTTGAATATGTCTAGACCTTGTTTACCAACTTTAATGCTTACTATATGACATAAGAAGACTATGTGCTTTGGTTTTTCATTTTTCAGTTTTTTTTTGAATTTTCTGC
Organism: Lolium perenne; assembly: GCF_019359855.2. NCBI lineage: Eukaryota > Viridiplantae > Streptophyta > Magnoliopsida > Poales > Poaceae > Lolium > Lolium perenne. The sequence goes on from NC_067250.2 coordinate 37,771,796, forward strand.
CAATTTGGTTTGACCAAGATTTAGACAAGTTTTACACGTGAAAACGAATAAGTAAGCCTGGATCCTTCTTAGTCACTCCAAAATGTACCAATTGATAGGTGTGTTAACTTTGCTTCATGGAAAAAATAATGTCATGTAAATGAGTTAACTTGGATTTCCTACCCTTGAATCCATAGGAAACTTTGTTCTAATGCACTATAATAATCAACCGAGTTTTTACACCAACAGGTCTGTCACTTACGTGTGGTGCCCATGCGTGAGGTCCCACACTTCAGTGAGCACAAGTCACGTGCAATAGGTACGCAAACTCCCAGCCATTTTCTTTGTCAAGAGAAGACGCATCAGGATGTGTATTGGAAGTCTGTGGGTCCTTCTGGATCCTTCGGTTGTCCCTCTCACAAAAAAAACTCTCTCATTCTCGGTCTCGCTCGACTCGCTCGCTCGCTCGCACCTCCTGCTCACTGACAAAACCTGCACAACAGTCAACATCATCACCCGAAAAAGGGAAGACACCATAATTCTCTCCCTTCTTCTCTCCTTCCGAGTGATCCCTCTTCCTCCGAGTTTCACTCGACGGGCAAACACACATGTGCTGCATAGTAATAATAAAAAGGTAGAAAATCGACCTACGAATCTATAATTAAATAGGTTAAACTAGGGTTTTGCCCAGTTCTACAAATCAAGGTTCAAAAAAATCCAACTACGGGGTTCGAACAACCCCATTTAATCCAAGAATTTTTTCGACCTCATCCAATGGCCTCAAACTATAGGGTTAGCATCTAGTGCAGTATGTGTGAACATGTATGCACTATGTGTACTATAACTTGTATGTCTTTCAAATTTGAACCAAATTTGAATAAGTTTGAAATATTTGAAATGGGGCTTTTGGCTTAAACGTTTGAAACCCAAAGCTACTTCTCTTCATGCTAGACTTCATAAGACCGAGTTTAGGGTTAGGGGTAGATACATGATTTGTTTGGTTTGAATATGTCTAAACCTTGTTTATCAACTTGAATGCTTAATTACTATATGAAAATGAAAAGGTAAGCATGGATCCTTCTTAGTCAGTCACTCTAAAATGAAGCTTTTGATAGGTTTTTGAAATTTCCATATTTGAAACCCAAAACCACTTCTGTTCATGCTTGACTTCATAAGACAGAGTTTAGGGTTAGGGGTAGATACATGATTTGTTTGGTTTGAATATGTCTAAACCTTGTTTATCAACTTGAATGCTTAATTACTATATGAAAATGAAAAGGTAAGCATGGATCCTTCTTAGTCAGTCACTCTAAAATGAAGCTTTTGATAGGTTTTTGAAATTTCCATATTTGAAACCCAAAACCACTTCTCTCCATGCTTGACTACATAAGACAAAGTTTAGGGTTAGGGGGTGTAGATACATGACATAGGAAGACTATCTTGAATGCTTACTACATGACATAGGAAGACTATCTTGAATGCTTACTATATGACATAGGAAGACTATGTGCTTTTCGGAGGTTTTTGAAATTTCCATGTTTGAAACCAAAAACCACACTTCTCTTCATGCTTGACTTCATATAAGACGAAGTTTAGGGTCGATAGGGGGTAGATACATGATTTGTCTGGTTTGAATATGTGTCTAGACCTTGTTTATCAACTTGTTGAATGCTTACTATATGACATATATAAGAGGACTATGTGCATTGGTATTTCATTTTTTTGATTTTTATGCCCATTTGAATCTTGGTAAAATCCTAGGTTTGAGCAAGATTTAAACAAGTTTAACATGTGAAAATGAAAAAGGTAATTAAGTCTGGATCCTTCTCTTAGTCACTCTAAAATGAAGCTTTTGGGAGGTTCTTGAATTTACCATGTTTGAAACCCAAAACCACTTCTGTTCATGCTTGACTTCATAAGACAGAGTTTAGGGTTAGGGGTAGATACATGATTTTTCTGGTTTGAATATGTCTAGACCATGTTTATCAATTTGAATGCTTACTATATGACATAAGAAGGCTATGTGCTTTGGTTTTTCATTCTTTCGATTTTGTCTGAATTTTTATGCCCATTTGAATTTTGGTCAAATCCTAGGTTTGAGCTAGATTTAAACAAGTTTAAAACATGACAATGAAAAGGTAATTAATCCTGGATCCTTCTTAATTAACCAGACAGTCTAATTAAAATGAAGCTTTTGGGAGGTTTTTGAAATTTCCATGTTTGAAACCCAAAACCACACTTCTCTGCTTCATGCTTGACTTCATATATAATTAAGACAGAGTGTTTAGGGTTAGGGGGTACATGATTTGCCTGGTTTGAATATGTCTAGACCTTGTTTATGAACTTGAATGCTTACTATATGACATAGGAAGACTATGTGCTTTGTTTTTTTTTATTTTTTTATTTTATGCCCATTTGAATATTGGTCAAATCCTAGGTTTGACCAAGATTTAAACAAGTTTAAAACATGAAAATGAAAAGGTAAGCATGGATCCTTCTTAGTCACTCTAAAATGAAGCTTTTGGGAGGTTTTTGAAATTTCCATGTTTGAAACCAAAAAACACTTCTCTTCATGCTTGACTTCATAAGACATTGTTTAGGGTTAGGGGTAGATACATGATTAAATATGTTTAGACCTTGTTTATCAACTTTTGAATGCTTACTATATATATATATATATATGTGACATAAGAAGACTATGTGCTTTTGTTTTTCATTTTTCTGATTTTTTTTAATTTTATGCCCATTTAAATCTTGGTCAAATCCTAGGCTTGACAATGATTTAAACAAGTTTAAAATATGAAAATGAAAAGGTAAGCATGGATCCTTCTTAGCCAGTCACTCTAAAATGAAGCTTTTGATAGGTTTTTGAAATTTCCATATTTGAAACCCAAAACCACTTCTCTTCATGCTTGACTACATAAGACAAAGTTTAGGGTTAGGGGGTAGATACATGACATAGGAAGACTATCTTGAATGCTTACTACATGACATAGGAAGACTATCTTGAAAGCTTACTATATGACATAGGAAGACTATGTGCTTTTCGGAGGTTTTTGAAATTTCCATGTTTGAAACCAAAAACCACACTTCTCTTCATGCTTGACTTCATATAAGACGAAGTTTAGGGTCGATAGGGGGTAGATACATGATTTTTCTGGTTTGAATATGTGTCTAGACCTTGTTTATCAACTTGTTGAATGCTTACTATATGACATATATAAGAGGACTGTGTGCATTGGTATTTCATTTTTTTGATTTTTATGCCCATTTGAATCTTGGTAAAATCCTAGGTTTGAGCAAGATTTAAACAAGTTTAACATGTGAAAATGAAAAAGGTAATTAAGTCTGGATCCTTCTCTTAGTCACTCTAAAATGAAGCTTTTGGGAGGTTCTTGAATTTACCATGTTTGAAACCCAAAACCACTTCTGTTCATGCTTGACTTCATAAGACAGAGTTTAGGGTTAGGGGTAGATACATGATTTTTCTGGTTTGAATATGTCTAGACCATGTTTATCGATTTGAATGCTTACTATATGACATATAAGACTATGTGCGCTTTGGTTTTTCATTTTTCTATTTTTTTTATTTTATGCCCATTTGAATCTTGGTCCATTTGAATCTTGGTCAAATCCTAGATTTCACCAAGATTTAAACAAGTTTAAAACATGAAAATGGAAAGGTAAGCCTGGATCCTTCTTAGTCGCTCTAAAATGAAGCTTTTGGGATGTTCTTGAAATTTCCATGTTTGAAACCCAAAACAACTTTTCTTCATGCTAGACTTCATAAGATCGACAAGGGGGTAGATACATGATTTGTCTGGTTTGGATATATCTAGACCTTGTTTATCAACTTGAATGCTTACGATATGACATATATAAGAAGACTATGTGCTTTTGTTTTTCTTTTTTTTTGTGCCCATTTGAATCTTGGTCGAATCCTAGGTTTGACCAAGATTTAAACAAGTTTAAAACATGAAAATGAAAAGGGAAGCATGTATCCTTCTTAGTCACCCTAAAATGAAGTTTTTGGGAGGTTTTTAAAAATTCCATGTTTGAAACCCAAAACCACTTATCTTCATGCTTGACTTTATAAGACAGAGTTTAGGGGTTAGGGGCTAGATACATGATTTGTCTGGTTTGAATATGTCTAGACCTTGTTTACCAACTTTAATGCTTACTATATGACATATAAGACTATGTGCTTTGGTTTTTCATTTTTTAGTTTTTTTTTTTTGAATTTTCTGCCAATTTGGTTTGACCATGATTTAGACAAGTTTTACATGTGAAAACGAATAAGTAAGCCTGGATCCTTCTTAGTCACTCCAAAATGTACCAATTGATAGGTGTGTTAACTTTGCTTCATGGAAAAAATAATGTCATGTAAATGAGTTAACTTGGATTTCCTACCCTTGAATCCATAGGAAACTTTGTTCTAATGCACTATAATAATCAACCGAGTTTTTACACCAACAGGCCTGTCACTTACGTGTGGTGCCCATGCGTGAGGTCCCACACTTCAGTGAGCACAAGTCACGTGCAATAGGTACGCAAACTCCCAGCCATTTTCTTTGTCAAGAGAAGACGCATCAGGATGTGTATTGGGAGTCTGTGGGTCCTTCTGGATCCTTCGGTTGTCACTCTCACAAAAAAAAACTCTCTCATTCTCGGCCTCGCTCGACTCACTCGCTCGCTCGCACCTCCTGCTCACTGACAAAACCTGCACAACAGTCAACATCATCACCCGAAAAAGGGAAGACACCATAATTCTCTCCCTTCTTCTCTCCTTCCGAGTGATCCCTCTTCCTCCGAGTTTCACTCGACGGGCAAACACACATGTGCTACATAGTAATAATAAAAAGGTAGAAAATCGACCTACGAATCTATAATTAAATAGGTTAAACTAGGGTTTTGCCCAGTTCTACAAATCAAGGTTCAAAAAAATCCAACTACGGGGTTCGAACAACCCCATTTAATCCAAGAATTTTTTCGACCTCATCCAATGGACTCAAACTATAGGGTTAGCATCTAGTGCAGTATGTGTGAACATGTATGCACTATGTGTACTATAACTTGTATGTCTTTCAAATTTGAACCAAATTTGAATAAGTTTGAAATATTTGAAATGGGGCTTTTGGCTTAAACGTTTGAAACCCAAAGCTACTTCTCTTCATGCTAGACTTCATAAGACCGAGTTTAGGGTTAGGGGTAGATACATGATTTGTTTGGTTTGAATATGTCTAAACCTTGTTTATCAACTTGAATGCTTAATTACTGTATGAAAATGAAAAGGTAAGCATGGATCCTTCTTAGTCAGTCACTCTAAAATGAAGCTTTTGATAGGTTTTTGAAATTTCCATATTTGAAACCCAAAACCACTTCTCTTCATGCTTGACTTCATAAGACAGAGTTTAGGGTTAGGGGTAGATACATGATTTGTTTGGTTTGAATATGTCTAAACCTTGTTTATCAACTTGAATGCTTAATTACTATATGAAAATGAAAAGGTAAGCATGGATCCTTCTTAGTCAGTCACTCTAAAATGAAGCTTTTGATAGGTTTTTGAAATTTCCATATTTGAAACCCAAAACCACTTCTCTTCATGCTTGACTACATAAGACAAAGTTTATGGTTAGGGGGTGTAGATACATGACATAGGAAGACTATCTTGAATGCTTACTACATGACATAGGAAGACTATCTTGAATGCTTACTATATGACATAGGAAGACTATGTGCTTTTCGGAGGTTTTTGAAATTTCCATGTTTGAAACCAAAAACCACACTTCTCTTCATGCTTGACTTCATATAAGACGAAGTTTAGGGTCGCTAGGGGGTAGATACATGATTTGTCTGGTTTGAATATGTGTCTAGACCTTGTTTATCAACTTGTTGAATGCTTACTATATGACATATATAAGAGGACTATGTGCATTGGTATTTCATTTTTTTGATTTTTATGCCCATTTGAATCTTGGTAAAATCCAAGGTTTGAGCAAGATTTAAACAAGTTTAACATGTGAAAATGAAAAAGGTAATTAAGTCTGGATCCTTCTCTTAGTCACTCTAAAATGAAGCTTTTGGGAGGTTTTTGAAATTTCCATGTTTGAAACCAAAAAACACTTCTCTTCATGCTTGACTTCATAAGATATAGTTTAGGGTTAGGGGTAGATACATGATTGAATATGTCTAGACCTTGTTTATCAACTTTTGAATGCTTACTATATATATATATATATATGTGTGTGTGACATAAGAAGACTATGTGCTTTTGTTTTTCATTTTTCCAATTTTTTTTAATTTTATGCCCATTTAAATCTTGGTCAAATCCTAGGCTTGACAATGATTTAAACAAGTTTAAAATATGAAAATGAAAATGTAAGCATGGATCCTTCTTAGCCAGTCACTCTAAAATGAAGCTTTTGATAGGTTTTTGAAATTTCCATATTTGAAACCCAAAACCACTTCTCTTCATGCTTGACTACATAAGACAAAGTTTAGGGTTAGGGGGTAGATACATGACATAGGAAGACTATCTTGAATGCTTACTACATGACATAGGAAGACTATCTTGAAACTTACTATATGACATAGGAAGACTATGTGCTTTTCGGAGGTTTTTGAAATTTCCATGTTTGAAACCAAAAACCACACTTCTCTTCATGCTTGACTTCATATAAGCCGAAGTTTAGGGTCGATAGGGGGTAGATACATGATTTGTCTGGTTTGAAAATGATTTAAACAAGTTTAAAATATGAAAATGAAAAGGTAAGCATATGGATCCTTCTTAGTCACTCTAAAATGAAGCTTTTGATAGGTTTTTGAAATGTCCATGTCTGAAACCCAAAAACACTTCTCTTCATGCTTGACTACTACATATATAAGACATAGTTTAGGGGTTAGGGGGTAGATACATGATTTGTCTAGTTTGAATATGCTAGACCTTGTTTACCAACTTTAATGCTTACTATATGACATAAGAAGACTATGTGCTTTGTTTTTTCATTTATATGTTTTTTTGATTTTATGCCCATTTGAATTTTGGTCAAATCCTAGGTTTGACCATGATTTAAACAAGTTTAAAACATGAAAATGAAAAGGTAAGCCTAAATCCTTCTTAGTCACTCTAAAATGAAGATTTTCTAAGGTTCTTGAAATTTTCATGTTTGAAACCCAAAACAACTTCTCTTCATGCATGCTTGACTTCATAAGATAGAGTTTAGGGTTAGGGGTAGATACATGATTTGTGTTGTTTGAATATGTCTAAACCTTGGTTATGAACTTGAATGCTGCTTACTATATGACATAAGAAGGCTATGTGTTTTGGTTTTTCATTTTTTTCTATTTTTTTTAGAATTTTTTATGCCCATCAACCAAGATTTAAACAAGTTTAAAACATGAAAAATGAAAAAGTAAGTTTTGATCCTTCTTAATTATTAGTCAATCCAAAATGAAGCTTTTTGGCAGATTTTTGGAATTTCCATGTTTGAAACTCAAAACCAATTCTCTTCATGCATGCTTGACTTCATAAGACAGAGTTTAGGGTTAGGAGGTAGATACATGATTTGTCTAGTTTGAATATGTCTAAACCTTGGTTATGAACTTGAATGATGCTTACTATATGACATAAGAAGGCTATGTGTTTCGGTTTGTCATTTTTTTAATTTTTTAGATTTTTATGCCCATTTGAATCTTGGTCAAATCATTGGTTTGACCAAGATTTAAACAAGTTTAAAACATGAAAATGAAAAAGTAAGTTTGGATCCTTCTTAATTATTAGTCAATCCAAAATGAAGCTTTTTTGGCAGGCATTGTGCATATCGCCTTGAGAAACATCTTTGCGAGCTACTGTATTAAACGTTTATTCACATATTATCGATTTTTTTACTTTATTAGTGCACACAATGATAGAATCGGCCAAATGTGTATGATTTTTGTGAAGGTGCTACTAGAAAAACAAGATGCACTACGATGAAACATGAAAGGAGGCAAGGGGACGGATAGTGAAGAGGTGGGAGAGACCGAGAGAGGAACCGCAAGGTAATTAAATTGGGGCCAAAACGATTCCAACTTCCTAGGCATTGACCAACTTTGCCCCTCTTAACCCAATGTGGCAGTGAACCCGAGATATTTTTATTATAAGCAACAACTTCCTCTTACTCCGCTACTCTCTCCGAAATGGTAAGAGAACCTCTCCAGCTTAAGTGACCAATCGACATAGCTATGGCCTTCCGACTTGGCTCTGGTCGCCGCGCGCGTAGTCCTACCACCGACGAGGAAGCGGAGCATCAGCGCCGCCTTCGCTTCGTCCATCGCGCACCAAGGCATAACCCGCCCGCTCTGCACTGGCCGGTTATTCAGCTCGCGGCGGCGGCGCTAGCCGTGGAGCCCCTCGCCAGCCGCTTCCCGTGCGGGCCAATGGATGCAGAGGGAGGGATCTCCCACGCAACCCCGCATGCGATGCCCGCTCGGCCCTGGCCGGCTTTTCCGCCCGCGCATGCCGCATGGTTTTCTTTGCCAGCAGGTGAGATCCCCTTCCCGGCCGGCGCGAACGATGCGGAGGCAGGGAGCTCCCGTGGCCAGCCGCCTAATCCGACCGCACTTCAGGTGGTGCCTGCCGTGGAGCCAGGCCGTTCTTTCGAAGCGCATCACGGCGACGCCCTTTGCAGGAGCAACACCGCCAATGAGCTCGTATATAACGTGATGTTCCCGGCACTCTATAGATGTCGGGATGCTCTGCAAGCTTTCGTGCAGGCTAAGAATGCGGCGGCGGCAAATCCCAAGGACGCAGCATTGCAGCGGCGCGCCGATGAGGCTAAGGTGGCGCACGCTTTCCACCAGGCGTGCCTCGACAGGCTTAACATCCAGCACGGCTTCGTGCAACCGCCAAACGCCGCTCCAGCTAAGATCAAAAAATACTCCGGTGAGCATATCACTCCGGAGTAGAACAATCCAATTTCTAGTACTGTAGGAGTACTTTATTAGTGCACAAACCTGGCGAAATAAAAGGTGTGTTCTTTGTGTGTGATGTAAATCTAAAAATTTGAAAGTTCTAGCAAAAACATTTCTTCACAAATATTCGATGTGTTTGCTTGGCCTTATCTATATATCCGGTGAGCTTATATGGATGCCAAATCCTTTACAAACTTATATTTAACATATATGACCACATTTTTTAAGAGATCGATGTGCATGCATCTATCTCGCCATGGTAAATTAATGAAACAAGTTGCATATTTTCCAGAATTCCAAACTTCATGAGCAGTATAGAGATCGAGACCTTAATTAGTTAGTATTATGGGTAGGATGCATGCATGCATGACCATTTTCTAGGGTTTTAAAGGATACTAGAGCTTTTCTAGGTTAATTTGCAACTATATGTATATTTGTTTTCTAGTTCTGGGCTGATCATTAAACTCAACATTGAGTTGTAGATTATGTGAAATTAGTACATGCCATAAAATATAGTATTTTCTTATGTACCCTACGCGGTAGTACGTGTGGTGTACCCTTAATTATTAATTGGTAGACATGTACCGTTGGCATGTTTGAAGAAAATTTGAATTTGGAAGATGTTTTTAAAGTAAAATTAACGCAAGCCCAAAATCATATGTGATGGTGAAATTTCTAGAACAAATCAATACAAACCTAGTAATATGAGTTTGCTTGGCTTTCTGCCCACAAGTGAGTATTGTGCGCATGTACTTTGATGCAAAATCCTGCCATACAAAACTTTTTAGTTATCATATGACCTCAAGTTTGGAAGAGATCGTATTTTAAGCAACTTCACAAACAAGAGATTCTACCAAATTTTAACAGTTGCACATTATTGTCATAATTCCACCTTTTGCAAGCCGTAGGGTAGACATGCTTTCCGCTTGTTAGGATGTGTTAGTGCCATCAATTTTGTAGATATAGGTTCAAGGATTTGTTGATCTTAATCTGCAACTATATATGGATTTTTTAAGCTTTTGCCTAGTAATTAAACTCATAATTGAAATAATGTAGGTTATGTAACTACATACATGCCATAAATTCTGACAGGAAATACTTGGACGTGCCTTGCGAGGGTGGTAACAAACAAGAACACAATGACCAAACTTCAAATGCCAATCCACCCACCGAGCTATATGATTGGTGTGTACAATCGATCGACTCCTTCTAATCAAATTTGAATACAATAGAAGAAGTTTAAAAAAAGTTCAAAACGAGATCAACTTGTGCATTGAGTCATCCTTTGTTATTTATTTGCTTGTAAAAATAGAAACATAGGCATATGAATGTATTGGAATAGAACACTTCACTTTCAACGGGGAAGGGACCCGAAGGTCCCAGAAAAACAAAAAAATTACAATAGTAGTACTCCTTTGAGAAGCCAGTAGAAGAAGGATCCTCGAAGAACCAAATGCTTTTATTATCCACAGCTGTTCGGCTCTTTTCCTTCTCGTGTAAGCTATCGCGCAATGATTATGCTAATGGTCGGATGGTAGTACAACCATTCACGCAAACTTCTTCGCCCTTCATCATGTCAGCATCGTATCCCAGTGTGCAAGCAGTCTGCTCGAATGAAATACTCCTAAGTACATACGGTATTCCCTCCAAAGACACACCACACGGTATTCCCTCCAAAGACGCACCGTCGCCCCGATCTGCTCGGATGAAATACACCAAAATACTTCTGCGCCCTTCGTCATGTCAGCATCGTATCCCAGTGTGCAAGCAGTCTGCTATGAAATGGAGACGACATTTTGTTGAAAAGTGTCGGTGCATGCTATATATGAGAGTTTTTACAGCATTATTCCGATTTCCACAGAATGCATTAAATTTGGACGCGATGACACACTGACAAGAGTGGTTTAAACAAGGCCATTATTTTATTATGTTATATTACTACAGTACTCCAAGGTAGCACTAGTAGACTTCAGTTGTAGTACTCTGCCGGTCGCGCTGCCTCATTCGACCAGACTTTATTCTTCTTCTCATATATATATACAAAATACTGTCTGCCGAGGTACGATGACCGCGCCGCCGTCTTGGGCCACGCCGCCATTCTCCCCGCCGAGTTCTCCCCCGTCCCCGACGCACCACCGTCAAGCACCACCGGACCGATCTTCGCAGGTATGTACATCTCCAACCTCCGGCGAGTAGAGAGGTTCATCGGTCATTTTGTTCGATATAACCTTAATTTGGGGATTGCAATGTGAGTAACTTACTGGGTTTTCTAGGAAATGAAAACGGCGTCGCTCGATGCCTACACTGCGTCGGCGGATACATGGAAAGCGGAGACGGATGCTCTGCATGCATCGGCGGAGACATGTAAAGCGGATGCGGATGCGGAGGCAAAGGCGAAGGCGGTGGCTAGGACGGCCCCGGGCGCTGGCAAATGCTCGTATCGAAGCGGCATTTTGTTGGAAAGTCTTGGCGCGTGCTTCGAGAGTTTTGGCGGCGCAGCCGGGAGAACCGTCGGAGGCTTCGAAGCTGGCTGCTTTGAACGCGTCGAGAGCTTGGATGGAGACTTCATCTAAGGCGGCGCTTGTTGCATATGATCCATGACTCGTCAACCCCTTCGTAAGTTCTACCTTCCCCAACTGCAATGCGGTTAGATCTGGTGGATTGGGTTTTTTGCCCAAACCAGACGTGATGATGCATTGCGATGTTTTTGTATTTTTGATGATGGATTCTGCTTCTTTTGTAATTTGGGTGATTCATTATGCTTTTTAGGTACTCCGGTTCATATTAATTGACTCTAATATGAATGTATCTAGACACATTTTAGTTCTAGATACATCCATATTGGAGTCAATTAATATGAATCGGAGGGGAGTAGTAATTTTTCCGATGCCTTGTCCTCTTCAGGAATTTTTCATGGTGATTTTTTTTCATCAACCTAGCTAATGCTCTCTGCTGTTTAGCCAAAAGTTGGATGATGCATTGTCTTGTTTACATATATTTTACTCGATGATGCATTTTGCTCTTTTAGCCTTTTAGGTAATTTTTCTGATTCCTTGAGCGTGTGGGAAATTTCGATGAAGAATTTTCTTTGTCAACTTAGATGATGCATTGTGCTGTTTACATTTTATTACTTATATCAAAGCTAACCCCATCTGATGTTAGCACAGCGTTTTGGGTCCTGTAGATGTCTCCTTTTCCTCCAATCGTGTTGACACGTTAGCAATTATTACTGTAGATGCGAGATTGCCTTCCGTTGGTGCGTCCTATTTTTGTGGTGTTTTTGCATTGTGCTGTTTACATTATTTTGATTTTGCTTGATGCATTGTCCTGTTTACATTATTTTGATTTCTTTGATGCATTGTGCTGTTTACACTATTTTGATTTTCTTGATGCCTTGTGCAGTTTAGGAAACTTTGATGATGAATTAGATCATGCATTTTGCTGTTTAGTCAAATTAGATGTTGCATTTTGTTTAAAAATTAGATGATGCAATGTGCTGTTTACATAATTTTGATGATGCATCGTGCGATTTGCGTAATCCTACCAGCTTTAGTCGAAGGACACCCACAACAATCAACAATCTGCCTGAAGATGTAGTCTCTCAGATTCTTGTCAGGCTTCCTCCCCATCCAACCTGCTTACTAGCTGCATCAGGCACCAAGAAAGCATGGAGGCAATGTATGGGAAGCAATTATTTCAGAAAGCTAAATGTGTCACACAACGGAGGAAACCCGTTGCTAGGGTTTTTCACGAACAACTCCGAGGACAATCGATTCATCACAGAGCATGATCTTCACCCGGCCATCTTGCGAATCTTTGGCAATCCCGTCTGAAGTGAACGGTCCCAAAATCTATGTCTGGGATGCCGCGATGGTATGGTGCTACTCCATTCTAATGTATCCGGTGGGTATATATCGGTCTGGGATCCAATTAGGCAAGTTCTCAAAGAGATACCAGTACCACCATTGTGGCGCAATCATGCAATTGAAAGCAGCGGCTCAATTCTGCATTCGAGAAACAACTACGAACCGTTTACACATTGTTGCAAGTTCTCGGTTGTTTGGATAACAACTAAAAGTTACGATGCACGAGCTCATATCTACTCACCAGATTCAAAAGAATGGGAGTTTCTAGCTCGATCAACTCCGATCTTTGTCGAGAGATTGACCGTAGACCGGCAACTCTTATAGGGGGTATTTTGTACTGGCCAACGAAGTCTAGATATATCATTGAGCTTGACCATGCAAAGAAGGCTCTGAAATATATTCAGTGCCCTCATGAGACGCATGATATATTCATGCTTAACATTCACATCTTCAAGGGACATAATGGAGATGTTGCCCTTGCTGTTATAAGAGACTTCACCCTACAAACATGGGCCAGTACAAGATCATCAACAGGCGATCACGAGTCATGGACATGTCATATAAATTTTGAATTGGATACTTTTCTTGGCCTTGACACATCATTTCCATACAATTGGAAACATGCAGTAAGGTTACTCTGCGTATTTGAGGACAAAAATGAGCTGGTTGTAAGGGCAAAGGAGGGAGTATTCCAATTAGATATGAGCAACTGGCAGTGGAGAAAGTACAATTCTGCTAGACGTTGGTGCACTTTACATCCCTACTCAGTTAGACCGGGTTAGTCATTCATATGTAACCTTTGCATTCATTTACATATGACTTTTGCTGATCAATTTGTTCATTTCTGACGATAACCGACACGATCCAGTGCAACATCAAGGACACGAAAAAGAACGCACTGTCAGGAACCCATCTAATTCAAAGTTCAACATCCATAAGAGAAAATGAAGTCGCATATGAAGGAGCAAGGCTTGTTTGGGCAAGAAGTGATAGCCCAACTTTTGTTTGGTCTGATGTCTTTTAGTTTTCGTTCTGGTGGAAATGTCGCTGCACCATTTGTTTGTACTGCAGATCCATAGTGGTAGCTGCTAGTACGTTGGCGCTGTCTGATGTCTGCTTGTTTTGGGGGCATAAATATGCCACGAAACCTTTGTTTTATGTGATCAAACGGTCATCTCTGCATGTATATGTTCGGGGTCTGATGAAACCTTTTTTGTGCTCTGTACATATATTTCAGTCAGTCTGTGTTTTGTTTTATGATGGGCAGGAGTATTTGTTTTACTACACCATTGTTTATCCGAAATTGTATTACTCACTCTATTCAAAAAGTTAGCGGCTCACCTTTTTCCTTCAAGATACGGATGTATCTACACACTAAAAACAGATATAGATGAAACCATCTCTAGACAAAGTTTAGTCACTTATGTATGGACGGGGGTAGTATTATTTATGTTGTGCTCCCAAAACAAGCAGACGTCGGATAGCGCCTATTTAAAGTTCATATGTTTAATCTTATTCCCTTTGGAAGTTAAGCATTAAACTCTACTAGTACAACCGTGGTGGTCTTGTGATGTAGTACTCTTTTGATGCATTTGTGATGTAGTAGTACTTTTTTTGAACTGGTATAGTACTATGTAAGAAGAGTACTCCCTCCGATTCACATTCATTTTACACCAAGAAATATGGATCGGAGCGATGGAGTAAACTAAACATGGCATCTCGTGCATGAAGCTTGACAGATCGATCAGGTTGGCTAGAATGGCAATACAATGCTCCTCATTAGGCAAATGCATGCCATGTACAATAGTATACATCCAGTAAAGAAGTCTATACTGACATAAAAAACACTACATTGGGGATGAGAGTCAATTGGGGCATCTACAATACATAAAATCTTGCTCGTAGCTGATTTTGGCTAAGTGGGTTTTACTCACATTACACGTGTCACTTTCCTTGTCTGCAAAACAAGTTCCAATAAAGGAAGAGGAAAGAAGAGGACAGTGTGGGCGAGATTGAACACCTTTTTTATGTGTTAAGCTGAGGCCTTGTTTAGCTGAGGATTTCGACTTAGGCCTAACAGCTCAGCACACCCACAAATAAATTTCCTTGCGCGCACCATTGTCAGCAACAATAACAAAATTAGCACGCAAGATTAAGAACGAAGTGAATTTAAGTAACTTGGTTAGCTTTTCAAGCAATATATTCAGAGAAAGAGCACACATGTTCGGCTACAAATAATCGTAAGAGAAGAACAATAAATCTAAGGCACCCCACTTCATGTGCAGAAGGGGAGCGACAACGCATGGATTCATACCTTGAGTCGACTCTGGCTCGTAGAAGGGCGGCCGCGCCTCGAGGATGCCGGTGACGTCTCCACCTCGATCTCACATGTGACTGCTTCTCGGTGGGCGGTGCGCCACGCCATGTAGAACATCTATCAAAAGAGGAGAGCCCGATGACGCTACCGACACCTCAACCTTGATAGCACCGGCCTGTTGCTCCCCACCGAGATGCGCCACGTGCAAGATTTAGCGGATGCGCCAATTTTAGAGATATGTCATAATCGTTGTAACAAAGTTCAACGTGATGATGATTTGATCCTGCACTCGGCCTTGAACATAAGTACTAGTACAGTCTCACAATTTTTTATCATTATACTTTGCGAGATTTAGCGGACGCGCCAAATTCAGAGATAGATCATGATCATGGTAACACAATTTTCAATGTAATGATGATTTTATGTTGCACTCGACCTTGAACATAAGTACTAGTACGGTCTCACAATTTTGTATCATTATACTTTGCAAGTTTTAGCGGATGCGCCCATTTTCAGAGGATCATGGTAACAAATTTTCAACATGATGATGATTTGATGTTGCACTCGACCTTGAATAGAAGTACTACTACTGTCTTACAATTTCTTTATCATTATACTTTGCAAGATTTAGCGGATGCGCCAAATTCAGAGATAGATTAAGAACTTTACAAGTGGTTTTGGGTTTCAAACATGGAAATTTCAAAAACCTCCCAAATACTTCATTTTAGTGTGATTAAGAAGGATACATGCTTCCCTTTTCATTTCATGTTTTAAACTTGTTTAAATTATCTTGGTCAAACATAGGATTTGACAAGATTCAAATGGGCATCAAAATAAAAAAAATAGAAAAATGAAAAACAAAAGCAAATAGTTTTCTTATGTCATATAGTAAGCATTAAAGTTGATAAACAAGGTCTAGACATAATCAAACTAGACAAATCATGTATATGTCTACCCTAACCCTAAACTCCGTCTTATGAAGTCAACCATGGAAATTTCAAGAACCTCCCAAAAGCTTCATTTTAGAGTGACTAAGAAGGATACATACTTCCCATTTCATTTTAATGTTTTAAACTTGTTTAAATCTTGGTCAAACCTAGGATTTGACCAAGATTCAAATAAGTTAAAAACATGACAATGAAAAGGTAAGCATCGATCCTTCTTAGTCGCTCTAAAATGAAGCTTTTGGGAGGTTTTTGAAATTTCCATGTTTGAAACCCCAAACCACTTCTCTTCATGCTTGACTTCATAAGACAGAGTTTAGGGTTAGGGCTTAGGGGTAGATACATGATTTTTCTGGTTTAAATATGTCTAGACCTTGTTTATCAATTTGAATGCTTACTATATGACATATGAAGGCTATGTGCTTTGGTTTTTCGTTCTTTCGATTTTTTTTCTGAATTTTTATGCCCATTTGAATCTTGGTCAAATCCTAGGCTTGACCAAGATTTAAACAAGTTTAAAACATGACAATGAAAAGGTAATTAATCATGGATCCTTCTTAATTAATCAGTAAGTCTAATTAAAATGAAGCTTTTGGGATGTTTTTGAAATTTACATGTTTGAAACCCAAAACCACACTTCTCTTCATGCTTGACTTCATATATGAGATAGAGTTTAGGCTTAGGGGGTACATGATTTGTCTGGTTTGAATATGTCTAGACCTTGTTTATGAACTTGAATGGTTACTATATGACATAAGAAGACTATGTGCTTTGGTTTTTTATTTTTTATTTTATGCCCATTTGAATATTGGTCAAATCCTAGGTTTGACCAAGATTTAAACAAGTTTAAAACATGAAAATGAAAAGGTAAGCCTGGATCCTTCTTAGTCACTCTAAAATGAAACTTTTGGGAGGTTTTTGAAATTTCCGTGTTTCAAACCAAAAACCATTTGTCTTCATGCTTGACTTCATAAGACAGAGTTTATGGTTAGGGGTAGATACATGATTTGTATTATTTGAATATGTCTAGACCTTGTTTATCAACTTTTGAAAGCTTACTATATATATGACATAAGAAGACTATGTGCTTTTGTTTTTCATTTTTTTGATCTTTTTAAATTTTATGCCCATTTGAATCTTGGTCAAATCCTAGGTTTGACAATGATTTTAATAAATTTAAAATATGAAAATGAAAAGGTAAGCATGGATCCTTCTTAGTCACTCTAAAATAAAGCTTTTGGGAGGTTTTTGAAATTTCCATGTTTGAAACCCAAAACCACTTCTCTTCATGCTTAACTACATAAGACAGAGTTTAGGGGTAGGGGTAGATACATGATTTTTTCTTGTTTGAATATGTCTAGGCTTTGTTTATCAACTTTAATGCTTACTATATGACATAAGAAAACTATGTGCTTTGGTTTTTCATTTTTTTGATTTTTTTGGAATTTTGATGCACATTTGAATCTTGTAAAATCCTAGGTTTGACCAAGATTTAAACAAGTTTAAAACATGAAAATGAAAAGGGAAGCATGTATCCTTCTTAGTCACTCTAAAATGAAGTTTTCGGGAGGTTTTTGAAATTTCCATGTTTGAAACCCAAAACCATGCACTTCTTTTCATGCTTGACTTCACAATACAAAGTTTAGGGGTTAGGGGTAGATACATGATTTGTCTAGTTTGAATATGTCTAGACCTTGTTTATCAACGTTAATGTTTACTATATGACATAAGAAGACTATGTGCTTTGGTTTTTCATTTTTCTATTTTTTTATTTTATACCCATTTGAATCTTGGTCAAATCCTAGATTTGACCAGGATTTAAACAAGTTTAGAACATGAAAATGAACACGTAAGCCTTGATCCTTCTTAGTCACTCTAAAATGAAGCTTTTGGGATGTTCTTGAAATTTCCATGTTTGAAACCCAAAACGACTTCTCTTCATGCTAGACTTCATAAGATCGACAGGGGGTAGATACATGATTTGTCTGGTTTGGATATATCTAGACCTTGTTTATCAACTTGAATGCTTACGATATGACACAAGAAGACTATGTGCTTTTGTTTTTAATTTTTCTGATTTTTTAAATTTGTGCCCATTTGTATCTTGGACAAATCCTAGGTTTGACAATGATTTAAACAAGTTTAAAATATGAAAATGCAAAGGTAAGCATGGATCCTTCTTAGTCACTCTAAAATGAAGCTTTTTGGAGGTTTTTGAAATTTCCATGTTTGAAACCAAAAACCACTTCTCTTCATGCTTGACTTCATAAGACAGAGTTTAGGGGTTAGGGGTATAGATACATGATTTGTCTGGTTTGAATATGTATAGACCTTGTTTATCAACTTGAATGCTTACTATATGACATAAGAAAAACTATGTGCATTGGTTTTTCCTTTTTCTGATTTTTTTAAATTTTGATGCCCATTTGAATCTTGGTCAAATACTAGGATTGACCAATATTTAAACAAGTTTAAAACATGAAAATGAAAAGGGAAGCATGTATCCTTCTTAGTCACTCTAAAATGAATTTTTTGGGAGGTTTTTGAAATTTCCATGTTTGAAACCCAAAACCACTTCTCTTCATGCTTGACTTCATAAGACATAGTTTAGGGGTTAGAGGGTAGATACATGATTTGTATGGTTTGAATATGTCTAGACCTTGTTTATCAACTGTAATGCTTACTATATGACATAACAAGACTATGTGCTTTGGTTTTTCATTTTTCTGTTTTTTTTTTTTGGAATTTTCTGCCCATTTGAATCTTGATCAAATCCTAGGTTTGACCAAGATTTAGACAAGTTTAACACGTGAAAACGAATAAGTAAGCTTGATAATCCTATTTGTTGACTCATTTAACTAGTTAATCCCATTTGTTGACTCTCTGTTGCATTAGCGAGTATTAGACTCGAGTACGCGTGTTGCGGTGCAGAAGTGGAAGACGTGCAATTGTTGACGCGTAGACGCGGGTCGCGGTGCAAAAGTCGAAGACGTGCAATCGTGGATGCGTGTCGCGTTGCAGAAGCCCAAGACGTGCAGACGATCAATGGTGGACGCGTAGGACGCGGGTTGCATTAACCACCCCTCGCCTTTATAGACGCCTCCTCGCACTCTCTCTGTCACTCTCACTAGCGGATGCGCCAATTTTAGAGATATGGCATGATCGTTGTAACAAATTTCAACGTGATGATGATTTGATCCTGCACTCGGCCTTGAACATAAGTACTAGTACAGTCTCACAATTTTTTTATCATTATACTTTGCGAGATTTAGCGGATGCACCAAATTCAGAGATAGATCATGATCATGGTAACACAATATTCAATGTAATGATGATTTGATGTTGCACTCGACCTTGAACATAAGTACTAGTACGGTCTCACAAATTTGTATCATTATACTTTGCAATTTTTAGCGGATGCGCCCATTTTGAGGTAGATCATGATCATGGTAACAAATTTTCAACGTGATGATGATTTGATGTTGCACTCGGCCTAGAAGAGAAGTACTAGTACGGTCTCACAATTCTTTTTATCATTACACTTTGCAAGATCTAGCGGATACACTAATTTCAGAGATAGATCATGATCATGGTAGTGACCGATATTCAAGGTGATGATGATTTGATTTTGCAGTCAGCCTTGAACAGAGGTACTAGTACGGTCTCACAATTTTTTATCATTATAGTTGGACCTTAGCCAAATTCAAAATCTCATAGCGGCAAAACTTCCCGCCCACAAAATACAAAAATTTCACACGCTTCCAAATTCCTATTCTACCCCTGTGGAGATGACAGCAAAGTCGGTTGGTGGGGGGGTCTGCCCGTCATTTTTTGGATCACCACCTCCCTAGCCCGGAAACCCTCCCAAAAAAAATTCATTTCCCTCAGACCACCCATCGGAACTTCCCAAGTCCCTCTCTCCCACCTCCACGACCCCCGCACCGGAACATCCCCGCCGGACTTCCCTAGCCTACCCGAGGCCTCGCGATCCTCGTCATCCGGCTGCCTGCCGGAGCCGCTTCATCGACGCCGTCATCAACTGGACCGGATCATCCCCGCCGAACCTCGAAACCATATGCTCATCCAGCAGTCTACCGCAGTCGCTTCAGCTGCGGTATCGTCCACCCCACCGGAGCCGCTTCGCCGGATCCGTCGTCCACCGCATCGGATCTTTTTCACCGACACCACTGTGCATGAACCGGATCTGCTTCACCGGCGCCGTGCATGATCTAAACTCTTCTACTGTCACTTTTCTATTGCTTGCCTGCAAGTTCTTGTTTAATCTTGCGGGAACCTGTTTGTGCTAACGACGCGCCGTTACGTTTTTGCAGATGAGATGAGTAACCATGAAGTGTAATGGCCGTCTCTCCAACCCCAAGTAGCACATGTAGCGTACTTCATCACCGGATCTATCAACCCCAGGAAGATCTGCTGTGACTCCCACAGAGTGCTTCTCCTAATGTAAGTCCCTTGTTTTAGCGCCATGTTCTGGGTTCAGATGCTTGTTTGTCTGAAGCTCTTTTAGTTCATTCCTAGCTATGACCGTAACACCTTGCTATTTTCTAGTTCATTGCTAACTTTAAGCGATTGAACATTTTGGTTTGCATTCCCTGCTCTGTAGATGTAGCCATCATAACTTCTATCTTGCTCAGTCGTTGTTACAAAAATTATAGGTATTATAGTGACATCCTGCTATTATTTAGTTCATGGCCAATTTTAAGTAATTGCACATGTTGGTTCGCATTCCCTGCTCTATAGCTTTTGGCATCGTAACTTCTATATTTTGTTTACATTGCATGCTCTGTAGATCTAGCCATCATAACTTTATCTTGCTCAGTCGTTGTTACAAAAATTATGGCCTGCTACTATGTTGTTTGTGCCAATTTTTTACTCCATGAACATGTTGGCTTGCATTCCCTGTACTACAGGTGATGCCATTGTTTTGTATCTACTTCATTGTAAGCTAACAAAGTAAGGACTTAGTTTGGCATGCTATCACTCTGCTATCTAGCCTGTAGTACAAATAAACTTGTCATATTACTAGATAATAATTTTGCGTGCCATCTTGTTCTTCAAAAGCTGCATTATTGACTTGTTTCTCTGACTTGGCATGACGCTCACATATGGAATGCTGAACATATTGGTTTGCATTCCCTCTTATACAAGTTCACAGGTGATCCCACTATATTACATGTATCTGGTCCATCCTAAGCTCCAGCATTAACTATCCTCTATGTGTTGCTCATTACAAGTTTATATCCCGAAACATCTTGATTTGCATCCCCTTCACTATAAGTTCAGGAGTATTATTTAGTTCACGGCCAAAATGAAGTAATTGCACTTGGCACATGTTGGTTCACATTCCCTCCTCTTTAGCTTTTGCCATCGTAACTTCTATTTTTGGTTTACATTCCCTCGCTTTCTGTAGATGTAGCCATCATAACTTCATCTTGCTCGGTCGTTGTTACAAAATTTATAGCCTGCTACTATGTTGTTCATGCCAATTTTGTACTCCCTGAACATGTTGGTTTGCATGGGACTCGGCAGAGTAGTAAGTCTCTTTGTTTCATTCTAACATGCTCTGTTATATTGGCTGTTGGTATGCGGCATGCACTCTTTGTTTGCTTATTGTGCGCATTACAATGATCTTGTTATAACGACGAAATGATGAGTTCCAAATTCTTTGGCAAACAATATTGTAGTGTCTTTGCCTTTCCATTGTTGCTGTCTTAACTTGTAATGTCTTTGTTTCAGATATAGGTGCTGCATGGACAACTTAAAAGATTGTCGGATCGCTTCATTGTATTGCTAGGTTTAATTACCATTCAATTTCTCTGGGTTCTGTAATATTTTTTCAAAGCCGTGCATTGATGTAATATTTAGTTAGTTTTTATAGTTCTTTCGCGCATTTTTCTTTGTTGCTTGTGGTAAGTGAGGCTATCCGACGAAATCATTCTTTGCGTAAATATTCTCAGTATCTAAATCACGAATTCCCATCCCTTAAACGGCCCAATTAACCGAAATCACATATGTGCCGGCCCGCAAAATCCTAAAGCGCCTATTATGCCGGCATATAAACAGCAACTAAACGGGCTAGCCCACTTACTTATTGGGCCAGCCCACTTACTTATTGGGCCAGCCCACTTGATTTACGGTGGACCCCACACTCTAATTGGGCCGGCCCACTTGCTTTAAGGTGGACCCCACCCACTACTGGGCTGGCCCACTAACTAGTTGGGCCAGCCCAATTGCTTTTGTGGTGGATCCCACATACTAAATGGGCCGGCCCTTTAAGAGGAAAGTGGGACCCACCTGTGCTTTTGGCCCGGCCCACTATCTTGTTGGGCCAGCCCACTTGCTACATGGTGGACCCAACATACTAAATGGGCCGGCCCTTTAACAGGAAAGTGGGACCCACCTGTGCTTTTGGCCCGGCCCACTATCTTGTTGGGCCGGCCCACTTGCTACATGGTGGACCCCACATACTAAATGGGCCGGCCCTTTAAGAGGAAAGTGGGACCCACTTGTGTTTTTGGCCCGGCCCACTAGCGTGTTGGGCCGGCCCACTTGCTATATGGTGGACCCCACATACTAAATGGGTCGGCCCATTAACAGGAAAGTGGGACCCACCTGTGTTTTTGGCCCGGCCCACTATCTTGTTGGGCCGGCCCACTTGCTATATGGTGGACCCCACATACTAAATGGGCTGGCCCATTAACAGGAAAGTGGGACCCACCTGTGCTTTTGGCCCGGCCCACTGGTTGGTGGGCCGACCCATTTGATCTAATGTGGACCCCACGTACTAAATGGGCCGGCCCGATAGCAGGAAAGTGGGACCCACATGCTAATTGGGCCGGCCCAATAACTTCTTGGGCCGGCCCACTTGCTTTAAGGTGGACCCCACTTGGTAAATGGGCCGGCCCGATAACAGGAAAGTGGGTCCCACATGTTTTGTGGGCCGGTGATACGTCTCCGACGTATCGATAATTTCTTATGTTCCATGCCACATTATTGATGATATCTACATGTTTTATGCATACTTTATGTCATTATTATGCGTTTTCCGGAACTAACCTATTGACGAGATGCCGAAGGGCCGATTCTTTGTTTTTGCTGTTTTTGGTTTCGAAATCCTAGTAAGGAAATATTCTCGGAATTGGACGAAATCAACGCCCGGGTCCTATTTTTCCACGAAGCTTCCCGAGAAGTCCGAAGAGGAAACGAAGTGGGGCCACGAGGTGGGGACACACGTAGGCGGCGCGGCCCAAGCCACGGCCGCGCCGGCCTAGTGTGTGGCCCCACCAGGACTCCACCGACCTTGCCCTTCCGCCTACTTAAAGTCTCCGTCGCGAAAACCCTACCACGTTCGACGAAACCAGAAAACCTTCCCGAGCCGCCGCCATCGCGAAGCCAAGATCCGGGGACGAGTCTGTGTTCCGGCACGCCGCGGGACGGGGAAGTGCCCGGAAGGCTTCTCCATCGACACCACCGCCATCTTCATCAACGCTGCTGTCTCCCATGAGGAGGGAGTAGTTCTCCATCGAGGCTCGGGGAGTACATGCAGGTAGCTATGTGGTTCATCTCTCTCCTATGTACTTCAATACAATAATCTCATGAGCTGCCTTACATGATTGAGATTCATATGATGATGCTTGTAATCTAGATGTCATTATGCTAGTCAAGTGGATTTTACTTATGTGATCTCAGGAGACTCCTTGTCCCACATGTGTAAAGGTGACCGGTGTGTGCACCGTGTGGGTCTCTTAGGCTATATTTCACGAGAATACTTATTATTGTTATGAATGGCATAGTGAAGTGCTTATTTATATCCCTTTATGATTGCAATGTGTTTTGTATCACAATATATTTGCGTGCTACTCTAGTGATGTTATTAAAGTAGTTTATTCCTCCTGCACGGTGTAATGGTGACAGTGTGTGCATCGTGTAGTACTTGGCGTAGGCTATGATTGTGATCTCTTGTAGATTATGAAGTTAACTATTGCTATGATAGTATTGATGTGATCTATTCCTCCTTTCGTAGTGTGAAGGTGACAGTGTGCATGCTATGTTAGTACTTGGTTTGGTTATGTTGATCTGTTATGCACTCTAAGGTTATTTAAATATGAACATTGAATATTGTGGAGCTTGTTAACTCGGCATTGAGGGTTCGTGTAATCCTACACGATTAGTGGTGTTCATCATCCAACAAGAGGGTGTAGAGTCTAGCATCTATTTATTTATTTTGTTATGTGATCAATGTTGAGAGTGTCCACTAGTGAAAGTATGATCCCTAGGCCTTGTTCCTAAATATCGCTATCGCTGCTTGTTCTTGTTTTTACTGCATCTTTACTTCCTGCAATATTACTACCATCAACTGCACGCCAGCAAGCACTTTTCTGGCGCCGTTACTACTGCTCATATTCATTCATACCACTTGTATTTCACTATCTCTTTGCCGAACTAGTGCACCTATTAGGTGTGTTGGGGACACAAGAGACTTCTTGCTTTGTGGTTGCAGGGTTGCATGAGAGGGATATCTTTGACCTCTTCCTCCCTGGGTTCGATAAACCTTGGGTGATCCACTTAAGGGAAACTTGCTACTGTTCTACAAACCTCTGCTCTTGGAGGCCCAACGCTGTCTACAAGAATAGAAGCTCCCGTAGACATCAAGCACTTTTACGGGCGCCGTTCTTGCCGGGAGGAAAGGTAAACGGCACTCACACACGGATCCCGGCAACGAAGCACTTTTACGGCGCCGTTGCCGGGAGGAAAGGTAAAGGCATTCATACTTCGGTCCCGTGTAAAGTACTTTTACATTGCCGTTGTGTGTGTGCTCGAAGCTATTTCCTTTAGATCCTGCAATTGCATCTTTTTGTTTCTTGTTTACACTAGTTAGGCATAATGGACAACAATGAGCTTCTTATTCTATTTCCTGATTTAAGATATGGATGGTTTGATGCGAAAATTAAAAAACCTATGGAACATATTAGTATGAACGCTTTGAACACCATTGTTGCTAATGATATGGAAAATTCTAAGCTTGGGGAAGCTGGCTTTGATGAGCATGATATTTTTAGTCCCCCAAGCATTGAGGAGAAAATTTACTTTGAGGATACTTTGCCTCCTATTTATGATGATTATAATGATATTGGTCTTTTAGTACCGCCTACTATGGAGGATAAGTTTAATTATGATTACAATATGCCTTCTATATTTGATGATGAGAATAATAATGATAGCTACTTTGTTGAATTTGCTCCCACTGCAACTAATAAAATTGATTATGCTTATGTGGAGAGTAATGATACTTTTATGCATGTGAATAAGAATGCTTTATGTGATACTTATATTGTTGAGTTTGTTCATGATGCCTCTGAAAATTATTATGAGAGAGGAAAATATGGTTGTAGAAATTTTCATGTTACTAAAACACCTCTCTATATGCTGAAATTTTTGAAGTTACTCTTGTTTTATCTTCCTATGCTTGTTACTTTGCTCTTCATGAACTTGTTTATTTACAAGATTCCTATGCCTAGGAAGCATGTTAGACTTAAATGTGTTTTGAATTTGCTTTTTGATGCTCTCTTTTTCTTCAACGCTTATTTCTTGGGAGTGCATCATTGAAATTGCTGAGCCCATCTTAATGGCTATAAAGAAAGCACTTCTTGGAAGATAACCCATGTGTTTATTTTACTACAGTACTTTTTTTATATTTGTGTCTTGGAAGTTGTTTACTACTGTAGCAACCTCTCCTTATCTTATTTTATTGCATTGTTGTGCCAAGTAAAGTCTTTGATAGCAAGGTTGATACTAGATTTGGATTACTACGCATAAACAGATTTCTGTCTGTCACGAATCTGGGCATAATTCTCTATAGATAACTCAGAAAAATCTGCCAATTTACGTGCGTGATCCTCAGATATGTACGCAACTTTCATTCAATTTGGGCATTTTCATCTGAGCAAGTCTGGTGCCACTTTAAAATTCGTCTTTACGGACTGTTCTGTTTTGACAGATTCTGCCTTTTATTTCGCATTGCCTCTTTTGCTGTGTTGGATGGTTTTCTTTGTTCCATTAACTTCCAGTAGCTTTGGGCAATTTCCAGAAGTGTTAAGAATGATTGTGTCACCTCTGAACATGTGAATTTTTGATTATGCACTAACCCTCTAATGAGTTTGTTTCGAGTTTGGTGTGGAGAAAGTTTTCAAGGGTCAAGAGAGGAGGATGATATACTATGATCAAGGAGAGTGAAAGCTCTAAGCTTGGGGATGCCCCGGTGGTTCATCCCTGCATATTTTAAGAAGACTCAAGCATCTAAGCTTGGGGATGCCCAAGGCATCCCCTTCTTCATCAACAATTTATCAGGTTTCTTCTCTTGAAACTATATTTTTATTCGGTCACATCTTATGTACTTTACTTGGAGCGTCTGTTTGTTTTTGTTTTGTTTGAATAAGTTCATCCTTGAGTGGGAGAGAGACACGCTCCGCTGGTTCATATGAACACATGTGTTCTTAGGCTTTACTCATAGTATTCATGGCGAAGGTTGAATCTTCTTCGTTAAATTGTTATATGGTTGGAATCGGGAAATGCTACATGTAGTAATTCTAAAATGTCTTGAATAATTTGATACTTGGCAATTGTTGTGCTCATGTTTAAGCTCTTGCATCATATACTTTGCACCCATTAATGAAGAAATACATAGAGCTTGCTAAAATTTGGTTTGCATATTTGGTCTCTCTAAAGTCTAGATAATTTCTAGTATTGAGTTTTGAACAACAAGGAAGACGGTGTAGAGTCTTATAATGTTTACAATATGTCTTTTATGTGAGTTTTGCTGCACCGGTTCATCCTTGTGTTTGTTTCAAATAACCTTGCTAGCCTAGTCTTGTATTGAGAGGAATACTTCTCATGCATCCAAAATCCTTGAGCCAACCACTATGCCATTTGTGTCCACCATACCTACCTACTACATGGTATTTCTCCGCCATTCCAAAGTAAATTGCTTGAGTGCTACCTTTAAATTTCCATCATTCGCCTTTGCAATATATAGCTCATGGGACAAAATAGCCTTAAAAACTATTGTGGTATTGAATATGTACTTATGCACTTTATCTCTTATTAAGTTGCTTGTTGTGCGATAACCATGCTCCTGGGGACGCCATCAACTCTTTGTTGAATATCATGTGAGTTGCTATGCATGTTCGTCTTGTCTGAAGTAAGGGAGATTTACCACTCATTAAATGGTTAGAGCATGCATGATGTTAGAGAAGAACATTGGGCCGCTAACTAAAGCCATGAATCATGGTGGAAGTTTCAGTTTTGGACATATATCCTCAATCTCATATGAGAACATTAATTGTTGCTACATGCTTATGCATTAAAGAGGAGTCCATTATCTGTTGTCTATGTTGTCCCGGTATGGATGTCTAAGTTGAGAATAATCAAAAGCGAGAAATCCAAATGCGAGCTTTCTCCTTAGACCTTTGTACAGGCGGCATAGAGGTACCCCTTTGTGACACTTGGTTAAAACATGTGTATTGCGATGATAATCCTGGTAATCCGAGCTAATTAGGACAAGGTGCATGCACTATTAGTATACTATGCATGAGGCTTGCAACTTGTAAGATATAATTTACATGATACATATGCTTTATTACTACCGTTGACAAAATTGTTTCATGTTTTCAAAATAAAAGCTCTAGCATAAATATAGCAATCGATGCTTTCCTCTTTGAAGGACCTTTCTTTTACTTTTATGTTGAGTCAGTTCACCTATTTCTCTCCATCTCAAGAAGCAAACACTTGTGTGAACTGTGCATTGATTCCTACATACTTGCATATTGCATTTGTTATATTACTCTATGTTGAAAATTATCCATGAGATATACATGTTATAAGTTGAAAGCAACCGCTGAAACTTAATCTTCCTTTGTGTTGCTTCAATACCTTTACTTTGATTTATTGCTTTATGAGTTAACTCTTATGCAAGACTTATTGATGCTTGTCTTGAAGTACTATTCATGAAAAGTCTTTGCTTTATGATTCATTTGTTTACTCATGTCATTACCATTGTTTTGATCGCTGCATTCCTTACATATGCTTACAATAGTATGATCAAGGTTATGATGGCATGTCACTCCAGAAACTATCTTTGTTATCGTTTACCTGCTCGGGACGAGCAGGAACTAAGCTTGGGGATGCTGATACGTCTCCGACGTATCGATAATTTCTTATGTTCCATGCCACATTATTGATGATATCTACATGTTTTATGCATACTTTATGTCATTATTATGCGTTTTCCGGAACTAACCTATTGAGGAGATGCCGAAGGGCCAGTTGTTGTTTTCTGCTGTTTTTGGTTTCAGAAATCCTAGTAAGGAAATATTCTCGGAATTGGACGAAATCAACGCCCAGGGTCCTATTTTTCCACGAAGCTTCCAGAAGTCCGAAGAGGAAACGAAGTGGGGCCACGAGGTGGGGACACAGTAGGGAGGCGCGGCCCAAGCCCTGGCCGCGCCGGCCTAGTGTGTGGCCCCACCAGGACTCCACCGACCTTGCCCTTCCGCCTACTTAAAGTCTCCGTCGCGAAAACCCTACCACGTTCGACGAAACCAGAGAAAACCTTCCAGAGCCGCCGCCATCGCGAAGCCAAGATCTGGGGGACAGGAGTCTCTGTTCCGGCACGCCGCCGGGACGGGGAAGTGCCCCCGGAAGGCTTCTCCATCGACACCACCGCCATATTCATCAACGCTACTGTCTCCCATGAGGAGGGAGTAGTTCTCCATCGAGGCTCGGGGCTGTACCGGTAGCTATGTGGTTCATCTCTCTCCTATGTACTTCAATACAATAATCTCATGAGCTGCCTTACATGATTGAGATTCATATGATGATGCTTGTAATCTAGATGTCATTATGCTAGTCAAGTGGATTTTACTTATGTGATCTCCAGGAGACTCCTTGTCCCACGTGTGTAAAGGTGACAGTGTGTGCACCGTGTGTGGGTCTCTTAGGCTATATTTCACGAATACTTATTATTTGTTATGAATGGCATAGTGAAGTGCTTATTTATATCCCTTTATGATTGCAATGTGTTTTGTATCACAATATATCTGCGTGCTACTCTAGTGATGTTATTAAAGTAGTTTATTCCTCCTGCACGGTGTAATGGTGACAGTGTGTGCATTGTGTAGTACTTGGCGTAGGCTATGATTGTGATCTCTTGTAGATTATGAAGTTAACTATTGCTATGATAGTATTGATGTGATCTATTCCTCCTTTCGTAGTGTGAAGGTGACAGTGTGCATGCTATGTTAGTACTTGGTTTGGTTATGTTGATCTGTTATGCACTCTAAGGTTATTTAAATATGAACATTGAATATTGTGGAGCTTGTTAACTCCGGCATTGAGGGTTCGTGTAATCCTACACAGTTAGTGGTGTTCATCATCCAACAAGAGGGTGTAGAGTCTAGCATCTATTTATTTATTCTGTTATGTGATCAATGTTGAGAGTGTCCACTAGTGAAAGTATGATCCCTAGGCCTTGTTCCTAAATACTGCTATCGCTGCTTGTTTCTTGCTTTCTTGCATCTTTACTTCTGCAATATTACTACCATCAATCGCACGCCTTGACAAGCACTTTTAAAAGGCGCGTTACTACTGCTCATATTCATTCATACCACTTGTATTTCACTATCTCTTCGCCGAACTAGTGCACCTATTAGGTGTGTTGGGGACACAAGAGACTTCTTGCTTTGTGGTTGCAGGGTTGCATGAGAGGGATATCTTTGACCTCTTCCTCCCTGAGTTCGATAAACCTTGGGTGATCCACTTAAGGGAAACTTGCTGCTGTTCTACAAACCTCTGCTCTTGGAGGCCCAACGCTGTCTACAAGAATAGAAGCTCCCGTAGACATCAGCCGGCCCTTTTGCCTGTTGACCGGTCAAATGAGTGCATTCGGCCCGGCCCACATGCTTAGTGGGCCGGCCCATTAATGTTTTGACCATTCAACCTTAGAGATTAGGCCCGGTCCACGTAACTAATGGACCAGCCCAGCTATATAGTTGACCGGTCAAACTAAGTCAGCTGGCCCGGCCCGCAAACTTAATGGGCCGGCCCGCTTAAGACGTGGCAGGCCTCGTGTGGGCCTACCATCTACCACGGGGTTTCAGCGGTTAACGCCGTTAGCGCCCGGATTAACGGCGTCGCCACGTGTCACTTTGCATGATGTCGACGAGTCAACGGGCTCCGGAAACACTTACATAGCGGTCCGATTTTCCGTGGCGGAAGGGCGCCCAAGCGCGACGGACCGAAAAAATCATCGTAGGACTTTGCCTGACGCAGTTTCGACAACAGAACCCATATCGTCGGGTTAGGCCCATAGGCGACGAAAAATACCCCTTAGCGAACGATTTTGAGACGTTGTCTATCATAACTTTTCTTGTAGTGAAGGCCCCAAGTTAGCTGAGCTGTATATTTCCAGAATAGTAGCACTGCACGGAACCCCGAAGTCGATAGTGTCAGATAGAGGATCACAATTCACCTCAAGATTCTGGCAGAAGGTGCATGAAGGACTAGGAACCCGTCTGAATTTCAGCACCGCCTATCACCCGCAGACCGATGAACAGACCGAGAGAGTCAACCAGATATTAGAGGACATGCTGAGAGCATGTGTACAGGAATATGGATCTAAGTGGGAAGACTGCGTGCCGTACGCAGAATTCTCTTACAACAACAGTTACCAAGCCAGTTTACAGATGGCCCCCTTTGAAGCCCTGTACGGAAGGAAGTGCCGTACCCCCCTGAATTGGTCGGAAGTCGGAGAGAGTCAAGTCTTTGGACATGATGTTCTTCGGGAAGCTGAAGAGAAGGTGCACAAGATCCGTGAATACCTCAAGACGGCGCAATCAAGGCAGAAGAGTTACGCCGACAAGAGACGCCGAGAGATGACCTTCGAGATCGGAGATTTTGTCTATCTCAAAGTATCCCCCCTGAAAGGAATGCAGAGATTTCAGCTGAAAGGAAAGCTTGCACCCCGATATGTCGGACCCTTCAAAGTTCTGAGTCGCCGAGGAGAAGTATCTTATCAACTGGAGTTGCCTGAAGAAATGTCGGCTGTGCACGACATATTTCACATCTCACTCCTCCGGAAGTGCCTTGAAGTCCCTGAGAAGACCGAGGTGTTCAAGAACATCGATCACCGTTCGGTGGATATCAACCAGGACCTGACATACCGCGAAGTGCCGATTCGCATTTTGGAAGAAGCATACAGAACCACCCGCACCCGAAGCATCAAGTTTCTGAAGATACAGTGGAGCAATCATACTGAAGATGAAGCCACCTGGGAGCGAGAGGAAGACATGAAGAAAGAATACCCAGATCTCTTTAGTACCTAACTTTTCTTTAAGATCTCGGGACGAGATCTTTTGTAAGGGGGAAGGGTTTGTAACATCCCAAATTTCAATAAAAGGAAGAAGAGGAATTCCAGAGATCCAAATTTGAGAACCAACAAAAACTTTTAAATTTGCATATAGTACCCTGCATAGGACTTGTGCATTTTGAGTGCTATGCCATGATGATTGTTTTTATTGTTTATGTGATGAATTCTAAAACCCTAAAATGATCAAGTGAAGATCATCAAACAAATAAAGCAAAAAGAGAAAGGAATCAAATATAAATAAAACCCTAAAACCCCTAACATATGGCATATGCCATTTTTGCAAATTTGATCTTAAACCTATTTGATCTCCACTATGATTTGCAATATGATATTAAAAAGATAATACAACTTTGAGAATCCAAGAAATACCATTTAAACCAAATTCACAAATCAAAATATGATCACATGAGATAATGGTCATTTTTTACTTTTACATTCTAGTCACCACTTTGAGCCTCTATATTTCAAGATTTCTAAACTAAACAAATTCAAATCTTTGCATGTCATCCAAGTACACAACAAGATGAACAACTTTTGTAAAGAGCACCATACCAAATTCATTTTTGATCAAAAGTTATGAGCAAGCAAAGTGAGGACTTTGAAACATTTGCAAGATTCCCAGTTTTTAAACTTTGATCAAACCAAGCCTTGTCTTGACCACCACTGGACCTAACCATGACCCCTTGACCCTACCCTACCTAACCCATGCCAGGAGAGACCATGGACACGACCAGAACATGGCTGGCCATGGCCATGCCGGCCACGTTCCACCTCGACACCTTCCCCTCTCTTTCTCTCCACGATCGGCCTCGCCACCATGTCCAGTAGCTAGCCCTTGATCCCAGAAGATCTCCCATACGCGCCATTGACTGAGAGGACGACGACAGGACCCGGACGACGCGCGCCCAGTACGTCCCAGGTACGCCGCCAGCGGCATGGCGACGTCATCGGCGCACGGACGCGCGCGACACAGCCACGCGGCGCTCGCCGTACCTCGTCGTACCCCGACCATCTCCGCGCACCCTGGTACCCTCCTCGCCACACGGAGCTCGCCGGACACGCTCGCGTCATGCCTTGGCGACCACGGCCGCCGGAGAGGACGAGCGCGCCCGCCATTGCCGCGCCAGTACATGCACGGTCCCGACCACCATACGCGTCCCCTTGCCGCGCCGTTCACGCTCCTAGCCTCGCCGTGACGTCGTGAACACGACCCCGTCGTCGCCTAGCCCTCTAAGCCCACCGGAGCGGCCGCGCTCTTGTCGCCCTTGCCGCAGCACCCACGGCCACCCTCGCGCCTATAAAAGGAGGCATCGCCTCGACGATCCCTTCACACCACCACACTCCCCTCTCCTTCCTCGACTTCCTCACCACCTCGCCATGCTCGATTAGCTACCAGACGCTCCCAATTGCTAGATCGCCGCCGCCCACAGTAGCCGACGATCGCCGGAGAAGGAAGCCGCCCCTGGAGCTGCCGCCGGTACCAGGAGCTTCGCCGTCGTCCACAACGTCCCCAAGCACACTGCCCAACCCTAGCTGGAGCCACGGTGAGCCTCCGACCCCCTACCTGAGCCGCCGGCGAGCCCCTCTCTCGCCGTCGACGACGACGAGCGTGAGCCGTTAGATCACGTTCTAATCCAACGATCCCCTTTAGTCCATACCGCTTCGGGCGTTAAGCGTCGCTGACGGGTGGAGCCCCTTGTCAGGCAGCCCACGCGTGCGTGGACGCGTGGTGGGCTGGCCTTGGGCCGTTTTAATCGTTTAGGCCCAGTTAGTTTTCCCGCCGGCATTTTTAATTCAAATCTCGTTTAATAAATTTAATTCAAATTCAATACTGGACCCAACTTTGAAAATTCATAGAATCTGTTTGGCTTGCCCAAATTTGACAAACTTTATATGGTTAGAAAGCTAGTAAAAAGATCTACAATATGCCACTGGTCTCACCTTGAGATCTGTTGTGGAAATAAAATGATAAAAAGAAGAAGGCAGGGACTTTTTCATATTCAAATAATTATTAAAAATAAACCAGAATAGATATTGAAGTAATTCCAACTCCAATAGCTCACATTTGACTTACACTAATTGTTTCTGCAAGAAAATGGGGTGGTCACTTTGCATGATCATGCCCTAGTTTAATTAAGGGACAATATGGCTAGTTTAGTTAAGTGATATTGTCCAAAATTATTATGTAAATCATATGAAATATTTTACTTCATTTAAATCTTGTCTCAAGAGAATTCATGTGATGTTTGAACCCCTGGTCAAACACTCTTATATGAATACTTGGAGATTTAAATTATTTGTAGAATTATTAAATGGTATGAGGTGATCTACCTCATTTAAATCATTTTCTCAAATGATGATAATGAATGTTTGACTTAGGTCAATATGAATTCATGTATGATTATTTGAGAAGTTAAATATTAAGAAGATTTCAATGAGAGGAAATTATTTCTCTCAAGAACTAAATAGAAATTATTAATTACATATGTAATGAGAGGAAATTACTTTTCTTTACTAAAGAAAACCAATGCACCTAATTATTTTATGTGTGTGCTTAGCATAGTTTGGGTGAAGTAATGATGTGCTTAGTCTAGCTCTTGAGCTTGTTAAGTGATTATACCTCGTATTCAAATTTAGACGCTAGCACCGGAGATTACCAAGAGGAAGAAGGATTCTACCCAGAAGAAGAAGGAGAAAACCTAGAGAACTACCAAGGCAAGCTAATACTCTTGCAAAGTGCAAAGCCCTCTTTGGGCAAGGCACCATGATTCTTACCTTTCTTAACACAAGCCTATCCTAAGTTTATACCATACAAGTTTTACTTGTTGTTTTCAAAGAGTAAATTCAACTTGGTCTAAATAGAGAAGATTACTAGAGTAGCAAAGTTAGTAGCAAGGATAGCAAAGCAATGTAGCACCCCTCATGTTTAGTGCTAGTGCTAAAATACTAAAACTTGACTACTCTAGATGGGAACATATGACCTGTTGAATTTGAAACCTTGGAATGATGAAGCATTTCATTGAATGATTTGAGGTTGAAGGTGAACAAGAGAAGATAGTGATTTTTGATGAAAACCTCCTGATATTGGTTTGAATGTGATACCTTTCCAATTTTTGAGTACCCCCACAATACCTGATTATGGGTAGGGCTTAACTGGAAGTTTATAGATTTTAGTATGGGTTCCCTCTGAACACACATCATAGGGGTTATGCCGAGGCTGCCTCCGTTGTGAGAAATGATGTGAATTGAGGTGAAATTGTACGGCCAAGCCCTGTGCAGTTCCCAGGTTAACAGTTGGTTTTCACTGGGAGGCCAAGCTCATGGGGAGAGGTGCTCATACTAGGATGTGTAAGTGAAAGGTTATGGTTGATGATCCGCGTACTGTGTTACGATGATTCGGAGTTATTCCGACGGATGAAATCAAATGTTGTGGCACAAGTGTGCAACCTCTGCAGAGTGTAAATCTATTCGAATAGTCATGTCCACGGTTACAGACGGTTGGAAAGGCCATACAGTTTCCGGTGTCAGATTTTTGAAAAACCTTAGTGAATGTGAATGGTGACTTGGTGACTTGTTGGATTTATCACCAATGTGGTGGGAATGACACTAATGTTCCCACTTGAGTTAGTTAGCACATGATCAAATACTTGTGAACTAAAATATGGCTTATGCAAATTAAACTAGAGCTTAGCATCTTTACTCAAAGAGTTGGCATTTACATTAGTATTAGTTTGCAAGTACTTAAAGTACTTACGGCTTTGTCCCTGGCTATTCAAATGGCCTGAGTACGATGATGAACAGAACTATCCCGAAGATGACCAGCAGGACGCCTACGACAACTAGGGGTTTCTGACGTCAAATGTTGGCCTGTGGACTAGAGAGTCCATTGTTCGTTACGCTTCCGCTATGTATGAACTTGTGTATGTATGTTGATCGATAGATCGACTATTTGTGTAAGATGAATCATGTGATTCAATGTTGTAAGACATTATGGCTTGTAATAAGTAATGACTGTGATATTCGACTATTATGCCTCGCAACAACATTATCCTGGGATTGCGATGAATGACATAATAGGCATCCGGACTTAAAATTCCGGGTGTTGCCACCAATGGAGGAGGAGGAGGCCGAGGCGGAGGAGACCGAGGTGGAGGACGACGACGACGAGTTCGAGTGGTCCGATGACGACGGGCCGCACCCGGATGAGACGGCCGATCAGCAACGCGCGCTCGTCGAGTCCTTCGAGTCGGAGAAGAAGCTCCAGGACGACGCCCGTGCCCGCGAAGAGGCGCAGATTCGTCGCGCCGTCGAGCTCTCCATCCAGGCGGCCCAGCAGGGGAGGGCGGAGGAGGACGCGCGGCGGGAGCAGCACCGTCTGGCCACCGCCGAACGCAGGGAGAGGAGGCGCGCGCAGGAGGAGCTGCGGCGTAGGGGAGGCGACGACGGGGCGGGGCCGTCGAACGCACCGCCGGGCGGTCAGTAGTCTAGGTTTAGATGAAATCTAGCGTTTTCATTCAAACTTTGTAATATATAATCAAAATTGAATGAAAACCTTTATTTTCGTGCACCAATATTCATTTGGGGGCGGCGTTTGGGGAGCGGGCGGGAGCGACGTCCCCAAAGGCGGCTGGCTCAACAAAACACGTCCCCAACGGCTCAATTCGGTCGCGCGGTTTGGGGAAGACGCAGTGACGGAGATGCTCTTAGAACCATCAGCTCGAGACAGTTACGCAGTGCTGTTAATGGGCCTGACCGTTTGATCGTGTGACCTCATGAAGTTCGTTTGACGGTCCTGCACTTGCTGTTGCTGGTGAGTGAGCTTGCCGACATTATTTCCGCTGTGGGACAATCCATGTGCAGATCAGGAAAGGCAAAAATGGACCTGCTTCCAGGTTGCGTAGCCTGAAACGAGCTCTTACCGGCAGCGGTCGTGGCCTGTTTGCTTGCGGCGGGCTGTAGACTGTAGACACTTCTATATTC
Source organism: Lolium perenne (assembly GCF_019359855.2). Lineage (NCBI taxonomy): Eukaryota > Viridiplantae > Streptophyta > Magnoliopsida > Poales > Poaceae > Lolium > Lolium perenne. The sequence goes on from NC_067250.2 coordinate 37,808,273, forward strand.
CAGTGACCCAGACCTGAATGTGATTTCCGTTCTCAAAACTTTCAGATGATAATGTTGTCGGTTTTGTTGATATTATCCCACACTTGCGCCCCACACCTGTTTGATTTAGGGTATTTGTTGAAGCTTCGGTATTTGTTTCAAATTTGAAATAAACATGGTATGAGTAAGTCTAGTTCAAACACGCACATGGTCTTCATCAAAATGACCAGCACAACCTGAAGACCTGAACTAGCTCTTCTTGAGCATCAGACAAATCCAAATGAATCTGTCTAGGAGTGCAAACTATTGAACCAGAAAACCGGAGTCCACAAGGCAGCCTCTGGTTAGGACTTACCAAAGCCCATGAATAACCATGTGTCTACACTACTACTTATGTGCCTCATTTCCATCCCCTAAAAAAAAAAAAGTGTCTCATTTCCATTTCTTCCGATCCCACAGTTTCTAACGATACAACTGTATCAGGCCCAGTTTGCTGTTGCCGAACTGGGCTGCGCTATGGTCGTTCTGCGATCTGCTAGAAATTAGACAAAAATTAGGCGAAATGGAGTCAAACAAATAGTGTACTAAATTATGCAAACTTGGGTAGAGTGATCTGCATTATTCTAATCCACCGCAATACATAATCATCCACTTAAGATTTAGGATATCTATGCAAAGGTGAGTCAATCGTTGAGAGTAGATGATAAAATACCTCATAAAGTACTTTGTCCGCTAAGCGTACTGTACACTAAGGGTGAGGATGCCTTGCGGTCTGGTTGGTTTTTTTCGATGCGCAAGTTGACATAGGTGTGTGGGAGACTTCGTGCGTGATCGTTGTTAGGTAAAATCGGCCAGTCGGAGTTTTGACTCCTGGTGAAGATGACGATGATATCGGAGGACAGCCTCGATGATGGTCCTTGTTTCAGTGATGTGTGCAGTTTTTGTAGATGGCCAAGTGGACCGTGCATATTGGCTTTTGTGACGTCTATAGCCCAACTTTTAGCTAATTAATCAGACAACTATCATATTCTTAACTAATGAAATAATGCAACTGATCTCTAATACACTGGCCGGTTTGTATCTCCCAACCCCCAACCCTAGCCCAGCGCACCCCGTCTCCCAACCCTCCCGCCGCCGCCGCCGGCAGCGCCACCGGGGCGTGGCGGCGGCGGGGGCTTTCCCTCGTGACGCGTCGGGAACGGCGGCCATGGAGCCTCTCACGCGCGGCGGCGGCCCTTCCGTCTCCCGGGGCGGCGACGGTCGGCTGAGGATGGAGGGGCGCGACGGTCCTCCGGGGACGATCTTTGCGGGCTGCGGCCTCCGCCCTAGCGGCGGCCGTCCCCGCTTTGGCGGCGGCGGCCTCCCCGGGCGATCCGGTGCGGGCAGCGGCCTCCCTGCCTCCCATCGGCGGCATGCCGACGGTGGTGGCTGGTGGTGGCGGGCATCGCCTTTCCCTCCGCCTCTCGCCGGTGAGGGCGATGATCTTGGGCTTCTCCCGCGGTACGAGGACGCCCAGGGCAGCAGCCTTGGGTTCGACGGTGGAGGTGACCCTCTTCTTCGCCGGAGAGGATCGGTCTGCGGTTGGTGGTGGTGGATCTATTGATCTCTCACCGCGTTCCGGCGGCGAGATGGAGGTGCTTGGAAGCCGGCGATGGTGTCGCCGGTGGAGGGTTGGAGTGGCCAGCCCAGGGTGGTCGCCGACGTGGGGGTCCGACCTGAATAAAGGCGGCGGTCCTAGGGCCTCTCTTGCGTGAAGAGGAGGACCTACCGGAGGCCTGGACTCGTGATCTGGCCGGAGTGTTGAGTTCCGGAAGGCTCCGCCGACGAATGTAACAGTGCTTTTGCCTGGAGTTTGCTGGATCGGTGGTATTCGGTCGTGCGCACCCATGCTTTTATTTCGACCGATTGGTTCTGGAGGGAGCGACGCGAAGCTCTTTTTCTGTGTTGACATCAAGTGACTATGGATCCATGATGAAAGTCGGAAGAAGAGAATTTCATGAAGGCCGGAGGGGAGGACTAGCTAAGGGAGGTTCAAGTCTCCGCGCTGTTGAGGGACTTTCTTGGTGTACCGGGCTTCACAGCAGCGGTATGAAAGTGGGGGCAACAACACAGGTGAAGTTCAGAGTCCTACCTTTCAGGGTGAAAACCCAAGGTCTGGCCTTAATTGGTTGTGCCTGGCAATGACCTTGTTGGAGGCATTGTTTTGAGAGCGGGGACTATCTTCAGGGTGAAAACCTAAGATCTTTGATCGGACGAGGACGGTGTTAGAGCATTGTTCCTTTCTTGGAGGCGTCGTTTTTGGAGTGTCTGTATTTCAGGTGTTGTCTTGGCAGTGGATGTATTGCTGTTGTTAGGCCCGAGATACTATAGCGGGACTTTCGTTTTTTTAGTTTTCTTTTCCTTTTTTTGGCTGTGTACATCCGTAGTGCCATTAGGGTGGTGCGTTGTTGCAGAGGCTGGGTGTAATTGATATCTTTTGATATTAATATATTCCCTTTATCGAAAAAAATGAAATAATGCAAAAAGTTGTCTCCGTTTTCAGAATAAAAACTCTACAATAATTTCTCGGTTAAATTTATTGTACATGAGTGCCCACGTTAAATACATCGAAGGTCAAAGCTAATGTGGACACACGACTAGTCTTGAGTTCTTAAATATTCAAGAATGATCGTTTTATTCTCTTTCCTAATCTTCCTTATTGATAAGATGTTTTCCTAAGTTGCATAGCAAAGTCGATGCCACGCGTGCCTACAAGTACGTTTGCTTGAGAGAAAAACCTAGGAGTGGAGTAAGGCTAGGTAGGGAAGCAGCCCTACTTTGAATTTTGGCAAAATATTTTATATGGGTGTTTTTTAAAATAATTTGCATGGCATAAAAATGGACTTTGTTTTTTTAGATAAAGGAGCATTGCTCCAGCCTCTGCATCAATAGATGCACACGGCTTGCTTTATTAAACCATAGTATCAGGTCTCCAAGAATTCGAAGTCACTTATTACAATCATGGATCGGCTAAAGTGGATACATGAATCAGCCAAACAAAAATACGTCTCCTAGAAAAGCTATGCATTTGCTATTCTATGAAGATGCCGCCACCCAGTAGCCTGGAAAAAGAAGTCCTGAGCAACCACTAGCATCCGGTTGCATCCAGTAACCATATCCTCCCGCTGCTCCAAAGGGAGAAGGAAAACCCATTGTTGAATTGAACGAGCAGCTCGCCGGATAACCTGCAAAAAATTACTTCCAGTTTGCTTGTTAAAAATAATGTCATTTCTAGTTCTCCAGATTGCCCAACATAGAGCCGATATTCCAATTCGAATTTTCTGTTTATCATCCTTTCGTACTCCATTAAGCCATCTACCAAACATATTAGTAATATTAGCCGGTGGAGGAATATTATAAGTTAAGTACATCATGCGCCAAACAATCTTTGCAAAAGGACAATCAATGAACAAATGGTTGACCGTTTCACGTGAAGCACAAAAACAACAGGTTTGACATCCCTTCCAATTTCTTTTAGTTAAATTGTCCTTAGTTAAGAGCACCTTATTACTCAAGAACCACATAAAATTTTTAATTTTCAATGGGATTTTTAATTTCCATAAGTATTTCCGAAGATAAACAGTATGTCCATTCATGAGATCAAGATACATACTCTTAACAGAAAAACTACCCGAGTCGGTAAGTCTGCATACAAACTTATCCGATTCAGTTGTTAAATCCACAGTGATTAGGCGCTGACATAAATTAATCCATTGTAACCATTTATTATCATTCAAGCCTCTTCTAAAAGAGATATTAATAGGTTGAGTAGCAAACACTGTTGATACTAACACATTCTTATGTTGAATAATATTATACAAAGCTGGATACTGATGGGATAACGGTGAATCTCCCATCCAAACATCTTCCCAGAATCAAACAGTAGTCCCATCACCCACTTTAAAATACCCTCTTTTGAAGAATTCGTCCTTAACATTCATAAGACCTTTCCAAAAAGGAGAATCGTTCGGTTTAGCTTCTGCTTGTGCTAGAGTTTTGTTATTCAAATATTTGTTACAAAGCATTTGTTGCCACATACCCTCCTCCGATAGAAGTTTAAACAACTATTTGCTAAGTAGGCATTTGTTTTTCAATTCTAAAACCTCAATCCCCAACCCCCCTTGATCCTTAGGCCTACACACAATATTCCACTTGGATAATCTATATTTCTTTTTTTGCTCATCAGATTGCCAAAAGAACTTTGACCTATAATAATCCAACCTCTTTCTCACTCCAATTGGGATTTCCAAAAAAGACAACATAAACATCGGAAGGCTCGTGAGAACCGAGTTAATCAACGTGAGTCTATCTCCATACGACAACATTTTACTCCGCCAACATCCTAATTTAGAGGCAAACCGATTCTCAATCGGGTTCCACTCCGCATTTCGAAGTGTCCTAAAATTAATAGGAATACCCAAATATTTTAATGGTAAGGATCCAGACTCGCACCCAAAAATATTTCTATATTGGTCCTCCATATCCTTTGCCTTACCAAAGCAAAAAAATTCACTCTTGTGGAAATTAATTTTCAAACCCGATAATTGTTCAAACATACATAGAATGAGTTTCATATTCACAGCCTTAGCTATATCATGTTCCAAAAATAATATTGTGTCATCTGCATATTGTAATATGGATAGTCCCCCGTCAATCAAATCAGTTAGCAAACTCCCAACTTTACCCTCTTCTTTAGCGCGAGCTATAAGAATCGCTAACTTATCCGCGACTATATTAAAAAGAATCGGAGATAGAGGATCTCCCTGCCAAAGTCCTTTCCTCGTTTGAAAATTATGACCAGTAACATCGTTAACCCTGATTCCGACACTTCCACCTTGCACAAATTGCTTTATTCTATCACACCATACAGGGTCAAAACCCTTCATACGGAGCACTTGTTGCAGAAATGGCCACTTAACCTTATCATATGCTTTTTCGAAATCAATCTTAAAAATTACCCCATCCAGCTTTTTCCTATGCATTTCGTGTAGCGTCTCATGAAGAACTACCACCCCTTCTGAAATGGACTTTGTATGAGAAAATTACGCTTAATTTAGTGAACACGGCACAAAACTGATTTCAAACCGGAAATAAGAACTAGGTGTAGTCTGGTCGGAAACAAATACTTTCTCTTTGCAATATCTTATTCTTAATCTCATAAAACCCGACCCAAAACATGTCCTAAATGGGTTATTTAAGGAGGGCTTGAGTTTTTTTCCAGCTTAGTGGGTGTGGCTGATACCAACTCTAGATATGCGAATATGTGATAGATTATTGTTTATAGGTCTACTTTGGCATTGTACAGTTACTGATCTAAAATCAGTCCATGTCTTTGGTTAAGAATGTGGTACTGCTTAACTAGATAAATGATGGTTGAGAGCCCATGTTGACAGGTGTCAATTTGCATAGAAAATGACATTGCAATCCAAAGTATGGATTAGATACACCTTGCGGAGATGAAAATAAGATTGCTCGTCTTGCGGAGATTTATCATGGATCTCGTTATGATCATGAGGATTTACCAAAGAATCGAAGACTTGAGATTTCCTTGATATTTGGAAGAATATATTAGTCTTTGCGTCATCTTTTTGAATTCGTCCTATACCTAAAATTATTTTCATCCTTGGCACTGGATACATCTATAGCTTACTTTAGTTAATGAGTGCACATCTGTATCGCCCAGCTTATGATCCCTAAGGCCTCGTTCGGTTACGAGTGGGTCAAATCCCACGTGGATCTAACCCGGGGAGTAATCGGGTGAACCCCAACCACCACCCTAATCCCCCACTAACCACGTTCCTCATATCCTGCTTCACATTCTGGTTCGGTTAATCCCCGCTCGCCCACACAGCAACAGAGAAACAACAGCAGGCCAGCGCGAACGCCCACACAGCAGCAGAGAACGCGCGGCACCGGTCGACATGGGCGGCGGGGGCAGGAAGACTACGCCCCTGGCCACGGCGAGCTTCTTCCGGAGCGGGTACCGGCAGTGGCGGAGCTTGGAAGAAAGTCTTGGGCGGGCCAGGTTAAAGGAAAATACAAAAATTATTGCTGGTGCTCAAGGATTTATCTTCAACTTATCCATCTCCTTTCCTTTTGAAGAAAAAAAAATTCTTTGAGTGGCCTTTAGCTGTTACTTTGCAAAACTGAAAACAATTTTGGTTAACAATCCTCCGTCTATCAAATTGGTAAGCCAAAGTTTAGGTAAATAAAGAATCAAGTATATCGGCAGGAAAATCGGAGAAGTCGGAGCATCGCTCGCGGGCTGCTCTCCGGCCGGTGTGCCGCGCGGTGTGGCCGTGTACATGTAGAGTGCAGCTGCGGCGGTCCCCTTGCTGCTGGCGGCGGCAGCTCTCCCTGCTTCCTCATGTGCCCTCCATCGATTCCCCTCAATTCCCTCAATTTCTTATCGCTAAATCTCTAGATCCCCTGATTCCCCTGGCCGTGCTTCCTCTTCCTCTGCGCAGAACGAGGCTGGGAGAGTTAAGCGAAGGAGTCGAGCAAGCCTGCTGATGGGCTGGGCCTTAGACGCATACGAATCATAATTTATTTTGTCAAAAACATGGGCGGGCCATGGCCCGGTTTGACCCCAACGAAGCTCCGCCAGTGGGTACCGGGGCGTGGCGCCCCTGGCGGCGGCCCCGCCGAAATAGAAGCGCGGCATGGCGCCCTCCACTGGGGACAGCTGGGCGGGGGTGAGCGGGGCGGGGGCGAGAAGGGCGGGAGGGCCAGCGCGGCGGAGCGGTGGGAGCGGCGACGATCTTAGAGTCACGGAGCCGCGCGAGCGCGCCGGGGCGGAGGAAGCGGTGGTGGTGAGATCCACCGTCGGCGTCGAGGAAGGAGGTTGAAAAGGGGAGGGAGTGAGGCGCAGGTCTTTGATGTGCTAGATTTGTTGCGCCGCCGCCGTCGATGCCAAATCCGCCGCCGAGCTCTGTCGCCGCCGCCGCCAAATCGCGCGAGAGAGAAAGGTCGGGCGAGAGAGGAGGCGACTCGGGGATCTGTTCCACGGGGTAAGAAACGAGTTTATTTTCCCTGCGAAAATGGAGCGTATCGGGGGAATTAGGCTGGGGTGGAATTCCGTTCGGAGTTAACCGAACGTGTCATAAGAGAAGGCCGGGATTAAACACCCGCGGGTGTGATACCGGCTGACCCACGGGGATTTCGGCCCAATACCGGCCGGGACGGGATGAAACGAACAAGGCCTAAGGGTTTTCCCGTCGGTTGGCCGGGAGGTTCCTCATTCACTCGGACTATTTGCAGAGCAATCGTGCCAGTACAACTCTAGTTAATCCTGTCGTGAGTGTGATCCCATTGCTGGTCCTGATTTGGTACTCCATCCAGCACACATTTCCTTAACTGAAAATCCACCTCATTAAGCACATTTAGACGCCTGTCTGTACCAAGCTTAATTTGGGGCTGCAAACCTGTCCCAACGTCCTCTGCAGCGGTGAAAGAGATTGAGCCCCCCGTGCTGGCCAAAAGCTGGACGCATAGACCACACATGTCTCCACGACGAAAACCCCAATCTCGCTTTACGTCTCTCACTCCCTGTTGGTTTCGCAGTTCCCACTGCTAAATCTGACTAATCACCGCCCCACACTGCCCCCACTTGACCTGACTCTTCGTTTCCATGCACAATCCATATCCACAGGCCACAGCAATCAGGGGCACCCTTGCTTTGGAGTTTTCCTCTCGTCCAGCGTCCCTCTCGCGCAGTCCATTGTGCAGTCCGGCCCTCCCTTTCTCATCTCGCCGGCGTCGGCGTTGGTACCAGTTGAACACAGGAGAGGTCCTCGCATGTGGCACGCTAGATGATTCTTCAGTGATTTATACATACATCGAAGTTCTTAGAATCATGATTCTGGATCAGATTAGAGTCTCTATGGTCGGACTGCAAAATGTAGGATCGTAACTTTCAAAATCATAAAATCATAGATTTTATTTAGTAGAATTATAGAACCATTCACTCAATATGGATAGTTTTTTTTTCAATAATGGGTGCTTTATTACTCAAATAATATTACATCCGGCCTTTACGTAACTAAGATGCACACAGCCGAAAAGATCCGGTTATTACTTATTACACACCGAACGAAATTAAAAAGTCTAGACAGCAGCGAAGCAAATGACTAAAAGCACAACTATGTGGTAGGTGGACCAACCTAGATCACGGTTGTCACCCATGTTAGAAAAAATAATATCCCTCACCGTATACGTGCAGACACCTCCGTAAAGAGGTCTCGATGAACCACACGTTGTACATGTGACCACAAATGCAACATAACTGTGCAATGGTAATAACCTGCAAATATACCTGGGCATGGGAAGCCTAGCCCAACCCGGCTGGCCCAAAAATACCGGGCCAAGCCCAACCCGGCCATGTCTCTGGGCTGGGCCTAGGCCTGTTTTTTGGCCTGATGGTCGGGCCGGGCCAGGGCCTTGATTTTCAACGATTTAGTGAAGAAGCCCACCACGAGGCCCGACAGGCTTTCTCTCTAACGGGCCGGGTCTGGGCTTGATTTTTTGGCCTAATGGTCGGGCCGAGCCGGGCCAGGGTCTGCATTTGTTGTGTCGGGCTTTGGTTGGCCCGGCCCGAGAAAAGCCTAGCTATACCTGCAAAAAAGAAGACCATTTATTAATAAACTTGTCATTTCTACATAACCATAGCAACCAAATAACAACAATCCCTCCCACCCTAATAAGTAATTTAAACATAGGATCAACACCATTAAGCCAGTTGCCGAAAATATTTGCAACACACTACGTGACAAGTATAAGGTAGAGCCTATTTGGATGTCTGACCATATAGGACGAGCAAATGAACAACGGAAGAAAGATGTTTAATAGTCTTGTCATGATGACAGAAGACACACTTTTTTTTGCTTCACGGCCAGTTGCGTCTTGTAAGGTTATCTTTGGTAAGAATCACCTCACCCCCCTCGACGAAGATAATACACAAATACATTAGTTCTCTGCGGGATCTTCATCTTCAAAAAATTTAAATTATTATCGACATGGATATCAGGCTGTACTAAAGCATTGTACATATAGGCCAATGAGAAAACACCGGTCCTAGTAAGGTTCCAATGAAACACATCCGACCCTTGTGTCAACCGGACAGAATCCCTACGGTCGTGAAAAGTCATTCCATGATGCTTGTCTAGGCCCAAAGAGACTTTGTCGGAACGACACATTCGGTGGGTAAGTTTCCAACACCTTAGCAAAACTATCGCTCTTGTGCCGCACTATATTGTACAAAGCCGAATATTATTCCCGGAGTGTGGCAATACCTAGCCATTTGTACTCCTAGAACCTAATCTCCGATCCATCCTTGATGGAAAGAAGAACCATATGGGAAGAAGAATTTCGTCGTCGCCATAAGTGACATGGGTATACCATATTGAGTACTCGATATTGCAATCCCTGGTACGGATCCTAGATGGATTTCATAAGTCCCATGAAGCCCAAGAAGAGTTGAAGCCTAGAAACTAGATAAAAATAGGCAAGTGTTAGCCATATCGGGTAAACCGACATAGAGTACGTAACCGACCCGGGATTGGGCTCTGAGACCTAGACCACTATGTAAGGGCTAGGAGGAGCCATCGGGAGGGGGTCCATAATATTTGTAATACCACGCATAATTACAAACCCTAGTTTCAATACAATCTTGACAACTTTATCCATAAATCGATTTACGTCAGATGCCTCGTTTGTCTCAGAAGTCCACGAAACCACCAATGCTCTCCTTTCCCTAAAACCCAAGTCCATACTTATGGGCATTGTCGAGGTTACCCCTCTTCAATAAGTCCTGCCCAATATGGGAGTTCACGGGTTTCCAAGAAACCTGAGATAGCGCATTTGAGCCGATGTACTTTCTCATATGGAGGGTTTGCCAAATTCTTTCCTCAGTAAGTATCTTGAACAACAACTTACTAAGTAGGGTCATATTTTTGATCTCGATGTCTTGAATACCAAGAACACCTTGATCTTTGGGTCGGCAAACAACACTCCATTTTGCAAGTCGATATTTCCGCTTCTCGCTATCCCCTTGCTAAAGAATCTTGACCGGAAATAATCCAATCATTTTAAGACTCCTCTTGGAAATTGGAAGAAATAAATCATGTACAACGCCATGTTACTCAGTATTTAATTTATGAGAACTAATCTTTCTCCCAGGGATAGTAATTTCCCTTCCATCTATCTAATCTAATTTGTAGTCATTCCTTGACCATCTTCCATTCGGCTGCGGTAAGTCTCTGATAATGAATCGGAAAACCCAAATATCTAATAGGAAACTGGCCTTGCCCACAGGCAAATAATTCAGCATACATGCTAACCTGATCCCTAGCCTCGACGAAACAAAATAGCTCACTATTATGGAAATTTATCATTAGACCCGACAATTGCTCGAACGTTGAAAGAATTAGCTTCAGGTTTCTTGATTTTTCATAATGATATTCTATAAAAAGAATTACATCGTCAACATACTGAAGAATATATAGCCCACCATCAACCAGATGAGCAATCACACATTCCATTTGGCCATAGAGTTTTTCGCGTTCAATCATGACAACTAGCATATCAGCCACTATGTTAAATAGCATTGGCGATAATGGATCACCCTGTCTAAGACCCTTCTTGGTTTGAAAGTACTTTCCCACATCATCATTTACTTTAATAGCAACACTTTCTTTGGAGAAGAAACTATAGATTAAAGCACGTCACTCATCAGAGAAATCTTTCATTCTAAGAGTTTTTGGAGGAAAGATCACTTAACCTTATCATATAATTTTTCAAAGTCAATCTTAAGAATTAACCCATTCAAAAATTTCTGAAGTAATTAAGGAACCGTTTCATGCAAGATAACCACCCCATTCAAGATGTTACGCCCTTGCATAAAAGCAGTCTTTGAAGGACGAACCACATGATTAACCACCGAGTTCAGCCTGATGGTAGTAACCTTAGTGAAAATTTTAAAGCTAACATTAAGAAGGCAGCTATGTCGATATTGTTCTATCCTTTATGCATCATTAACCATAGGCAATAAAACTATCTCACCAAATTCAGGCGGAACAACTCTAGTTGTCCACTATGAAGAGAACCGAACAGAGCTAGAAGATCCAGCTTGATAGTATCCTAGAAAGTCTGATAAAACTCTGTCGGGAAGCCATGGAGAACAGGTGCTTTATTGTGTTCCATTTAGAAAACTGTTTTTTTTTACTTTGTCCTTGGTATAGGATGCCTCCTCATCAGAAACCTGAGAGATATCCTATGTTCTAGACTCATCTATAGAGAAGTTGCTTTCGCCAAGTGCGCCAAGCAAGGATTTATAATAATTAATAATATACGACTTTAACTGTTGGTGGCCTTTGATCGTACCCTCTTCTTGTACAAGATAAAGAATATGTTTCTTCCCATCCATGCCATTGTCAATACTATGGAAGTATCTTGTATTTGAATCTTCTTTAAGAATAAATTGAGCTTTAGATCGTTGGTACCATTTAAGCTCCTCCTCAAGCAGAAGTTTTGTTGTATCCACATTTGATTGGATTTTAAGCAGAATCTCATGTGCGGTCAGCGGGCGGACTTCTGTGCAAGCTTCGAGGTCATCGATAGATGAAAGTCGTTGATTTTATTTTCTAAATAAACCTTTTGTATGGCGAGCCAACCCAGAAAGCTATTTGCGTACCGAATGCATCTTCTTATTCCACCTCACTATTGGAGACTCATCAAGAACATGTCTTTCCCAAAAATTCTTGACCATATCTTGAAAGCTCTCCCGCTATAACCAGCCAAGTAACCAACGAGTAGACGGTGAATCAATTTTGATATTAAAGCCATAGAATCACATGGTCGAATAATGATTATGTCAACTATACATACAACATAGTTCTTTAATATGTTTCCACTTTTGTTGAATTTTTTTTAGATAAGGGGTTTCCCCCTATTTCCAATCAAAAACCAGATTTTCACTACAAAAGGGAAACAAAGAAAAATAGGAAAGCTTCCACAAGGCCAAAAGAAAAGATCCATTAGTTCAGCCATACCGACTTAGGCACAACAGATAAGCAAAACATCTGAACATATTTACCATTTTTAACATGAACATGGGTAAAACCTACAGAAGACTAAAACCTAAACCAAGACCACTCGTGCAACCAACGGAACATATGTTTTCCTTCTTCATTTGAAGCCACTTTGTTAGATCCTATCTAGTCAGTCTTTGAATTGTCGGCCTCCATCCCTTCGACGCATGGAATGCCTCACTTGACAACCATACGAACAACTTGGCTCCTTAAATGAGTGCATTGCGATTCTGGTATGCCGCAGAGTTGTGTCAAAGCAAGTTCAATAGTTATATGAGTTATATGAGTTCAACGGTTATATGAGTTCAATAGAAATAGATCCACGAATGCATCAAAATTAATTTGTCACCGAAGATGTAGAAGGGTGTGAACAATATGAGTATGGTGTTCTTCTTGCTCCACCTTATATGTACTAGTGTTAATTAGCTTGTTTCTGAGTGAATTCAATTAAAAAAAATTATGATATGGACGGGCAATTCATCCTACCCCACCTTCCCAATTTTTTTTTGCTTATATCATGTATGATTTGGGTTTGGGTTACGAAAAGTATGGTACTTGGCCCCTCGAGCTTCCCAATTTCACACACGCCACAGACAAGCAACAACTCACTTTGTCAGACACTCTAGTCTAGCTTCGGAACTGTTCTAGCCCTTGCAATGTGGCTTCTACTAAACAATTGCTTTGTCTCTCTTCTATAGTCTAAAAATAAGTATGCATAGTTGACCGAAAATGGGTGATGTCTATTTCGAATCAATCCCTTGTGGATCTACAAAGCCTCGTCGAGGACAGAAGCACAATTTGTCGTAGGGTCAAAGAGAATAATCAACATTTGTTTGCCCACGATGGTAATGAAAAGGGAGTTACAACACTCATCCTACATTATCCAGGAACTAAACTCACTCGTATGCCTCATCTTCCCCGAGTACATGCTATATGCAAACCGTGGGAATCGCTTGGCCTGTTAGCACATCCATTTTTGGTGGAATAGAAAGAACCGTACATGGTATCTTGATAATGTTTTATTTCAAGGGTAATCACATCGATAAGGCTCTTTGTTGTCGTGATAATGTTTGGTTACATGGTTTTTCGTTCTCCTCCTCATCTCGGTTACTTTCCTTATATGTTTATTACATGGTGTCATTTTTAGAGAATGAAACCGTTTTATGTGAAATTCTGGTGTTGTATCTAGTAAAACACATCATTTGATAGCACACATATTCGAGAGGTAAGGGTTGATTTAAAAAAAAGATACTATATGAAATTTCCGATTTGTACGCATCATCAACGAGCCTTTTCAACAAATTTGACGCATCATCTGCTAGGCTTTTCTTTTTCCAACAAACAAAATTGTGCCGACATGTATTTGGGCACCTCAAATCCTCCCATCCGCACATGTAAACCAGCTCCAAAACCCTCCACATGAGCCTATGCGTGCAATTTGCAAACCAGTTGCACCAACCATCCCAAAATCCCATGGCATGGATCCACTACAGATGGACCGAATCAGATCGGTCCATGCTCGGACAAGCCGCCCAAGAACTGATCCAGCCCGTCCATTTCCAGATCCGACGGCCGTGGATGGTGCTCCTGCGCCGGAGAGGCATAGGAGGCACGTGCTGCATGCCGAGCCAAAGCCAGACAGCAGGCAGTGCTGAAAACTGCACCATCTACTACTATTCTATTTACCCTCGCACCGTTGCTGATAAATAAATGCAGGCATGATGAGGCATAAAAAGCAAGCCAAACAACACCAAAAGCCCCCCATCTTTAATTTGCACCCTCCCCAAATCTCCTCCTCCTCATCCTCCATTGCTCCCCTCTCCCATCCTCCTCCATGAGGATCAGGAGGAGGCCGCAGCCCTCCCCCTCCCCCTCACCCTCCTCCTTCCTGCTGCTGCACTCAGATCCGTCCACATCCGCCGCGCCCCAACAAACCCCACGGAATGCGGAGAGGAGCCAGGAACGTCGTGGCCTCGAGGTCGACGGAGGAGGTTCCAAGGAGGAAGAAAGGAGGCATGCCAATGTGGATCTCGGCCACAAATCCGCGGTAGCCAGGCGCCTGGCATTGCCGCAGGTGCGCGTGTTCCTCGAGTTGATTCGTTTCTTGCACCTTCGTTCTTGCACCCATGGTGCAGATGCCTCTAGATCTAGACATCTTGTTAACACCAAGTTATTCTTTTTGTTGGGCTCGATTCTCCAGGACAATGCAGCGGGATGCGTCGACAGTCCGGGTGCAGACCTGGGAGCCGACGATCTTCACAGGAGGTATGGACTGATTAAACAAGTGCAGATGGAGAAGTGAACATCTTCTCTGTAATGAAATGGATTGTTTTTTTCTGTTAGTATCTGCCTCCTGTATCCTACTGTTTCATAGTGCCAGCTTGACCCAGGACTCTAGCAAAGACATGGCCGGATCCAATTTATTATTTTAGTGCACACACACACAAACACTTGCCTGTCAGACAAAATGGCCCTGTAGGCATGTTCTCCCATACATCCGCCCATGATTCCATAGACACATACGTAGGCGCGATCTTGTTGACATGTTGGTCGTGGATTTACTTGGTCTCTTTTGATGATCGAGGTAGCGATCGATCACAGCCTGGTTCTTGTTTTCTTGTGCGATCCATATAGCCTTGGCCTCTAGTGCACATTGCCATCATGCCGTGCCACCTACCTGCCTGTTTATTTTGATCGGTGTTGCTAATTCGAGATTTATTTTGTCCAACAAGAATGTGAGATGATGTACTTCTTAATTGCACTTCCAGGGGTCTGGTGAATGGGCATGGCGGCACGGACTGGAAGTTGGACATGGCATGCACCAGCCGGCTCGGCGAGCAGGCGGCGACCGTCCACGGACCTGTGGCAAACGGCGTGGCGGCGCCCACGTTGGCTGTGAAGGATCAGAAGATCAATGGTAGCGACGGGAGCGGCGGGGCCAAGAAACGGCGCGGCCCAGCGGTGCTGCTGGAGGGGTCACGGTGCAGCCGCGTGAACGGCCGAGGGTGGCGCTGCAGCCAGCCGACGCTCGTCGGCTACTCGCTCTGCGAGCACCACCTCGGCAAGGGCCGGATGCGCGCCGCAACAGCTGCTGCCGCTGCTGGCGGCGGACGGGGCGGCCCGGGCCAGCTCGGCCGTACCGAGCACAGGGCTAGGATACCAGTCTCCATTGGCGCGGTGACCACGGCGGCGGCCAAGTCCGACGAGCCGGGCCTGGGAAGCTATTAGGACGGCGGTGGGCGACGTGAATTCTAGCTGCTGCATTTCTTTTGTGGGCATCAATGTCGGCGGTGGCATGCAGGTGACGGCACACATGGGAGGCGATTTGGGGCTTGTGATCATCTCGTGCATCTGCGCCCAAATTTGACCGGGATTTCCGAGTAGATCGTTGGCACCTGCAATCATCAGCCGAGCCATGCAACATTGCGACTGTGTGATCGCGTCTGTAACAACAGTATCCCATCATGTAGATCTCCTGTGGTTGGTGCAACTTTCGTGTAAAAAGCACATGCATTTTTGTTCAAAAGAAATTATCAAGACGGAAACAACGATTTAAATAACTGCAAATTAACTAGGGAAAGATGTATTGACTTTCCTTTTTTTGATTGAAAAAAGTAATTAGATCTAAAATAAACCTGTACGTTAAGGTGTTCTGTATCTGGCAGCGAACCAATGGCAGGCCGACCACGAGGTGCGGGCGAGAGACAAACTGACGCGCGCACAACTAGCCGCAGCTGATCGTCCGCGTGACCATTAGAGTAAGAATAATAGAAGAGTTAGTAGTAGTTAGCTGTATTTTTTTTCCATGTCATTATAATCTATTTGTAGCAGTCAGTACATACAATAATTAGATACAAGTATGAATTACTTTATATACATATGATCCACCTTGCAATCTCACAAAGTGTCTAAGAGCACGCGTTGCAGCTGGCTATTATCCTGTAGCCTGCTTCTTTTCTCTCTCCTCTTCTCTCTCATCCAACTCAGCAAAACTATACGTATTATTTTAAGTCTTATAGGCTGACTGTACCTTATTGTACTTACTCTTAGCTGGTATCAACGTACTCGTACTACCTACATTCTACATGCTTGTTCTGTTGTCAAGTCGTCATTCGCCGCCGGGTTTCCCTCCCGTTGTGTGCGCGCGTCCCACAAGCCCGGCCCGTTCGTTAGGGCATGCCTAATGGTAGAAACGATGTGTCTTCTCTTACCAGCCCATGTCATTCTGAGAAGACGATAAATATAAGTGGTACAATGCAAGACTTATTGATGCTTGTCTTGAAGTACTATTCATGAAAAGTCTTTGCTTTATGATTCACTTGTTTACTCATGTCATTACCATTATTTTGATCGCTGCATTCATTACATATGTTTACAAATAGTATGATCAAGGTTATGATGGTATGTCACTCCAGAAATTATCTTTGTTATCGTTTTACACTGCGGGACAGCGGAGAACTAAGCTTGGGGATGCTGATACGTCTCCGACGTATCGATAATTTCTTGTGTTCCATGCCACATTATTGATGATATCTACATGTTTTATGCACACTTTATGTCATATTCGTGCATTTTCTGGAACTAACCTATTAACAAGATGCGAAGTGCCGATTCTTTGTTTTCTTTGTTTTTGGTTTCAGAAATCCTAGTAAAGAAATATTCTCGGAATTGGACGAAATCAACGCCCAGGGTCCTATTTTGCCACGAAGCTTCCAGAAGACCGAAGAGGAGACGAAGTGGGGCCACGAGGCGGCCAAACCCTAGGGCGGCGCGACCTGGCCCTTGGCCGCGCCGACCTGTGGTGTGGGGCCCTCGTGTGGCCCCCTGACCTGCCCTTCCGCCTACTTAAAGCCTCCGTCGCGAAACCCCCAGTACCGAGAGCCACGATACGGAAAACCTTCCAGAGACGCCGCCGCCGCCAATCCCATCTCGGGGGATTCAGGAGATCGCCTCCGGCACCCTGCCGGAGAGGGGAATCATCTCCCAGAGGACTCTACGCCGCCATGGTCGCCTCCAAAGTGATGAGTGAGTAGTTCACCCCTGGACTATGGGTCCATAGCAGTAGCTAGATGGTTGTCTTCTCCCCATTGTGCTTAATTGTCGGGTCTTGTGAGCTGCCGAACATGATCAAGATCATCTATCTATAATTCTATATGTTGTGTTTGTTGGGATCCGATGAATAGAGAATACTTGTTATGTTGATTATCAATTTATATGTATGTGTTGTTTATGATCTTGCATGCTCTCCGTTACTAGTAGATGCTCTGGCCAAGTAGATGCTTGTAACTCCAAGAGGGAGTATTTATGCTCGATAGTGGGTTCATGTCTCCGTGAATGCGGGAAGTGACAAATCTCTAAGATTATGGATGTCTTTGTTGCCACTAGGGATAAAACATTGGTGCTATGTTCGAGGATGTAGTTACCGATTACATTACGCGCAATACTTAATGCAATTGTCTGTTGTTTTCAACTTAATACGGAGGGGGTTCGGATGATAACCTTGAAGGTGGACTTTTTAGGCATAGATGCATCTTTGGATAGCGGTCTATGTACTTTGTCGTAATGCCCAATTAAATCTCACTATACTCATCATAATATGTATGTGCATGGTCATGCCCTCTTTATTTGTCAATTGCCCAACTGTAATTTGTTCACCCAACATGCTGTTTATCTTATGGGAGAGACACCTCTAGTGAAATGTGGACCCCGGTCCTATTCTTTACATCGCATACAATCTCTTCGCAATACTTGTTTCTTGTTTTTGCAAACAATCATCTTCCACACAATACGGTTAATCCTTTGTTACTGACAAGCCGGTGAGACCGACAACCTCACTGCTTTCGTTGGAGCAAAGTACTTTGGTTGTGTTGTGCAGGTTCCACGTTGGCGTAGGAATCTCGGTGTTGCGCCGCACTACATCCCGCCGCCATCAACCTTCAACGTGCTTCTTGACTCCTACTGGTTCGATTAAACCTTGGTTTCTTCTTGAGGAAACTTGCCGCTGTGCGCATCACACCTTCCTCTTGGGGTTCCCAACGGACGTGTCAACTACACGCATCAAGCAAATTTCTGGCGCCGTTGCCGGGGAGATCAAGACACGCTGCAAGGGGAGTCTCCACTTCCCAATCTCTTTACTTTGTTTTTGTCTTGCTTTATTTTATTTACTACTTTGTTTGCTGTATTATATCAAAACACAAAAAAATTAGTTGCTAGCTTTACTTTATTTACTGTCTTGCACTCTATATCAAAAACACACAAAAAATTAGTTACTTGCATTTACTTTATCTAGTTTGCTTTATTTACTACTGCTAAAATGAGTAATCCTGAAGTTGAAGTTCGTACGTTTAAGCAACGAGGGGGAGAATGTTTAAGAGATGCTTGGTACAGAATTAGTGATGCCCATAATAGGTGCATTAAGAAACACTCCACCACTATCCTACTCAGGAATTTTTATGTTGGTATCTCTAGCTGGAATAGGTATGTTCTTGATAGTCTCGCGAAAGGTAACTTCCTAAGTACTCCTGCATTAGAAGCTAGCTGCATTATTGAGAGTCTATTTGGAATACCCCCTGTTGATGAAGTTAAAACTGAATCTCTCTTGAAGATGTTATGAAAAAATTGGAAACCTTAGAGAAAAATTTTCCAAGTATTGAAGCTAAATTGGAAATGTTACTTGATAAAACTGATGAACTTGATAAATCCTTAGGAGGAATTGATGAAAGAATTAGTGTCCTAGGAACTTGTGTTGTCCATGACGATCAAAGCAATAGGATTGACGAACTTGAAAAAGCTATGGGAACCTTGGGTTCAACATTTTCTTCTCTTAAATATAAGGAGAAAGCTTATGTGGGTAAGGAGCAAAAGTTTATGTATGTCTCTAAAGTGCCTAAACCAAAGAAGTATTATTATAGTCCTAAAATTGACAAAGCCCTTAGTACCACTACGGATGGGGGAGCTCATGATAACGATGCACCATCTCTTGATAACATTTGATACACACTTTCTGCGCCTAGCTGAAAGGCGTTAAAGAAAAGCGCTTATGGGAGACAACCCATGGTTTTTTTTTTTACTACAGTACTTTGTTTTTATTTTGTGTCTTGGAAGTTTTTTACTACTGTAGCAACCTCTCCTTATCTTAGTTTTGTGTTTTGTTGTGCCAAGTAAAGTCGTTGATAGTAAAGTTCATACTAGATTTGGATTACTGCGCAAAAACAGATTTCTTTGCTGTCACGAATCTGGGCTGTTTTCTCTGTAGGTAACTCAGAAAATTATGCCAATTTACGTGAGTGATCCTCAGATATGTACGCAACTTTCATTCAATTTGAGCATTTTCATTTGATCAAGTCTGGTGCGTCGATAAAATTCGTCAATACGAACTGTTCTGTTTTGACAGATTCTGCCTTTTATTTCGCATTGCCTCTTTTGCTATGTTGGATGAACTTCTTTGATCCATTAATGTCCAGTAGCTTTATGCAATGTCCAGAAGTGTTAAGAATGATTGTGTCACCTCTGAACATGTTAATTTTTATTGTCCACTAACCCTCTAATGAGTTGTTTCGAGTTTGGTGTGGAGGAAGTTTTCAAGGATCAAGAGAGGAGTATGATGCAATATGATCAAGGAGAGTGAAAGCTCTAAGCTTGGGGATGCCCCGGTGGTTCACCCCTGCATATTCTAAGAAGACTCAAGCGTCTAAGCTTGGGGATGCCCAAGGCATCCCCTTCTTCATCGACAACATTATCAGGTTCCTCCCCTGAAACTATATTTTTATTCCATCACATCTTATGTGCTTTTCTTGGAGCATCGGTTTGTTTTTGTTTTTGTTTTGTTTGAATAAAATGGATCCTAGCATTCACTTTGTGGGAGAGAGACACGCTCCGCTGTAGCATATGGACAAGTATGTCCTTAGGCTCTACTCATAATATTCATGGCGAAGTTTCTTCTTCGTTAAATTGTTATATGGTTGGAATTGGAAAATGATACATGTAGTAAATTGCTAAAATGTCTTGGATAATGTGATACTTGGCAATTGTTGTGCTCATGTTTAAGCTCTTGCATCATATACTTTGCACCCATTAATGAAGAAATACATAGAGCATGCTAAAATTTGGTTTGAATATTTGGTCTCTCTAAAGTCTAGATAATTTCTAGTATTGAGTTTGAACAACAAGGAAGACGGTGTAGAGTCTTATAATGTTTACAATATGTCTTTTATGTGAGTTTTGCTGTGCCATTCATCCTTGTGTTTGTTTCAAATAACCTTGCTAGCCTAAACCTTGTATCGAGAGGGAATACTTCTCATGCATCCAAAATCCTTGAGCCAACCACTATGCCATTTGTGTCCACCATACCTACCTACTACATGGTATTTCTCCACCATTCCAAAGTAAATTGCTTGAGTGCTACCTTTAAAATTCCATCATTCACCTTTGCAATATATAGCTCATGGGACAAATAGCTTAAAAACTATTGTGGTATTGAATATGCACTTATGCACTTTATCTCTTATTAAGTTGCTTGTTGTGCGATAACCATGTCTCTGGGGACGCCATCAACTATTCTTTGTTGAATATCATGTGAGTTGCTATGCATGTCCGTCTTGTCTGAAGTAAGAGAGATCTACCACCTTAATGGTTGGATCATACATATTGTTAGAGAAGAACATTGGGCCGCTAACTAAAGCCATGATTCATGGTGGAAGTTTCAGTTTTGGACATATATCCTCAATCTCATATGAGAATAATAATTGTTGCCACATGCTTATGCATTAAAGAGGAGTCCATTATCTGTTGTCCATGTTGTCCCGGTATGGATGTCTAAGTTGAGAATAATCAAAAGCGAGAAATCCAAAATGCGAGCTTTCTCCTTAGACCTTTGTACAGGCGGCATGGAGGTACCCCATTGTGACACTTGGTTAAAACATGTGTATTGCGATGATCCGGTAGTCCAAGCTAATTAGGACAAGGTGCGGGCACTATTAGTATACTATGCATGAGGCTTGCAACTTGTAAGATATAATTTACATAACTCATATGCTTTATTACTACCGTTGACAAAATTGTTTCATGTTTTCAAAATAAAAGCTCTAGCACAAATATAGCAATCGATGCTTTCCTTTTTGAAGGACCATTCTTTTTACTTTTATGTTGAGTCAGTTCACCTATTTCTCTCCACCTCAAGAAGCAAACACTTGTGTGAATTGTGCATTGATTCCTACATACTTGCATATTGCACTTATTATATTACTCTATGTTGACAATTATCCATGAGATATACATGTTATAAGTTGAAAGCAACCGCTGAAACTTAATCTTCCTTTGTGTTGCTTCAATACCTTTACTTTGATTTATTGCTTTATGAGTTAACTCTTATGCAAGACTTATTGATGCTTGTCTTGAAGTACTATTCATGAAAAGTCTTTGCTTTATGATTCACTTGTTTACTCATGTCATTACCATTGTTTTGATCGCTGCATTCATTACATATGTTTACAAATAGTATGATCAAGGTTATGATGGTATGTCACTCCAGAAATTATCTTTGTTATCGTTTTACCTGCTCGGGACGAGAAGAACTAAGCTTGGGGATGCTGATACGTCTCCGACGTATCGATAATTTCTTGTGTTCCATGCCACATTATTGATGATATCTACATGTTTTATGCACACTTTATGTCATATTCGTGCATTTTCTGGAACTAACCTATTAACAAGATGCCGAAGTGCCAGTTGCTGTTTTCTGCTGTTTTTGGTTTCAGAAATCCTACTAACGAAATATTCTCGGAATTGGACGAAATCAACGCCCAGGGTCCTATTTTGCCACGAAGCTTCCAGAAGACCGAAGAGGAGACGAAGTGGGGCCACGAGGCGGCCAAACCCTAGGGCGGCGCGGCCTGGCCCTTGGCCGCGCCGACCTGTGGTGTGGGGCCCTCGTGTGGCCCCCTGACCTGCCCTTCCGCCTACTTAAAGCCTCCGTCGCGAAACCCCCAAAGCATCGAGAGCCACGATACGGAAAACCTTCCAGAGACGCCGCCGCCGCCAATCCCATCTCGGGGGATTCAGGAGATCGCCTCCGGCACCCTGCCGGAGAGGGGAATCATCTCCCAGAGGACTCTACGCCGCCATGGTCGCCTCCAAAGTGATGAGTGAGTAGTTCACCCCTGGACTATGGGTCCATAGCAGTAGCTAGATGGTTGTCTTCTCCCCATTGTGCTTAATTGTCGGGTCTTGTGAGCTGCCGAACATGATCAAGATCATCTATCTATAATTCTATATGTTGTGTTTGTTGGGATCCGATGAATAGAGAATACTTGTTATGTTGATTATCAATTTATATGTATGTGTTGTTTATGATCTTGCATGCTCTCCGTTACTAGTAGATGCTCTGGCCAAGTAGATGCTTGTAACTCCAAGAGGGAGTATTTATGCTCGATAGTGGGTTCATGTCTCCGTGAATCTGGGGAAGTGACAGAAATCTCTAAGATTATGGATGTGCTGTTGCCACTAGGGATAAAACATTGGTGCTATGTTCGAGGATGTAGTTACTGATTACATTACGCGCAATACTTAATGCAATTGTCTGTTGTTTTCAACTTAATACTGGAGGGGGTTCGGATGATAACCTGAAGGTGGACTTTTTAGGCATAGATGCATGCTGGATAGCGGTCTATGTACTTTGTCGTAATGCCCAATTAAATCTCACTATACTCATCATAATATGTATGTGCATGGTCATGCCCTCTTTATTTGTCAATTGCCCAACTGTAATTTGTTCACCCAACATGCTGTTTATCTTATGGGAGAGACACCTCTAGTGAAATGTGGACCCCGGTCCTATTCTTTACATCGCATACAATCTACTGCAATACTTGTTTTACTGTTTTCTGCAAACAATCATCTTCCACACAATACGGTTAATCCTTTGTTACAGCAAGCCGGTGAGACTGACAACCTCACTGTTTCGTTGGGGCAAAGTACTTTGGTTGTGTTGTGCAGGTTCCACGTTGGCGCCGGAATCTCTGGTGTTGCGCCGCACTACATCCCGCCGCCATCAACCTTCAACGTGCTTCTTGACTCCTACTGGTTCGATTAAACCTTGGTTTCTTACTGAGGGAAACTTGCCGCTGTGCGCATCACACCTTCCTCTTGGGGTTCCCAACGGACGTGTCAACTACACGCATCAGTCTCCGTGAAACTTGAAGTTCAAATCTGTTTGAAAAGTAAGGAGCTGAAAATTTAGTTTTCAGAAATAATCAAGGTATGAGATATATGTGATATCTAAGACCTTATTGCAAGATGATAGAATATAATTTGGTGAGACTACATAAACTCATAAGTTTTATGGGAATGTAGGAAGGTTGAAGACGCAAGGCGTCCCAATCCTCCAACTATTGGGGCACTAACGATATTCGCATATCCATGAAGAAATCATCCTTAGTATGCACTGTTGCTAAGACTCGTCGTTTCGAAGCATCTCGTGATGATCGGGTGTTATAGATTCTACGTGTGCATACAACGGGTGCAAGCCAGATTTGCACATGCGAATACTAAGGTTAAACTTTACGAGCCTAGCATGTACAAACATGGTCTCGGAAAGTCGTCATGAATTGATGGATAAAATTATGAGTGAAATTGTTCATCATATTACAAAGTTACTAATAGTAAAATCTGCAACACTTGTCATATGATGATCAACTTAAGAACCTCATGGTTATTGGTATTTGACCAACAAACCTAGAAGTTATTGAAGGTGAAGTGTTTTCTGAGAATGAGGAAAGCTAAAAGAGAAACTACAAAAGATATTTTGGCAGAAAGAAAGAAAAGACTAGAAAGTCTAGCTCAGGTGTATATAAATGATATACATGTTATGGATGTATTCCTTGTTTGGTCACATAATGAAATTCTTGGGTATTTGTACCATATTGGTTGGTATGAAATGTCATACAAAACAATGCAATACAAGAATACAATGGCCTAAGTGACTGACAAGGAATATGATAGGAATGCACTTCTGGAACAAAAATAAAGTGTTATTATGTTCGTCGTTGGCATCCTATCTAGCCCTTAGAATTTATAATAAAGAACTTAATAATTGTTATTTTGCTCTGGTCAAATGAAAACAATGAGTTGTTCAAATTATGACATTACTCCATGTACGATGGATAAGTTATTATAAATCTTAATGGTGAAACACACATACATAAACACTGACGCTAAAATTCCATAAGGCAAATGATTTGAATTCCACTTGTTTGTGGAACCGCCATTTAGGTCATGTTAGAGAGGAACGCATGAAGGAACTCCATGCAAATGGATTTTTGGAGTCATTTGATTTTTGAATCATTTGGCGCTTGCACATCTTTTCTAAAGAGAATGACTAAAATACCGTTCATAGGCCAAAAGTTGAACGGACAACTAACTTAGTGGAAACATACATGATGATGTATGAGGTTCACTGGGCATAGTTGTGTGCGGGAGATTCTTCTACTTCATGAAAACTTCCAACAATGAATTGAGTATATATGTGGATATATTCGATAAGGAAGAAGTTTGAAATATTTGAATAGATTCAAATAAATTTCAGCATGAAGTGGAAATCATCGTAATAGAAAAGTCAAATATCTATGATTGGATCATAGTGGAAATATTTGAATTACGAGTTTTAGCAAACATCTAAGAGAGTTATGAAGTTGTTCTACAACTCACGTTTCTTGGAGTATCATAGTGATGATGAAATATCCGAGAGACGTATCCAAACCTTGTTGGATTAATGATGAGATAAAATAAAATGAAGCCATTATATTTTTGTGGATTATGCTTTAGAGACTACCGCTTTTACACTGAATAGAGCATCATCATGATCCGTTGAAATGACACCATACGAGTTATGGCATGGGTATGAACCCTAATAGTCCTTTCTTAAATTTTGGAATGCATAGCATAAAGTAAATTTACAACCAAAATCGGATGAATGTCTTTGTTGGTTATCCCACAGAATTGATTGGGAATTCTTTCCACTATGGAGACAAAGACAAAAGTGTTTGTCAATGTTTCTTACTTCCAAGAAATTGTTTTTAGCGAAGTATTTAAGTGGGAGGACAATAGAACTTGATAAGGTTCATGAACCTGAGCATAATGATCAGAGTAGCGCAACATCGGAATTGGATCCGGAAGTGGCCACGACGATCATAGCTCCCATGTCTACAAAATGTTATAGTCATGGAGATCGAAGTACTTATTGAACCTTGTAGGTATGGTTTACTTTGTGATCAAATAAATGATTTGTGAACAAAGGATTGTTTTTGAACAATGATAAACCAACTACATACAAAGAAGTTATGATGGGCCCTGACTCCGTTAAAATGGCTATACACCATGAAATCCAAGATAGATGAATATTTTTTGAAAGTAAATGGATCTATAAAATTGATGGACTTGGATGGAATATCCTTGAATAAGCTCGACTTGTCGAAAAGTTGTTTACGACAAAGTTCAAAGAATTGACTACGATAAGATTAGATCTTCTGTAGCGATGCTTATAGTCTATGTGGATTATTCTAGTAATTGCTACATATTTCTTTTATGAGATATGATAGTAGGATGGCAACATACATTACTTAACAGAAGTATGTATTAAAGGTGTATACAAGATACAACCAAGAGTTTTGCTAGTCCGTGGAATACTAGATAGGAATACGAACTTCAATTGAATGAAGTAAGTATCGTGGAGTTGGAATCTTCACCGGATGAAATGATCAAAGAGTTATGATTTCATCAGAGACGATGAAGAGGCTTGCATTTGCAAGAAATTAAGTGGGAGCGCTGAGACATATTTGTAATACTTTATGTAGATGACATATCGTTGATTATAAATAATGTAATTATATAATTGATTAAAAAGATTTCATTGAGAATTAAACTTCAATGAAAGGATATGAACTGAAACATATTTAGTGTCAAGATCTATGAAGATGGATTGAAACACATAAAAGTTTAAGTTAAAAAGTACATAGAATGAATATTGAAGTAGTTCAATATAAAGAAGGTGTTCTTTTGATGTGAAGGTTTTACAAGACTTGAGTGTATCTGACACTCAATGAGTAAAAACACATGAGTGATTTTAGATCACGAATAATATGTACAATATCAGATGTCCTATGCTCTAAATGGTTAGGAGCATATACCAGAATGATTCATGTGATGATCATTGGATAAACAGTAAGAATATCCCTGAGTGCTTTAGAAGAACCAAGGATATATAGTTTTGTATGAGTAATGACAAACAAATCGCTGTAAGGTGTTGCACCGATATTAGTTTGGTCACATATATAAATAAAATTTCAATCTCAAATTAGGCTAAGTGTTGTTTAAAAGGTAGCACAATGAGCTAGAAGTTGTCTATGCTAGATTTAGATGAGTTCTAAATGTTGTGATGGATTCTACAAACGAAGGCAGAATATTTCATTGTTTTGACAATGACTGAGGATGTTAAGTCAAGAGGTTCTTTGAGAACTTGGTGTAGTTCCGATAGTGTCAGAGCTTTGAAGCTATATTGTGTATGACAATATTGGTGACATATTTCAGACCGCGGAATTAAGGTTCCACCAGAAGACCAAACATATTTAATGCCGACTCATTTGGAAAATGAGTGATGCGTGAAGACGCAAATGAATTGCAAAATACATACGTTTCTGAGTGTGTCAGAACCGTTGACTAAAGCTCTCCCTAGGGCAAAGTATGACCAACACCAGAATGCCATGGGTGTTAGGTACCTTACAATGTAATCTAGATTATTGACTCTAGTGCAAGTGGGAGACTGTTGGAGATATGCCCAAGAGGCAATAATAAAATGGTTATTATAATATATCTTTGTGTTTATGATAATGTTTACATACCATGCTATAATTGTATTAACCGAAACATTGATACATGTGTGTTATGTAAACAACAATGAGTCCCTAGTAAGCCTCTTAACTAGCTTGTTGATTAATAGATGATTAGTTTCATAATCATGAACATTGGATGTTATTAATAACAAGGTTATATCATTATATGAATGATGTAATGGACACACCCAATTAAGCGTAGCATAAGATCACGTCATTAAGTTATTTGCTATAAGCTTTCGATACATAGTTACCTAGTCCTTTCGACCATGAGATCATGTAAATCACTTATACCGGAAAGGTACTTTGATTACATCAAACGCCACTGCGTAAATGGGTGGTTATAAAGGTGGGATTAAGTATCCGGAAAGTATGAGTTGAGGCATATGGATCAACAGTGGGATTTGTCCATCCCGATGACGGATAGATATACTCTGGGCCCTCTCGGTGGAATGTCGTCTAATGTCTTGCAAGCATATGAATAAGTTCATAAGAGACCACATACCACGGTACGAGTAAAGAGTACTTGTCAGGAGACGAGGTTGAACAAGGTATAGAGATACCGATGATCAAACCTCGGACAAGTAAAATATCGCGTGACAAAGGGAATTGGTATCGTATGTGAATGGTTCATTCGATCACTAAGTCATCGTTGAATATGTGGGAGCCATTATGGATCTCCAGATCCCGCTATTGGTTATTGGTCGGAGTGAGTACTCAACCATGTCCGCATAGTTCGCGAACCGTAGGGTGACACACTTAAAGTTGGATGTTGAAATGGTAGAACTTTAATATGGAATGGAGTTCGAATATTTGTTCGGAGTCTCGGATGGGATCCCGGACATCACGAGGAGTTCCGGAATGGTCCGGAGAATAAGATTCATATATAGGATGTCATTTTATGTGTTTAAAAATGATCCGGTGCATTTATGGAAGGTTCTAGAAGGTTCTAGAAAAGTCCGGAAGAAAGTCACTTTGGAAGGCGGAGTCCCGAAGGGACTCCACCACCATGGCCGGCCAACCCTAGGGGGTGGAGTCCCAGGTGGACTCCACCTAAGGTGGCCGGCCACCCCCTCCCAAGGGAAGGTGGGAATCCCACCTCTAGTGGGAGTCCTAGCTTGGGTAGGTTTCATGTGATATGGAAGGTTTTGGTTTGGGGTCTTATTCGAAGACTTGTAGACCAACTCTTGGGTGTTCCACCTATATAATGAGGGCCAAGGGGAGGGGGCCGGCCAACACAACAAGCCACAAGCTGGCCGCACCCCTTGAGGCCAGCCACCCCCTCTCCCCAAACCCTAGCCGCCCCACTCCTCCTTCTTCCCCGCACGCTTAGCGAAGCTCCGCCGGGATTCTCCACCGCCACCGACACCACGCCGTCGTGCTGTCGGATTCAAGAGGAGCTACTACTTCCGCTGCCCGCTAGAACGGGGAGGTGGACGTCGTCTTCATCAACAACCGAACGTGTGACCGAGTACGGAGGTGCTGCCCGTTCGTGGCGCCGTGATCAAGATCTTCTACGCGCTTTTGCAAGCGGCAAGTGAACGTCTACCGCAGCAACAAGAGCCTCATCTTGTAGGCTTTGGAATCTCTTCAAGGGTGAGACTCGATAATCCCCTCGTTGCTCCCGTCTTCTAGATTGCATCTTGGCTTGGATTGCGTTCTCGCGGTAGGACATTTTTTGTTTTCTATGCTACGAATCCCATCACTTATGAACTAGGTAGAGACTCGCAGTTGGTGGCTACCTACTCTAACATGTATTTCTAAGGGTCATTTCTAAACTCTCCTATCGTATTTGGTAGCTTATCCATGTCACCATGTTGATAGGCATATGGTTTTCTAAAACATTATCTCATTAATAGCTACATATTTCATGACTCCTATCTAATTTTTTTTCCTAGAGTCTTTCTTAATTTTAGAGCTTTCTCTAAACATCGTCTCTTTGGATTATACCCAACTTCTCTTACAAAGGTTCTTCTCATACTCCACATGTATAATACACCAAAATTTTGCAGTAAGTTTTTGCTAGTTCCTTCCAAGTATGCATCGCTTATTTCGACATAAAAAGCTTCCATGTAGTCGTGCCTCGACCCTATTGGACGACCACTTCCTCCCTAGCCCAGTCTATTCGTCATCTCTATTGCCCCCACATATTCCCACCTTTCTATATCATTGCAAATTTCCAACTATGATTATTTTTTTTCGTACAAGTACTCAAATTGTTTCATCATGATACGAGTACAAGTCGAGTATTTCATTGAGTAACTCTTTACAATTGAATTTGGATCATCTTGGGCTAATATTGATTTCATTAGCATATTTTTTTGCAAATGGGGTGATCCCCGACCTCTGCATCGATTGATGCACACAACCTTTTATCAATAAACTGAATATTCAAAGTTTACAATTCAGGGATCAACGAGGGTCGATAGAAAAATCAACCACCGAAAAATAGAAGATTGCTAAGCAAACTAGGCATCATGTAATCTCTTAATAGGCCGCCAAGTAGCATGGTAGAAAATATCTTGGGCAACCATTCGAAGGTGGTTGCATCCAGAAACCATGCACTCCCGTTGGTCCTCCGGGAGCAAGAAACGCCAAAGCTGGATCCAGTGAACCATAGTGTGGATAACTTGCAAAAAATTAGTAGAGCCTTTCTATTAAAAACAATATCATTTATGCAATTCCAAATTGACCAACATAAAGCCGAAACACCAATACGAATCCTATATTTATCAGTTTTGTCAGTTCCACTAAGCCAATTCCCAAACATATTTGTGACATTGGATGGAGGTGGAATATTATATGCAGCAAAAACCACTCGCCAAGTAAGCCTGGCAAAAGGAAAAGAAATAAACAAATGTTCGACTGATTCCTCAGCGTCACAGAAAGAGCATTTTGTATTTCCATTCCAATTCCTTTTTGCTAGATTATCGCGGGTCAATAGGACTCTCTTGCTAAGGAACCACATAAAGATTTTAATTTTCAGTGGGATTTTTATTTTCCAAAGATATTTACGAAGATATCTTGTATGCCCATTTAATATATCACCATACATAGATTTAACAGAGAATTTCTCTCTGAAGATGTTAAGTCCCAAACAAATTTATCTTGATCTTCATTTAAATTTATCTCCATTAATATTTGGAATAGATGTACCCATTGATCCCATTTATCACCATTCAGTCTTCTCCGAAAACCAATATTTAACGGAGTTGAACTCATAACATTTGCCAGTGTATCATGCTTACGATTGACTATGTTATATAACTGGGGATACTGGGATGCAAGGGTCTGATCACCTAACCACCTATCTTCCCCAAAACGCACTCCTTCTCCGGAGCCTACCTTAAATTTTCCTCTACTAAAAAAACCCCTTTAACTTTCATTAGTCCCTTCCGGAAGGGTGAATCAGTAGGCTTGCTTTCAACTTCAGCCAAGGTTTTCTGCGAAAGGTATTTGTTTTTTAATAATAGTTTCCATAACCCTTCTTCAGAACGAAGTTTAAATAATCATTTACTAAGTAGGCAAGAATTTTTAATCTCAAGGACTTCAATTCCAAGACAACCTTGGTCCTTAGGTCTGCAAATCAGGTTCCACTTAGTTAACCTATTTTTTTTTATTTTCCTCACATTGCCAAAAGAAACGTGATCGGAAAAAATATAATCTCTTCCTTACCCCTTTAGATAAATCAAAGAAGGATAACATAAACATCGGTAAACTAGTAAGAACAGAGTTAATCAATACAAGGCGATCCCCATATGATAACAATTTTTCAGCCCAACACCCTAGTTTTCTCTCAAATCTACCTTCCACGGGATTCCATTCAGAGTTTTTTTAACTTTCTATAATGGATTAGGATTCCCAAATATCTGAAAGGAAAAGAACCAGATTCACAACCAAATAGTTTATACTGCTCCTCTTCCTCTTTGGCCTTACCAAAATAGAAAATCTCACTCTTGTGAAAGTTAATTTTTAGTTCTGACAATTCTTCAAAGAAACGTAATATTAGTTTCATGTTTACAGCTTTCTCAAAGTCATGTTCCATGAAAAGTATTGTGTCATCGGCTTATTACAATATAGAAATTCCTCTGTCAACTAAATGAGGGATAAGGCTTCCTATCTGACCATCCTCCTTCGCTCTTGCTATTAGGATAGCCAATATATCTGCAATAATGTTAAACAACATCGGTGACACCGGGTCACCCTGTCGAAGACCTTTCCTAGTTTGAAAGTAATGACCAATATCATCATTGACCTTGATCCCTACACTTCCTCCCTTCACAAATTTATCGATGAGTTGACACCATTTGGGATCAAAACCTTTCATTCGCATAACTTGTTGAAGGAAAGGCCATTTTACTTTATCATAGGCTTTCTCAAAATCAATTTTAAATATCACTCCATCCAATTTCTTCCGATGAAGTTCATGAATGGTTTCATGTAAGACAACTACTCCTTCAAGAATATATCGTCCTGGCATGAATGCCGACTGTGTAGGACTAATAACTGTTTCAGCAACAGTATTAGCTCTAATAGTAGAAACTTTTGTGAATATTTTAAAACTAACATTGAGAAGGCAGATTGGTCTATACAGCTAGATTTGAACCGCATTCTCCTTCTTAGGAAATAGGGTAATAACACCAAAGTTCAGTTTGAACAACTGTAGTTCCCCTGAATGTAGTTGATTGAACATTGACATTAAATCACCCTTGATTTCCCAGAAGGTTTGGTAGAACTTAGCTGGAAAACCATCAGGTCCTGGAGATTTATTTAACTCCATCTGGAAAATAGCATCCTTGACTTCCTTCTCGGTGAATTCAACAACAAGGATATTATTCTCCTCTTAGGTTAATTGCGGAATATCCTGTGTATACTCCTCACTTAGTGTGAGGGTAGAAGCAGCTGGCTCTCCAAACAGCTTCTTCTAATATTCAGAGATATAAACTTGTAAATTTTCATCACCCACTATGGTTCCTTCCTCTTGTTCTAGTTGAAATATTTTTTCCTTCGGTATTTTTCATTTGCAATTAGATGAAATTTTTTAGTATTATTCCCCCCTTCTTGAATATGTTTTGCCTTGGCTCTTTGTGCTCATTTAGATTCCTCATCTCTAAGAACTTTTGTCAAATCATCATTTGCCTTTCTTAACTTTGATCTCTCATCATCATCTAGAGGAATTGACTCGGCTTTCAAGTCCAATTCATCTACTGATAAAAGCAATTTTTCTTTTTCTTTCTTATATTGTCCGCTTAAACATTTTGCCCAACCTTTAAGAAAACGCCTCAAATGTCTGATTTTATTCTGCCATATGGCAACTGGAGTATTCTCACGAGTCCCAGCCTCCCATTCAGCTCTCACTATCTCATAAAAATTCTCATGTTCCAACCATGATGTTTCAAAAGAAAAGTAAGATTTATTGTCAATATGAGCGTGGTTGCCCGAATCAATTAACAAAGGAGCATGGTCAGAGCCAGTCCTTGTCAAAGCTCTAATTGTGACTAGAGGGAATTTTGTTCCCACTCAACTGTCGAAAAGATACGGTCAAGCTTCTCATATGTTGGATTTCCCTTCAATTAGCCCAGGTAAATTGCCTACCTGAGAGAGCAATCTCTCAAGGTTTAGGCTCTCAATAATGGCATTAAAAACTAAAGGCAAATGTGGCTTGAAATTATCATTATTCTTATCCTCTTTTCTCATCAAAATATTAAAATCACCTCAAATAAGAGAAGCAGTGGATCCCGAATCACCCATCCTGGCAAGTTCGGCTAGGAATTGTGCTTTATGGACATCTTGAGCAGCACCATAGACTGGCACTAATACCCACTCAAATCTATCATGTTTACATTTAACATGTAATTTGACACAAAAATCCCCAGTTTCAACTATACCAACTTGTAGTGATGCATTATTTATTCCAACTAGAATACCTCCAGACCTCCCATTAGGAGGAAGACAAAACCAAGAAAAGTCTAGCCCATTTGCAAAAAATTTAAGAAAAGGTATTAAAAAATTAGATATCCCCGTCTCCAGTAAGGCGATAAAATCCAATTTTTCCTCCCTTAATTGTTCTTTGACAAACAAGTGTTTTGCAACATCACCAAAGCCATCTGAATTCCAGAATAAACCTTTTATTGAACTCATCTTAACTTGAAATTTTGTTTTTAAATCTAGCACTTCTACGAACCCCAGACAAGTCAAAATCTCTCTTCTTACGAGGTTTCTTAAGTTTAATTATAGGCATTAGCAAATCGTCCTGTTCCAAAAAATCTTGCGTCTCCTCTATTATCAAATCTCCAGTAAGACTTGAAAATTTGGAGGTTAGCAAACCACTTTGTCCTTCTTCGTTATGTAAACTAGTCTCAACATTTTTCTTTAAAATTACTAAAGTTCAATTGACATCTACCTCCTTAATAGAAGCTGCAGCTTTTAAAGCTTCCTCTTTATTTTTCCCAAACGAAATGCCTAGACGACTTGCTTTAATCAAAATATCCTCATCGGACAAAGAAGTAATTGAATGTTTAGCTTTTCAATTACCTGGAGAAGTAAAGTCGTGTCTGGAGTTGACATTTTGCATGGCCCTTTCCATCTGAGTAGCATCTGCATTTGGTTGTGCACGAATCATGTCGCTCGCGCGAACAGACAACGAAGGAGCTACAGTACCACCAAAAGCCGCCACTTTATTCGCCAATGGAGTCTTCTTTGTCATCCCTTCAAGGTCAATTGCATTAGCTGTTGGAGTACCTGAAAACTGTCTCGTTACCACGGTTGGTGACGGAGAATTTTCTATACCAAAAACAATGCTAATACCTGTTTTTTTCCTCGAAGCAACAGAATAGTCCATAGTAGTAGTGTCTGCAGACGATCCAGGGCCATTTGCCACACCCGATCCGAGATTCTTCACCACATGTTGGCCGACATCATCTTTGGCGGGCCCCACCAGCGTTAGCTTCCGCTGTGACAGAGCAGGAGAAGCAGGCGGGGCCAGGGGACCTCCGCGGGATTGTTGCCAGGGAGCGCAGCATCCACTCCACACCTGCCAAGTGGAGCAGTGCATGCTGCAGTCTGCCCAGTAGCAGACAACTGCGGCTTGGGATCAGCGTTGGGGTGGTCAGCGGCCAACCGGCGCGCTCCAGCTATCGCCGTGTCTGCCGCACCAGCTGCAGCAGCCGCAGCAGCCGACAACGGGCAGTGAGCAGCAGGCGGCACAGGGGACAGCGGCCACTGCACCCGAGGCGACAACGTGGCTTCCCGAGGCGACAGCGCAGCTGACCGGGCCGTTGCGCCCAATGGTGGCGCGCCACCTGCGGCGTGGCAGCCTGAGGCCTGCAGCTCCTGGCAGCTCCGATCCCGATGCTGCCACCGACCGGATCAGCGCCGATCCCGGTGCAGCAGCATCATAAAATGGTGTGCCAACACTGTTTTTTCCTGTATTAGCATGCGGTATAGAAATTTTATCAAAAAATTGCAATTTTCATCGGGACAAAAAAAAAGAGGATGAACAATGTTGTATTATATGAGCAGGTGCGGAATTATTAGATTGAGAACCTTTGTTCAGCAAAGCCTTATTAAGAGAACCAAACACCATTGGAATCTCAAACTGATGTTGAACTTGGTGGGCAACAACACTCTTAGCATTATTGACCTTATTCACCGTGCCCTGCTAGTTATTAGCATTACGTTGCTGATCATTGTTCGTTGTCCTCTCAATATCCATGTCATTTGCACCATCTACATTATCACCATTTGCTTCATTATTGCCCCCTCCACCATTGCTGTCACCATTGTTGCCCATGTCATTAGTACCAAGTTGAGTGACTGTTACTTGTTCTACCTCAAAACTGAGTTTAAAAAAAACCCTTTGGATAAAAACATCAGTTATCTCTAGAATGAGAGTATGGTCTAAACAACCAATCCGCAGTCTCAACTCCTTGTTCTTTCTAGTGTACCATGCTCACTTCCTTTGTCTTGCCAAAGAGAGTGCCCACCGCCCACAATGACAAGAAATCAGTTCTCACATCAGCTGGTATCCCTCTCACTCGCAGCCAAACCTCAGACAGCATATACAAAGGGTCCTCTAGAGCTGACCAATCCTCAAAGATAAGATCAGGAGGCTCTGTCTGGAACAGGGTAAGTGCGGAAAGCTTTCATCCTCTGAGCTTCAGACTTATTTGGAAATTTGATCCTAAACACATTATTTTGAAAATTATAGATCTTCCATTGGAAATTCTCCACAGGTACAATTCTCCTCAAACATTCTGCAATCTCTGGAATAGACATAGGGTCACCTTCAACAGTTACTTTCACAAGCTTCACATTGTCAACCTTTGGTTTGTATGCACCTCCAGTGGGCACCTCAAAGAACATAAGTTGCTCGATTGCATACCCATACATAGTGACAGATGGTTTAGGAGCCTAAAAAAGAGGACATGCACTAGAAATATGATTAGGCGATTCACAAATGTCACAAACTGGCGCAGTACAAGTATCAATTTGATGCCCAGGTTACTTGCATTACTTGCATCGAAAACATGGGTTCTTGTCCTCCTTCTTAGGTTTCTTGGCCTGGTTTGGAACATCACTCTTTGGCACTGTTCAAGCATCCACTTGCATTGGTAAAACCTGCTGCGACCCTGTAGCCACAAACTGAGACTGTTGCACCACCGGGGTGGCAGATTGTGTTGCCGCCGATACTGCATCACCCAAAACCGAAGCAAACAACCCTTCAGCCCCTCCTTTCTATGCTGCTGCAGCCAAAGCGGCAACTACACCTTGCATGGCTTCTTTAATCAAATCAGGACTAATACCGGCTAAATTTGTACCACTTTGAACCCCTGCATCACTGTTACTCCGTCCATTTTTTCTGTACTGATTAAAATTTGATCGACCACCATTGTACACATATCGATTGTTGCCATTAAAGTTGTTTTTTCCATACTGCCTAGGTCGATATTGCTGATTAACTCCGTTACGGTGGTAATTGTTGTAGTTCATACCTCTGTTGAACTGCCCAAATTCAGCTCCGAACTCCGCATTGGAGTACTGCCCGTGCCCATGGTCGCGCGCGTCGCCAGCCGTGCCGCTGGCCTCTCCAACCACGAAGCTCCCTTGCCGGCCAGAGGTGAAACCTCCACCTCGACCAGCATTGAACCCCGATGATCCATTGAAGCCTGCGCCATGTCCGTCGAAGCCTGCGCCACGGCCAGTGCCATGGTGACCGCCGCGATCCCCGCCAGAGCCATGGTGACCGTCGCGATCCATATGATTGTGGTTAGAGTGTGCACCACATAGTGTACTAACATTCTTCACTTGTTTGACCAAGGTTTGCCCAGGGGGGAGGGGGGATATAGCATGCACGGGAGCTATCGCCCAAATAGGTGGTGAATAGAGTGGGTAACTTGTGTTTTTTTTTCCAAACTAAATGATCACAACTTACCCACCACCTCCCCAGCTTTGGTGGTCGATTTCCTAGGTCAACCTTTCGTGATATTGATGGTTTTCCGCCAAGGTGTCGTTGGTGTATGTTCGGAAAGCTGGGAGTAACTAAACATGCACATTTTCAGCAACAAATCTACAATGCCGCCTATGCTTGTTACTAAAATAAAAGAAAATTGAGGAAACCGTATGACATGCACGAGAAATTGTATCATATGTATTGTGGGTCGATGACCCTTGTCACTTTTTTGTTATATCATCAAACCTTTTAGCACCCCTGAGATCAAACCTTGGTTACCCAGGTTGTCATGTATATGTTTAACCTCCACAAACTGTGTCCCTGAATTTAGAAATAATTGGTTAGTACAATGTAACCGAACACTGTTTGATGCAAGTAGCTCTATAACGTAATAATTCAAAATATACTTGTTCCATAATTAATCAAATAACTTATTACTGCATTTGTAGCCTCTAGGGACTGTCAATCTGACGTTTTTCTTAGAGCATTTCGTCTCAGAAGGCCAGCCGGGAAGGCTCAAAGAATGCATGATTGTAGGTTTCTGAGCTGTGATATGGACTAAACAAGAGATCCAGCTCTTACCTTCTGTGCCTATCTACATGTTCGTACTTGGTAAACTTGGTCAGGGTCAACCATGGGTCTTCCGGATGTTCTTTCTGCAAAACCACGTAGTGCCTCTCGTTTTCTCCGAATCACTTGGATCACACTTTCTGCCGAAAAGTGCGATCTGAACAATGCCGCCCGAATAATCACAAAATGAAGTTCAGCGTCCATGTACGGTCAGTGGTCAAGCAAGACAATTCAAAGTCGAAAGAGAAAACATGGGAAAAACAACAAGGCAAACTTTTAGCTAGGACCATCCAACGATAACGATCGAGTCACCAATCCAACATGTTCTCGTAGGGTACAAGCTGGCCGACCATTTAACTAGTTGATGTTCCTCTTCAGATACCTCAATCAGTAGAATTGTTAAGTTAATGCACCTTTACACATACAGTGACTAAAGCTCAGATTAGATGCCAGGTTAACGGTCTCTGACAAGAACATTAGATGCTGTAATCTCCTCACACCTCGGCCCGATTACAGAGCCACCCGGCCACATGTTTGGTATCGATATATAACTCGATCCTTAAATAGATGCATCTATATCTTCTCATGGGAGTGTTCGACTTTGGTTATGAATAATGCGCAATTAATTAGTGCCAACTCATTACCACTATTATAGCTAGTTAGCTTGGAGGTTCCATATGATACTGCCGAAAGTGCACCATCTTTTCAATTAGGTTCCTACTGCATTTGTTCGGTCGGCGATTGCATTTTGTAACCGTCCTTCAGTCACTCCGGACCCTTATATAAGCTCACTCTCACCCTTGGAGTAGATATAACTAGTGACTACTTCGGTATATTAACAGTCCAACCACGCATATGGAGGTTGTCAGCACCGGTGACAAATGCGGAGTCAACAGTAAGAAGAACCCGTCACGCCGCCACCGCCGCGGCGATGTTCTGAAGGGCATTTTGCGTGCCCTTTGCTGTTTCAGCTCTTCAGAGAGAGAGTGAGCCACACTGCATGCCACAGTATGTATTTTGTTTATCATCGTGACGCAAGAGCAACAAGAACAGGCCATGTAATACTCTATGATACTTAATTATGTACTCAAGAACTTCCAAATATTGACTCCACATGTTGAATTCTCGATGGCACTATTTGTGTGGCTTGCGTTCTGTTCGTGCTGATATCCAATTTTCTTATGCGGCGCCTGATGCCACCTACAAGATTAGAAGTAAAAGCAGGGAATATGCCATCGGTGGATCTATCAGTTCATTCTTTTGTCTAATGCTATAGATGCTCAGTGTTTAGGTTACTCATATAAACATCTTTATGAAAAGGCACAAAGCGCTTTCGGTATCAATGAGAGAATAGGCAGATAACTCTGGACAACAAGTTATTAGTTTATTTCGGGGAGTTTTCTTTTTCTTAATAGGAGATTCTAGCAGGAAAATTGCAGAAGAACTTTTGTTGACTACAGAGTCAATTGGGCCGTAGAATTATTGGACGAGGATGCCATGTAATCAGCAGGAACCGAGCTAGCTAGGTAAACATATCAGCCATGCTCGGGCAGGTCCATAACAGTGTTACAGTTACAGGACTGGCCGCCTGGATACCATAAAAAAACAAGTTACAGGCCTGGGGCGCTATTAGGTGGTGGGCGACGTATGGAACGATAGGTGAAACTAAACTAGGAACACAGGGACGTAATTTTTTTTTAAATAACTACCATACACTTGGGAAGTAATAAATGTTTCTAGTCACGAGGTAAACTACCCAGCGTTGGTTAACTAGCGTAACTATGCAAAGATGGCGAAGCCTAGGATAGGCAGTGCCACGCTGCGCGAAGCCAACAACATGCTCCTCGATCCTCATACAACCACAGAACCACTACCCCTCTCTCTCCAGTTCCGTTATAGCAAGAATTCAGTTAAGGGTTTTAGCTCTGCTATTTCTTGATTGAGATCATTTTGAGGTCACTTCTTGTAAGTTCTCAAAAGCAGTCGACACAGTTTTGGACTGTTGGAACGCTTTACTCCAAGGACAAAAAGTCAGATGATGAGTAGGTAGGTCTGTGCTGAAACGGCATGTACAGATACTGGATATGTTGAGACCACCTGAGATGCACGACAGCGGACTGGCTCGTCAGTGCTTATGTTGCAACCGTGGGAGTCAGCTAGACGCTGGTCACGCTGGTCTCCTCAACCTGGTCCTGTGGCTTTTTTCTGTCGACAAGCAACGCATATGATGAACAAAACAATTGTATCGAGTTTCAAAGGCAAGTACAAACACTGTAACAGCAGGCCAGATATATGTAATGTAAAGAGAGATCCCATGTTTAGTGGGTGGTAACATTTCTTTTCCTCCGAAAGGGGCACCGATCCATGTCCTAGTAAGTACTACAGAGCTATTTCTCTGCTTTCTAAAGGGCCCAGTCTACGCACATCAGCAGACCATCCATATCTCCTTGTTATATACGGAAGGGAGGGGAGCTCACAGCAGAGCATTAGCAGCAAAATCTCCTTGTCCTAGTAATGGTGTGTGCATGTCTACTACCTATGTAGCATCAGAAACCTATACGCCGGTTGTTGCATACCGAGGGCATCTGTAAGAAGACCCTACCCTAGAGCGCTCACGAATGTACAGCAGACTATCCCTTTAGCCTTGCACGGCCTCAGCTCTCCGTCGCCTTTGCCGGTGCCTCCATGCGATTTGAATGCGGCTTGCCGCGAGGATCCTCGGTGACTCGTACCTGTTCATGATGATCAATAAATCAGTAAACACAAGAATGGGCCCTTGCATGAGGAAGCTCTCGCACTAAACTTCAGCAAATGCAAAGTCCCCCAACGGTATGAGAGGTTCAAACAGCTGTCGATGCTAACACAAGCTAACACATATTTTGTTCCAAATAAAAGAAATCTTTGCAGGACAGCATATTTGGCAAGATGAAAACCCAACGTGAACATTTTAGTGAATAAGCTAACACAAACTAGCACAAGTTTTTTTTTTCTTTTAAGCAATAGAACATGTTATTAGTTTCTGTAAAACTAGGCATTCAAGCCATCTCAATGTGAATAAAGCACAAACTGAAGTACCTGTTCACGAATTCAACTGCTCATATGAGAGAGGAGGATGGAAGAAAATGAGTAATAGCCGAAACTTAATGGAGAACAATAGTTTCGGGCTATAACTAATGATAGGCTAGATTACTTACCTAATTGCAGCAATCACAGACGGATTACACAAGAACATTGAAAACTCTGATGTAACTTCTTCCAGATCACTTCTCTGTAGTACGAAAGCTTCTACATTTGTTAAACATCTGATGGTACGTATCGACATCCAACGAACGGGATCGACCAGCACCTCCCCAGCATCTGATAAAACAGAAGTTCACATGATGTAATGTAGAGAATATTCAAAAACAAGATCAGTTGATCTGAAGGAAAGACAAATGCAAATTAGGAAACCAGGGAAGATGTGTGCGGACCTCTATTCACTGACGGCTGCTCCAAGTACCACATAAGGAGTTCCTCACCACACACAGCTCCTTTATGTAATTGAAACTTGCTACCATCTTCAGCGATGCTTTCTAATTTTCCCCGAACTATAAAG
This sequence comes from Lolium perenne, assembly GCF_019359855.2. NCBI lineage: Eukaryota > Viridiplantae > Streptophyta > Magnoliopsida > Poales > Poaceae > Lolium > Lolium perenne. The sequence goes on from NC_067250.2 coordinate 37,848,875, forward strand.
ACCACCTTTTCAACTGGACGGCCCTGGCAAATAATGTCGCTTCCAGTAATGTACAAGTTATGCTTTAACTTGTGACAGATAGCATCCCAGATTGGACAGTCCTTGACAGTGAATAAGCGAAACTGTAAATAGACAGACGTCATGTTTATCAAGATAAATCCTATATTTAATGAATGGATGCTCCCAGAGAGCCACCATATTAAGCCACATCATCCGAATGATTTAGACAATTAGATCTACATATTACATTAGGATTAAATAAGGATTAATTCTGTAGATAGCTGCATGCAACATAAAAAAAGGCCCTCCAGCTGGGCACACGTGTCAGAGTTTTAGCAGGACTTATCAGAAAAATATGCACAGGCATAATCTGGCATGTGTGAGTGTGACAGACATATTTGTTACAACCGAACTCTTATAGAAAGATAACACCGCATGTAAAACATGCAAATTTGTGTTCATACAAACAAGTACTTCCTCCGTTCGTATTTAATTGACTTTAGTTGAAAGCATCGACAGTTCATTTTCTTCTCTCCCTCGCGTCGATTAAAACCGAACCGAGGGAGTAACTACCAACATGCATGATCAAAACTTTGATCCTACATTTCTCCAAGTAAACCATCTAGAAAACTGACGTATCTTTTATTAGCCATGGTGGTAATCAGCGCAGACAATAATGAGAGGGTCAAAAGATAGATTTTTCCATTTGTAGGTAGGGTAGTTAAGAGTTTTTTAGGAGCAATGAAACGCTGATTTCAAAAGAACATGGCTCCGAGCTACATTATTACGTATCTGTCTATCATGTAGTGTGCAGGTATATGATCAAGTAAAGTATGAGAACAAGATGCCGATAAGAAAGATAAGCCTAAACATAAGTATTCCAATTATCGGGGTATAGATATCCATCTCTGAAGTAAGATTTCATGTGTCTAAATAAAGACAAACCAACGGTCAAGAATACATTTTGTAGCCTGTGTCAGTATCCAGAATTCCATTTCTTTAACACCACTAGAAGGAGAACAAATCATTTTTCAAATGTATCTTGCTTCAACTTGACTAAATTAATTCTTGTTTACTACAAAATAGCCAGTCCATGCCTTTGCCCATGCTGGTTGATGACTAGAACTATTATAAAAAATATTCAATGTTTGGGACAGAAATTAACAATGCATCCATCCATTGTCACCTAAATGAAGATGGAAAGGGAGGAAGGCAAGTAATTGCAGAGATGTTAAAGAAGAACCTTGTCAAGGAACCTGAAGAAATGGTGCTGTATATCCCTTTGAATATCTTCTGGTAAATTACTCAATATCTCTTCTTCATTCACTCCTCTCGTAGCCACCCAACTGAATCTTTCTGCTTGTCTAACCCTCCTGCAGGTTCATGAAAAATTAAGCGCCCTCACCTTCAACATTTATCTCCTATAACACGTGTTCATCCATCCTCTTCCAAAACTATCTCACATCCTAATTCTTATTTCAAACCCTAAAATGACATATTTGTGGAGTGGCGTATTTATTACTAAACGTAGATTGACAAATAATTCTCATGTATCTTATTTAAATTGGTGACCATTCATTTGGTCCAAATTTAGTATTGCGTGGCATATAACTGAACAGTATATACAATACTATTTATGATTTGATGGCTACACATATAAATTGGAAAGTGAATCCTAAGTATTATACCCGAGGTAGAGGTTTAAAATAAAGACCTAGGGAGAACTACTATTCCTTGTTCTTTCTGCAATAGATCTTATTGTGCCTTATGGGTGGGGTTATAGTACTAGTATTTTTGCTTGCTCATTTAATGGAAAACATGGAAACAAAAGTTGGTCTCTCAGTTATTTGATTCGTGAAATATAGAACCTTCTCAAATCTTCTGGGAGTTGCCTGTGTCCCATCCATTGTTCAACATCATGCCTCCTAAGTTGCATGTCCAGTCTCCTGTGAGCAAGGAAATAGATGAAGGTGACTAGTGCACCACGGTACATGCTCATTGTAGTGCAAATCTTTTAGCTAGTTGTCTTTCTATGAAGTCACCATGCACAAGATTGAGATGCTACCATGTCATACCAGTGTGTCGGTTCATAAGGTTTCTGTTCAGAACGAAACAATCATGCCCCTAGTTAAGCCAGACAATACTAGGATTTGAGGTTGGGTAACTTGCAACCCCATCGTAGCATCACTTACTACTATAACACTAACCTAATCATACTGCACATCAATTGATGCATCTAATGCTAGCTCACTTTCTATTTGATAACAACTGGAAAACTCCATATATTAGGTTCTCTGGTGATAATATAGTTATGCGATCATGATCCCTAACCCAACCCCCCTGCAATCCTTAAAACAACACCAACCCAACCTATATGCACAAACCATTCAAAATTATCTTATAGGCTTAAGCATTTAAGTCTAAGCTATTTAGGCCAATGGATTAGTTTTGCAATGGGAAAAAAAACCGGTGCCATGTGATGAATAAAATTGCAACACAACTGCTAACCTTTTCCCAAGAGATTGTAGAAAGTTCTGCATGTTCCCAATAAGTAATGCAAAAAGCAACAACCCCAGTACAATAATAGCCTTGGTGAATAGAACCTCCCATACGAAGTAACTTGGGACCAAATTGCCAGCTAAAGTACTTATTTGCTGCAGTCAAATAATTGAAGATAAGCCAAAAACGTCATATAGTTAGGACAGTAACTGTACAAGTCAAGAGTCAGAATACTGAAACATAAGAGAACATCAGTGTTTGTGTAGAAAAATGTATAGACTGGTACAGTTGAAGATTTTGCCTGCTTGCTATTACAGCAGGAGACAACTTTGGGCTAACCATGTAAACAGAGAGCAAGTTACCTGAAACCCCCAAAATAATGAATACACATAGCGGTTAATGGCGGGTTCTGCAGTTAGCAGCACAACTTGCTCATAGATCCCATACTTATAAGAACCACTTGTAGTATCAAAACAGCCTTGTGTCATTGAGTGGCTGAACCAGTGGTGCCTCTTTTCTCTAACATGTTCACTAATGCCATATCCACAATCTGTGAACTCGGCACAGGATGTCATATTCAGTGCAACACAAGCATTCTGTAGACACTGATTAACGTTCTGCAATAAAATGTGGAAGGAAACAAGTTAGCATAACTGATACTTTGGGTAATATTTAAGAGGATTGGGGCATCAAGATATTAATGATCAAAGAACAAAATGAGCAAGAAAGTACTCAGGTTGCAACATGTTCAATGTGAAGAAGAAACAAGTCTCCACATTGAAGATAATAAGCAAGCTCAAAAATTCAAAACTCATATATACTTATCATATGTGCAAGCATGCCCCTGAGCATATAATAAGCATAATATATTTTGTAATCCCTTTACTTATTTAATTAAGGAAATTAGCGTTCCAGAGGATTTCGTAACCTCATTTACGGAAATCCCATAGAATTCCAGAGGATGTATAATGTATTGCACATATAGTTATGTTAACTTCCTGAATTACAGTACCAAAGTCATTTCCAATGTCAGGAACTAAATAAGACAAGTCGGCAGTATAATTACATGAGCAGTGCAAGACCGTGGTTGCCTTTTTTGGTTCTCGGTACCAGGGACACACCTAATACTTCCTTTTTCCATGTTTACATAGCTTTATGTGTACTAAATCGAAATTATGTTAATATTTCTGGAATATTGCACTCTGAACTTTTAATTTTTCACTATTTAGGTTGCTGAATCCCCCCTGGGGGGCAATCAATTTTACTAACATAATTGATATACAGTTCGCTATTTCATCATTGTCTTTCTATAAGAAAAAAAAGGAAGCATTTTACCTTCGATACGAAGAAAAATACAGCATGAACAATTCAGGGAAGCAGTAGGTGTGCCTAAACAAAAGCTCTATTTTATGATGATGATTACATAGTGCATTACATCTTATTATAGTAAAACTCAAACACATCAAGGAAACCTGACCATATATTTTTATAAATTCATCAACTCATTTCTTTTCACTAGCGAGAATGAAATTATTAATATGGCTATCAATATTCCACGGGATTAATGTACACAAAGAGACTGACCTGTAGCCCAAAGTGGTACCAACATGAACCAACAACATGCCCAGCCAAAACAAATATTAGAAGATTAATCACAAAGTTAGCCCATGCGGATTCAAAAATGAATCCATTAGCAGATTGGCCACCAAGCAATGGCACAAATCTGAAGATTCGTGGGGCATACTGAAGAATAACTATGGCACGCAACAAATTCTTCACGTAGTTTGCACTGGATAACCCAACGTACTTAGGGATAACTCTCATTACAATCACCTGCATGACAGAGGAAAAAAGTGTCAAATGTTGGCAACATATATAAGTATTCTAAAAAATGTGATTCTATGCTAACAACATATTTAACCAATGAGATCGTAAAAGCTTGCTGGTTTTCTAACTTCAACAAGATAAGTTCGTAAAACGTATCTGTATATACATTTCTTGGCATGGGCCCTTACTCTCTTCCAATGGACCAAAGGGCGACATATGTCATGTACAGGTGTAGGGAGACAAGCAAAGCAGACTTTATAAAGAGACCAAACACACAATTAATACAATATCTGACACAGCTATGCTAGACAAAACTGCATTATATTCTGTAGTGCTCATTGGACACTAAATCTAAAAGTTCTCAAATTGTAGTGTTAGAAGCCTCTGAATGCTTTGCGATCCCAATTCGAAGAATACTCATATTTACTTATGACAAATTAGCTAAAGACCTGGGATCTAGTTACCAGGACCAAACATGAACAGCTAAGAGTGAAAAGCTTCCTTGGAAATTGTAAAAAGAAAATTTGGAGAACAGAAAGGGTGATTTGTCCCCCAAAACAACACAATCTAGTACAGACTCTTAAGAATTCAACAGTCCCCTCAATATGGGCATGATGCAACAATCATGCCCATCTTCAGACATACTGGGCATGGTTGTTTTCTTCACACATATTGCAGCAACCATGCCCATCTTGAAAAGCTTTTGCATCAAGTAAGACTCTTCTTGTTTCAAATCACTAGGTGAGATCTTCATGCAAATTTTCTAGTTTATTTATAGTGCTTTAGGATTAATTATTTCTGGAATCTTGTTAGGCTAAAAACTTTTTTTCGAGAAAACGCAAAGGACTCTTTGCTCTTATAAACCCTAATACTAAATTACTAACACTCCACAAGAAATAAAGAATGTTAATAACTTGAAGGAATATTTTTGGAGGAAAGTATGGACAATGGTTTTTCTACGTAATAAAATAAACTGTCTGGTCGCATTATTCAAAAGACAACTTAATTCACATCCTTATATAAGAAACTTATATTCAAGCCAACAAAACATACAGTACCTGAGGGAGTGGAAGCAAAACAAAAAAGTCGACTATGAAAGCACTGCGAAGATAGTGGATACAAATTTTGCCAGGCTCATCAACTAAATCTCCAGACCCAACTACTCTTGACTCCGGATCTATGTAGGCCATCCTGAACTGCAAAAGAAATTCATCTCATGCATGTTGATCCATATTCCTTTTTTGACAAAAATCTCAAAGTTCTGAAGATAGTTTATGACAAGGTAGAGCTTAGTTAGGCCCAGGATGGGCTCAGGCCCCTCATTCTAAATGGGAATCTCAGAATTAAGTATCAAGGTGTAAAAAAATTTAGTAAACAGGCCCTGTATAAGCTTCTCCACAAGCATTAAGCAAACATAAATACAAATATCCATCAATAATAAAACAACCTGTGCTATAACAGAACAAAAACAAGCTCAAACAGAACAAGTGCTCATGCTGTAGACAGTAGAACAACGTAAAACACTACCAAAGGCTAATGACAATAATTGCTTTAGAACTGGAAAGGAGAGTATAATCAGTAAATCAAGGCAAAGTTCAGCTAATTACTAGACTTATGCTTAATAAGGTAGATCAAACGTTTGTGTATTTAACTCTTATCTGCATTAAAATATATCAAGCTAACAAAGAAGGACAGCCATCTCTTTTATGTGGTCATGTTTCACTAATAAAATAGCAGGCTGTTAGACACCTTTCGTTCAGACAGTTCTTGGCTCGCTGTAACTCTCCTTTTTCTCTAAAATCGGCGAAAAGAGTGTGGCAAGAAACTAAACAGTCCCTAAAAATGGGAGAACCTTTATATCGTGATGCACTGATTGCAACCTTTCAGGCACAATTTATAGGCAGAAACTTTATGCTAATACTCTGTAAATATGAGAAAATTGCATAAAAGGATGACACCCTAGGTCCCTCGCAAGAATTCTGGTCATCAATTAGAAGTCAATTGTGATGTATCAATAGAAGTGAATTGCCAAGTTAAGAAAATTCGCAGAGCTTAATAGTAACTTATTTAGTAAAGAGTAAATTCCAATGTGGACCATGCAGTTATTATAACCAGACTTGAGACTTCCACCACATTACACTGGATTTTAAACCACAAAATCCTGATTTGACGCTGGTTCAGCCTGTCAGTGGATTTTTTCCCATTGTTAAATGTGGCAACTCTTCATAATAAAAAGCATGGGAAACACTCAACAAACACGTGGAACTTACAAAAGGTGATTGTTTCCATGGCCTGAAACCTATTCACGGAAACTATTTCTTACTGCAGGAGAACTGCATATTCATTTCGGAGACAACGAAGAACATAAATTGAACCAACTATGTGACAATACATCACCTGGAGTAGCATGTGAAGAAAATAAACTGCATCTGTCAAAGTTCTTGCGGCAATTAATGCTTCCCCAAACTGCCAGTTGAATACTATGCACTTGTTATCCTGCACCACAAGAAACAAACATGCACAGTTATAGTTAACTTTGCTGTTCGGTCAAGGCTATCGAGTTCAGAATTCAGAAAGTAGCAATCCTGATTAACAAATAGTTATAGTTACATTGACAAGAAACAAACATAAGGTATTTACTTTGACAAGAGATTTAATATTCAGCTGTAAAGTCAGATATTGTAACTTTATGTAGCAAAAGAACCAAAGGAACAATTCGCAGGATGTTAAATATATCAAAATATTGAAAACTACCTTGTCTCATATATTGAGTACTTTCAAGAATATGTACAGTAAATAAACTCTTGTCATTCCAGGTATGGCACAAGCTCGCAAGCCCAGCCTGTAACTACTGGTCATGATACTAACTAAACACTCAAACATGGGCACTAATTTTGTTAGAGGATGGAGGTTGTTTCCAGCCATCCATGATCTACAAAAACGGTTGCAGGTGCCCACCTGCCAATAATATATGGTTTAGCTTTTGCTTTATTGAAGTCAACAAAAAAGGCATCTGACAATTGTAAGGAAAGCAGCAAATTTTGGTAAAGCTCAAAGACCATCTTGTGGGACCAAACTTAGAGGATAAGTGGCCTATAAACAGTGTGGATGCCATAGAGATACTGTGGACATTAACAGCGATCAGAACTTAGAGAAAAAGATATAAACTTACCTTATCCATGGACAGTAGGAAGAAAAAGAGCGGGTCGATGAAAATGGCAATTAAGCATGATATAGCAAAAAACTTATTCCATCGACGAACAGCCTTAGAATGTGGGTTCATAACTGGAATGTATGGAAAGGACGACCAAATTCTCCTCATCCATCCACCATCCTGGCCATACAGAACATTGTCAAACTTCAAGATAAGGGAAAATATATTAAAACCACTGTCGTCAAGAAAATCAAAGAAATAAAGCTGCAGCAAAAAATTTAAGTAAGAAATAATGGCAAGATATCTATACTTCTATAGCCCAGGAATATGTAGCAGATGTCACTACTAACAAAATAAATGCACATTGCATATGCACAAGATAAGTACGGTCCACAGTTTTGTGTTGTTCAAAAGTACATAAACACCTCCTAGAGTTAATGAACTCTGCGGCAAATGAAATATACGCTGTGCCCTTGTAATTTTCTTCTGTGAAATCTTTAAACAAAGCAAACAAGACAATTTGGTCTAGATGGCAATTTCGTAAACCTCTATATCAAAACCATCTGACCAAGCAGCCTTATTATGCTCCATTTGAGAAATATATAACCCTAATATCTTTTAAAACAAAAGGAGCTCGCAGGCTCCAGCTTATCTCTATCCAGACCATCACAAGGTAAATGAATGTGCAAGCAGATAGGAATGATCTTGTTCAAGATTGAAATGTCACCTTATCATCAAAGAGAGCTGGCCTTCTTTGGAGATGCATTTTGTTCTTTGGACAATCTAAGCAATCAGGATCATCGCATTGCCCCAGTGATCCAGAAATCATCAGCTTTTGGTGCTTGGGAGCCTGCCCAGTGGACACAAGAGGAGCATCCCTCTGAACGATCACAGGAGAACTGCATCTGAAGGGGTCTTCGGGAGATTTTATAATATACCACGTTTTACTTCGTTTCTTTACTATTTACCACACATTACTTGGCTATTTATTATTTACCACATATTAGATTAATTTCTTTATAATTTGCCATATTTCTCCTTTTACGAAACTATTCATTTTTTTAACACGAAAATACATAGTGAAATACACTGCATGTACGTCTTTGGCTGGAACGAACCTAGCTGGACATAATCGATCAACCAAACGTCTGGCCAGTGCTATTCCCCATTCTCACTTATCCGCGTCCAGTGAGTTCAGCTCAATCCACTAGCACATAGGCGAGGGACATCCAGGATCCACGCCGGCCGGCCGGCCGCCTTGTCGACTGGCCGAGCCCCGGCGAGCTTGGCAAGGGTAGGTGCGAGGGAGCCAAGGCAGGGGATGCAGGTCAGGAAGCAGGCGCCGCTCGCCATGGTCAGGAGCTCGGCCTCCGCCACGACCGCTTGAAGCCTTGAACCATGCCGCCAGAAGCTTCGCCAGCGCGTCAGCAGTTTCGTTGAGGTCTCCCCCATAGATTGCCGGCCGGAGTACGGAGCCGGAGCACCAGAATTGACGACAAGGACGACGTCCACGACGCACGGACGCCACGGCCACCGCGCGAGTTCTTCTTCCTCTCTGGCGTCGCCTTCGTCCTCGAGCCGTCCGCCTTCGGCAACAGCCCCGCGGTGAGCATCCGCAGCGTTCCCGGCTCTTCCCCGGTCTTCTCCGTCGATTTAGCCGTGTATTGGTGAGCAGACAGCTCCTCTCGCTGGATGAATACACGGAAATTTTCGAAACGGTTGCTTGCTAAATCCACCAATACGCTGAAACATAGCAGATCGAATTCCCCAAACATTTCGAAATCAAACAGGGCAAATGGGGAAACCCCATTAATTCGCCCAAACATTTCGAAATCGAACACCCAAAATCAGCGAGGCCGAGCGCATCACCTGGTCCACCCGCGGCGGTACCACGGTGCGGAAGATGAGAGCTCTTGGCACAGAATTTCGCAGGAATTAATATGAGAATCGCTGAAGAAAAACCGTCCGAAATCGAAACCCTCGCCGTCTCCACCCTGCCCGCTGGATGAAGGCGCCCCAGAAATTCGAAATGGCTGCGCGGTAAACCCTCCTAAAATCTCCCACCACTAAAACAACCGCAAAATCCCAGCGGGAAGCACTTCACGGACCATAATCCGAGCATACAGAAACGGGGGAGAAATCGCCTCTCCGACTAGTCGCTTAACCAGCGACTTGGACTCGTAGTACGGCGCAGAAAGCCAGAAACCCTCGGAACAAAAACGGGGCGAGTTGGGGGGAATACATCACCTGGCGACCCCGCCGCGATACCAAAGGAGAGGAAGATGAGAGCGCCGCCGAGAGGAGCTCGCTCGCCTCTCGCCTCTCGCTCCTTGCTTCGCGCCGCTGGCGAGCAAGGCGCAGCGGAGGAGAGGACCAGCGCCTCGCTCCGCCGGACTCGGAGCCAGGACTGGAATGGAGAATGGTTGGGTTCGGAGAAAGCTTCACCTAAAAGGCTAAGCTGCGAGTGGCAGCAGGCCGCAGCGCCCTGGAATTCAGCCCGCAAACTTACGGTAGCGCGATGGAAATAATTGGGCCTTTCGGGCTTCAGGCCGGCCCGCCCGCAGAATGGTCCCGCTCAATCCCCACGTTATAAACCAAGGCGAACCCTATATGCCGACCTCGTTGGCCCATTTCGCGATTTACTTTTTTCTGTTTTCTGGTTTCTTTTTCCTGTTTTTTTTTTCTTTCTTAATTTTTTAAAAAATCTTCAAAAATCAAAATCTTCAAAACTGAAAAAAAAAATTAACTTTTTAAAAAATGTTTGGAATTATTTAACTTTAAAATCTTCAATTTTTAAAAAATATTTAAATTTGAAATCGTTCAAACTTAAAAATCGTTCAAATTTAAAAGAGGAGCTCCCATAGACGAATCCTATATGCGGACCATGTAGGTACCTACCGCACGCGGTATGGACCGGTCCGGTTAGGCAAATTTTTTCCTATTTCTTTCCTTTTTCCTTTTCTATTATGTTTCTTTTTTGTTTCTTTTTTTCGTTTTCTCTTTTCTATGTTTCTTTTTTTTGTTTTCTGGTTTTATATTTTATGTTTAAAAAATAATCTTCAAAAATTTTCAAAATTGCTTTTCTAAAAGCATCCATATTAGAAAAATGATCAAGAAAAATGTTTAAAATTTGAAAATTATTTAAATTTTAAAAAATATAAATCTAAATTTTTTTGAATATTAAATTGTTCAAATTAAAAAATAGATTAACAAAATTTCCACTTTAAAAAAATTATATTGAAAAAATTGTTGAAAATTGAAAATTGTTCAGATTTGAAGATTTTACACATTTTGAAAAGTTAAGATTTCAAAAAAAAATGAAATTTGAAAATTATTCAAAACATTCAGATTCAAAAATGTGTAGATTTCAAAATTGTTCAACTTTTGAGAAATGTTCAGATTCAAAAAGCGAACGTAATTGTGTCTACTATTGAGCAAGTAAGTATGACTTGTTATCCCTTTTAACTGCCATTGCTTTGCATTTTTGAGTTCTCTGCTATATTGAACTCGATGTTTGATGTAGGGGCGATGCGCTTCGAACAGAGCTCCACGTATCCGATGAAGACGCGGGTCTAGGTAACTTTGTCATTGCCAAGGTCACTAACCCACTAGCAACCACCACGGAATCATCTAGGCCCAATGACTTCGAGGAGATCCCCCAAGCCCTGGCCGAGAAGAAGGCCAAAAGGTCAGGTGCCCTTAAGGGCATCCACATATCTTATGCTCCATCATCCCCTCCCAGGGACCACGTAAGCTTCCTTGATTGCTTCTTTTCTTCTGTATCTCTTGGATTTCCTTTTGAACCTTCTGTTCTTATTGTTTGCGTAGCAGTTCACCCAAGAGACGCTTGATGTGGCCACCCGTTTTATCGGGTTGGAGGCCGAAAATAAGCAGCTTCGCCCAAACTACGAGTTCGAGCACTCTCGGGTAAATGCCATGGCCGACAAGCTCAAGGCTGCCGAGGAAGCACTTGAGGAGGTCAAGGCATCCCTGGCGGCTGCCGAGAAGCGTTTGGAGGACGAGAAATCTACGCGGAAAACCCGTGAAGGGTACATCCGCCAGCTCTCAACATTTCTCTTCTTAGTAAGTACTCTTGTTCTTCTTGTGATTTCATCTTCGATTCCTTTCTTGTCTTTAACGTGATTCAACTCTTTTAGAGCGCACTGATCATCCGACAATGCTTCTTGACGAAGAGAAGGTTGACCCGACGCTTGATGCTCTCAAGTTGCTGGAGGGCAACAACATCTATGGTCGCAATGTGATCAACAACTTCCGCAAGGTCGTTGCTCGATTGCACGGCCATGTCTTCCCCACCGAGAAGCTGGCCGAAGACTAAGATCTTCTTGAGCTCGTCTGCAAATTTGATGCTCCCGTCGCTCGCAACGGCAGTCGAGTGTGGAAGTGGCGATGGCGACGCTGATGGCGCACGGCGAGCCAGTAAACTGGAAGAAGTTGAGCTCCTCGTACCCGAAGGATGCTGCTGGCAAGAGGGTGATCCTTCAGGACTATCTCCTCGAAGCTTAGAAGTACTCTGGTGCTTTTGTTGCCATGATGCAGCCGACGCGGGGGGGGGGGGGCTTCCTCATCTGGTGGTCCTCCTCCTTCAACTGGAACCCCCACACCCAAGGTGCCATAGATTACCTTTGGCTTTCTAGGTTTTCTTTTGTTTCTACCTTGTAATGACTATAGTCGTATGTACGGCGCTCCAGACTATTATTCATGCAATATAAATATCGTTGTCTTGAACGAGTATTTCTGTTGATTTGCTTCCTTCCCGATACTTTCTTAGAGTTGTTATGTTGATCCCTTTGCTTCTTCTATCAACCTTACCTTTTGCAATCCCTCGTTAGCGCCGGAAGTACATCTTGACTCTAGGGTTTATGCTCCACAATCCGAGGCACCAGATTACTTTGCTTTGGATGAACAAAATCTCCGCGTCCAATAACTTCAGGGTGAGGTGTCATATTTGAAGAAATAGCTATTGGTTGCTCTAGGGAAATCAAATCATGTTGTCGACTGTGACAAGAAACTCCAGGATGCGACGAGGGAAGTGGTGCGGCTTGCCAAACGTGAAGAGTATTTGCTTGACCTGCTCTCAAGGGCGAGTGATGACTTAACATGTAAGTGAAACAGAGGGCCCCCCGAGTGCTTTTATTCTGTATCTTCTTGACGTGACTTGTCCTTGTAGGTGTGTTCTTGAATCCAGAAGCGGAGAATTTTCGCGTTGAAGAGCGGGTGCAGACGTTGACATAGCTGGGGACGTCGCACAACGTTAACTTCTGGTCCAATCGTCGCCGAACCACCACCATGGTATACTTCAAGACCGAGCATCTGTAGTGAACGAGTACTTGGAATACTATCGGTCTGCTCTCCAAATGTTCTACATTACCATGTTTCCTCGAAACTCTTCAATCCAAGGTTTGGATGCTCTGCTGTGAAATTTTTCCCACGCCGAAGATATTCGGCGCTTCGTACGCATCCAACTTGTTACGGGTGTGAAGTTTGCTCTTTCTTGGGTACTTTTTCATAATTCAAGGCTTGACTTGGATGCCCTTTCTCGAGGTCTCCCGTCTCGCCGGGACCCGTGGGATCCTCGTATGGACAAGTTTTACGAGAAGACTCGTGAACCAGCTCTACGAATTGTGCGGAAGCTGTTGGAGATAGATGGTGAATATTTCACCAGCTTCCGCTATGCCGATGACGATGCTGTAGAAGCTCCTGCGCAATAACTACGATTGCGTATCTTGTAATGTATAATGTAACCTTATGAACAAAAAATGGTTCCATATAACTTTTCGTCGATGTGTGAGGCCTTTTCGTCTTTTATATCGATGTCTTTTTTCTTAAATCGATGTTTACTACTCGGGCCAAGACCCTCTTAAAAAGTATTTCCAGGCCTCGAGTCGTTCGAGTGTGTTTATTAAACAAGCATTGAATCGAAGCCCCCGAGTATCGGGTGTAAATCAATAGAAATAACTAAAACAAGATGAGAGAATTTATCTTTATTAACCCCGAAATATGGACGTACAGTATGATCGGTTGGATGCAACCGAAGGCACATAGGGCGACGAACTCGATAGTATGGCTAAGAAGCCTTATTTATAAGTAATCCTAAACTGTTCGGCTCAGAAGCCTGGACGTGGGCCTTATTCTTGAATACAAAAGCTAGGTACTTAAAAGTAGAAGCAACGTAGATGTTGGACGTTTCCAGCGCTAGTGTAGGAACTCAACGAGCACGCTTTCCTATGCAACATTGGGACTTGTGGTCATGGACACTGCATGCGTTGAATCGGAAGGGTTGATCTGTACTTTCTTGTCCTTGTCTACATCGAACGCTGGATCAGGTAAAGCCCGACGTACGTCTGGTGATACCTCATGATCGACTGCGCGCTGGACTTGGAGGAGCTCTGCGTGCGTCCTGAAGGTTTTTAATATCTTGTGGAACTCCTTGTCGCAAGCGTCGGAGCGAGCGAGGTTTCCCTTAACGGTGATGACTCCGTTAGGTCCTAGCATCTTCAATAGGAGGTACGTGTGGTGAGAGACTGCCATGAACCGAGAATATGCAGGACTTCCTAGTATGGCGTGATATTGTGATGGAAAATCCACGACTTCGAACTCTAGCTTATCTCTTCTGAAGTTTACCCTGGCCCCGAAGACCATCAAGCCAAATATTTTCCAAAGAAGTTTCTGGTTTTCCCGGAATTACTCCGTGGAACGCATCATCCGAGGGCGTAAGATTGGTGAGGGAGATGTTCACTGCTTGCAATGTTTTGGCGTAGATCAGATTGAGGGCGCTCTCTGCATCAAGGAACACTTAACTGCAGTCATACCAGCGATATAAGAGTCAAGTACCAGGGGTGAGTGGCCTGGTCGAGGAATTTTTTAAGGATGATCCTCCCTGCCAAACCCGATGTACTGATCGGACCAGTCGAGATACTCTCGCGTGGACAATGGCACCTGGATCGCGAGGTTGACTTATCGGGTGATTGTCTTCTGCTGCCTATTGGGTGGCCTGCTCTTCTGGATCATGTTGACTGCTCCTCTGGAATCGGTGTATCCATTTGGTAGGTTGCAATTATTTGTCGGTGCTGCTTGTATCGCCAACAACGGATTTTGTGGAGGTAGTGGTTGCGGAGGGGGTGCGCTGAAAGCAACTGACCCAGGCGCACCAGTAAAACCTTGCCTGGGAGCATTTTGATTTGATCTTCCGAAGACTAGGAGCATCCGCTGAAAAGTCCTGCAGTCCTTCAACAAATGATTTGACTGCCTGCGTCCTTCATCGTCGATGTAATAGTCCATAGTGCACAGTGCCCAGTGCGTTAAGTATTTTCTCCTCTGTCATCTCAGGCTGCGGCTGGAACCTCGGCCTGGGCTTATATGCCCGCCTGCTGGAACTTGGCTCGTCTCGATTGCCACCTCGATATTCGTTGTTGCAGTAATCATCTCTTCTATCGTCTTTGCTTGAGAAGCCAGCTGCGACTTGCGCAGGCTGATCATAGTCGTCGTAGTTTCGTGTCCATCGCCTGCGATCGTTTCCACGCCTTGCTCGATCTTCTTCGTGACCTTGCTTGTTTATTGTTGGCTGCATCCTCACCATTACCCCATTTGTTTTCCAAATCCATCAGCTCACCTACTGTCCTTGGTCACGCTCTTCCCAGCTCTTCAACAAAGTAAGTACACTGCAACCCATTGTTAAATGCGTCTATTGCCCGCTCAACGGAGATGTTTGTGGATGAGTTCTTAGTCGCGCTCCACCTCTAAAGGTACGAGCGCGTTGATTCTCCTGATTTTTTCATGCACTTCCGCAACTCTTCGATTGAAGTTGGACGCTTGAAAGTTGACCAAAAGTTTCGGATGAATTGATCGCGCAAGTCGTCCCAGTTCTCTATTGATCCTTCTGGTAACTTCCAAAGCCAAGATCTCACGGATCTACTCAGGAAAAAGCTATAGACTTTGCATTGCGGTAGCATTGGTGCCTCCATGTACTTTGATGGTCTGTAGGTAGTCATCTAGCCATGCTTCAGGTTCTTGGACCCCTTCATACTTTATCTTGTCCGTAGGGAGCTTGAATCCCTTTGGAGTATCAGTCTTACGAAGACGTCGAGAGAAACATATGGCTCCACTCAACTCATTATTGTCTTCGTCTTTGTAATCATCATCGTACTCGTCTTCATCATATCTTCGTCGACTTCCCTGCTCGAAGCGAGCCTTGTCGATTCTGCTTTGTGTGATGTCGTTCCTGGCATCACCCTGGTTTCTGGCGGTTGCTCGAGGTTGTCGCGGAGATCTCGATCACCGGGGTTCCACATCTTGTCGAGAACTATTGTGACAGCCTGCTGGTGCTACCTCATGCTTAGGAGCGTTCGGCGTTGCCACTTCCAGTCGGGTGGGGTTGTTTGTTGCTACTGCCTCGTGCCCCGCAGTGTTACTTTGACCTGGTGGTCCTTCCTGCCGAGGACTTTCGTGACAGCGTGGGGTATTCTTGAGATGTTGCCTGACAACGTTTAGACCTACGATCAAGCTAGGTTTCGTGCACCTGTGCTCGCGGACCATCTTCTGGTTGTGTTGTCATCATAAACGTTTGAGCTGCCACGATTGCTGCTTACAGCGTTGTCGGGTACATGTTTCCTCTTGAGTCAAAAGTCATGAACGGTGCGTCGAGATATCTAGTCATCCATCCTCGTTCGTCTTCTGGTATCCTGTTCAACCAAGATGAAGTTCATCGATTGCGATTTCCCGCTGCTGCTCCTACGGCTCCTACGGCTCCTGCTCCCACAGTTCCGTGTCCTGTAGAGCTCAGCTCTCCGCGCCGACGGCTAGACGCATCGGCTCTTCCTTCCTCGCATCAAGTTCTTATCTCGGCCTCCTTAGTTCACATGTTTCCCTGTAAAGCAAGTACATGTACACCAGGAGTTCTTCTTGGGTTGCATCCTCATCCAAGAAACCTCCACATGCGATAGCAGCTTTTGCCTTGTCCCATGCTTCGCGTGAGAGATCTACTAGAGGCCTTCCGCACCCGCGCGTCACATTGGCGTGTGGACTATCGGTTGCACCTCCGTTGGTTCCGTTGCCGACGTTGGCTCCGCCATCAGTGTTTGCTCCGTTAGCATGCTCGGGTGGTGGTGATACATCACAAATGTATCTACCTTTCCAAGCACTTTGTTTATGAATTACTCCGGAATCTCACCATACTTGGATAAAAACTGCTGAATATGATGTTGTTTTTAGCAAAGTCTCCTTTTTGTCAAGTTTTCACATGAAATAAAATCGAGAAAAAATGCCACTGAAGTTTTTCACCAAAAGAAGGGACCTGGAGCTTTGGATCATGAGAGGGAAGCCATGATACGTCCAAAACGTATCTACTTTCCCGAACACTTTTGCTATTGTTTTGCCTCTAATTTGTGTATTTTGGATACAACTAACACGGACTAACGCTGTTTTCAGCAGAATTGCCCTGGTGTCTTATTTTTGTGCAGAAAATCAACTTTCAAGAAAACCCCCGGAAATAATTGCAAAGGGCCTATTTTTACAGAAGACACACGGAGCCAGAAGGGCAAGCCTGGGGGAGGCCCACGGCCCCCACACCATAGGCCGGCGGAAAATAGTCTTGATGACCCACAAGTATAGGGGATCGCAACAGTCTTCGAGGGAAGTAAAACCCTATTTATTGATTCGACACAAGGGGAGCCAAAGAATATTTGTAAGCCTTAACAGCGGAGTTGTCAATTCAGCTGCACCTGGAAATAGACTTGCTCGCAAGAGTTTATCAGTAGCAACAGTTTTATAGCAGTAGCAGTACTGAAATATAAGCAGCAGTGTAACAAAGACAACAATATTGATTATAGTAAACAGCAGGATTAAAATACTGTAGGCACAGGGATGGATGAACGGGCGCTGCATGGATAAGAGAACTCATGTAACAATCAAGGCAGGGCATTTGCAGATAGTAATAAAACGGTATCCAAGTACTAAACAACCATAGGCATGTGTTCCGTATATAGTCGTACGTGCTCGCAATGAGAAACTTGCACAACATCTTTTGTCCTACCAGCCGGTGGCAGCCGGGCCTCTAGGGAAACTACTGGTAATTAAGGTACTCCTTTTAATAGAGTACCGGAGCAAAGCATTAACACTCCATGAACACATGTGATCCTCATATCACAGCCTTCCCCTCCGGTTGTCCCAATTTCTGTCACTTTGGGGCCTTGGGTTCCGGACAGCAATATGTGTATACAACTTGCAGGTAAGATCATAAAACAATGAATATTATCATGAATCAATAACATGTTCAGATCTGAAATCATGGCACTCGGGCCCTAGTGACAAGGTATTAACTTGTCAATGCCTATAGATTGTAGACTAGGGTTTCGTTGGATGTAGAGGGCAAGTAGATCTCGAGGGTTTCAGCCGAAAAGTACTCGACGAATATGAAAACTAGGGTTGCGTTGACAGTAAATTCGATCCTTTCTTTGTCCCTCGACTCCCCCTTATATAGGAGGTGGAGCCGAGGGTTTCGTAATACACAAGTTTACAGAGTCCGGGAGGGTTTCTGACCCATCCCGCAAGATTACAAGTAATGCTTCCTATTACAACTCTAGCTTTCCTTAATAGCATCTTGGGCTTCCGAATCTTCTTACTCTTCGGGTTATGGGCCTTCAGTAAATCCCGGGTACCATTTTCGGCAGGCCCATTGGGGATGCCTATGTCAGTAGCCCCCGAGATTTTGCTTGAATCGCAGAGTCGGGGAAAATCTCCAACTTTAATCATTCAATACATTTGCCGAATTCATCACATATCTTTAGATATGCAATTCTATATTGTACAGGGATAATGGTAGTTGGGGCTAGTTCATCTGACGGATCAGGTACTAGTTAACTGCTCTAGTGGCAATCCGCAAAAACCTACTTCAAGATCACGTCCCTGGACATGATCTCGGGATACTGGTGTAAACTTCGATAGGTGCCGCTTAAGGTCTTACCATTCTGTCGAGTCCCAGTCATATTTTATCGGGTACCTAATGCGTCCGTTAGGATTTTTCTTCGTATCTGTTGATACGGAAAAAAGTAGCAAACCGACGTCAGAGACGGCACTACGCCGCTCAGAACGGATCTGGGGTCTTACCTTCGCAATGTTTTGCGGCATTCAGAGATTATTCGCTACTTTGGCGCTCTGAGAATATATTGTCGAGTGCTTTTTCGGCTGTTGGAATAGCACATTTTATCGAGTCAATGTATGACTTATTTTGCCTTCCCGATGGGAGTATATGTAGAGTTATTTGTATAACTCGAAATATGCTCACTTCTTCTTTTTTCTTCTCTTTCTTTCTCTTATAATTTCATCGGGCACGCGAACAGCGTTCCCGATGGGAGTAGCCCCCGAGGCTACAGCCAAGGACTTGTGCTTGGTTGTAGGCTCAACACTTTAATGCCTTATGTCAACATATTTTCATTCTTTCTCGAACTTTTCATATCTCTCGGGTGCGCGACCAGCGCTCCCGATGGGAGTAGCCCCCGAGGCTATGAACAAATGCTTGGATTTGATCATAGGCTCTCGACATTTTCTATTTTGTCATACTTGAATATTTCTTTTTTCCAAAGTAGCCCCCGAGCATTTGGGCAAAAACTTGTATTTGATCAAAGGCTCTCGAAATAATCAACAATTTTCTGCTGCCGCCATTCTTACGAACCTTCGTATCCGAGATTTTCTCTTGCCAAGGTGACATCATTGCTGACGATAGCCACGATCACTGTATCGGGAAAACGCGAGAACTTCTTCTCCCTCTGTCTCGTGGGCCCAAATTTCACACCATGTTGACACGTCGTGCAAGTGGGGGACACACGTCCTCCATTTTTCCTGGCGCACGTACTGTAGCTCCTGTCTTTTCCCGTCTGGCTGAAATTACTTTTTACCCCTTGTCCACGTGTACACCATCTACTCCACCATTTCTTCATCTAACGGTGCATCGATTCACCGCACCCCTATATAAAGTCATCGTCTTCCTCCGCCAGTGCTTTCGCTTGCGCCGCACCTCTGCTTCTCCTCTGCAAAATCCTCCACTGCTCCATTGCTTCAAGCGCTCAACCACATTCACACCTTTCTCCTCCACGCTCATTGATGCCACCGCGCGCGCGTCTGACCAGGCATAGCACTCCAGAGTCTGAGATGGCCGCCGAAGATCTGGAGTGGGAGAGATCCAAGATCTCCAATCAAGATATGAACCTGCTGAAGAAGCTGGGGTTCACCAAGAAAGAGAACGCGCTGCGCTTCCCCAAGGAGGAGAGCTATCCATCGCCTCCAATGGAGTATCGGGTCAGTTTCGTTGACCATCTTATTCGCGGTCTTTCTCCCCCCATCCATGAGTTCCTCCGTGGTCTCCTTTTTGTCTATGGGCTTCAGCTGCATCAGCTGACGCCCAATTCCATCCTCCACGTGTCGATTTTTATCACACTGTGTGAGTGCTTCCTCGGAGTCCAACCTAATTGGGCTTTGTGGAAGCGCATTTTCTGCGTCCGCCGTGATGGCTCCCACGGCGTCGCCTATAACATCGGCGGCGTTGTTATCTGTGTTCGTTCTGATGTCGAATATTTCGACGTCAAATTCCCCGACTCCGTCCAAGGATGGCGCAAGAGATGGCTCTAAGTACACGAAGAGAGCTCTGATTCAGTGGAGTACAACATTGCTCCCTTTGACGGAAAAACCAAGATTCTTCGCCGCCGATCCTGGGACGCTGAAGCTACCGAAGAAGAGAAATCGACGACAGAGGCGCTGATGACTCGCATCCATGAGCTCCAGAACACCCGTGGCAAGGAATTGTCGGGTATCCAGATCACAGCCTACTTCCTTAGGATTAGAGTGCAGCCTCTGCAAGCTCGCAAAAATCCCCTTTGGATGTATGCTGGTGATGAAGATGTCGAGAGAATTTCCAAGGACCTTCCTGTGAAGGACTTGGAGAAATTGATCCGAAGGATGTCAAAGCTTAGCAAGAAGGACACCATTCCAACTTCTTGCCGCGTTAAGCCATTTAGTAGCACCAATCCCCTGCCTGAGGTAATTTTTCCCTTTGGACTATTATATTGCCTTCTCGAACTTTTGGTATCTGTCGACTACTATTTTGCTAACGCCTTTTTGGCATAACTTTTTGTCAACATTCTTTGTTTTTCGTAGAACCACCCTGTGCTAGCTTCTCTTCCTCCTCTTCCTGAAGGCGGTGAAGTCGAAGAACGCACCGTTGTCGAGGATGACAACCAGGGTACTTCTCGCCCTGATAGTGAAGTCGCGGGTTCCCAAAAATCCGCGGCTTCTCTTGAAAAAGAAGCTGAGTCTGAAGCCACTGCCTCGACACGTTCTTCTCTCCCAATTGCTTCTCCGAAGAGCAAGAGGAAAAGGGACGAGGTTGTCGATTCAGGCACCTCCGGAGCCGGTGCTGCACGTGCCGGAGAAGCTGCACTTGATGCTGGAAAGAGAGCTTTTGACCCTTACGAGGCTGCTCTTGTCAGCTCGTAAGTTCTTGATGCACTATATTTGTTTGTTCTCGATAATTCTCTCTTTTGTTTCTTATATTGTCGCTTTTATTTTGTAGTGGCAACGAAGATGAGAATACACCTATCGACGCGACTGCTCGAACGAGCACGTCCCGTACTTTAGTTGTTTTCGAATCTCGGCCCGATGGGGACGAAACTTCGCCTCCTCAACAAAACACCGAGCATCCAACACCAGTTGAGAGCCCCCGAGCTTCTTCTCCAAAGAGAGCGAGGGTAGAACCAGCTAAGGAGCCCATCCAGTTCCCTGGTAGCTCTACAACACCTTCACACCTTCATTGGATGACGTAAGTTTTTCACTCTTTTTCTTTATGGTCCAAACCTTTCAGCACTTTCATCTCTCATATGTTTCTTTACGAGGTGTTGTCGAGCTTTTGCTGGCTATATTGACTTCTTTTCTCTCTTGGTCCTCTCTTTAGCCTTTAATGAAGGAATTTATTCGTCTCGGTACCCAATTCGTCGGGTACCGTGACCATACCAAAAAGCTGGAAGGTACTACTTTTATCCTCCTCCTCTGTTGCATGTGCTCCATTATTTTGTCATGATATTTGATTGTCGTTTATTTTTGCCAGGAGATCTTGCGGAGTCCAACAAGCGTGCTGACGCTCTTGCTACCAAGTTAAAGCAGAGCGAAGAGGCCCGCAAGAAAGCTGAAGCAGAGGCTGCCACCGTCGAAGATCTTCGAAAAAGACTTCACGACGCAGAAACTTCTCTGAGCGAAAACATAACTCAGCAGTCTGCTCGCGAACAAGAGATCCTTACTCTCTTGGAGTCACAATGTCGACGATTTGTTAGTAAGTGCACAGATCCTTGCTGTTTCCTTGTGTCGTTTTTGTTCCCTTTTTTCTTTAATCAACTCTTTTTTACTTTACTCAGGGAGGACCGATCAAGAATATGAGCTGGAAGGTCCTGAAGGTGACCAACTCCTTGACGCGCTTTCTCTTCTTGAGATCCACGGTGATGAGGCCCGCGATGGCCTTGCTGAAGCTAAGATTGGCCTGTCGTGGCTTTTTCCATACTTTTTCAAGAAGAAGGAAGTACCCGCGACTTTTGTTGCTCTCGCCAAGTGCTTCAATTCTCAAGAAGACCTTGGACTCCAGCTTCGCCAAGAAGGGTTGAAAGTTGGCGTTGAAGGTACAATTGCCTTGGTTGCTGACAGCCAACAAGAAGTCGACTGGGCAAGAGTTGGCGGCACGAAGGAGATGGAAACGAAGAGGTGGCAGTCGCTGATTAAGGCTGCCAAGCCCAACTCGAAGAAGATCCTCGCCTATCTCGGATACCGTCCAGCTCCTGCTCCCAGTTCGTCGAGCCGGAGGTCAAGTAGACCACCTTTTCTTTTCTTCTAGTTTTAATTCTCTTTTGGCGCTGTCGCCTTAATAGTTTTGGCGACAACTGCTTCAATAGTTCACTAGGAATCCTTCTTTTGTAATAGCTATGTACATACTTTAAGAATCAATGGAAATCTATCTTTGCTTGATGATTGATATCGAAAATCTTTATTTTTCAGTTGATTTTTGACAACTATACTACGACTCCTCGTCCTTCCGATATTTTTCCTGCGTCCTGTTTGAAGAAGAAACCTGTGGCTGTCGAACATATTGAAGATTCATCGAGTAAAGGTTCGGCACAAGACTTGGAAGAACTTCGCCAACAACTCCAATCTGTGAAGAAACAATCGCTTATGATAATGGAACAGTCTCGAAAATCTTCCGAGAGAGAGAAACTTGCACTTCAACAGGCTCAAGATGCTATAGCTGAAAAGGAAGCTGCGGTTTCTGCGGCTGCTGATGCTTCTCGACGAGAGAATTTCATGCTTGAGCTAATGCTGGATTCCAGCTTGGATATGGCGGGTATACTTTATTCACTTGACCATGGTTATCCGTGTTTTCCATGTTTTTCCTTCCTTTCTAATTCATCTGCTGAAAGCAGGTTCTTTTCTGGATACCGCTACCGAAGATCAACGTGTTGAAGCTCGATCCAATGCGCTTCTTCGACTTGCCGAAGAACATGGTTCTAACTTTTGGGGTACGCCTGAACGTACTCGTCAAATCGTCAGATTTCAAGATCGTGCGACTCAGGTCCGTGAGTTTCTTGATTTCTGCACCAGGACCTTGTCCCTGGTTTACAAGACGATGTTTCCTCGGAACGAGATACCCGACACTCTTCTTGGTCTGATGGAAAAATTTTGGGATGCTCCTCGTATCCATAACTTTGTGCAAGCTCAATTGTCTGCTGGAGCAAGATTCGCAATGATTATGATATAGATCTGCTACCGAAAATTAGACCTGACGACGATTGTCTCCAAGTGCCTGGCCAAATAGTCGAAACGAAAAAGGAACATCGACAAAATCAATGATATTGTAACTCCTGTAGCCGAGGAAATGATGGACGAACTTCTTCGGATGGATGCTAAATTCTTCGTGAAGGGCAGCTATGCCGAGCATAGTACTCGCACTGTAAATAATGAACGGATGACCATGGATGATATACTAGGCAGCAATTGAGGGTTTCTTTTTGAACTTGTCGAATTTTTCCAAGAGCTGCATCTTGTATGTTGTAATCATGATCTATATTGTAAAGTCAGTAAATATTTTTGTTTTTCCTTGTCAAGCTCCTGAGCGTGTTGGTGAAAATTTCCTCTATTGTGTATGCGAGGTTTGAACCAAGGCAAAACAACGAACTATATTGATTGTACTATTTTTGCGGGTACTAGCCCCCGAGCTCTTTTGTCGACCACTATTTTGTATCGTCTCTTTTTTTTGTTTGGCGAGGTGTTTTGCACTAAGGCGATATACTTGTTGTATATATATATTGCAATTTCTGGGCGCGAGCCCCCGAGCGTGTCGAAGAAAAAGATGTATATCTCCACTATCTTTATTATATTGCAGCACCGCGAGTCCGCCTCATTAAAAACCTTTTCCGGCCCCACTCGGTGCCCCAAAAAAGGAAAAGAGTGCGTCTGAAAACTCGCGGGCATTTCAGTATATTGCAGCTTTACAAGGAGGACTATATTTCGTCTCTAGGCGTAGAAACGCCTGAGGTGTGCCACGTTCCAAGGATTTGGCTCGACAGCTCCTGTATTCTTGTCCTTTATCCTGTATGCGCCTCCTTCGATTACTTCTGTGACGATGTAAGGTCCAAGCCATGGTGACTCGAGTTTTTCATGGCTTTTCTGATTGAGCCGCAGAACTAAGTCTCCAACCTGAAAAGACCTTGGTCGCAAACATCGACTGTGGTAGTTTTTCAGATCTTGCTGGTACTTAGCAACCCGCGATAGCACTTCGTCTCGAGCTTCATCGAGTGCGTCGACATCGTCTTCCAATGCTCTCCTGGACGCTTCTTCATCGTATTCCGTGACTCTTGGGGAGTCATGCTCTATTTCTATCGACAATACTGCCTCTGCTCCATGGACTAGAAAGAACGGAGTCTCCTGTGTCGCTGTATTTGGTGTTGTTCGGATACTCCATAACACACTCGGTAACTCCTCTGGCCAAGTATGTCAAGCTTTTTCCAATGGTCCTACCAAGCGCTTCTTGATGCCATTGCAGATGATACCATTGGCTTTCTCGACCTGACCATTGGTCTGCGGGTGCGCAACTAACGCGAAGTGCAGTTTGATGCCCACCTCTGCACAATATGCCTTGAACTCCTTGGATGTGAAATTACTGCCATTGTCCGTGACGATACTATGAGTGACTCCAAATCGAAAGACAATGCTTTTCACAAACTTAATTGCCGACGCTCCGTCTGGTGAATTTATCGGTTTTGCTTCTATCCACTTGGTGAATTTGTCGACAGCGACGAGCATATACTCGTATCCTCCTGGCGAAGCCTTGTGTAGCTTTCCCACCATATCAAGACCCCATTGAGCAAAGGGCCAAGACAGCGGTATTGGCATCAACTCTGCTGCCGGAGAATGAGGCCTTGCAGCAAATCTTTGGCACGCGTCGCAAGTCCGCACTATTTCCTTCGCATCCTTGATTGCTGTCAACCAGTAAAATCCTGCTCTGAAGACCTTGGCCGCGATAGCTCGGCTGCTTACGTGATGACCGCATACTCCTTCGTGTACTTCCTTCAGAATTACCCTTCCTTCTTCGGGTGTGACGCACCTTTGTAACACACCCGAGATACTTCTTTTGTACAACTCTCCTTTGACCACAGTAAAAGCTTTGGAACGTCTAATAACTCGCCTTGCTTCAACTGGATCGTCGGGTATTGTTTTCCTGAGTATGTATGATATGTACGCCTGCATCCATGGGATTTGCACCATCATTACTAGATCATGTTCTTCTTCTTCTAGTGCTTCTTGTATAGCCCCCGAGGGTTTCTCGTCCTTCTCCTTCTTATTTAATTTCTTCGGCTTTGTAGACCTCTCTGTTATTTCTTCCCGAAACACTCCTGGTGAAATTGCGAGACACTGCGACCCGATGTTTGCAAGAACATCGGCTTCATCGTTACTCAACCTGCTGATATGATTTACTTCGCATCCATCAAATAGCTTTTCGAGCTCATTGTACATATCCTTGTACGCTATCATACTTTCATTGACTGCATCACATTGGTTCATGACCTGCTGAGCCACCAATTGTGAGTCGCCAAAGATTTTCAGGCGAGTTGCACCACAAGCCTTCGCCATCTTCATGTCGTGTATGAGAGCTTCATATTCTGCCTCATTGTTAGACGCGTTTGGGAACGTCATCCGTAAAACATACTTTAATTTGTCGCCTTCAGGTGATATTAGTATCACGCCTTCTCCAGCCCCCTCCAACCTTTTGGATCCGTCGAAGTTCATAGTCCAGGTTCTCGATAGATCCGGGGGTCCCGTATTTTGTAGCTCCATCCACTCTGCGATGAAGTCTGGTAAAATCTGCGACTTGATTGCTTTTCTTTTTTCATACGTGATGTCCCGAGGGGAAAGCTCTATTCCCCAAAGGGAGACACGACCCGTAGCTTCTGGATTGTTTAATATATTGGATAAAGGCGCCTCGTTGACCACTATTATCGGATGCGCCGAAAAATAGTGTTGTAACTTTCTTGCCGTTGTGAACACTCCATATGCCAGCTTCTGGTACTGCGGGTACCGCTGTTTTGAAGGCGACAATACTTCACTGATGAAATATACTGGCCTCTGTACTCCGTGGAGTTTTCCTTCTTCTTCTCTTTCGACTACGAGAGCTGTGCTGACCACCTGAGGTGTGGCCGCAATGTATAGCAGGAGAGGTTCTTTCTCTTTAGGCGCCACCAAGATTGGTGGTGTCAAGATTGTACGCTTGAGATCCTCGAAGGCTTTGTTCGCCTCGTCATTCCACTGAAACTTCTCTCCTTGCTTGATCAAAGCATAGAACGGCAATGCTTTCTCTCCTAATCTGGCGACGAATCTGCTTAAAGCTGCAACTCGCCCCGTCAACTATTGTATTTCTTTCAACTTTGTCGGCTTCCTCATCGTTACGATGGCTTGGATTTTCTCTGGATTGGCTTCGATCCCTCTTGCTGATACTAGGAATCCGAGAAGTTCTCCCGCAGAAACGCCAAAAGAGCATTTTGTCGGGTTCAACTTAAGGCAGAACTTGTCAAGGTTGTCGAAAGTTTCTTTCAAATCCTCGATCAACGTTGTCCCCTTTTTTGAAGTTATGACAACATCGTCGATGTACACTTGTACGTTTTTACCAATCTGTGTTGCTAAGCACTTTTGCATCATCCGCTGATATGTTGCTCCCGCGTTTTTCAGACCAAAAGGCATTGTTCTGTAGCAAAACACGCCATAAGGTGTTATGAACGCTGTCTTGGCTTCGTCATCTTCTTTTAATCTGACCTGGTTATAACCAGAATATGCGTCCAGGAAGGAAAGACGTTCGCATCCTGCCGTGGAGTCGATGATTTGATCGATCCTTGGGAGGGGAAAGTGATCCTTTGGACAGTGTTTATTGAGACACGTAAATTCGACGCACATGCAAAGGACTTTCGTGTTTTTCTTCGGCACCATCACTGGGTTAGCTACCCAAGTGGCCTCTGTCGATATCTCTTTAATAAAACCAGCTTCTCTGAGTCGGTCAATTTCTGACAGCATGGCTTTGCGGTTTGGTTCCGAAAAACGCCACAAAGGTTGTTTGATTGGTCACGCTACTGGATCCAAATTTAGGTGGTGCTCGGCAAGTTCCCTGGGTACTCCTGGAATGTCAGCTGGACACCATGCGAAGATTTTCCAGTGCTCACGGAGGAACTCAATGAGCGCGCTTTCCTATGCGAGGTCCATGTTTGTTGCAATGGACGTCGTTTTCTTTGGATCTGTCGGGTGAATCTGCACTTCCTTGGAGTCCTTAGTAGTGTTAAAGGTTGGCTCCTTGAGTGGCCTTCCTGAGTCTGGTAACACATCATAGTCGGTTGTAAGCCGTGACGCCATATATTCTGCTTGCATCCCGAAAGTTTCTGACAGTTGATGAAAGTCCTTGTCGCATTTATCGGATAAGGCGAAACTTCCTTTGACTGTGATTGGTCCCTTAGGTCCAGGTAATCTCCACAACAAATACGTGTAGTGTGGTACCGCCATAA
The DNA here is from genome assembly GCF_019359855.2 of Lolium perenne. Classification (NCBI taxonomy): domain Eukaryota; kingdom Viridiplantae; phylum Streptophyta; class Magnoliopsida; order Poales; family Poaceae; genus Lolium; species Lolium perenne. The sequence goes on from NC_067250.2 coordinate 37,876,442, forward strand.
ACCTGGCATATGCTGGTCGTCCCAACAAAGCATGATATTGCGACGGGAAATCCACGACTTCGAATTCCAGCCTTTCTATCCTGTAGTTTTCTCGAGTCCCAAACTGAACGTCGAGATTAATTCTTCCCAACGGATAACTCGGCTTCTCTGGTGTGATTCCATGGAAGCGTGTGTCGGTTGGTTTTAAATTTGCCAAGGATATATTCATCTTCCTTAGTGTATCCGCGTACATAAGGTTTAAACTGCTGCCTCCATCTATGAAAACTCGAGATACGTCGAATCCTGCAATCACCGCCGGTAAGATAAGTGCTGACTGTCCTGGTCGAGGAATTTGCTGAGGATGATCTGCGATTGTGAAGCCAATGTCCTGCCCCGACCAATTTAAGTACTCAATCGTTGGTGGAGGCATCTTCTCTGCCATGAATACTTGCCGCGAGATTACTTTCTGCGCTCTATTAGATGGCCTAGCTTTCTGAATCATCAAGACCGCGCCATTGGAGTTAGGATCAACATATGGAGGTGGGTGTGGTGCTGCCGCTATTCTGAGCTGGTGTCGATTTTCGTCCGTAATCGCGGGAGGAGGTGGTAGGTGGATCTCACTCCTGGGTCCCTGGGGGTTTCTAGTTGCTGTTTGAGCATTGGCTAGCCCTGCAACCCGCAACATTGCTTGAAAATTGCGACAGTCCTTCTGCAGATGTCCTGACTGCCTTTTCCCATTGTTATCGAGATAGAAATGCATCTGGCATGGTCCATTCATCATATCTTCGGGAGTTACAAAAGGTCTCTGAAACCTTGACCCACTATTTTGCCTGTTGTTTCGAGAATCATCTCTATTGTCGCCTCGCTGTTCGTTACTCCTTTGATATTCATCTCTATTGTTCCCTCCAGTGTTTCCTCGAAAACCAGCCGATATTTGGCCAGGAGCATCGTAGTTCAAGAATTGTCGAGAAAACCGTCTTCTATTTTGAAAATTTCGGTTAGGGTCCTCTTCTGGTGACCTGTGCCTCTTATTATGAACAGCATCTTCTCCGTCTGCCCATCTATTTGCGATCTCCATCAATGCTGATACTGTTCTTGGGTTGGTTCTCCCCAAGTCTTCGACAAAATCTCCTCGTCGAATTCCTGCTACGAACGCATCTATTGCTCTCTCGTCAGATATATTCTCTGCCGAGTTTTTGATGATATTCCACCGTTGGATGTACTTTCTCATTGATTCATCATGCTTTTGTCGACACGACCTCAACTCTTCCAGCGATGCCGGTTTTTTGCAGGTTGATCGGAAGTTTTTCACAAACACATCCTCGAAACTATCCCAACTATCGATGGATCCTGGAGGAAGTTTCTTGATCCAAGATCTTGCGGCTCCACTCAGGTGTATTTGAATACTTTGCATTGCTGTTGCTCTGGTGCCACCTATCAGTTTCACCGTCTCGAGGTAATCGACAAGCCAATCTTCGGGATCTTGCAGGCCATCGAATTTTTTGAAACCATTTGGCAACTTGAATCCTGACGGGACTCGAGTTTTTCGGACCCGTCGCGTAAAACACGGGAGACCACACATATCTTCTTCAGCAAGGTCTGGCGACTGCCGATGTTCCCTTCTCTCTTGTCACGCTCTATCCACCCTGGCTTGAGTCGCCGTATCTCTGACTCCACTTTCTCTTGGTGGATCTTGCACTGCTGCAGTAGGTCGCGGACTATTTTGCCTTGCAGTTCCTTCGGGAGGTGTAGCCGCGAATGCTGCTCCCATGGCTCCACATCCTGCCATGGCCATGTTGTACAGTGCTTCTCTTGGATCTCCGGGAGGTGGCCTGGACGCTAGGATGAAAGCTTGCGTTGCCATGTATCCAGCTTCCGGTGTTTTAGGGATAATATTTCCCCTTGTGTCGATTGACATGAAAGACATGTCGAGGTTTTGAATTAAATTCTCCCTCTCTGCTTCGGGTATATTCTGTAGCCGAGATCTTGCTCTCCTTCGAGCTTCTCTGTGACTATCTCCCGAATTTCCTGATTGCCGACTTAGCTCTGCTCTTCGCCTGCTTGACGCGGAGGCTGCCTCCTGCCTTCTATTTAATGCAGCTGTCTGTTTTTCTAGCTCCCTACTAACACGGGCAAGTCTATATTGATAAGCTTGCAGTTCTTCAGCTGTCGCAGTTGTGGTCATTGGCTCCGTTCCATCCATGGCTTTTGCGGCTTTATCCCATGCTGCTTGTGGGAGTTGAACCCTCACACGTGGTGTAGGCCCGACGTATTTAGTGCCTAAACCTCGCCTAAGATCAGCGGGATCAACATATGGGTTTCCCGCATTGTCGAAATCCTCTGATGTCTCCGGCTCTGCTCGATTTGTTTCTTCGATTGCGTAGATATGATGATATTTTGAATTTTGATTTTTGTCAGGATTGGTGACACCATCGTATAGATTGGTGAAGACCTTTTCGAGAGCGACAGATCTGTCGATGAAGTTGAAGCTATCGATGCTGTCTGAGTCGCTGCTTATATCAGAGTCCGCAGACGACTCGAAGGACATGTCGCCGAAGATCTTGGCGAGCTTTTCACTCGCCATGGCGCTGATGAAGCGTGGCGACGAAATCTCTTCTTCGCCTGATGAGAAATCGGAGTCGATCGCTGATGATCCCGATGACATCAGAACTTCGAGACGATATGACCCTTCTTTCCCGACGCAGAATCGGAATTTTCCCAGCGTCATCTCCATGGGCTCCTCCAGATACATACATGCATCCAAACGGGAGGGCGGGTGAGGTATAAAATCAACTAGACCAGTTTCGATCTATTTATCTCGATCCAACGCATTGCTTGCTACCGACGAAGTCGACGATCTTGAACGTGCCATCGAAATCAGCTCCTTGTCGCCTCTAGATCCCACAGACGGCGCCAATTGACAAGGTATTAACTTGTCCCTACAGATTGTAGACTAGGGTTTCGTTGGATGTAGAGGGCAAGTAGATCTCGAGGGTTTCAGCCAAAAAGTACTCGACGAATATGAAAACTAGGGTTGCATTGACAGTAAATTCGATCCTTTCTTTGTCCCTCGACTCCCCCTTATATAGGAGGTGGAGCCGAGGGTTTCGTAATACACAAGTTTACAGAGTCCGGGAGGGTTTCTGACCCATCCCGCAAGATTACAAGTAATGCTTCCTATTACAACTCTAGCTTTCCTTAATAGCATCTTGGGCTTCCGAATCTTCTTACTCTTCGGGTTATGGGCCTTCAGTAAACCCCGGGTACCATCTTCGGCAGGCCCATTGGGGATGCCTATGTCACCTAGTGACAAGCATTACGCATAACAAGTTGCAACAATATCATAAAAGTACCAACAACGGATACTAGGCACTATGCCCTAACAATCTTATGACTATTACATGATCAATCTCATCCAATCCCTACCATCCCCTTCAGCCTACAGCGGGGGAATTACTCACACATGGATGGGGGAAGCATGGATGGTCGATGGAGAGGCGTCGGTGGTGATGATGGCGATGATCTCCTCCAATTCCCCATCCCGGCAGGGTGCCAGAACGGAGTTTCTGGCCCCGAGACGGAGTTTCGCGATGGCGGCGGAGTTCTGGATGTCTTCTGGAAATATGGTCGAACCCCCGTGCGTTTTTTAGGTCGAAAGCCTTAAGTAGTCCAGAGGGGAGCGTCGGGGGCTGGTCGAGGCGACCTCACCATAAGGCGGCGCACCCCCCTCCTGGCCGCGCCGGCCTATGATGTGGGGGCCGTGGGCCTCCCCCAGGCTTGCCCTTCTGGCTCCGTGTGTCTTCTGTAAAAATAGGCCCTTTGCAATTATTTCCGGGGATTTTCCTGAAAGTTGATTTTCTGCACAAAAATAAGACACCAGGGCAATTCTGCAGAAAACAACGTTAGTCCGTGTTAGTTGTATCCAAAATACACAAATTAGAGGAAAAACAATAGCAAAAGTGTTCGGGAAAGTAGATACGTTTTGGACGTATCAACCCCCCTAAGCTTAGCTTATTGCTTGTCCTCAAGCAATTCAGTTAACAACTGAGTGCGATAAAAGAACTTTCACGAACACATTTGTTCATACGATGTAAATATTCTCATGATATGGGCGAGTACTTAGGCAATTCATAATAAGATAAATGCAAATAAAGTCATCTAATAGTTATGTCAATCATGAAAAAGATACCAACAAACTAATAATAAGCATCATGAAACACTTCTATAAGCAGGATTGCAATGCTCATAAAAATATATGATAAAGTGGTATCTCGCTTGCCCGTATGTGTACAGCAAAACATAAATGCCCAGGTACCTCTGAATTTCATGGAAAGACTAGAAGTAAAGAGTATCAAAGACAAAAGCATCAAAGTTATACCACAGTTAACCATATTCTGGGACAAGCATATTATACTAAGAACGACAGTTATGCTCTCAAGAAGGTGCTCAAAGAAAGGATGGTGACTCAACATAAAAGTAAAAGATTGACCCTTCGCAGAGGGAAGCAGAGATTAACATGTGCTAGAGCTTTTCATTTTTCTAAAGACAGAAGTAAAATTGTTTTGAGAGGTGTTTGTTGTTGTCAACGAATGGTAGTGGGCACTCTAACTACCTCGTCAACCAGACTTTCAAGAGCGGCTCCCATGAAGGACATTGTCTCTACCAGCAAGGTAGATCATCCCTCTTCTCTTTTGTTTACACATGTATTTTAGTTTCATTATGGATGACACTCCCCCCAACCTTTGCTTACACAAGCCATGGCTAACCGAATCCTCGGGTGCCTTCCAACATTCTCATACCATGGAGGAGTGTCTATTTGCAAATTAAGTTGCTTACTGATAAATCAGGGCAAAACATGTGAAGAGAATTATTAATGAAAGTTGTAATTAATTGGGGCTGGGCACCCCGTTGCCAGCTCTTTTTGCAAAATTATTGGATAAGCGGATGTGCCACTAGTCCATTGGTGAAAGTCTGTCAGGAGTAAATGACAAGGTTGAAAGATAAAACACCACATACTTCCTCATGAGCTATAAAACATTGACACAAATTGAGAAGTACTTTGAAGGTTTTTAAAGGTAGCACATGAAAATTTACTTGGAATGGTTTGAAATACCATGCATAGGTATTTATGGTGGACACTTTGGAATAACTTGGTTTTCAGGGATTTGGAAGCACGAGCAGCATTCCCACTCAGTACAAGTGAAAGCTAGCAATAGACTGGGAAGCGACAATCAAGAGAGCAATAACTGTCATAATCATGCTTGCGATAGAATAAAATTAACGAAGGCATAAAAGTGATACAAGAACTCTGAAGCAAAGTAAATCATCGAGGCTTAATTGACTTTTGTTTAGTCATGTGCATGCGTGAGCATGTGCCAAGTCAATTCAAATGAGTTATTCAGAGGTGGATACCACAATATCATACCTATCTATGAATAAAACAATGCAAGCAAATATTCATGACATGCTACTCATATTAATAAATTGGAGCTAAACATGAGAGATCATGAACTACTAGACTTTCATTAAATGACATATACCTCACATGAACCAACTAAGCATGCTCACATGGATGAGTATATGTACAAAAATGAAAACAAATAGAGTTCATACCAGCCTCTCACCACAGTCAAGTTGTCGTAGATCGTCATTATTGCCTTTCACTTGTGTAGCTTGAATAATATGAAATCAAAACCAAGCTCCAACCACCGGAGACCCTGAACTCCCTAATAAACTTTACAAAACCGAAGAAGAACAACAAATATTTTTGGTGTTTTCGAATTGGAAACAAGAACAAAAGGAAACAAGCAAACAAAGCAAAATCTTTTTGGATTTTCTCATAGCAAACTAACGATAGTAAATAAAGCAAAATAAGAACAAGAAACCAAAATAAACAAATAGTGCAGAGAAACAACAGAAATATTTTTGGTCTTTTTGTGTTTTAGAAAAGAAACAAAGCAAAAACAAGAGAATGAAAACTAAAATAATTACAGAAAAGCAAAGTGGCAGAAATCTTTCAAAACTTGACAGCAGTACAGTAATCAATTTTTTCGAAAATCTTCTGCTGTTCAACTCGAAAAGTCCTCAACTAATGAAAGTTAGATAATAACCTGGGGAACATGCACAAAAATTTGCAGCTCAAAATAAAGTTCTGGCTATGCAAAGGAATTTTTTCAGTACCAGTCCAGAATCTGTTTTTTAGACAGCACTTCACCAAATATCATCTTCCTCATATTAGAGGCAACCATCGGCACACAAATGAAAATAAAAAAAAGTAAAAGTAAAGATTACTATAGTACTAACAACCTTCAAAAACTAAAAATAAGAAACCTACTGAAATAAAAAAATAACCGAAAGGGAAACAACCAAAAGAAGCAAAACAAGTATATACAAACGACCGGCAATTGTAATATGCAACGAATGAGTGATGCCGGCATACCTCCCCCCAAGCTTAGGCTTTTGGACTAAGTGGAGATCAATCCCACGGTGCCCATGAGGTGGCGCCTCCGTAATATGATGAAGGAGGATCCTTTCCTTGGTACGAACTGGAGGACGCACCAGGATATGTGACATTGTACCCATCAGAGGGCCCGACGTCCTCGGAGTCGTGCTGCTGGTGAAATCCACGTATCCTCAGCTGCTCATCCACCTCCTCCTTGGAACGCGACCACGGTCTCCTGCGAACACTGAACAAATCGGCCTGCGGCAAAGGGATTTCCCTCTCATACACTTCTCCAAAGGTGTGGTTGTTCATTTTCCTTTTCTGAAATTTTTCAGCAATCATTATAAAATCTGATTTGAGACTTATAAATGAGGGAAACTACCATAGGAACTTGATAGAGTACTAAACATGCATCAAAACTAATTTTTACAACTTGAATCAAGCATGCAAACTCACTTAACATGTCACCTACAGCAGCAAATTACTCAAGATATACTCAACTATACAAAATTCTATTTGGATAATCGGAGGAGTCACATACCGGAGAGCAAATGCTCCAAATCTCAGCAGCAAAGATGGGCTGAGCAAGGAGATCAAAAAATCCTGAGCTCTCGGGCGAAAACGCGAGTGAGAACGAACTGGTACGAGTTTTTTCGGGAGAGAGAGTGGAATGAGTGGAAGGGATGACTGAGTGGGGCCAGGTGGGGCCCTCACCACAGGGTGGCGCGCCCCCCTCCTTGGCCGCGCCGGCCTATGGGGGCCAGCCCTGGGGTGCCCCACTGGTCAGCCCCAGGCACTCCCAGGTTGCATTTCGAAAAATAGGACCAACGGTATAATTTTTGTAAATTTTTGAAAACTTCGAAAAACGCACATTTCTGGGTGTTAAAATTACTATTTCAGTGCAGGAAAAGATTTTCAAACTTCTAAACAACTAAAGTATTTTGCAAAACAAGTGGTACTATAGCAAGTAAAACAAGTGGAGAAAGAAAGAAATGTTGTTTAGCTCTTCTATGCATTTAAAATATACTTGTTAACAAGGTTGATCAAGTCTTGCCACCAAATAAATTTTACATGTCATAAGAAGAAATAAACCTCAAATCAGTCATGTTACCTTATATTGTATTGATATGGATCCAATCACAATAGTTTGATATTCTTCTTTAGGCTCATATATAGGACAATCAATAACTCCCACTTTGATAGTTCTCAAATTAGAAATTGTATTAACTCCATATACTTTATCAATCCTCTTGGGAAAATAAACAGTATGTTCCTTGTCCTCAACATTGAAAGTAACTTTTTCTTTATTGCAATCAATAACAGCCCCTGCAGTGTTAAGAAAAGGTCTTCCAAGAATAATAGACATATTATCATCTTCAGGCATTTCCAACACAACAAAATCAGTTAATATTAAGCAATTTTGAGTAACTTGAACAGGAACATCCTCACATACACCAACAGGAACAGCAGTAGATTTATCAGCCATTTGCAAAGATATATCGGTTGGTATCAACTTATCTAAATCAAGTCTCTTGTAAAGAGAAAAAGGCATAACACTAACTCCTGCTCCCAAATCACATAGAGCAGTTCTAACATAATTATTCTTGATGGAACAAGGGATAGTTGGTATACCTGGGTCTCCCAGCTTCTTTGGAACCTTGCCATTGAAAGAGTAATTAGCAAGCATAGTGGAAATCTCCTCATTAGGAATTTTCGTTTTGTTAGAGACAATATCTTTCATATACTTTGAATAAGGAGGCAATTTAATAGCATCAGTCAAAGGGATTTGCAAAAACAAAGGTTTCATCCAATCACAAAATTTGTTATAGTGTTCTTCCTCCTTTGATTTTAGTTTCTTAACATTTGCTTTTGAACCCAAGGTTCACTTTCATTACCATGTTTCTTAGCAATAAAATCTTCTTTAGTGTACTTTTTATTTTTAGCATGCTTTTCAGGTTCATCTTCAATCTCATCTTTATCAGAAACATCATTCTTATCATTATCTTTATCATGTTCATTACCACTTTCAGTTTCAGCATCAGAAATAGAAATACTATTAGGATCATTAACAGGTTCAGAAGATTCTACAACAGTTTTATGTTTCTTCTTCTTTTTCTTAAAAGGACCACTAGTTTCTTTAGTTCGTTGAGAATCTTCTTCAACTCTTTTGGGATGCCCCTCAGGATAAAGAGGATCCTGAGTGGAAACACCACCTCTAGTTGTTACTTCATAAGCATGTTTTTCTTTATGAGTATTTTTTAACAAGTCATTTTGCACTTTAGTAAGTTGATCAATTTGAGTTTGAACCATATGAAAATGTTTAACAAGCATCTTAACATCATTGGAGGTTCTCTCCACAATATCATGCAATTAACTAATAGCTTGAGAATTTTCCATTAAATGATTCTCTACTCTCATATTAAAGTTATTTTGTTTAACAACATAATTATCAACTTCATCTAAACATTGATCGGGAGGTTTTGAATAAGGAATGTCTCCTCTATCAAAGCGTTGAAGAGAATGTACCTCAATCGTGGATGAAGGGGGAGTTATCTTACATAAATCTTCTATAGGAGGTAAATTCTTCACATCTTCAGATTTAATACCTTTCTCTATAAGAGATTTCTTGGCTTCCCTCATATCTTCATCATTTAATTCAATCATACCCCTCTTCTTCAATATTGGTGTTGGGGTTGGTTCAGGTGTAGTCCAATCATCATGATTTTGGCCTATTCTAGCCAATAATTCTTCAGCTTCGTCTGGAGTTCTTTTCCTGAAAACACAACTATCCAGGTATGCCCTAGATTCAATGGTTAGTCCACTATAAAATATATCAAGTAGGTCATGCTTTTCTAAATCATGTTCAGGCCGAGCTCTGATAAGGGAGCAAAACCTTGCCCAAGCTTCAGGCAATTTCTCCCCATCTTCCTGGTCAAAATTATAAATTTTCTGCAAAGCAATATGTTGAGCACTAGCAGGAAAATATTTTCGAAAGAAGACATCAAGCAAACAACTTGGACTATCAATAGAATCAGGAGGCAAACTATTATACCAAATTTTAGCATCATCCTTTAATGAGAAAGGAAAAATTTTAGCAACAAAATAAGTACGCTTCTTGGTATCATCAGAAAACAAGCTACTCAAAGTAGAAAGCTCAATCATGTGCTCTACAGCACTTTATTTTTCAGTACCACAAAAAGGTGTTTTCTCAACAATAGATATATGAGATAAATCAAGAGAAAATCGTAATATTTATCCTTAATGTTTATAGGAGATGTGGCAAATTTAGGATCAGGAGACAATTTTTATCTAACAGCACGTTGTGCAAGAAGCTTTTTAATGTTACTTGCATCAGTAGTAGCATTACATTTATCAATAAAATCATCATCAAGTTCCACATAATCTTCATCAAGATCATCACTAGAGTGTTCAACAGACTCAGGTGAATTAACAGGTGTAACAGTATTTTCATTAGGAATTTCAACATTTTCAATTTGTCTAGACCTAGCAATTGTAGCATCTAGAAAAGGACCTAATGAACCATTATCATCAAGCACAGTAGAAGCATCATCAAAATTATCAGAGGAATTTTTAGTTTCAACAGAAGTACCAACACGTGAAGCTTGTGGTGGTGAAACAAATTGACTTATCACAGATGGTGAATCAAGAGCAGCAGAGGTACTCAGAGTTGTACCTTTTCTTGTAGTGGATGGTAATATGTCGACTTTAGTATCGCAAGGTTTACCCATGATGGAGGATTTGCAGCGAACAATATCAATTCAGGTGAACTTGCAAATAAAGCTATGCTCCCCGGCAACGGCGTCAGAAAATAGTCTTGATGACCCACAAGTATAGGGGATCGCAACAGCCTTCGAGGGAAGTAAAACCCAATTTATTGATTCGACACAAGGGGAGCCAAAGAATATTTGTAAGCCTGTTGCGGTCAGAAACCCACCGGCGAGTAGCGACGGGCAACACAGTAGAGCCGGGAACAACTTAGGGCTGCGGCTGGCCCTGGTCCCTCCGAGCGACGGCCCGCAAAGCCTCTGGTACGCACGTCCGATGCTGGTGCAAGGGCGTGCCACCTGACCTATACCTGGTCAGGAAGGTGATGGAGATGTCTCGCTTAGTTTCCTGCATGGCATACACGTAAACATTAAATACGAGCCTCGATCGGCTCTCAGGTTATCCTGTGAATCGGCTCAAGGAGCCGATCCACCCATGATTCGTACGAGGTGCACGAATATATGGTGGTCCTGCTTGATCAAGATGAAGCTAAAACGATCTACGACGATTTAGGGTTTTCACCGCATAATCGGATCATCCTACTCACGATTGGGCCTCGCGGTCACGTACGGTGATCGTAAGCCGGTCCTAGACAAGGCCTAAAAACCAACACGAGGTTGATCCTCGGAACATCCTGTCTAGGGCTAGCAAACGACACCCTACGTGTCGCTGGATCCTCCAACCCTTTGTAAGGCCTAACTATTGCAGATATTAAACTAATCCTTGAAGAACAAGGAGCAACCGTAACGGATCGGATCTACTAAATAATGATCAAGCGGGGTGCCGCCCCTACACCTAAGATAGGTGTAAGGGCGGCTAGATGTATAAGGGTTGCACTACGACAGCATATGATACGAAGAACAATGCTAACCCTAACACATCTAAGATAACTACGTTTCTCGCCATCAAAAAGGCTTCAGTACGAGCAACGCATGGTAACGAATAAACTTGTACTGCCTAGATCGCAAGATGCGATCTAGGCAGCATGATGCTTACCCGGAAGAAACCCTCGAGACGAAGGAGTTGGCGATGCGCCTAGATTGATTTGTGTTGAACGATGGTTGTTGTTTATTTCATAAACCCTAGATACATATTTATAGTCCAGGGGACTTTCTAACGTGGGAATAATCCCCACCGTGCACGAGACAAACACTACCTAACCGACACGTATCCTACTATATTACAGATACACGGGCCAACTAGCCCAAACTTTGCATAACAGGCCGATTCACATATTTCTTCCATGTATATTCTTCAAATCCATCTTGATCGCGGCCCACCTCTGACTCGGTCAAATTCTGGTGATAACACATGCCCCCTGGTTTTGGAATTGATAATTCCAAAATCACTCTGTTTTTCCTTCGTCGGGTCATGTCGTGGCAGAGCAGAACCGTTGCAGTATCCTTCATCATGACACCTTGTCTTCTCAACTTCTCTGCAAAATTCGATAGCTTTAGCATCACTTCCTCGGAAACTGCAATGGCATTAAATCTCCACTAGGCTCCTCATTATTTAACCGTGCCGACAGATTAGCCCTCTGCATCCCCTTCCTCTGTTCTAGCTATCGGCACCAAAAAACCCTCTTTCCCTGTAGCAATGTCGTCCTCTTCCTCCTCTTCTGTTTCTCTCCAATCCTCTTCCTCAAGCGAGTCGATTCCAGGGCACAACCAGATGGAGGCGTACAACCGGCGCGCTCCCAAGCATTGGGACGAGCGGGAGTGGGACTTCGATTTCGTGCCAGAGGGCGAGGACCTCGTCTGGTCAGATGGGGCCATGCCCCTAACTGACGGGGAGGATGACCTCCAGTTCCTGATTGACGGCGCACTGGAGGCGGAGAACGACGACGACGACCCTCCCTTCCGGGGTAAATTCACCTCTATCACCAAAGAAGAAGAAGAGGATGACGAAGACGAAGACATCTCCTCCGACACGAAGAAGGAACCGGGGGACGACACCTCCTCCGACGAACCGCCGCCAAAGCGCATCCGTGGCTGGGCTTGGTCAGACGAGGACGATGACGATGACGAAGAAGAAGCCTCTGCTGAAGGTTACAATAGCAGCAACGAGGAACTCGTCGACAGCAGCAATGACGGCAGCTACCCCAGCGACGGCGAAGACAGCAACAGCCCTTAGAGTAGGGACCTACTAGCATAGGACTAGCAGTAGTAATCTGTTCCTTTTTGTTGAACAATCGGCTTCTCTTTGTAAGAAATCTTATTATCAATGAAAAACTTCCTTTGATTTTGCCGATGTCCTTTATGCTGATTTAGCAGATTTTTCCTCATCTGACTTCGTCGATTGCTAGCCTAACCAATGCCCAATGACCGGTGGCAACGCATTGGTCTCTCACGATAATCTGCGAGACAGGCCAATTCAGTCATCCCTCCAATTTAGCCAGCTCCACCGATGACGATAGCACTTGGTACTGCCGATCGCAGCCGGCCGGCGATTTGGTCTTGAGCGGGCATTTTTAAGAGAGCCCTGGAACTGTTGCTGAATCAACTTGGATGCTGAAACTGATAACTCTGTAACAAAAGCACCACTCTTCAGAACAGTTGCGACGCAAAGCCAGCCGATTCCAACAAAATCGGCTCCCCAGAGCAAAGAACCTTTCGGGCGAGTTGCCCCCCGAGCCTCATCCAAGGCGAGAACAGTAATGAATCAGCCAAATGTGTCACCATCGGCTTCCAAGTTACAATGCAGAACCAGCCGATTCCAACAAATTCGGCTCTCCAGAGCAAAGATTTTTCAGGGCGAGCTGCCCCCCGAGCCTCTTCAGCTCCCATCAAAACGTGGCAGGAAAGCTTACACCCAAAGAACCGACGCACTGAAAGGGTTCAGAAAGATCAGCAAATCCGTTCCTTGAACTAAGAAACCTCAAATATAATGGCTTTCCGACTCCTCCTAGTTCAATCCTTTGCGCCTTGCTGATCAGATCGGCTCATCATCTTTGGCAGACTGATGCAACTTCCGGTGAGGATGTTTTGAATTTCTGATGCCCTCCAAGACTCTGGATGTAACAACCTCTGAAAGTGACATCGACCAAGCCGCCACCTTGGTCCATGCTAGGCAAAAACGCCATAGCCGCTTGATTCATCATCGGTCGTGCTCATGCTCCTAGGATAGGTATGCTCCCTTTGTTGGACTCACCATTAACCTGATCTGCATGCTTACACTGGCACTGCTGAACTTGAAGACTTGCAGAAGGAGTTGGAGGTCTTTTTCTGCTCAGCTGTACCTCTTGAGTCGATGGCCATGCATCGGCTGTATACCCATTATGAGAAAAAAAAATTTTACTAGCCGATTTTTCTATCGGCCCCCAATGTTTCACTGCACACATGTTCATCTGCACCATGTTCACCTGATGATTAGATGCCCCCCGAGCCGAATCTGTCAGGGAACTGCAGATATCGGCTCTGTAATTTAGCCAAGGCATCGTATTTGCACGTCAACACCGGTAGGCCCAATGTTGATTTTTCCTAGCTCATCAGCCGACGTAAAACCGGTGCCCAGTAGATCCAAGCAGAACATGCGGTGAGGATAATTTTGGCCGATTGCTGGAATCGGCCTCCATATTAATCGAAGCGCTCAATGAAGGTTTTGTAATGTTCCTTCATAGATCTTTGGGGCCGATCCCAAGGATCGGCCTCGCCATGTTTGCTCATCGGTCTGCTCTTGCTACCCGGTCAGGCCAGTGGATAAGACCAGCCTAACCCTGCCCTTCATCACGTCGATGCGCTCGCAGTCGTCCAAATTGATACCTGAGAGTGGCTCTTGGCCTGCTGCTTCCCAAGCATTCATGCCAGCCGTTGAAATCTCGGCTGAGTCATCGGCCTGGATGACCTCTACCTCATCTCCGTCCCACTGTATTACACATTGGTGCATCGTGGAGGGAATGCAACAGTTGGCGTGGATCCAATCTCTTCCTAGCAGAACAACATAGGTGCTCTTGCTATCGACGATGAAGAACGTCGTAGGGATAGTTTTCCTTCCTACGGTCAGATCCACGTTTAGAACACCTTGTGCGTCAGACGCTTGGCCGTTGAAATCGCTCAATGTCACGTTGGTCTTGATTAGATCCGAGCTAGAGCGTCCCAACCGACGTAGCATAGAGTATGGCATGATGTTGACTGCCGCTCCGGTGTCCACCAGCATCTTATTGACAGGCCTTCCGTCGATATAACCTCGCAAGTACAGGGCCTTCAGATGTCTGTAGCTTCTTTCTCGTGGCTTCTCAAAGATAACCGGCCGTGGGCCGCAGTCAAGTTGTGCCACAGGTGCCTCGTCTAATCCTGGAGCACTGAACTCCGAAGGAAGGATGAACACCATGTTTGTGCCAGCCGATGTTTCATCATCGGCTTTCCTTTGCTTGGGGCGCCACTCCATTTTTTGTGGTCGACCCTCTTCATCTAGGGTTCGCTGGATTTTCGCGGCCAGATCAGGCCGCGCCTTCCTTAGCGTGTGCAGGTATAACCTTTCGGCTTCTTCCAAGCCGCGCAATCGCTGGACCCTACGCTTTTGGGAACGGCTGAGTCCATCAGGGCACCACCTTGGCCGGTGGTACCTGTCTTCTTCTTCTTCTCCCTCGTCTTCCAAATCCTCGAGATCTTCCCTCCGAGGGGACTCAGCGCGTTTGCTTCGAGGCGGGAGAGGCCCTAAGCGTTTGAACACGGACACGTTAGCTGCGTCCTTCCTCTTCTGTCTACATTCTGGGCAGTTGCCGATTGTAGGCAATCGGCTCATTCCTGAATCCCAGCAGTGTCTGAAGAAGGGGCAGTCCCAGTGCCTATCCTCGTCATCTTGCTCCCTCGATTCTTCCTTGGCACAGCGCTCGTACTCCTCCTCATCGCGATCATGCCGACGATGTCTCCTGGCGTCCCTAGCCAGACGGTCTCTATCATCATCGTCGCTGGATCGTCGGCGTTGGCCATATTGACTCACATACTTGTTGAGGAGGTGATCAGAGAGAGGTCGCTGATATCTTATGTTCTTTACTTCTCCCTCTGTGACGTAGCGCTTGCCATCGTGACGGAGCCGATCGCGTGGAGCGGCCTCCTCTGTGTCCTTGCTACGAGAGCAGCTGCCCTCGTCTCCATCCTTGCCAGAGTGGTGTCCAGGTCCTACCATGTTGATGCTGAGCGAGGACCCTGGCTGGCAACCTTCAGGGTAAGTGTACTCCACCATGTTAACGGCGGGAAAGGGGTGGGTGTCGACCTTCATGGCGTACTGGTTGAAAATCAGACGTCCTTGTTCTATCGCCATTTGGATCTGCTGATACCACACCCTACAGTCGTTGGTGGCATGGGAGAGCGAGTTATGCCATTTGCAGTATGGCTTTCCGTTCAGCTCCTGTACCGTGGGGAATTTGAGGCCTTCGGGTATCTTCAACTGCTTCTCCTTAAGTAAGAGGTCGAAGATTTGCTCAGTTTTGGTCACGTCAAAATCGAACCCTCTGGGCGGACCTGGTGGCTTTACCCATTTGCAGGACACGGGGTTTGCCCCCCGAGTCCATTCAGCCACTGCTACCTCTTGATCTCCCGCAGAGCCTTCGTCTTCATCTGCCTCAACCAGGACTACCGCACGCTTGAATTTGTCCTGGTACAAGTCCGGATGGCGCTGTTCATATGCTGACAGTTTCTGAACCATGTGCGCCAGTGAAGGGTAGTCTGCTTGGGAAGCCATATCCTTGATTTGCGAGGCAAGGCCCACCACTGCCAACTCGACTGCTTCTTTTTCAGTCACACGAGCCGAATAACATCGGTTCCTCAGATTTCTGAAGCGCTGGATTTATTCTGCCACGGTTTCTCCACGCTTCTGACGTATTTGAGCTAGATCGGCAATGCCGGCCTCGGAAGCTTCTGAGTGAAACTGCATGTGGAACTGTTCTTCCAACTGGTTCCAAGTCCGGATCGAGTCCGGTGGCAACGAAGTGTACCACCCAAAAGCCGATCCCGTGAGGGACTATGCGAAGAACCTCACGCGTAGTGGATCCAACGCTGAGGCCATTCCTAGCTGTGCCAAATATCGGCTCACATGCTCGATGGAGCTGGAACCATCTGATCCACTGAACTTGGAGAAGTCAGGGAGCCGATACTTGGGTGGTAGCGGGACCAACTCGTATTCATCGGGGTACGGCTTGGAATAGCCGATTGTCCTCCTTTTCGGCACCATGCCGAACTGGTCCCTCAGGATCGTGCTGATCTGGTCCACGGTGCTGGCTGCAGGAGTCGAACTCTGAAGATTCGCCGGGGTGGCGTACTTAGCCAGCCATGCTTGCTTTTACAGATCTGAGCCAACTGCAGGAGCTGAGCTCTGGAGGTTCGTCGGGGTGGCATACTTAGCTAACCACGTCTGCTTCTCAAGATCTGTCGCTGACGTTCCTCCTGCTTTTCCAGAAGTCCCTGCTGTCGCGGCCTGGCTTGTGAGTGCCCAGTTACCGCAGTCTGGCACGTATGTGCACATGTACCCTTGAGGGATCTCCTTAGGCGCCTCATGCAAGAACTGACAGTCACTAGGGTCACCACCGATCTTGTAGACGACGAATGCCGGTGAATTCGGCACTTCTGGTGCTGCCAACGCAAATGGCAGCGGTGGACGGGACTGGAGTGGCATCTCTCCTTGGTGTGTCCCGAGAGCTGGTCCTGACGGAGAGTACTGGTGCCTCATGATCTCCTGGATCACCCGAAGAGCGACACGCTCCAAAGTGTTCACCAGGTTCTCAGAGTGGCGGTGCAGCGAGTGAGCCACCATGTAGTTAATCTCCTGATGCAGGGACCTGGTGCGCTCTTCTGACGGGGCAGACAGGTCTATTCCATCAAGCGCACCATCAGGCGAGAACCCCTTCCACCTGATGCCATGTGAACGGGTTCTGTGAAAAGAGCCGATGAGGTCGGCCTCGAGGATTGCTTTGACCTCGTCATACTTCTTTTTGAGCTCGTCGGTCAGATCCTCGTACGTGACCGGAGTGCCGTCCGCCATCTCAGATGTAGATGGCGATGTGGTTGATGTCGAAGCTCGTCCCACCGGGCGTGCCAGAATGTGTTGCGGTCAGAAACCCACCGGCGAGTAGCGACGGGCAACACAGTAGAGCCGGGAACAACTTAGGGCTGCGGCTGGCCCTGGTCCCTTCGAGCGACGGCCCGCATAGCCTCTGGTACGCACGTCCGATGCTGGTGCAAGGGCGTGCCACCTGACCTATACCTGGTCAGGAAGGTGATGGAGATGTCTCGCTTAGTTTCCTGCATGGCATACACGTAAACATTAAATACGAGCCTCGATCGGCTCTCAGGTTATCCTGTGAATCGGCTCAAGGAGCCGATCCACCCATGATTCGTACGAGGTGCACGAATATATGGTGGTCCTGCTTGATCAAGATGAAGCTAAAACGATCTACGATGATTTAGGGTTTTCACCGCATAATCGGATCATCCTACTCACGATTGGGCCTCGCGGTCACGTACGGTGATCGTAAGCCGGTCCTAGACAAGGCCTAAAAACCAACACGAGGTTGATCCTCGGAACATCCTGTCTAGGGCTAGCAAACGACACCCTACGCGTCGCTGGATCCTCCAACCCTTTGTAAGGCCTAACTATTGCAGATATTAAACTAATACTTGAAGAACAAGGAGCAACCGTAACGGATCGGATCTACTAAATAATGATCAAGCGGGGTGCCGCCCCTACACCTAAGATAGGTGTAAGGGCGGCTAGATGTATAAGGGTTGCACTACGACAGCATATGATACGAAGAACAATGCTAACCCTAACACATCTAAGATAACTACGTTGCTCGCCATCAAAAAGGCTTCAGTACGAGCAACGCATGGTAACGAATAAACTTGTACTGCCTAGATCGCAAGATGCGATCTAGGCAGCATGATGCTTACCCGGAAGAAACCCTCGAGACGAAGGAGTTGGCGATGCGCCTAGATTGATTTGTGTTGAACGATGGTTGTTGTTTATTTCATAAACCCTAGATACATATTTATAGTCCAGGGGACTTTCTAACGTGGGAATAATCCCCACCGTGCACGAGACAAACTCTACCTAACCGACACGTATCCTACTATATTACAGATACACGGGCCAACTAGCCCAAACTTTGCATAACAGGCCGATTCACATATTTCTTCCATGTATATTCTTCAAATCCATCTTGATCGCGGCCCACCTCTGACTCGGTCAAATTCTGGTGATAACAAAGCCTTAACAGCGGAGTTGTCAATTCAGCTGCACCTGGAAATAGACTTGCTCGCAAGAGTTTATCAGTAGCAACAGTTTTATAGCAGTAGCAGTAGTGAAATATAAGCAGCAGTGTAACAAAGACAGCAGTAGTGATTATAGTAAACAGCAGGATTAAAATACTGTAGGCACATGGATGGATGAACGGGCGCTGCATGGATAAGAGAACTCATGTAACAATCAAGGCAGAGCATTTGCACATAGTAATAAAACGGTATCCAAGTACTAAACAACCATAGGCATGTGTTCCGTATATAGTCGTACGTGCTCGCAATGAGAAACTTGCACAACATCTTTTGTCCTACCAGCCGGTGGCAGCCGGGCCTCTAGGGAAACTACTGGTAATTAAGGTACTCCTTTTAATAGAGTACCATAGCAAAGAATTAACACTCCGTGAACACATGTGATCCTCATATCACAGCCTTCCCCTCCGGTTGTCCCAATTTCTGTCACTTTGGGGCCTCGGGTTCCGGACAGCAATATGTGTATACAACTTGCAAGTAAGATCATAAAACAATGAATATTATCATGAATCAATAACATGTTCAGATCTGAAATCATGTCACTCGGGCCCTAGTGACAAGCATTAAGCATAACAAGTTGCAACAATATCATAAAAGTACCAACAACGGATACTAGGCACTATGCCCTAACAATCTTATGACTATTACATGATCAATCTCATCCAATCTCTACCATCCCCTTCAGCCTACTGATGACCCACAAGTATAGGGGATCGCAACAGTCTTCGAGGGAAGTAAAACCCAATTTATTGATTCGACACAAGGGGAGACAAAGAACACTTGGAAGCCTTAACAGCGGAGTTGTCAATTCAGCTGCACCTGGAAACAGACTTGCTCGCAAGAGTTTATCAGTAGTAACAGTTTTATAGCGAGCTTGGTAGTGAAATAACAGCAGCAGAGTAACAGAGACAGCAGTAGTGATTTTAGTAAACAGCAGGATTAAAATACTGTAGGCACGGGGACGGATGAACGGGCGTTGCATGGATGAGAGAAACTCATGTAACAATCATAGCAGGGCATTTGCAGATAATAATAAAACGGTGTCCAAGTACAAAGCAATCAATAGGCATGTGTTCCATATATAGTCGTCCGTGCTCGCAATGAGAAACTTGCACAACATCTTTTGTCCTACCAGCCGGTGGCAGCCGGGCCTCAAGGGAAACTACTGGATATTAAGGTACTCCTTTTAATAGAGTACCGGAGCAAAGCATTAACACTCCGTGAACACATGTGATCCTCACATCGCTACCATTCCCTCCGGTTGTCCCGATTTCTGTCACTTCGGGGCCATTGGTTCCGGACAGCGACATGTGTATACAACTTGCAGGTAAGATCAATAAACAATGAATATCATGATGAAACAATAACATGTTCAGATCTGAGATCATGGCACTCGGGCCCTAGTGACAAGCATTAAGCATAACAAGTTGCAACAATATCATCAAAGTACCAATTACGGACACTAGGCACTATGCCCTAACAATCTTATGCTATTACATGACCAATCTCATCCAATCCCTACCATCCCCTTCGGCCTACAGCGGGGGAATTACTCACACAGGGAAGGGGGAAACATCGCAGGTTGATGGAGAGCCGTTGGCGGTGAGGGCGGCGATGATCCCCTCCAATTCCCCGTCCGGCGGAGTGCCGTAACGGAGACTTCTGGCTCCCGCGACGGAGTTTCGCGATGTGGCGGCGTTCTGGAGGGTTTCTGGCGACTTCGACTTCTCTCCGTGCATTTTTAGGTCGAGGCCGATAAATAGTCCGAAGGAGGGCGTCGGAGGCCGGCCGAGGGGGCCACACCACATGGCCGCGCGGGCCCCCCCTGGGCCGCGCCGCCCTATGGTGTGGGGCCCTCGGGCCTCCACCTTAATTGTCCTTCTGGCTCCGTCGCATTCCTCGGGAAAATAGGGCCTTCTGCATAAATTCCGAGGATTTTCCCGAAAGTTGGATTTCTGCACAAAAACGAGACACCAGAACAGTTCTGCTGAAAACAGCGTTAGTCCGTGTTAGTTGCATCCAAAATACACAAATTAGAGGCAAAACAATAGCAAAAGTGTTCGGGAAAGTAGATACGTTTTGGACGTATCAACTCCCCCCAAGCTTAGCTTATTGCTTGTCCTCAAGCAATTCAGTTAACAACTGAGCGATAAAAGAACTTTCACGAACACATTTGCTCATACGATGTATATATTCTCATGCTATGGCTAATACTTAAGCAGCTCATAATGAGATACATGCAAATAAGATCATCTAACAGTTATGTCAATCATGGAGAGGTACCAACAATTAATAATAAGCATCATGAATCATGTATATAGGCAAGATTGCAATGTTCATAAGAGAGTATGATAAAGTGGTATCTCGCTTGCCTGTATTTGATTGGCAAAACATAAATGCCCGGGCACCTCTGAAGTTCATAGAAAGACTAGAAGTAGTGATTGTCAAAGATAAAAGCATCAAAGTTATACCACAATCAATCATATTTTGAGACAAGCATATTATACTAAGAATGACAGTTGTGCTCTCAAGATAGTGCTCAAAGAAATAATGGAGACACGACATAAAAGTAAAAGATTGACCCTTCGCAGAGGGAAGCAGGGATTAACATGCGCTAGAGCTTTTCACTTTTATAAAGACAGGAGTAAAATTATTTTGAGAGGTGTTTGTTGTTGTCAACGAATGGTAATGGGTACACCAACTACCTCGCCAACCGGACTTTCAAGAGCGGCTCCCATGAATTATTTGCATATTTATGTGGCACTCCTTCCAACCTTTCTTTCACAAACCATGGCTAACCGAATCCTCGGGTGCCTGCCAACAATCTCATACCATGAAGGAGTGCCTTTTTATTTTAGTTTTATTATGATGATGACACTCCCCCCAACCTTTGCTTACACAAGCCATGGCTAACCGAATCCTTCGGGTGCCATCCAACAATCACAAACCATGGAGGAGTGTCTATTTAAGTTAATTAATTCGGGACTGGGAATCCCATTGCCAGCTCTTTTTGCAAAATTATTGGATAAGCGGATGTGCCACTAGTCCATATGAGAGTCCGTCAAAAGTAAATGACAAGGTTGAAAGCTAAACACCACATACTTCCTCATGAGCTATGAAACATAAACACAAATTGAGAAGCATTTTGAAGGTTTTAAAGGTAGCGCATGAGAATTTACTTGGAATGGTTTGAAATGCCATGCATAGGTATTTATGGTGGACACTTTGGAACAACTTGGTTTTCATGTGTTTGGAAGCACGAGCAGCGTTCCCGCTCAGTACAAGTGAAGGCTAGCAATAGACTAGGGAGCGACAAATCAAGAGAGCAGTAACTGTCATAATCATGCTTGCGGCAAAATAAATTAACGGAGGCATAAAAGTGATACAAGAACTCTGAAGCAATATAGATCATCGAGGCTTAATTGACTTTTTGTTCAGTCATATGCATGCGTGAGCATGTGCCAAGTCGATATAAATGAATTATTCAGAGGAGGATACCACAATGCCATACTTACTTATGAATAAAACAATGCAAGCAAACATCCATGACATGCTACTCATATTAATAAATTGGAGCTAAACATGAGAGATCATAAACTTCTAGACTTTCTCAAATAACATATACCTCACATGAACCAACTAAGCATGCTCACATGGATGAGTATATGTACAAAAATGAAAACAAATAGAGTTCATACCAGCCTCTCACCACAATCCAATTGTCGTAGATCGTCATTATTGCCTTTTCACTTGTGGAACTTAGATAATATGAAATGAAAACCACGCTCCAGCCACCGAAAACCATTGAACTCATAAAGAACTTTACAAACCAAAGAAGAACAGAAAATATTTTTGGTGTTTTCAAATTGCAAACAAGAACAAGAGGAAACAAACAAACAAAGCAAAATCTTTTTGGGTTTTCTTATAGCAAACTGGCAATAGCAAATAAAGCGAAACAAATGCAAGAAACCAAAGCAAACAAATGGTGAAAAGAAACAAACAGAAATATTTTTGGTCTTTTTGTGTTTTGGGAAAGAAACAAAGCAAAAACAAGAAATAGCAAACTAAAAGAAACACATAACAGCAGGATGACAGAAATCTGCCAAAACCTGACAGCAGTACAGAAATCGATTTTTACAAAAATCTTACGTTGCTCAGCTCGACAAGTGTTCAACTAATGAAAGTTAGATAACAACCTGGGGAACCTGCAAAAAAATTGGCAGCTCAAAATAATGCTCTGGCTGTGCGCACGAATTTTTCTAGTAACAGTCCAGAATCTGTTTTCAGGCAGCACTTCCCCAAATATCATCTTCTCTCATTAGAAAACCACTCAAACGAACAAAACAAATATGTACAAGTATCCAGCAATCATAATATGCAAAGAATGAGTGATGCCGGTATACCTCCCCCCAAGCTTAGGCTTTTGGCCTAAGTGGAGTTCAACCCCAACGAGGGTCGCTGTTTCTCGCCGGTGGATAATTCATGGAGTAGTCATAGTAAAGTTCCTGTGCAGAAGAAAAGCGTGGAGGCTCCACATGTCCACCATGTTGATACGAGGAACTTGCTGCATCGGATGATGAGTCGAGGTGCTCCTCGACCTCCGTGTCGTCTCTTGCATGTTGGCCTCCTCCCTCTATGTGTGCATCCAGTGCACCTTCTGTGACCGACCAATCTCCCCTGGAATCAAGGTTAGACAGAACAGGCGCAGGCAATCTTACTAATTTCTCAGTTTTCTTAGTTATTCTCCAGACTTTCTTATAAAATGTCATCTTGTAAAACAGGTTACCCAAGTTGGAGGAATCAGAAACAAATTCATGTTTAATCATAGAGGCTATGTCAAGTTTTTCTATGGGGAATGGAATATCAAAATGATGAGGTTCTACATTATGAAAAGCTAGTAAACGAGAGGCGATGAGACCTCCACAAATTCCACCTTTCTCACGGTTAGTAGCAAGTCTATAAGCTATCAATGCCCCCAAATTATAAGTCCTACTACTTTGCAGTGCCGCAGCTAGAAAAGCCAAATCCGGGATAGAAAGTTTACCACCAATCTTTTTAGCAAGAACGCATTTGGTAATAAAATAGGCAAAGTAGCGGATAGCCGGGAGCTGAATGCTAGTGATTTTACCACTATCCTCTGAGAAACTCCTTCCATAGCAAATCATCTTGAAGAGGTCCAAGAGTTCTTGCAGCGATCCCCTTATCTTCTCGCATGACCCCCATTGCGGTACTCTAATTGCTGCACAAAAATCACTGAATGGCAAGTTGACAGCTTTATTGTAAATTTTATACTGGACCGTAGGGTTAGATCGCGACCAATTGAACTTAAAGTCCTGCACAAAAGACATAGTCAATTTTGCATATTGTCTTGGCTCTCCTTCAACAAAGTCACTCAGCCCTGCACGAGAAATTAGGCTTTGAACATCTTCAAATATTCCCGCGCTTCTCATGAAATCCGCGCACGGGTAGTAAGAGGGGTATACTCCCTCTTCACGATTGACTCTCATAACTTGTTGGACTTCCAATTCTTGTTGGTTCAAGTGATATCTATTCCACTCCATTTTCTGAAATTTCAACAAACAATATAAAAATTTGATTTGGTGACATATAATTGAGGGAAACTACCATAGGAACTTGCTAGAGTACTAATCATGCATCAAAACTAGTTTATACAACTTAGAACAAGCATGCAAGCTCACTAAACATGTTACCTACAGCAGCAAAATATTCAAGATATACTCAACCAAACAAAATTCTACTTGGATGGGTGGAGGAGTCACATACCAAGGAGCAAATGTGCCAAATTTCAGCAAGAAATCTGGGCTGAGCAAAGAGATCGAAAAATCTGGAGCTCTTGAGCAAAAACGCGAGTGAGAGGAAACTGGTACGAGTTTTTTCGGGAGAGAGAAGGTGCTGGGAGAAAGAGATGGCAAAGTGGGGCAAGGAGGGGCCCACACCACAGGGTGGCGCGCCCCCCTCCTTGGCCGCGCCGGCCTGTGGTGTGGCACCCTCTGGTGCCCCACAGGTCATCCTCTGGTGCTCCCAGGTGCCTCGTCGAAAAATAGGACCAACGGTATAATTTTTGTGAATTTTTGAAAACTTTGAAAAATGCACATTTCTGGGTATTTAATTTATTATTACTGGCCAGGAAATTTTTTGAAATCTCCAATTAACTAAGGAACCTTGCAAATTAAAAATGCTACAGCAACTAGAGCAAGTGGAGGAAGAAAGAGATGTTGTTTACCTCCTCTATGCATATAAAAAGTATTTGTTAACAAGGTTGATCAGGTCTTGCCACCAAATAAATTTTACATAGCATAAGAAGAAATAAACCTCAAATCAATCATGTTACCTTGAATTGTATTGATATGGATCCAATCACGAGAGTTTGATATTCTTCTTTAGGCTCATATATAGGACAATCAATAGTTCCCACTTTGATAGTTCTCACATTAGAAATAGTATTAACTCCACACGCTTTCTCAATCCTCTTGGGAAAATAAACGGTATGCTCCCTATCATCAACATTGAAAGTAACCTTTCCTTTATTGCAATCAATAATAGCCCCTGCGGTGTTAAGAAAAGGTCTCCCAAGAATAATAGACATATTATCATCTTCAGGCATTTCCAACACAACAAAATCAGTTAATATCAAGCAGTTAGTAGTAACTTGAACAGGAACATCCTCACATATACCAACAGGAATAGCAGTAGATTTATCAGCCATTTGTAAAGATATATCAGTAGGTATCAACTTATCTAAGTAAAGTCCCTTATAAAGAGAAAAAGGCATAACACTAACACCGGCTCCCAAGTCACATAGAGCAGTCTTAACATAATTATTCTTAATAGAACAAGGAATAGTAGGTATACCTGGGTCACCCAACTTCTTTGGCACTTTGCCATTAAAAGAGTAATTAGCAAGCATAGTGGAAATTTCCTCATTGGGGATTTTCCTTTTGTTAGTAACAATATCTTTCATATACTTTGAATAAGGTGGCAATTTAATAGCATCAGTCAAAGGGATTTGCAAGAATAAAGGTTTCATCCAATCACAAAATTTATTATAGTGTTCTTCTTCCTTTGATTTTAGTTTCTTAGCAGGAAAAGGCATTTGCTTTTGAACCCAAGGTTCTCTTTCATTACCATGTTTCTCAGCAATAAAATCTTCTTTAGTGTACTTTTTATTTTTAGCATGCTTTTCAGGTTCATCTTCTACCTTTTCTTTATCAGAAGCATCATTCTTATCATTATCTTTATCATGTTCATTACCACTTTCAGTTTCAGCATCAGAAATAGAAATACTATTAGGATCATTAGCAGGTTCAGAGGATTCTACAACATTTTTATGCTTCTTCTTCTTTTTCTTCTTAGAATGAGCACTAGGTTCAATGTGTTGAGAATCTTGTTCAATTCTTTTGGGATGCCCTTCAGGATATAGAGGATCCTGGGTAGAGACACCACCTCTAGTTGTTACTTCATAAGCATGTTTCTCTTTAGAATTATTCCCTAACAAGTCATTTTGCACTTTAGTGAGTTGATCAATTTGAGTTTGAATCATATGAAAATGTTTAACAAGCATCTTAACATCATTGGAGGTTCTTTCTACAATATCATGCAATTCACTAATAGCTCGAGAATTTTCCATTAAATGATTCTCTACTCTCATATTAAAATTTTCTTGCTTAACAATATAATTATCAAACTCATCTAAGCATTGTGCAGGAGGTTTCGAATACGGAATATCTTCCCTAGTAAAGCGTTGAAGGGAGTTTACCTCAATCATGGATGAAGGGGGAATTATCTCACATACATCTTCTATAGGAGGTAGATTCTTCACATCTTCAGGTTTAATACCTTTCTCCTTGAGAGACTTCTTGGCTTCCCTCATATCTTCATCATTCAATTTAATTAAACCCCTCTTCTTCAATATTGGCGTTGGAGTTGGTTCAGGTGTAGTCCAATCATCATGATTCCGGCCTATTTTAGCCAATAATTCTTCAGCGTCATCCGGAGTTCTTTTCCTGAAAACACAACCAGCACAACTATCCAGGTATGCCCTAGACTCAATGGTTAGTCCACTATAAAATATATCAAGTAAATCATGCTTTTCCAAATCATGATCAGGCCGAGCTCTAATAAGAGAGCAAAATCTCGCCCAAGCCTCAGGCAATTTCTCTCCATCTTCCTGGTTGAAATTATAAATTCTCTGCAAAGCAATATGTTGAGCACTAGCAGGAAAGTATTTACGGAAGAAAATATCAAGCAATTCTTTTGGACTTTTAATAGAATTAGGTGGCAAACTATTATACCAAGTTTTAGCGTCATCCTTTAATGAGAATGGAAAGATTTTAGCAACAAAGTAAGTACGCATCTTGACATCATCAGAAAACAAGCTACTTAGAGTAGATAACTCAGTCATGTGTTCAACAGCACTTTCTTTTTCAGTACCACAAAAGGGTGTTTTCTCAACAATAGCTATATGAGATAGATCAAGAGAAAAATCATAATCTTTATCCTTAATGTTTATGGGAGATGTGGCAAACTTAGGATCAGGAGACAGTTTATATCTAACAGCATGTTCTGCAAGCAACTTTTTAATTTTTCTTGCATCAGTAGTAGCATTGCATTTTTCAATAAAATCATCATTAAGCTCCACATAATCTTCATCAGGATCATCACTAAAATAATCAAGTTCAGGTGAATTAATAGGTGTAGTAGCATTAGGAGTTTCAGTATTTTCAATTTGTCTAGACCTAGCAATTGTAGCATCTAGAAAGGATCCCAATGAACCACTATCATCAAGCACAGCAGAAATATTATCAATATTATGAGAGTTTTCAGATTCAGTACAAGTACCCGCATGTGAAGCATGTGGCGGTGAAACAAGTTTATCAATCACAGATGGTGAATCAAGTGTAGCGGAGGTACTCAGAATTGTACCTTTTCTTGTAGTGGATGGTAATATGGCGATCTTAGTATCGCGAGGTTTACCCATGATGGAGAATTTGCAGCGAACAATATCAATCCAAGTGAACTTCCAAATAAAGCTATGCTCCCCGGCAACGGCGCCAGAAAATAGTCTTGATGACCCACAAGTATAGGGGATCGCAACAGTCTTCGAGGGAAGTAAAACCCAATTTATTGATTCGACACAAGGGGAGACAAAGAACACTTGGAAGCCTTAACAAATGGAGTTGTCAATTCAGCTGCACTGGAAACAGACTTGCTCGCAAGAGTTTATCAAGCAGTAACAGCTTTTATAGCAAGAGCAGCAGTGAAATAACAAAGAAACAGAGAGTAATGCAGACAGCAGTAGTGATTTTAGTAAACAGCAGGATTAAAATACTGTAGGCACGGGGACGGATGAACGGGCATTGCATGGATGAGAGAAACTCATGTAACAATCATAGCAGGGCATTTGCAGATAATAATAAAACGGTGTCCAAGTACAAAGCAATCAATAGGCATGTGTTCCATATATAGTCGTGCGTGCTCGCAATGAGAAACTTGCACAACATCTTTTGTCCTACCAGCCGGTGGCAGCCGGGCCTCAAGGGAAACTACTGGATATTAAGGTACTCCTTTTAATAGAGTACCGGAGCAAAGCATTAACACTCC
This sequence comes from Lolium perenne, assembly GCF_019359855.2. Classification (NCBI taxonomy): domain Eukaryota; kingdom Viridiplantae; phylum Streptophyta; class Magnoliopsida; order Poales; family Poaceae; genus Lolium; species Lolium perenne. The sequence goes on from NC_067250.2 coordinate 37,904,534, forward strand.
GTGAACACATGTGATCCTCACATCGCTACCATTCCCTCCGGTTGTCCCGATTTCTGTCACTTCGGGGCCATTGGTTCCGGACAGCGACATGTGTATACAACTTGCAGGTAAGATCAATAAACAATGAATATCATGATGAAACAATAACATGTTCAGATCTGAGATCATGGCACTCGGGCCCTAGTGACAAGCATTAAGCATAACAAGTTGCAACAATATCATCAAAGTACCAATTACGGACACTAGGCACTATGCCCTAACAATCTTATGCTATTACATGACCAATCTCATTCAATCCCTACCATCCCCTTCGGCCTACAGCGGGGGAATTACTCACACATGGATGGGGGAAACATGGCTGGTTGATGTAGAGGCATTGGCGGTGATGGCGGCGATGATCCCCTCCAATTCCCCGTCCCGGCGGAGTGCCAGAACGGAGACTTCTGGCTCCCGCGACGGAGTTTCGCGATGTGGCGGCGTTCTGGAGGGTTTCTGGCGACTTCGACTTCTCTCCGTGCATTTTTAGGTCGAGGCCGATAAATAGTCCGAAGGAGGGCGTCGGAGGCCGGCCGAGGGGGCCACACCACATGGCCGCGCGGTCCCCCCTGGGCCGCGCCGCCCTATGGTGTGGGGCCCTCGGGCCTCCACCTTAATTGTCCTTCTGGCTCCATCAGTATTCTGGGAAAATAGGGCCTTCTGCATAAATTCCGAGGATTTTCCCGAAAGTTGGATTTCTGCACAAAAACGAGACACCAGAACAGTTCTGCTGAAAACAGCGTTAGTCCGTGTTAGTTGCATCCAAAATACACAAATTAGAGGCAAAACAATAGCAAAAGTGTTCGGGAAAGTAGATACGTTTTGGACGTATCACCTACAGCGGGGGAATTACTCACACATGGATGGGGAAGCATGGATGGTCGATGGAGAGGCGTCTGTGGTGATGATGGCGATGATCTCCTCCAATTCCCCGTCCCGGCAGGGTGCCAGAACACAGTTTCTGGTCCCGAGACGGAGTTTCGCGATGGCGACGGAGTTCTGGATGTCTTCTGGAAATATGGTCGAACCCCCGTGCGTTTTTAGGTCGAAAGCCTTAAGTAATCCAGAGGGGAGCGTCGGGGGCCGGTCGAGGCGACCTCACCATAAGGCGGCGCGCCCCCCTCCTGGCCGCGCCGGCCTATGGTGTGGGGGCCGTGGGCCTCCCCCGGGCTTGCCCTTCTGGCTCCGTGTGTCTTCTGTAAAAATAGGCCCTTTGCAACTATTTCCGGGGATTTTCCTGAAAGTTAATTTTCTGCACAAAAATAAGACACCAGGGCAATTCTGCTGAAAACAGCGTTAGTCCGTGTTAGTTGTATCCAAAATACACAAATTAGAGGCAAAACAATAGCAAAAGTGTTCGGGAAAGTAGATACGTTTTGGACGTATGAAGCCACGAGGCCTGAACAAGGCCAGGTGGTGCGCCCTAACTCTTTGGGTGTGCCACCCAGGCCGTTCGGCCCTCGGTAGTCGTCTTGCCCCCCCCCCCTTCGTGTGGTGCCTTATATACCCTAAAAACTACCCCTGGAAGGACATGATATTTTGCAAAACAAAGCGCCGCCAAGACCACGATCTTCAATTCGGCGGGCAGATTGATCCTGCTCTCCACCCCGGAGAGAGGGATTTCGAGGGCTTCTTCATCATCACCGCCACCGACATCATCACCAACCATTATGGACTCACTCTTCATCACCATGAGTGAGTAGTTCTCTGTAGGCTTAAGAGGTGGATGGGTTTTGGATGAGATTGATCATGTAATCCTCCATATGTATCGAGATTTTAAGTGTTCGTCTTGAAGATATTCTTGTCCTATTGTTTTGGGAAGACCTTTTCTTAGAACTGTTGGTGCTGTTATTGATATGAGAGATGAGATTATTAAATATCAATTCCCACTCAAGAAAGGTATGGAAGACTTCCCTAGAAAGAGAAAGAAGCTACCTTTTGATTCGATTATTAGGACAAATTATGATGTTCATGCTTCTTCACTTGAAAATACTTAATTCAAGCTTTCTGCACCTACCTGAAAAGCATTAAAGAAAAGCACTCTTGGGAGATAACCCATGTTTTATTTTTGTAATTTTTCTTTTATTGAGTCTTGTAAGTTGTTACCTCTGTAAAAACCTCTCCTTATCCTTTTTATTTCGTTTTTGTGCCAAGGATAGCCTCTAATAGGATGAAGGTAAGATTTGGGAATTTGCTGTCCCGAAACAGATTCTGTGTTGCCACCAAAAAAATTATTACTCTCAGCCAGAATGTCGGATTGATCTGAAATTATTAGTTTTGCACTTTCATATTTGAGCAACAGAGTATTTTCGAAAAAATCAATCTTTACTTGTTGTTCTATTTTGACAGATTTCTAACACTATTTGCATTTGCCTCTTAACCTTTTTCTTTTTGAGTTCTTTTGAGAGAAAAAAGGTTTTAAAATAGTTTTCTACAGTATCTAATATTTTAATGGATGTTTGACTTATGTTACAACTGAACCAAAGTGGATTTGTTATTTTGATTGCACTAATGTTGCTAATGAAAATTGTGTGAAGTTTTGTATGAAGGAAGTTTTCAAGTGTAGGGAGAGAAGAATGATGTGATGATATGAAGGTGGACAAAAGCTCAAGCTTGGGGATTCCCATTTCACCCCAAGAAATATCCAAGAGGTACAAGCGTCAAAGCTTGGGGATGCCCAAGGCATCCCCTTCTTCATCAACAAACATATTAGGTCATCTTTCAAGACACTATATTTTTATTGCTTCATATGCTATATGTTGTTCTGGGAGCATCTTTATTTTTGTTTTTAGTTTTCTTTAGTTTTATTTGCTGTAGTATATGGTTGGATCCCAGCATACTTGTTTTGGAGAATGACACACTCCGTTTTCATTGCATAGGACACTATAGTTTTCACTCTTATTGTTCTGCGAGTGTTCTCTTTTGCTAGTACTGCGTTTAGCTCTTTACACTCGTATTTTGTTCAGAGCTTGTTAGTTTTCTTTAGTTAGGTATGATTAGCTCTCTGGTCTTTATTGATTATTATCTCTATGAGAGTTGTTTCAAAAAAACTGATTGGTGTTGGAGAAGAGTAAAATATTTCATGCTTATAGTGGTGAAAGGAAGCTTGTTTAGACTGTTGCTTAGACTTTAGCATGTCATGTTGCATGTTATTTTAATTATATGCTTAGTAGTTATTGTTGTAGCATGACTTGTCTCAAATATCTGAGAGTGCTTAATGTGCCAATGAAATAATCATGTGTTGTTTCCATCATACAAAAGCATAATATTGTGGTATTCTCCTTTGATGCTTTATTTGGGTTGACTTGGCATATGCTTACACCGTGTTATGAATACAAACCAGTCACCTAAAGCATTGATGCGTGTAGTTGACACGTCCGTTGGGAACCCCAAGAGGAAGGTGTGATGCGCACAGTAGCAAGTTTCCCTCAGTAAGAAACCAAGGTTTAATCGAACCAGTAGGAGTCAAGAAGCACGTTGAAGGTTGATGGCGGAGGAGTGTAGTGCGGCGCAACACCAGGGATTCCGGCGCCAACGTGGAACCTGCACAACACAATCACAGAACTTTGCCCCAACGTAACAGCGAGGTTGTCAATCTCACCGGCTTGCTGTAAACAAAGGATTAGATGTATAGTGTGGATGATGATGTTTGTTTGCGAAGAACAGTAAAGAACAATTGCAGTAGATTGTATTTCAGATGTAAAGAATAGGACCGGGGTCCACAGTTCACTAGCGGTGTCTCTCCCATAAGATAGCAGATGTTGGGTGAACAAATTACAGTTGGGCAATTGACAAATAAAGAGGGAGATTTTATAATTTGCCATGCTTTAGTTAGGTTCTTTATAATTTGCCACACATTACTTGCTCTTCTACTATTTGCCACACATTACATCAATTCCTTGCTAATTTGCCATTTTCCCCTCTTTACAGATTTATTCTTCTTTTTTACTCCAAAATACACTACCAAATACACCTTGGTACCACTTGACAAACGTATCAGATCTGATCGATCGATCAACCTTCGGCATCAGAGGAAAAAGATAGCATCCCGAGAAACAGCTGGGCTGGAGCGCCGCCGCCGCCCGGATATAGCACGCACGGCAACCTTCCTCCCGGCGGCGACCACGTACAACACGCCCACCATGACGGCGGAGGAGGTGCAGAGTTGCCGCTCGCCGGCGACCCTGACCGGACCAAGGGCAGAAGCCCTCCTCGACGCAGATTAAATCTCCCTGCAATCTGTTATATGCTACAGCATGTTCTTACCTTCTCGAACTCCTTAAGCTTCTCCATGATTATCGCTCACGGCTCCGCTACTCATGGTCCGGCCACTGCTGCCGCCGGCGATCCCGCCTAGCTCCTCTATGTATCTCGTCCCAAATACTTTTTGTCCCCTGCTGCAGGGGAACGAGCAACCTGGGGATTGATCCATAGACTCGGCCTAGTTTGGTCCAGCTAGGTATCATTTGCCACAGGGTAATGTATTTAGCAGTGTATTTTGGAGTTTAAAAAATGAATAAATCTGTAAAGAGAGAAAAAGGGCATATTAGAAAGGAATTGATGTAATGTGTGGCAAATAGTAGAAGGTCAAGTAATGTGTGGCAAATTATAAAGAACCTAACTAAAGCGTGGCAAATTATAAAATCTCCCAAATAAAGAAGGCATAACAATGCACATACATATATCATGATGAGTACTATGAGATTTAATCAGGGCATTACGACAAAGTACATAGACCACCATCCAGCATGCATCTATGCCTAAAAAGTCCACCTTTAGGTTATCATCCGAACCCCCTCCAGTATTAAGTTGTAAACAACAGACAATTGCATTAAGTATGGTGCGTAATGTAATCAACACAAATATCCTTAGACAAAGCATCGATGTTTTATCCCTAGTGGCAACAGCACATCCACAACCTTAGAACTTTCTCACATCGTCCTGCATTTAATGGAGGCATGAACCCACTATCGAGCATAAATACTCCCTCTTGGAGTCACAAGTATCAACTTGGCCAGAGCCTCTACTAGCAACGGAGAGCATGCAAGAACATAAATAACATATATGATAGATTGATAATCAACTTGACATAGTATTCAATATTCATCGGATCCCAACAAACACAACATGTAGGATTACAAATAGATGATCTTGATCATGATAGGTGATGTCTACGGGTGCTTCTATTCTTGTAGACAGTGTTGGGCCTCCAAGAGCAGAGGTTTGTAGAACAGCAGCAAGTTTCCCTTAAGTGGATCACCCAAGGTTTATCGAACTCAGGGAGGAAGAGGTCAAAGATATCCCTCTCAAGCAACCCTGCAACCACAAAGCAAGAAGTCTCTTGTGTCCCCAACACACCTAATAGGTGCACTAGTTCGGCGAAGAGATAGTGAAATACAAGTGGTATGAATGAATATGAGCAAGTAGTACGGCGCGTAAAAGTGCTTGCTGGCGTGCAGTTGATGGTAGTAATATTGCAGGAAGTAAACATGCAGCAGAACAGTAAACAAGCAGCGATAGCAGTATTTAGGAACAATGCCTAGGGATCATACTTTCACTAGTGGACACTCTCAACATTGATCACATAACAGAATAAATAGATAGATGCTAGACTCTACACCCTCTTGTTGGATGATGAACACCACTAACTGTGTAGGATTACACGAACCCTCAATGCCGGAGTTAACAAGCTCCACAATATTCAATGTTCATATTTAAATAACCTTAGAGTGCATGACAGATCAACATAACCAAACCAAGTACTAACATAGCATGCACACTGTCACCTTCACACTACGAAAGGAGGAATAGATCACATCAATACTATCATAGCAATAGTTAACTTCATAATCTACAAGAGATCACAATCATAGCCTACGCCAAGTACTACACGATGCACACACTGTCACCATTACACCGTGCAGGAGGAATAAACTACTTTAATAACATCACTAGAGTAGCACACAGATAAATTGTGATACAAAACACATTGCAATCATAAAGGGATATAAATAAGCACTTCACTATGCCATTCATAACAGTGAATAAGTATTCTGTGAAATATAGCCTAAGAGACCCACACGGTGCACACACTGTCACCTTTACACACGTGGGACAAGGAGTCTCCGGAGATCACATAAGTAAAACCCACTTGACTAGCATAATGACATCTAGATTACAAGCATCATCATATGAATCTCAATCATGTAAGGCAGCTCATGAGATTATTGTATTGAAGTACATAGGAGAGAGATTAACCACATAGCTACCGGTACAGCCCCGAGCCTCGATGGAGAACTACTCCCTCCTCATGGGAGACAGCAGCGTTGATGAAGATGGCGGTGGTGTCGATGGAGAAGCCTTCCGGGGGCACTTCCCCGTCCCGGCGGCGTGCCGGAACAGAGACTCCTATCCCCCAGATCTTGGCTTCGCGATGGCCGCGGCTCTGGAAGGTTTTCTCTGGTTTCGTCGAACGTGATAGGGTTTTCGCGACGGAGACCTTAAGTAGGCGGAAGGGCAGGTCAGGGGGCCACACGAGGGCCCCACACGACAGGCCGGCGCGGCCAAGGCCCAGGCCGCGCCGCCCTGGTGTCTGGCCACCTCGTGGCCCCACTTCGTAAGTCCTCCGGTCTTCTGGAAGCTTCGTGTAAAAATAGGCCCCTCGGCGTTGATTTCGTCCAATTCCGAGAATATTTCCTTACTAGGATTTCTGAAACCAAAAACAGCAGAAAACAGGAACTGACACTTCGGCATCTCGTCAATAGGTTAGTTCCGGAAAACGCATAAATATGACATATAATGTGTATAAAACATGTATATATCATCAATAATGTGGCATGGAACATAAGAAATTATAGATACGTTTGGGACGTATCAAGCATCCCCAAGCTTAGTTCCTGCTCGTCCCGAGCAGGTAAACGATAACAAAGATAATTTCTGGAGTGACATGCCATCATAACCTTGATCATACTATTGTAAGCATATGTAATGAATGCAGCGATCAAAACAATGGTAATGACATGAGTAAACAAATAAATCATAAAGCAAAGACTTTTCATGAATAGTACTTCAAGACAAGCATCAATAAGTCTTGCATAAGAGTTAACTCATAAAGCAATAAATCAAAGTAAAGGTATTGAAGCAACACAAAGGAAGATTAAGTTTCAGCGGTTGCTTTCAACTTATAACATGTATATCTCATGGATATTGTCAATGTAAAGTAATATAACAAGTGCAATATGCAAGTATGTAGGAATCAATGCACAGTTCACACAAGTGTTTGCTTCTTGAGGTGGAAAGAGATAGGTGAACTGGCTCAACATAAAAGTAAAAGAAAGGCCCTTCGCAGAGGGAAGCAGGGATTAAATCATGTGCTAGAGCTTTTTAAGTTTTGAAATCATATAGAGAGCATAAAAGTAAATTTTTGAGAGGTGTTTGTTGTTGTCAACGAATGGTAGCGGGTACTCTAACTACCTTATCAACCAGACTTTCAAGAGCGGCTCCCATGAAGGACGTTATCTCTACCAGCAAGGTAGATCATCCCTCTTCTCTTTTGTTTACACATGTACTTTAGTTTAGTTTTTATCTTTTTATTTTTTAGATGACACTCCTCCCAACCTTTTCTTTCTCAAGCCATGGCTAATCGAATCCTCGGGTGCCTTCCAACAATCTCATACCATGGAGGAGTGTCTATTTGCAAAATTAAGTTGCTTACTGATGAATCAGAGCAAAACATGTGAAGAGAATTATTAATGCAAGTTAATTAATCGGGGCTGGGAACCCCATTGCCAGCTCTTTTTGCAAAATTATTGGATAAGCGGATGAAGCCACTAGTCCATTGTGAAAGTCTGTCAGAAGTAAATGACAAGATCGAAAGATAAAACACCACATACTTCCTCATGGGCTATAAAACATTGACACAAATAAGAGATAATAGCTTTTGAATTGTTTAAAGGTAGCACATGAGCAATTTACTTTGAAATGGCGGCGAAATACCATGTAGTAGGTAGGTATGGTGGACACAAATGGCATAGTGGTTGGCTCAAGGATTTTGGATGCATGAGAAGTATTCCCTCTCGATACAAGGTTTAGGCTAGCAAGGTTATTTGAAACAAACACAAGGATGAACCGGTGCAGCAAAACTTACATAAAAGACATATTGTAAACATTATAAGACTCTACACCGTCTTCCTTGTTGTTCAAAACTCAATACTAGAAATTATCTAGACCTTAGAGAGACCAATTATGCAAACCAAATTTTAGCAAGCTCTATGTATTTCTTCATTAATAGGTGCAAAGTATATGATGCAAGAGCTTAAACATGAGCACAACAATTGCCAAGTATCAAATTATTCAAGACATTTTAGAATTACTACATGTAGCATTTCCCGTTTCCAACCATATAACAATTAACGAAGCAGTTTCAACCTTCGCCATGAACATTAAAAGCTAAGAACACATGTGTTCATATGAACCAACGGAGCGTGTCTCTCTCCCACACAAGGATGAACTTATTCAAACATAAACAAAAACAAACAGACGCTCCAAGTAAAGTACATAAGATGTGACCGAATAAAAATATAGTTTCAAGAGAAGAAACCTGATAAGTTGTCGATGAAGAAGGGGATGCCTTGGGCATCCCCAAGCTTAAATGCTTGAGTCTTCTTGAAATATGCAGGGATGAACCACCGGGGCATCCCCAAGCTTAGACTTTTCACTCTTCTTGATCGTAGTATATCATCCTCCTCTCTTGTCCCTTGAAAACTTCCTCCACACCAAACTCGAAACAAACTCATTAGAGGGTTAGTGCATAATCAAAAATTCACATGTTCAGAGGTGACACAATCATTCTTAACACTTCTGGACATTGCCCAAAGCTACTGGAAGGTAATGGAACAAAGAAATCCACCCAACACAGCGAAAGAAGCAATGCGAAATAAAAGGCAGAATCTGTCAAAACAGAACAGTACGTAAAGACGAATTTTAAAGTGGCACCAGACTTGCTCAGATGAAAATGCCCAAATTGAATGAAAGTTGCGTACATATCTGAGGATCACGCACGTAAATTGGCAGATTTTTATGAGTTACCTACAGAGAATTAGGCCCAGATTCGTGAAAGACAGAAATCTGTTTCTGTGCAGTAATCCAAATCTAGTATCACCCCTACTATCAAAGACTTTACTTGGCACAACAATGCAATAAAATAAGATAAGGAGAGGTTGCTACAGTAGTAAACAACTTCCAAGACTCAAATATAAAAAATTTCTGTAGTAAAACAAACACATGGGTTATCTCCCAAGAAGTGCTTTCTTTATAGCCATTAGGATGGGCTCAGCAGTTTTAATGATGCACTCGCAAGAAATAAGAGTTGAAGCAAAAGAGAGCATCAAGAAGCAAATTCAAAACAAATTTAAGTCTAACATGCTTCCTATGCATAGGAATCTTGTAAATAAACAAGTTCATGAAGAGCAAAGTAACAAGCATAGGAAGATAAAACCAGTGTAACTTCAAAAATTTCAGCATATAGAGAGGTGTTTTAGTAACATGCAAATTTCTACAACCATATTTTCCTCTCTCATAATAACTTTCAGTGGCATCATGAGCAAACTCAACAATATAACTATCACATAAAGCATTCTTATCACGAGTCTCATGCATAAAATTATTACTACTCCCAACATAAGCATAGTCATTCTTATTAATTGTAGTGGGAGCAAATTCAACAAAGTAGCTATCATTATTATTCTCATCAAGTGTAGGAGGCATAGTATTATCATCATAAAAATTACTCTCCATAGTAGGCGGCACTAAAAGACCAATATCATTATAATCATCATAAATAGGAGGCAAAGTATCGTCAAAGTAAATTTTCTCCTCAATGCTTGGGGGACTAAAAATATCATGCTCATCAAAGCCAGCTTCCCCAAGCTTAGAATTTTCCATATCATTAGCAACAATGGTGTTCAAAGCGTTCATACTAATATGTTCCATAGGTTTTTTAATTTTCGCATCAAACCATCCATGTCTCAAATCAGGAAATAGAATAAGAAGCTCATTGTTGTCCATTATGCCTAACTAGTGTAAACAAGAAACAAAAAGATGCAATTGCAGGATCTAAAGGAAATAGCTTCGAGCACTCACACAACGGCAACAGAAAAGTACTTTACCTGGGACCGGAGTATGAGTGCCTTTTACCTTTCCTCCCCGGCAACGGTGCCAGAAAATAGCTTGATGTCTACGGGTGCTTCTATTCTTGTAGACAGTGTTGGGCCTCCAAGAGCAGAGGTTTGTAGAACAGCAGCAAGTTTCCCTTAAGTGGATCACCCAAGGTTTATCGAACTCAGGGAGGAAGAGGTCAAAGATATCCCTCTCAAGCAACCCTGCAACCACAAAGCAAGAAGTCTCTTGTGTCCCCAACACACCTAATAGGTGCACTAGTTCGGCGAAGAGATAGTGAAATACAAGTGGTATGAATGAATATGAGCAGTAGTACGGCGCGTAAAAGTGCTTGCTGGCGTGCGGTTGATGGTAGTAATATTGCAGGAAGTAAACATGCAAAGTAACAAGAAACAAGCAAAGCTGATAGCAGTATTTAGAAACAAGGCCTAGGGATCATACTTTCACTAGTGGACACTCTCAACATTGATCACATAACAGAATAAATAGATAGATGCTAGACTCTACACCCTCTTGTTGGATGATGAACACCACTAACTGTGTAGGATTACACGAACCCTCAATGCCGGAGTTAACAAGCTCCACAATATTCAATGTTCATATTTAAATAACCTTAGAGTGCATGACAGATCAACATAACCAAACCAAGTACTAACATAGCATGCACACTGTCACCTTCACACTACGAAAGGAGGAATAGATCACATCAATACTATCATAGCAATAGTTAACTTCATAATCTACAAGAGATCACAATCATAGCCTACGCCAAGTACTACACGATGCACACACTGTCACCATTACACCGTGCAGGAGGAATAAACTACTTTAATAACATCACTAGAGTAGCACACAGATAAATTGTGATACAAAACACATTGCAATCATAAAGGGATATAAATAAGCACTTCATTATGCCATTCATAACAGTGAATAAGTATTCTGTGAAATATAGCCTAAGAGACCCACACGGTGCACACACTGTCACCTTTACACACGTGGGACAAGGAGTCTCCGGAGATCACATAAGTAAAACCCACTTGACTAGCATAATGACATCTAGATTACAAGCATCATCATATGAATCTCAATCATGTAAGGCAGCTCATGAGATTATTGTATTGAAGTACATAGGAGAGAGATTAACCACATAGCTACCGGTACAGCCCCAAGCCTCGATGGAGAACTACTCCCTCCTCATGGGAGACAGCAGCGTTGATGAAGATGGCGGTGGTGTCGATGGAGAAGCCTTCCGGGGGCACTTCCACGTCCCGGCGGCGTGCCGGAACAGAGACTCCTGTCCCCCAGATCTTGGCTTCGCGATGGCGGCGGCTCTGGAAGGTTTTCTCTGGTTTCGTCGAACGTGATAGGGTTTTCGCGACGGAGACCTTAAGTAGGCGGAAGGGCAGGTCAGGGGGCCACACGAGGGCCCCACACGACAGGCCGGCGCGGCCAAGGCCCAGGCCGCGCCGCCCTGGTGTCTGGCCACCTCGTGGCCCCACTTCGTAAGTCCTCCGGTCTTCTGGAAGCTTCGTGTAAAAATAGGCCCCTGGGCGTTGATTTCGTCCAATTCCGAGAATATTTCCTTACTAGGATTTCTGAAACCAAAAACAGCAGAAAACAGGAACTGGCACTTCGGCATCTCGTCAATAGGTTAGTTCCGGAAAACGCATAAATATGACATATAATGTGTATAAAACATGTAGATATCATCAATAATGTGGCATGGAACATAAGAAATTATAGATACGTTTGGGACGTATCAATAGGCAGCTCACAAGATCGAACATGATAGCACAATTAGGAGAAGACGACCATCTAGCTACTGCTATGGACCCATAGTCCAGGGGTGAACTACTCACACATCGATCCGGAGGCGATCATGGCGATGAAGAGACCTCCGGGAGATGATTCCCCTCTCCGGCAGGGTGCCGGAGGCGATCTCCTGAATCCCCCGAGATGGAATTGGCGGCGGCGGCGTCTCTGGAAGGTTTTCCGTATCGTGGCTCTCGGTACAGAGGGTTTCGCGACGGAGGCTTTAAGTAGGCGGAAGGACGGAGTCAGGAGAGTCACGGGGGCCCCACACGCTAGGGCCGCGCGGGACCCCTCTAGGCCGCGCCGCCCTAGTGTGGCGGCGCCCCGTGGCCCCACTTCGTCTCCCCTCCGGTCTTCTGGAAGCTTCGTGGAAAAATAGGCCCCTGGGCGTTAATTTCGTCCAATTCCGAGAATATTTCCTTACTAGGATTTCTGAAACCAAAAACAGCAGAAAATAGCAACTGGCTCTTCGGCATCTCGTCAATAGGTTAGTGCCGGAAAATGCATAAATATGACTTATAATGTGTATAAAACATGTGAGTATCATCATAAAAGTAGCATGGAACATAAGAAATTATAGATACGTTTGGGACGTATCAAGCATCCCCAAGCTTAGTTCCTACTCGCCCTCGAGTAGGTAAACGATAACAAAGATAATTTCTGAAGTGACATGCTATCATAATCTTGATCATACTATTGTAAAGCACATGAGATGAATGCAGCGATTCGAAGCAATGATGAAGATAATGAGTAAACAAATGAATCATATAACAAAGACTTTTCATGAATAGTACTTTCAAGACAAGCATCAATAAGTCTTGCATAAGAGTTACTCATAAAGCAATAGAAACTTAGTAAAGGCATTGAAGCAACACAAAGGAAGATTAAGTTTCAGCGGTTGCTTTCAACTTCAACATGTATATCTCATGGATAATTGTCAACACAAAGTAATATAACGAGTGCAATAGGTAAACATGTAAGAATCAATGCACACATTTTACACAAGTGTTTGCTTCTAAGATAGAAAGAATAGGTAAACTGACTCAACAATAAAGTAGAAGAATGGCCCTTCGCAGAGGGAAGCATTGATTACTATATTTGTGCTAGAGCTTTTCATTTTGAAAACATAGAAACAATTTTGTCAACGGTAGTAATAAAGCATATGTGTTATGTATAAAACATCTTATAAGTTGCAAGCCTCATGCATAGTATACTAATAGTGCTCGCACCTTGTCCTAATTAGCTTGGGTTAACACGGATTATCATTGCATAGCATATGTTTCAACCAAGTGTCACAAAGGGGTACCTCTATGCCGCCTGTACAAAGGTCTAAGGAGAAAGCTCGCATTGGATTTCTCGCTTTTGATTATTCTCAACTTAGACATCCATACCGGGACAACATAGACAACAGATAATGGACTCCTCTTTTAATGCTTAAGCATTTAACAATAGTTAATATTCTCATAAGAGATAGAGGATTAGCTGTCCACACTGAAACTTCCACCATGAATCATGGCTTTAGTTAGCGGCCCAATGTTCTTCTCTAACAATATGCATACTCAAACCATTTGATTGTGAAAACTGCCCTTACTTCAGACAAGACGAACATGCATAGCAACTCACATGATATTCAACAAAGGTAAAAGTGTTGATGGCGTCCCCAGAAAACATGGTTACCGCTCAGCAAGCAACTTACTAAGAAATAAGACACATAAGTACATATTCTTCACCACGATAGTTTTTAAGGCTATTTGTCCCATGAGCTATATATTGTAAAGGCAAAGAATGGAATTTTAAAGGTAGCACTCAAGTAATGTACTTTGGAATGGCGGAGAAATACCATGTGGTAGGTAGGTATGGTGGACACAAATGGCATGGATTTGGCTCAAGGATTTGGATGCATGAGAAGAATTCCTCTCAATACAAGGCTAGGCTAGCAAGGTTGTTTGAAGCAAACTCAAGTATAAAAGGTGCAGCAAAGCTTACATATGAACATATTGTAACTATTATAAGACTTTATATTGTCTCCTTGTTGTTCAAACACCTTAACCAGAAAATCTCTAGACTCTAGAGATCAATCATGCAAACCAAATTTTAACATGCTCTATGTAGTTATTCATTACTGAGTACAAGGTACATGATGCAAGAGCTTAAACAAGATCTATATGAGCACAACAATTGCCAAGTATCAAATTATTCAAGACATTATACCATTTACCACATGCGGCATTTTGCGTTTCCAACCATATATCAATGAATGAGGTAGTTCAACCTTCGCAATGAACATTAAGAATAAAGCTAAGAACATATGTGTTCATACGAAACAGCGGAGCGTGTCTCTCTCCCAAACAAAGAATGCTAGGATCCGATCTTATTCAAACAAAAACAGAAACAAAAACGAACAGACGCTCCAAGTAAAGCACATAAGATGTGACTGAATAAAAATATAGTTTCACTAGAGGAACCTGATAATGTTGTCGATGAAGAAGGGGATGCCTTGGGCATCCCCAAGCTTAGATGCTTGAGTCTTCTTGAAATATGCAGGGATGAACCACGGGGGCATCCCCAAGCTTAGACTTTTCACTCTTCTTGATCATAGTATATCATCCTCCTCTCTTGACCCTTGAAAACTTCCTCCACACCAAACTCAAAACAAACTCATTAGAGGGTTAGTGCATAATTGAAAATTCATATATTCAGAGGTGACATAATCATTCTTAACACTTCTGGACATTGCACAAAGCTACTGAAAGTTAATGGAACAAAGAAATCCATCGAACATAGCAAAACAGGCAATGCGAAATAAAAGGCAGAATCTGTCAAAATAGAACAGTCCGTAAAGACGAATTTTACAGGGGCACTTAACTTGCTCAGATGAAAATGCTCAAATTGAATGAAAGTTGCGTACATATCTGAGGATCACGCACGTAAATTTGCAGATTTTTCTGAGTTACCTACAGAGAACCCTGCCCAGATTCGTGGCAGCAAGAAATCTGTTTCTGCGCAGTAATCCAAATCTAGTATTGACTTTACTATCAAAGACTTTACTTGGCACAACAATGCAATAAAATAAAGATAAGGAGAGGTTGCTACAGTAGTAACAACTTCCAAGACTCAAATATAAAACAAAAGTGCTGTAGTAAAAACATACATGGGTTATCTCCCAAGAAGTGCTTTCTTTATAGCCATTAAGATGGGCTTAGTAATTTTAATGATGCTCTCGCAAGAAATAAGAGTTGAAGCAAAAAAGAGCATCAAGAAGAAAATTCAAAACACATTTAAGCCTAACCCACTTTCTATGAAAAGGAATCTTGTAAGGAAACAAGTACTGAAAGCACATAGCAACAAGCATAAAAAGGCAACACAAGTTCAACTTCAAGATTCTCAACATAAAGAGGGGAAACTTAATATTATTAAGATGCATATAACCATGTTTCCCTCTCTCATAATAACTTTCAGTAGCATCATTAATACACTCAACAATATAACTATCACATGAAACATTCTTACCATGAGCTACATGCATAAAAGTATCATTACTCTCCACATAAGCATAATCAATTTTATTAATAATAGTGGGAGCAAATTCAATAAAATAGCTATTATTATTATTCTCATCACCATAATCATCATATATAGGAGGCATATTGTAATCATAACTAATTTTCTCCTCAATAGTAGGTGGACTGAAAATATCATATTATCATTGTAAACATCATATATAGGAGGCATATCATCAACATAAACTTTCTCCTCCATACCCGAAGGACTAAAGAGATCATTTTCATCAAAACCGACCTCCCCAAGCTTAAATTCTTCCATAGCATTAGCAACAATGGTATTCAAGGCATTCATACTTATAACATTGCCATTAGCATGCATATAAAGTTCCATAGGTTTTTTAATTTTCTCTTCAAACACCTCATGTCCTAACTCAAGATAAATACTATAAAGATCTCTAATATTTTTGTTGTTTTCCATTAAGCCTAACTAGTGAAGTCACAGAACTTAGTATTTTCAGGAGTATTCATTTTAACAGCAGTAAATAAAGCAAACTAGATAAAATAAATGCAAGTAACTAATTTTTTTGTGTTTTTGATATAGAGAACAAGACAGTAAATAAAGTAAAGCTAGCAACTATTTTTTTTGTGTTTTGTTTTAGTGCAGCAAACAAAGTAGTAAATAAAATAAAGCAAGACAAAAAAAAAGTAAAGAGATTGGAAGTGGAGACTCCCCTTGCAGCGTGTCTTGATCTCCCCGGCAACGGCGCCAGAAATTTGCTTGATGCGCGTAGTTGACACGTCCGTTGGGAACCCCAAGAGGAAGGTGTGATGCGCACAGTAGCAAGTTTCCCTCAGTAAGAAACCAAGGTTTAATCGAACCAGTAGGAGTCAAGAAGCACGTTGAAGGTTGATGGCGGAGGAGTGTAGTGCGGCGCAACACCAGGGATTCCGGCGCCAACGTGGAACCTGCAAAACACAATCACAGAACTTTGCCCCAACGTAACAGCGAGGTTGTCAATCTCACCGGCTTGCTGTAAACAAAGGATTAGATGTATAGTGTGGATGATGATGTTTGTTTGCGAAGAACAGTAAAGAACAATTGCAGTAGATTGTATTTCAGATGTAAAGAATAGGACCGGGGTCCACAGTTCACTAGCGGTGTCTCTCCCATAAGATAGCAGATGTTGGGTGAACAAATTACAGTTGGGCAATTGACAAATAAAGAAGGCATAACAATGCACATACATATATCATGATGAGTACTATGAGATTTAATCAGGGCATTACGACAAAGTACATAGACCGCCATCCAGCATGCATCTATGCCTAAAAAGTCCACCTTCAGGTTATCATCCAAACCCCCTCCAGTATTAAGTTGTAAACAACAGACAATTGCATTAAGTATGGTGCATAATGTAATCAACACAAATATCCTTAGACAAAGCATCGATGTTTTATCCCTAGTGGCAACAACACATCCACAACCTTAGAACTTTCTGTCACTGTCCCAGATTTAATGGAGGCATGAACCCACTATCGAGCATAAATACTCCCTCTTGGAGTCACAAGTATCAACTTGGCCAGAGCCTCTACTAGCAACGCAGAGCATGCAAGAACATAAATAACATATATGATCGATTGATAATCAACTTGACATAGTATTCAATATTCATCGGATCCCAACAAACACAACATGTAGGATTACAAATAGATGATCTTGATCATGATAGGAAGCTCACAAGATCGAACATGATAGCACAATTAGGAGAAGACGACCATCTAGCTACTGCTATGGACCCATAGTCCAGGGGTGAACTACTCACACATCGATCCGGAGGCGGTCATGGCGATGAAGAGACCTCCGGGAGATTATTCCCCTCTCCGGCAGGGTGCCGGAGGCGATCTCCTGAATCCCCCGAGATGGGATTGGCGGCAGCGTCTCTGGAAGGTTTTCCGTATCGTGGCTCTCGGTACAGAGGGTTTCGCGACGGAGGCTTTAAGTAGGCGGAAGGGCGGAGTCAGGAGAGTCACGGGGCCCCACACGCTAGGGCTGCGCGGGCCCCCTCTAGGCCGCGCCGCCCTAGTGTGGCGGCGCCCCGTGGCCCCACTTCGTCTCCCCTCCGGTCTTCTGGAAGCTTCGTGGAAAAATAGGCCCCTGGGCGTTAATTTCGTCCAATTCCGAGGATATTTCCTTACTAGGATTTCTGAAACCAAAAACAGCAGAAAACAGCAACTGGCTCTTCGGCATCTCGTCAATAGGTTAGTGCCGGAAAATGCATAAATATGACATATAATGTGTATAAAACATGTGAGTATCATCATAAAAGTAGCATGGAACATAAGAAATTATAGATACGTTTGGGACGTATCAAGCATCTATGATCATTTAGTTTTTGACTTGTAATATCACTTTATGCTTTGATTAATAATGTTTTGTCGCTATGCATGATTATGGCCATTATTGCTCTTTTAGTTGGTCCCTCCCAGTCTTTTTGTAGCCTTCACCTGTACTGAGCATGAGCTCTACTCGTGCATCCAACTCCTAAAAACAAAAGTTGTCCTATTGTGTCCATCATAGCTACCTATATGTGGTATTTCACCGCCACTTCAAAGTAATTTGCTTGTGTGCTACCTTTAAAACCTTCAAAAACTATTACCTGTTTTGTGTTCCTGTTTTAGCTCATGAGGAAGTATTGAATGCTTTATTGTCTTTTCATGACTTCACACCTTGACTAGCATGAATAATGTGCTAGTTCTTAATATTGCAAAAAGTGCAAGGCAACTAGGTGCCCAGCCCACAAAAAATATAAAATAAACAAATAAATCTCTGCACACTATGTACTAGAGAGATCCTAAATAATGGTGTGCAAAAGGAGAACTATATGGGAGCCGCTCTTGAATTCACTATATGAAAGGATGATAAACCATTTGATACCAGTCGTTGACATAGACATACATACCTCTCAAAATACATCTTCAACACCTCTGTTTTATTCAAAATAAAAAGCTCTAGCACATGAGTAATCTCTGCTTCCCTCTGTGAAGGGCCTTTCTTTTACTTTTATGTTGAGTCTTCATCTTCTAACTATATGCACCAATTAAGATAGCATAGTTGTCATTATGAGTATAATGTGCATAGTCCCAAGATTTATTATTGATTGATTCATAATTATGTTATTGCTTGTTCTCAAATTATTTGTATCTAGTCATCCTTTTGAACTTTAAAGGTGTTCTATGCATTTATGTTTTGCTATTCCATGCAGGACAAGCTGAATACCAGTTTGCTATGTTTTCTCTATGCTAAAAAACAAACAGTTGCTTTTAGTGCACTATTATTCATGATCTTTTGTTTGAGTTACTTTTCATATTGTAACATAGTTGCTAATTCTACTGTTAGAATTATATCTATCATGCCTATGTTTAGAGTACTTTGATCTCAGCTTACAATGCTTTTACAATAACTTGATCAAGATTGTGTTGGCTGCATGTCACCTCAAAAATTATTTTTGTTATCACTTACCTACTCGAGGACGAGAAGGAGTTGCCGATACGTTGCAAACGTATCTATATTTTTTGATGCTCCAGGCTTGTTTTACACCAATTGCTATATGTTTTGTTTACACTTCGTGGCATTTTTATGCATTTTCTGGAACTAACCTATTAACAAGATGCCACAGTGCCAGCTCTTGTTTTCTGCTGTTTTTGTATTTCAGAAAAGTTGTTCTGGAAATATTCTCGAAATTGGACGAAACAAAAGCCGAAGTTCCTATTTTTCTGTCACGTAGACAGAGTCCGAAGGAGAGACGAAGAGGTGCACCAGGGAGCGCACACCATGCCTAGGCGCGGCCAGGGGGTGGTGTGGGCCCCCTGGGCGCCCACCGACCTCGCCCTTTCGCCTATAAATTGACATCCTCGGGGAAAACCTAAAGACCCGAGCCTCCATCCAAGAAAATTCCACAGCCACCGCCATCGTCGACCCTAGTTCAGGAGGGTTCTGAAGCTCTTCCCGGCACCCTGCCGGAGAGGGAGATCATCACCAGAGGCCTCTTCATCACCATGCCCACCTCTGAAGTGATCGTGAGTAGTTCGTCTTTGGACTACGGATCCATAGCAGTAGCTAGATGGTTGTGTTCTCCTCCTTATGCTTCATGTATAGATCTTGTGAGCTTCCTAACATGATCAAGATCATCTTTAAGTAATGCTACATGTTGTGTTTGCTGGGATCCGATGAATATTGAGTACTATGATTGAGTTGAGTATAGATCTATTTTATATGTTATTTGTGATCTTGCATGCTCTTCGTGGCTAGTAGATGCTCTGGGCAAGTATGTGCTTGTGACTCCAAGAGGGAGTATTTATGCTTGATAGTGGTTTCATGCCTCTAATAATCTAGGAGAGTGACAATAACTCCTAAGGTTGTAGATGTGCTGTTGCTACTAGGGAGAAAACAACAATGCTTTATCCAAGGATAATTTTATTGTTTACTTTACACACTTAATAATTAATCTGTTGCTTTCAACTTAATACCCAAAGTTGTTTGGATGATATTGATGGTGCTCCGGTGATGGCGCCAAACAATCTTGTTGAGTGTTATTGTGAAAGCGGTTGGGAAACCCCAAGAGGAAGGTATGATGAGCACAACATCAAGTTTTCCCTCAGTATGAAACCGAGGTTTAATCAACCAGTAGGAGAAAGGAGTGACTTATGAAGGTGTTGCTAGCTGACTAGTGGCAGGGCGCACTACCGGCGTCAGCAACAACGTGGAACCTGCACACAACACAACCAAAGTACTTTGCCCCAACTTGCAGTGAGGTTGTCAATCTCACCGATTTGTTGATCAACACAAAGGATTAGACGTATCGAGTAGAAATAGATGTATGCAGTAATTAAAGAAAACATGAATTGCAGTAAGTAAACAGAACATGATTGCAGTGGTTGGATTTATCAGTGTAAAGGAAACGGACCAGGGTCCATAGTTCACTAGAGGTGTCTCTCCATAAAGATAAATATAACATGTTGGGTGAACAAATTACAGCTCGGCAATTGATAGAATATCGACCATACATGATAAGATGATTACTATGAGATTTGATTGGGCATTACAACATAATACATAGACCGTAATCCAACTGCGTCTATGACTAATAATCCACCTTCCGGTTATCATCTGAACCCCTTTCAGTATTAAGTTGCAAGCAACAGATTATCGCATTAAGGAATGTGTGTAAAGTAAACAATAGAATTACCCTCGGATAAAATTTTGTTGTTTTCTCCCTAGTACCAACAACACATCTACAATCTTAGAAGTTCATGTCACTCTCCTAGATTACTAGAGGCATGAACCTACTATTGAGCATAAATACCCCTTCTTGGAGTCAAAAGCATCTACTTGGCCAGAGTATCTAATAGCAACGGAGAGCATGCAAGATCAAAAATAACATATGACATGAATATATAATCGACCTCAACATAGTTTACAATATTCATTGGATCCCAGCAAACACAACATGTAGGATTACATAAGGATGATCTTGATCATGTAGGGCAGCTCACAAGATCTAAACATGAAGCACAAATTGGAGAAGACAACCATCTAGCTACTGCTATGGACCCATACTCTAGAGATGAACTACTCATGCATCACTTCGGAGGCGGGCATGGCGATGATTTCCCCCTCCGGCAGGGTGCCGAGAAGAGCTTCAGAACCGCTCGAGATGGGTTCTGCGATGGCGGCCGCGACAGAACTTTTCGTGGATGGAGGCTCGGGTCTCCAGGGTTTTCCCGAGAAGATGTATAAATAGGAGGAGGATTTAGGTCGGTGGGGTGCCTGGGGGCCCACACCATGCCTTGGCGCGGGCCCAGGCCTGGCCGCGCCAAGGGAAGGTGTGGCCGCCGTGTGGTGCCACTTCGTCCCCCCTCCGAACTTCGTCTTTGTTTCGGTAAAATATTGACTTCGGCTTTTGTTTCGTCCAATTCCGAATATATTTCCTGTACAACTTTTCTGAAATACAAAAACAACAGAAAACAGGGAACTGGCACTGTGGCATCTTGTTAATAGGTTAGTGCTAGAAATCATATAAAAGTGCAACGAAGTGTAAGCAAAACAAATATGAATTGGTGTAAAACAAGCATGGATCATCAAAAATTATAGATACGTTTGAGACGTATCAGATATCCCGAGGGTGGATTATTAGTCATAGATGCAGTTAGATTACTGTCTATGAATCTTGTTGTAATACCCAAATGAATCTCATAGTAATCATCTTGTCATGTATGATCTTTATTCTTTCAATTGCCTAGCTGTAATTTGTTTACCTAGCATGTTATTTATCTTTATCGAGAGACACCTCTAGTAAACTGTGGACCCCGGTCATTTCTTTTATATTGGTAAAACCATATAGTGGAAATACTTGTTCTGTTTCCTTACTGCAAGCATTGTTCTCTTTATTTCACTTCAAACAAACATCTCTTTTTATACTACACGTCTAATCCTTTGTTTTTAGCAAAACCAGTGAGATTGACAACCTCACTGTAAGTTGGGGCAAAGTAGTTTGGTTGTGTTGTGTGTAGGTTCCACGTTGTTGCTGACACCGGTAGTGCGCCCTGCCAAAGTCAGCCAGCAACAACCTTCAGAAGTGATTTCATTCTCGTACTGGTCGATTAAACCTTGGTTTTTTCTGATGAAAAACTTGCTGTTGTGCTCATCATACCTTCCTCTTGGGGTTTCGCAACCGCATTACCCTGCACAACATCAGTGATGTCTCAATTGCTTAAGTCTTATTGGTATTCTTGTGTTTCCCTTGAGTCGAACTATAAATTTGGGTAATACTTCACATCGAAGATTTTTCATCGATCCCCTATACTTGTGGGCATCAAGACATTTTCTGGCGCCGTTGCCAGAGAACCTAGCTTTATTGGTAAGACAACTTATTATCATTTACTTGCTGCACTTATTTGTTTCTCATCATGGGGAAATATAAGGTACCCGCTAAGAAGGATCTTGGGCCCTCCACTACAAGGAAAGGTACAGATTTGCCTTCTAGACCACAATTTTCGCCTCAAGCTGCTGCTACTCCTGCCACTAAAAAGAAAGTTATTGTTCATATTAGTTCACCATTATCTATTATGTCTACTAGTAATGAAAAAGATT
Organism: Lolium perenne; assembly: GCF_019359855.2. Lineage (NCBI taxonomy): Eukaryota > Viridiplantae > Streptophyta > Magnoliopsida > Poales > Poaceae > Lolium > Lolium perenne. The sequence goes on from NC_067250.2 coordinate 37,927,214, forward strand.
TGTTGTCTGTTGATAAGGATAAATAAGGTGCGCCTGATTTATCTAAGTCTACTTCTGATGAACATATAGAATCTGAATTTGAAGATGATGAACTTTTTGATGAAAATGATAAATCTCTGAGTCCTAAAATATCAAATGCTAAATAAGATGGTATATTTACTGAAGCTTTTATGAAGCCGATCTAGATGATTTGGATGAATTTGAAGCTAGCTTAAGTTCCTGCTTAAATGATTTATTTCCTGATGCTAGAAAAACTAAAGCTCCTGTGATTTACATTAAAGATAAAGAATATGAATTTAATGTTGAGCCTCATAAAATAGAGAGAGTGGAAGCTATTAAGTTTAATGGTAGATAGGATGAACTTGCTTGAACATTTAATGAACCTGGACGAAGGCGTGAACTTCCCCGCGCTGCCCCTTTATAGTGTCGCTCCTTTCACCAGAGGAAAGACCGGCGACATGCGGCGTAGCAGGGGGCTGAGGCTGCCGGCAAAGCTCGGGAGGGCCAGACCGTCGGTGTCCTGAGCAGCGACGAGGAGCAGCACTAGGGTGAGGAGGCCTAGCACGGGCTCCGGTGGATTCCCGTGGTGGGGATTGGGAACTCCGGTGGCCTCGGAGTTCAGAGTTATGATGCGAGCCAGCCATGGCATCCTTCACCTCGACCTCGCAGGTTGCAGCTGCGGTGTAGGGCGCCGCACGGTGGAGGTGGGCTCCCCGGCGACGCGCGATGGAGGCGGGATCCCGGCGGCGCGTGATGGAGGCGGTATTCCCGACGGCGCACGATGGAGGCGGGATCCGGGCGGCGGGCGATGGAGGTGAGATCCCCGGCAGCGCGCGATGGAGGCGGGATCTCCGGTGCTGCAGGTGGACGGGGCAGGGGCGTCGCCGGTGTGTTCGCGGTTGGGGTTGTGGCGTGCGGCGGAGAGGAACTCTATCCCGGCGGCGATGGGATCGGGATGGGACGCGTGGAATGGGATCGGGAGTTCACACACGACAAGGACGTGTCGGACGGGTTCCTTCGGGGGTGAGGGTCGGTCGTTTTTTCCTGGCCGGTGCTGGTTGGGGGACGTGTTGGGTGGTGGGGGTTCGAGAATAGCTATTCCAGAACCTCTCTTAAGGAGGTAAACTAACTGGTGCACCATGGTGCGTAGGCACCATGAATCATAAAAGGAAACCTGCACAACAAACTGGAAAGTAATTTGTCTCTATTTCTGATAATCGGAAAGTGCATTCTCTCTCCTGTTGATATTTGGAAAGTGTTTTCTCTACGCGCCCAGCTGTTAGTTTTTCTATTATGAAAGTAGGTTGGCAAATAAAGAGGCGCATAACCTCGTTAAAAGTGTAGTTCGTGAGAGCATCTCCAGCCGTTGAGGCTCCCCAGGCCGAAATCCGGCGCTATTTAGCGCCAGATGGATGTAACATTTGGCCTGGGGAGGCCCATATTCCCAGCGGCTAGCCCCTGTTGGATGTAAATTTGAACAAATATAGGCGAATTCAGACAAAACCAGATGAAATACGTTCAAACATATGCAAAATTTAGAGATATTTAACATATATAGGCGAGTTCGTACATATATAGGCTAAATCCGTAATATATTTGAATTCGGCCAGAGGGAAACATAAACTAAAATTTAAAAACGGCGTTCTACATGCCGAAACCTTGACGTCGACCTCGACGAGGACGTGTCAGCGCGACACTGAAGGCACCGCCGCCGGCGGCAGCATCCCCAGGACGGGGGATTTGCCGCCCTCGATGTGAGCGAGCACAGTGTCGAGCGTGCGGCCCGGCGCGCTCCACCAGCGCCGACGGCCAGCGGCGTTGTTACACGCTGGAGGAGGGGGAGGACCGTCGTACGCTGCGAGTTCCTGTTCGTACCGGCGACAGAAGAACTCGTTCCAGGCGTCGTAGTTGTCGGCGAGGTACCGCTCCTCCGCGCGCTGCTCGTCGCTGAGGGTGACTCGCACAACGTCGATCGCGGCATCAAGCGCGTCGGCTCCCACCGGAAGCGGCGGGACCGGGACGCCCCCCCGCGCTCAGGCACCATCCTCCGGGCGCGCGGAAGTCCGGCGGCGCCGGGTAGCCCGCCATGTGAAGAAGTCCCACCTCCCACTGGTGTAGGGAACGCCGGCCGAAGCTGTTGTTCGCCGCGCCTTCACCGTGGCCCGCCATTGCTCGCTGGAGGAGGATTGGGGAGAGAAGACTGAGCTGGGGAGAGAAGGGAGACGACGGTGGTGAATGCGGTCAGACGCGGTAGTTCCGCGATAAATAGAGGGAGCCGCGCGTGAATTCGAGGCGACGGCATTAACTCGCCGCGTGGAAGCTACGCGTCCGGCGAAGACTGACCGGCGGCAGGCTTTTGCAGCGCGGGTAAGATGATTAGCTTTTCTCGCCGATAAGTCAGGGCCACTAGCCGCGCGGGAAGTTTTCTCGACGTTTCCCGCGTTTTCGTTTCCTCCGGACTCACCGAGCGCTCCCCGGGAGGCCGGAGATGACTTGGGCTCGTCGGATGGATGAAAGCCTAAATCCAGGCGAAAACGAGGATCTGGAAGTGCGACTAAACCGTTTTCGTCCATCCGAATGAAAAAAAAGGGCCTGTGGACCTTCCCGGAAAGACGGCTGAAGATGCTCTGATACTCAAGGCCGCCGCCTGTGGCTGGTCCTGCCTCCTCAAGACGTTTCTATCCCTGTTGTGATTGAAGTTTAATACTCCCTCTGTTTCATTCTATAGTGCCTATAATTTTTTGGCACGGAAATTAGCGCAAGAGTATTTTTTACACAAGATCCCCTAGTTGAACGATTTGAGATCAACGTAAAATTTGGAAAATCCATATCTTTCTAACTTATCATAACAAATCCCACAAATCTCTCTTGTTGATTCTCCATATATGTGCAGCCAAGTTCAATTAAGGAAAGTAAAACATTGCTGCCTAATTTTAAGAAATCGTTGGGCCATGCATTAGGAATCTCAATTAATTGTTTCTAATTTTGTATGGATTTTTTCTCAAGCATGTTGGGTGGGAGCTGAACGAGAGAGGGTGTAATTGAAAAAAAGCCAAGCTACAACCTTATATTCTGAAACAAATGACAAAAATCTATAGGCACTATAGAAAGGAACGGAAGGGAGTATTAATAAAGGGCGGCCTGTTTTACCCCTAAAAAATAACTGTTTTCGTCACATAGGTAACCAAGATTTCCCCGTTAAGGTGTTGTACGAGACAACGTAATAGCTTCCGATTCAATTTACAACCGATTACTTAACACACGTTACTTCCCAGGATTCCCCTTATTATAGGAATAGAGTGGCGGCTTCTGTTAATTATATCCTGCGAAGAAGGAATCTCCACACAGCAACGGGAAGAAACGATCTCCAAAATTAACCACAAATCCGGCCACCCTGCGTCGATCTGGATCGATGATGTGGTGGCTGGAAGGATTGTTATGTGTCCATCTCTCGCTCATTCTTCTTCTTATGCTCGTATGGATTCCGTGCATGCTCTTGTGCGGACAATCGGTACAAGAAGAGAATCTGGTCGCAGATCAAAGGGCTGTGTGGGTGTCGCCGTATTCGTATCATCCGCACGTCACGATGGTGATGGAGCGGAGGCCGCCGTCGCCGTCGCCGGCGCCGGCGCCGGCCGTGAAGCTGGGGTACTTCCCGTACTCCACGGAGGACGCAAGGGCGTCGGAGGAGCAGCAGGTTTGCGCGATCTGCCTGGAGGTGTTGGCGCACGGGGCGATGTGCAGCCAGGTGCCGGCGTGCCGACATTTGTTCCACCGGTACTGCATCGACTTGTGGACGAAGAACAGGGCCACCTGCCCCCTGTGCAGAGCTAAAATCGTGACAACGTTACGACGATCATATACAGTTGCCAATGCTATGGCTTAGATTAGCGGTGAGACTAGCTCAGTTTATGTTGTACTGAAACCACTCATCATGCAGTGCTTGGTGGAACAGAGGACCTTGGTGGAGAGAATATAAAGCTACACTGTCTAATCATCATCTAGCTGAAATTACAATTGGGCGTAAGTCAGATTTTTCCTCTAGTAGTGTTCATTCCCCCATTCCTTCTTCCCCGCTTCAGTTTCCACTCTGATCAGTCTGGTTTTTATCCGGTTTTTCTGAATCTTGACTGGCCCGGCTACCGAAAACTTCAACCTTCTTAGAGCATCTCTAGCAGAGCTCATAAAAGGATCAAAACCGAAAAATATCCGCCAGTTTACGGATTCGGACTGAAAATGACGCCGATCAGTAACCGTAAACGAGGCGAAACTGAAAGAAAAAATCGGGCCGAGACCGAAGACCATACTCGGCCTGTATTTGTAGGGGTCGATGGAGCGAACCGAACGCAGCCCGAACATAATCCCTAGTTTACGCGGGAGGGAAGTTTCAGCTCCTCCCAACCGCCGCCGCCACCGATCTGCGCACCCTCACCTTCCTCTGCGCCGCCGTCGTCCGATTTCTTCACCATGAGTCTCGAATCGACCCAGCCGGCCACCTTTGCTAGCTCGCAGGCCCCGCCACCCTCTCCCGCGGTCGCCGCAGCTTCCGCCGCTCCACCAACCACCCCTGCGACCCCCGCGACCCCACGGACGTAGCTACCACGGTCTCGTCGACGAGCGTGGTGAAGCGGCGGCGTGCGGGAACGCATGTGGTCCCGCAAGCCGGTGCCACGGCGGCCACCGCTGATGTCCCGGCGGTCACAAACAAAGCCGAAGCATCCCGAGGTAGGCCGAAGAATTCAGCGTCCAAAAGGACGAAAGTGAAGGTGCCGACGAGCCGTGGCGCCCCGCCTCCGTTCCCCTCCCCGCCTACGCCGCCTCCGCCACCGGAAGCCACCACGAACATCGCCCAGGACGTGTGATACGTCTCCAACGTACCTATAATTTCTGATGTTCCATGCTTGTTTTATGACAATACATGTTTTGTTTGCACTTTATAATGTTTTTATGCATTTTCCGGAACTAACCTATTAACGAGATGCCGAAGGGCCAGTTGCTGTTTTCTGTTGTTTTTGGTTCCAGAAAGGCTGTTCGGGCAATATTCTCGGAATTCGACGAAACGAAGACCCAACATCTTATTTTTCCCGGAACCTTCCAGAAAGTCAGAGGGGGACCACAGGGGTGCCCTGGGGGCCCCACACGTGGTGGCGGCGCGGCCCAAGGGGGGGGGGGCGCCACCCTAGTGTGAGGAGGCCCCGTGGCCCCTCCGACTCCGACTCTTCGCCTATTTAAGCCGTCCTGACCTAAAACATCGATACGAATTGACGAAACTCCAGAAAGACTCCAGGGGCGCCGCCGCCATCGCGAAACTCCAATTCGGGGGACAGAATCTCTGTTCCGGCACGCCGCCGGGACGGGGAAGTGCCCCCGGAAGCCATCTCCATCGACGCCACCGCCTCCATCATGCTCCGTGAGTAGTTCCCCCATGGACTACGGGTTCTAGCTGTAGCTAGTTGGTACTCTCTCCCCCATGTACTTCAATACAATGATCTCACGAGCCGCCTTACATGATTGAGATTCATCTGATGTAATCGGTGTTGTGTTTGTTGGGATCCGATGGATTGTTACATTATGATTAGTCTATCTATAAAGTTTGTGAAGTTATTGTTGCTGCAATCTTGTTGTGTTTAATGCTTGTCACTAGGGCCCGAGTGGCATGATCTTAGATTTAAGCTCTATACTTATTGCTTAGATTGTATCTACAAGTTGTTTGCACATGTCTATGTCCGGAACCCGAGGCCCCAAAGTGACAGGAATTGGGATAACCTGAGGGGAGGCTTAGATATGAGGATCACATGTTTTCACGGAGTGTTAATGCTTTGCTCCGGTGCTCTATTAAAAGGAGTACCTTAATTTCCAGTAGATTCCCTTGAGGCCCGGCTGCCAACGGCTGGTAGGACAAAAGATGTTGTACAAGTTTCTCATTGCGAGCACGTATGACTATATATGGAAAACATGCCTACATGATTAATAATCTTGATGTTCTATCTTAATGCTATTTCAATCCTATCAATTGCCCAACTGTAATTTGTTCACCCAACACTTGTTATTGGAGAGTTACCACTAGTGTAGATAGCTGGGAACCCCGGTCCATCTTTCATCATCATATACTTGTTCCTACATGTCATTGGAAGTAGTATCAACTATTTTCTGGTGTCATTGCTCTCATATTACTGCTATCGCTGCCGTGTTATCACATTACTGCTCTCATATTACTGCTGCTTTCACATCACCCCTGTTACTAGTGCTTTTCCAGGTGCAGCTGAATTGACAACTCAGTTGTTAAGGCTTATAAGTATTCTTTACCTCCCCTTGTGTCGAATCAATAAATTTGGGTTTTACTTCCCTCGAAGACTGTTGCCATCCCCTATACTTGTGGGTCATCAAGACTATTTTCTGGCGCCATTGCCGGGGAGGCATAGCTCTACTCATAAGTTCACCTGGGGAGTACACTCCACCTCTCTCTCTGTTTTATTTTGTTTTGTTTTGCTTAGTTTACTTTTGTCTAGTTTATTTGTGCTTAGTTTATTTCTGTCTAGTATTATTTTGCTTAGTTTACTTTTGCCTAGTTTGTTTTTGTCTTGTTTTATTTTTCTCATATACCCAAAAATCCATAAAAATTTGAAAAACCGAAAAATTAAAAACTGTTGTTATGGGAGAACCCACAACCTATTTGGAGCTTATTGAATTATATAATAATTATAGAGAATCAAGAAAGGGTAAAGTTATGAGTGCTATGATAGAAAAATTGAATACAATTGCTAAAATCTTGCTTAAACGTCATGATATAAACTGTTGCTCTAAAGAGGATACTAAACATTTTAAATTTCAATGTGGCTTTAGTGAGGAAGTTTTAATTAAGAACTATAATTGGAATAGCTATATTCATTTTGGGTTCGAAGAGGTAGAACATTTTGTCATATTTATGGGAGCCTCTGAGATAGAATCCTTCATGTCTAAAAATTATGAAACTTGTGTTGTTTGTAAGGACCTTAAAGATTATGTCTCTTCTATCCTTAATTTTTGCATAGAAAGTTATAGTGATAATCCTTATATCATTGATTATAAAGAGAGACTCATTAATGCACAAGAATGCACTCACAATTTGCAGGAACCTGTGAAAGAAGAAATTGATGAACCTGAAAGCTCATTGGATGAAAAAGAGGAGGAAATTGATGAACCTGAAAGCTCATTGGATAAAAAAGAAGAGGAGAGTGATGAACAAAAGGAGGAAGAATGGATTAGCTACCCATTGAAAGGATCATATGCCGCACCTAGAGGGGGGGGGGGGGGTGAATAGGTGCTAACCATTTTTTAGTTCTTTTTCAATTTAGGCTTGACACAAAGGTAAATTCTCTAGATATGCAACTAAGTGAATTTACCTATATGACAAGGTTATCAACTACGCAAGATATAGCTACGCAATATATAGGAGATAGAATGGGATAGAGGTAACCGAGAGTGGAGCACGCGATGACACGGAGATGATTCCTGTAGTTCCCTTCCTTTGCAAGAAGGTACGTCTACATTTGGAGGAGTGTGGTTGCTACGCAAGCCAAACCAACAGCCACGAAGGCTTCACTCAGATCTCCTGTGAGCAACGCCACGAAGGCCTAGCCCACTTCCACTAAGGGATTTCCTCGAGGCGGAAACCGGGCCTTTACAAGGTTCTTGGGGCACACATCCACAACCGAATTGGAGGCTCCCAAATCTGTAACAACACAACAATCAACAACAACACATCAACACAAATCAACTAGGGAACCAAATAGGAACACTAGCAAGGGGGCCCTCAACAAAATGAGGGGGAAATGCAAATTGCTTCGGTGAAGATGTAGATCGGGGTCTTCTCCTTCGATTCTCCAAAGCACAAGGGATTTGGGTGGTTGAGGGAGGAGATCCGATGAATTTGGTGTTCTTGGTGGCTCAACAATGGTGTCTTGCTTTTTGGGGAAGGAGTGAGCAGCTGAACCATTTGGAGAAGAAGACTATAAATAGTCTGTGGAGATCCTGCCGTTGGAGAGAGCTGGCCGGTAGTACCGGCCAGGTTGGGCCGGTACTACCGCCCCTAGGCGAAAGGCGCGGCCAACTGGAGCGGGCCACGTGGCCGACGTGGACCTGGAGCGCGCGGGCCGGGAGGGGAGGCCGGAGCCTCCGGCCGGGGTACCGGCCAAGGTACCGCCGGGGCTCCAACCCCCCTGGCATTTGTACTGAGCCACTCGGCTCCTTTCGGTACCACGGGCGGTACCTAGCCCGGAGGCTCCGGCCGCAGCGTGGTCGGTGGTACCGCCCGCACCACCGCCGGCGACCACCCCTCCTCTCCTTTCTTCTTCTTTTCTTTTCTTTCTTCATTTCTTCTCATTTCTTCTTTGCTCTTCTATTCTTTCTTCTAAAAAGAATCTCTCAAGGATAGCATAGCATATCTTCAAAATCTCTTCAACTTTTGGGCATACCGATCAACGCTACATTATACAAATCTTATATAACAAAATGATCATATAAAATTATTGTCATCAACACCAAAACCACAAATAAAAGATATATGTCCTTTCAATCTCCCCCTTTTTGGTTTCTTGATGACAACATAAGATTTGCATATGAAATGAGTATATGAGCAATAAAATTATAAGACGATGTAATAAGCTCCCCCTAGACATGTGCATCCAATAGAATTATCATTTGAATAAGAAGCACATAATCTAGGAACATACGATGATATAAGAAGCTCCCCTGTAACATCCCAAGTTTCAACGATAATAAACAAGAAGGACAATTTCCCCAAACCCAAAATTTGCAATTAACAAAAACTTTTTATATGCATATAGTGCCACATATAGATTTATGCATTTGAGTGATATTCTTTTGTGCCATTGCCATGATGAGTGTGGGTATGGTTAACAATTGCTAGTTGAACCCTAACCAAGATCACCAAACCCTAATTTGAGGAGAATTGAAGAAAATGGGAAAAACCCATTTTTCACTTACATACACAATATGCAAAATTGCAAATCCTCAACCAAGGCCATAATTGCTTGCTCCCTTGCTTGTAAAACCCTTCAATATGATAAACTAACACAATTGCATCATTGAATCAAGAATCAAACACAAGGAAATCAAAAATCTCACATACATATGATAATGGTCACTTCTCCCCAAAATATTTTCTTCACCTCTTTACCCCCCTGGTTTTCTCATTTCTTGAACTAAACTTGGTCAACCAAAGCCATGTCATCCAAGACCATGTCAAGGTGAGTAACTTTGATGTTGACCATCATGGCTAGAGTTGACTAGGTTGACCAGAATAAAAGTGACAAGAAGGGATGCTGAAATAAAGTGAAGATCATGTCACTTTTGACATTTTGCAAAACAACTCCAAATTGAGTGCCACCACCACCAATACTTCACATTAATTATATAAATGAGATTCACCAAAAAGATTTCCAAAATTCAACTAAAAATCTCATGCGGCCATTTGATCGAACACCTTGCATGCAATAATCCAGATTTGAGCTACATCCTATTACCCTCTGGTTTCTTCACTAAACCCCTTTAATCTTTGATCATTGCACTCCCTTACAACCCCTGCTTCACCCTAGTACCTGCCTTGGTCGATTAAAGTGAGAGGAGGAAGAAGAGAAACCCTAAAACAATGCCATGCCATGTACCCCGGCCACCTTTGGGCATCCCTCTCTCCAGCCCTCCTTTCAACCCATCTCCTTGTCCTGGAGCCTCTCTGTCACTCAAGGAATCGAATGGTACACCGCCCATGCTCGCCAAGGCTCGGCATTGGCCAGAACACGCGTGTCCAAACCGTGCCAGGGCGTGCCAGTCGACGCGGTGAGCGCGCCCTGGACACGCCGGTACGTCGCGCGCTCGAGCAGCCTACTCCTTGCCCTGCATCCCTACCGCGGCGTTGAGCAGCTACTCCCCGCCCTCTACACGCTAAACACAAGCCCAGGCCTGCCCCTGCACCGTCGCCGTCGTCCTCGACCAAATGATGCCGCACGCCCTGCCTCAAACCCTGCAAGCTCCCGAGCCATCCCTTCACCTTTTCTCCGCGCCAGCTAGTCCTCGAGCATCGCCAGGATGACGCCTACAAGATGCCGTCCTCGCCTTGCCCTTTCGATCGACGGAGAGGCCACGCCGTCGACGCTCCTCCGCAGCACCTCACGGCCTCCATCGCCCGCTATAAATAGAGCTCCTCAGCCCACAACTCCTTCACACCATCTGCTCCCCTCCCTTCACTGAACACTCTCCCCACCTCAATTTAGCACCACCTCGCCGGAGCTGCTCGAATCGCAAGCTCAAGTCCGCCGGAGCCCGCGGAAGCTCTGCTTCGATTGGCGCCTCCCCGAGCGCCGCCGCTGCTCCCAGGGCTTCCTCATCTACTACATCTTCTCCGCGCACCTTGCCAGACAACTGCAACGGCCTGGTACGCCCTCCGACCCCCTAGGCTCGCCGCCAGGGAGCTCGCCGCTCGTCGGAGACGACGACGCTCACACGCCGTTGATCTCCATTCTAATCTTACGGTCGAGATTGAAAATACCGTTTCGCTGTTTAAAGAGCCGCTGACAGGTGGCCCCCACCTCGTCAGGGCAGCCCACCCGCACCGGTTGCTTGTTGGGCTGCGAAGTGGTTTTTAATTTCGTTTTGGCCCAGTAACGTTTCCCGCCTAGCCCAGCAATTCAAATTTAGTTTAATCTTTATTCAAATTTGCCCTGCTGAAGGTTTAGCAAATTTTGAATAGTTTGAATTCTGCCAAACCAAATTTAGCAAACTTTATACCGTTGGAAAGCCCATGAATTTATCTATCCAATGCCACTGGACCCACCTCCAAATTCATAGTAGATTTAATTTGATAAAAAATACAAGACAGGGACTTTTGAACATTCAAACTTTATTTAAAATTTAACCAGAATAGATTTTAAATTGATTCCAATTCTAATAAATCACAAATGATGTCCTCTAATTGATTATGCAATAACATAGGCATGTTGTTTGTATGATCATGGACTAGATCAAATAAATTGGCTATGTAGTCAATTCTAGAGCATTTGAAAGTGGAATTCAAACTCAACCCTAATATGAGAGCTACCTCTCATTTAAACTTTGATCCTAAGTACTAATAACCAGGGGGAATGACTTAGGCTAATGAACCCTTGAGAATTATTACTTAGAGATTTTAATCCATTTAATTGTTAAGTACTAACACCATGTGAAGTGTAGCACTTCAATTAAATTGAACTCACATATAATAGATATGAAATGTTGACTTTGGGGTCAACCTATATTTCATACCCTATTATTATATGAAGAGATTAAATCTTAATAAGAGGTAATGAGAAGAAATGAATTCCTCTAAGGATCTACCTACCAAATTTAAGAAATAGGAATAATGAGAGGAAATTATTTTCTTTCAAATAAAGGCTAAGCAAATAATCCACCATGCCATGTTTGATTGATGATAGGACTAGTGTGTGAACTCTTTTGAGTGTTTCTAGTTTAGTATGTGAGCTTGGTTTAGTATTTATACCTCGTATTCGTATATAGACGCTAGTAACGAGGAATACCAAGAGGAGGAGGGCTACTCTCAGGAAGAAGAAGAGAACTTCGATAACTACCCAGCTCAAGGCAAGCTAACCCTTGCTAAACACAAGTGCTTAGCTCTACAGGAGCAAAGGCACTATCACACTTTACTTTTATGTATTACCTATCCCATGTTTTTACTTACATTTACTTTTGCTTATTTATTTCAAAGTATCTTTTCGATTTATAATTCACTTGGTCTAGAGTAGAACAATACTTGGATTAGACTAGCACCACTCAAAGCTAGATAGCACCTCTCATATAGTTGCTAGTGCTAATCAATTAAAATTGACTACTCTAGATGGGAACATGGTGAAGTGAAATGACTTTGAAAGAAAGTAAAGTGGAGGTGGATTTTGAACAAGAGAAGATGGTGATTTTTGATAAAATTGATAATTGGGTTTGAATGCGATACCCTTCCAATTATACACGTACCCCCACAATACCTGATTATGGGTAGGGCTTAACTAGAAACTTGTGTATTTTAGTATGGGTTCCCTCTGAACAAACATCATAGGGGTTACGCTGCGGCTGCCTCCGTTAAGTGTGGATTGATGTTGAAATGAGGTGAATGTACGGCCCAAGCCCTGTGCAGTTCCCGGGTTGACTGCGGTTTCCACCGGGAGGCCAAGCTCATGGGGAGAGGTGCTCATACTAGCATATATAAGTGAAAGGTTTCGATTGATGATCCGCGTACTGTGTTACGATGATTCGGGGTTATCCTCGACGGATGAAATCAAAAGTTGTGGCACAAGAGTACAACCTCTGCAGAGTGTTAAACCTATTCGAATAGCCGTGTCCACGGTAACGGACGATTGGAAAGGCCATACTATCTCCGTTATCATTAAAATGTTTTGATTCTAGAAATGAAGGGTGGATTGAAAGGGGATATTATGGTGAACCATAATGAGTTGTGGGAATGACACTAATGTTCCCACTTGAGTTAGTCTAGCACATGATAGGGCTTTACTAAATGTTTATCAAACTAAACTAGGCTTTATGCAAACGAACCTAGAGCTTAGCACCCCCTTTACACTTAATGAGTAATTATTGTAGAGTTAGTTTGCGAGTACTTTAAAAAGTACTCATGGCTTTGCCCTGGCTATTCAAATGCCAGACTATGAAGCAGAAAGCACCGATCAGGATGACGGACAACAGGACGTCTACGATAACTAGGATCGTCTTCTAACGTCAAGCGTTGCCTGTGGAATAGATAGTCCACTACTACTTCGCTTCCGCTACTATGTGTGATGTTGAACAATATATTCGTGTAATATTGGATCATGTGATCTATGGTTGTAAGACAATATGTGTTGTAATAAATGATGACTCTATGCTACTTACTATTATGTCTCGCAAAAACATTATTCCTGGGATTGCGATGTACGGCATAATAGGCATCTGGACTTAAAAATCCGGGTGTTGACAAGTTGGTATCAGAGCCATTGTTTGACCTTAGGAGACCCTAGTTAGAATGGACGCTCAAAAACTTAGTTTCAAATTCCATGATTTGACTAGTTATGAAAACCTTATTCACTTTCTTACCTTGAAGAGTCTATTGCAAACTTTAATTCATGCCCTTCTTCTAAGTAAATTAAAATTTGGAACACTTGCACCTCTCTAACTTAATCATCTAATCTCTCTACAGATGGATCACGTCGTGGACGCGCAGCCCTTTCTCCAGACTGAGTTCTATCAGTTGGGGAACGGTGGAGAGATCATCTTTGAGAGGGACCTCTTCTCCCTCTCAGAGTTCCTCGGGCGCCCACCACCGGAAGTCTTTGGTGGAATGCTCAATGACCAGCCCGGTGGTCAACTTCAGTGGGTGATCATGGTGGACCTTCGTGGAAGGTTCACGCTCCCAATGAGCGCAAGGATCCAGTTCTCCTTCAGGGAGAACAACTGGGCGGATGGTCTCGCAAGGGGACTTCAGGAAGGACTCGCACGTCTGTGCGGGCAAAACTTCATGGACTTCACGGATAGTCGCTTTGTGCACTATGCAAGGCACAACTCCCTCGGAGTGCCAATGAACCTGCCGTCGCACCCGCAACTTCGCCACCATGTGGATCACCTTGACTTCATGTTGAGTGAGACCCGCATCGACCTCGACAACTCCCGCGAATACGCCAACCACACTCACATCCAGTTGGCGCAGCATGCGGACACCATCAGGGTGATCGCCGGAGAACGCAGGGCACTCCGCCGTGCCAACCAGAAGAAGGATCACGCCATCAACCGCCTGAAGGCCAGGATCGCCACTCTGAAGGCGACCATCGCCGCCCAAGCTGAGCAGATCCAGGAGCTGGAAGGCGAAGGTGAAGGGGAGAACATCCAGGGGGACGGCTACTCCTACGTCAGCAACGACGACGACTACGAGGAGGAGGAAGACGACGACCTAGAGTTCCACCCTTACGAGGATGGCCACGAGCACCTCGATGCCGGGGTAGACAATGTCTACCCTATCAACGTCGATGGCGAGTAGTCCCGTCTGAGCACTTGCGTCCCGTGTTATGTATTGGTCCTTTGTACCCGCCCCATGTATCGTAGTTTGTTGAAAGGGTTCTTAAAACCCTCCTGAACATTTGGCTTGTAATATTTGCTAGCTCCATGACTATGTTATCACCAGAATTTGACCGAGTCAGAGGTGGGCCGCGATCAAGATGGACTTGAAGATTATATACGGAAGAAATACGTGAATCGGCCTTATATGCAAAGTTTGGGCTAGTTTGCCCTTGTATCTGTAATATAGTAGATCGCATCTTAGATTAGAAGATAGAGTTTGACCCGTGCACGGTTAGGTGCACGCCTAAATTAGAAAGTCCCCTGGACTATAAATATGTATCTAGGGTTTATGAAAAAAACAATAACCAACGTTCAACCAAACAAATCAATCTCGGCGCATCGCCAACTCCTTCGTCTCGAGGGTTTCTACCGGTAAGCGACATGCTGCCTAGATCGCATCTTGCGATCTAGGCAGCACAAGCTCCACGTTGTTCATGCGTTGCTCGTACTGAAGCCTTGTTGATGGCGAGCAACGTAGTTATCATAGATATGTTAGGGTTAGCATAGTTCTTCGCGTAACATGCTATCGTAGTGCAACCCTTGCATGTCTAGCCGCCCTCACACCTATCTTAGGTGTGGGGGCGGCACCCCGCTTGATCATTATTTAGTAGATCTGATCCGTTACGGTTGCTCCTTGTTCTACAAGGATTAGTTTAATATCTGCAATAGTTAGGCCTTACAAAGGGGGGGAGGATCCAGCGGCACGTAGGGTGTCGTTCGCTAGTCCTAAACAGGATGTTCCGGGGATCAACTTCGTGTTGGTTTTTAGGCCTTGTTTAGGATCGGCTTACGATCACCGTGCGTGGCCGCGAGGCCCAACCTGGAGTAGGATGATCCGATTATGCGGTGAAAACCCTAAATCGTCGTAGATCTCATTAGCTTTATCTTGATCAAGCAGGACCACCATATATTCGTGCACCCCGTACGAATCATGGGTGGATCGGCTCCTTGAGCCGATTCACAGGACAACCTGAGAGCCGATCGAGGCTCGTATTTAATGTTTACGTGTATGCCATGCAGGAAACTAAGCGAGGCATCTCTATCACCTCCCTGACCAGGTATAGGTCAGGTGGCACGCCCTTGCATCAGCATCGGACGTGTGACCAGAAGGCTTTGCGGGCCGTCGCTCGGAGGGACCTCAGCCAGCCGCAGCTCTAGGTTGTTCCCGGCTCTACGGTGTTGCCCGTCGCTGCCCGCCGGTGGGTTTCTGACGACAACACATTCTGGCACGCCCGGTGGGACGCTCTTCAGCAACCATGTCGACATCCACAGCTGAGATGGCTGGCGACCCAGTCACGTACGCAGAGCTGCCTGATGAGCACAAGAAGAGGTACGATGAGCTCAAGGCTCTCTTTGAAGCCGATCTAATCGGCTCTTTCTCGAAGACCCGTTCTCATGGCATCAGGTGGAACGGCTTTACAGCCGAGGGTGCCCTCGACCAAGTAGATCTGTCCACCCCTTCAGAAGAACGGACCAGAGCTCTGCGCCGGGAAATTAACTACATGGTAGCTCATTTTGTTTACCGCCATGGCAAAGACAAAGAAGAAAGCAGTCACTCTGGTGGCAAGGACAAAGAGGGGGCCGGTTCAAGCGATCGGCTTCGATATAATGATAAAAGGTACAATAATGAAGACGGTATAGAGTCTTATAATGCTTTCAATATGTCTTTTATGTGAGTTTTGCTGTACCGGTTCATACTTGTGTTTGCTTTAAACAACCTTGCTAGCCTAAACCTTGTATCGAGAGGGAATACTTCTCATGCATCCAAGATCCTTGAGCCAAACACTATGCCACTTGTGTCCACCATACCTACCTACTACATGGTATTTCTCCGCCATTCCAAAGTAAATTGCTTGAGTGCTACCTTTGAAATTTCTATTCTTTATCTTTGCAATATACAAGCTCATGGGACAAATAGCTTAAAAACTATTGTGGTATTGAATATGTAATTATGCACTTTATCTCTTATTAAGTTGCTTGTTGTGCGATAACCATGTTTACTGGGGACGCCATCAACTACTCTTTGTTGAATTTCATGTGAGTTGCTATGCATGTTCGTCTTGTCTGAAGTAAGAGCGATCTACCACCTTATGGTTAAGCATGCATATTGTTAGAGAAGAACATTGGGCCGCTAACTAAAGCCATGATCCATGGTGGAAGTTTCAGTTTTGGACATATATCCTCAATCTCAAATGAGAAAATTATTAATTGTTGTTACATGCTTATGCATAAAAGAGGAGTCCATTATCTGTTGTCTATGTTGTCCCGGTATGGATGTCTAAGTTGAGAATAATCAATAGCGAGAAATCCAATGCGAGCTTTTCTCCTTAGACCTTTGTACAGGCGGCATAGAGGTACCCCTTTGTGACACTTGGTTAAAACATGTGCATTGTGATGATCCGGTAGTCCAAGCTAATTAGGACAAGGTGCGGGCACTATTAGTATACTATGCATGAGGCTTGCAACTTGTAAGATATAATTTACATGATACATATGCCTTATTACTACCGTTGACAAAATTGTTTCATGTTTTCAAAATCAAAGCTCTAGTACAAATATAGCAATCGATGCTTTTCCTCTATGAGGACCATTCTTTTACTTTCAATGTTGAGTCAGTTTACCCATTTCCTTCTATCTAAAAAGCAAACATTTGTGTTAACTGTGCATTGATTCCTACATACTTGCATATTGCACTTGTTATATTACTTTATGTTGATAATATCCAGAAGATGCCACCTTTTGCCCTTTCAGTCCAAATGTCATTTGGTTTTGCAATGTTCTTCCATAGATGATTTTTCTCATGGTATACAGCCGATGCACGGACATCGACTTTAGAGCTAAGAAATAAAGCCGATGCACAGCCATCGACTCTAGTACAGTTACACAGGATCTACCCGCTGCGTGTTCAAGACGCGGATTTTCACCAAGTCGGTCTTCAGTTCAGCTTCAAGGCCTTCTGCTTCCTTGAGGGAGTGAACAATGAGAGCTTCCTCAGCTGCAATGAGCCGATTTTGGTGCCCGAACTTTCTCTTCGAGGACTTCCAACCCTTTACGCCAGTTCAGCAGTACTGTCAGAAGCGCCAGTTTTGGCATGCAAGGCAGCCTTTTGCTCATTAAGCCGTTGGTGTTTCGTCTACAATATCGGCTTTCAACGGAAGAAGAGGCGATCGATGGGGGCAAGTTTGGCTGGCTTGGCATGGTGGCTGTCTCAGAATTACCTGAGTTCAAAACCCTTTGTCTGATCCGTGTATCCTCACCGCTATTCTCGCCTTGACTGAGGCTCGGGGGGCAGCTGGCCTGGTAGATGCTCTGTTTTAAAAGCCGATTGGGGTGTCATCGGCTGGTCCTTCGTCGAAACCTTCTTCAAAAATGGGAGTTCACGCGGAGAAGTTGAGAAGGCAAGGCATCATGATGAAGGATACTGCGACGGTTCTGCCACGACATGACCCGACGAAGAAAAAGCAGAGTGATTTTGGAATTATCAATTCCAAAACCAGGGGGGCATGTGTTATCACCAGAATTTGACCGAGTCAGAGGTGGGCCGCGATCAAGATGGACTTGAAGATTATATACGGAAGAAATACGTGAATCGGCCTTATATGCAAAGTTTGGGCTAGTTTGCCCTTGTATCTGTAATATAGTAGATCGCATCTTAGATTAGAAGATAGAGTTTGACCCGTGCACGGTTAGGTGCACGCCTAAATTAGAAAGTCCCCTGGACTATAAATATGTATCTAGGGTTTATGAAAAAAACAACAACCAACGTTCAACCAAACAAATCAATCTCGGCGCATCGCCAACTCCTTCGTCTCGAGGGTTTCTACCGGTAAGCGACATGCTGCCTAGATCGCATCTTGCGATCTAGGCAGCACAAGCTCCACGTTGTTCATGCGTTGCTCGTACTGAAGCCTTGTTGATGGCGAGCAACGTAGTTATCATAGATATGTTAGGGTTAGCATAGTTCTTCGCGTAACATGCTATCGTAGTGCAACCCTTGCATGTCTAGCCGCCCTCACACCTATCTTAGGCGTGGGGGCGGCACCCCGCTTGATCATTATTTAGTAGATCTGATCCGTTACGGTTGCTCCTTGTTCTACAAGGATTAGTTTAATATCTGCAATAGTTAGGCCTTACAAAGGGGGGGAGGATCCAGCGGCACGTAGGGTGTCGTTCGCTAGTCCTAAACAGGATGTTCCGGGGATCAACTTCGTGTTGGTTTTTAGGCCTTGTTTAGGATCGGCTTACGATCACCGTGCGTGGCCGCGAGGCCCAACCTGGAGTAGGATG
Organism: Lolium perenne; assembly: GCF_019359855.2. NCBI lineage: Eukaryota > Viridiplantae > Streptophyta > Magnoliopsida > Poales > Poaceae > Lolium > Lolium perenne. The sequence continues at coordinate 37,945,649 of NC_067250.2, forward strand.
ATCCGATTATGTGGTGAAAACCCTAAATCGTCGTAGATCTCATTAGCTTTATCTTGATCAAGCAGGACCACCATATATTCGTGCACCTGCATTTAATCATGGGTGGATCGGCTCCTTGAGCCGATTCACAGGACAACCTGAGAGCCGATCGAGGCTCGTATTTAATGTTTACGTGTATGCCATGCAGGAAACTAAGCGAGGCATCTCTATCACCTCCCTGACCAGGTATAGGTCAGGTGGCACGCCCTTGCATCAGCATCGGACGTGTGACCAGAAGGCTTTGCGGGCCGTCGCTCGGAGGGACCTCAGCCAGCCGCAGCTCTAGGTTGTTCCCGGCTCTACGGTGTTGCCCGTCGCTGCCCGCCGGTGGGTTTCTGACGACAATAGTGTGTAATATTATTATTATTATGAATCAAGTTTTAAGTTGTGTGAAATTTTATCCCAAAATGAGCCATAGAAATTTCCCTCTCATCTCATGATCCCTATCACTGTTCAGATGGCACCCCCAACTCGCAACGAAGCCGCAATGATGCAAATGCTGCAACAGATGATGGCAGAAAGAGAAGCCGAGAGAGTTGACCGTCAAGCCAACCTAGCTGCACTTCAACAACTTGCTCAGGGCAATCAAGGCCACGGAAACCACGACCACCCAGGGTCAAAGCTGAAAAACTTCCAAAACACCAACCCACCGGTGTTCAGCAAGACAGAGGAACCCCTCGATGCTGATGATTGGCTCCAAACTATGGAGAACAATCTCGAGGTTGCCGGAGTGGAGGACAACGAGAAGGTCTTGTTCGCCACCCACTATCTGGCTGGACCTGCACGTGCCTGGTGGACAAGTACCTGCGCCTTACATGCGGGGCAAATGATGACTTGGGATGACTTCAAACTCAAGTTTAGCAAGTATCATGTGCCCCCGGGTTTGATTAAGAAGATGAGGGATGAGTTCAGGGAACTGAAGCAAGGCAGAATGACCGTGGTGGAATACCGCGACAAGTTCCTCACCTTGTCAAGGTACGCCCCGGATGAGACGGACACCATCGAGAAAAGGAAGGAGAGGTTTCTGAATGGACTGCACGATGAAATGCAGACTGTGCTGATCAATATCCCCTTTGCTGACTTAGAAGCCCTCGTTGACTCCGCCATTCAGATGGAGGGGAAGATACACCAAGCCAATGAGAACCGCAAGCGCCGTATGATGAACCAGAGTGGGCCCAGCAACAACCACAAGTATCGCCCCAGCTCAAGCGGAGGGTTCGCCCCAAGACACAACAAGCCCCCGATGCAGAATCCACGTCCGAGTTATCAGAACCGGAGTGGAGGAAACCCCAGGCCAGGAGGCCACCACAACTACAACAACAACAACAGCCACAACAACTTCAACCGCGCTCCACCCCGCGCCCCCAACAACAACTCCAACACTGCTCCAAGGACGGGGAGCAATGCTGTTCCCATCACCCCCAAGGACAAGTCCACCTACAACTGCTACGAGTGCGGAGTGGCGGGGCACTTCTCCTATGAGTGCCCCAAGAAGCTCGCCAAGACTGCCGCCAACACCTCAGGCCCTGCGCAGCAGCAGCGTCGTGTCACCACCAACAAGAAGTTCGCCCCCAACAACCCGAACAACCGCAACGGCCGCCTCTACCACATGAATGCAGAAGAAGCTCAGGAAGCCCCAGATGTTGTGCTGGGTATGTTCTCTGTTAACTCAATACCCGCAAGAGTGCTGTTTGATTCTGGAGCATCGCATTCATTCATTACCGAAGATTTTGCATGCACTAGTAAGATTCAACCCATCAGTTTGAAGCATGTCATGATAGTTCAAATACCTGGATCAACCACTAAAGCTAGAAAAATTTGCAAAGATGTGCCAATCAGAATACATGAAATAGAATTCTATGCAAATTTGATTGTTCTGGGAGCCAAAGGTTTGGAAGTAGTCCTGGGAATGGACTGGATGGCGAAACATCATGGACTGATTGATTGTGCCAAGAAGGCCATCACCTTGACTAGTAGCACCAGAATAATAGTCGAACACATATCTGAAAGGATGCCCCGAAAGTTCACTTGTAACCAAAGCCTAGCCAAACCCACCTTGGATCAGATCAGGGTCGTTTGTCGATATCCTGATGTGTTTCCGGATGATCTACCCGGTATGCCCCCAGATCGGGATATCGAGTTTATCATAGAGTTAATACCCGGAACCGGACCCATAGCCCAGTGAGAGCCTACAAGATGAACCCGGCAGAGTTAGTGGAACTGAAGAAGCAACTGGATGATATGCTATTCAAAGGTCTGATTCAACCAAGTGCGTCACCCTGGAGATCGCCAGTTTTGTTTGTGGATAAGAAGGACGGTGCCACTCGTTTGGTTATGGACTATCGTAAGCTTAACGATGTCACCATTAAGAACAAGTATCCGTTGCCCAAGATAGAAGATCTGTTTGACCAGCTGACCGGAGCCCAAGTATTCTCGAAGATTGATCTGCGGACAGGATACCATCAGTTGAAGATTCGTGCCACCGATATCCCCAAAACTGCCTTTACCACCAGATATGGATTGTATGAGTACAATGTCATGTCATTTGGATTGACCAATGCCCCCGCTTACTTCATGAATCTCATGAATAAGATCTTCATGAACTTCCTGGACAAGTTTGTGGTTGTCTTCATCGACGACATCCTCATATACTCCAAGTCCGAAGAAGAACATGAGCAACATTTGGAGGTGGTCCTAGATACCCTTCGGGAACATCAGTTGTATGCCAAGTTCAGCAAGTGTGAGTTCTGGTTGAAAGAAATAGGATTCTTGGGTCATATCTTGTCAGCCGGAGGAATTGCCGTTGACCCCGCAAAAATCAAGACTGTTGAAGAATGGAAAGCCCCAACCACTCAAACCGAAGTCCGTGCATTTCTCGGATTGGCGGGATATTACCGCCGATTCGTTGAAGGATTCTCGAGCATAGCAAGACCGATGACCCAATTGTTGAAGAAGGACCGGAAGTTCGAATGGACCGACAAGTGTGAAGAGAGCTTTCAACAGCTCAAGCTAAGATTGACAACAGCCCCAATACTGGTTATGCCGGACATTACCAAGCCCTTTGATGTGTACTGTGACGCCTCCAAGATTGGTCTTGGATGTGTGCTGATGCAAGAAGGCAAAGTAATATCTTACCTATCAAGACAGCTGAAGCAGCATGAACAGAACTATCCAACCCATGACTTAGAGCTAGCAGCGGTGGTGTTAGCCCTGAAAGTATGGCGTCATTACCTCATGGGTCATCGATGCGAGGTTTACTCGGATCACAAGAGCCTGAAGTATATCTTCACGCAGAAGGAGCTGAATATGAGACAGCGCAGATGGATAGAGTTAATCAAGGATTACGACATGGAAATCCACTATCACCCCGGCAAGGCCAATGTGGTAGCGGATGCTCTGAGTAGACTGCCGTGTCAGTTGAACTCCATGTTAGCAATCGAGCAACCCAGCCTGTTTGAAGAGTTTGAACAATTTAGGCTTGAACTGGTTAGCGAAGGATACCTCGCCAGCATTGAACTCCAACCCACCCTGATTAGTCAGATCAAAGAAGCTCAGAAAGGAAATGCTAGCATTGACGGAATCAAGAACCAAATAGCCGTCGGAAAGGCACCGGGGTTCACCGTAGATGAAGAAGGAGTGCTATGGTATAACAAACGCCTTTGCGTGCCGTCGGACTCAGAATTGAAGCAAGTTATTCTGAAAGAAGCTCATGACACCCTATACTCCATCCACCCCGGAGGAACCAAGATGTACCAGGATTTGAAGGAACAATTCTGGTGGCATGGAATGAAGAGAGAAATTGGAAGCTACATCGCCAAGTGTGACATCTGTCAAAGAGTCAAAGCAGAACATCAACGCCCCGCAGGACTGTTGCAACCCCTACAAATTCCCGAATGGAAGTGGGATTCCGTAGGAATGGACTTCATCACCGGACTGCCCAAGTCTAGTAAAGGAAATGATTCCATCTGGGTAGTGGTCGACAGACTGACCAAAGTCGCCCACTTCATCCCCGTCAAGACCACCTATCAAGGACCGAGACTTGCAGAGTTATATATCTCCAGGATAGTCAGCCTGCACGGAACCCCGAAGTCGATAGTATCCGACAGAGGATCCCAATTCACCTCTAGATTCTGGCAGAAAGTACATGAAGGACTCGGAACTCGTCTGAATTTCAGCACTGCCTATCACCCGCAGACAGATGGACAGACTGAAAGAGTCAACCAGATACTAGAAGATATGTTGAGAGCATGTGTGCTAGAGTATGGATCCAAGTGGGAAGACTGCTTGCCCTACGCAGAATTCTCGTACAACAACAGCTACCAAGCCAGCTTACAGATGGCCCACTTTGAAGCACTGTACGGAAGGAAGTGCCGTACCCCTCTGAATTGGTCGGAAGTAGGAGAGAGTCAAGTCTTTGGACCAGATATTCTCCGAGAAGCCGAAGAGAAGGTTCACAAGATCCGCGAGTATCTCAGGACAGCCCAATCAAGACAGAAGAGCTACGCCGACAAAAGACGCCGAGAGATGACCTTCGAGATCGGAGATTTCGTATATCTCAAAGTGTCCCCTCTTAAAGGAATGCAGAGATTCCAGCTTAGAGGAAAGCTCGCACCCCGATATGTCGGACCTTTCAAAGTCCTGAGTCGCCGAGGAGAAGTATCCTATCAGCTGGAGTTACCGGAAGAAATGTCAGCGGTGCACAATGTGTTTCACATCTCGCTACTCCGGAAGTGTTTAGAAGTGCCTGAGAAGACCGAGGTTTTCAAGAACATCGACCATCGAGCTGTGGATATCAACTCAGATCTGACATACCGCGAAGTACCTATTCGCATCCTGGAAGAAGCTTTCAGAACCACCCGTACCCGAAGTATCAAGTTTCTGAAGATCCAGTGGAGTAATCACACCGAAGAAGAAGCCACATGGGAGAGAGAAGACTTTATGAGGACAGAGTACCCAGATCTCTTTAGTACCTAGTTTTCTCAGATCTCGGGACGAGATCTTTTGTAAGGGGGAAGGGTTTGTAACATCCCAAGTTTCAACGATAATAAACAAGAAGGACAATTTCCCCAAACCCAAAATTTGCAATTAACAAAAACTTTTTATATGCATATAGTGCCACATATAGATTTATGCATTTGAGTGATATTCTTTTGTGCCATTGCCATGATGAGTGTGGGTATGGTTAACAATTGCTAGTTGAACCCTAACCAAGATCACCAAACCCTAATTTGAGGAGAATTGAAGAAAATGGGAAAAACACATTTTTCACTTACATACACAATATGCAAAATTGCAAATCCTCAACCAAGGCCATAATTGCTTGCTCCCTTTCTTGTAAAACCCTTCAATATGATAAACTAACACAATTGCATCATTGAATCAAGAATCAAACACAAGGAAATCAAAAATCTCACATACATATGATAATGGTCACTTCTCCCCAAAATATTTTCTTCACCTCTTTACCCCCCTGGTTTTCTCATTTCTTGAACTAAACTTGGTCAACCAAAGCCATGTCATCCAAGACCATGTCAAGGTGAGTAACTTTGATGTTGACCATCATGGCTAGAGTTGACTAGGTTGACCAGAATAAAAGTGACAAGAAGGGATGCTGAAATAAAGTGAAGATCATGTCACTTTTGACATTTTGCAAAACAACTCCAAATTGAGTGCCACCACCACCAATACTTCACATTAATTATATAAATGAGATTCACCAAAAAGATTTCCAAAATTCAACTAAAAATCTCATGCGGCCATTTGATCGAACACCTTGCATGCAATAATCCAGATTTGAGCTACATCCTATTACCCTCTGGTTTCTTCACTAAACCCCTTTAATCTTTGATCATTGCACTCCCTTACAACCCCTGCTTCACCCTAGTACCTGCCTTGGTCGATTAAAGTGAGAGGAGGAAGAAGAGAAACCCTAAAACAATGCCATGCCATGTACCCCGGCCACCTTTGGGCATCCCTCTCTCCAGCCCTCCTTTCAACCCATCTCCTTGTCCTGGAGCCTCTCTGTCACTCAAGGAATCGAATGGTACACCGCCCATGCTCGCCAAGGCTCGGCATTGGCCAGAACACGCGTGTCCAAACCGTGCCAGGGCGTGCCAGTCGACGCGGTGAGCGCGCCCTGGACACGCCGGTACGTCGCGCGCTCGAGCAGCCTACTCCTCGCCCTGCATCCCTACCGCGGCGTTGAGCAGCTACTCCCCGCCCTCTACACGCTAAACACAAGCCCAGGCCTGCCCCTGCACCGTCGCCGTCGTCCTCGACCAAATGATGCCGCACGCCCTGCCTCAAACCCTGCAAGCTCCCGAGCCATCCCTTCACCTTTTCTCCGCGCCAGCTAGTCCTCGAGCATCGCCAGGACGACGCCTACAAGATGATGTCCTCGCCTTGCCCTTTCGATCGACGGAGAGGCCACGCCGTCGATGCTCCTCCGCAGCACCTCACGGCCTCCATCGCCCGCTATAAATAGAGCTCCTCAGCCCACAACTCCTTCACACCATCTGCTCCCCTCCCTTCACTGAACACTCTCCCCACCTCAATTTAGCACCACCTCGCCGGAGCTGCTCGAATCGCAAGCTCAAGTCCGCCGGAGCCCGCGGAAGCTCTGCTTCGATTGGCGCCTCCCCGAGCGCTGCCACTGCTCCCAGGGCTTCCTCATCTACTACATCTTCTCCGCGCACCTTGCCAGACACCTGCAACGGCCTGGTACGCCCTCCGACCCCCTAGGCTCGCCGCCAGGGAGCTCGCCGCTCGTCGGAGACGACGACGCTCACACGCCGTCGATCTCCATTCTAATCTTATGGTCGAGATTGAAAATACCGTTTCACTGTTTAAAGAGCCGCTGACAGGTGGCCCCCACCTCGTCAGGGCAGCCCACCCGCACCGGTTGCTTGTTGGGCTGCGAAGTGGTTTTTAATTTCGTTTCGGCCCAGTAACGTTTCCCGCCTAGCCCAGCAATTCAAATTTAGTTTAATCTTTATTCAAATTTGCCCTGCTGAAGGTTTAGCAAATTTTGAATAGTTTGAATTCTGCCAAACCAAATTTAGCAAACTTTATACCGTTGGAAAGCCCATGAATTTATCTATCCAATGCCACTGGCCCCACCTCCAAATTCATAGTAGATTTAATTTGATAAAAAATACAAGACAGGGACTTTTGAACATTCAAACTTTATTTAAAATTTAACCAGAATAGATTTTAAATTGATTCCAATTCTAATAAATCACAAATGATGTCCTCTAATTGATTATGCAATAACATAGGCATGTTGTTTGTATGATCATGGACTAGATCAAATAAATTGGCTATGTAGTCAATTCTAGAGCATTTGAAAGTGGAATTCAAACTCAACCCTAATATGAGAGCTACCTCTCATTTAAACTTTGATCCTAAGTACTAATAACCAGGGGGAATGACTTAGGCTAATGAACCCTTGAGAATTATTACTTAGAGATTTTAATCCATTTAATTGTTAAGTACTAACACCATGTGAAGTGTAGCACTTCAATTAAATTGAACTCACATATAATAGATATGAAATGTTGACTTTGGGGTCAACCTATATTTCATACCCTATTATTATATGAAGAGATTAAATCTTAATAAGAGGTAATGAGAAGAAATGAATTCCTCTAAGGATCTACCTACCAAATTTAAGAAATAGGAATAATGAGAGGAAATTATTTTCTTTCAAATAAAGGCTAAGCAAATAATCCACCATGCCATGTTTGATTGATGATAGGACTAGTGTGTGAACTCTTTTGAGTGTTTCTAGTTTAGTATGTGAGCTTGGTTTAGTATTTATACCTCGTATTCGTATATAGACGCTAGTAACGAGGAATACCAAGAGGAGGAGGGCTACTCGTGAAGAAGAAGAGAACTTCGATAACTACCCAGCTCAAGGCAAGCTAACCCTTGCTAAACACAAGTGCTTAGCTCTACAGGAGCAAAGGCACTATCACACTTTACTTTTATGTATTACCTATCCCATGTTTTTACTTACATTTACTTTTGCTTATTTATTTCAAAGTATCTTTTCGATTTATAATTCACTTGGTCTAGAGTAGAACAATACTTGGATTAGACTAGCACCACTCAAAGCTAGATAGCACCTCTCATATAGTTGCTAGTGCTAATCAATTAAAATTGACTACTCTAGATGGGAACATGGTGAAGTGAAATGACTTTGAAAGAAAGTAAAGTGGAGGTGGATTTTGAACAAGAGAAGATGGTGATTTTTGATAAAATTGATAATTGGGTTTGAATGCGATACCCTTCCAATTATACACGTACCCCCACAATACCTGATTATGGGTAGGGCTTAACTAGAAACTTGTGTATTTTAGTATGGGTTCCCTCTGAACAAACATCATAGGGGTTACGCTGCGGCTGCCTCCGTTAAGTGTGGATTGATGTTGAAATGAGGTGAATGTACGGCCCAAGCCCTGTGCAGTTCCCGGTTGATCGCGGTTTCCACCGGGAGGCCAAGCTCATGGGGAGAGGTGCTCATACTAGCATATATAAGTGAAAGGTTTCGATTGATGATCCGCATCGTGTTACGATGATTCGGGGTTATCCTCGACGGATGAAATCAAAAGTTGTGGCACAAGAGTACAACCTCTGCAGAGTGTTAAACCTATTCGAATAGCCGTGTCCACGGTAACGGACGATTGGAAAGGCCATACTATCTCCGTTATCATTAAAATGTTTTGATTCTAGAAATGAAGGGTGGATTGAAAGGGGATATTATGGTGAACCATAATGAGTTGTGGGAATGACACTAATGTTCCCACTTGAGTTAGTCTAGCACATGATAGGGCTTTACTAAATGTTTATCAAACTAAACTAGGCTTTATGCAAACGAACCTAGAGCTTAGCACCCCCTTTACACTTAATGAGTAATTATTGTAGAGTTAGTTTGCGAGTACTTTAAAAAGTACTCATGGCTTTGCCCTGGCTATTCAAATGCCAGACTATGAAGCAGAGCACCAGTATCAGGATGACGGACAACAGGACGTCTACGATAACTAGGATCGTCTTCTAACGTCAAGCGTTGCCTGTGGAATAGATAGTCCACTACTACTTCGCTTCCGCTACTATGTGTGATGTTGAACAATATATTCGTGTAATATTGGATCATGTGATCTATGGTTGTAAGACAATATGTGTTGTAATAAATGATGACTCTATGCTACTTACTATTATGTCTCGCAAAAACATTATTCCTGGGATTGCGATGTACGGCATAATAGGCATCTGGACTTAAAAATCCGGGTGTTGACATCCCCCTAGACATGTGCATCCAATAGAATTAACATTTGAATAAGAGGCACATAATCTAGGAACAAAATACTCAAGTAACTACGATTCACCAACAAGTGCAAAGATACATAGTAAGCAAATAAATTCATCACTTGCATTTGTGCATAGACAAGCATATGTGAGTAAAGACAACTGTTGAGTTTAGAGATCATACCACATGAAGTTCACTTAGTCTTTACCATAGATAGATAGATAGATAGGTAATGTCTCATACATAAATAGATAGCCCCTATGTCTCACACACATAGATAAGGTTCATAAAACATGATAAGTAGTTCTCAACAATAGATAACCATAAGTCACAAGCATAAAGAGTCAAAGAAAACGCAAGCTTGTGACTTCCCATGCAAATCCCGAACCTAATAGAACTCTTCTCCCCCTTTGACATCAAGATGCCAAAAAGGTTGAAGAGCGATGCTACCATCCCTAGGCATCAAGGAAGTCCCCGGCAACATCGGAGTCGACATCGTAGGAGGGTCCGTCCTCACCATCAGACCACTGGCTATGAGCAGAAATCCACTGAGGCTTCGGAAGGATGTTCTCTTCAGATCCTGGAGGAGACACTTCCACACCAAGCTTTCTCATGATGCTCTTCTGACGGCGTCGAGCTTTCTTCTCGGCCACATAGGAGTCATACATACGCTCCTGAATATCTAGCTGGAGGCAGAAGGTCTTCTTTACCTTGATCTTGAGCTTGGTGTACCAAGAGGGCTCGAGCATGGGATCATATGCGGAGTGAGCCAGAGGTGCCCCAAGAGCCATATGAGCAATGAAGCCATCAAACCGGCGAGCAGGAGCAGTGGAAGAATCTGCAGGACCTGCTGAAGGAGCTGCTGGGGCAGAAGGAGCTGCAGGGGCTGAGGTAGAAGCTAGGAGCTCATGATCTTTGATAAGAAGGTTCTTGCGTTTATGAGCAGTGAGTGATGAAAATGGTTCCAGAATGGCACCCTCAAATTTCTGACACCACACCTCAGAAATAAGCTTCATGATGAAGGGACCAAAGGCAGGAGACCTCTTCTCAACCATAAGCAGGAAAATCTGGTTCCACAGGCAATCCATGACATCCATCTTCACACCCTTGCCCTTCCGGAGATGAGTTTGAAGCATCAAGTCAATGACAAAAGAATGGATCTCATCAACATTACCCACTTTGACGGCAACAGTCTCACGGTAGATGCGAAGCATAATATCATAGACGGGTTGGAGACCGGAAGTGAATCCAAGCTTGCATCGACCGGGCATATAGAGCGGCTCAAGAACATCTTTGGTGCTTGCATTAGAATGCCCGTGAAACCTCCAACCACTATTACGGTCATCTTCACAATTTTTCGGAAGAGGATAGCCAAGAATCTGTCCAAAGGTGCTCCAAGTGGTAGTGAGTACCTCATCACGAGTCATCCAAGTAATGGAGCGAGCGTCATCCTCATGAAAATAGACTGTGGCAAAGAACTGAGTCATAAGGTAAGGATCATAGTTGCATTGGAAAGTCATAATGGGAAGCAAACCAAACTCCTCGCAAATACCAAGAGCTTCATGAAAGTAGGCATCCTTCTTCAAATGGTCAATGTTGATATACCGTTGATCAACCACCTTCACCTTGTTGGGAGGATAGACTTCATTGAATATGCGTTCTTGAACCTCGGTGTAGAAGTGGCGGTTGCGGGTGCGAGAAGACCGAGGCCCCAAATAGGGGTTAGCGGTGTGAATAGCCATGTATGCATGAAGGCGGACGCCACCATAAGACTCAATACCCGGTTTCCCTTTCTTTTTATTTGCCAAAGAAGCACCATGAGCAGTAGTGGCACGGGGTAACACTTCATCTTGTTCAACAAACTCATCCTCAAGAATTGGAACCCCTCGCCTCTTCCGTGATTTCGCCGAACTGGAACCACTAGCACCTGTGAAATAGACGAACAGAGCCGAGGGACATATGGGATAAGGGCACAAGCTCATCTCTAAAGAACAAAATTTTGACCCAAAATACGCATGCATGATTGTAAAAAAAAATGGCCACACACTATAGGTAAAAATGCTACATAGTAGAGGTTAACGGTGCTACATACTGGTGGACTTAGATCAGCAATAGATACATCCTCTTAGTGTAAGATTTAGCCAAAAATCTAAGCATGTAGAACCGAAAACCAACAAGTATGTGAGCCAAAAATACGACCAAAATACGTGGAGAGAGGAGCTAATACCGGGAGCCATGGAGGACGAGAGGTGGGGGAAGGCTCCCACGGAGCCGATCCGGCCGGAGGTGGCCAAAGGATGGCCGAGGAACCGGTGGCGGCGCGCGGGCAGAGCAGCGTGCGTGCGTGCTGTGCGAGAGGAGATGGGGGGCGTTTGGTCGAGTGTGCGTGTGTGTGTGCTGGGGGCGGGTGGAGTGGGTACCGGCCCGAGGCCGGCGGTAGTACCGCCCAGGCCCCAGCGGTACTACCGGCCTGGTCAGGCCCGGGTCGGCAGGCCTTCCCTTTTTTTTTTCTTTGGACTGTTTTTGTTAAAAAAAATCCCCCCTTTTTTTTAAAGACACCCTCTTTAAAAAAACAATTTTGATATGCAATTTTTGAGACGAGCTTGTGCAAGAGATAGAATGTTTTTAGAGGTGAGAGAATGGCTTAGGATGGACACAAAGAGAGGTATGGTAATATGAACTCAAGTTTGCAAGGATCAAATCAAGAGAGAGCCAAACATTGAGCCAATTCCCATAAAAACAAAAGATAGGTAAATGAAGTCCAATAAAGATCCAAATTACTCCGACTCTTCATAAAGAAGAGTGTGGTGGCCTATGCCACCATATATGAGTGTTATGGCATGGCACCGCGAAGATATATCTTGGGCCCAAAAACCACTACTCATCATTGAAGCTCACATATCATCATATGATATAAAGAGAATGATTTCTTAATGTTGGCATTATGGGGGGAGGGATAGCTCAATAATTTAAACCGCACTCCCCCTATTTCCATGCCCACATCTAAACCAAATAAAGTTTTGAGACAAAGGTGTGTTTGCAAGATGGTCAAGCTATACTCCTTGAATCAATGATATTTAGCTCATTCCTCAAATAAGAGAACCTTGCTTCATCAAGAGGCTTCGTGAATATATCGGCAAGTTGATCTTTGGTAGGAACATAGATAAGCTCAATATCACCACGGGCAACATGATCCCTTATGAAATGATTCCGGATCTCAATACGCTTCGTTCTTGAATGTTGCACCGGATTATAGGCAATCTTGATGGCACTTTCATTGTCACATAATAGAGGCACTTTGTCACAAATGACACCGTATTCCTTTAAAGTTTGCCTCATCCATAACAATTGAAGGCATCCACTTGCGGCGGCAACATATTCGGCTTCGGCGGTGGAGAGAGATATGCAATTTTGCTTCTTAGAAGACCAACACACCAAGGACCTACCAAGGAATTGGCAAGCCCCGGAAGTTGATTTCCTATCATCCTTGTCACCCACCCAATCCGCATCGGTATATCCATTGAGAATAAAACTTGAGCTTTTGGGGTACCAAATACCATATCTTGGGGTATCAACCAAATATCGAAAGATTCTTTTGAGAGCCATCATGTGGCTCTCCTTAGGAGAAGCTTGATACCTTGCACACACACCAACACTCAACACTATGTCCGGTCTAGATGCACAAAGGTAAAGCAAGGATCCAATCATGGAGCGATATACCTTTTGATCCACCTCTTTACCATTGGGATCTAGTGCAAGATGACATTTGGTAACCATAGGAGTGGCCACACCCTTCAACTCGGTCATCTTGAACCTCTTGAGCATGTCTTGGAGATATTTTGCTTGATTGATGAAGGTTCCTTCTCTCAATTGCTTGATCTCAAAACCAAGGAAGAACTTCATCTCTCCCATCATAGACATCTCAAACCTATCGGTCATAAGCTTTGAAAATTCATCATTGAAAGCTTTGTTAGTAGAGCCAAAGATAATATCATCAACATATAATTGGCAAACGAAAAGCTCCCCATTGACCCTCTTAGTAAAAAGAGTGGGATCGATTAGCCCAACATCAAACCCACGGTCTACCAACAATTCTTTAAGGTGCTCGTACCAAGCTCTAGGAGCTTGTTTGAGACCATAAAGTGCTTTATCAAGCTTGTAGACATGGTTAGGAAAGTTGAGATCCTCAAACCCCGGGGGTTGCTTAACATAAACCTCTTCATGCAAAGGACCATTAAGAAATGCACTTTTCACATCCATTTGTTGTAACTTAAAGTTATGATGCGATGCATAAGCAAGAAGGATACGGATGGACTCAAGGCGAGCCACGGGAGCATAGGTTTCTCCAAAGTCAATTCCCTCAACTTGAGAGAACCCTTGAGCCACCAATCTTGCCTTGTTCCTCACAACATTTCCAAACTCATCTTGCTTGTTCTTGAAAATCCATTTAGTGCCTATAACATTGCGGCACTCCTTTGGCTTCTTTACTAAGGTCCACACTTTGTTGCGCTTGAAGTTGTTGAGTTCCTCGTGCATAGCTTCCAACCAATCCGAATCTTCAAGGGCTTCAAATACTTTCTTGGGTTCCACTAAGGAGATATAAGCATGATGATTGCTAAAGTTAGCCAATTGCCTTCTTGTGGAAACTTTTGCCCTTACATCACCAAGAACCTTGTCATGTGTTTGTCCAAGACGCTCAAGTTGCCTTTCTCTTCTTGCTAGTCGACGGGTCTCGATCTCCTCCTTGGTTCTTCTTGGCCTTGGAGGTGTCACTTGATCAACTTGATCATTTGGGTCCCCGTCTTGACCTTGAATTTGAGCTTCCTCAATTTCTTGAGATTGCTCATCCTCATGTGCTTGATCTTGGACAATATTTGGTGAAGCGCAAATATCAAATGGATACTCATCGGAGCCATCATGACACTACAAGAAAAGTTCTGATAGACAACGTCTCAAAATCGTCCGCTAAGGGGTATTTTTCGTCGCCTATGGGCCTAACCCGACGATATGGGTTCTGTTGTGGAAACTGCGTCAGGCAAAGTCCTACGACGATTTTTTCGGTCCGTCGTGCTTGGGCGCCCTTCCGCCACGGAAAATCGGACCGTTGCCCAAGTGTTTCCGGGAGCCCGTTGATTGCGACGTCATGCAACCGACACGTGGCGACGCAGATTAGCGCGATTAACGGCGTTAACCGGCTGCAACCCCGTGGTAGATGGTAGGCCCACACGAGGCCTGCCACGTCTGAAGCGGGCCGGCCCATTAAGTTGGCGGGCCGGGCCGGTGACTTAGTTTGACCTGGTCAACTATCTCGCTGGGCTGGGCCATTAGTTACGCGGGCCGGGCCTAACCACTAAGGTTGACTGGTCAAAACTTTAATGGGCCGGCCCACTAAGCATGTGGGCCGGGCCGAATGCACTCGTTTGACCGGTCAACAGGCAAAAGGGCCGGCCCACAAGACATGTGGGACCCACTTTCCTGGTATCGGGCCGGCCCATTTACAAAGTGGGGTCCACATTAAAGCAACTGGGCCGGCCCAAGAAGTTATTGGGCCGGCCCAATTAGCATGTGGGTCCCACTTTCCTGCTATCGGGCCGGCCCATTTAGTACGTGGGGTCCACATTTGATCAAATGGGCTGGCCCAACAAGCCAGTGGGCCGGGCCAAAAGCACCGGTGGGTCCTACTTTCCTGTTAAAGGGCCAGCCCATTTAGTATGTGCGGTCCACCATATAGCAAGTGGGCCGGCCCAACAAGATAGTGGGCCGGGCCAAAAACACAGGTGGGTCCCACTTTCCAGTTAAAGGGCTGGCCCATTTAGTATGTGGGGTCCACCATATAGCAAGTGGGCCGGCCCAACAAGATAGTGGGCGGGCCAAAACAGGTGGGTCCCACTTTCTGTTAAAGGGCGGCCCATTTAGTAGTGTGGGGTCCACCATATAGCAAGTGGTAGGCCCAACACGCTAGTGGGCCGGGCCAAAAACACAGGTGGGTCCCACTTTCCTCTTAAAGGGCCGGCCCGTTTAGTATGTGGGGTCCACCATATAGCAAGTGGGCCGGCCCACAAAGATAGTGGGCCGGGCCAAAAACACTGGTGGGTCCCACTTTCGTCTTAAAGGGCCGGCCCATTTAGTATGCGGGGTCCACCGCAAAAGCAATTGGGCTGGCCCAACTAGTTAGTGGGCCGGCCCAGTAGTGGGTGGGGTCCACCTTAAAGCAAGTGTGCCGGCCCAATTAGAGTGTGGGGTCCACAGTAAATCAAGTGGGCTGGCCCAATAAGTAAGTGGGCCAGCCCGTTTAGTTGCTGTTTATATGCCGGCGTAAAAGGTGCTTTAGGATTTTGCGGGCCGGCACGTATGTGATTTCGCTTAATTGGGCCGTTTAAGGGATAGGAATTCGTGATTTAGATACTGAGAATATTTACGCAGCATTGATTTCTGTCGGATAGCCTCACTTACCACAAGCACCAAAGAAAAAATGCGCGAAAGAACTATAAAAACTAACTAAATATTACATCAGATGCAAGGCTTTGAAAAAATATTACAGAACCCAGAGAAATTGAATGGTAATTAAACCTAGCAATACAATGAAGCGATCCGGCAATCTTTTAAGTTGTCCATGCAGCACCTATATCTGAAACAAAGACATTACAAGTTAAGACAGCAACAATGGAAATGCAAAGACACTGCAATATTGTTTGCCAAAGAATTTGGAACTCATCATTTCGTCGTTATAACAAGATCATTGTAATGCGCACAATAAGCAAACAAAGAGTGCATGCCGCATACCAACAGCCAATATAACAGAGCATGTTAGAATGAAACAAAGAGACTTACTACTGTCGAGTCCCATGCAAACCAACATGTTCAGGGAGTACAAAATTGGCATGAACAACATAGTAGCAGGCTATAAATTTTGTAACAACGACTGAGCAAGATGAAGTTATGATGGCTACTTCTACAGAGCAGGGAATGTAAACCAAAAATAGAAGTTACGATGGCAAAAGCTAAAGAGGAGGGAATGTGAACCAACATGTGCCAAGTGCAATTACTTCATTTTGGCCGTGAACTAAATAATACTCCTGAACTTATAGTGAAGGGGATGCAAATCAAGATGTTTCGGGATATAAACTTGTAATGAGCAACACATAGAGGATAGTTAATGCTGGAGCTTAGGATGGACCAGATACAGAATATAGCGGGATCACCTGTGAACTTGTATAAGAGGGAATGCAAACCAATATGTTCAGCTTTCCATATGTGAGCGTCATGCCAAGTCAGAGAAACAAGTCAATAATGCAGCTTTTGAAGAACAAGATGGCACGCAAAATTATTATCTAGTAGTATGACAAGTTTATTTGTACTACAGGCTAGATAGCAGAGTGATAGCATGCCAAACTAAGTCCTTACTTTGTTAGCTTACAATGAACTAGATACAAAACAATGGCATCACCTGTAGTACAGGGAATGCAAGCCAACATGTTCATGGAGTAAAAAATTGGCACAAACAACATAGTAGCAGGCCATAATTTTTGTAACAACGACTGAGCAAGATAAAGTTATGATGGCTAGATCTACAGAGCAGGGAATGTAAACCAAATATAGAAGTTACGATGCCAAAAGCTATAGAGCAGGGAATGCGAACCAACATGTGCAATTACTTAAAATTGGCCATGAACTAAATAATAGCAGGATGTTACTATAATACCTATAATTTTTGTAACAACGACTGAGCAAGATAGAAGTTATGATGGCTACATCTACAGAGCAGGGAATGCAAACCAAAATGTTCAATCGCTTAAAGTTAGCAATGAAGTAGAAAATAGCAACGTGTTACGGTCATAGCTAGGAATGAACTAAAAGAGCTTCAGACAAACAAGCATCTCGAACCCGAACATGGCGCTAAAACAAGGGACTTACATTAGGAGAAGCACTCGTGGGAGTCACGACAGATCTTCCTGGGGTTGATAGATCCGGTGATGAAGTACGCTACATGTGCTACTTGGGGTTGGAGAGACGGCCATTACACTTCATGATTACTCATCTCATCTGCAAAAACGTAACGGCGCGTCGTTAGCACAAACAGGTTCCCCCAAGATTAAACAAGAACTTGCAGGCAAGCAATAGAAAAGCGACAGTAGAAGAGTTTAGATCATGCAAGGCGCCGGTGAAGCAGATCCGGTTCATGCACATCGGTGTCGGTGAGCAAGATCCGATGCGGTGGACGACGGATCCGGCGAAGCGGCTCCGGCGGGGTGGACGATACCGCAGCTGAAGCGACTGCGGTAGACTGCTGGATGAGCATATGGTTTCGAGGTACGGCGGGGATGATCCGGTCCGGTTGATGACGGCGTCGATGAAGCGGCTCCGGCAGGCAGCCGGATGACGAGGATCGCGAGGGCTCGGGTAGGCCAGGGAAGTCCGGCGGGGATGTTCCGGTGCGGTGGTCGTGGAGGTGGGAGAGAGGGACTTGGGAAGTTCCGGTGGGTGGTCTGAAGGAAATGTATTTTTTTTGGGAGGGTTTCCGGGCTAGGGAGGTGGTGATCCAAAAAATGACGGGCAGACCCCCCCCACCAACCGACTTTGCTGCCATCTCCACAGGGGTAGAATGGGAATTTGGAAGCGTGTGAAATTTTTGTATTTTGTGGGCGGGAAGTTTTGCCGCTATGAGATTTTGAATTTGGCCACCATCCAAGTATAATGATAAAAAATTGTGAGACCGTACTAGTACCTCTGTTCAAGGCCGAGTGCAAAATCAAATCATCATCACGTTGAAAATTTGTTACCAACTTACCATGATCATGATCTACCTCTGAAAATGGGCGCATCCACTAAAACTTGCAAAGTATAATGATACAAATTTGTGACACCGTACTAGTACTTATGTTCAAGGTCGAGTGCAACATCAAATCATCATTACATTGAAAATTGTGTTACCATGATCATGATATTTCTCTGAATTTGGCGCATCCGCTAAATCTCGCAAAGGATAATGATAAAAAAATGTGAGATTGTACTAGTTCTTATGTTCAAGGCCGAGTACAAGATCAAATCATCATCACGTTGAAATTTGTTACAATGATCATGACATATCTCTAAAATTGGTGCATCCGCTAAATCTTGCACGTGGCGCATCTCGGTGCGGAGCAACAGGTCGGTGCTATCAAGGTTGAGGCGTCGGTAGCGTCATCGGGCTCTCCTCTCTTGATAGATCTTCTACATGGCGTGGCGCACCACCCGCCGATAAGCAGTCACATGTGAGACCGAGGTGGAGACGTCCCCGGCATCCTCGAGGCGCGGCCGCCCTTCTACGAGCCAGCGTCGACTCAAGGTATGAATCCATGTGGTGCCTTAGATTTATTGTTCTTCTCTTATGATTATTTTGAGCCGAACATGTGTGCTCTTTCTCTGAATATATTGCTTGAAAAGCTTACCAAGTTACTTAATTCACTTCGTTCTTAATCTTGCGAGCTAATATTGTTATTTTAATGAACGGTGGTGCGCGCAAGCAGAATTATTTGTGGGTGTGTTGAGCTGTTAGGCATAAGTCGAAATCCTCATCTAAACGAGGCCTCAGCTTAACACATAAAAAAGGTGTTCAATCTCGCCCACAATACCCTCTTCTTTCCTCTCCCTTTATTGGAACTTGTTTTGAGACAAGGAAAGTGGCACGTGTAATGTGAGTAAAACCCTCATAGCCAAAATCATCAACGAGCAAGAAGTTCTATATTCTCGAGGCCCCAATGGACTCTCATCCCCAAAGTAGTTTTTTTATGTCAAGATAGACTTCTTTATCGGATGTATACTATCGTACATGGCATGCATTTGCCTAATGAGCAGCATTGTATTGCTATTCTAGCCAACCTGATCGATATGTCAAGCTTCATGCACGAGATGCCATGTTTAATTTACTCCTCGCTTCCGATCCATATTTCTTGATGTGAAATGAATGTGAATCGGAGGGAGTACTTTTCTTAGATAGTACTATATCATTTCAAAAAAAGTACTACTACATCACAAATGCATCAAAAGAGTACTACATCACAAGACCACCACGGTTGTACTAGTAGAGTTTAATGCTGAACTTCCAAAGGGATTAAGATTACACATATGAACTTTAAACATGACCAGGAGCATGAGGGCCAGCAGCAGGGGCGTTGACGTGGAGCAAGCTAGGCAAGACGTAATTCTGGAGGAAGAGGCCATATGATGCGTGCTTGGCCTTGGTTGCAGGGCGGTGTTTCCCCCTATGTACTTAGGCCTACACCCATCACATGTTGGATCAGCCGTGGATGTCCTTCTAGAGAAATTTGCCACATAATGGGCAAAATAGCTCCCCGCGCATGCAGAAATGAATTTCACCACCCTTCAACCGCTTGAGAACATAGCGGCTTTTCCGGTCCCTGCGCACCTTGTTGTTGTCCATGTCATCAGAATACTCCTATGAATTATTAAGTACTACATAATCAGGTTTTTTATGACAGATCGAATAAATACTCCACTAACATAATCAAACCTTAGAAACCCTAAAATTAAATGTGTAGAACAAGTAAATGGCAGAAGAAATCGTAATAAATCATGAGAAACCCTATGAACAACCATGAACATAAGCCACAACAATTGCAAGTTCACTAAGTATGAACACATAAATTGATTATATGACTACATGGCAGATTAGTCGAAATTAAACTAGAATCTGATCTTACGAATCGTAGAATCAATTACATCTACAAGAACAAGGTAGGATATCAAATCAATCAAGAACCAGGCTCGTGCAAACCATGTGAACAGCAATATGACACAAAGAGGGTTGGGACGGTTTCGGTAAAGAGAAGTACCTCCTCGTCATCACCCTCAACATCCTCCTGGAACCGAACGTTTGGGCCGAAATCGTCGAAGGGGTCGAGGTTCGCGTCAAAGATCGGGCCTAGGAAGACCTCGCCGTGGTGGCCTGCAACGCCGTGCACATCTTCGGCGGGATAAACAACATTGGTATCCACCTTCTGCTCGACGGCCAGGACGCCCGTTTCGACCGAGGTCGAAGAACCAGACAAGCAGAGGAGACGAGCGGCATGGGTGCCCGGTGAAGCCTCACCCATCGTGACGGCCAGGACGCCCATTTCGACCGAGGTCGAAGAATCCGACAAGCAGAGGAGACGAGCGGCCTGGGTGCCCGGTGAAGCCTCACCCACCGCGACGGCCACTACCGTAGAGGCATCCTCTGCGTGGGCGGTCGCCTATTGCTCCGCCTCGTATGCAATACCTATCTTCATGCTGCTGCGGTTGGAAACGGGAAAGTCGATGCCTCAGATGTGCGGTGAGTGGATGGGGGGTTTTCACAGTGTGGGGGAGGCAAGTTGGGGGAGTGGAGAGGACGAGCTCGCGAGAGATGATGAGGCCGATTATGTTATAGCCTCGACTCTCTCGTATCCAGTAGTGGACGCGTGAAGTCATGCATGTACTCGACTTTCCACTTTACGGGAGACGTGTTCGAAACTGTTTTTTGGACCTTTTAACTTCATGTGGGACTCATGTATACCAATACTTCCAAACGTCATAAGTAATTCAAAATCATTCAGAATAATATGAGACCTTAACATTTTATTTTTTGTGTCGAGATATTGTCTATGAAAAATAACATCCTTCAAAAATAAATCCCCTATGCCAATCCGATCATGCCCGTCTACTCCAACTAGCTTCCTCGAGTAATTTGTCACCTTACATTCTTAAAATGAACCAAAATTTGGCACAGGGGTGCATCATCACATGGAAAATGATGTTACCATTCTGTCTTCCCATTTTTTTTGAATTTTTCAAAATTGTCATGCCCTAACAGAAAAAATGTACTCCTTCTAAGAAGCTTGTATCTTTATGGCATTACCAAACCGTAGGGGTGGGGTGGGGGGAGGGGGCACATGGTGGTGTGATGATACATCACATTTGGACCACACAACACCATTTGGACCAACCAAAAAACCACCCTACACAAACCCTGGTCAAAACTAGTTTGACCAATATTACAAAAGTTGTACGGAGTACATAATTCAGAAACCGTCGAAATATACGAAGCATTCAAGAGTCCCCAAAGTCGGTGACTTTGAGTCACTTACAACCGTGGTCCACATATCGGTCACCCAAAGTCATGGCAAAGTCAGCTTGGCAAAGTCACCGACAGACAAAGCAAGCGATGAACAGACAACTCCGTAGCACCGAAAAGACATCTCACAGAAAAGGCTAGTACTACCTTTTCTTCCCGGATAGGCAAAAATAGCTGATCGGCATCGATTTAAATGCACCAGGTCTGCAATGTACTCCAGCTATAAGTGAAGCATGCCTACCACTGAAGAGGAAATTCAAGATTCCACCAGATCCCCATATCACTCTTTTGCATAAAACACGGACATATCTTTTGCACAATTCACCACTTGTTGGTCTAATCTATCGCAGCTTCCATCAGTTGGTCATCCAATTAACGATTTAACGGATTAGAAAAATAAGCGGTGGAATTAGAAGTACTAGTAGCGAAATGTGCAAAATATACCGTCCTTCCCGAGGGGGTTTGTCCAGAAGAGGGCCGGA
Organism: Lolium perenne; assembly: GCF_019359855.2. Lineage (NCBI taxonomy): Eukaryota > Viridiplantae > Streptophyta > Magnoliopsida > Poales > Poaceae > Lolium > Lolium perenne. Next base: position 37,967,568 of record NC_067250.2, read on the forward strand.
TGACAATGTCCCGGGTGCATCCAGAAACGAGAGGGGTAGTTTCTAATACATGTAAGAAATTATTTTACAAAAAGGTACATATTAAGTAGTACAACTATTAGTACAAAGACTACTATTTCGAGGAAAATGCCATGTCGTGCGGCCTCTAATCAATGAGTAGAAGTTGTAGGTGTGCATAACATGCATTGCTGAAAGCTGGTTCCGCTGGAATTTGAGCTCAGCCGGCGGATTCTGCGAAGTTCGCCCGACGTCACTCATGTATCCCACCAAACTGCTCACTTCTTTCAATGTCTCTTCTCTTTCACTGCAGCTCTCCAACATCAGGTGCATCAACTTATCTTGTGCCTTCTGCCTCTCGAGAAGGGCAAGGATGGTGATGTCAGCATATTCAAGGTTCAACTTTTGGAGCTGTACTTTATCCTGAAGAAGGATTTTGTACTCTATATCAGACTTGTCTCTTTCGAGGCACACAGTCTTGAGTATGCTGCTGGCTTTCTCCGCTGATGCAATGTTCCTCTCTTTCTGCTTAATCAGCTCGTTCTTCAACATATCGCGCTCATTGCGAAGGCTGCAAATGAGCTCCACAAGAGTTTTCGAATTCTTCTTCTTGGCAGCCAAATCGTCTCGGAGGCGATCACACTCTAAGCTGAGCTCCTCATTTTTTTCCATCAAGATGGCGATAGTGGTGTCGATAGTCGGCGCCGCTTCCTTCAGGGCGAAATCATCGGTAGCAAGTAAGCGCAAAGGAAGAAGAAGAAGAAGAAGATAACTACACAGTGCTTGGTGCTACCTCATTTCGCCGGGGTAGGGCCGGGTTGAAATCATCGGACGATGATGATTCCTTGGTCATGGAAGTTGGTGCAGTACGGGCGTCGTTGGAACTTCCAACCCTTTAAGATGTATAACCATAGAGACTCTTAAAGAGCTTGAGCCCGGGCAAGAAGAAACGAAAGTACATGGCGAAGGAAACTAACCCGGTGAGCACAGCACGGACGCGTTTTGGCGTCGGCGGCGGCGACGGCGAGCCCACTTGGTTTCTGGAACCGTCTCTCGAAATTTCGAGCCGGCGTTTTTTATCCGCGTACTTGACCGCCGGCGACCTGAAGTTTGAACACATTAATTGCTGGAAGAGAGAGCGACGAAAGAAACGAAAGTACATGGCGAAGGAAACTAACCCGGTGAGCACAGCACGGACGCGTTTCGGCGGCGGCGGCGGCGACGGCGAGCCCACTTGGTTTCTGGAAGCGTCTCTCGAAATTTCGAGCCGGCATTTTTTCTCCGCGTACTTGACCGCCGACGACCTGAATTTTGAAGACATTGCTGGAGGAGAGAGCGACGAACAAATGTTTGTTAGGTGGAGAGAGGAAGAAAGTGAATGGAACGAGAGAGTTTAGCGTTTTGCCCTTATAGTCATAGTCGCTAACCGTGACGCGGGAAGGTTGGTCGTCGGCGTTTAATGGTCTCCCGCGTGGAAACCGAGGCGGCCACGAGGCAGCGGCTGGCCACGCGGCGTCCAGTCGCCTACGCCGCCGTAAATGAGGGTAGTTGCCTACCACCACCAGGTGACATGCACCTTTTGCATGTCACCGTGTGACATGCGGCCTAAATTCAAATTTAAAACATTGCGAAAAAAATCATGCATCCGGTGACATGCCCATGGCATGCCACCGATGAAGAGTTCCGTGCCATGCACTCTGGCACTCTGCGCCGTCTTGGATCAGAAAATGAGCGAAGAACGAGGACGAGGCACTAGTTCAAATTTAGGATGAAGTTTAAGTTTTATTTTGGTTTAAATTAGATTAGAGGGAGTAGTACTCTTACTTTATTACTCGTACTTGTGTTAATGTAGTAGTATTATTATGGTGGTGTACTTGCGTTCATGTACTTGTTTTAGCTGTTTTGGTGAAGGAGACATGCATCACCTTTTTTGGTGATGTATCTAGTCATCATGTAGCCCTTGTCAAATTCCTCTGATATACTGATGGGAGGGCTTGTTCACCCCATACTGATGGGAGCCCTTGTCAAATCGTAATCATAGCCAAAAGGCGCATTTTTTCCCGATATTACTCGATGCTTAAGGCGCGGGTGGTTGTGGTTCGATTATCTCCCTAATTTGCACCTGCTTTCCCGTTTCCACTAGTCGAAAGTCGAAACCTGGCCACATTAACCCAAGATCCCGAAGCCGGCGCCTCAACCCTAGCCGCCTCAGCTTCTTCCTCCTCGATAGATTGGTTCCCCCTCCTCCGGTTGGCTTCGCCGGCGTCAGGAGGAGTGGGGAACCCGATCTATGCGTGGAGTTTCGAATAAAAGTATTGTTTTCATTAGATTATATTAGATTATGTTAGGATTTTGGTAGCCGCCTTCTTGTTGGTTTCCCCTCAATGGAGATGGCATCGTCTGCAATAAGTGATCTTCGGCCTTTCGTTCGGCGACGAGATCTTCTTCCCGGCGTCAATGGTGGTCTTGAACGATCACAATTTTCTAGGTATGGGCCTTTGGATCTTGCTTCGCCAGATCGATTTTGGATCTTTTGTCTTTGTTGCCGTGGGGAGGATTATCCTCGCAGTTTTTGTCCCGGCTGCTACGTCCTCGACAATGGTGATTCGTACTCTCGGCTCTCCATCGACGATGACAAAGCTAGTCGGTTATTATTCCTTGATATACTGGCGTTGGTACTCTTGCCGATGTTGTATGACTGCTTTAATGGTTGCGTGCGTGCACGCAGCTTTGGCATTGCGGCTCAAAAAATTATGGGAGAACTTTCATCGGTATCTACAGGTCTATGGTTAGTTATCTATTTTTGGCTGCCTTCAGAAAAGTACAAGATTGTGTTCTGGAAGAAGAAAAAAATTGAAGACCTCGAAGATTTGTTACTATCTTTTAGACTTTATTTTGTAATCGTTGGAGTCAGTTCATGTATCTCTACCATGTACTATTTGTTGCTATGAATATATGTGGTATTGATTGTCAAAAAAAAAACCCAAGATCCTGAAAAACTGTTGGTCTATCCCGAGAAACGAGGAGGTTTAAGGAAACGAGGAGTCCAGCGCGTGCGGAAGGAGCTTTAATCGTGCGAGCATGCAGGGGCAAAATGAGGAAACTAGCGATTACTTTCTCTCCTGCCAGTCTTATACCTTAATAAATGGGCAAACTGAGCACGTTGTAGCTAATCCTTTTATTAATTAAGCAGCTATATTAGTCAATAAGATTGCCTTATGTTTTTCCTCGTTTCGCCAAGCCCTTATTTGTAACCCGTGAAGGAGCTCGGACGGGAGGATTCCAGTTTAGTTGACCGTTCCGTGGCCGACGTGTGGGGCTAGTAGAAAGGGACCGCGTGGGACAGGACGAGACCGCATTTGGTTGTACGTGAGCAGGAGCTGGGTTCTGTCTCTCTCGGCGCGAATTGGCATTTTTAAGAGCACCTTTTGCCCCTCTGTCTCTTTGTCTTTATTAACCAAATTAGTATCAAATCTAGAGAAGCTTGCATTTCTGTCTTTCTTCAATTATTTGTGCCTTTTGGCCCTCGTTGTTTGCCCAATATGGCAGCAAATCTAGTACTCCCTACGGTCCATATGTATGTAGTTAAATCTAGAAGCAAATCTCCAGGGTAATGTACTCCGTACGACAAATTCACAAAGAATAGTAAATCGAGAAAACAAAGTAGGGCCAACAAAATATACTCCAGAGAATAGGGATAGATAATAGGGATCCCTCCTAGATAATAAGCTGCATACACAAGAGCCAACAAAGTTCGAGGTTCTTCACAACACCATCATACTAACAACATAACAACAAGGGATCCCTAGCTAACAACAAAATAGAAGCTGCTTTGCAGCAGAAGACACGTCCAGGACTCCGCCTACCCCATCTGCCTCTGCCTCCACTTGTTGCTCCCCTTGGGAGCCTTGGGCTTGAGCGGAGGCATGCGCCCGGCGGAGATCTCCACCCGCTGGATGCTGCGGAGGTGCATGCCGAGCGCCATGTGCTTGGCGCGGAAGGAGTGGGGGTTCACCGACGCGCCGACCTTGGGATTGGTGTTGCCGATGTTCTCGGCATGCGTGAGGAGGCAGTTGAAGTGAGTGCGGCCGAGCCTCCTAGTGCAGAAGGGGCACCTGTAGACACCCTTGGCGAAGTAGGAGACGTACTGGCCGACCTGCAGCCTCCGCAGCACCTGGCGAGTCTTGACGTCATGGTGCTCGTCGTCGCTGCCGACGTCGCTGCCAGACAGCTGATCCATATCAAACGGGAACTATTAGTGAATGAGATGCAACGATGACTAACGTGCATGATAACAAAGTAAGGAAAAACAGAGCCAGCCTCAGTTAGAGTGGACACGATTATATGTTTACAGGGATGGTGTTAGCGAACCATAGCTCATGCACAACAGATTTGTACACAGCAATGGTTCGCTGAACCCACTCTGTAAAAATTTGTGCCCAACGATTCATCATAGGCAAAGAAACGGATTCCAGATCTGATTTTGAACAGATTCCAGAATAATTGCAAAATTAAACGGTTGATATCTTTTGATTCGTGCATAAAATAACTGACTGAGATCCCATAAATTAACTGATTGAGATCCCATTATTACTTGCATAAATTAACCGAACGGCCGAACTCCAAATCTTAAACGAAATCAAGAAGGGATCAAAGCAAAATGGAATAAAATCGGCGCAAATATTAACCCAATACTCAACCATCTACAGATCGGCACTAATAGTTACTAGGGAACCAGCAAAAATAGGGTTCAAAAAGGAATGGGGAACAAAAAAGGGAGCAAACCATAGTTACCTCGTTCCATGGGTCGTCCATGCAGGTGTCGTAGGGGTTCGGAGGCGAGATGTACGACACCGGCTCATAGGGGTCCCATCCCGGCGGGATACGACCGCCACCGGCGGCGGCGACGTCCTTTGAGGGGATGACGTCGAAGAGGGAGGCGTCGCGCTTGGAGCCGACGGCGTCATGGACGATGGGATTCGCATTCTCCATGTCCATCTCGCCTGCAGAGAGGGAGAGGGTTTTTTGCTTTGGAGAAGATGATGGGACGTGAGAGGCGGCGTTGCATGAGCGAGTGAGAGTGACAGAGATAGTGCGAGGAGGCGTCTATAAAGGCGAGGGGTGGTTAATGCGACCCGCGTCCTACGCGTCCACCATTTAACGTCTGCACGTCTTGGGCTTCTGCAACGCGACACGCGTCCACGATTGCACGTCTTCGACTTCTGCACCGCGACTCGCGTCAGTACCCGTCAACAATTGCACGTCTTCCACTTCTGCACCGCAACACGCGTACTCGAGTCTAACCCTGGAAATTTAGATATACTCTCGAGTCTTATACTGTAGCATTTTTTGTGTGCTCAGTTTTCCCCTTGAGTACTAATACTGGCTAGTGCAATATACTCAGTTTTACCTCAAGTGCCTGGTCAACAGAGAGTCAACAAATGGGATTAACTAGTTAAATGAGTCAACAAATGGGATTATCAGTTTGTTTTCACGTGTTAAACTTGTCTAAATATTGGTCAAACCTAGGATTTGACCAAGATTCAAATGGGCAGAAAATTAAAAAAAAACAAAAAAATGAAAAACCAAAGCACATAGTCTTCTTATGTCATATAGTAAGCATTAAAGGTGATAAACAAGGTCTAGACATATTCAAACCATACAAATCATGTATCTACCCCCTAACCCCTAAACTTTGTCTTATGAAGTCAAGCATGAAGAGAAGTGGTTTTGGGTTTCAAACATGGAAATTTCAAAAACCTCCCAAAAACTTCATTTTAGAGTGACTAAGAAGGATACATGCTTCCCTTTTCATTTTCATGTTTTAAACTTGTTTAAATCTTGGTCAAACCTAGGATTTGACCAAGATTCAAATGGGCATTAAAATTTAAAAATCAGAAAAATGAAAAACCAAAGCACATAGTGTTCTTATGTCATATAGTAAGCATTAAAGTTGATAAACAAGGTCTAGACATATTCAAACCATACAAATCATGTATCTACCCCCTAACCCCTAAACTCTGTCTTATGAAGTCAAGCATGAAGAGAACTGGTTTTGGGTTTCAAACATGGAAATTTCAAAAACCTCCCAAAAACTTCATTTTAGAGTGACTAAGAAGGATACATGCTTCCCTTTTCATTTTCATGTTTTAAACTTGTTTAAATCTTGGTCAAAACTAGGATTTGACCAAGATTCAAATGGGCATCAAAATTTAAAAAAATCAGAAAAATGAAAAACCAAAGCACATAGTTTTCTTATGCCATATAGTAAGCATTCAAGTTGATAAACAAGGTCTATACATATTTAAACCAGACAAATCATGTATCTATACCCCTAAACCTTAAACTCTGTCTTATGAAGTCTAGCATGAAGAGAAGTCGTTTTGGGTTTCAAACATGGAAATTTCAAGAACATCCCAAAAGCTTCATTTTAGTGTGACTAAGAAGGATCAAGGCTTACCTTTTCATTTTCATGTTTTAAACTTGTTTAAATCCTGGTCAAATATAGGTTTGACCAACATTCAAATGGGCATAAAATAAAAATATAGAAAAATGAAAAACCAAAGCACATAGTCTTCTTATGTCATATAGTAAGCATTAAAGTTGATAAACAAGGTCTAGTCTTATTCAAACTAGACAAATCATGTATCTACCCGCTAACCCCTAAACTCTGTCTTATGAAGTCTAGCATGAAGAGAAGTCGTTTTGGGTTCAAACATGGAAATTTCAAGAACATCCCAAAAGCTTCATTTTAGTGTGACTAAGAAGGATCAAGGCTTACCTTTTCATTTTCATGTTTTAAACTTGTTTAAATCCTGGTTAAATCTAGGATTTGACCAAGATTCAAATGGGCATAAAATAAAAAAATAAAAAAATGAAAAACCAAAGCACATAGTCTTCTTATGTCATATAGTAAGCATTAAAGTTGATAAACAAGGTCTAGACTTATTCAAACTAGACAAATCATGTATCTATCCGCAAACCCCTAAACTCTATCTTATGAAGTCAAGCATAAAGAGAAGTGCATGGTTTTGGGTTTCAAACATGGAAATTACAAAAAACTCCCAAAAAATTCATTTTAGAGTGACTAAGAAGGATACATGCTTCCCTTTTCATTTTCATGTTATATACTTGTTTAAATCTTGGTCAAACCTAGGATGTTACCAAGATTCAAATGTGCATCAAAATTCCAAAAAAATCAGAAAAATGAAAAAACAAAGCACATAGTTTTCTTATGTCATATAGTAAGCATTAAAGTTGATAAACAAGGTCTAGACATATTCAAACAAGAAAAATCATGTGTCTACCCCTAACCCTAAACTCTGTCTTATGTAGTCAAGCATGAAGAGAAGTGCTTTTGGGTTTCAAACATGGAAATTTCAAAAACCACCCAAAAGCTTTATTTTAGAGTGACTAAGAAGGATCCATGCTTATCTTTTCATTTTCATATTTTAAACTTGTTTAAATCATTGTCAAACCTAGGATTTGACCAAGATTCAAATGGGCATAAAATTAAAAAATCAAAAAATGAAAAACTAAAGCACATAGTCTTCTTATGTCATATATATAGTAAGCATTTAAAAGATGATAAATAAGGTCTAGACAATTCAAATAATACAAATCATGTATCTACCACTAACCCTAAACTCTATCTTATGAAGTCAAGCATGAAGAGAAGTGGTTTTTGGTTTCAAACACGAAAATTTCAAAAACCTCCCAAAAGCATCATTTTAATTAGACTAACTTATTAATTATGAAGGATCCAGGATTGATTACCTTTTCATTGTCATGTTTTAAACTTGTTTAAATCTTGGTCAAACCTGGGATTTGACCAAGATTCAAATGGGCATAAAAATTAAGAAAAAAATCGTAAGAATGAAAAACCAAAGCACATAGCCTTCTTATGTCATATAGTAAGCATTCAAATTGATAAACAAGGTCTAGACATGTTCAAACCAGAAAAATCATGTATCTACCCCTAACCCTAAACTATGTCTTATGAAGTCAAGCATGCATGAAGAGAAGTGGTTTTGGGTTACAAACATGAAAATTTCAAAAACCTCCCAAAAGCTTCATTTTAGAGCGACTAATAAGGATCGATGCTTACCTTTTCATTTTCATGTTTTTACTTATTTGAATCTTGGTCAAATCCTAGGTTTGACCAAGATTTAAACAAGTTTAAAACATGAAAATGAAATGGGAAGTGTGTATCCTTCTTAGTCAGTCTAAAATGAAGCTTTTGGGATGTTCTTGAAATTTCCATGTTTGAAACCCAAAACCACTTAAGACCGAGTTTTTGGTTAGGTGTAGATACATGATTTTTCTTGTTTGAATATGTCTAGACCTTGTTTATCAACTTGAATGCTTATGACATAAGAAGGCTATATATGTGCTTTGGTTTTCCATTTTTTCATTTTTATGCCCATTTAAATATTGGTCAAATCCTAGGTTTGACCAAGGTTTAATCAAGTTTAAAACATGACAATGAAAAGGTAAGCATGAATCCTTTCTTAGTCACTCTAAAATGAAGGTACTTGAAATTTTTATGTTTGAAACACAAAACCCCAGTTCTCTTCATATGTTTGACTTCATAAGACAGAGTTTAGGGTTAGGGGTAGATATGATACATGATATTTCTGGTTTGAATATGTCTAGACCTTGTTTATCAACTTGAATGCTTACTATATGACATAAGAAGGCTATATATGTGCTTTGGTTTTTCATTTTTTTTATGTTTTTGAATTTTTACGCCCGTTTGAATCTTGGTCAAATCCTAGGTTTGACCAAGGTTAAAACAAGTTTAAAACATGGCAATGAAAAGGTAAGCATTGATCCTTCTTAGTCACTCTAAAATGAAGCTTTTGGGAGGTTTGTGAAATTTCCATGTTTGAAACCCAAAATCACTTCTCCTCATACTTAACTTCATAAGACAGAGTTTAGGGTTAGGGGTAGATACATGTTTTGTGTGGTTTGAATATGTCTAGACCTTGTTTATCAACTTGAATGCTTACTATATGACATAAGAATACTATGTGCTTTGGTTTTTCATTTTTCTGATTTTTTTAATTGTTAAACCCATTTGAATCTTGGTCAAATCCTAGGTTTGAGCAAGATTTAAACAAGTTTAAAACATGAAAATGGAAAGCTAAGCATGAATCATTCTTAGTCACTCTAAAAATCTTTCGGTCTGCAGAAGAGTCGAATCTGCAATCAGTAGTTACAAAAGCGACCCACCTTAGGGATGGATAATAAGACTTGGGCAATATAAACGTTGATACTTACTTTGTGATACTAAAATATATGTATCTAGACATATTTCAGTTGTAGATACATCCATTTTAACATCAAGTAATATGGATCGGAGGACTAGCTAAAGAACAATGAGAGGCAGTGTTTCTCTCCCCCAGCCTACTTGGCGGAGTGGCCCTCCATCAGGACAGGTGTTGATTCCGCTTCTCTCGTTGGAATTCCTTATCCCCCAGCCTACTCGGCGACGTGCGCTCCTCAGTGACCTGCGCGAGGGCGCCTCGGCGACCTACGCAAAGGTGGCTGGACTCGGAGCGCATCGACTTCCTTCTGCGGTGCCTGGATTGGATCGACCATCCCGCGCGTGTCCTCCACCATATTGTTTTTCTTCAAGATGCTGTCATCCATCATCTTCTTCACCGCATCATGTTGGGTGTTGAGGCTCCCGTTGAGAGCTTGAACACACCTGTTTGATAGCTCGACGTTTTCTTCGCGAAGAAAGCCGCACTCGATCTTAAGCATCAAATTCTCGCCCTTGAGCTTCTTGATGACAGAGTTCGTTTCCTCACTTGATGGAACGCTCACATCATGCAGCTTGCCCCGGCCGGTGACCTCGTCCTTCAAAGTATCGACATCATCGCGAAAGTTGGAGGCGAGTTCCATGAGAGTTTTAAGCTCATCTCTGAAACACGCTGATGCTTCCTGCATGGCAATATCATCAGTACCGAAACAAAGTGACGAGATGAAGACGAAAATGTCCAATCAGTGGTAACCTCTAAGCGCAGGAGACAGGGGTTGAAGTCGTCATGAGAAGATGTCAGGGTGCGTCGTGGGGCACTGAGATATGTATAAAAAGGATTCATACGGAATAAAGAGTTGGGACCTCCGGGCCAGGAAGAATCAAGAAACATGGCGATGGAAACCAACCAGGAATCTTCGACCGCACGACTGACGCCGTTCCGAGACGAGCGCGAAGCAGGGCCTTCATTTTCTGGCGGGCCCTTTCTCGCGGCCAGCATCTGGATAGATCGCCGGCGGGAACTCTCCGCGTCCATGGTCAACACTAGATGGTGCTTCTTCAAGCGAGATGGTGGCCTTGACTTCGGAGGCATCGCTGGAAGTGGAAGGAGACTGGAAGTGAAGCAAGAAGGGGATGGAAGAAGTACTCCCCCCTATTAAAACCTGACAACCGTCTTCTGCCCTCGCTTCGAGCAACCTGGTCCGCCCATCCTAAATCAACGGCCGAGAGGGGGCTCCCTTGCGAACTGAGATCCAGTGACTTTACCCAACAGAAGTTACCATGAACTTTACCTATACGAGCCATCAGGTTAAGATCCAACGAACATGGTCGATCTAAAATTTGAAATTAAAATTTATGTAGCTCAGAAAAAAACAGAAAAACTTTACATTAAGACGTATTCTCGGAAAGTTCCAGTCCATTTAAAATATTAGTTTAGTTTAAGTTCGAAATTTGGATCAACCGCGAGCGTTGGATCTTGATCGAATGGCTCACGTGTGTAAGTCGCATGGTGACTTCTCTTAGTGAAGTCATCGGATCTCAGTCCGCGAAGGGTCAGGACGCGGGAGCAGAAGCAAATGAATCGAGAGCGGTCCGGAGTATCCTGTCCGTCCACCGTAAATCAACGGGACAGAGCGGCTACCTTCTCTTCGAAGGCTCTGGCGCGCAACCCGAGGAATGGACATCTGTCGGCTAGTATAGAATTTTATAGCACGCCATTAATCGAGCTAGCAAGATCGTACTGCGGAGTACAACTCGATGGACGTCCAAAGCTACGAATAGTCGTGGGAAACAATGAATGCGAGCTGTGGTAGTACAAAGTACTACCGTAGTAGTGAAGCAATGGGGATTATACGGAGCAAGTACGAGTACCGAGTACGATACTACAAAAGTGCTTTGTTCGTTGTTTTCGCAGTTCATTTTAGCGTAACATCCAGGTTGTTGTCGAACCAGCTGTTAGATTTTGGGTAATTATTGTTAAGTTGCTGCTTCTTAATTAAAATTTATCAAAGTCATGTAGACTAGATCGATTTGTGAGAACATCCCAAAAGCTTCATTCATTTTAGAATGACTAAGAAGGATCCATTCTTACCTTTTCTTTTCATGTTTTAAACTTGTTTAAACCTTGGTCAAACCTAGGATTTGACCATGATTTAAATGGGCATAAAAATTTAGAAAAAATCAAAAAATGAAAAACCAAAGCACATATATAGCCTTCTTATGTCATATAGTAAGCACTGGAGTTGATAAAAACTCTGTCTTATGAAGTCAAACATATGAAGAGAACTGGTTTTGGGTTTCAAACATGGAAATTTCACAAACCTCCCAAAAGCTTCATTCTACAGTGACTAAGAAGGATCCAGGCTTACCTTTTTCATTTTCAATTTCTTAACTTGTTTAAATCTTGGTCAAACCTAGGATTTGACCAAGATTCAAATGGGTATAACAATTCAAAAAAAAAAATGGAAAAAAACCAAAGAACATAGTCTTCTGATGTCATATAGTAAGCATTCAAGTTGATAAACAAGGTCTAGACATATTCAAACCAAACAAATCATGTATCTACCCCCTAACCCTAAACTCTGCCTTATGAAGTCAAGCATGAAGAGAAGTGATTTTGGGTTTCAAACATGGAAATTTCAAAAACCTCCCAAAAGCTTCATTTTAGAGTGACTAAGAAGGATCCATGCTTACCTTTTCATTGCCATGTTTTAAACTTGTTTTAACCTTGGTCAAACCTAGGATTTGACCAAGATTCAAATGGGAGTAAAAATTCACAAAAAAAATTCAAAAAAAAATGAAAAACCAAAGCACATATATAGCCTTCTTATGTCATATAGTAAGCATTCAAGTTGATAAACAAGGTCTAGACATATTCAAAGCAGAAATATCATGTATCATATCTACCCCTAACCCTAAACTCTGTCTTATGAAGTCAAACATATGAGGAGAACTGGGGTTTTGGGTTTCAAACATAAAATTTTCAAGTACCTTCATTTTAGAGTGAGTAAGGAAGGATTCATGCTTACCGTTTCATTTTGATGTTTTAAACTTGTTTAAACCTAGGATTTGACCAAGATTTAAATAGGCATAAAAAATTCGAAAGAAATCAAAAAATGAAAAACCAAAGCACATATATAGCCTTCTTATATCATATGGTAAACAATTCAAGTTGATAAACAAGGTCTAGACATATTCAAACAAGAAAAATCATGTATCTACACCTAACCATAAACTCTGTCTTAAGTGGTTTTGGGTTTCAAACATGGAAATTTCACAAACCTCCCAAAAGCTTCATTTTACAGTGACTAAGGAGGATCCATGCTTACCTTTTGGCTTAAACGTTTGAAACCAAAAACCACTTCTCTTCATGCATGCTTGACTTCATAATACAGAGTTTAGCTAGGGTTAGGGGGTAGATACATGATTTTCCTGGTTTGAATATGTCTAGACCTTGTTTATCAACTTAATTGATTGCTTACTATATGACATAAGAAGACTACGTGCCTTGGTTTTCATTTTTTTTTTGAGTTTTATGCTCATATATTTGAATCTTGGTCAAATCTTAGGTTTGACCAAGATTTAAACAAGTTTAAAACATGAAAACGAAAAGGGAAGCATGTATCCTTCCTAGTCACTCTAAAATGAAGCTTTTGGGATGTTCTTGAAATTTCCATGTTTGAAACCCAAAACGACTTCTCTTCATGCTAGACTTCATAAGATCAACAGGGGGTAGATACATGATTTGTCTGGTTTGGATATACCTAGACCTCGTTTAACTTGAATGCATAAGATATGACATAAGAAGACTACGTGCTTTTGTTTTTCATTATTCTGATTTTTTTGAATTTTGTGCCCACCCATTTGTATCTTGGTCAAATCCTAGGCTTGATAATGATTTAAACAAGATTAAAATATGAAAATGCAAAGGTAAGCATGGATCCTTCTTAGTCACTCTAAAATGAAGCTTTTGGGAGAAAAACCACTTCTCTTCATATGCTTGACTTCATAAGACGGAGTTTAGGGGTTAGGGGGTATAGATACATGATTTGTCTAGACCTTGTTTATCAACTTAATTGGCTTACTATATGACATAAGAAAACTATTTGCTTTGGTTTTTCTTTTTCCTGATTTTTTTCAATTTTGATGCCCATTTGAATCTTGTCAAATCCTAGGTTTGACCGAGATAATTTAAACAAGCTTAAAACATGAATATGAAAAGGGAAGCATGTATCCTTCTTTGTCACTCTAAAATGAAGTTTTTGGGAGGTTTTTCAAATTTCCATGTTTGAAACCCAAAACCACTTCTCTTCATATGCTTGACTTCATAAGACAGAGTTCAGGGGTTAGGGGGTATAGATACATGATTTGTCTAGTTTAAATATGTCTAGACCTTGTTTATCAACTTTAATGCTTACTATATGACATAAGAAAACTATTTGCTTTGGTTTTCTTTTTTCTGACTTTTTTTTCAATTTTGATGCCCATTTGAATCTTGTCAAATCCTAGGTTTGACCAAGATAATTTAAACAAGCTTAAAACATGAATATGAAAAGGGGAGCATGTATCCTTCTTAGTCACTCTAAAATGTAGTTTTCGGGAGGTTTTTGAAATTTCCATGTTTGAAACCCAAAACCACTTCTCTTCACATGCTTGACTTCATAAGACAGAGTTTAGGGGTTAGGGGTATAGATACATGATTTGTCTGGTTTAATATGTCTAGACCTTGTTTATCAACTTTAATGCTTACTATATGACATAAGAAGACTATGTGATTTGGTTTTTCATTTTTCTGTTTTTTATTTTTCTGCCCATTTGAATCTTGGTCAAATCCTAGGTTTGACCAAGATTTAGACAAGTTTAACACGTAAATGAGTTAACTTGGATTTCCTACCCTTGAATCCATAGGAAACTTTGTTCTAATGCACTATTATAATCAACCGAGTTTTTACACCAACAGGTCTGTCACTTACGTGTGGTGCCCACGCTTGAGGTCCCACACTTCAGTGAGCACAAGTCACGTGCAATAGGTACGCAAACTCCCAGCCATCTTCTTTGTCAAGAGAAGACGCATCAGGATGCGTATTGGAAGTCTGTGGGTCCTTCTGGATCCTTCCGTTGTCCCTCTCACAAAAAAAACAAATCTCTCTCATTCTCGGCCTCGCTCGACTCGCTCGCTCGCACCTCCTGCTCACTGACAAACCCTGCACAAAAGTCAATATCATCACCCGAAAAAGGGGAGACACCATAATGCTCTCCCTTCTTCTCTCCTTCCGAGTGATCCCTCTTCCTCCGAGTTTCACTCGATGGGCAAACACCCATGTGCTGCATAGTAATAATAAAAAGGTAGTACTCGTAGAAAAATCGATATACGAATCTGTAATTAAATAGGTTAAACTAGGGTTTTGCCCAGTTCTACAGATCAAGGGTTCAAAAAAATCCAACTACGGGGTTCGAACAACACGATTCTAATCCAAGAGTTTTTTCGACCTAGGTCACCCAAATGGCCTCAAACTATAGGGTTAGCATCTAGTGCAGTATGTGTGAAAATGTATGCACTATGTGTGCTATAACTTGTATGTCTTTCATATTTGAACCAAATTTGAATAAGTTTGAAATATTTGAAAAGGGGCTTTTGGCTTAAACGTTTGAAACCAAAAATCACTTCTCTTCATGCATGCTTGACTTCATAAGACAGAGTTTAGCTAGGGTTAGGGGGTAGATGCATGATTTTCCTGGTTTGAATATGTCTAGACCTTGTTTATCAACTTAATTGAATGCTTACTATATGACATAAGAATACTATGTGACTTGTTTTTTATTTTTTGATTTTTTTAAAATTTTATGCCCATTTGAATCTTGGTCAAATCCTAGGTTTGAACATGGTTTAAACAAGTTTAAATCATGAATATGAAAAATTAAGCATCTATATATCCTTCTTACTCACTCCAAAATGTAGCTCTTGTGAGGGTTTTTCAAAATTTCCATGTTTGAAACCAAAACCACTTCTCTTCATGCATGCTTGACTTCATAAGACAGAGTTTAGGGTTAGGGGTAGATATATACATGATTTTCTGGTTTGAATATGTCTAGGCCTTGTTTATCAACTTGAATGCTTACTATATATATGACATAAGAATGTTATGTCCTTTGTTTTTTCATTCTTTTGATTTTTTATGAATTTCCATGCCCATTTGAATCTTTTGGTCAAATCCTAGAGGTTTGACCAAGATTGAAGCAAGTTTAAAACATGAAAATGAAAAGGGAAGCTTGTATATCCTTCTTAGTCACTCTAAAATGAAGTTTTTGGGAGGTTTTTGAAATTTCCATGTTTGAAACCCAAAACCACTTCTCTTCATGCTAGACTTCATAAGACAATTTAATTAGGGGTTAGGGGGTAGATACATGATTTGTCTGGTTTAAATATGTCCAAACCTTGCTTGTTTATCAACTTGAATGCTTACTATATGACATAAGAATGCTTACCATATGTTTGAATTTTAAAAGCATATAGTCTTCTTATGTCATATAGTAAGCATTCAAAAGTTTTTCTTTGAGAGAGTAGCATGCATTCAAAAGTTAATAAATAAGATTTGTACATATTCAAACCAGACAAATCATGTATCTACACCCCCTAACCCTAAACTCTATCTTATGAAGTCAAGCATGAAGAGAAGTGCTTTTGGGTTTCAAACATGGAAATTTCACAAACCTCCCAAAAGCTTCATTTTACAGTGACTAATTAAGAAGGATCCAGGCTTACCTTTTCATTTTCATTTTTGAAACTGCTTGTTTAAATCTTGTTCAAACCTAGGATTTGACCAAGATTCAAATGGGCATAAAAAATCAGGAAAAAATGAAAAAATGAAAAAACAAAAAAACAAAGCACATATATAGCCTTCTTATGTCATATATATAGTAAGCATTCAATTAAGTTGATAATTTTAAACAAGGTCTATACATATTCAAACCAGAAAAAAGCATGTATCTACCCATGCATATATATATAACCCTATACTTTTGTCTTATGAAGACGTCAAGGATGAAGAGAAGTGGATTTGGGTTTCAAACATGGAAATTTGAAAAACCTCCCAAAACATGTATATATCTACCCCTAAACCCTAATCTTTGTCTTATGAAGCCAAGCATATGAAGAGAAGTGATTTTGGGTTTCAAACATGGAAACTTCAAAAACCTCCCAAAAGCTTCATTTTAGAGAGACTAAGAATGATCCATGCTTACCTTTTCATTGCCATGTTTTAAACTTGTTTTAACCTTGGTCAAACCTAGGATTTTACCAAGATTCAAATGGGAGTAAAAATTCAGAAAAATTCAAAAAAAATGAAAAACCAAAGCACATATATAGCCTTCTTATGTCATATAGTAAGCATTCAAGTTGATAAACAAGGTCTAGACATATTCAAAGCAGAAATATCATGTATCATATCTACCCCTAACCCTAAACTCTGTCTTATGAAGTCAAACATATGAAGAGAACTAGGGTTTTGGGTTTCAAACATAAAATTTTCAAGTACCTTCATTTTAGAGTGAGTAAGGAAGGATTCATGCTTACCGTTTCATTTTGATGTTTTAAACTTGTTTAAACCTAGGATTTGACCAAGATTTAAATAGCTAGGCATAAAAAATCGAAAGAAATCAAAAAATGAAAAACCAAAGCACATATATATAGCCTTCTTATATCATATAGTAAAAAATTCAAGTTGATAAACAAGGTCTAGACATATTCAAACAAGAAAAATCATGTATCTACACCTAACCATAAACTCTGTCTTAAGTGGTTTTGGGTTTCAAACATGGAAATTTCACAAACCTCCCAAAAGCTTCATCTTACAGTGACTAAGGAGGATCCATGCTTACCTTTTGGATTAAACGTTTGAAACCAAAAACCACTTCTCTTCATGCATGCTTGACTTCATAAGACAGAGTTTAGCTAGGGTTAGGGGGTAGATACATGATTTCCTGGTTTGAATATGTCTAGACCTTGTTTATCAACTTAATTGATTGCTTACTATATGACATAAGAAGACTACGTGCCTTGGTTTTCATTTTTTTGTTTTTTTTTTGAATTTTATGCTCATATATTTGAATCTTGGTCAAATCTTAGGTTTGACCAAGATTTAAACAAGTTTAAAACATGAAAACGAAAAGGGAAGCATGTATCCTTCTTAGTCACTCTAAAATGAAGCTTTTGGGATGTTCTTGAAATTTCCATGTTTGAAACCCAAAACGACTTCTCTTCATGCTAGACTTCATAAGATCAACAGGGGGTAGATACATGATTTGTCTGGTTTGGATATACCTAGACCTCGTTTAACTTGAATGCATACGATATGACATAAGAAGACTACGTGCTTTTGTTTTTCATTATTCTGATTTTTTTGAATTTTGTGCCCACCTTTTTGTATCTTGGTCAAATCCTAGGCTTGATAATGATTTAAACAAGATTAAAATATGAAAATGCAAAGGTAAGCATGGATCCTTCTTAGTCACTCTAAAATGAAGCTTTTGGGAGCAAAACCACTTCTCTTCATATGCTTGACTTCATAAGATGGAGTTTAGGGGTTAGGGGGTATTGATACATGATTTGTCTAGTTTGAATATGTCTAGACCTTGTTTATCAACTTAATTGGCTTACTATATGACATAAGAAAACTATTTGCTTTGGTTTTTCTTTTTCCTGATTTTTTTGAATTTTGATGCCCATTTGAATCTTGTCAAATCCTAGGTTTGACCGAGATAATTTAAACAAGCTTAAAACATGAATATGAAAAGGGAAGCATGTATCCTTCTTTGTCACTCTAAAATGAAGTTTTTGGGAGGTTTTTCAAATTTCCATGTTTGAAACCCAAAACCACTTCTCTTCATATGCTTGACTTCATAAGATAGAGTTCAGGGGTTAGGGGGTATAGATACATGATTTGTCTAGTTTGAATATGTCTAGACCTTGTTTATCAACTTTAATGCTTACTATATGACATAAGAAAACTATTTGCTTTGGTTTTCTTTTTTCTGACTTTTTTTTCAATTTTGATGCCCATTTGAATCTTGTCAAATCCTAGGTTTGACCAAGATAATTTAAACAAGCTTAAAACATGAATATGAAAAGGGGAGCATGTATCCTTCTTAGTCACTCTAAAATGTAGTTTTTGGGAGGTTTTTGAAATTTCCATGTTTGAAACCCAAAACCACTTCTCTTCACATGCTTGACTTCATAAGACAGAGTTTAGGGGTTAGGGGTATAGATACATGATTTGTCTGGTTTAATATGTCTAGACCTTGTTTATCAACTTTAATGCTTACTATATGACATAAGAAGACTATGTGATTTGGTTTTTCATTTTTCTGTTTTTTATTTTTCTGCCCATTTGAATCTTGGTCAAATCCTAGGTTTGACCAAGATTTAGACAAGTTTAACACGTAAATGAGTTAACTTGGATTTCCTACCCTTGAATCCATAGGAAACTTTGTTCTAATGCACTATTATAATCAACCGAGTTTTTACACCAATAGGTTTGTCACTTACGTGTGGTGCCCACGCTTGAGGTCCCACACTTCAGTGAGCACAAGTCACGTGCAATAGGTACGCAAAATCCCAGCCATCTTCTTTGTCAAGAGAAGACGCATCAGGATGCGTATTGGAAGTCTGTGGGTCCTTCTGGATCCTTCCGTTGTCCCTCTCACAAAAAAAACAAATCTCTCTCATTCTCGGCCTCGCTCGACTCGCTCGCTCGCTCGCTCGCACCTCCTGCTCACTGACAAACCCTGCACAAAAGTCAACATCATCACCCGAAAAAGGGGAGACACCATAATGCTCTCCCTTCTTCTCTCCTTCCGAGTGATCCCTCTTCCTCCGAGTTTCACTCGACGGGCAAACACCCATGTGCTGCATAGTAATAATAAAAAGGTAGTACTCGTAGAAAAATCGATATACGAATATGTAATTAAATAGGTTAAACTAGGGTTTTGCCCAGTTCTACAGATCAAGGGTTCAAAAAAATCCAACTACGGGGTTCGAACAACACGATTCTAATCCAAGAATTTTTTCGACCTAGGTCACCCAAATGGCCTCAAACTATAGGGTTAGCATCTAGTGCAATATGTGTGAAAATGTATGCACTATGTGTGCTATAACTTGTATGTCTTTCATATTTGAACCAAATTTGAATAAGTTTGAAATATTTGAAAAGGGGCTTTTGGCTTAAACGTTTGAAACCAAAAACCACTTCTCTTCATGCATGCTTGACTTCATAAGACAGAGTTTAGCTAGGGTTAGGGGGTAGATGCATGATTTTCCTGGTTTGAATATGTCTAGACCTTGTTTATCAACTTAATTGAATGCTTACTATATGACATAAGAATACTATGTGCCTTGTTTTTTATTTTTTGATTTTTTTTAAATTTTATGCCCATTTGAATCTTGGTCAAATCCTAGGTTTGAACATGGTTTAAACAAGTTTAAATCATGAATATGAAAAATTAAGCATCTATATATCCTTCTTAGTCACTCCAAAATGTAGCTCTTGGGAGGTTTTTTCGAAATTTCCATGTTTGAAACCAAAACCACTTCTCTTCATGCATGCTTGACTTCATAAGACAGAGTTTAGGGTTAGGGGTAGATATATACATGATTTTCTGGTTTGAATATGTCTAGGCCTTGTTTATCAACTTGAATGCTTACTATATATATGACATAAGAATGTTATGTCCTTTGTTTTTTCATTCTTTTGATTTTTTATGAATTTCCATGCCCATTTGAATCTTTTGGTCAAATCCTAGAGGTTTGACCAAGATTTAAACAAGTTTAAAACATGAAAATGAAAAGAGAAGCTTGTATATCCTTCTTAGTCACTCTAAAATGAAGTTTTTGGGAGGTTTTTGAAATTTCCATGTTTGAAACCCAAAACCACTTCTCTTCATGCTAGACTTCATAAGACAATTTAATTAGGGGTTAGGGGGTAGATACATGATTTATCTGGTTTGAATATGTCCAAACCTTGCTTGTTTATCAACTTGAATGCTTACTATATGACATAAGAATGCTTACCATATGTTTGAATTTTAAAAGCATATAGTCTTCTTATGTCATATAGTAAGCATTCAAAAGTTTTTCTTTGAGAGAGTAGCATGCATGCATTCAAAAGTTGATAAATAAGATTTGTACATATTCAAACCAGACAAATCATGTATCTACACCACCTAACCCTAAACTCTGTCTTATGAAGTCAAGCATGAAGAGAAGTGCTTTTGGGTTTCAAACAGGGAAATTTCACATACCTCCCAAAAGCTTCATTTTACAGTGACTAAGAAGGATCCAGGCTTACCTTTTCATTTTCATTTTTTAAACTGCTTGTTTAAATCTTGATCAAACCTAGGATTTGACCAAGATTCAAATGGGCATAAAAAATCAGGAAAAAATGAAAAAATGAAAATTAAAACAAAGCACATATATAGCCTTCTTATGTCATATATATAGTAAGCATTCAATTAAGTTGATAATTTTAAACATGGTCTATACATATTCAAACCAGAAAAAAGCATGTATCTACCCATGCATATATATATATAACCCTATACTTTTGTCTTATGAAGACGTCAAGGATGAAGAGAAGTGGATTTGGGTTTCAAACATGGAAATTTCAAAAACCTCCCAAAACATGTATATATCTACCCCTAAACCCTAATCTTTGTCTTATGAAGCCAAGCATATGAAGAGAAGTGATTTTGGGTTTCAAACATGGAAACTTAAAAAACCTCCCAAAAGCTTCATTTTAGAGAGACTAAGAATGATCCATGCTTACCTTTTCATTGCCATGTTTTAAACTTGTTTTAACCTTGGTCAAACCTAGGATTTTACCAAGATTCAAATGGGAGTAAAAATTCAGAAAAATTCAAAAAAAAAGAAAAACCAAAGCACATATATAGCCTTCTTATGTCATATAGTAAGCATTCAAGTTGATAAACAAGGTCTAGATATATTCAAAGCAGAAATATCATGTATCATATCTACCCCTAACCCTAAACTCTATCTTATGAAGTCAAACATATGAAGAGAACTGGGGTTTTGGGTTTCAAACATAAAATTTTCAAGTACCTTCATTTTAGAGTGAGTAAGGAAGGATTCATGCTTACCGTTTCATTTTCATGTTTTAAACTTGTTTAAACCTAGGATTTGACCAAGATTTGAATAGGCATAAAAAATTCGAAAGAAATCAAAAAATGAAAAACCAAAGCACATATATATAGCCTTCTTATATCATATAGTAAAAAATTCAAGTTGATAAACAAGGTCTAGACATATTCAAACAAGAAAAATCATGTATCTACACCTAACCATAAACTCTGTCTTAAGTGGTTTTGGGTTTCAAACATGGAAATTTCACAAACCTCCCAAAAGCTTCATTTTACAGTGACTAAGGAGGATCCATGCTTACCTTTTGGCTTAAATGTTTGAAACCAAAAACCACTTCTCTTCATGCATGCTTGACTTCATAAGACAGAGTTTAGCTAGGGTTAGGGGGTAGATGCATGATTTTCCTGGTTTGAATATGTCTAGACCTTGTTTATCAACTTAATTGAATGCTTACTATATGACATAAGAATACTATGTGCCTTGTTTTTTTATTTTTTGATTTTTTTAAAATTTTATGCCCATTTGAATCTTGGTCAAATCCTAGGTTTGAACATGGTTTAAACAAGTTTAAATCATGAATATGAAAAATTAAGCATCTATATATCCTTCTTAGTCACTCCAAAATGTAGCTCGATCTTGGGAGGGTTTTCGAAATTTCCATGTTTGAAACCAAAAACCACTTCTCTTCATGCATGCTTGACTTCATAAGACAGAGTTTAGGGTTAGGGGTAGATATATACATTATTTTCTGGTTTGAATATGTCTAGACCTTGTTTATCAACTTGAATGCTTAATTACTATATATATATGACATAAGAATGTTATGTCCTTTGGTTTTTCATTCTTTTGATTTTTTATGAATTTCTATGCCCATTTGAATCTTTTGGTCAAATCTTAGAGGTTTGACCAAGATTTAAACAAGTTTAAAACATGAAAATGAAAAGGGAAGCTTGTATATCCTTCTTAGTCACTCTAAAATGAAGTTTTTGGGAGGTTTTTGAAATTTCCATGTTTGAAACCCAAAACCACTTCTCTTCATGCTAGACTTCATAAGACAATTTAATTAGGGGTTAGGGGGTAGATACATGATTTGTCTAGTTTGAATATGTCCAAACCTTGCTTGTTTATCAACTTGAATGCTTACTATATGACATAAGAATGCTTACCATATGTTTGAATTTTAAAAGCATATAGTCTTCTTATGTCATATATATAGTAAGCATTCAAAAGTTTTTCTTTGAGAGAGTAGCATGCATTCAAAAGTTGATAAATAAGATTTTGACATATTCAAACCAGACAAATCATGTATCTACACCCCCTAACCCTAAACTCTGTCTTATGAAGTCAAGCATGAAGAGAAGTGCTTTTGGGTTTCAAACATGGAAATTTCACAAACCTCCCAAAAGCTTCATTTTACAGTGACTAATTAAGGAGGATCCATGCTTACCTTTTGGCTTAAACGTTTGAAACCAAAAACCACTTCTCTTCATGCATGCTTGACTTCATAAGACAGAGTTTAGCTAGGGCGTTAGGGGGTAGATACATGATTTTCCTGGTTTGAATATGTCTAGACCTGGTTTATCAACTTAATTAATTGATTGTTTACTATATGACATAAGAAGACTATGTGCCTTGGTTTTAAATTTTTTTTTTTTTGAATTTTATGCCCATATATTTGAATCTTGGTCAAATCCTAGGTTTGACCAAGATTTAAACAAGTTTAAACATAAAAATGAAAAGGGAAGCATGTATCCTTCTTAGTCACTCTAAAATGAAGCTTTTGGGATGTTCTTGAAATTTCCATGTTTGAAACCAAAAACGACTTCTCTCTTCATGCTAGACTTCATAAGATCGACAGGGGGTAGATACATGATTTGTCTGGTTTGGATATACCTAGACCTCGTTTATCAACTTGAATTCATACGATATGACATATGAAGACTATGTGCTTTAATTTGTTTTTCATTTTTCTGATTTTTTTGAATTTTGTGCCCACCCATTTGTATATTGGTCAAATGCTAGGCTTGATAATGATTTAAACAAGTTTAAAATATGAAAATGCAAAGGTAAGCATGGATCCTTCTTAGAAACTCTAAAATGAAGTTTTTCGGAGGTTTTTGAAATTTCCATGTTTGCAACCCAAAACCACTTCCTCTTCACATGCTTGACTTCATAAGACAGAGTTTAGGGGTTAGGGGGTATAGATACATGATTTGTCTAGTTTGAATATGTCTAGACCTTGTTTATCAACTTTAATGCTTACTATATGACATAAGAAAACTATTTCCTTTGGTTTTTCTTTTTTTCTGATTTTTTTCAATATTGATGCCCATTTGAATCTTGTCAAATCCTAGGTTTGACCAAGATAATTTAAACAAGCTTAGAACATGAATATGAAAAGGGAAGCGTGTATCCTTCTTAGTCACACTAAAATGAAGTTTTTGGGAGGTTTTTGAAATTTCCATGTTTGAAACCAAAAACCACATCTCTTCATGCTTGACTTAATTTATAAGACATAGTTTAGGGGTTAGGGGGTAGATACATGATTTGTATGGTTTGATATTTCTAGACCTTGTTTATCAACTTTAATGCTTACTATATGACATAAGATGACTATCTGATTTGGTTTTTCATTTTTCTGTTTTTTATTTTATTTTTCTGCCCATTTGAATCTTGGTCAAATCCTAGGTTTGACCAAGATTTAGACAAGTTTAACACGTGAAAACGAATAAGTAAGCATGGATCCTTCTTAGTCACTCAAAAATGTACCAATCGATAGATGTGTTAACTTTGCTTCATGGAAATAATAATGTCATGTAAATGAGTTAACTTGGATTTCCTACCCTTGAATCCATAGGAGACTTTGTTCTAATGCACTATAATAATCAATCGAGTTTTTACACCAACAGGTCTGTCACTTACGTGTGGTGCCCACGCTTGAGGTCCCACACTTCAGTGAGCACAAGTCACGTGCAATAGGTACGCAAACTCCCATCCATCTTCTTTGTCAAGAGAAGACGCATCAGGATGCGTATTGGAAGTCTGTGGGTCCTTCTGGATCCTTCCGTTGTCCCTCTCACAAAAAAAAACAAATCTCTCTCATTCTCGGCCTCGCTCGACTCGCTCGCTCGACTCGCTCGCTCGCTCGCTCGCTCGCACCTCTTGCTCACTGACAAACCCTGCACAAAAGTCAACATCATCACCCGAAAAAGGGGAGACACCATAATGCTCTCCCTTCTTCTCTCCTTCCGAGTGATCCCTCTTTCTCCGAGTTTCACTCGACGGGCAAACACCCATGTGCTGCATAGTAATAATAAAAAGGTAGTACTCGTAGAAAAATCGATATACGAATCTGTAATTAAATAGGTTAAACTAGGGTTTTGCCCAGTTCTACAGATCAAGGGTTCAAAAAAATCCAACTACGGGGTTCGAACAACACGATTCTAATCCAAGAATTTTTTCGACCTAGGTCACCCAAATGGCCTCAAACTATAGGGTTAGCATCTAGTGCAGTATGTGTGAAAATGTATGCACTATGTGTGCTATAACTTGTATGTCTTTCATATTTGAACCAAATTTGAATAAGTTTGAAATATTTGAAAAGGGGCTTTTGGCTTAAACGTTTGAAACCAAAAACCACTTCTCTTCATGCATGCTTGACTTCATAAGACAGAGTTTAGCTAGGGTTAGGGGGTAGATGCATGATTTTCCTGGTTTGAATATGTCTAGACCTTGTTTATCAACTTAATTGAATGCTTACTATATGACATAAGAATACTATGTGACTTGTTTTTTATTTTTTGATTTTTTTAAAATTTTATGCCCATTTGAATCTTGGTCAAATCCTAGGTTTGAACATGGTTTAAACAAGTTTAAATCATGAATATGAAAAATTAAGCATCTATATATCCTTCTTACTCACTCCAAAATGTAGCTCTTGGGAGGGTTTTTCGAAATTTCCATGTTTGAAACAAAAACCACTTCTCTTCATGCATGCTTGACTTCATAAGACAGAGTTTAGGGTTAGGGGTAGATATATACATGATTTTCTGGTTTGAATATGTCTAGACCTTGTTTATCAACTTGAATGCTTACTGTATATATATATGACATAATAATGTT
Organism: Lolium perenne; assembly: GCF_019359855.2. Classification (NCBI taxonomy): domain Eukaryota; kingdom Viridiplantae; phylum Streptophyta; class Magnoliopsida; order Poales; family Poaceae; genus Lolium; species Lolium perenne. Next base: position 37,993,103 of record NC_067250.2, read on the forward strand.
ATGTCCTTTGGTTTTTCATTCTTTTGATTTTTTATGAATTTCCATGCCCATTTGAATCTTTTGGTCAAATCCTAGAGGTTTGACCAAGATTTAAACAAGTTTAAAACATGAAAATGAAAAGGGAAGCTTGTATATCCTTCTTAGTCACTCTAAAATGAAGTTTTTGGGAGGTTTTTGAAATTTCCATGTTTGAAACCCAAAACCACTTCTCTTCATGCTAGACTTCATAAGACAATTTAATTAGGGGTTAGGGGGTAGATACATGATTTATCTGGTTTGAATATGTCCAAACCTTGCTTGTTTATCAACTTGAATGCTTACTATATGACATAAGAATGCTTACCATATGTTTGAATTTTAAAAGCATATAGTCTTCTTATGTCATATAGTAAGCATTCAAAAGTTTTTCTTTGAGAGAGTAGCATGCATTCAAAAGTTGATAAATAAGATTTGGACATATTCAAACAAGACAAATCATGTATCTACACCCCCTAACCCTAAACTCTGTCTTATCAAGTCAAGCATGAAGAGAAGTGCTTTTGGGTTTCAAACATGGAAATTTCACAAACCTCCCAAAAACTTCATTTTACAGTGACTAAGAAGGATCCAGGCTTACCTTTTCATTTTCATGTTTTAAACTTGTTTAAATCTTGGTCAAACCTAGGATTTGACCAAGATTTAAATGGGCATAAAAAATCAGAAAAAAAAAGAAAAAATGAAAAACCAAAGAACATAGCCTTCTTATGTCATATAGTAAGCATTCAAGTTGATAAACAAGGTCTAGACATATTCAAACCAGAAAAAGCATGTATCTACCCCTAACCCTAAACTCTGTCTTACGAAGTCAAGCATGAAGAGAAGTGGTTTTGGGTTTCAAACATGGAAATTTCAAAAACCTCGCGAAAGCTTCATTTTAGAGTGACTAAGAAGGATCCATGCTTACCTATTCATTTTCATGTTTTAAACTTGTTTAAACCTTGATAAAACCCAGGATTTTACCTATTTAATCATAGATTCATAGGTCGATTTTTTACTTTTTTATTATTACTATGCAGCACATGTGTGTTTGCCCATCCAGTGAAACTCGGAGGAAGAGGGATCACACGGAAGGAGAAGAAGGGATAGCAGTCACGGGGCCCCTCTTATTATTTATGGTGTATATCTTTTTTCTGGTGATGTTGACTGTTGTGCAGCGTTTGTCAGTGCGCAGGAGGTGCGAGGCTGCGAGCGAGCGAGTCGAGCGAGGCCGAGAATGAGAGAGATGTTTTTTCTTTTTCTTTTCCGTGAGAGGGACAACAGAAGGATCCAGAGACGACTTCCACTACGCATCCTGGTGCGCGTCTTCTCTTGACAAAGAAGATGGCTGGGAGTTTGCGTACCTACTATAGTACTACTACACAAGAACATATACATGTCAAACTTTTCAATCATGACCCACATGCATTTTATGTATATATTCACAACTTTTAATGCATGCATGAAAACTCAGCAAAATATGTGCATTTTGGGTTGTCGCACATAAATGTGCTTTTACTTGTCTGCCACCAATCCAATTTTCATGTGAGGGGGAAACATGACACACGATGGACATTTCCAATGTTTCACGGATTAATTATCTCAATTTGCATTCATATATATATGCGCCTGGTTACTGAAAGATCGAACCAAAGGTGAACTTGAAACATTTTCATTTTCATGTTTTAAACTTGTTTAAATCTTGGTCAACCCTTGGATTTGACCAAGATTCATAAAAAATTCAAAAATATAGTCTTCTTATGTCATACAGTCAACATTCAAGTTGATAAAACAAGATCTAAACATATTAAAAGAACAATCATGTATCTACCCCCTAACCCTAAACTCTGTCTTTTGAAGTCAAACATGAAGATACGTGGTTTTGGGTTTACAAGATGGAAATTTCAAAAACCTCCGAAAAGCTTAATTTTGGAGTGACTAAGAAGGATACATGCTTACTTTTTCATTTTCATGTTTTAAACTTGTTTAAAGCTTGGTCAAACCTAGCTAGCTAGGATTTGACCAAGATTCAAGTGCGCATAAAAATTCGAAAAAACCCCAAAAATGAAAAACCATAACACATAGTCTTCTTGCGTCACATATATTGTAAGCATTCAAGTGTTGATAAACAATATCTAGACATATCAAACAAGAAAAATCATGTATCTATACCCCTAACCCTAAATTTGTCTTATGAAGTCAAGCATGAAGAGAAGTGGTTTGGGTTTTCAAACATGGAAATTTTGAAAACCGCCCAAAAGCTTCATTTCGGACTGACTAAGAAGGATCCATGCTTACCTTTTCATTTTCATGTTTTAAACTTGTTAAAATTCTTGTTCAAACCTAGGATTTGACCAAGATTCAAATGGGCATAAAAACAATCGAAAAAATCAAAAATGAAAAACCAAAGCACATAGTCTTCTTATGTCACATAGTAAGCCATTCAACTTGATAACAAGGTCTAGACCTATTCAAACCAGAAAAATCATGTATCTACCCCTAACCCTAAACTCATCTGTCTTATGAAGTCAAGCATGAAGAGAAGTGGTTTTGGGTTTCAAACATAGACATTTCAAAAGCCTCCCAAAAGCTTCATTTTGGAGTGACTAAGAAGGATCCATGCTTAATTTTTCATTTTAATGTTTTAAACTTGTTTAAATCTTGGTTAAACCTATGATTTGACCAAAATTTGATTCGGCATAAAAATTCAAAACAAATCAAATAAATGAAAAACCAATGCACATAGTACATCTTCTTATGTCATATACTAAGCATTCAAGTTGATAAGCCAGGTCTAGACATATTCAAACTAGAAAAATCATGTATCTACCCCTAACCCTAAACTCGATTTGTCTTATGAAGTCAATCATGAAGAGGTGTTTTGGGTTTCAGACATGGAAATTTCAAAAACCTTCCAAAAGCTTCATTTTGAAGTTACTAATTAAGAAGGATCACTACAAGAAAAGTTTGGCAACTTTTCTTGTAGTGGATCCAGGCTTAATTTTTCATTTTCATGTTTTAAATTTTGGTCAAACCTAGGATTTGACCAAGATATAAATGGGCATAAAAATTCAGGGTAGCATCATACCCCCCTCCTTCCCGCGTAGAAAAAGTGTTAGGCGAGTAGTAGAATGGCATGACCAACAAGTTTCAAGTAAAATTTTTAATATGACCAAAATATACCAATTGATAGATGTGTTAACTTGGCTTCATGGGTGTGTGACCTAAGATTGAGCCATGGTACATTTTGCCAACAAAGTAACAATTGAGTTGGCTTTCTACCTTAGTAGGCGTGCATTGGAAGGATGCATTATGCCGGCAAAGTTTTCAAACGTTCAAACTTTTCCGGTTTCTCATACAGTATTTGTCTCCTTGAGAAGCATTGATGTGATCATATAAGGTTATGCAAAACTTCGCCTTTCCCGTACTTACCCGAGCACTTGACACCCCTCGTCCCATGGCGACTCCTCCAGCCATAGCCCCGTGCACCCAGGCTCCACGACTCAGCCTCGGAGGGGTGTGCGCTAAAAGCTCGCAAATGTCTGTGTGCCATTGGTGTGCGATGAAGCAGGCGGCTCTGTGTCTTGCTGCGGCTAGACTCGTGGCGCCCTTTGATCTAGGAGAGGGAGAGGAGGGAGGGGGGTCCCATGAAGCGGCGGTGGCCCAGGTATCGGCGGCAGCCCAGGCAGCAGCGGCAAAGTGGGCTGGTCGGAGCATAGGCATGCGCCGGGGGCGAACCTCGCCGGGTGAGGATGCTTCCATTGTGAAGAAGCACTTGCCATCCAGGGCTTCGGGTTCGCCAACAAGCTCAGCGCCTCGGTCCATGGCGTTGCCGTCGTGGGGACGTCGGGGGCGGCGGCGACGTGCTGCAGCCCCAGCCTTTAGTGGGGACCAAAGTGCGACCGACCACATCACGGCGTCGGCAGCATTGGGGATGCCGATGGGCATCCAATGCCACACACAGATTTGGGAGGTTCTGGCCGGGCCGAGTTCCAAACTTCCATCATCGGAGCCGAGGGCTTGGTATTTCAAATTCCGAATCAGGCAATCCTTCGACCCCAATCAGCTTCTGCCTGTGGTCCAAATCCGAGATATCTTGGCGGCAGCTATGCTGGTTAAGCTTAGCCGGACAGCAGCAATCGACGATATGCAAAACCTAGATGCCTTCCGAGGATTTGCAGCAGCCGTCAATGCACTCGTGGAGGCATCGCATGCTGGTAGCAGCGGCGAATGCGGGTATGTTGTTTTACTCCCTTTGTATGCTTCTGTCATAAAAATCAATTTGCTAATTCTCATTCGATTGAAAATTAGACCCATTCACCATCAACTCTCAAACAGTGGACACTAGTAATATGTAGAACTAGAAATTACACAAGATTTCTGTACTCCTAGTACTATTACTTCGACGCTACATGTTGTTTACACGAGGAAATTGCACAAACTACCGCTTATTGCTGCCTTCGTTGCGTAAAACACTTTTTTAAACTGTAATTTTTTTCCGCACAAACCACCAACTATCGTGTTCTGTTGCAGGGAGGTTCAAATTTAGGATTGAGCTGTTTAAGAGCAAATCAGATGATCGGGGACCACCAACTACTATAGTTTTAATTGCAAATAGAATCGATTTTGCAAAATTATGAAACGCACATAACGTTTGAATTACTACAATTTTTTTGAAGGTTTGATATTTTCATCATTTTTGTGTGAATCTTACACCAAGTAACACAACTTTCAGACGGAATACAAAATATTTTCAAACTTCCTAGATTTGATAGCTCAAATATTTTTAATTACTAGTTTTTCAGTATTTTAAAAAGTCGAAACACTATATTTTGGCTGAATGTTAGAAAATATATTTCATGATTATCCCATATTAGTTAAGAAGTACATAAACTAGTAGTAGTAATAAAGAACAGAGGGAGTTTATGGAGATACATCCATTAAGGGCATGTTAGTGTGTGTTGGTGTATTACTTATGCCTTCTTTGGTTAATACACTTCTCAAGTGATCCCCGCAAACCCTCTATTCTTGCCTAGAATACAAAAACTCCCCATCAAAGTATTAGTGCATTTTTTGGATGAGTATTCGAGAGGATTGGGTGAACACCAAGGATTTGCATAGGAAATTGGTACAATTGAATCCTTGGCTGTTTGATTTGTAGGATTGTTTCCGATAGGAATTTTTCCTAAGGATTTCTTTTCACAGATTCCATAGAAAATTAAACATCTACTCATGCCTCTTTTTAAGAATGCTTTACTTTTCCTATGGTGGAATCAAACAAAGTTTGGATTCTATGAATTCCTATAGGATTGGAGTGGACATGACATTGCAATCCTACATTTCCCTATTCCTACATCTTTCGGTAGGCATTTGCCTAGAATAAATAACCATGTGTATTACGGAGTAGCAATAAAATATAGGTTTATTTCTCTAAAGCATCTTGCACTGTACTAGTACATGGCTTAAGAGACAATATTTTTACCATTTTTTTTGCGAGAAGACAATACTATTACCATAGTTACTAAGTACATTTTATTGGATGATGAAGTGATAGCCCTCATCAATGCATTGTGAATTATTAGGGCATGGGTCGCACGTGATTTACGAGTACACCGCACGATCGAGAGCCGCCGTCCCTCTTTGCTTTCTACCGATGCGGCGGAGCTCCTCCCCACACCCACGAATAACTGAAAGCCACAACTGCTGAGGAAAAGTCTTGCGCCGAGAAAATCTACAACCGTGGTTGAGTACATGTGTTTCTTAAGATACGGGTGCTCCAATGCATTTTTTCTTTCCTTTTACTAATTTACCTTGAAAATCCCGCACGTCCACTTATTTGTGGACGGAGGGAGTATCACGCCAAGAGGAAGTAGGACAATAGTGGGCGCTTATAGCCCGCCTACGTGGTACTTTTGCCAGCTGTTGGCTCTTCTATTGTTCTTGCTCTAAAGAAACCCCGATTGTGAAAGGCCAAGGCGTACTTCTTTTGGTCACTGATGGCGTGTATTTCACACGTTCGTTGGGCAACCCCAAGAGGAAGGTATGATGCGCACAGCAGCAAGTTTTCCCTCAGAAAGAAACCAAGGTTTATCGAACCAGGAGGAGCCAAGAAGCACGTTGAAGGTTGATGGCGGCGGGATGTAGTGCGGCGCAACACCAGAGATTCCGGCGCCAACGTGGAACCTGCACAACACAACCAAAGTACTTTGCCCCAACGAAACAGTGAGGTTGTCAATCTCACCGGCTTGCTGTAACAAAGGATTAACCGTATTGTGTGGAAGATGATTGTTTGCAGAAAACAGTAGAACAGTATTGCAGTAGATTGTATTTCAGTAAAGAGAATTGGACCGGGGTCCACAGTTCACTAGAGGTGTCTCTCCCATAAGACGAACAGCATGTTGGGTGAACAAATTACAGTTGGGCAATTGACAAATAAAGAGAGCATGACCATGCACATACATATCATGATGAGTATAGTGAGATTTAATTGGGCATTACGACAAAGTACATAGACCGCCATCCAACTGCATCTATGCCTAAAAAGTCCACCTTCAGGTTATCATCCGAACCCCCTCCAGTATTAAGTTGCTAACAACAGACAATTGCATTAAGTATGGTGCGTAATGTAACTAGTGACTACATCCTTGAACATAGCACTAATGTTTTATCCCTAGTGGCAACAGCACAACACAACCTTAGAACTTTCTCACATGTCCCATGTGTCAATGCAGGCATGAACCCACTATCGAGCATAAATACTCCCTCTTGGAGTTACAAGCATCTACTTGGCCAGAGCATCTACTAGTAACGGAGAGCATGCAAGATCATAAACAACACATAGCATAACTTTGATAATCAACATAACAAGTATTCTCTATTCATCGGATCCCAACAAACGCAACATATAGAATTACAGATAGATGATCTTGATCATGTTAGGCAGCTCACAAGATCCGACAATGATAGCACAATGGGGAGAAGACAACCATCTAGCTACTGCTATGGACCCATAGTCCAGGGGTAGACTACTCACACATCACACCGGAGGCGACCATGGCGGCGTAGAGTCCTCCGGGAGATGATTCACCTCTCCGGCAGGGTGCCGGAGGCGATCTCCTGGATCCCCCGAGATGGGATCGGCGGCGGCGGCGTCTCTGGAAGGTTTTCCGTATCGTGGTTCTCGCATGCGGGGTTTTCGTCACGGAGACTTTTATAGGCGAAAGGGCAGGTCAAGAGGCGGCACGGGGCCCCACACCACAGGGCCGCGCGGCCAAGGGGGGCCGCGCCGCCTAGGGTGTGGCCCCTCCGTGGCCCCTCTTCGTCTCTCCTTCGGACTTCCGGAAGCTTCGTGAGAAAATAGGCCCCCTGGGCTTTGATTTCGTCCAATTCCGAGAATATTTCCTTACTAGGATTTCTGAAACCAAAAACAGCAGAACAAAGAATCGGCACTTCGGCATCTTGTTAATAGGTTAGTTCCAGAAAATGCACGAATATGACATAAAGTGTGCATAAAACATGTAGATAACATCAATAATGTGGCATGGAACATAAGAAATTATCGATACGTCGGAGACGTATCAGTCACGCAAAATTCAAAATACTGCCATGGACATTGAATTGACATGACAACACATAGCTTGGGATGTCCAAATTTGCACGTTAGACCAGTGACTTGTTCTTTACCTTTTCAGAGGGAACAGTGACTTTTTATTATGGGTCTATACACTTTCCAAGAAACAGGAGGAGATGCTGTAGAGTGTAGAGGAGCGAAGTCAAGCGCCCCGCCCCCACCTGCCCTATTTCGGTTCACCTCCATCGTCTACCTCCGCCCCCGCCAGCACCAATCGACCACCTTCCATAGCACGCGCCAGTGCCGCCTCCATGCAGATTTAGAATCAATTCCGCCACCCAGTTTGAGAGCCTCCGTTCTTCATCTTCCCCGCCACCTGCCGCCATCGAACCCAAATTAAACTCCAATCAGTTGAACCCAAACCTCATAGACCCACCCCCTGCCCTGCGATGGCGGCATCGAACAAGGAAAATGATGACTCTGAACTGTTTCAGAAGGTCTTTTCCGAAGGTCCCCTTGAAGAACTCGTAACAAGATGCGACATCATCACCGCCGCGAGCCTCGTCGGTTCGTCCAAACTATTTTTCGACTCTGCAAATGATAGTGCAACTCTATCTTTTTCTCTCCCGTTTGGCTTGCCATGTGTTCTTCATTCTCACCCGACGAAGGTAGCATGGGATTGCAAGCTGACGCCGCTGGACAGGTTCTCCTCCGACGCTGTGATGCCAGACGGTACGGGTAAGCAGTGGGTAGGTGCCAATGGAGATTGGGTTGCCATGGTTGACACTGGCTTTCCTGCTTGCAAATGGAAACTTGTCAACGTCTACACTCGCCGTGAAATTTCTCTCCCTGTGCCGTTTGAAACCACCCACATTCCAAATATATACCACAACAACCTTCGTGCTATTATATTTCACAAGATATATATTTGCCAAGTTCCCACAACTGCTGGGGGGTACAAAAATTTCTCTCTTGTTGCTGTTTTTGACATCAGAGTTGCCCTCCTTTGCGGCGAAGATTCTGGATGGACAGTTCTTACAGAGCCCAAGTCCCACATCTTTTACAATTACAGCGATGCAATTCTCCACAATGGGCTTGTGTTTGCCACAACTCATACTGGCACTGTTCACGCATGGAATCCTCAGCAAGCTGGTAATTTTCCTCCGGACGTAGTGTATGATGAGCTTCATTATTCATGGCTGTAAAGATAATTTTAATGCACAAACTTATTAATTTTCGAACTCGATCGATCTGACTTGGAGGCTTGGGGCATATTTGCTTCGGATGAAATTTCATTGGTATTTAGACTTTTTATTCGAGATGATTACCATAGAAAAATTTGAGGATTGTATAATTAGGAGTTTTATTCTCAGATTGAATTATGTTGGATTTTGACCTTTACTTGAACTTCTTGAAATGAATCCTTTGGTTTCCCATGTGATGTACTCAAATACACCAATATGCTATATTATTGAATGGAAATGCCATTATATCATCCCATCTGAATCCTAATGCGTTTTCCCAATTCTTACGTTTTCAGATTTGTGCAAACCAAACATACCCTTCTTAACAGTAATTTCGTTTTCAAGCAGGTCCTCTGCTGATCGTAGAGCCACCGCCCATTGTGTTTGAATGGTGGTGTGCACTTGATGATGCTCTTGGCCATGATCACGAGGTCGATTATGGCATGTGGTGGTTAGCAAGATCTATAGATGGTTCTAGACTTCTTCTGATCCATACACTGGGCATTGCTGATGAAAGGGAATATTCCTGTAAAGTTTGCCATCTTGCTTCGATCGTCGTGTTCATCATGGTCGCACCTTGTTGGCAACTATGCTTCGGGTTTGGTTGCCTGGTGTTCACGAAGGACACTAGTAAGTTAAATGAAGGTATTCCATGGGAAAAGATTGATGACCTTGGAGAATATTCTCTTTTCCTTGGAGTGAACTATCCGATTATGCTGCCATTAGGCGGTGCAGATGTTGTCCCAGGATGTCTGACGAGAAGAAATTGTGTGTACACCTTGCCGAATGAAGCATGGCTTCGCAATTCGCAGCTGCCTGAAATATGCCGATTCCGTCTGAATCGTGAAGATTGCGCCGTTGGTTTCCAAACCAACGCCTTGGAGAAAACATGCAAAACAAAAAAAGATAGGTACCTGGTAAAGACACAGCTTTGGTTCATCCCAAACTTCGCCAACGCCCCGGATTGGAACAAGTGTGATGTTTAATTCTGAAACAGGGCCTGCAGCCATTGTAGCTACTGATAGTATGTAATTTCATAGCTAATGAACGAGGCAATTGTGGTCTACTAATTACAACTATTTTGTAAAGAGGTGGTCTATAAGTATACCCCTCTCTTCATTGATGCATTTGTGGTCTACATGATTGTACTCTTAAATATATGGGTGTGGCTCCTCAACACATAATGTGGGGGTATTATTGTGTTAAAGTTGAAGGCTTGATCAACCATAGGTTCACTTCTCTAGTTACATTACTAGGTACTCCGGTTGGCTATGTTGTGATGAACACATTGTGTTCTGTTGTTCGGTGAAGACAAAAGTAGAACTATGGTATGCTTATGTTTATGAGCAAGCGAGGGTTTAGCTTGAGATGTTAAAATTCAGATTTGAACTATTTTTTGATATGGAAATTTGAAATATATATGGTACTGTATATGATTATGTATAACAACAAGCGACGAAAGGGCTGATGCTCCTATTCCTTGTCGGCGGGAGGACTATGTGTGCGGCGACTTGAGCCAAATTAGAAGGCCATAGCTATGTTGATTGGTCCTTGAAGTTGGAGGGGCTAGGATTTCGGATGAGCGGAGTGGGGGAAGTTGTTGCTCATGGAACAAAAGTCCTTAAAATAGTAATGTTAGTATATAGGAGTACAAGGTATATACTTGTACTATTTTAGTACTATAATAAGTATATCGGGTTCATCAAAAAGAATTATCTCGGGTTCACAACCACGTGGGGTCAAGGTGAGGGAAAGTTGGTCAATACCTCTTACCGCTATATCCCCGCCCCAAGTTCTAATGCGCAAGTGCTGTTATTTTTTTAAAGGGAAATAGTGGTTCCTCTCCCCCGGAAACATGCCCCGCATCTCCACCTCCTAGTATCGTAGTACTACTACTGCATCTTCTCAAAAAAAAACCCTCTTCTGTCTCTTTCTCCCGTTCACCCCTCTCTCCCTTGCATTAGATTACCGACTCCAATGAAGCAGAAGCGCAAGGTTGAGGAGATTCCTGATTGCTACCACCAGTCCATGGGGTGGGGCAACCTCCACTACCCACTGGTGGAGAACATAGCCGAGCGGGCGGATATCCTCAGCACTGGTCGCCTCGCTCGAGGCATGATCGGCATGCGGCATGCCATCCGCGGAGCGCATAAGGTTCCGTTCGGTTTACCGAGCCTGCTCCACTGCGACCCCGAGACATGGCCAGACGACCGCGACAATACTGTAAGAGTATTTATTTATTTACTCATCTCGTTTCAGCTTGTGTTTTTTCAATCAACTTTTCTTATTGCCAAACATCATGCATGAATTTAGACTCAACATCATCACCTGATTTGGGAGTACTGTAAGGTTTGCTGCCTTCACTATGTACATGTACTCTTCGGAATTGCTTTATTTATCCATTACATCTGTGCTTCAGTTCTGCACAATCCGCTCTTCATTCTATCGAATACCTTGCATGCATAGACAATTTTGAAACAAATCCTATTTGCAGGGCATTCACGCGTTGGTGATGCCATTAGACAAGCCGACAGTTCCAGCATTTATCCATACCAAGGAGGAACTGGATGGACATGGACCCATGCACTGGGTGGGTTGTAACGGCGACTGGGTGGCATTTGTCCAGCAGGACGGGCACTTGACGATCCGCAACATATACATATCAGATACTATTATACCTCTTCCATCTCTGCAAGATGCAGGAATTTCTTTGGGCCCTACTAGTGAATGGTGGCATGGCAGCCCACCATTCCTGTTCAAATACAAAATAGATAAAAGTTTGGAACTGCTCAAAGTACGGATCGTCAAGAGGCCGTACAAAGATGATCTAGCAGGGCCATGGCATTACGAGGTAATCGTTGTATTTGACGAATTGATCGCTATCCTACAAGCGCCCCTAGAAAAGGAGTGGAATATCCTGAGAAACCCTGAATTCTTTGATAGAAACAGCTATATCGATGCCATGGGCATTCCTGGATATGGTACAAGTTCACACCTACATCGTGTATACGCAGTTACATATCCGTATGGAGATGTTCTGGTTTGGGAACCATATACCTGTGGTGAGTCTTTGTTTTATGTCTTAACTAGTAAATGGCATGCTGCACATGTTGGACCAATTACGATTCGCAATACTGATGTATAAAAGTTGCGTTCTAAATGTTGTTCAAACTTTCAATACAACTAATAATTTGGTTATACCATCAAAATAAGTGTGAGCATACAGTTTATAAATATGAACAAAAATTTGGAACCTTTCTTAATCACTATCAAGTGGGACGTGTGATATCGGTGTGAGACTGCTCTGATTTTTCTTCATAATGGAAACATGACGGTTCTAGAAACAGTGGACACTGGTGTGGTATTTTTTTCACGCGAATACCTCTAATCCCAACCGTTAGATTTTGGACACCAACAGTTGGAATTGCTGCTACATGTCTTGTTAAAAACTGGTGCCTTATAGTAGTAGAAAATAGAAGATAGAAGAGAAGAGATAATTTTCAGTGTAGTTCCTACTTGCTGCATTGTGGTTGATCTTTGTGCATTGCAGGGACACATGCAGCCCCGCGTCTCATTGACGCCCCTGTCATTGAAGACGAAGAAGCAGAAGTGGCTGCAATTTTCGCTCAAATCGAGGGAGATGCTGTCATGGAAGATGATGAAGCAAATGTGGCTCAAGGCGATGGAGGTGCTGATGAAGATAATGATGCTGATGAAGAAGAATTAGGAGAAGAAGAATTAGAAGAAGACGAATTCGATGATGAAGAATTAGATGATGAAGAATTAGATGATGATGTCGATAATCATAATTATGAAGATGAAGATGTATTTCTTGGATTTTCTGACCAGCGCACTTGGTTCCTGGCACCAATGAGAGCAGAGTCCATTACTGGTGAATCTGATCTCGTGTGGATTCAGGTTAAAGGTTATCGGCCCATCCTCGGTCCTTCAATATTACATATGGGTAACAAGCTGAGGTCTTATCCTTTGGTACGGTGCTACGTTTTCTTGAGATCTGCCCATACCTTGGACCCTGTAGAAGAGGCAAGGTGGGAAAGATTGAACAATTTGAAGGGGCGTTCTTTATTTCTTGGACTCAATCACCCAATTTTCATGCTACCCCCGCCAATCGACGCAGAGGCTGCAGAACCAGATTTCCAATTGTTCAAACCTGACTGTGTCTTTGCTACCCACAATCGCGCCCGTGATACATGGATACGTCCAAGGCCAAATTGGTGCAGAATGCACGTCAATGGAGGTCCTGCCATAGGCTCAAGATTGCAGTACAAAAAAGAGAAGATTGAACATAGAGCCGAAGCACCCATGTGGTTCGTCCCAACACCTCCACCTGTTTTTCCTTGAGAAATAAGAGACAGATGGTGACCTTATTTTATAGAGAAAACATAGTGTTCGTGAACTTAACCTCATGAACATTCGCTGTTCGGTTTTTGCTGAAATCAAAATTTTGCAGAGATGAAGATCTTTGTTTGAATCCCGTGCTGAACATATTTTTCACAAATTAGCTACCCGTATTGTGATGAATACATGCTGGTTTGTTGTTTGGTGCAGTAGCAGACATGAAGATCTTTGTCCTGAATACCACAATGGACATCTTTTTTTTCTTCAAAAATTAGCTAAGCTCACGCTATTAGGCGCAAATACCTATTAAGAGATTTGGTGCTCTTGGGCACCAGTGCTCCTGCTATTTTAGAAAAAATAAAAAATATATTTATTTGTTCAAAAAATTAGAAAAAAAATCATGCAGTAGCTAATGAATTGTCCCATAAACGTGCAAAATTTCAGTTTCAAATACAAAAAATTCTGGGCTACACAAAAGTAACAAACGTGTGGATCTGGGTATGCATATTTCAAATCTCCAAATTTCAACAGATTTTGTCTTTTTTGTGTAGTCTACAATATAAAGAATGTCATATTAAAATTTTACACGCTTGTAGGTTACTTTATTTATTATGTCTACATTCATTTTCAGATTTTTTTGAAACAAATATGTATGATATTTGATTTTTTTTTTAAACAGCAGGAGCACTGGTGCCCATTAGCCAAAGACACTTTTCGCAAATGCCTTCAATAAAGGAACGGATGGTGACCTTATTTTATAGAGAAACCATAGTGTTTGTGAACTTAAAGTCATGAACACACGCTGTTCGGTTTTTGGTGAAATCAAAATTTAGCAGAGATGAAGATCTTTGTTTGAATCCCGTGATGAACACATTTTTCCTAAATTAGCTACCAGTATTGTGATGAATACATGCCGGTCTGTTTTTCGGTGGAGTAGCAGACATGCAGTGGATCGAAAGAAACGGCAAAGTACCCAGAAATCAGGGGTCAAATATAAATTCGAGAAAGGAAACGTTTATTCAACAGTCAGGCTGACATGTGGGACGTATCTTGCAGCCGCGGCCTCAACATTTATCATTCAGAGAGGATGACATGTGGGACCCACGAACCAGCATCGTTCTCGATGTTTCTGAAAGGGGGCAGGAGATCGAAAGAAAAAGGCAAGTAGCTCGAAATCAGGTGTCCAAAAAATCCAAGAAAGGAAAGGTTTATCGCACAAAGAGGCTGACATATTGTACCCAGTTTGCAGCAGCGTCATCAACGTTTCAAAGGCGGTGGAGTTCGAAAGAAAAAGGCAAATAGCCAGAAATTAGGGGTCAAAAATAAATCCAGCAAAGGAAACTTTTATCGTACAAAGAGGCTGACATGTGGGACCCAGCCAGCAGCATCCTCAACGTTTCTAAGGTGGCAGGCAATGGAAAAAAGGCAAATAGCCAGAAATTAGAGGTCAAAAATAAATGCAACAATAGAAACTCTTATTGTTCATAGAGGCTGACATGTTGGACCCATGAGCCAGCAGGGCCCTCAACGTTTCAAAGGCGTCACGGGATCAAAAGAAAAGAACCAAGTAGTCATTAATTAGGTGTCAAAAAATAAATCCAAGAAAGTAAATGTTTTACTTTTCATAGAGGCTGTCATATGGGACCCATGAGCCAGCAGCGTCCTCAACGTTTCTAAGGCGGCTGGGGATCGAAAAAAAAAGCGAAGTAGCCATTAATTAGGGGTCAACAATAAATCCAAGAAAAGAAATGTTTATTGTTCTTAGAGGCTGACATGTGGGAGCTATGCGCCAGCAGCGTCCTCATCGTTTCAAAGGCGGTCGGGGATCCAAAGAAAAAGGCAAATAGCCAGAAATCAGGGGTAAAAAAAAATCCAAGAAAAGAAATATTATTGTTCATAGAGGCTAGCATGTGGGACCCATGAGCCAAAGATCGTCCACAATTTCAAAGGCGGCACGGGATCGAAAGAAAAAGGCAAGTGACCAAAAATCGGGGTAAAAAATCCAAGAAAAAACTTTATTGTACATAGAGGATGACATGAGGATCCCATGAGCCAACAACTTACTCGTGCAAGTTTCGGAGGGCCGAGGCGGCATGAGATAGAAAGAAAAAGGAAAGTGACCAAATATCAGGAGCAAAAAATAATCCATGAAAAGAAACTTTCATTGTACATAGAGGATGACATAGGGTCCCATGTTGTAGCAGCGGTCTGAACGTTTCAAAGACGGCATGAGATCGAAAGAAAAAGGCAAGTGACCAAATATCATGAGCCAAAAATAATCCAAGAAAAGAAACTTTTATTGTACCTTTGAGAGTCGGCATGAGATTGAAAGAAAAAGGCAAGTGACCAAATATCAGGAGCCAAAAACCTAGAAAAGAAACTTTTATTGTACATAGAGTATGACATGCGGGTCCCATGACGCTGCAGCATCCTCAACGTTTCCAAGGCGGCAGGGGATCAAATGAAAAGGAAATAGCCAAAAAGCAGAGGGTGAAAAAAATCGAAGAAAAGAAACTTTTATTGTTCATAGTGGATGACATGTGGGACCCATGAGGCAGCAGCATCCTCAACGTTTCCAAGCCGCCGGGGATCGAAAGAAAAAGGAAATAGCCAAAAATCAGAGCGTGAAAAATAATCCAAGAAAAGAAACTTTTATTTTACATAGAGGATGACATGTGGGTCCCATTTTGCAGCAGCGGTCTCAACGTTTCAAATGCGGCTTGAGATCAAAAGAAAACGAAAGTAGCCCGAAATTAGGGGGAATAAAACTCCAAGAAAAGAAAGTTTTTTGTACATAGAGGATGACATACGGGTCCCAAGGCGGCAGGGGAACAAAAGAAAAAGGAAATAGCCAAAAATCGAGAGGGGTGAAAAAAAAATCCAAGAAAAAGAAACTTTTAAAGTTCATAGTTCATAGAGGATGACATGCGGGTCCCATGAGGCAGCAGCGTCCTCAACGTTTCCAAGGCGGCACACGGGACCAAAAGAAAAAGGATGTACCTCGCTGGGCCTTTTGATCAAAAAATAATCCAAGATAAGGAAGATATAAATTGGGGCTGCCTGGCCATCTGGGCCTTCTAACCTGCTGGACGTCTTTTGACTCGTACAATTTCAGCCCACTCCAAAACAAGAAAGTCCTATGCTTCACAAAAACAAAACAAAAACAAGGAGATTCATATTAGTTCATTTATGTAAAAATAAAGATTTAATTTATCCGTTTGCAATAGCTTAGAGCGAAATACACTTTTTATTGTCTGCAAAATAATCAAGATATCACATGTTTCTTGTACGGGGAGGCTGACATCGGGACCCATGAGCCAGCAGCGTCGTCAAAGTTTTAAAGGCGGCAGGGGATCGAAAGAAAAAATAAATCAAAAATCAGTTGGTAAAAAAATCGAAGAAAAGAAACATTTATCATTCTGAGAGGATGACATGCGGGACCCATGTGGCAGCAGCATCCTCAACGTTTCCAAGGCAGCACGGGATCCAAAAAAAGGCAAAATAGCCAGAAATTAGGGGTCAAAATAACTCCAAGGAAAGAAAGGTTTATCGTCCATAGAGGCTGACATGTGGGACCCATTAGCGAGCAGATTCTTCAACGTTCAAAGGCGGCAGGGGATCAAAAGAAAAAGGAAGTAGCCAGAAATTAGGGGTAAAAAATAACTCCAACAATGGAAACTTTTATTGTTCATAGAGGATGACATGCGGGACCCATGAGCCAGCAGCTTCCTCAACGTTTCAAAGGCGGCATGGGATCGAAAGAAAAAGGCAAGTGACCAAATATCAGGAGCCAAAAATAATCCAAGAAAAGAAACTTTATTGTACATAGAGGATGACATGCGGGTCCCATTTAGCAGCAGCGGTATCACCGTTTGAGATGCGGCAGGAGGTCGAAAGAAAAAAGGCAAGTGACCAAATATCAGGAGCCAAAAAAAATCCAAGAAAAGAAAGTTTTATAGTACATAGAGGATGACATGCGGGTCCCATTTTGCAGCAGCTGTATCACCGTTTGAGAGGCGGCAGGGGATCGAAAGAAAAAGGCAAGTGACCAAATATGAGGTGCCAAAAATAATCAAAGAAAAGAAAGTTTTCAACATTTCAAAGGCGGCAGGGGATCAAAAGAAAAAGGAAGTAGCCAGAAATTAGGGGTCAAAAATAACTCCAAGAAAGGAAACTTTTATTGTTCATAGAGGATGACATGCGGGACCCAAGCGCCAGCAGACTTCCTCAACGTTTCAAAGGCGGCATGAGATCGAAAGAAAAAGGCAGGTGACCAAATATCGGGACCGAAAATAATCAAATAAAAGAAATTTACTGTACATAGAGGATGACATGTGGGACCCATTTTGCACGGGACCAAAAGAAAAATGAAGTAGCCGAGAAATCGGGGGTGAAAAAAATCCCACAAACGACAGATTTCAATGGGGCTGCATCTGGACATCTGGGCCTTCGAACTATCCTGCTGGGCCTTTTGACTCGTACAATTTCAGCCCACTCCAAAACAGGAAAGTTCGGTTTTTTCTCAAAAAAAAACAGGAAAGTCCTATGCTTCGCAAAAACAAAAAACAAGGACACTCAACATATAAGTTTGTTTATGTAAAAATGAAGATTTAATTTATCCGTTTGCAATAGCTCAGAGCGAAATACACTGTTTATTGTCTAGAAAATAATCAAGATATCACATGTTTCTTGTACGGGAGGCTGACATCGGGGACCCATGAGCCAGCACCTTCCTCAACGTTTCAAAGGCGGCAGGGGATCGAAAATAAAATAAAAAACTAAAAATCAGTTGGTAAAAAATCCAAAAAAGAAAACATTTATCGTTACGAGAGGATGACATGCGGGACCCATGAGGCAGCAGCATCCTAACGTTTCCAAGGCGAGGGGATCAAAAGAAAAAAAAGGAAATAGCCGAAATTAATTAGGGGTAAAAATAAATCCACCAAAGGAAACTTTTATTGTTCATAGAGGATGACATGTGGGACCGACACCGCCAACAGCGTCCTCATCGTTTCAAAGGGGCGGGGGATCAAAAGAAAAAGGCAAATAGCCAGAAATTAGGGGTAAAAAATAACTCCAAGAAAGGAAACTTTTATTGTTCGTAGAGGATGACATGGGGGACCCATGAGCCAGCAACTTACTCAACGTTTCAAAGGCGGCATGAGATCGAAAGAAAAAAACGCAAGTGACCAAATATGAGGTGCCAAAAATAATCCAAGATTTATTGTACATAGAGGATGACATGCGGGTCCCATTTTGCGGCGGTCTCAATGTTTGAAATGCGGCTTGAGATCAAAAGAAAAAGAAAGTAGCTAGAAATTAGGGGGTCAAAAAAATCCAAGAAAAGAAAGTTGATGGACATAGAGGTTGACATGCGGGTCCCATGTGCCACAGCTTACTCAACGTTTCAAAGGGGCCAGGGATCAAAAGTAAAAGGCAAATAGCCAAAAATCAGATGGTGAAAAAAAATCCAAGAAAACAAACTTTTATAGCACATAGAGGATGACATGCGGGTCCCATGAGCCAACAGGGTTCCTCAACGTTTCAAACGTGGCATGAGATCGAAAGAAAAAGGCAAGTGACAAAATATCAGGAGCCAAAAATAATTCAAGAAAAGAAACTTGATTGTACATAGAGGATGACATGCGGGTCCCATGTGTAAGCAGCTTACTCAACGTTTCCAAGGCGGCAGGGCATCAAAAGAAAAAAGGAAAAACACAAAAAACAGAGAGAGAAAAAAAACCATAGAAAATAAAAAAATATAGCACAAAGAGGATGACATGCGGGTCCCATGAGCCAAGAGTTCCTCAAAGTTTCAAACGTGGCATGAGATCGAAAGAAAAAAACGCAAGTGACCAAATATCGAGAGCCAAAAATAATCCAAGAAAAGAAAGTTTTATAGTACATAGAGGATGACATGCGGGTCCCATTTAGCAAGACGGTATCACCGTTTGAGAGGCAGCGGGGATCGAAAGAAAAAGTCAAGTACCAAATATGAGGTGCCAAAAATAATCCAAGAAAAGAAAGTTTTATAGTACATAGAGGATGACATGCGGGACCATTTAGCTTGATGTTTCTCAACGTTTCAAACGTGGCATGAGATCGAAAGAAAAAGGCAAGTGACCAAATATCAGGAGCCAAAAATAATTCAAGAAAAGAAACTTGATTGTACATAGAGGATGACATGCGGGTCCCAATTAGCAGCAGCGGTATCACCGTTTGAGAGGCTGCACGGGATCGAAAGAAAAAGGCAAGTGACCAAATATTA
Source organism: Lolium perenne (assembly GCF_019359855.2). Lineage (NCBI taxonomy): Eukaryota > Viridiplantae > Streptophyta > Magnoliopsida > Poales > Poaceae > Lolium > Lolium perenne. The sequence continues at coordinate 38,012,559 of NC_067250.2, forward strand.
GGAGCCAAAAATAATCCAAGAAAAGAAATTTTATTGTACGTAGAGGATGACATGCGGGTCCCATTTTGCAGCAGCGGTCTCAACGTTTCCAAGGCGGCACAGAACCAAAAGAAAAATGAAGTAGCCAGAAATCAGGGGGTGAAAAAAATCCAAGAAGAAAGATTTCAATTGGGCTGCATCTGGACATCTGGGCTTTCGAACTATCCTGCTTGGCCTTTTGACTCGTACAATTTCAGCCCACTCCAAAACAGGAAAGTTCCGAATTTTCTAAAAAAACAGGAAAGTCTTATGCTTCGCAAAGACAAAAAAACAAGGAGATTCAACATATAAGTTTGTTTATGTAAAAATAAATATTTAATTATCCGTTTGAAATAGCTCAGAGCGCAATACATTGTTTATTGTCTGCAAAATAATCAAGATATCATATGTTTCTTGTACGGGGAGGCTGACATCGGGGACCCATGAGCCAACAGCGTCGTCAATGTTTTAAAGGCGGCAGGGGATGGAAAGAAAAAATAAACCAAAAATCTATTGGTAAAAAATCCAAGAAAAGAAACATTTTCGTTCTGAGAGGATGACATGCGGGACCCATGAGGCAGCAGCATCCTCAGCGTTTATTGTTCATAGAGGTTGACATGTGGGACCCGTGAGCCAGCGGCGTCCTCAACGTTTTAAAGGCTGCAGGTGATCGAAAGAAAAAATAAGCCAAAAATCGTTTGGTCAACAAAATCCAAGAAAATAAACATTTACCGTTCTGAGAGGATGACATGCGGGACCCATGAGGCAGCAGCATCCTCAACGATTCCAAGGCGGCAGGGGAAATATCCAGAAATTAATTAGGGGTTCAAAATAAATCCATCAAAGGAAACTTTTATTGTTCATAGAGGATGACATGTGGGACCGACCTGCCAACGGCGTTCTCATCGTTTCGGAGGACAGGAGATCAAAAGAAAAAGGCAAATAGCCAGAAATTAGGGGTAAAAAATAACTCCAAGAAAGGAAACTTTTATTGTTCGTAGAGGATGACATGCGGGACCCATGAGCCAGCAGCTTACTCAACGTTTCAAAGGCGGCATGAGATCGAAAGAAAAAGGCAAGTGACAAAATATCAGGAGCCAAAGATAATCCAAGAAAAGAAACTTTATTGTACGTAGAGGATGACATGCGAGTCCCATTTCGCAGCAGCGGTCCCAACGTTTCAAATGCGGCTTGAGATCAAAAGAAAAATAAAGTTGATTGTACATAGAGGATGACATGCGGGTCCCATGAGTCAGCAGCTTACCCAACGTTTCCAAGGCGGCAGGGGATCAAAAGAAAAAGGAAATAGCCAAAAATCAGAGGGTGAAAAAAAATAAAGAAAATAAACTTTTATAGCACATAGAGGATGACATGCGGGTCCCATGAGCCAGCAGGTTCCTCAACGTTTCAAACGTGGCATGAGATCGAAAGAAAAAGGCAAGTGACCAAATATGAGGAGCCAAAAATAATTCAAGAAAAGAAAGTTTTATAGTACATAGAGGATGACATGCGTGTCCCATTTAGCAGCAGCGGTATCACCGTTTGAGAGGCGGCAGGGGATCAAAAGAAAAAAGAAATTGCCAAAAATCAGAGGGTGAAAAAAAACCAAGAAAATGAACTTTTATAGTACATAGAGGATGACATGCGGGTCCCATGAGCCTGCAGGTTCCTCAACGTTTCAAACGTGGCATGAGATCGAAAGAAAAAGGCAAGTGAAAAAATATCAGGAGCCAAAAATAATTAAAGAAAAGAAAGTTTTATAGTACATAGAGGATGACATGCGGGTCCCATTTAGCAGCAGCGGTATCACCGTTTGAGAGGCGGTAGGGGATCGAAAGAAAAAGGCAAGTGAAAAAATATGAGGAGCCAAAAATAATTCAAGAAAAAGAAAGTTTTATAGTACATAGAGGATGACATGCGGGTCCCATTTAGCAGCAGCGGTATCACCGTTTGAGAGGCGGAGGGGATCGAAAGAAAAAGGTAAGTGACCAAATATGAGGTGCCAAAAATAATTCAAGAAAAGAAAGTTTTATAGTACATAGAGGATGACATGCGGGTCCCAGTTAGCAGCAGCGGTATCACCATTTGAGAGGCGGCAGGGGATCGAAAGAAAAAGGCAAGTGACCAAATTTGAGGTGCCAAAAAAAACTCCAAGAAAAGAAAGTTGATTGCACATAGAGGATGACATGCGGGTCCCATTTAGCAGCAGCGGTCTCAACGTTTCCAAGGCGGCAAGGGATCAAAAGAAAAAGGAAGTATCCAGAAATCAGGGGGTCAAAAAAATCCAAGAATAGAAAGAATTTTGGTTCATAGAGGACGACATGCGGGACCCATGATCCTGCATCGTAAACGGCTCGATCGGAGAACGTTGAACGAGATGGCGCGATCGAGAAAAAAAACAATGCCAGAGAGGCTGCCATCTGGGCCCTACATCCCTCGGCGGTGCGGATTTGCGTTGACTCGGCCGGCGAACCCGAGATTTCGAGATGCACCACGTCCCGGGCCACCATACGCGACGTTTTGGCCGCTTTCGTCGGGCTAGGTGGCCTCAAAAACGAGAAAAAAAAGTTTTGACATGCACCACGGAGGGACCAAAAATCGTCGGCCATGGTACACCAGCAACCACGGCGCGACTTCAACTTTGTCGGCCATGGCAACTTTTCTTGTAGTGTGAATTCTTGGTTGATCTTGTCCTTGATCTTGTTCATGAGAGAGAGGGTTTTCTTCTTGTTCTTGGGTTGGTGCATCATTAGCTTCAAGAGATGGGGTTTGTTGATGTTGAGAGGATGAGGGCTCCACCGTGGTAGAGCATAGTTCTTCCCGAGACGCCACACCGTGTCCCTCAATGGGGCGGAAAAACCCCACACCCATTCTTACTATGGCATCTTGAGGTATTTCATCACCTGCACATACATCAACTTGCCCCACTTGGGAGCCATCATTTTCTTCGAACCTCACACTACAAGATTCGATGATAATCCCGGAGGCTATATCAAAGACTCTATAAGTGTGAGATTCGGCACCGTAACCAACAAATATACCCTCCAAAGCTTTAGGAGCAAATTTAGACAAACGAACTCCTTTGATTTTGTAGAAACACTTACAACCGAACACCTTGAAGTATGAGATATTAGGCTTGTTGCCGGTGAGTATTTCATATGGAGTCTTGTTCAATCCCTTGCGGAGGTAGAGCCGGTTGGAGGAGTGGCAAGCGGTGGAGATGGCTTCGGCCCAAAACTTATAGCGGGATTTATACTCCGCCATCATAGATCTTGCCATATCCATAAGAGTCCGGTTCTTCCTCTCTGCAACACCATTTTGTTGAGGGGTGTAAGCAGCGGAATATTGATGACGAATCCCCTCATCACTAAGAAAATCATTGAGTGTATAGTTCTTGAACTCGGAGCCGTTGTCACTTCTTATTGCCATAATGAGGAGGTTGTGTTGGCGTTGCACCTCGGTAGCAAAGTCAATGAATATTTGTTGAGTCTCATCTTTCGTCTTGAGAAAGTAGACCCAAGTATATCTTGAGTAATCATCAACAATCACCAAGCAATGTTTCTTCGCACCAAGACTTGCATGAGTAACGGGACCAAAGAGATCCGCATGAAGGAGCTCCAAGATCCTCTTGGAAGAGATGATAGTCTTGCTTGGATGCGGAGAGTCATGCATTTTGCCTTCAACACAAGCCCTACAAACACGATCTTTGGCAAAAGAAACATTTTCCATTAGTCCCACAATATGGTTCCCCTTGTGAAGACTTTGCAAAGTTCTCATGTTTACATGGGCTAGGCGGCGATGCCACAACCAACCCACATCCGCCTTTCCGAATAGGCACATCGCATTTGAAGTGGTGGTCCCCGAAAAGTCCACCACATACAAGTTATGTTCGCGATACCCAACGAAAGCGACTTTTAGAGTCTTGCTCCACAAGAGGACCACAATATCATTCTCAATAAAGACGGCGAAACCCATCTTGCCAAGGGCGGAAACGGAAAGCAAATTGTAACCAAGGGTTTTGACAAGCATGACATCCACAAGAGTAATGTTGTGTGCAACCACAATCTTGCCAAAACCCAATACCTCGGATGTATAATTATCGCCAAAGGAGACGGTGATATCATTTATATTGGGCCTCAACTCCTTGACGAGGTTCTTGTCGCCGATCATATGACTTGTACATCCACTATCAAGTACCCATTTTGAACCTCCGGTGGCATAGTCCTACATGAGATCAATTCTTGGATTTAGGTACCCATTTCTCAATGGGTCCTCTTTTGTTAGCAACAAGGGTCTTTGGGACCCAAATATACCAAGCAACATAACCATCATATGGGCCAACATATTTAGCATAAACATCACCATAATAATCTTTAAATAAAACATAGTGAGGGTTAGCATTTCCCGCATCATCATCATTAATGGTTTTGCCCTTAGGGGCTTCACCATTAGTGATATCTTTCTTCTTCTCTTGTGCGGGCTTGGCCTTTTGCTTGTTTGCCTTCTTTGCCTTGGCCCCATAACCAAGGCCCTCCTTCCCATTGTTTGATCTTTGCTTACTCAAGAGATCATCCAAAGAAAGTTTACTTTGGGGAGAGGAGGCCTTAGCAAGTTCATCCTTCAACCTAGCATTTTCCTCAATAACATTTGCATGATCACATGAAGGGGTAGAGGAACTAGGCACATCATATGAAGCAAGCCTAATTTGAAGTTGCTCATTTGACTTGGATAGGAGAGTGTATTCACTCTTCAAAGCTTTGTGAGCTTTGTCTAGTTCATCTAGATCCTTCACAAGTTTCTCATGATCAACACCATATTGGGCCTTTTCTTTTTTAAGCACTTTATTCTTAGCCCTAGCAAGATCTCTAGCTTTAGTGAGCTTGTTAATTTTATCTTGAGGCTCTTCAATATTTTCTAGCCTCTCTTCAAGAGAAGCTATGGTTTCTTGACTTTCCTCAAGAGCATTTTTAAGAGCATGAATTTCAAGAGAGTCTACTCTCTCTATTTGACATTTTTCTCAAGAGTATCACTTAGTTGTGCTATACGAACCATGAGATTTGAAACATGCTTTTTAGTGTTACCTTGTAAGTTAAGAATGAAATCATCAAACTCTAGCATTTCTTGTTTCACTTTTAGACTAGCATGATCAACCCCTAGATCACTTGATATGTTAGGCATAGAGGGGCTAGGAGATAATACCTCGGAGGATTTAGCCATGAGACAACTTTCTTCCTCCACATGAATGACCTCATTGGGGGATTCACTTGGTGATGAAGAGTTAGTGGAGAGAGAGGCAAGAGCGACCAATCCATTAGAGGTTGCATCTTCTTCATCATCAACATCATCATCTCCGGAGGTATATTCTTCTTGAGTTGATAGCACAATAGATGTGTCCAAGGAGGACCTTGCCATGAAGCAATGTGCATTCTTGATATGAGGATTCTCATTGGGGGACTCAAAGAGAGATGAAGAGGGAATGTTGGTAGTGGCAATGGCGGCCACTTCCTTTGAGCTTTCTTCACCTTCATCACCACTAGAACTTTCAACTTCATCGAAAGAATATTCTTCCCTTGTCACTAGCACAACTCTTGAGGGCCTCTTGCCCTTCTTGGTCTTGTTGTTGTAGAATTTCTTGTTGGGGGCTTTTGAATATTTGCCCTTTGTGTCCTTGCTCTTGTCCTTGGGAATGAGCCTTCCATTATGAAGCTCTCTATTCTCATAGGGGCATTCGGCAATGAAGTGGCGCTTGTCATCACAATTGTAGCATGATCTTGTCTTAGGACCAAAGTTAGTGAACCCACTTTTGTGGTTTCTCTTGATGTTGTCTTCCTTGGCCTTGGAAGGATCAACCCAAAAGGACTTTGCATGGAAGGCCATGTGATCATGGTAGTGGCATTCCAAATCTTCCGGATAGGACATACTCCAAGATGCCCTATATTGTTCTTGAGGGTACACTTCTTCTACGGGGTTGACCATCAAGGCAAGATTGTTCCCTTTTGACATACCAATGGCACGATTGCGAGAATCATGAGAGTTTTGCTCGAGCACCTTGAGGGCTTGCATCTCGTGCACGACATCTTGAGATGTGAGAGAGGAATAGCATTCTCTCCCAACAAGGGTCTTGACATCAATGGGTACAAACGACATCATGCATTCAATGTACTTCTCCTTGATCCAAGAGTCATTGATGTGGGTGGCACCAATAAGCCGGAAGGAATCGGCAACGATGAGAAGTCTTCCATACATGACTTGATGATCTTCATCCGCTAGCCTCATGAATCCTTCGGCTTGATTCCGAAGAGCATTATACTTGTTCCTTCTCGTGCTCTCACTTCCAATGCAACTAGCGGCCAAACCTTCCCAAGCTTCCTTGGCGGTGGTGTAGTTCCGAACACAAGACAAATCCTTGGTCCCCACACTAGTTTGAATCATGTGCAAGGCGGTGTTGTTGAGTTGACTATCAACCGCTTCTCTTCTAGTCAACTTGTCGGGGTTGTAGGGCTTGAAGCCTTCCAAGATGATTCTCCAAAGTTCATTGGAGGCACTGCAAACATGAGAGCGAAACTCAAATTGCCAAGTATCGAAATTATCAACGGAAAACTTAGGTGGGTCGCCTCGAATGTTCAAATGAGGATGGGGAACCGGTATATTGGGAGATAGAAAAGGTGGAGCTACTCGATTGTAGCTCTCACCTCCACTAGTTCCCGTAGGAGATGCAATGGGAGATTTGATAGTGTTTAAGTTATCACCTTCCACGGGTTTGGTAGAGGAGGGTAATGCCGAAGCACCTCCCTCTTCTAACACACCCGTGTCCTTTACCACTACGGTGGAAGCCCTAGGAAGGACCGGAGTCAAAAGCTCGGAAATCATTTTTCTCATGCTTTCCATTTGAGCATCCATGGAGGATCTCAACGAATTGATGTCCTCCATGGTGACCATCTTAGCGGCCTCTTCCGTAGGCCCATCGTCCGGCATACTCTTAGGCGGTTAAGCCCGAAATAAGAGCCAGGCTCTGATACCAATTGAAAGGATCGTATGCCGCACCTAGAGGGGGGGGGGTGAATAGGTGCTAACCAATTTTTAGTTCTTTTTCAATTTAGGCTTGACACAAAGGTAAATTCTCTAGATATGCAACTAAGTGAATTTACCTATATGACAAGGTTATCAACTACGCAAGATATAGCTACACAATATATAGGAGATAGAATGGGATAGAGGTAACCGAGAGTGGAGCACGCGATGACACGGAGATGATTCCCGTAGTTCCCTTCCTTTGCAAGAAGGTACATCTACGTTTGGAGGAGTGTGGTTGCTACGCAAGCCAAACCAACAGCCACGAAGGCTTCACTCAGATCTCCTGTGAGCAACGCCACGAAGGCCTAGCCCACTTCCACTAAGGGATTTCCTCGAGGCGGAAACCGGGCCTTTACAAGGTTCTTGGGGCACACATCCACAACCGAATTGGAGGCTCCCAAATCTGTAGCAACACAACAATCAACAACAACACATCAACACAAATAAACTAGGGAACCAAATAGGAACACTAGCAAGGGGGCCCTCAACAAAATGAGGGGGAAATGCAAATTGCTTCGGTGAAGATGTAGATCGGGGTCTTCTCCTTCAATTCTCCAAAGCACAAGGGATTTGGGTGGTTGAGGGAGGAGATCCGATGAATTTGGTGTTCTTGGTGGCTCAACAATGGTGTCTTGCTTTTTGGGGAAGGAGTGAGCAGCTGAACCATTTGGAGAAGAAGACTATAAATAGTCTGTGGAGATCCTGCCGTTGGAGAGAGCTGGCCGGTAGTACCGGCCAGGTTGGGCCGGTACTACCGCCCCTAGGCGAAAGGCGTGGCCAACTGGTCTTCAAAATCTCTTCAACTTTTGGGCATACCGATCAACGCTACATCATACAAATCTTATATAACAAAATGATCATATAAAATTATTGTCATCAACACCAAAATCACAAATAAAAGATATATGTCCTTTCACCCATGCCAACCTTCTAATGAGAGTAACTCTTTATCTCTTACACTATTTGATTGTCCTCGATGCTTACCAAAGGTGGATGAATGTTATGTTCCTGCGGATTCTCTTGAAATATTCCCTATGAGTAAAACTTGTGAGAATAATTATGCTACTGTTATCTATGATAATCCATGCTACTTTGATAAATCTTATGATAATGCTTTGTTTGTGCCTAATGTCGAAATGCATGGTACTAAAGAGTTTTGCTTAGCAAATGTTTATGATAAATCTCTAGATGATGGTCCTATGTTACTTGATAATATTAATTGTACTACTAATGAAAATGGGATTGGAGAGGTCTTGACTTTATCTAGGAGTCCCATATATTTTGAGATTGATCAATCATCTTGTTATATTATTGATAAAAGTGAATTTGAAAGTTTTAATCCCGCTATTTTTGAGCTTGATAAAAATTATATGTTTATGGATCATGAAAAACATGCTTTATGTGATAGTTATATTGTTGAGTTTGTTCATGAAGCTACTGAAAATTATTATGAGAGAGGAAAATATGGTTGTAGAAATTTTCATGGTACTAAAATACCTCTCTATATGCTGAAAATTTTGAAGTTACTCTTGTTTTATCTTCTTATGCTTGTCACTTTGTTCTTCATGAATTTATTTGTGTACAAGATTCCTATGCATAGGAAGAGGGTTAGACTTAAATGTGTTTTGAACTTGCTTTTTGATGCTCTCTTTTGCTTCAACTCTCATCCTTATGTGAGCATCATTAAAATTGCTGAGCCCATCTTAATAGCTATAAAGAAAACACTTCTTGGGAGATAACCCATGTTTTTATTTTGCTACTGTTTTTTGTGTCTTGGAAGTTGTTACTACTGTAGCAATCTCTCCTTATCTTTATTTTATTGCAATGTTGTGCCAAGTAAAGTCTCTAATAGAAGGTTGATGCTAGATTTGGATTTCTGCGCAGAAACAGATTTCTATCTGTCACGAATTTGGGCAGGGCTCTCTATAGGTAACTCAGAAAAATCTGCCAATTTACGTGCGCGTTCCTCAGATATGTACGCAACTTTCGTTAGTTTTGAGTTTTCTGATTTGAGCAACGGAAGTACCTCTTAAAAATTCGTGTTTACTGGCTGTTCTGTTTTGACCGATTCTGTCTCTGTTTTTTGCATTGTCTCTTGTGGACTTTAAGTGAGGCTTTCTAGACGTGGAGAGCTGTAGCTAATGTTTTATTGAGTTCTTGCAATGTGTCACTACAGGACTAAAGTGGATTAAAGTTTTTTCTTGAGTACTAACCCCTCTAATGAAGTTTATGAGAAGTTTGGTGTGAAGAGTTTTCAAGGGTCAAGAGAGGAGGATGATATATGATCAAGAAGAGTGAAAAGCCTAAGCTTGGGGATGCCCCCGTGGTTCATCCCTGCATATTTCAAGAAGACTCAAGCGTCTAAGCTTGGGGATGCCCAAGGCATCCCCTTCTTCATCAACTTATCAGGTTTCTTCTATTGAAACTATATTTTTATTCAGTCACATCATATGTGCTTTACTTGGAGCGTCTGTTTGTTTTTATTTTGTTTGTGTTTGAATAAATTCGGATCCTAGCAATCCTTGTGTGGGAGAGAGACATGCTCTGCTTTTTCATATGAACACTGGTGTTCTTAACTTTATTTTAATGTTCATGGCGGAGTTGAAAACCGCAGCACTTATTGATATTTGGTTGGAAACAGAAAATGCTTCATATTGTCTTGAATAATTTGATACTTGGCAATTGTTTTGAGCTCTCAAGTAGATCATGATTAAGCTCTTGCATCATGTAGTTTAAACCTATTAGTGGAGAACTACCGTAGAGCTTGTTGAAACTGGTTTGCATGATTGGTCTCTCTAAGGTCTAGATATTTTCTGGTAAAAGTGTTTGAGCAACAAGGAAGACAGTGTAGAGTCTTATAATGCTTGCAATATGTTCTTATGTAAGTTTTGCTGTACCGGTTCATACTTTTGTTTGCTTCAAACAACCTTGCTAGCCAAAGCCTTGTACTGAGAGGAAATGCTTCTCGTGCATCCAAAACCTTGAGCCAAAACCTATGCCATTTGTGTCCACCATATCTACCTACTATGTGGTATTTCCTGCCATTCCAAGCAAATACTTCGTGTGCTACCTTTAAACAATTCAAAATCTATTATCTCTTATTTGTGTCAATGTTTTATAGCTCATGAGGAAGTATGTGGTGTTTTATCTTTCGATCTTGTCATTTACTTTGGACAGACTTTCACCAATGGACTAGTGGCATATCCGCTTATCCAATAATTTTGCAAAAAGAGCTGGCAAAGGGGTTCCCAACCCCGATTAATTAACTTGCATTAATAATTATCTTCACATGTTTTGCTCTGATTCATCAGTAAGCAACTTAATTTTGCAAATAGACACTCCTTCATGGTATGTGCTTGTTGGAAGGCACCAGAGGATTCGGTTAGCCAAGGCTTGTGAAAGAAAAAGGTTGGGAGGAGTGTCATCTAAAATAAATAAAGAAAAAAAACTAAAGTACATGTGTAAACAAAAGAGAAGAGGGATGATCTACCTTGCTGGTAGAGATAATGTCCTTCATGGGAGCCGCTCTTGAAAGTCTGGTTGATGAGGTAGTTAGAGTACCCGCTACCATTCGTTGACAACAACAAACACCTCTCAAAACTTTACTTTTATGCTCTCTATATGATTTCAAAACTTAAAAAGCTCTAGCACATGATTTAATCCCTGCTTCCCTCTGCGAAGGGCCTTTCTTTTACTTTATGTTGAGTCAGTTTACCTATTTCCTTCCATCTTAGAAGCAAACACTTGTGTCAACTGTGCATTGATTCTTACATACTTGCTTATTTGCATTCATCATATTACTTTGTGTTGCCAATTATCCATGAGGTATGCATGTTGAAAGTTGAAAGCAACCGCTGAAACTTAAATCTTCCTTTGTGTTGCTTCGATGCCTTTACTTTGAATTTATTGCTTTATGAGTTAACTCTTATGCGAGACTTTTGATGCTTGTCTTGAAAGTACTATTCATGAAAAGTTTTGCTATATGTTATCTATTTGTTAGCAACTATAGACCATTGCCTTGAGTCACTGAATTCATCTCATATGCTTTATAATAGTATGATCAAGATTATGTAAGTAGCATGTCACTACAGAAATTACTCTTTTTATCGTTTACCTACTCGAGGGCGAGCAGGAACTAAGCTTGGGGATGCTGATACGTCTCCAACGTACCTATAATTTCTGATGTTCCATGCTTGTTTTATGACAATACTTACATGTTTTGTTTGCACTTTATAATGTTTTTATGCATTTTCCGGAACTAACCTATTAACGAGATGCCGAAGGGCCAGTTGCTGTTTTCTGTTTTTTTTGGTTCCAGAAAGGCTGTTCGGGCAATATTCTCGGAATTCGACGAAACGAAGACCCAACATCTTATTTTTCCTGGAACCTTCCAGAAAGTCAGAGGGGGACCAGAGGGGTGCCCTGGGGGCCCCACACGTGGTGGCGGCGCGGCCCAAGGGGGGCGCGCCACCCTAGTGTGAGGAGGCCCCGTGGCCCCTCCGACTCCGACTCTTCGCCTATTTAAGCCGTCCTGACCTAAAACATCGATACGAATTGACGAAACTCCAGAAAGACTCCAGGGGCGCCGCCGCCATCGCGAAACTCCAATTCGGGGGAGAGAATCTCTGTTTCGGCACGCCGCCGGGACGGGGAAGAGCCCCCGGAAGCCATCTCCATCGACGCCACCGCCTCCATCATGCTCCATGAGTAGTTCCCCCATGGACTACGGGTTCTAGCTGTAGCTAGTTGGTACTCTCTCCCCCATGTACTTCAATACAATGATCTCATGAGCTGCCTTACATGATTGAGATTCATCTGATGTAATCGGTGTTGTGTTTGTTGGGATCCGATGGATTGTTACATTATGATTAGTCTATCTATAAAGTTTGTGAAGTTATTGTTGCTACAATCTTGTTGTGTTTAATGCTTGTCACTAGGGCCCGAGTGGCATGATCTTAGATTTAAGCTCTATACTTATTGCTTAGATTGTATCTACAAGTTGTTTGCACATGTCTATGTCCGGAACCCGAGGCCCCAAAGTGACAGAAATTGGGATAACCGGAGGGGAAGGCTTAGATATGAGGATCACATATTTTCACGGAGTGTTAATGCTTTGCTCCGGTGCTCTATTAAAAGGAGTACCTTAATTTCTAGTAGATTCCCTTGAGGCCCGGCTGCCACCGGCTGGTAGGACAAAAGATGTTGCACAAGTTTCTCATTGCGAGCACGTATGACTATATATGGAAAACATGCCTACATGATTAATAATCTTGATGTTCTGTCTTAATGCTATTTCAATCCTATCAATTGCCCAACTGTAATTTGTTCACCCAACACTTGTTATTGGAGAGTTACCACTAGTGTAGATAGCTGGGAACCCCGGTCCATCTTTCATCATCATATACTTGTTCCTACATGTCATTGGAAGTAGTATAAACTATTTTCTGGTGCCATTGCTCTCATATTACTGCCTCTTATTTCTTTGTATTCTTGTTACTACTGCTCTCATATTACTGCTGCTTTCACATCACCCCTGTTACTAGTGCTTTTCCAGGTGCAGCTGAATTGACAACTCAGTTGTTAAGACTTATAAGTATTCTTTACCTCCCCTTGTGTCGAATCAATAAATTTGGGTTTTAATTCCCTCGAAGACTGTTGCGATCCCCTATACTTGTGGGTCATCAACGTGCTCGACGACGGGTCAACAAGGTACACATTACAACTCTTCTTTGATTTTTCATTGTGAGTAGATTTTGAGGCCGCACACTGTTAGGAACGGGAACACCTCATACATGGAGATGTTGGACGAGGTAAACATTACCCCACTCCCTCCTTCGACACTGGGATCGGTGGAGATGAGGATGACACGGATGAAGGGCAAGAAGGGGACGAAGGGGAAGAAGATGAAGGAGACGAGGGTGTGGTCGAGGTGGAGGCCGATGTGTTGGAGATATGCCCAAGAGGCAATAATAAAATGGTTATTATAATATATCTTTGTGTTTATGATAATGTTTATATACCATGCTATGATTGTATTAACCGAAACATTGATACATGTGTGTTATGTAAACAACATGGAGTCCCTAGTAAGCCTCTTGTATAACTAGCTTGTTAATTAATAGATGATCATAGTTTCGTGATCATGAACATTGGATGTTATTAATAACAAGGTTATGTCATTATGTGAATGATGTAATGGACACACCCAATTAAGCGTAGCATAAGATCACGTCATTAAGTTCATTTGCTATAAGCTTTCGATACATAGTTACCTAGTCCTTTCGACCATGAGATCATGAATCACTTATGCCGGAAGGGTACTTTGATTACATCAAACGCCACTGCGTAAATGGGTGGTTATAAAGGTGGGATTAGGTATCCGGAAAGTATGAGTTGAGGCATATGGATCAACAGTGGGATTTGTCCATCCCGATGACGGATAGATATATTCTGGGCCCTCTCAGTGGAATGTCGTCTAATTAGCTTTCAAGCATATGAATGGTTCATAAGAGATGACATACCACGGTACGAGTAAAGAGTACTTGTCAGGAGACGAGGTTGAACGATTTATAGAGATACCGACGATCAAACCTCGGACAAGTAAAATATCGCGTGACAAAGGGAATCGGTATCGTATGTAAATGGTTCATTCGATCACTAAGTCATCGTTGAATATGTGGGAGCCATTATGGATCTCCAAATCCCGCTATTGGTTATTGGTCGGAGAGAAGTCTCAACCATGTCTGCATAGTTCGCGAACCGTAGGGTGACACACTTAAGGTTTGATGTCGTTTAAGTAGATATGGAATATGGAATGGAGTTCGAAGTTTTGTTCGGAGTCTCGGATGGGATCCACGACATCACGAGGAGTTCCGGAATGGTCCGGAGAATAAGATTTATATATAGGAAGTCACTTTCCAAGTTTGGAAATGATTCGGTGCATTTATGGAAGGTTCTAGAAAAGTCCGGAAGAAATCACCATGGAAAGTGGAGTCCCGAAGGGACTCCACCTTGCATGGCCGACCAACCCTAAGGGGGAGGAGTCCCAGGTGGACTCCACCAAGGTGGCCGGCCACACCCCCCAAGGAAGGGTGGGAGTCCCACCTTGAGTAGGAGTCCCACCTTGGGTAGGTTTCGTCCCTTTGGCAGGTTTTGGTTTCGGGTCTTATTCGAAGACTTGGATACCAACTCTTGGTGATTTCCACCTATATAATGAGGAGCAAGGGGAGGGGGCCGGCCAGACCAAGCCCTAGTTGGCCGCACCCCCCAGTTGGCCGGCGCCCAACACCCCCTCTCCCCAAACCCTAGCCTCTCCTCCTCCACACAATACTCCCGCAGCGCATAGGCGAAGCCCTGCCGGAGTTTGCCACCACCACCGCCACCACGCCGTCGTGCTGCCGAGATTCCGAGGAGGATCTACTACTTCCGCTGCCCACTGGAACGGGGAGGAGGACGTCGTCTTCATCAACACCGAACGTGTGACCGAGTACGGAGGTGCTGCCCGATTGTGGCACAGTCAAGATCTTCTACGCGCTTTTGCAAGCGGCAAGTGATCGACTACATCCACCCCCAGATCTAATATCGTTAAGCTTTGCGATCTTCGAGGGTTAGTCTCTTCATCTCCTCGTTGCTACCGTCTACTAGATTAGATCTTGGCTTGTGGTTTCGTTCTTGCGGTAGGAATTTTTTTGTTTTCTATGCTACGAATCCCATCAGTGGTATCAGAGCCGTGTCTATGCATAGATTGGTTGCACGAGTAGAACACAATTGGTTTGCGGGCGTTGATGCTTTGTTGTCTTTAGTTCGTGTACTTTGCATCTTGCGGCATGGTGGGATGAAGCGGCTCGGGCTAACTTTACATGACCGCGTTCATGAGATTTGCTCCACGCTCGACATGCAACTTGTATTGCATAAGTGGCTTTGCGGGTGTCTGTCTCTCCCACCATAGTGAAGATTCAATTTACTCTTTCTGTTGACAACACTAGTATCACCGTTGTGGTTCATGTTCGTAGGTAGATTGGATCTTACTCGAAAACCCTAAACCATGTAAAATATGCAAACCAAATTAGAGGCGTCTAACTTGTTTTTGCAAGATTTGGTGATGTGATATGGCCATGATGTGATGATGAATATGTATGAGATGATCATTATTGTATTGTGGCAACCGGCAGGAGCCTTATGGTTGTCTTTATATTTCATGTAGTAGTGTTATTTCAAAGTAGTTGTAATAGTTGCTACATGTGGTGAACAATCATGAAGACGACGCCATGGACCTTGACGCTACGCCGACGATGATGGAGATCATGCCCGTTGATGATGGAGATCATGTCCGTGCTTTGGAGATGAAGATCAAAGGCGCAAAGACTAAAGGGCCATATCATATCACATATGAATTGCATGTGATGTTAATCCTTTTATGCATCTTATTTTGCTTAGATCGCGACGGTAGCATTATAAGATGAGCCCTCACATTAGTATCAAGATAATAAAGTGTTCTCCCCTCGTATGCACCTTTGCTACAGTTCGTCATTTCGAAGCATCTCGTGATGATCGGATGTGATTGATTCTACGTTCACATACAACGGGTGTAAGCCATGTTTGCACATGCGGAATTCTTGGGTTTGCATGACGAGTCTAGCATGTACAGACATGGCCTCGGGACAACGGAAACCGAAAGGTTGAACACGAGTCATATGGGTGATATGATCAACATGTTGATGTTCACCATTGAAGCTACATCATCTCACGTGATGATCGGTTTTGGTGTAGTGGATGTGGATCGTGTACCACTTAACAACTATGAGGGATGTTGTATTAAGTGGGAGTTCATTAGTGATTAGATTAAAACTTGAACTAATTATCATGAACATAGTCTGAATAGTATTTTGAATTAAATTTATAGGATTGGCATCCGTTTTCTACCATGCGCTAGTCTTGTAATTGAGATAGAAATAATGTTAAATCTGATAAGAAACTTTACGAACTGGTACCGTATTGTTAAAGAATCAAGAAATGATTAAGTCCTATTGCAAACTTTTAGTAAACCTCACATTGCTGATTCAAAGAACAATGGTTTCAATTAGTACTTAGAATCATCTTGTCTCCGTGAAACTTGATGTTCAAATCCGTTTGAAAAGTAAGGAGCTGAAAAGTATGTTTTCAGAAATAAGCGAGGTATGAGATATATGCGATATCTAAGACCTTACTGCAAGATGATAGAATATAATCTAGTGAGACTACATAAACTCATAACTTTTATGGGAATGTACGAAGGTTGAAGACGCCCGGTGTCCCAATCCTCCAACTATTGGGGCACTAACGATATTCACATATCCATGAAGTGATCGTCCTTAGTATGCACCATTGCTAAGACTCGTCGTTTCGAAGTATCACGTGATGATCGTGTGTTATAGATTCTATGTGTGCATACAATGGGTGCAAGACAGATTTGCACACGCGAATACTAAGGTTAAACTTTACGAGCCTAGCATGTACAGACATGGTCTCAGAAAGTCGTCATGATGGATAAAAATTATGAGTGAAATTGTTCATCACATTAAAAGTTAACTAATAGTGAAATCCAGAACACTTGTCATATGATGATTAACTTCAAAGTAAGAACCTCAAGGTTATTGGTATTTGACCAACAAACCTAGACGTTATTGAAGGTGAAGTGTTTTCTGAGAATGAGGAAAGCTAAAAGAGAAACTACAAAAGATATTTTGGCAGAAAGAAAGAAAAAGACTAGAAAGTCTAGCTCAGGTATATATAGATGATATACATGTTATGGATGTATTCTTTGTTTGGTCACATAATAAAATTCTTGGGTATTTGTACCAGATTGGTTGGTATGAGATGTCATACAATACAACGCAATACAAGAATACGATGGCCTAAGTGACTGATAAGGAATATGGTAATAATGCACGTCTGGAACATAATAAAGTGTTAGTATGTTTGTCGTTGGCATTCTACCTAGCCCTTAGAATTTATAATAAAGAACTTAATAAATTGTTATTTTGCTCTGGTCAAATGAAAACAATGAGTTGTTCAAATTATGACATTACTCCACGTACGATGGATAAGTTATTATAAATCTTAATGGTGAAACACACATACATAACACTGACGCTAAAATGCCATAAGGCAAATGATTTGAATTCCACTTATTAGTGGAACCGCCTTTTAGGTCATGTTAGAGAGGAACGCATGAAGGAACTCCATGCAAATGGTGTTTTGGAGTCATTTGATTTTTGAATCGTTTGACGCTTGCAAATATTTTCTAAAGAGAATGACTGAAATACCGTTCATAGGCCAAGAGTTGAACGGGCAACTAACTTAGTGGAAACATACATGATGATATATGTGGTTCACTTGGCATAGTTGTGTGCGGGAGATTCTTCTACTTCATGAAAACTTCCAACAATGAATTGAGTATATATATGTGGATATATTCAATAAGGAAGAAGTTTGAAACATTTGAATGGATTCAAATAAATTTCAACATGAAGTGGAAATCATCGTAATAGAAAAGTCAAATATCTATGATTGGATCATGGTGGAAATATTTGAATTACGAGTTTTAGCGAACATCTAAGAGAGTTATGAAATTGTTCTACAACTCACGTTTCTTGGAGTATCATAGTGATGATGAAGTATCCGAGAGACGTATCCAAACCTTGTTGGATTAATGATGAGATAAAATAAAATGAAGCCATTATATTTTTGTGGATTATGCTTTAGAGACTACCGCTTTTACACTGAATAGAGCATCATCATGATCCGTTGAAATGACACCATACGAGTTATGGCATGGGTATGAACCCTAATAGTCCTTTCTTAAATTTTGGTATGCATAGCATATGTAAATAAGTTTACAACCAAAATCGGATGAATGTCTTTGTTGGTTATCCCAGAGAATTGATTGGGAATTATTTCCACTATGAAGTAAAAGACAAAAGTGTTTGTTAATGTTAATTGCTTATTTCCAAGAAATTGTTTTCTAGCGAAGTATTTGAGTGGGAGGACAATAGAACTTGATAAGGTTTACGAACCTGAGCATAATGATCAGAGTAGCGTAGTATCGGAATTGGTTCCGGAAGCGGCCACGACGATCATGGCTCCCATGTCTACAAAATGTTATAGTCATGGAGATCAAATTACCTATTGAACCTTGTAGGTATGGTTTACTTTGTGATCAAATAAATGATTTGTGAACAAAGGATTGATTTTGAACAATGATAAACCAACTACAAACAAAGAAGTTATGATGGGCCCGGACTCCGTTAAAATGGCTATACACAATAAAATCCAAGATAGATGAATATTTTCGAAAGTAAATGGATCTATAAAATTAATGGACTTGGATGAAATATCCTTGAAGAAGCTCGACTTGTCGAAAAGTTGTTTACGACAAAGTTCAAAGAGTTGACTACGATAAGATTAGATCTTCTATAGCAATGCTTATAGTCTATGTGGATTATTCTAGTAATCGCTACATGTTTGTTTTATGAGATATGCTAGTAGGATGACAAAATACATTACTTAACAGAAGTGTGTATTAAAGGTGTATACAAGATACAACCAAGAGTTTTGCTAGTCCGTGGAATACTAGATAGGTATACGAACTTCAATTGGATGAAGTGAGTATCACGGAGTTGGAATCTTCACCGGATGAAATAGTCAAAGAGTTTTTGAGTTCATCAGAAACGATGAAGATGCTTGCATTTGCAAGAAATTAAGTGTGAGCGCTGAGACATGTTTATAATACTTTATGTAGTTAACATATAGTTGGTTATAAATGATGTAATTATATACTTGATTAAAAGATTTCATTGAGAATTAACTTCAATGAAAGGATATGGACTGAAATATATTTACTGTCAAGATCTATGAAGATAGATTGAAACACATAATAAGTTTAAGTCAAAGTACATAGAATGGATATTGAAGAAATTCAATATATAAATATTAAGAAGGTGTTCTTTTCATGTGAAGGTTTAACAAGACTTGAGTGTATTTGACACTCAATGATTAAAAACACATGAGTGATTATAGATCACGTATAATATGTACACAATCAGATGTCATGTGCTCTAAAGTGTTATGAGCATGTACCAGAATGATTCATGGGATGATCATTGGACAACAGTAAGAATATCCTTGAGTACTTTAGAAGAACCAAGGATATATATATATAGTTTTGTATGGGGTAATGACAAACAAATTGCTGTAAGGTGTTGCACCGATATTAGTTTGGTCACATATAAAAATGAATTTCAAATCTCAATTAGGCTAAGTATTGTTTAAAAGGTAGAACAATGCTAGATTTAGAAGAGTTCTAAATATTGTGATGGATTCTACAAAAGAAGGCAGAGTATGTCATTGTTTTGACAATGATTGAGGATGTTAAGTCAAGAAGTTCTTTGAGAACTTGGTGTAGTTCCGATAGTGTCAGAACTTTGAAGCTATATTGTGTGTGACAATATTAGTGACATATTTCAGACCGCGGAATTAAGGTTCCACCAGAAGACCAAACATATTTAATGCCGACTCATTTGGAAAATGAGTGATGCGTGAAGACGCAAATGAATTGCAAAATATATACGTTTCTGAGCATGTCAGATCCGTTGACTAAAACCTCTCCCGTGAGCAAAACATGATAAAGCACCAGAAGGCCAAGGTGTTATATCTTTACAAATGTAAACTAGATTATTGACTCTAGTGCTAGTGGGAGACTGTTAGAGATATGCCCAAGAGGCAATAATAAAATGGTTATTATAATATATCTTTGTGTTTATGATAATGTTTATATATCATGCTATGATTGTATTAACCGAAACATTGATACATGTGTGTTATGTAAACAACAAGGAGTCCCTAGTAAGCCTCTTGTATAACTAGCTTGTTGATTAATAGATGATCATAGTTTCGTGATCATGAACATTGGATGTTATTAATAACAAGGTTATGTCATTATGTGAATGATGTAATGGACACACCCAATTAAGCGTAGCATAAGATCACGTCATTAAGTTCATTTGCTATAAGCTTTCGATACATAGTTACCTAGTCCTTTCGACCATGAGATCATGTAAATCACTTATGCCGCAAGGGTACTTTGATTACATAAAACTCCACTGCGTAAATGGGTGGTTATAAAGGTGGGATTAGGTATCCGGAAAGTATGAGTTGAGGCATATGGATCAACAGTGGGATTTGTCCATCCAGATGATGGATAGATATATTCTGGGCCCTCTCGGTGGAATGTCGTCTAATTAGCTTTCAAGCATATGAATGGTTCATAAGAGATGACATACCACGGTACGAGTAAAGAGTACTTGTCAGGAGACGAGGTTGAACGAGGTATAGAGATACCGATGATCAAATCTCGGACAAGTAAAATATCGCGTGACAAAGGGAATCGGTATCGTATTTAAATGGTTCATTCGATCACTAAGTCATCGTTGAATATATGGGAGCCATTATGGATCTCCAGATCCCGCTATTGGTTATTGGTCGGAGAGAAGTCTCAACCATGTCTGCATAGTTCGCGAACTGTAGGGTGACACACTTAAGGTTTGATGTCGTTTAAGTAGATATGGAATATGGAATGGAGTTCGAAGTTTTGTTCGGAGTCTCGGATGGGATCCAGGACATCACGAGGAGTTCCGGAATGGTCCGGAGAATAAGATTTATATATAGGAAGTCACTTTCCAAGTTTGGAAATGATTCGGTGCATTTATGGAAGGTTCTAGAAGGTTCTAGAAAAGTCCGGAAGAAATCACCATGGAAAGTGGAGTCCCGAAGGGACTCCACCTTGCATGGCCGGCCAACCCTAAGGGGGAGGAGTCCCAGGTGGACTCCACCAAGGTGGCCGGCCACACCCCCCAAGGAAGGGTGGGAGTCCCACCTTGAGTAGGAGTCCCACCTTGGGTAGGTTTCGTCCCTTTGGCAGGTTTTGGTTTCGGGTCTTATTCGAAGACTTGGATACCAACTCTTGGGGATTTCCACCTATATAATGAGGAGCAAGGGGAGGGGGCCGGCCAGACCAAGCCCTAGTTGGCCGCACCCCCCAGTTGGTCGGCGCCCAACACCCCCCTCTCCCCAAACCCTAGCCTCTCCTCCTCCACACAATACTCCCGCAGCGCATAGGCGAAGCCCTGTCGGAGTTCTCCACCACCACCGCCACCACGCCGTCGTGCTGGCGGGATTCCGAGGCGGATCTACTACTTCCGCTGCCCGCTGGAACGGGGAGGAGGACGTCATCTTCATCAACACCGAACGTGTGACCGAGTACGGAGGTGCTGCCCGATTGTGGCACCGTCAAGATCTTCTACGCGCTTTTGCAAGCGGAAAGTGATCGACTACATCCACCCCGAGATCTAATCTCGTTAAGCTTTGCGATCTTCGAGGGTTAGTCTCTTCATCTCCTCGTTGCTACCGTCTACTAGATTAGATCTTGGCTTGTGTTTTCGTTCTTGCGGTAGGAAATTTTTTTTTTCTATGCTACAAATCCCATCACGATGGACAGAGGAAGAAGAGACGGGCGAACAACTACACGGAAATAGAAGACACCACCTTGTGCAGAGCTTGGGCCGCCGTGGGGATGGATGTAGTCTCCGGCACCAATCAAACATGGAAGCGCTACTGGCAACGCATCGAGGACAAATTCCATAAACTGATGCCGTGCGTTCACCATCCTATCGATCGCACGTACTGATCCCTCCAAGGACGTTGGGACGCAATCAAACCGGCCTGCAGCTGGTGGGCAATAATAATGGACCAAGTGGTGTCGAATCCTCTTAGCGGCACAACTGTGGACGAATATGTGAGTGAATATGTTTGTACAATTGTAGTTTCGCGTTGGTGACCACATATTGACGATTTGTTGTTTCGTTTTGCAAAGGTAGGACCGCATTACCGATGCGAGGTACAGAGACATGGCCGGCAGCAAGGGCAGGAGCTTCACCATGCGACACTGCTTTGATGTGCTTCAACACCTCTCCAAGTGGCAATTGATGGACGAAGAAGTAGCACCCAAGAAAGCTGCAATGGTTGTGCTCGACGACACCGAGGACGAGAAGGAGGGCCGGAACGTTGACAAGCCGGAGGGAAACAAGAAGGCCAAGGAGAGGCTCAAGCTCGAGGGGGAGGCTGCATTGTTGAGGGACAAGTTTGATCAAATGATGAAGTCCAAGGAGGTGATAGCGGCCAAGACTTTGGAGACCAAGCTTGTCATCATCGAGAAGAAGAAGGAGGTGAGTCTTGCCAAGGTTGAAGCCAACCGAGAGGAAGCAAGGAACAAGGCCAAAGCAATGAAGCAACTATTGACCGAAGAGAGGGAGATCATGATGATGAACACAAAGGACATGAATGAGCAACAACTGGAGTGGAGTGGTGGAAGGAGGCCTCGGCGGAGATCATGGAGAGACGGAGACTAGCTCGTGAAGAGGCAAGTGGTGGTGGCTCGGTGACTCATGGAGGTGGTGGCGATGATGGTCACGGCGGGCCAACCTCGGTTTGATGCCGGCGGTTAGAGGAGATGGTGAACTATGAACTATTTGCTATGATTGTGTCATTTGATGTCTGCACTATGAACTATGCATGAATTGTTTGAATTTGATTGTGTCATTTCTTTGATCATATGCAAAGTCTTTGATAAACCCTATCTATACGGGTTCGGAAGCCGCTGGCTTGGAACAGAGCCCGCAAACCAAAACTATAAAAAAGAATATTCTATTTTACAGTTTTGGCTCACGGGTTTTGTTCTGCACTAGCTATTTTACGACCCGTAAACACGAGTTCGGAACTGAACTCCAAATTTTTAGGTCGCGTTTTTACGGGCTCTGCTAGAGATTCTATTAGACGGCTCTGAAGATATGAAAACAGGATCCGATATTTTTGGGCTTTACAAAAACAGAATATTCATGCGAATTGGCTGGTGCCTAGCTCGAGCATGCACATCCCTGCACATGCATGCTAGCATATTCATGCAACCTAATTTGGTTTTATTTTCGACACGCAACCACAGTTACAAGTTACATACGAATACACTTACACATAACATATAATTATAATGGCATATAACACACGAGTACAGTTACGTACACACACGAATACAGTTGTGTACAACACATGAGTACGGTTATATATAACACACGAGTACAATTACATACAACACACGAGTACAGTGCGCACACGGGCGAGTACAAGTACAAAAACGTACAAGAGCAGGTACAGTCGCGCACACGACCAAGTACATGTACATAAGTACATTAGCGCACACGGGCAAGTACAGTCGCACACTCGAGTAGTACAGTTGCGCCCACGAGTAAGTACAGATACAGAAGTACAGTCACGCACACGAGCGAGTACAGTTACCGAGTAAAGGGAAAAACTGCACCAAATACACTAAAAACAGAAGTACTTATCAGATCAAGCAAGCACGAGTACAGTTAGGTACACACCACGAGTACAATCACACTGATATTAGAAGTACAAAAAAAAGTATATCGAAACCTGCTAACATGGTTTCTAGTTTTGAAGATCTCGACGCGAGGATCTCAAAAGTGAAAACGGTTCGTAATTTGGACTTATGGTTCGCAAGATATTTCATTTTTAAAAAGCGATTCTAAAAAATAAAGGGAAAACTAGACCCTCCCTGTCCTTCTCTTTCCTCTCCTATCCCACCTTGCTGCCCTTGCGACACTTGACAAGCAGGGAGACCACTTACTACCAAAACTCTAGCACCACAACGCGCCACGTGTCGCATGCGGAGAAACTTTTGGACCTTCGCGAAGGTTGACCTTTTTTTAGATAATTCGTTTCTATTCGCCTCTGTTTTATAATCTTCGTCGCAAATTTCATTGTATCTATTAACAAAATATTATATTTGGAATTTGCGAGAAGAATTATGTTACGGATGCACGCCCTGATTCGGCCCAAGACTTGAGCAACGGCGAGAGAATTGACACCTCGTTTCTTTTTTAAGAACGAGTCGAATCTATGTTGAGATTTCTTGACCACACTATACGAACGACACATGGTTGGGTAGAAATTTGCGACAATCATGCTGCCCAGTGCCCACAAATTCTCTCTCCACCCCTCCTCACATTTGCCTCGATGCTGCCGTATGAACAAACGATCGAGCGGCCGATCCATCAATCCATCGTTGTTGGATCGGATCACCGTGCCTATGTGCGAAAATGATGCGAGAAGCATGCATGTCACATCGATCATGCATGCATGATTCGATCGGCGTAGACGAATTCGCAGCGGCACACACTGTGCGCGTACTTGGCATTAATTTGGATTTACTCCTGCACACAAGGAACTGTACTCTCTGTAAATAAATATATTTTTGTCTATTTTTTAAATAAGAGTGATTTTTTTACGGTATAGCTCTTCATTTGTGACATACATATAACCCCATTTAGTGCAACTCACCTGGGAGGCTTTGAACACGATTTAACTCAAATTTAGCATTTGCTTCTTTTTTTTTGTGTGGGTCGACATGGCTCGATAAAATGTGTAAACATCAGAGAGTGTAATTGATGATCATGTCCAGATTTCTATTATCGATTTGTTCTATTACTCACACTAGTAGAAAAACGGTCAAAGGATTTAACCTTTAGTACCGATTTTCTTACGAACCGGTCCTAAAGGTTGCATTAGTACCAGCGACAACAACCTTCAGTACCGGTTCGTAGGGATATTTAGTACCGGTTCGTATCACCTTTAGTACCGGTTTCGTTGCTACAACTTTAGTACCGGTTTGCATAACGAACCGGTACTAAAGGGTCTCTACCCTTTTTTTGCACCCCACGCACCCTCCACACCCTCCTCCCTCGTGGATCGTCTTTTTTTGCTTTGTAAAATACAAAAGAAAATGACAGAAAATTCAAAAAATAAAATCCTTCAAGATTATTGTATGTTATGTAACCTACTATTCGGTGAAATTAAGAAATTCGAATTTTGACTTTTTTGCAAAAAAAGTTAAAAAAATGATCAAACGAATTTTTGGTTGCATACGATATCGGAAAAAAACGTATAATATATCAAATCATCGTGGGAAAAAGTTACATCCGATTCTATCAAAATTTATCCGGTTAGCCAATTTTTAAATTCTCAAAATTCCAAATGAAAATATGAAAGCAGGAACATTTTAGTTTTCGCCAGAAATTCAGGATTTTATATATATTTACTTTTTAAAATTTTAATTAATAATTCCTTCCTGCATAAAGATTACTATTACTTAACCATAAAGGTTAGTAAATTTTTAGATTTACAAATTTTCATGTTTTAGATTTTGCAAAAACAAATTAAAATTTAAAATATATTTAAAAAGTAAAAATAACTAAAAATTTATTGTTTATTTATTTATTTAATATCATTTTTACATCTTTACTTTTGTTTATTAAAATAATCATGTGGAATTCAAACAATAAAGAAGTGTGATATCGTGACCAACATGTTAAAAGGATTGATATGATACTACTATCAATAACATGCGCGCGAAGCACTTGGAAATGAGATGGGAAGGAACTCGGAAGTTAAGCATGCTAGTGCTGGAGTAGTGAGAGAATGGGTGGCCGAGCGAGAAGTTTGACCACGAGTATGTAATTTGACTAGAGATAAGTGTAATTAGAGACTAAACTTGTCAAATAACTAAAATTTTAGAAATTCTGAAAAAATAGATAAAAAGAGGGAGTGAAAAATAATTCAAAAAATAGATACAAAGAGGGAGCGAAAAAATAGATAAAAAAATTAGATATAACAAAATGGCACAGATACCCTTTAGTGCCGGTTCGTGTTACGAACCCGTAACAAAAGTCTCCAGCCCCGCAGGCTCCTCCGTGCCCACGTGGAGGCACATTTAGTACCGGTTCGGGTCCTTATCCCAAGGGGGAAGGCTTTAGTCCTGAATTTTTAGTACCGGTTCCAAAATCGATACTAAAGGCCCTCTGAAACTGGTACTAAAGGAGGATTTTTCTACTAGTGTCATCATCATCCTAATTTCTTGTTTGCTCGGTCATCACCTAAAACCTATGCCCAGTGGGCACACATTATGAGACGAGGGTCCAAACCATATAAAGGCGTCACATAGACAACTTCTCACTCGGTGGGTACTAAGAGTCACATATGCGGGGTAAAGGGTGGAATTTACTCTTTCAAAAATGTATATATCTAGAAACGTTTCAGTTTTTACGTTTACTCATTTTGATACGTATCTAGTCCACATTTCTTCATACATTGCCCCGTAGGTTGATGTTTTATCAAAATAAAGGCCAAGCGACCAAGCTCAATTTTGAAGCTCGGGCATCGGGTCCTTATTAAACCAAAATATGAGGATTTTTTTTTTGAATGTGTATAAGTAACGTGAATTTCTCTCTTTTAGCGAAAGGCCCATCACAAGTGATGATATGCATGTGTGTGTGTTCTTTTTTTTTCCTCTGCTTATTCGGAAAACTTAGGATTGTTTGAAGTTGGTACAGATCAAGTAGTAGAAGGTTGATACTTTGAAGCTTGCAAGTTGAGTTTCTTGGAATTGAAACATTTATTTTGTGTGCGAAAGTGGACATTTTTAGGAGTTGAAACACAATCATTTGATGGACCACCTAAAAAACATTGTGTACACTAGTAAAAACAAGGGCTTTTGTTTTTTGCCCCAAAGAGCTTTTGCACCGAATTTGGCACGAACCGGTGCTAAAGGGGGTCATTTGCACCGGTTCGTGCGGTTTAGCACCGGTTCGTAACACGAACCGGTGCTAACGGTCCTTTTTGCCATATATATTCAGCTCACGCCAACCAGCCAACTCACTTCATTTTTTCTAGGAGAAAGGTGTGTGTGTTGAGTGCTACCAGTGCTTTTCTTTGGCATGCACATAAGGTGCTCGATGAAATGTCTGAGAGAATGATGCCGCTTGATTTTACACAAAACAAAAATGATATGAGGTGCCGGAGCGACACTTAAGTTTTCTCCTCTTTCTTTCCCTCCTCGATCAAGGTTAAGCAACTTTACCCTTTCATTTGTACGGTGCTAATTTCCACTATTTATATATATTATGATGTTTTGTAATGGTTTTTTGATAAACTTAATTATTTGATGTAGATGAACCGGCGGCAATAGATGTACGTTGACCGACGTCTACCCGAGTTCACTTCGGGCCTGAAAGAATTTATCCGTGTGGCTGAGGAAAACCCACATGCGGATGGTTATATGTGGTGTCCATGTGTTGATTGCCGGAACTTAAAGCAATACCCTGAATGGCAAGTCATTCACTCCCACCTGCTTTGGAAAGGTTTCATGCCTAGCTATAATTGTTGGACCAAGCATGGAGAAAGAGGGGTTATGATGGAAGACGACGACGAAGAAGAAGAGGGTGATGATATGTACCCTAACTACGGTGATACTGCAACAGGGCATGATGAAGATGAAGAGGCAGGAGGAGGTGAAGATGAAGAGGCATCAGATGAGCCCGTTGATGATGATCTTCATCGGGCCATCGCTGATGCACACAGAGATGCATAAACTGAAAACGAGAAGCGAAAGTTAAAGGGCATGTTAGATGATCACAAAAAGAAGTTATACCCAAATTGCGAAGATGGCAACACAAAGCTCGGTGCCACACTGGAGTTGCTGCAATGGAAGGCAGAGGCTGGTATATGTGACAAGCCATTTGAGAAGTTACTGAAAATAATGAAGATGAGGTTTCCAAAGGATAACGAATTACCTGACAGTACGTACGAAGCAAAGAAGGTTCTCTGCCCTCTAGGATTAGAGGTGCTGAAGATACATGCATGCATTAATGACTGCATCCTCTACCGCGCTGAGTACGAAAATTTGGAAAAATGCCCGGTATGCACTGCACTGCGGTATAAGATCAGGCGAGATGACCCTGGTGATGTTGAGGGCAAGCCCCCTAGGAAGAGGGTTCCTGCCAAGGTTATGTGGTATGCTCCTATAATACCACGGTTGAAACGTCTGTTCAGAAATAAAGAGCATGCCAGGTTGTTGCGATGGCACAAACAAGACCGTAAGAAAGACGAGATGTTGAGAGACCCCGCTGATGGGTTGCAGTGGAGGAAAATCGAAAGAGAGTTCCCGAACTTTGCAGATGACGCAAGGAACTTAAGGTTTGGTCTAAGTACAGATGGAATGAATCCTTTTGGGGAGCAGAGCTGCATCCATAGCACCTGGCATGTAACTCTATGTATCTATAACCTTCCGCCTTGGTTGTGCATGAAGCGGAAGTTCATTATGATGCCAGTGCTCATCCAAGGCCCAAAGCAACCCGGCAACAACATTGATGTGTACCTACGGCCATTATTTGAAGAACTCTTACAGTTGTGGAGCAAACCAGGTGTACATGCATGTGATGAGTACAAACATGAGTCATTTAACCTACGAGCATTGCTTTTCGTGACCATCAATGATTGGCCTGCTCTTAGTAACCTTTCAGGACAGATAAACAAGGGATACAATGCATGCACACACTGCTTAGATGAGACCGAAGGTGCTTATTTGAATAAATGTAAGAAGGTTGTGTACCTGGGGCATCGTCGATTTCTTCCAAAGAGGCACCCCGTCGGAAAGAAAGGCAATCATTTCGGAGGTGAGGCAGATCACCGGGAGAAGCCTGAACTCCGTACCGGTGATGCTTTACTTGATATGGTCAAGGGCATAAAAGTAATATTTGGAAAGGGTCCTGGCGGCCAATCTGTTCCGAATGACGTTGTTACCGGACACGCACCCATGTGGAAGAAAAAGTCTATATTTTGGGATCTACCCTATTGGAAAGTCCTAGAGGTCCACTCTTCAATCGACGTGATGCATGTGACGAAGAATCTTTGCGTGAACCTGCTAGGCTTCTTAGGCGTGTATGGGAAGACAAAAGATACACCAGAAGCAAGGGAGGACCAGTATCGTATGAAAGTCTCAAAAAACAAGCAAGAACAGAATTACAAGACGGTACAGGGAGTCGCTTAAGTCCTGCCAGCTACGCTCTTACCAAAGCAGAGAAGGAAATCTTTTTTGAAGTCCTTTACAATATCAAGGTGCCGTCTGGATTCTCATCAAATATAAAGGGAATTATAAATATGGCGGAGAAAAAATTCCAAAACCTGAAGTCGCATGACCGCCACATTATTATGACGCAGTTGCTTCCGGTTGCATTGAGGGGGCTTCTGCCGGAAAATGTTCGAATACCCATTGTGAAGCTATGTGCATTCCTAAATGCAATATCTCAGAAGGTAATCGATCCAGCTAGTCTTCCAAGGTTACAGAAGGATGTGGTGAAATGTCTTGTTAGCTTTGAGTTGGTGTTTCCACCATCTTTCTTCAATATTATGATGCATCTCCTGGTTCACCTTGTCGAAGAGATTGCCATCCTCGGTCCTGTCTTTCTACACAATATGTTCCCCTTCGAGAGGTTCATGGGGGTCTTAAAGAAATATGTTCATAACCGTGCTAGGCCAGAAGGAAGCATCTCCAAGGGCTATGGAACAGATGAGGTCATTGAGTTCTGTGTTGACTTTATTCCTGACCTTAAGTCGATTGGTGTTCCTGAATCGCGACATGAGGGGCGACTAAGTGGAAAAGGCACGCTAGGAAGGAAATCAATGATATGTAGGGACGAGATTTCTTTCACTCAAGCACACTACACCGTTCTACAAAGTTCCACCTTGGTGGCCCCGTATATCAATGAACACGAGAATATTGTACGCTCCCAACATCCGGGGTAGTCTGAAGACTGGATTACACATAAACATATGCAGACATTCGGCGGTTGGCTCCGAACATATCTCATTAATAACAACGATATTGGAGATCAGTTGTACTTGTTGGCCGGGTCACCATCTTCGACTGTACTGACTTTCCAGGGGTACGAGATAAATGGAAATACCTTCTACACGTTCGCCCAAGATAAAAAGAGCATCAACCAAAACAGTGGTGTCCACATTGATGCAACAGACACTAATAGTGGGGAAAAGGACACATATTATGGTTACATAGAGGAGATATGGGAACTTGACTATGGACCTTCTTTTAAGATCCCTTTGTTTCGGTGCAAATGGTTCAAGCTGGATGGAAAAGGGGTAAAGGTAGACCAGCTGTACGGAATAACAACAGTGGATCTCAACAATCTTGGTTACAGAGACGAACCATTCGTCCTAGCCAATGATGTGGCTCAGGATTTCTATGTGAAGGACATGTCCTCCAGACCGAAGAAAAGAAAACATAAGGAAATGAGCTCATCCGATGAGCCAAAGCGTCACATAGTTCTTTCAGGGAAAAGAATCATCGTGGGAGTCGAGGACAAGACAGACATGTCAGAAGATTATAATAAGTTTGCTGAAATTCCGCCCTTCACAGTGAACATTGATCCTACCATCGCGTTAAATGCTGAAGATACTCCATGGTTACGGTCGAAGTGATCATAATGTATTAATTATTATCCTGTACCTTGAGCTCATATTGTGAAGCGTTTGTTGTGATATGTATCAGTAACATTGGTCGTTTGACCTAAATGCAATTATCCAAGTTTATTATTTTTCTAGATACACAGGTTTGGAAATTATCCATCTTAGGTGGTCTACTATTTTTGAAAAATGCTTCACAAAACACCCCCTTTCGGCACCTCGAAAATGAAAAATGGATTTTTCGTGCGATGAAAAGGAAAACTTCCTGGTCGTTGCCTCTCCTCTCTCTGTGCTTGCGGGAAGAGTTCTCGGGCGGAGCTTCCGAAGATGACTAAGACGGCCGGACATCTAAGATATCTTCGAGAAGCTCCGCCAGAGAGGCTCTTTCCTTCGAGGTCGCCGTCGTCGGGTTATATATACCAGCTCCCGGGAAGCCCTCCTTACCCTGAGCTACTGCTTGTTGGGTGTATACTAGGAGCTTCCGAGCGGGACTCCTAGCTTGCTTGCGGGAAGAGTTACTCGGGCAAAGCTTCCGAAGATGTCTAAGACGGCCAGCCATCTAAGACATCTTCGAGAAACTTCGCCGGAGAGGCTCTTTCCTTCTTGGTCGTTGTCTCTCCTCTCTCTCTGCTCTCAGGCTGCTCTCTCTACTCTCCCTGGAGGGGCTATATATAGCAATGTGCCTCCAGATAATCCCCCCCAGATGAGGTCACCCCAGATAAGGCAAACACCAGATAAGCCTCCCCCAGATTTAGCCCCCCATCTTTAGCACCGGTTCCAGCCAGGAACCGGGATAAAAGGGGCACCATCTTTAGCACCGGTTCCAGTCTGGAACCGGGATAAAAGGGGCACCATATTTAGCACCGGTTCCAGCCAGGAACCGGGATAAAAGGGGCACCATCTTTAGCACCGGTTCTAGCCAGGAACCGGGATAAAAGGGGTATATAATATAGGGATTTCTATTTTCGTGCCCTCAGGTCCTTAGTTGTACTCAGTTTTCCCCAGCTCCTTAGTTTTTCCTCAGTTTTCTCCACGCCCTTGTTTGAAACCCGCAGAAGCAGCTCAGACGACAGGATTCCCGTTTAGTTGACCGTTCTGTCATGTGTGGGGCCGCGTCGTGTGGGGCCGCGTCGCGTGGGGCTGGTAGAAAGGGACCGCGTGGGACAGGACGAGACCGCGTTTGGTTGCGCACGTGAGCAGGAGCTGGGTTCTGTCTCTCTCGGCCCCAAATTGGCATTATTAAGAGCACCTTTTCCCCCTCTTTTCTCTCTGTCCTTTTCACCAAATTCCCTAGTATCAAATCTAGAGAAGTTTGCATTTCTGTCTTTCTTCAATTATTTGTCTTTTGGCCCTCGTTGTTTGCCCAATATGGCAGCAAATCCTAGTAGGGATCCCAATCTAGTACTCCCTCTGGTCCATATGTATGTAGTTAAATCTAGAAGCAAATCTCCAGGGTAATGTACGATAAATTCACAGTCATAGTAAATCGAGAAAACAAAGTAGGGCCAACAAAATATAGTAGAATAGGGATAGATAATAGGGATCCCTCCCTAGATAATAAGCTGCATACACAGCAGCCAACATAGTAACAGGTTCGAGGTTCTTCACAGCACCATCATACTTACAACATAACAACAAGGGATCCCTAGCTAACAACAAAGGGATCCCAACAACAAAATGGGAGGCAGCAGTAGCACACGTCCAGGACTCCGCCTACCCCATCTGGCTCTCCCTCCACTTGTTGCTGCTGCTCCCCTTGGGAGCCTTGGGCTTGAGCGGAGGCATGCGCCCGGCGGAGATCTCCACCCGCTGCATGCTGCGGAGGTGCATGCCGAGCGCCCTGTGCTTGGCGCGGAAGGAGTAGACGTTCACCGTCGTGCCGACCTTGGGGAAGGTGTTGCTGATGTTCTCGGCATGCGTGACGAGGCAGTTGAAGTCCGTGCCGCCGAGTCTCCTAGTGCAGAAGGGGCACCTGTAGACACCCTTGGCGAAGTAGGAGATGTACTGGCCGACCTGCAGCCTCCGCAGCACCTGGCGAGTCTTGATGTCCTCCTCCTCGTCATCGCTGCCGACGTCGCTGCCAGACATCTGATCCATATCAAACAGAAACTATGAGTGAATGAGTTGCAACGATGATGAACGTGCATGATAACAAAGTTAGGAAAAACAGAGTCTGCAAAATTAAATGGTTGATATCTTTCGATTAGTGCATAAAATAACTGATTGAGATCCCATGATTACTTGCATAAATTAACTGATTGAGATCCAATTATTACTTGCATAAATTAACCGAACGGCCGAACCCCAAATCTTAAAGGAAATCAAGAAGTGATCAAAACAAAATGGAATAAAATCGGCGCAAATATTAGCCCAATACTCATCCATCTACAGATCCATCTACACCAGCAAAAATAGGGTTCAAAAAGGAATGGGGAACAAAAAAGGAAGCAAACCGTAGTTACCTCATTCCATGGGTCCTCCAGGAAGGTGTCGTAGGGGTTCGGGGGCGGGACGTACGGCACCGGCTCATAGGGGTCATATCCCGGCGGGATCTGACCGCCACCGGCGGCAGCAGCCTCCGATGCACCGGCGGAGGTGGCGGCAACGTCCGTTGAGGGGACGGCGTCGAAGAGGGAGGCGTCGCGCTTGGAGCGGACGGCGCCGTGGACGATGGGATTGGCATTCTCCTTTTCCATCTCGCCGGTAGAGGAGAGGGAAAGGGAGAGGGTTTTTTGCTTTGGAGAAGATGATGGGACGTGAGAGAGGCGTCGTTGCGTGGGCGAGTGAGAGTGACAGAGATAGTGGGAGGAGGCGTCTATAAAGGCGAGGGGTGGTTAATGCGACCCGCGTCCTACGCGTCCACCGCTGCACGTCTGCACGTCTTGGACTTCTGCAATGCGACACACGTCCACGATTGCACGTCTTTGACTTCTGCACCGCGACCCACGTCTACGCGTCAACAATTGCACGTCTTCCATTTCTGCACCGCAACACGCGTCCTCGAGTCTAACCCTGGAAATTTAGATATACTCAGGTATAACCTCGAGTCATATACTAGCATTTTTTGTGTGCTCAGTTTTCCCCTTGAGTGCTAATACTGGCTAGTGCAATATCACTACAAGAAAAGTTCTGATAGACAACGTCTCAAAATCGTCTGCTAAGGGGTATTTTTCGTCGCCTATGGGCCTAACCCGACGATATGGGTTCTGTTGTGGAAACTGCGTCAGGCAAAGTCCAACGACGTTTTTTTCGGTCCGTCGCGCTTGGGCGCCCTTCCGCCACGGAAAATCGGACCGTTGCGCAAGTGTTTCCGGGAGCCCGTTGACTGCTGACGTCATGCAAACTGACATGTGGCAGACGCCGTTAACTGGCAGTTAACGGCGTTAACCGGCTGAAACCCCGTGGTAGATGGTAGGCCCACACGAGGCCTGCCACGTCTTAAGCGGGCCGGGCCAGCTGACATAGTTTGACCGGTCAACTATATAGCTGGGCTGGTCCATTAGTTACGTGGGCCGGGCCTAACCTCTAAGGTTGACTGGTCAAAACTTAAATGGGCCGGCCCATTTAACATGTGGGGTCCACCTTACAACAACTAGGCCGGCCCAAGAAGCAAGTGGGCCGGGCCAAAACACAGGTGGGTCCCACTTTCCTGTTAAAGGGCCGGCCCATTTAGTGTGTGGGTGATACGTCTCCGACGTATCGATAATTTCTTATGTTCCATGCCACATTATTGATGTTATCTACATGTTTTATGCACACTTTATGTCATATTCGTGCATTTTCTGGAACTAACCTATTAACAAGATGCCGAAGTGCCGATTCTGTTTTCTGCTGTTTTTGGTTTCAGAAATCCTAGTAAGGAAATATTCTCGGAATTGGACGAAATCAAAGCCCAGGGGCCTATTTTCTCACGAAGCTTCCAGAAGTCCGAAGGAGAGACGAAGAGGGGCCACGGAGGGGCCACACTATAGGGCGGCGCGGCCCCCCCTTGGCCGCGCGGCCCTGTGGTGTGGGGCCCCCGTGCCGCCTCTTGACCTGCCCTTTCGCCTATAAAAAGTCTCCGTGACGAAAACCCCAGTACCGAGAACCACGATACGGAAAACCTTCCAGAGACGCCGCCGCCGCCGATCCCATCTCGGGGGATCCAGGAGATCGCCTCCGGCACCCTGCCGGAGAGGGGAATCATCTCCCGGAGGACTCTACGCCGCCATGGTCGCCTCCGGTGTGATGAGTGAGTAGTCTACCCCTGGACTATGGGTCCATAGCAGTAGCTAGATGGTTGTCTTCTCCCCATTGTGCTATCATTGTCGGATCTTGTGAGCTGCCTAACATGATCAAGATCATCTATCTGTAATTCTATATGTTGCGTTTGTTGGGATCCGATGAATAGAGAATACTTGTTATGTTGATTATCAAAGCTATGCTTATGTGTTGTTTATGATCTTGCATGCTTTCCGTTACTAGTAGATGCTCTGGCCAAGTAGATGCTTGTAACTCCAAGAGGGAGTACTTATGCTCGATAGTGGGTTCATGCCTGCATTGACACACAGGACGATGAGAAAGTTCTAAGGTTGTGTTGTCTTGTTGCCACTAGGGATAAAACATTGATGCTATGTCTAAGGATGTAGTTGTTGATTACATTACGCACCATACTTAATGCAATTGTCTGTTGTTAGCAACTTAATACTGGAGGGTTCGGATGATAACTTTGAAGGTGGACTTTTTAGGCATAGATGCAGTTGGATGGCGGTCTATGTACTTTGTCGTAATGCCCAATTAAATCTCACTATACTCATCATGATATGTATGTGCATGGTCATGCTCTCTTTATTTGTCAATTGCCCAACTGTAATTTGTTCACCCAACATGCTGTTCGTCTTATGGGAGAGACACCTCT
The DNA here is from genome assembly GCF_019359855.2 of Lolium perenne. NCBI lineage: Eukaryota > Viridiplantae > Streptophyta > Magnoliopsida > Poales > Poaceae > Lolium > Lolium perenne. The sequence goes on from NC_067250.2 coordinate 38,047,972, forward strand.
AGTGAACTGTGGACCCCGGTCCAATTCTCTTTCTTGAAATACAATCATCTTGCAATACTTGTTCTACTGTTTTCTGCAAACAATCATCTTCCACACAATACGGTTAATCCTTTGTTACAGCAAGCCGGTGAGATTGACAACCTCACTGTTTCGTTGGGGCAAAGTACTTTGGTTGTGTTGTGCAGGTTCCACGTTGGCGCCGGAATCTCTGGTGTTGCGCCGCACTACATCCCGCCGCCATCAACCTTCAACGTGCTTCTTGGCTCCTCCTGGTTCGATAAACCTTGGTTTCTTTCTGAGGGAAAACTTGCTGCTGTGCGCATCATACCTTCCTCTTGGGGTTGCCCAACGAACGTGTGAAATACACGCCATCAAGCATATTTTCTGGCGCCGTTGCCGGGGAGATCAAGACACGCTGCAAGGGGAGTCTCCACTTCTCAATCTCTTTACTTTGTTTTTGTCTTGTTTAGTTTTATTTACTACTTTGTTTGCTGCACTAAATCAAAATACAAAAAAATTAGTTGCTAGTTCTACTTTACTTGTTATCTTGTTTGCTATATCAAAAAAACAAAAAAAATTAGTTACTTGTTTTACTTTACTTAATATCATGCATGTTTTTATTTCACTAGTTAAGCATAATGGAAAACAACAAAAATATGAGAGATCTTTATGAACTTTATCTTGAATTAGGACATGATGTGTTTGAAGAAAGAATTAAAAAACCCATGGAACTTTATATGCATGCTAATGGGAATGTTATTACTATGAATGCTTTGAACACCATTGTTGCTAATGCTATGGAAAATTCTAAGCTTGGGGAAGCTGGCTTTGATGAGCATGATCTTTTTATTCCCCCAAGCGTTGAGGAGAAAATTTACTTTGATGATACTTTGCCTCCTATATTTGATGATGAGAATAATAATGATAGCTACTTTGTTGAATTTGCTCCCACTACAACTAATAAAATTGATTATGCCTATGTGGAGAGTAATAATTTTATGCATGAGACTCATGATAAGAATGCTTTATGTGATAGTTATATTGTTGAGTTTGCTCATGTCACTACTGAAAGTTATTATGAGAGAGGAAAATATAGTTGTAGAAATTTTCATGTTACTAAAATGCCTCTCTATGTGCTGAAATTTTTGAAGCTACACTTGTTTTATCTTCCTATGCTTGTTACTTTGCTCTTCATGAACTTGTTTATTTACAAGATCCCTTTGCATAGGAAGCATGTTAGACTTAAATGTGTTTTGAATTTGCCTCTTGATGCTCTCTTTTGCTTCAAATACTATTTCTTGCGAGTGCATCATTAAAACTGTTGAGCCCATCTTAATGGCTATAAAGAAAGCAACTTCTTGGGAGATAACCCATGTGTTATTTTGCTACAGTACTTTGTTTTTATTTTGTGTCTTGGAAGTTGTTTACTACTGTAGCAACCTCTCCTTATCTTAGTTTTGTGTTTTGTTGTGCCAAGTTAAGCCGTTGATAGAAAAGTAAGTACTAGATTTGGATTACTGCACAGTTCCAGATTTCTTTGCTGTCACGAATCTGGGTCCACCTCCCTGTAGGTAACTCAGAAAATTAAGCCAATTTACGTGCATGATCCTCAGATATGTACGCAACTTTCATTCAATTTGAGCATTTTCATTTGAGCAAGTCTGGTGCCATTTTAAAATTCGTCAATACGAACTGTTCTGTTTTGACAGATTCTGCCTTTTATTTCGCATTGCCTCTTTCGCTATGTTGGATGAACTTCTTTGATCCACTAATGTCCAGTAGCATTATGCAATGTCCAGAAGTGTTAAGAATGATTGTGTCACCTCTGAATATGTCAATTTATAATGTGCACTAACCCTCTAATGAGTTGTTTCGAGTTTGGTGTGGAGGAAGTTTTCAAGGATCAAGAGAGGAGTATGATGCAACATGATCAAGGATAGTGAAAGCTCTAAGCTTGGGGATGCACCCGGTGGTTCACCCCTGCATATATCAAGAAGACTCAAGCGTCTAAGCTTGGGGATGCCCAAGGCATCCCCTTCTTCATCGACAACATTATCAGGTTCCTCCCCTGAAACTATATTTTTATTCCATCACGTCTTATGTGCTTTTTCTTGGAGCGTCGGTTTGTTTTTGTTTTTTGTTTTGTTTGAATAAAATGGATCCTAGCATTCACTTTATGGGAGAGAGACATGCTCCGCTGTAGCATATGGACAAGTATGTCCTTGGGCTTTACTCATAATATTCATGGCAAAGTTTCTTCTTCGTTAAATTGTTGTATGGTTGGAAACGGGAAATGTTGCATGTGGTAGTGTATAATAAAATACTTGTAGAACATTGAGCTTTGATAACTTGATTCTTTGCAAATGTTTTGAGATATTTAGATGGTAAGGCTTGCTGGATAAATGAGTTAAAATTAGTAGTGGATTGTTGTCTTTAAGCTTGTGCCGTACTACAAACTCTATTTAAATAGTTGAAGGCGTAGTTGGACTTGATAGCTTTCCATGTCTGAGAGTTCATCGTAATAACTAAGTTGTGCTGAAGGTCGAGGGAGCTAGCGGGGTACTTGTGCCACCGTGAACGGCCCTCCTTGGAGTAAATTTTAATCATGCTCTTAATGATGAACCTGCTAGTTGTTTGCAATAAGCTTGTGAGTTCTTTTTGACTAATGTTAAGCTACGGTTTTTGGCACTTCCACCATCCAAATTTGCTAGCCTCTTCGGTACTGTGCATTGCCTTTTGCTCACATTGAGAATTGTGCATACTTCGCCGGTACATCCAAACCCGTGGGAGAACTTTCTCTTGTTCTCCTACACATAAGCCCATACATCTCCTCAAAACATCCACCATACCTACCTACCACAGCATTTCCATAGCTGTTCCGAGATATATTGCCATGCAACATCCATTTTTACATTACATGCCATGTTGTCATTTATTATTTATATATTGCTTTGCATGATCATATACAGCTGATGTGTGGTTTACCCATGTTACGCTAGATCATTGCACATCCTGCTACACTGGCAGAGGCATACAGTTTCATACATCATGCTTCATTCATTATGAGTTATTTGTACCAAAAAGTGTGTTGTCATATTAGGATGTTGCCCCTAAAAATGGAAAGAGCCGTGGAGGCCATCAAAAAGAAAAGAAAAAGAGAAGAAAGAAAAAAATGAAAAGAAAGAAAAAAAAAGAAAAAAAAAAAAGGAAAAAAAGAAAAAAAAGAGAATAAAGAAAAAGGGGGCAGCATTACTATCTTTTATCCACACTTGTGCTCATGTTTTAGCACCAGCATTATTCATAGTCATCATTTGTGCTCATGTTCAGCACCTACATTCATATGAGAGAGTTTTCATGTTTTACTAGTATAACTATGTGGGGAATTTACACTATAGAACTTGGGTTGTATATTCCAATGATGAGCCTCCTCAAAAGTGCTCTAGGTCTTCGTGAGCAACCAAGTTGGATGCACCCCCACTAGTTCCATTGGAGAGCTTTCATACACATATAGCTCTATGTGCATCAGTTGCATGGCAATCACTACTCCTTGCATAGCTTCGATCATAAGGTTTCCTCTTGTCTAATGGTCATTTACAGCTTTGCAAGCCTTTCTTCCATTTGGCCTTCCAAACCCCCATTAACGTTCTTTATGCCATAACATCCTGGTGCTAATACCAAATGCTTGCGCTCACCGGTTGAGTAGACTTCGAAACAGTTGATTCATGATGTTCATGTTTATGTTTACTTGACTGAATCCTTCTTATGTTGTGAAAATTTACTTGATGCTTGGAATGAAGGATAGAACTTCTATGCTGAATACTTAATACATCTTTAATGAACTTTGTACGGTTGCATGTCTTTAAAGCAATAGTTCATGAAAACTTTTAGCTTGTCTAACTCTTGCATTATCATCTCTTATGTCAATATAGATACTTGCTTTGAATGATTTGATCTCAGCTCATATGCTTTACAAATAGTATGATCAAGATTATGATGGCATGTCACTCCGAGAAATTATACGTGTTTATCGTTTTACCCGCTCGGGACGAGCGAGAACTAAGCTTGGGGATGCTGATACGTCTCCGACGTATCGATAATTTCTTATGTTCCATGCCACATTATTGATGTTATCTACATGTTTTATGCACACTTTATGTCATATTCGTGCATTTTCTGGAACTAACCTATTAACAAGATGCCGAAGTGCCAGTTGCTGTTTTCTGCTGTTTTTGGTTTCAGAAATCCTAGTAAGGAAATATTCTCGGAATTGGACGAAATCAAAGCCCAGGGGCCTATTTTCTCACGAAGCCTCCAGAAGTCGGCAGGAGAGACGAAGAGGGGCCACGGAGGGGCCACACTATAGGGCGGCGCGGCCCCCCCCTTGGCCGCGCGGCCCTGTGGTGTGGGGCCCCCGTGCCGCCTCTTGACCTGCCCTTTCGCCTATAAAAAGTCTCCGTGACGAAAACCCCAGTACCGAGAACCACGATACGGAAAACCTTCCCGAGACGCCGCCGCCGCCGATCCCATCTCGGGGGATCCAGGAGATCGCCTCCGGCACCCTGCCGGAGAGGGGAATCATCTCCCGGAGGACTCTACGCCGCCATGGTCGCCTCCGGTGTGATGAGTGAGTAGTCTACCCCTGGACTATGGGTCCATAGCAGTAGCTAGATGGTTGTCTTCTCCCCATTGTGCTATCATTGTCGGATCTTGTGAGCTGCCTAACATGATCAAGATCATCTATCTGTAATTCTATATGTTGCGTTTGTTGGGATCCGATGAATAGAGAATACTTGTTATGTTGATTATCAAAGCTATGCTTATGTGTTGTTTATGATCTTGCATGCTTTCCGTTACTAGTAGATGCTCTGGCCAAGTAGATGCTTGTAACTCCAAGAGGGAGTACTTATGCTCGATAGTGGGTTCATGCACATTGACACAGGACGATGTGAGAAAGTTCTAAGGTTGTGTTGTGCTGTTGCCACTAGGGATAAAACATTGATGCTATGTCTAAGGATGTAGTTGTTGATTACATTACGCACCATACTTAATGCAATTGTCTGTTGTTAGCAACTTAATACTGGAGGGGGTTCGGATGATAACCTGAAGGTGGACTTTTTAGGCATAGATGCAGTTGGATGGCGGTCTATGTACTTTGTCGTAATGCCCAATTAAATCTCACTATACTCATCATGATATGTATGTGCATGGTCATGCTCTCTTTATTTGTCAATTGCCCAACTGTAATTTGTTCACCCAACATGCTGTTCGTCTTATGGGAGAGACACCTCTAGTGAACTGTGGACCCCGGTCCAATTCTCTTTACTGAAATACAATCTACTGCAATACTTGTTCTCTTGTTTTCTGCAAACAATCATCTTCCACACAATACGGTTAATCCTTTGTTACGACAAGCCGGTGAGATTGACAACCTCAGCATTTCGTTGGGGCAAAGTACTTTGGTTGTGTTGTGCAGGTTCCACGTTGGCGCCGGAATCTCTGGTGTTGCGCCGCACTACATCCCGCCGCCATCAACCTTCAACGTGCTTCTTGGCTCCTCCTGGTTCGATAAACCTTGGTTTCTTTCTGAGGGAAAACTTGCTGCTGTGCGCATCATACCTTCCTCTTGGGGTTGCCCAACGAACGTGTGAAATACACGCCATCAGTGGGGTCCACCATATAGCAAGTGGGCCGGGCCAAAAACACAGGTGGGTCCCACTTTCCAGTTAAAGGGTCGGCCCATTTAGTATGTGGGGTCCACCATATAGCAAGTGGGCCGGCCCAACAAGATAGTGGGCCGGGCAAAAAACACAGGTGGGTCCCACTTTCCTGTTAAAGGGCCGGCCCATTTGGTGTGTGGGGTCCACCATATAGCAAGTGGGCCGGCCCAACAAGATAGTGTGCCGAGCCAAAAGCACAGGTGGGTCCCACCTTCCTGTTAAAAGGTCGGCCCATTTAGTATGTGGGGTCCACCATATAGCAAGTGGGCCGGCCCAACAAGATAGTGGGCCGGGCCAAAAACACAGGTGGGTCCCACTTTCCAGTTAAAAGGCCGGCCCATTTAGTATGTGGGGTCCACCATATAGCAAGTGGGCCGGCCCAACAAGATAGTGGGCCGGGCCAAAAACACAGGTGGGTCCCACCTTCCTGTTAAAGGGCCGGCCCATTTACCATGTGGGACCACCATATAGCAAATGGGCTGGCCCAACAAGATAGTGGGCCGGCCCAATAAGCATGTGGATCCCACTATCGTGTAACCGGGCCGGCCTACTAAAGAAGTGGGCTCGCCCAAAATGAAAGTGGGTCCCACACTACTGTAAGTGGGCCGGCCCAATCTGTTGTAGTGCCCTACTTGTTTGACTAGTCAACTTGCATTAAATTTCATGAGCCTAAAATCTGATATCAATGATACACACAATTACATACACAAATAAAACAAGTAGGAAAATTACAAGGCAATTAATGTGCCCAAATAAAAAAATTACATAGAATCATTGAGGACTTCTATTAGCATCATCAATAACACGTTGACCTTTGGCAATCGCCTTGATTGAATCTGTGTACTCTTTGTCAACATATCAGCTACAGATCTTAAAGCAGCAATACCATGTCTTTTATAAAGTACAGCCTTGAGATATTTACTGTTTGATGAAAGCAATGGTCTAGGTTGACGGCTATGAGAAGATGCATCAGAAGAAATATCAGAACTTTTTGTGGGCCTCACTTCTAATGAAGATTGCTTCATCACAACTGCATTCTGATAATAATGCAAAAAGAGTTAAACGATGAACTATGCAAACATTTATTATGCAATGTAGATATAAGATAATAACAAGTTGCATAAATAAGACAATGTATGGAACTTGTACTAAGCACAAACTTACATCATAATGTTGCACAGGGTCGCTACAGATACTTTTTTGGCGACTATCTTCTAATGATGACTGCTTCATTAAAACTGCATTCTGGTAACATTGCAAACATAGTTACAACAATTAACTATTCAAACATGTATTACGCAATGTAGAGATTAGATAACAGCATGTAGCAGAAATAAGCACAAGATAAGATCAGATGCATGTACTAAGCACATACTGGCTCGCTGCAGGTCCTTCTCTTGCGTGCACTAGTCGTGGTCAACATGTCTGTCATTTTAGGTTCAGCCATCAAGTGAAATGCTAATCCTCCTGCTCCATTGTCCTTAATCTGTGTTTAGATATCACATTTAAGACCAAGTCAGCTGGTTTCAAATAACAAAAAACTTGAGCTGCCAAATGAATAAGCCAATATTTACCAGATATCAGATTAAAACCAACTAGATGTTGCTTTGCATGAGATACGAATTTTCGACATTCAGATTTAGAGTAGGGTAATGCCAAGGTTTTCCACATAAAGTAAACTGGCATTAAGAATGACCAAATGTCAGGTTCAAATCACCTTCGCAGTTTCTCCAAGACAAGCATATCAAATAGGCAGAAACATAGTAAAGCATGAATGGCATTGCTATGGCAGGGTTCCAAGTGTTAATCTCTTGCATAAGGAACAATGTGTAACATCCCAACCTTGTGTTTATAAATAAATGAGTGATCATGTGCATCTCATGCATGTAGTTTGAATTTGAACAAATTTGCACCTTCATTTTCACTATGCAAATCCCTCTCTATTTCTTTCTTAACTCAAATTATCTCAAGTTTTGAACATTAGGCCACATGGAAATGTTGTTATTCAATAAGGCCATGTGTGTTTAATATCCTCTCTGCAAAATTTGATTTCAAACAAAATTCAAAACAGATTTGAAATTAGAATTTGAGAAGAGAAACAAAAAAATCAAAAAAAGGGGAGAAACCCTCTCTCTCCCTAACCTGGGCTCAGCCCACCCCCTTCTCTCTCTTTTCCCTCACTGGCCGCAGCCCAAACATGGCCCAAGTCGGCCCAGCCAACAGCAACCCACCAGCCCAACCCCACCCACAGGGGGTTTTTCGCAAAAGTGCAAACTGTCTTCAACCTCACGATGGAGGGAAGCAGCTCGCTGTCGAGCTTCGGATGCTCGCCGGCGCCAAGATTCGCGCCACCGCCCGCCGACGCCTACAAAACCCCCTACGCCGCCGCCAAGGAAAACCCTAGCCCGCCACTTCTTCTTCCCCTCTCTCTGGCTCTCTTCTGTGCGCGCGCCTGAAACCCTAGGTCCGGCCAACTCGCCGTCGCTCTCGCTCAGCGCCTCCCCGCGCTCGTCCGACCGGCTCAGGAGCTTCACCGCGCCGCCCTGGTTCTTCCTCGACAAACAGCGCAAGCCGGCGAGCCTTCAATCGTGCGAATCGGGCCATCGTTTCCGTCTCCGGCAACCACCGTTCGCCGCCGATTTCGACCTCGTCGGAGCTCGCCGACCCTTCCACAAGCTTCGGGGTGAGCTCCTTGTCCTTCCAGCGCCCTCGCCCTGTCCGATTTTGCTCTGTAACGCCGCCGCCATGTCCACCTGCCCCGGCCTCCGCCGCTCGTCGCCGGTGGCCGAGCTTCGGCGACCAAACGTGGGCGGCGCCGCCCCCAAATGGCTCCCTGCGCCGAGCCGCTCATTTTCCCCCTCATGCGCGCCCCTGCAACCCGCCCAAACGGCCGATTGAGCTCAGCCCGAGCTCAATTGCGAGCTCATGGCCAGCTGACGTCAGCATGACGTCATGCTGACGCCATAATCCTGTTTTTGTATTTTCTGTATTTCTTTTCTGTAATTTCTTTAAATAGGAAATACTATGACAGGTGGACCCCATCTGTCAGGATTTTATTAATTTAGGAAATGTTTAGAAAATAATAAAATTATGACAAGTGGGTCCAAATTATTAAACTTTTATTATTTTTATTTAATTTTCAGAAATTGTTTTAAAATGAATTAAACTTGGGAAATTCATAAATAATTCATTTTAAATCAGAAAAATATAAAATTATATATCAAAATGATCAGAAAAACGAATCCTAGTTGTTTATCCATGTTTCATACATCTTTGAACCAATTAAATATGAGCCTTAGTAGAAACCCTAATTTGACCCCTCTCATATGTCGGGGTTCGAAGCCGAACCCCTTTAATTTCCATCGATGCACCTAGGGTTACCCAAACCCCTTTAATATGACATGTCATCATATTTTATGTGCATTGCATTGTACCTTGTCTTGATTGTGCTCTTCCTTTCCGGTATTTGGTTCTTCTCGATAGGGACCGAACGCGAGCCTGAGATCAACGCCACCGAAGAGCAGCACCAGAACAACGAGGGACAAGGCAAGCCCTAACCTGGTTCATATATGGTTTCGAAATGCTTTTACTTCTGGTTATTACATATTGCATACGCTTCAAATATGTTTTATCAGCAGATGTAGATATCCTATGTGTGCACAATCTATCCTTGTAGCCTAAAGTTCCTGATCCACCGCTCCCAGCAAAACTAGGTTGAGCTTGATCGCATCGCTAGAGCCTTATATATGATATGCTTAGCCATGCTTAGCTGTTGAAGTCTGATCCATCCGGTTGATGAATCAGAGCTACGAATGAACCTAGTTTGTCAGGATGACGTGGTAAGATCAGAGATGATGTTAATAAACATGCTAAAGGCTTGGATGGGCCGCCACATGGGTATGTGGTGATTTGACTCGTTCTCGCCGATACTAGGACCTGAGTTCTCGCCTTCGGAACCAAGACTGAGCGTACAGCCACACGGGGCCCATGGGAACCCCTTGGCCCGAACTTACCTAGCTTACCCATGAGTCAATTAGTTTGCGAGTTCCATTTGCCATACGCATGGGGAAAGGTGGAAAAGGTTTTCAAAGTGCATCATACAGGGCGTGGCCGGGGTGAAGGATGCTGGAGGCATTGAACTGGATCCCCTGCGCACAATGACCAGGACCGCCTCGGAGAATGGCTACCTACGATGACGGAGCTCCCCAGTTAGTTTGACTCATGGAATAGGCGAAGTAAGGGAAAGGTTTTGGTCGACCACCCTCTGCCGGCACACCAAGGAAGTGTGCTAACGTTCTGGCATTAAGAGTCGGTCGGCGCGTGTGGGTAAAGTTGTACACCCCTGCAGGGTAAATCTTTTCGAAAAGCCGTGTCCACGGTTATGGACGACTTGGTGATGGATTCTGTGATCATAGACAACTTGAACCTGATCGTAAAACTTGATATCTATGTGTGAATAAGGATCCCTTCTCAGGGTGTCGAGGGGTGATCCTAGGTAACAGGTTCAGGTAATGATGAAGATTCGGTGGATTCAACATGATGATATTAGAGCTAGAGTTGATATCGCTCTCTTACCCCTTTTGAAAATGGTCTGAATAGACGAGCTTCTGCTCCCTCCTGTTTACAAAGGAAAACTGGCTTTCTGCAAAATAAGCTCCACATAAAGCCTAGCAAACCCGCTTTGCTAACAGGTTGTACTAAGTCTTGCTGAGTCCCTGTACTCAGCCTTGCATGCTTTGTTTCAGAGGAAATTCTTCCAACGGATGGTGGCTTCTACCTCGACGTCGACGAGTAGTTCGGAGTTCCTCAGGCGGCAGCCTGAGACTTATGGGCTGGGACGTCACCTTATGTTATGGCCTCTTAGGCCCTTTGCAGTCTTGTTATCTAGATAACATAATTTGCTTTCCGTTGCTTGTTGAATTGTGGTCAGTGACCTCTGCGTGTAATAAATTTGGATCTTAACTCTGCTAAGAGTTGTAATATATTTGTCTTCAGTCGTACAGTCACTGTTGTGTTACCGATTCTCACCCTGTAGGCCCTAGAGATCTAGGTTAGGCTTATGCCAGATGTGATATCTGGGTTTGTCTAGCCTTGACCTCCGGGGTTGCCGACACAATGCATATAGGTTATAGATAATAACGGAAGTAAACTGCCAAAATTACCAACCAAGAACTCAGATTCCAACCTTCCCTAGCGTCCCCGCTGTTAATGTTGGATGTTCTAATAAGTGGTTCGCATGATCAATCCCTAGGAAAAATAACATTGACAAGTCAGTCTACGATAATACAAAGACCAGACATGCACGCAACAATAACTATATAAGCTAAAGACGAGGTATAAGAGCAAGCAGATTGGAAATGCACATAGCATGATTATAAAAGCAGTGTGAGAATAGCAGACACGAGAAAATAGCTAGCAGCTAGCGGTGAGCTAATGACGTGGTATAAGAACAAGCAGATTGGAAATGCCCATAGCATGACTATAAAAGCAGTGCGACAATAGCATGCAGTACAAAAACAGTTGGCAGCAAATGAATGGGTATAAGGCTATAAATATGTGGATGCACACAGTGTCGATAGAATGAACAGGCTGGTAGCGACCGGATAATGCTTTTGTACTGTACAATATTTAAACAAACTTCATGCGAAGCAACACATCAAGAAAGTTAACGGCATATGAGATCTGCAAATAACTACACAAAACATGGCTAAAGAAACACCGCGATCTAACGGGCCAGCGTACTAACCAAGCTGCGGCGGGGTGGACGGGGGCGGCAACTTGCATTCCAGCGGCGGCGAACGCGGGAGACGATGAAACGACCCTATTTCAGTAGAAGCGGGCGTTAGTGAAGCAGATCTGGTTGGCTGGCAAGGGATTCGGTGAAGTTGATACAGCCGCTGCGCCGAGGTAGTCGGTGGCGAGGTCGGCGGTGAAGTAGATCCGTCGGTGGCGAGGTCGGCGGTGAAGCAGATCCGTCGGTGGCGAGGTCGGCGGTGAAGCAGATCCGTCGGTGACGAGGGCGGCGGGGGAGCGGATCAGGTGGGTGGACAGCCAACACGATCAAGGCTACGCTGTGGAGGAGTATGCCGGCGGCGAAGCAGATCTAGTACTGTAGAGAGTCAGAGCTTTGGCGTGTGAGAGTATTTTTGAGCTAATGGGGCGAATGGTTGGTGGGTGGGTGTGGGCCTGTGGGGAGGGTTCGGGATCTAGGCAAGATATTTCATTGTTACCGAATGAGCCCTCCATGGTCGGTGGGTTGTAGCTTCCGGACCAGGGTTAAAAGGGTAAAACTGGTCACGGGATTTTCGAATGGATGCGGCGGGATGATTTGGCACGCGGCCAAAATTTTCAGTTTCAAGCTACGAGCAGAACGACAAAAATAATGTTCTTCCCCAGGGAGCTCTCATTTCTTCCTCTTCTCTTTCTCTCTCGAGTCTCTCCCACTCCCCCGGCTCCTCTCCCCCTTCTCTCCGGTGGCCTCGCCGGCCGGAGACGAGGCCGACTTCTCTCTGTATATTGTACACCCTCCGAACTAAATTAATTGATTCAACTTTCCTTAGACGTGTATGTATCTAGAGTAAAAACATGTGTGGATACATCCATATTTAGATAAGCAAAGTTGAGTCATCTAATTTGGATCCGAGGGAGTTAGTGTTGTTGTAAGCTTAGATCCAGTGTTTCCCATGAGCAGAATGGCGCAATGGAGTCGGGGATCTCGTCATCTGCTTCAGATCTGGCCTATGGTGAATCTGGCGGATCTTGCCAGCCAAACCCCGATCTGGTGCCATCAATGTGATGGCGCTAACGGTGAGGCTTGCTTTGGTCAGTGCTTCAGATCTGGCCAATGGGGAAGTCAAGCTGCTAAAGTTCACAAGCTCGGGCATACGACGGCGTCATCCGTCTTGCCCGTGCACATCTTGGCCTTTCAGCGGCCCTTCTCAGAGCCAATATGCCGTTGCTGAGGCCCTTCTTCTCCTTCGTCCTGGCGACTACCGGCGACACCGTCCCAAGTGGTGCGTCCCCGGCGACGGAGTTGCTGGAAAGGATGCGGAGCAGAGATCTGATGTGCGGCCGAGAAGGACTCGATTGATTTTCTTCTATATGTTTTGGGGTCCTTTTTGTAAAGTTGCAGGTTCTGTTAGTTATTGTCTAGTACTTTTGGTCCTCTATGTAATTTTTTGGACTAGTTTCCATTGGCACTGATAAACTTGAATTTTGACAAGTTCACAGGGAAAAAAATTCCTTTGCACATATGGCCTATCATGTATAAACATTCTTGAGATTTAAACTATATGTAATGTGCCATGCATTAACCCTAAACCATATATATGTAACTAACCCTAGCTGATCAAACCCTACTTAATTAAAACAAATAACCCTAAACTATATGCATGCATTTTATGCGCAAAGGCGCGGGTGCCTCTAATAATGTGTGTGCGCACTCGATCGATGATCCCTAAACCTTATACAACCCTGAAACCCTAATCCCTAATCCCTAAACCCTAAACACCCTAAACACTAAACCCTATACCCTAAACCCTAACCCTAACCCTAAACCCTAATTAAACCCTATATATAGGCCAACGACACTTAATTGTGCATCAAGCAGGCCAGGGGTGCCTCGCGGTCCTCTAATTAAATTAAATGTGCCATGCATTAACCCTAAACCATATATTTGTAACTAACCATAGCTAATCAACCCTACTTAATGAAAACACATAACCCTAAAGTATACTAGCTATAACCCGATCTAATAAAAACATGCTCTATATATAGCAGCTAGCTAGCAAACCTTAGATTAACACCAATTAATATATACATGGCCTATATCGATCATGTTGTATAACATATCCCTGAGATTCATTAATTAATTATATAATTATTGTGATAAATTAATTAACTCTAATTTTGACAAGTTCTCTCGAATGAAAACACATTTGATTAAGTTGCCTCATAATATATATATAATTAGTGTGCATGCATGGCCTACCATGCATTCGTGCATATATTTTAATGTATATTTGAACATATTCTTGGGGATTTCAATCTCTCTCTCTCGATCATCTATATATCGTTGGTGGCCAAAAAACACACATATGTATGCATGCAATTTATGCGTAAAGGCGCGGGTGCCTCTAATAATGTGTGTGCGCACTCGATCGATGATCCCTAAACCTTAAACAACCCTAAAACCTTAAATCTCTAATCCCTAATCCCTAAACCTAAACACCCTAAACACTAAACCCTAAACCCTAGACCCTAAACCCTAACCCTAACCCTAACCCTAACCCTAAACCCTAGCTAACCCTAAACCCTAATTAAACCCTATGTATAGGCCAACGACACTTAATTGTGCATCGAGCAGGCCAGGGGTGCCTCGCGGTCCTCTAATTAAATTAAATGTGCCATGCATTAACCCTAAACCATATATATGTAACTAACCCTAGCTAATCAACCCTACTTAATTAAAACACATAACCCTAAACTATACTAGCTAGCTATAACCCGATCTAATAAAAACATGCTCTATATATAGCAGCTAGCTAGCAAACCGTAGATTAACACCAATTAAAATATACATGGCCTATATCGATCATGTTGTATAACATATCCCTGAGATTCATTAATTAATTATATAATTATCGTGATAAATTAATTAACTTGAATTTTGACAAGTTCTCTTGAATGAAAACACAGTTGATTAAGTTGCCTCATAATATATATATATAATTAGTGTGCATGCATGGCCTACAATGCATTCGTGCATATATTTTAATGTATATTTGAACATATTCTTGGGGATTTCAATCTCTCTCTCGATCATCTATATATCGTTGGTGGCCCAAAACACACATATATACGCATGCACTTTATGCGTAAAGGCGCGGGTGCCTCGATCTAATAATGTGTGTGCGCACTCGATCGATGATCCCTAAACCTTAAACAACCCTAAAACCCTAAATCCCTAATCCCTAATCCCTAAACCCTAAACACCCTAAACACTAAACCCTAGACCCTAGACCCTAGACCCTAAACCCTAACCCTAACCCTAACCATCTGCCCTAGCTAACCCTAAACCCTAATTAAACCCTATGTATAGGCCAACGACACTTAATTGTGCATCGAGCAGCCCAGGGGTGCCTCGCGGTCCTCTAATTAAATTAATTAAATGCGCCATGCATTAACCCTAAACCATATATATGTAACTAACCCTAGCTAATCAACCCTACTTAATTAAAACACATAACCCTAAACTATACTAGATATAACCCGATCTAATAAAAACATGCTCTATATATAGCAGCTAGCTAGCAAACCGTAGATTAACACCAATTAAAATATACATGGCCTATATCGATCATGTTGTATAACATATCCCTGAGATTTATTAATTAATTATATAATTATCGTGATAAATTAATTAACTTGAATTTTGACAAGTTCTCTCGAATGAAAACACATTTGACTAAGTTGCCTCATAATATATATATATAATTAGTGTGCATGCATGGCCTACAATGCATTCGTGCATATATTTTAATGTATATTTGAACATATATATTCTTGGGGATTTCAATCTCGATCTCTCTCTCTCGATCATCTATATATCGTTGGTGGCCCAAAAAACACACATATATACGCATGCACTTTATGCGTAAAGGCGTAGCGGGTGCCTCTAATAATGTGTGTGCGCACTCGATCGATGATCCCTAAACCTTAAACAACCCCTAAAACCTTAAATCCCTAATCCCTAATAATCCCTAATCCCTAAACCCTAAACACCCTAAACACTAAACCCTAAACCCTAAACCCTAACCCTAACCCTAACCCTAACCCTAACCCTAAACCCTAGCTAACCCTAAACCCTAAACCCTAGACCCTAAACCCTAGAACCTAAACCCTAACCCTAACCCTAACCCAAACCCTAACCCTAAACCCTAGCTAACCCTAAAACCCTAATTAAACCCTATGTATAGGCCAACGACACTTAATTGTACGTGCATCGAGCAGGCCAGGGGGTGCCTCGCGGTCCTCTAATTAAATTAAATGTGCCATGCATTAACCCTAAACCATATATATGTAACTAACCCTAGCTAGCTAATCAACCCTACTTAATTAAAACACATAACCCTAAACTATACTAGCTAGCTATAACCCGATCTAATAAAAACATGCTCTATATGTAGCAGCTAGCTAGCAAACCGTAGATTAACACCAATTAAAATATACATGGCCTATATCGATCATGTTGTATAACATATCCCTGAGATTCATTAATTAATTATATAATTATCGTGATAAATTAATTAACTTGAATTTTGACAAGTTCTCTCGAATGAAAACACATTTGATTAAGTTGCCTCATAATATATATATAATTAGTGTGCATGCATGGCCTACAATGCATTCGTGCATATATTTTAATGTATATTTGAACATATATATTCTTGGGGATTTCAGTCTCGATCTCTCTCTCTCGATCATCTATATATCGTTGGTGGCCCAAAAAACACACATATATACGCATGCACTTTATGCGTAAAGGCGCGGGTGCCTCTAATAATGTGTGTGCGCACTCGATCGATGATCCCTAAACCTTAAACAACCCCTAAAACCTTAAATCCCTAATCCCTAATAATCCCTAATCCCTAATCCCTAAACCCTAAACACCCTAAACATTAAACCCTAAACCCTAGACCCTAAACCCTAACCCTAACCCTAACCCTAAACCCTAGCTAACCCTAAATCCTAAACCCTAGACCCTAAACCCTAACCCTAACCCTAACCCTAACCCTAACCCTAAACCCTAGCTAACCCTAAACCCTAATTAAACCCTATGTATAGGCCAACGACACTTAATTGTGCATCGAGCAGGCCAGGGGGTGCCTCGCGGTCCTCTAATTAAATTAAATGTGCCATGCATTAACCCTAAACCATATATATGTAACTAACCCTAGCTAATCAACCCTACTTAATTAAAACACATAACCCTAAACTGTACTAGCTAGCTATAACCCGATCTAATAAAAACATGCTCTATATATAGCAGCTAGCTAGCAAACCGTAGATTAACACCAATTAAAATATACATGGCCTATATCAATTTTAATATATATTTGAACATATTCTAGGGGATTTCAATCTCTCTCTGTCGATCATCTATATATCATTGTTGGTGGCAAAAAACACACACGTACATATATACGCATGCACTTTATGCGCAAAGGCGCGGGGTGCCTCTAATAATGTGTGTGCGCACTCGATCGATGATCCCTAAACCTTAAACAACCCTAAAACTCCCCTAAACCCTAAACACCCTAAACACTAAACCCTAGACCCTAAACACCCTAAACACTAAACCCTAAACCCTAGACCCTAAACACCGTAAACACTAAACCCTAAATCCTAAACCCTAAACACCCTAAACACTAATTAAACCCTAAACACCCTAAACTAAACCCTAGACCCTAGCTAAACACCCTAAACACTAAACCCTAAACCCTAGCTAACCCTAAACCCTAATTAAACCCTATATATAGGCCAACGACACTTAATTGTGCATCAAGCAGGCCAGGGGTGCCTAGCTCGCGGTCCTCTAGTTAAATTAAATGTGCCATGCATTAACCCTAAACCATATATATAACTAACCCCTAGCTAATCAAACCCTAGTTCATTAAAACACATAACCCTAAACTATACTAGCTAGCTATAACCCGATCTAATAAAAACATGCTCGATCTATATATAGCAGCTAGCTAGCAAATTAAACGGTAGATTAACACCAATTAATATATACGACATGGCCTATATCGATCATATGTTGTATAACATCTCCCTGAGATTCATTAATTAATTATATAATTATCGATGATAAATTAATTAACTTGAATTTTGACAAGTTCTCTCGAATGAAAACACATTTGATTAAGTTTCCTCATAATATATATATAATTAGTGTGCATGCATGGCCTACCATGCATGCATTCGTGCATATATTTTAATATATATTTGAACATATTCTTGGGGATTTCAATCTCTCTCTCTCTCGATCATCTATATATCGTTGTTGGCCAAAAAAACACACACATATACACATGCACTTTATGCGCAAAGGCGCGTGTGCCTCTAATAATGTGTGTGTGCGCACTCGATCGATGATCCATAAACCTTAAACCCTAATTAAATAAACCCTAATCCCTAATCCCTAAACCCCTAAACACCATAAACATTAAACCCTAGACCCTAGACCCTAAACCCTAACCTCCTAACCCTAAACCCTAAACCCTAATTAAACCCTATATATAGGCCAATGACACTTAATTGTGCATCAAGCGAGGCCGGGGTGCCTTAGCTCGCGGTCCTCTAATTAAATTAAATGTGCCATGCATATATATATGTGTTTAATTTGGGGATTTCAATCGCTCTCTCGTATGTAGATCTCTCTCTACCTCTATCTCTCTGTCTCTCTCTCTCTCTCTCGTTAATTGGTGGCCAACAACACACACATGCACTTTGTGCGCAAAGGCATGCGCCTCTAATAATGTGTGCGCAGTCGATCAATCTAGTTTTGATTAATCATAGCACACAAATAAAGAAGTTGTATTTGAATCCACACAACCTAATCTAAAACACATAACCCCTAACATGGCCTAATTAATTAACCCCTTCTCTCTACCTAATTAGTGGAAATTGCACAAAATCAAAAGGGGTCCCTCACTAATTGTGCATATCTGCTAGATTGTGATAAACTTTTGCCCCATATATATTTGGTGGATGGGTGCATCTTGGCATGTAAAACAATTAGTGTTTGCAAATTGCGTTGTCAAAATTTATGTACAAATGATTTCTTTCCATCCAAAGTGCATAAAATGGGAGTTTTAATGAAGAAAGTACAAATAAAACAGCTCAACATGCTTCCACACCCCGATTTCCACATGAAGTAGAGCATATTTAAAGGATAATTCCAGAGTTTTACTATTTTTCAAGCAACTTTGCTAATTTTCCCCCACTCACATGACTTTATGTCGATTTAACGAAAATATGGCGAATTTAAACTACATGGGCGGGATAGTTTGAATTGTGCGCGCGGCAAAGGGAACCACCTATTCCTCAACCTTGTGCATGGCAAATTACACACGCAACTCCATTAAACTCCACCTACCGACCTTAATTATCACCCCGGCGGCCCGGCCGCATGACCCCCCACCCACCCCTACACAAATTATCCCCGTCCGTGCGAAGAGCTTCCCCTCCCCGTCCCGTCCGTGCGAAGAAGAAGCTTCCCCTCCCCGTCGTTCTTCTCGAGACGCACCGGCGGTCAAGTTGATCCACGGTAGGGCTGCTATCTCTAGCTCAATCATGTATCGGGCAAGACGGCCTAACGATTTATATTTTCTTGATGCTGCTAAAAAAATTCGTCAGTATGCTCGAACTAATTGGCACTTTATAGTTTTCTGCTCGATTTGTCATCGATCAATTTGTTCATTTGCGTGGGCATATAGAGTCAGTTCTGCACTCGATCCGTTAATTTGCTGAAATGCCATGGCAGAGTTTTGTACACGATTTGTTTATGTCGATGGGCATTTTTTGTTTTGTACTCGACATGATTGCTGAAATGCATAATCATGTATTATAGTTTTGTACTCGATGGATATACATTTCCTACTTCGCCTTAAATTAATCACCAACCACTGTATCTCATAATTAAACAGATGGACAGAACTTGGATACTGCATGGACACTTATGTTCCCCTTCATATATAAATGGTGTTCAACCCTTTATGGGGTTTATTAGAGCTCATGAAGGTCACAACCTGGACGTGTATTGCCCGCGCTGCACATGTATGAATGGTGAGAAGAGGCCTCACCCTGTAGTGGCAGATCATTTACACATTTTTGGGATGGACCGCACATATGTTAGGCGGGTTTAGCATGGTGAACCATATAATGATCCTTTAGCAGGAGAAGCAGATCTTGCTCACACTGTATGTGTGCTGGCATATGTAGTTAATTATTTATATTGATGCTGCCGCTGTTTCAATCAATAGTTTGCATTGCTGTGCAAGGTTCTGTACTCAAATTTAACTTGTTGCAGATGAATGGACGGGAAGGAGAGAAAAAGCGCTTGCTTCAGGAAACGGGTTTCAGCTCTGGGACATGTGCTGTGCCAGATGAGAAGGTAAATATGTAAAACGGCATTTGTTCAGGTTGCATCCCTTAGATGTTTGTCTAATCGGTTGATGTACTAATTGCAGAAGCATAGAGTTGAAGAGGTCTCTCAGTTTGATGGGAGATTTGAAGATGAATCTCAGTTTGATGCACCTGTGGATGGTGCCGATGACGAGCCTTTCATAGACGAAGGTCCCGCACCCGAGATTATCCAGCCTACGAAGGAGGCCGTGGACCGAGTACACAGCTTTGCGTTGAAGTGGATGCACGCCGGAGATCATCGGGGCGTCGGGTAGTCTCAAGACCAACCAGCCCTGATGCACCTGTGGATGGTGCGATGACGAGCCTCTCATAGACGAAGGTCCTGCACCTGAGATTATCCAGCCTACGAAGGAGGCCGTGGACCGAGTACACAGCTTTGCGTTGAAGAGGATGCACACCCGGAGATCATCAGGGGCGTCCCGGTAGTCTCAGGACCACCCAGCCCTGATGCAAAATGTTGAGCTACTTTATGATTCGTACTCTTATGTTCTGGTGCTGTAGTATGTTATGATTTGTACGCCTTTGGCGCTAGATTAAGCATTCAGTGGATGATCGCATTGCAAAATTCGACACCCACACAATCAGTTCATCGTATGAGTAGTAGCACAATTACTTCTACAGTGATTCCTGCCAGCGCATTAGTTGGTAGCATGAAACACTTTCAGGTACTCCCCTCTGATTCATATTAATTGACTCAATTCTGTCTAGATATGGATGTATCTAGATGCATTTGTTAACTAGACTAACAAACTTGAGTCAGTTAATATGAATCCGTGTAAACCGCCCAGTCCTCGAGCAGCTAGTTTATTGACTCTGGACTCCAAGCCTCTCGCGGCAAGCCATCGATGAAGCTTTGACCAGATCTTGGCCCGCAATTTTTTGTGTGTGGCGAATAGCAAAGCTTTGACCAGTTTCTCTCGGGATGCAGCACGCCGGTGAGCTTGCACGGTTGCCATGAGCACTTTCCGGCGGAACTTCCTCTTCAGCGCCCTCAAGCCGCTGCTGCGAGACAGCACGCAGTGCCTCGAGGTGGACGGAATTCTGGATCTCAGGGCGGGGGGTCTGCATCATCCGGGAACGATCTCCAGCGGGTTAACGAGGACATGCATGGCGGCCAGGGGATTTGTTTTTTTTTTTTTTGGTTTGAGCTTGGGATTTGGGGTTTTTTCGGATAGGGGAGGAGGAACCGAGGAAGAGGAAGGAATAGCCGCGTGCTTGGCGCGTAGCGGTGTGCTTGAATTTCGAATTTTTGTGAAATGTTTCATTTCCCCACTACAATTCGGGGGTTTCTTGACGCGCCAATGCGTCCCGCCGGGCAGCTTCAAGTGAATTTGGGGTGCCACGCTATGGGCCCTAGTTTCAGTGAGACATGTAATGACTAGTCACATCAGTAAGTTCACTGTGTAATAAAATATGTTACCCCTCCCCTTTATGTAGCACCCCTTCTCTCCCGATCGAGTGCCGATTGCCGACGGATGCAAGCCGCTAGCTCGATCCCCTCCTTTCGCCTCCACCGTCCAGGCATCCAGCTTGGAGGGGCAAGCTGCATCTAGACCAAGCGGATTAGGTAGGACTAGTAATGTTCTTTCCTTTCTCGAGATCGGTTCTTTTTTCCTCTCCTCGATATCTTGCGCATCTCTTTCCTATTCTGGGCGAAGGGGTGTCTTTCTGGTCACCCTCGAGCTGGGAGTGATTGATGGGGGTGGGGGCGGGGGCTACCTTTGCTTGGATTGGGGTGTTCTTCCTTTATTTGTCGACATTTGCAACCTTTGTAGTTTCTGCTGATCCTCACTGTATCTTTTGTCAGCTTGTACAGGAAAGGTAAGACCTCGGCGGTGGGGGCAATGGAGCGTAAGGCCACCACGCATGTGGGCGGTTGGCTGAGCTTTGAGCTGCGTCCCCATCCCCTTGAAGCGGTACTCCGTTTGCTTATCCACTCTTTACCTTTTAAGTGTCTCTATGCATCCTCAATCTGTTCTGTTACGGAATATGCTTAAAGTAGCACATGTCTTCAGGTGTTTGTGCGTAAAGCCTCTGTGACACCATGCTCTATATTCTCTGTATCAGGTTGGTACCTCCAGGGTTCCGTGCCGAGGCTATGGGGAACGAGAATAGCGCCCCACCTGCTGCGGGAGCATGGCCCGATCTGCAGCACAAGAAGCGAAATGCCACTTTGCCGAGCTGGGCAGGGACCGCCTGAGGGTAATTTTTTTAACCAACTTACCATGATGTAGTCTGAATCTGATACTCCCTCAGATCCAAATTAATTGACTCAACTATCTATAGATACGGATGTATCTAGATGTGTTTTAGCTCTAGATACTACTGCCTCCATCCTAAAGCTTTGGGCTTATATTATTTTTAGAAAGTCAAACTATACCATGTTTGACTAAGCTTTTACCAAAAATCAGTAACATGCAAAATACAAAATTAATATCATTAAATAGATAATAAAATATATTTTCCTACGGTATCTACACAGTATTATATTTGTTGATAGAATGTTCTAAAATTTTGGTCAAACTTTGCTTGTTTTGATTTCTCAAAAATAAATAAGGCTTAAGCTTTTGGATGGTGGTAGTACATTCATATCTAGACAAAGCTGAGTTAACTAGTTTTTTGTCTGTCCATAGCTAGTGTTCACGCTGCAAAAGGCTAAGAGCATCCACTATATGCATCAGTCTATCTCATACAGTAATTCAATATCACTGCTGAGGTCTGCCTTTTGTTTTGCTATTCATATGCAGACTGAAACTTTAGGGCCTTTACTCAAAAGGAAGATCAAAACTGCGGCTGATCAGGCTGCCAGTATGTTGATGCCGCCCCCATCTTCTAAATGCCTCTACAAGCACAAGGCCACGCGCCAGCTGGGTGGTGATCTTTTAATGAATGTGGTATATTTTCTTAATCCACAAAACATGCCTTGATTTTTCTCTGTTTATTGTCGGTTTTTTCTATGCTTGCCAAAAGTTTACAACAACAACAACAACAACCAAGCCTTTCAGTCCCAAACAAGTTGGGGTAGGCTAGAGTTGAAACCCATAAGATCTCGAAGCCAAAAGTTTAGAAACACCAAATTCGTTTGCTTACAATCATCATACAGTAATGTTCATCTACTCCAGTTCCCCTAACCCAACAAAAAATGATGTTAATTACGGGTTTTAGATTAAAAGAGCACCATTAGGCGTTGTTAATTATGACTTTGAGATTAAAATGTCATTTGCAATTGTTAATTACAATTTTGAGACAAATGGTTAGTTTAACCTCGATCTCTTCTGCTCTCCATTTATCCCAACCGAACAAAAATTTAACCATTCCATTCCTCTGAAATGGAACCATTCCATTCCATTCCACGCTGTTTCAGAACCGAACACACCCTTGCATTGTTGTGAACTGTTGTCCATACACGGCCATACCCTTCCACTTACATCCAGCACTATATGCATCGATGCTGTCTCGAGTCATTCAATATCACTGCTGAGATCTGTTCCCATTCTTATGCAGGCTGAAACTGCTGCGCCTTTACTCAAGTGGATGCAAAATGAGGCTAATGAGGCTGCTGTGAGGACGATGGTGCCGGCACCATCTTCCGAAAACCTCTACAAGCACGAGGCCATGGGCTAGCTGGGTGGTGACCTTTTAATGAATCTGGTATATTTTCTTAATCCACATACATGATTTCATTATTATCTATTTAATTACTGTTGGCTTTGTCTAATGCTTACCAAAAATTCAGAAACACTGCGTTTGCTTACAATCATCATACACTAAATTTTCACTTTTCAGTCTGTCTCATCCAGTATATAAACTGTTGATTTCCATTGGCTTCTTTTGTAATCATTTGCATTGTTGTCAACTGTTCTCTATGCACAACCCTATTCTTCCACTTACACCCGCACTATTTGCATCAGTCTATCTCATAGATTTATTAAATATCAATGATGAGTTCTGTTGCTATTCATATGCAGGATGAAACTTCGTGCCTCTACTCAAATGGATAAAAAATGATCCCGATGAGGCTCTTTGTGAAGACGATGGTGCCGCCACCATCTTCTGAAAACCTCCTTAAGCACAAGGCCACGGGCCAGCTGGGTGGTACCCTTTTCAGTAAGCAGGTATATTTTCTTAATCCTCATACATGATTTGATTTTTGTCTGTTTATTGCCGGCTTTGTCTAATGCTTACCAATAGTTCAGAAACACACACACCTATTCTTACACTTACATCCAGCACTATATGCATCAGTGTCTCATAGATTCATTTTATATATCACTGCTGATGTCTGTTGCTCTTCAATTTTCATATCCAGACTGAAACTGCTAACCCTTCATTGGTCAAAAGGATTGCAACTGCTGCTGATGAGGCATCTGCAGAGGCTGCCACCAAGTTCTTGTCGGCCCCACCTTACGGATGCTTATATAAGCTCAAGTCCAAGGACCAGCCGGGCCGTAACCATCCAAGGGTTCGGGTATATTTTCTTAAGCCACATATACATGCCACGATTTATGTCTGATATTATCACCGGCTCTGTCTAATGCTTTTTGGAATTCGGAAACACCAAATTAGCATGCTTATATTCATCATACACTAATTTTTCACTGTTCGGTTTGTAACATAGTGTTATGCACTCGCTTGTCAACATTTGCATTGCTCTGAACTATGCACTTTACACAACCTAATTCTTCCACTTACATTCAGCGCTACGCACCGGTAGTACCTCCCATGTTTCCTTCACCATCCCAATGCCGAGCTTGCGGGAATATGGCGGGCCCATGTACATACCCCGCATATAACACCTCCTATGGCTCTATCTACCTTTCTAGTAGCTCCTTCACGAGTTACGGGTATGTATTCTCGGTGGTTTAGCATGAATTGGCATATAGTAAAGTCTTGTTTTTAGTCTTCCTGCTTCTTACATTTGTATCAATTTTCACATGCAGATCGTACCTTGTGAACTTCGTCCAATGATTAACCGAGATGTGTCCGCATGAAGGGTCTTTCACTATGCATGGCAATGGCAAATTGATGAACACCTACACGGTCTATGAGGTGTATGTCTACAGACGCAGGCCATCACATATTTGTATGGACATGATTGGAGAAAGTTTGCTTTTGACTACGGTGCGAAGAAGGGCGACGAGCTGAGGATCGAAACTCAAACGGGCGGATATACGTAGCGCTTCTGAGTTGGAGACACTTCCAAATATATAATATGTAACTTTTTTCTACTCATATCTTTTGATAAGCTGTTACGAGCAGTTGTTCTAAACCATTCCCTCTGTTCTAGCTTGCTGGGTTTAACATGATCAAAGCTGCAGATCACCCGATGGAACATGAGCGGATGTCACAAAGGGCAACCACACCAGCACCGGCACCGGCTTCCCACTCTCCCCGCATCAGCACCGGTTCCTGTACCAGCTCCGTTTCTTGCATCTACCCAGCAGTCCCCTACATCAGCATTGGTTCTGTAGAGGCCCCATATACTACACCTGCCCAGCGGGCTCTGCATCAAGACCTTTGGTTCCTCTAGCTGCACCGTTCTTGCACCTGCCCAACAGTCTCTGCATCGGCACCGGTTCCTCTAGAGGCACCGTTTATCGCACCTGCCCAGCAGTCTCTGCATCGGCACCAGCTCGTGTACCAGCCCCGGGCTCCTGCACCGCCCCAGCGGATCACCGAGGTCTCGGCTCATTCTGTGGCCACCCGTGTGGTGACCAGGACGCATCTGAAGGCTATGTTCGTGAGTATATGACAGCATAACTGCTCTTATCTTGATGTCTTCTCTGCTCAAAGTCTCACATGGTTCAGTGCATTGGTGCCATTGACTAATTTTTGGTGGTATCTTTTGCTTTGAATCAGAAATTGCCTAAAAGTATCTCCAAGGATCTCAATGCTGGCCGAAGGGGCAAGATATCCCTCGTCATGGAGAGTGAAGGTCTCACCGTGGAGGGACGGTACTCCGTCAGTCCCACAGATGGCCGCTTGGCTGTTACTTCCAGGTAGAAAAAGTTCATTGACGGTGCCAAACTTCGCATTGGATCAAAGTTGAAGGTCAAGATCTTTCGATGCCGCTGTGACATGCTGGTCATAAAGTTCGCGGTTGTCTAGTTCTGTTGCCCCATGAGCCCTTAGCAAATGCATTTGTAGTTATACTTATATAAGGTTATCTTATCTGAACTGCTAATTAATTGTATGGGTGGTAAAATTCTGGCAAGCTTTTGCTCTTAGCAAGTATGTATGTATGATCAGCTACTATGATAACTAATGTTTGTGTTCATCTTAATTTGCATTTCCGTTTTAGAAAAAAACTTAATTTCTATTTTGGCTGACCTGTTAGAGAACTATCAGATTGAACCCACAACATGATTCAAATAGATTCATTACACCGAGCCACATGTCTTGACCTTGCTATACACTACTTCCATTAATCAGTGCAAGAAGGCTTACCTGAGCTGCCTGAACCATGGCAGATTCGAATCCACCTTATCTATCTAGAAATACAACCTTTGCGAAAGAGGATTTGCGGTATGGGGAGGCTGACATTGGGGACCCATGAGCCGACAGCGTCGTCAACGTTTTAAAGGTGGCAGGAGATCGAAAGAAAAAATAAGCCAAAAATCAGTTGGTAAACAAATTCAAGAAAAGAAACATTTACCTTTCTGAGAGGATGACATGCGGGACCCATGAGGCAGCAGCATCCTCAACTATTTCAAGGCGGCAGGGGATCAAAAGAAAAAAGGAAATAGCCAGAAATTAATTAGGGTAAAAAATAAATCCATCAAAGGAAACTTTTATTGTTCATAGAGGATGACATGTGGGACCGACTTGCCAGCTGCGTCGTCATCGTTTCAAAGGGGGCAGGGGTTCAAAAGAAAAAGGCAAATAGCCAGAAATTAGGGGAAAAAAATAAATCCAACAAAGGAAACTTTTATTGTTCATAGAGGATGACATGCGGGACCCATGAGCCAGCAGCTTCCTCAACGTTTCAAAGTCGGCATGAGATCGAAAGAAAAAGGCAAGTGACAAAATATCAGGAGCCAAAGATAATCCAAGAAAAAAACTTTATTGTACATAGAGGATGACATGCGGGTCCCATTTTGTAGCAGCGGTCTCAACGCTTCCAAGGCGGCACAGGACCGAAAGAAAAATGAAGTAGCCAGAAATCAGGGTGTGAAAAAAATCCAAGAAAAGAAAGATTTCAATTGGGCTGTATCTGGACATCTGGGCCTTCGAACTATCCTGCTGGGCCTTTTGACTCGTACAATTTCAGCCCACTCCAAAACAGGAAAGGTCGGATTTTTCTCAAAAAAAAAAAGGAAAGTCCTATGCTTCGCAAAAACAAAAAACAAGGAGATTCAACATATAAGTTTGTTTATGTAGATATAAAGATTTAATTTATCCGTTTGCAATAGCTCAGAGCGAAATACAACGTTTATTGTCTGCAAAATAAAATATCACATGTTTCTTGTACGGGGAGGCTGACATCGGGGACCCATGAGCCAAAGCGTCGTCAACGTTTCAAAGGCGGCGGGGATCGAAAATAAAAAAAGCCAAAAATCAGTTGGTAAAAAAATACAAGAAAAGAAAACATTTATCGTTCTGAGAGGATGACATGCGGGACCCATGAGGCAGCAGCATCCTCAACGTTTCAAAGTCGGCATGAGATCGAAAGAAAAAGCCAAGTGACATAATATCAGGAGCCAAAAATAATCCAAGAAAAGAAACTTTATTGTACATAGAGGATGACATGCGGGTCCCATTTTGTAGCAGCGGTCTCAACATTTCCAAGGCGGCACAGGACCAAAAGAAAAATGAGGCAGCAGCATTCTCAACAATTCCAAGGCGGCAGGGGATCAAAAGAAAAAAGGAAATAGCCAGAAATTAATTAGGGGTCAAAAATAAATCCACCAAAGGAAACTTTTATTGTTCATAGAGGATGACATGTGGGACCGACCTGCCAACAGCGTCCTCATCGTTTCAAAGGGGGCAGGGGATCAAAAGAAAAAGGCAAATAGCCAGAAATTAGGGGTCAAAAATAACTCCAAGAAAGGAAACTTTTATTGTTCGTAGAGGATGACATGCGGGACCCATGAGCCAGCAGCTTACTCAACGTTTCAAAGGTGGCATGAGATCGAAAGAAAAAGGCAAGTGACCAAATATCAGGAGCCAAAAATAATCCAAGATTTATTGTACATAGAGGATGACATGTGGGTCCCATTTTGCAGCAGCGGTCTCAATGTTTGTAATGCGGCTTGAGATCAAAAGAAAAAGAAAGTAGCTAGTAATTAGGGGGTGAAAAAAATCCAAGAAAAGAAAGTTGATGGACATAGAGGATGACATGCGGGTCCCTTGAGCCAACAGCTTACTCAACGTTTCAAAGGGGGCAGGGGATCAAAAGAAAAAGGCAAGCCAAAAATTAGAGGGTGAAAAAAAATCCAACAAAGGAAACTTTTATAGCACATAGAGGATGACATGCGGGTCCCATGAGCCAGCAGGTTCCTCAACGTTTCAAACGTGGCATGAGATCGAAAGAAAAAGGCAAGTGACCAAATATGAGGTGCCAAAAAAACTCCAAGAAAAGAAAGTTGATTGCTCATAGAGGATGACATGCGGGTCCCATTTAGCTGCAGCGGTCTCACTGTTTGAGAGGCGGCAGGGGATCGAAAGAAAAAGGCAAGTGACCAAATATCAGGAGCCAAAAATAATTCAAGAAAAGAAAGTTTTATAGTCCATAGAGGATGACATGCGGGTCCCATTTAGCAGCAGCGGTATCACCGTTTGAGAGGCGGTAGGGGATCGAAAGAAAAAGGCAAGTGACCAAATATGAGGTGCCAAAAAAAATCCAAGAAAAGAAAGTTTTATAGTACATAGAGGATGACATGCGGGTCCCATTTAGCAGCAACGGTATCACCGTTTGAGAGGCGGCAGGGGATCGAAAGAAAAAGGCAAGTGACCAAATATGAGGTGCCAAAAAAAATCCAAGAAAAGAAAGTTTTATAGTACATAGAGGATGACATGCGGGTCCCATTTAGCAGCAGCGGTATCACCGTTTGAGAGGCGGCAGGGGATCGAAAAAAAAGGCAAGTGACCAAATATGAGGTGCCAAAAAAAACTCCAAGAAAAGAAAGTTGATTGCACATAGAGGATGACATGCGGGTCCCATTTAGCAGCAGCGGTCTCAATGTTTCCAAGGCGGCAAGGGATCAAAAGAAAAAGGAAGTAGCCAGAAATCAGGGGGTCAAAAAAAATCCAAGAATAGAAAGAATTTTGGTTCATAGAGGATGACATGCGGGACCCATGATCCTGTATCGTAAACGGCTCGATCGGAGAACGTTGAACGAGATGGCGCGATCTAGAAAAAAAACAATGCCAGAGAGGCTGCCATCTGGGCCCTACATCCCTCGGCGGTGCGGATTTGCGTTGACTCGGCCGGCGAACCCGAGATTTCGAGATGCACCACGTCCCGGGCCACCATACGCGACGTTTTGGCCGCTTTCGTCGGGCTAGGTGGCCTCAAAAACGAGAAAAAAAAAGTTTTGACATGCACCACGGAGGGACCCAAAATCGTCGGCCATGGTACACCAGCAACCACAGCGCGACTTCAACTTCGTCGGCCATGGCAACTTTTCTTGTAGTGTATGCTCAGTTTTACCCTCAAGTGGCTGGTCAACAGACAGTCAACAAATGGGATTAACTAGTTAAATGAGTTATTTAATGTGCAAAAAATTCCGAAAAATAGTGGCACATACTCATGGAGTCTTTACCACAAATTGTCAGTTCTCAAAACATAGATAAGTCATAGATAAATCAAGTTTTACCACAAATTGCCACTTCTCAAAGGCCTTCTCAAATCACCTAG
The DNA here is from genome assembly GCF_019359855.2 of Lolium perenne. Classification (NCBI taxonomy): domain Eukaryota; kingdom Viridiplantae; phylum Streptophyta; class Magnoliopsida; order Poales; family Poaceae; genus Lolium; species Lolium perenne. The sequence continues at coordinate 38,077,759 of NC_067250.2, forward strand.
TAGCTATGAAGGTGCATGGTTTTCCACAATAAGCCCTTTGCAAAACAGCTTTCCCCAAAACATACTTTGTCTAAATGAGGCCACAATTCTCACACTCATGTATATTTGTATTGCAAATAGTTTGAGGTAGGCCAAGATGGGTTTCATTGTACAAAACACGCATTTTCCATTTTTTAAATCTCATATTTGAATCCCTTAGTTTGTTTATTACACAGGTGCCCTTGGTTTCTTGATACTACTCAGTTTTGCCCTCTCCCTCCACAAATTATCGCAGACGTGCAACATTGCCCTGATTGGTCTAGCCCATGTCACGCGGATCGTGCCCGCCGACCGTTGATCGTATGATCTAACGGGCAGGATAACCCCTCTCTCTCTCTGTCGGCGGTTACCTTCCACTCTCTAAGTATGCTAAAGGGTGGTTTTCTGTATTCATTTTCACGTGCTAAAAATTATAAACTCTTTTAGGCATTACTTTTCACGCAAAAAATGATAAACCATCACCGATTTGTTGTAGCCATTAATTTTCACGCAAAAAATGATAAACCATCACCGATTTGTTGTAGCCATTAATTTTCACGCAAAAAATGATAAAGCATCACCGATTTGTTGTAGCCATTAATTTTCACGAAAAAAATAATAAACCATCACCGATTTGTTGTAGCCATTAATTTTCACGCAAAAAATGATAAACCATCACAGATTTGTTGTAGCCATTAATTTTCACGCAAAAAATGATAAACCATCACCGATTTGTTGTAGCCATTAATTTTCACAATAAAAATGATAAACCATCACCGATTTGTTGTATCCATTACTTTTTCACGCAAAAAATCTACCTATCTTTGTATAGAAGATCGTCTGTATGATTTTTTAGGTCATTTAGAGAAGGTAGAAAAAAAATCCCTTTTGAGAAGGTCGAAAAAACCTAACTTGTTACAAAAGCTGGTTTCAGTGAGACCTAACCAAATTTGGCATACATGATGCCATATCTATAACAACAAGGAATATCTAAAAGGGAAAGTTTCACAAAATTTGAAATTTAGGGCAAAAATGATGCCATACATGATGCCATAACTTGTTACAAAATCTGAAAATCAATTGGGTATTATAAAGGGAAATAAAAAGTTCGAAAAATGTAAAAATGAAACAATCTATCTATCTATGTATAGAGGATCAGCTGTATGAAATTTGAGGTCATTTAGAGAATGTAGAAAAAATCACCTTGTTAGAAAAGCTGGTTTCAGTGAGACGAAACGGCATGCGTTTAAGCAAAGTGATTTTTTCGAACATCTCCAAATGACCCCAAATTTGCCATACATGATGCCATACATGTAACAACAAGGAACCCTATCTAAAAAGTGTCAAAAAAGTTTGCCCAACCGTATAGCTCTATCAAAAAGAATCTCACCATGGCGCTAGTATAATTTTGGGCTTAGTTACAAACTTTCGTTATCTAACCTTCAACACGAAACTTGTTTCAAATCACTTTTGGCGTACAAGAAACAAATCCCACCTTGATTCGAGCACCACAGCCTCCAAACGATGCCGATGCCGATATCGGCATGGTCGGAATGACTATGCTCGCCGCCACTGCTAGGTCACCGTCGGGATGCACCGTCAATCCCGTCCCCTCATTCGATCACTGACACACCAGAGATACCGCCGAGGCCAATGCCGAATGTACATGCTGATGCCAATGCCGAACATGCATGCACGCCGCTGTGGGCACGGCCACGCCTCCCCGCTATGCTGGACGCCACAGACCACCGCGAGGTCTTTCCCTTCGCCACCACACTCTTCTAGCACCCAGCTATACACGCCAGAAAGGAGAGACACTAGTTTTCTCTACATTGCTCGCGTTCGTGTCGGACACGGTCAGTCAAAGTTTTGAGGTAGTCGTCGATGTCGTCGACCATTTCTTCTCTTCTATGCATGGTTAAACGCGTCTAGTTCATATCTATCTAATGCGTCTGGTCTCGCCTCATGCAGTTCTTTGTGGACGTCGATCTCATCTCGGCACCCCGTAGGCCACCTCCTCCATGCCATCGCTGTAGAGCTCCGTTTAAAAATCTATTCCTACCCGTGTATTGCCCATTGTATCAGCGCCATGGCCCACTTGTCATTCGATATACCGAAGCCCCACTCGTGCGCGTTTTGGTCAGGGATACACCGATGCTTACGGTCAAACAAAGATGGATGGTCTGACGTGTCTTTGCGGGCTCTACGTGGCCCCACTAGTCAGAAGATAATGGTCAACCGTCGGGCAAACGGCCGTTACATCACGTGTGATGGTTTCAGACAAAGGCTTGGGTAAAACTGAGGAAAAACTAAGGAGCTGGGGAAAACTGAGCACAACTAAGGACCAGAGGGCACGAAAATAGAAATCCCTATAATATAATCCACCATCTTTAGCACCGGTTCAAGCCAGGAACCGGGATAAAAGGGGTATATAAACTAACCACAATGACTTTATTGAAATTTAACAAGATACGTTAACTAAACTTAAACTAAAACAACGACAACGACTTTATTGAAATTTAACATTAACTAAATTTAAACTAAAATAACAACTTCTACTAGTTCTTCCGCGCATCCGCTGCTGCCCTCCTGGCTGCCGCCTCCTGCCGCAGCTCCTCCTCACGACGACGGTTATACATCTCCTCACTATCCAGATCCGCCACACGCGGTCGCTTATGCAGCTCCTGGAGACTCTGCCTCTCAAATGCTTCTATGGTAGCCGCTAGGGCCGCCTCCTCCCACTCCTCTATCTCCGCAAGCTGCGGGTCCACCTCATCCGCTGCTACCCTCCTTGCTGCCGCCTCATGCCGCTGCAGCTCCTCCCACTCCTCTATCTCCACGAGCTGCGGGTCCACCTCCACCGGCGGCGGGTGCGGCTTTGGGGGCATTGTGAAATGGGCTAGGGTTCGGTGATGAGTGAAGTGGGAGAGAGGGGGACGTACTATTTATAGAGGGAAAATATCCCGCGCGGCGTCGTGGCGGGAAAATATTCCGCGCGCCGTTGGCGTCATGGCGGGAAAATATCCCGCGCGGCATCGTCGCGTGGCGGGAAAATATCCTACGCGACGTCGTCGCGTGGCGTGAAAATATCCCGCGCGGCGTCGTGGGAAAATAACTTGCGCGGCGTCGTGTGACGGGAACCTACCACGCGCGGCGTCGTGGCGGGAACCTATCCCGCGCGAAAGACCCAAAAAAAAAGGCAGGATAATTGCAAAAGGCAGCGAAAAATGGACCTTTTGCACCGGTTCCTGGCTCGAACCAGTGCAAAAGGGTCTTTTGCACCGGTTCCAGCCACGAACCGGTGCAAAAGGGTCGGAGTATAACTGCCCCCGCACCCACCCTTCTTCTCCCTTTCGCGTGAGGACCATTTGCCTACCGAAACGCTGCCCAAATTTTCGGCCGACCCGCCGCCACCGTCAACCGCGCCGCCCGCGCCGCCGCCTTCTCCGCGCACGTCCCCGCGGGCCACCGCCACTGCCCGCGCCCCGCCTGGCTGCGCGCGTGCGCCGGTCTCCTTCGCCGCCACCGCGTCGCCGCCGACCGCCACCGCCCGCGCCGCGCGCCGCCCCTTCTTCTCCGGCCGGCGCCCCGCGCGGTAAGTCCCCCGGCCGCCCCTTCTTCTCTCCATTTTTTCTTTATTTTTTTTGTTTAATTTTTTTGTTTTAATTAGTTAGATAAATTTTAGTTAGATAAGTAGTAGTGAAATTTAGAAATTTTAGTTAGAAAATATTAGTTAGAAAATTTACTAGTGAAATAGTAGTGAAATTTAGAAATTTTAGTTAGATTTATTTAATAAATTTTAGTTAGATAAATTTTAGTTAGATAAATCTTAGTTAGATTTATTTAGAAAATTTTAGTTAGATAAGTTTTTAGTTAGATAAATTTTTGTTACATAAGTAGTAGTGAAATTTATATGTTAGAAATATTTGTTAGATAAAAATGTATGTGTTAGACAAAAGTAGTAATATTTGTTACTAATATATATATTCATAAGTACTTTATTCAAATTCAATATTATATTTGTTAGTTTGCATACGATGTCGCGCCCTCCGCGTCCTGGAGCTAGGACAATTTTAGAGCAGATGCAGCTGATGGGGGATGTTCGGGACTGGGCTCCCCCGGGGTGGCACTGGGAGGTGTTATCTTCCGGGGCGTGCACCCTTGTGCGGAATCCGGGTCCCGTCGTCGACCCGGATATTCTCTGGTGGAGGTCGCGTGGGCCACAGTCGTTTCAGAGGGAGCCGGCGCCGCCGGAGGTGGTAGCTCAGCGTATTAGAGAGGAGGACGAGCACGCTCGCCGTTACCTGTATGCGTTAGAGACCAGGTATACGGGCGGATGGTCTGTTTTGCAGGGATCTCACATTAGCTATGATCCTGTTAATGTTCCGTGGCTTTGGGTGTTCAGCCGGCGCGGCTCAGGACCCGGTCGCACTAGTGGAAAATAGGCTATGTGGCGCACCAAATTCGAATTCTGTGGCGCATATCCAGGTCGCCACAGTTGCCATGCAACTAGTATTTGAATTCTGTGGCGCATATGTACATGCGCCACAAAATTTTTGAAACTTCTATGGCGCACCATGCCAATATGCGCCACAGAAATCTCTTAAAACTTCTGTGCGCCACAGAATTCTCTTAAAAATTCTGTGGCGCACCATGCCAATATGCGCCACAATTTTTTTTCGAATTTCAAAAAAAGTGGCGGCCAGATCTAGATCTAGATCTAGATCTGGGGCCGCTGGAATTTCTCCGATTTTTTTGGTGGTGGTGGTGGTGGTGGTGGTGGAGGAGGAGAAGGAGGTGGTGGTGGTGGTGGTTGTGTTGGCCGGAGGAGGAGGAGGAGGAGGTGGTGGTGGTGGTGGTGGTGTTGGTGTTGGTGTTGGTGGTGGTGTTGGTGGCGGTGGTGGTGGTGGTGGCCGGAGGAGGAGGAGGAGGTGGTGGTGGTGGTGGCCGGAGGTGGTGGTGGCCGGAGGTTGTGGTGGTGGTCACCGGAGGAGGTGGTGGTGGTCGCCGGAGGAGGAGGAGAAGGTGGTGGTGGTCGCCGGAGAAGGGAGGAGGTGGTGGTGGTGGTGATGGGAGAAGAAGTGAGGAGATGGAGAAGTGTGAGGAGAAGTGGTGGAGGAGAAGTGGTGGAGGAGAAGAGGAGTAGGAGATTGGCGTCGGCCAAATTCAAAATTTCCGGGCAAAACTTCTGTGGCGCACGGACACTTGGTGCGCCACCGATTATTTTTTCCTTTTTTTGTATTTTACAGGAAAAAATCTTTAACTAGCCGTAACTTTTTACTCTTTTCGAATTTGGCGATTCTAAAAATTGTCCAACCGGGCAAGCCCCCTCCCGCGCCGCCGCCCCGCGCGCCGCCCCTTCTTCTCCGGCCGGCGCCCCGCGCGGTAAGTCCCCTGGCCGCCACTTCTTCTCTCCATTTTTTCTTTATTTTTTTGTTTTAATTTTTTGTTTTAATTAGTTAGATAAATTTTAGTTAGATAAGTAGTAGTGAAATTTAGAAATTTTAGTTAGAAAATATTAGTTAAAAAATTTACTAGTGAAATAGTAGTGAAATTTAGAAATTTTAGTTAGATTTATTTAATAAATTTTAGTTAGATAAATTTTAGTTAGATAAATCTTAGTTAGATTTATTTAGAAAAATTTAGTTAGATAAATTTTAGTTTGATAAGTTTTTAGTTAGATAAATTTTTGTTACATAAGTAGTAGTGAAATTTATATGTTAGAAATATTTGTTAGATAAAAATGTATGTGTTTAACAAAAGTAGTAATATTTGTTACTAATATATATATATATTCATAAGTACTTTATTCAAATTCAATATTATATTTGTTAGTTTGCATACGATGCCGCGCCCTCCGCGTCCTGGAGCTATGACAATTTTAGAGCAGATGCAGCTGATGGGGGAAGTTCGGGACTGGGCTCCGCCGGGGTGGCACTGGGAGGTGTTATCTTCCGGGGCGCGCACCTTGGTGCGGAATCCGGGTCCCGTCATCGACCGGGATATTCTCTGGTGGAGGTCGCTGATACGTCTCCGACGTATCGATAATTTCTTATGTTCCATGCCACATTATTGATGATATCTACATGTTTTATGCATACTTTATGTCATTATTATGCGTTTTCCGGAACTAACCTATTGACGAGATGCCGAAGTGCCAGTTCCTGTTTTCTGCTGTTTTTGGTTTCAGAAATCCTAGTAAGGAAATATTCTCGGAATTGGACGAAATCAACGCCCAGGGTCCTATTTTTCCACGAAGCTTCCAGAAGTCCGAAGGGGAAATGAAGTGGGGCCACGAGGTGGGGACACAGTAGGGCGGCGCGTCCCAAGCCCTGGCCGAGCCGACCTAGTGTGTGGCCCCACCAGGACTCCACCGACCTTGCCCTTCCGCCTACTTAAAGTCTCCGTCGCGAAAACCCTACCAGGATCGACGAAACCAGAGAAAACCTTCCAGAGCCACCGCCATCGCGAAGCCAAGATCTGGGGGACAGGAGTCTCTGTTCCGGCACGCCGCCGGGACGGGAAAGTGCCCCCGGAAGGCTTCTCCATCGACACCACCGCCATCTTCATCAACGCTGCTATCTCCCATGAGGAGGGAGTAGTTCTCCATCGAGGCTCGGGGCTGTACCGGTAGCTATGTGCTTAATCTCTCTCCTATGTACTTCAATACAATAATCTCATGAGCTGCCTTACATGATTGAGATTCATATGATGATGCTTGTAATCTAGATGTCATTATGCTAGTCAAGTGGATTTTACTTATGTGATCTCTGGAGACTCCTTGTCCCACGTGTGTAAAGGTGATAGTGTGTGCACCGTGTGGGTCTCTTAGGCTATATTTCACAGAATACTTATTCACTGTTATGAATGGCATAGTGAAGTGCTTATTTATATCCCTTTATGATTGCAATGTGTTTTGTATCACAATTTATCTGTGTGCTACTCTAGTGATGTTATTAAAGTAGTTTGTTCCTCCTGCACGGTGTAATGGTGACAGTGTGTGCATCGTGTAGTACTTGGCGTAGGCTATGATTGTGATCTCTTGTAGATTATGAAGTTAACTATTGCTATGATAGTATTGATGTGATCTATTCCTCCTTTCGTAGTGTGAAGGTGACAGTGTGCATGCTATGTTAGTACTTGGTTTGGTTATGTTGATCTATCATGCACTCTAAGGTTATTTAAATATGAACATTGAATATTGTGGAGCTTGTTAACTCCGGCATTGAGGGTTCGTGTAATCCTACACAGTTAGTGGTGTTCATCATCCAACAAGAGGGTGTAGAGTCTAGCATCTATCTATTTATTCTGTTATGTGATCAATGTTGAGAGTGTCCACTAGTGAAAGTATGATCCCTAGGCCTTGTTCCCAAATACTGAAATCGCTGCTTGTTTACTGTTTTACTGCTTGTTTACTTCCTACAATATTACTACCATCAACTGCACGCCAGCAAGCACTTTTCTGGCGCCGTATTACTGCTCATATTCATTCATACCACTTGTATTTCACTATCTCTTCGCCGAACTAGTGCACCTATTAGGTGTGTTGGGGACACAAGAGACTTCTTGCTTTGTGGTTGCAGGGTTGCATGAGAGGGATATGTTTGACCTCTTCCTCCCTGAGTTCGATAAACCTTGGGTGATCCACTTAAGGGAAACTTGCTGCTGTTCTACAAACCTCTGCTCTTGGAGGCCCAACACTGTCTACAAGAATAGAAGCACCCGTAGACATCAGTCGCGTGGGCCACGGTCGTTTCAGAGGGAGCCGGCGCAGCCGGAGGTGGTAGCTCAGCGTATTAGAGAGGAGGACGAGCACGCTCGCCGTTACCTGTATGCGTGATGACCCACAAGTATAGGGGATCGCAACAGTCTTCGAGGGAAGTAAAACCCAATTTATTGATTCGACACAAGGGGAGCCAAAGAATATTTGTAAGCCTTAACAGCGGAGTTGTCAATTCAGCTGCACCTGGAAACAGACTTGCTCACAAGAGTTTATCAGTAGCAACAGTTTTATAGCAGTAGCAGTAGTGAAATATAAGCCGCAGTGTAACAAAAACAGCAGTAGTGATTATAGTAAACAGCAGGATTAAAATACTGTAGGCACAGGGATGGATGAACGGGCGCTGCATGGATAAGAGAACTCATGTAACAATCAAGGTAGGGAATTTGCAGATAGTAATAAAACAGTATCCAAGTACTAAACAATTATATGCATGTGTTCCATATATAGTCGTACGTGCTCGCAATGAGAAACTTGCACAACATCTTTTGTCCTACCAGCCGGTGGCAGCCGGGCCTCTAGGGAATCTACTGGAAATTAAGGTACCCCTTTTAATAGAGCACCGGAGCAAAGCATTAACACTCCGTGAACACATGTGATCCTCATATCACCGCCTTCCCCTCCGGTTGTCCCAATTTCTGTCACTTTGGGGCCTCGGGTTCCGGACAGCAACATGTGTATACAACTTGCAGGTAAGATCGTAAAACAATGAATATCATCATGAAACAATAACATGTTCAGATCTGAGATCATGGCACTCGGGCCCTAGTGACAAGCATTAAGCATAACAAGTTGCAACAATATTATAAAAGTACCAACAACGGATACTAGACACTATGCCCTAACAATCTTATGACTATTACATGATCAATCTCATCCAATCCCTACCATCCCCTTCATCCTACAGCGGGGGAATTACTCACACATGGATGGGGGAAACATGACTGGTCGATGGAGAGGCGTCGGTGGTGATGATGGCGATGATCTCCTCCAATTCCCCGTCCCGGCGGAGTGCCAGAACGGAGTTTCTGGTCCCGAGACGGAGTTTCGCGATGGCGGCGGTGTTCTGGATGTCTTCTGGCGATTTCGTCTCACCCCCGTGCGTTTTTAGGTCGAAGCCCTTAAGTAGTCCAGAGGGGGGCACCTGGGGCTCCCCGAGGCGCCGCCGTCATAGGCCTGCCGTGCCGCCTGGTGGGGTGGCTGCCTCGTGGCCCCCCTCCTTCTGGTCTTCTGGCTCCGTTATTCTTCTGTGAAAATAGGCCCATTGGCATTAATCCCGGGGATTTTCCTGAAAGTTGAGTTTCTGCACAAAAACGAGACACCAGAGCAATTCTACTGAAAACAGCGTTAGTCCGTGTTAGTTGTATCCAAAATACACAAATTAGAGGCAAAACAATAGCAAAAGTGTTCGGGAAAGTAGATACGTTTTGGACGTATCAACTCCCCCCAAGCTTAGCTTATTGCTTGTCCTCAAGCAATTCAGTTAACAACTGAGTGCGATAAAAGAACTTTCACGAACACGTTTGTTCATATGATGTAAATATTCTCATGATATGGACAAGTACTTAGGCAATTCATAATAAGATATATGCAAATAAAGTCATCTAATAGCTATGTCAATCATGGAAAAGGTACCAACAAATTAATAATAAGTATCATGAATCATGTCTATCAGCAAGATTGCAATGTTCATAAAAGGATATGATAAAGTGGTATCTCGCTTGCCCGTATTTGTACATCAAAACATAAATGCTCGGGCGCCTTTGAAGTTCATGGGAAGATTGGAAGTAGAGATTATCAAAGATAAAAGCATCAAAGTTATACCACAATTAATCACATTTTGGGACAAGCATGTTATACTAAGAATGACAGTTGTGCTCTCAAGAAAGTGCTCAAAGAAGAGATGGTGACTCAACATAAAAGTAAAAGATTGGCCCTTCGCAGAGGGAAGCAAGGATTACCATGTGCTAGAGCTTTTCATTTTTCTAAAGACATAAGTAAAATGGTTTTGAGAGGTGTTTGTTGTTGTCAACGAATGATAGTGGGCACTCTAACTACCTCATCAACCAGACTTCCAAGAGCGGCTCCCATGAAGGACGTTATCTCTACCATAGATCATCCCTCTTCTCTTTTGTTTACACATGTATTTTAGTTTCATTATGGATGACACTCCCCCCAACCTTTGCTTACACAAGCCATGGCTAACCGAATCCTCGGGTGCCCTCCAACATTGCAAATTAAGTTGCTTACTGATAAATCAGGGCAAAGCATGTGAAGAGAATTATTGATGAAAGTTAATTAATTGGGGCTGGGAACCCCGTTGCCAGCTCTTTTTGCAAAATTATTGGATAAGCGGATGTGCCACTAGTCCATTGGTGAAAGTCCGTCAGGAGTAAATGACAAGGTTGAAAGATAAAACACCACATACTTCCTCATGAGCTATAAAACATTGACACAAATTGAGAAATACTTTGAAGGTTTAAAGGTAGCACATGAGAATTTACTTGGAATGGTTTGAAATGCCATGCATAGGTATTAAAGGTGGAAACTTTGGAATAACTTGGTTTTCAGGGGTATGGAAGCACGAGCAGCGTTCCCGCTCAGTACAAGTGAAGGCTAGCAATAGACTGGGAAGCGACAATCAAGAGAGCAATAACTGTCATAATCATGCTTGCGACAAAATAAATTAACAGAGGCATAAAAGTGATACAAGAACTCTGAGGCAAAGTAAATCGTCGAGGCTTAATTAACTTTTGTTCAGTCATACGCATGCGTGAGCATGTGCCAAGTCGATTTAAGTGAATTATTCAGAGGAGGATACCACAATGTCATACCTATCTATGAATAAAACAATGCAAGCAAATATTTATGACATGCTACTCATATTAATAAATTGGAGCTAAACATGAGAGATCATGAACTACTAGACTTCATTAAATGACATATACCTCACATGAACCAACTAAGCATGCTCACATGGATGAGTATATGTACAAAAATGAAAACAAATAGAGTTCATACCAGCCTCTCACCACAGTCAAATTGTCGTAGATCGTCATTATTACCTTTTACTTGTGTAGCTTGAATAATATGAAATGAAAACCATGCTCTAGCCACTGGAGACCGCTGAACTCCATAATGAACTTTACAAAACCAAAGAAGAACAACAAATATTTTTGATGTTTTCGAATTGGAAACAAGAACAAAAGAAAACAAGCAAACAAAGCAAAATCTTTTTGGATTTTCTCATAGCAAACCAACGATAGCAAATAAAGCAAAATAGGAACAAGAAAGCAAGATAAACAAATGGTAAAGAGAAACAACAGAAATATTTTTGGTCTTTTTGTATTTTAGAAAAGGAACAAAGCAAAAACAAGGAAATGAAAACTAAAAGAGTCACATAAACACAAAGTAGCAGAAATTCGTCAAACTTGACAGCAGTACAGTAATCTATTTTTACGAAAATCTTCCGCTGCTCAACTCGAAAAGTGCTCAACTAATGAAAGTTAGATAATAACCTGGGGAACGCGCACAAAAATTGGCTTCGCAAAATAACGTTCTGGCTGTTTTTGGTAATTTTTTTGGTGTCAGTCCAGAATCTGTTTTCAATCAGCACTTTCCCAAATATCATCTTCCTCTTATTAGGAAACCATTTTAAGAAGCTAAACAAGTATGTACAAGTATCCAGCAATTATAATATGCAATGAATGAGTGATGCCGGTATACCTCCCCCCAAGCTTAGGCTTTTGGCCTAAGTGGAGATCAACCCCAGCGAGGATCAGGGTTCCACGCCGGTGCATCATACATGGTGTGGTCATAATAAGGTCCCTGTGCAGAAGAAAAGGGTGAAGGCTCCACATGCCCAAAATGTTGATGTGAAGAGCTCGCTGCATCGGATGACAAGTCGAGGTGTTCCTCGGCCTCCTCCGTGCCGTCCCTTGCATGATGGCCATCCCCCTCTATGTATGCATTTAGTTCATCTTCCTTGACCGACCAATTTCCCCTGGAAGCAAGGTTAAACAAAGCAGGTGCAGGCAATCCTACTAGTTTTTCAGTTATTTTAGTTGTTCTCCAATTTTTCTTGTAAAATGTTATCTCATAAGACAGGTTACTCAGATTAGATTGGTTAGAAACAAAGTCATGTTTTATCATTGAAACAATATCGAGTTTCTCTACAGAGAGCTGAACATCAAGAGGGTGAGGTTCTACACCATGCATAGCTAATAAACGAGAGGCGATGAGACCTCCACAAATTCCTCCCTTCTCACGGTTAGTCGCAAGTCTAAAGGCTATCAAAGCACCCAAGTTATAAGTCCTATCACCTTGCAATGCGGCAGCTAGGAAAGCTAAATCCTGGATAGATAACTTATTTGCATTCTGTCTAGCAAGAACGCACTTGGTGATGAAATAAGCAAAGTAGCGAATAGCTGGGAGTTGAATGCTACGAATTTTACCACTCTCTTCTGAGAAGCTTCTCCCTTGACAGATCTTCTTGTATAGACTCGAGAGTTCCTGCGGCGTCCCCCTAATCTTCTCACAAGATCCCCATTGTGGCACTCTAATAGCTGTACAAAAATCAGCAAAAGGCAAGTCGATGGTTTTATTATAAATTTTATATCGAACCATGGGGTTAGGTTGGGACCAATAGAATTCAAAATCCTGCACCACCGACATGGTTAGTTTTGCATATTGGTAAGGTTCACCAACAACAAAATTTTCCAACCCTGCATTGGAAATCAGATTTTGAACATCTTGCAAGATTCCTGCACTCCTTATAAAATCAGTGCATGGGTAGTACGAGGGGTATACTCCCTCTTCGCGGTGAACTCTCATAACCTGTTGCACCTCCAATTCTTGTTGGTTCAGTTGGTGTCTATTCCACTCCATTTTCTGAATTTTTTTAACAAACATTATAAAAGTTGATTTGGAGACATATAATTGAGGGAAACTACTATAGGAACTTGGTAGAGTACTAAACATGCATCAAAACTAATTTTTACAACTTAGAACAAGCATGCAAGCTCACTTAACATGTTACCTACAGCAGCAAATTACTCAAGATATACTCAACCAAACAAAATTCTATTTGGATAATCGGAGGAGTCACATACCGGAGAGCAAATGTGCCAAATTTCAGACAGAAATCTAGGCTGAGCAAAGAGATCGAGAAATCTTGAGCTCTTGAGCAGAAACGCGAGTGAGAGAAAGTGAGTACGAGTTTTTTTGGGAGAGAGAGTGAGATGGGAGGAAGAGATGAGTTAGTGGGGCAAGGAGGGGCCCACACCACAGGGTGGCGCGCCACCCTCCTTGGCTGCGCCGGCACATGGGGTCCAGCCCCAGGGTGCCCCACTGGTCAGCCCCTGGTGCTCCCAGGTAGCTCTTCGAAAAATAAGACCAACAGTATAATTTTTGTAAAATTTTGAAAACTTTGAAAAATGCACATTTCTGGGTGTCAAAATTATTATTACAGGGCAGAAAAAGGTTTTCAAACCTCTAAACAACTAAGCATCTTGCAAAACAAGTAGTGCTACAGCGCGTAAAACAAGTGGAGGAAGAAAGAAATGTTGTTTAGCTCTTCTATGCATATAAAATATACTTGTTAACAAGGTTGATCAAGTCTTGCTACAAAATAAATCTTACACGTCATAAGAAGAAATAAACCTCAAATCAATCATGTTACCTTATATTGTATTGATATAGATCCAATCACAAGAGTTTGATATTCTTCTTTAGGCTCATATATTGGACAATCAATATCTCCCACTTTGATAGATCTCAAATTAGAAATTGTATTAACTCCACATACTTTATCAATCCTCTTGGGAAAATAAACAGCATGTTCCTTGTCATCAACATTGAAAGTAACTTTTCCTTTATTGCAATCAATAACAGCCCCTGCAGTGTTAAGAAAAGGTCTCCCAAGAATAATAGACATATTATCATCTTCAGGCATTTCCAACACAACAAAATCAGTTAATATTAAGCAGTTTTGAGTAACTTGAACAGGAACATCCTCACATATACCAACAGGAATAGCAGTAGATTTATCAGCCATTTGCAAAGATATATCAGTTGGTATCAACTTATCTAAATAAAGTCTCTTATAAAGAGAAAAAGGCATAACACTAACACCTGCTCCCAAATCACATAGAGCAGTTCTAACATAATTATTCTTGATGGAACAAGGAATAGTCGGTATACCTGGGTCGCCCAGCTTCTTTGGAACTTTGCCATTGAAAGAGTAATTAGCAAGCATAGTGGAAATCTCCTCATTAGGAATTTTCCTCTTGTTAGAGACAATATCTTTCATATACTTTGAATAAGGAGGCAATTTAATAGCATCAGTCAAAGGGATTTGCAAAAACAAAGGTTTCATCCAATCACAAAATTTATTATAGTGTTCTTCTTCCTTTGATTTTAGTTTCTTAGCAGGAAAAGGCATTTGCTTTTGAACCCAAGGTTCTCTTTCATTACCATGTTTCTTAGCAATAAAATCTTCTTTAGTGTACTTTTTATTTTTAGCATGCTTTTCAGGTTCATCTTCAACCTCTTCTTTATCAGAAGCATCATTCTTATCATTATCTTTATCATGTTCATTACCACTTTCAGTTTCAGCATCAGAAATAGAAATACTATTAGGATCATTAACAGGTTCAGAGGATTCTACAACAGTTTTATGTTTCTTCTTCTTTTTCTTAGAAGGAGCACTAGTTTCAATTCGTTGAGAATCTTGTTCAACTCTTTTGGGATGCCCCTCGGGATATAGAGGATCCTGAGTAGAAACACCACCTCTAGTTGTTACTTCATAAGCATGTTTTTCTTTAGAACTATTTTTCAACAAGTCATTTTGCACTTTCGTGAGTTGATCAATTTGAGTTTGAACCATATGAAAATGTTTAACAAGCATCTTAACATCATTGGAGGTTCTCTCCACAATATCATGCAATTCACTAATAGCTTGAGAATTTCTCATTAAATGATTCTCTACTCTCATATTAAAGTTATCTTGCTTAACAATATAATTATCAAACTCATCTAAACATTGATCAGGAGGTTTTGAATACGGAATATCTTCCCTACTAAAGCGTTGAAGAGAATGTACCTCAATCATGGATGAAGGGGGAGTTATCTTACATAAATCTTCTATGGGAGGTAAATTCTTCACTTCTTCAGATTTAATACCTTTCTCCTTAAGAGACTTCTCGGCTTCCCTCATATCTTCATCATTTAATTTAATCATACCCCTCTTCTTCAATATTGGTGTCGCGGTTGGTTCAGGTGTAGTCCAATCATCATGATTCCGGCCTATTCTAGCCAATAATTCTTCAGTGTCGTCTGGAGTTCTTTTCCTAAAAACACAACCAGCACAACTATCCAGGTATGCCCTAGACTCAATGGTTAGTCCACTATAAAATATATCAAGTAAATCATGCTTTTCCAGATCATGTCCAGGCCGAGCTCTGATAAGAGAGCAAAACCTCGCCCAAGCTTCAGGCAATTTCTCTCCATCTTTCTGGTCAAAATTATAAATTCTCTGCAAAGCAATATGTTGAGCACTAGCAGGAAAGTATTTCCGAAAGAAAACATCAAGCAAACCACTTGGACTATCAATAGAATCAGGAGGCAAACTATTATACCAAGTTTTAGCATCATCCTTTAATGAGAAAGGAAAAAATTTAGCAACAAAATAAGTACGCTTCTTGATATCATCAGAAAACAAGCTACTCAAGGTTGAAAGCTCATTCATGTGCTCTACAGCACTTTCTTTTTCAGTACCACAAAAAGGTGTTTTCTCAACAATAGATATATGAGATAAATCAAGAGAAAAATCATAATCCTTATACTTAATGTTTATAGGAGATGTGGCAAATTTAGGATCAGGAGACAGTTTATATCTAACAGCATGTTGTGCAAGAAGCTTTTTAATATTACTTATACCAGTAGTAGCATTGTATTTATCAATGAAATCATCATCAAGTTCTACATAATCTTCATCAAGATCATCACTAGAGTATTCAACAGACTCAGGTGAATTAACAGGTGTAGCAGCATTTTCATTAGGAGTTTCAGTATTTTCAATTTGTCTAGACCTAGCAATCGTAGCATCTAGAAAAGATCCTAATGAACCATCATTATCAAGCACAGTAGAAGCATCATCAAAATTATAAGAGCAATTTTCAGATTCAGCAGAAGTACCAGCATTTGAAGCTTGTGGTGGTGAAACAAGTTTACTTATCACAGATGGTGAATCAAGAGCAGCAGAGGTACTCAGAGTTGTACCTTTTCTTGTAGTGGATGGTAATATGGAGACTTTAGTATCGCGAGGTTTACCCATGATGGAGAATTTGCAGCGAACAATATCAATCCAAGTGAACTTGCAAATAAAGCTATGCTCCTCGGCAACGGCGCTAGAAAATAGTCTTGATGACCCACAAGTATAGGGGATCGCAACAGTCTTCGAGGGAAGTAAAACCCAATTTATTGATTCGACACAAGGGGAGTCAAAGAATATTTGTAAGCCTTAACAGCGGAGTTGTCAATTCAGCTGCACCTGGAAACAGACTTGCTCGCAAGAGTTTATCAGTAGCAACAGTTTTATAGCAGTAGCAGTAGTGAAATATAAGCAGCAGTGTAACAAAAACAGCAGTAGTGATTATAGTAAACAACAGGATTAAAATACTGTAGGCACAGGGATGGATGAACGGGCGCTGCATGGATAAGAGAACTCATGTAACAATCAAGGTAGGGCATTTGCAGATAGTAATAAAACAGTATCCAAGTACTAAACAATTATAGGCATGTGTTCCATATATAGTCGTACGTGCTTGCAATGAGAAACTTGCGCAACATCTTTTGTCCTACCAGCCGGTGGCAGCCGGGCCTCTAGGGAATCTACTGGAAATTAAGGTACTCCTTTTAATGGAGCACCGGAGCAAAGCATTAACACTCCGTGAACACATGTGATCCTCATATCACTGCTTTCCCCTCCGGTTGTCCCAATTTTTGTCACTTTGGGGCCTCGGGTTCCGGACAGCAACATGTGTATACAACTTGCAGGTAAGATCGTAAAATAATGAATATCATCATGAAACACTAACATGTTCAGATCTGAGATCATGGCACTCGAGCCCTAGTGACAAGCATTAAGCATAACAAGTTGCAACAATATCATAAAAGTACCAACAACGGATACTAGACACTATGCCCTAACAATCTTATGACTATTACATGATCAATCTCATCCAATCCCTACCATCCCCTTCCGCCTACAGTGGGGGAATTACTCACATATGGATGGGGGAAACATGGCTGGTCGATGGAGAGGCGTCGGTGGTGATGATGGCGATGATCTCCTCCAATTCCCCGTCCCGGCGGAGTGCCAGAACGGAGTTTCTGGTCCCGAGACGGAGTTTCGCGATGGCGGCGGTGTTCTGGATGTCTTCTGGCGATTTCGTCTCACCCCCGTGCATTTTTAGGTCGAAGCCCTTAAGTAGTCCAGAGGGGGGCAACTGGGGTTGCCCGAGGCGCCGCCACCATAGGCCGGCGCGGCCCAGGGGCCCGCCGCGCCGCCTGGTGGGGTGGCTGCCTCGTGGCCCCCCTCCTTCTGATCTTCTGGCTCCGTTATTCTTCTGTGAAAATAGGCCCATTGGCATTAATCCCGGGGATTTTCCTGAAAGTTGAGTTTCTGCACAAAAACGAGACACCAGAGCAATTCTGCTGAAAACAGCGTTAGTCTGTGTTAGTTGTATCCAAAATACACAAACTAGAGGCAAAACAATAGCAAGTGTTCGGGAAAGTAGATACGTTTTGGACGTATCAATGCGTTAGAGACCAGGTATACGGGCGGATGGTCTGTTTTGGAGGGATCTCACATTAGCTATGATCCTGTTAATGTTCCGTGGCTTTGGATGTTCAGCCGGCGCGGCTCAGGGCCCGGTCGCACTAGTGGAAAATAGGCTATCTGTGGCGCACCAAATTCGAATTCTGTGGCGCATATCCAGGTCGCCACAGTTGCCACGCGACTATATATTGAATTCTGTGGCGCATATGTACATACACCACAGAATTTTTGAAACTTCTGTGGCGCACCATGCCAATATGCGCCACAGAATTCTCTTAAAACTTCTGTGGCGCACCATGCCAATATGCGTCACAGAATTCTCTTAAAATTTCTATGGCGCACCATGCCAATATACGCCACCGAATTTTTTTTTGAATTTCAAAAAAAAGTGGCGGCCAGATCTAGATCTGGGGCCGCCGGAATTTTGCCGATTTTTTTGGTGGTGGTGGTTGATACGTCTCAAACGTATCTATAATTTCTTATGTTCCATTCTACTTTTATGATGATACTCACATGTTTTATACACATTATATGTCATTATTATGCATTTTCCGGCACTAACCTATTGACGAGATGCCAAAGAGCCAGTTGCTATTTTCTGCTGTTTTTGGTTTCAGAAATCCTAGTAAGGAAATATTCTCGGAATTGGACGAAATCAATGCCCAGGGTCTTATTTTTCCACGAAGCTTCCAGAAGACCGAGGGATATACGAAGTGGGGCCACGAGGCGACGCCACACTAGGGCGGCGCGGCCAGGCTTGGGCCCGCGCGGCCCTAGCGTGTGGGTTCCTCGTGACGCCCCCTGACCTGCCCTTCCGCCTACTTAAAGCCTTCGTCGCGAAACCGTCTGTACCGAGAGCCACGATACGGAAAATCTTCCAGAGACGCAACCGCCGCCAATCCCTTCTCGGGGGATTCAGGAGATCGCCTCCGGCACCCTGCCGGAGAGGGGAATCATCTCCCGGAGGGCTCTTCATCGCCATGATCGCCTCCGGATCGATGTGTGAGTAGTTCACCCCTGGACTATGGGTCCATAGCAGTAGCAAGATGGTCGTCTTCTCCTCGTTGTGCTATCATGTTAGATCTTGTGAGCTGCCTATCATGATCAAGATCGTCTATTTGTAATGCTACATGTTGTGTTTGTTGGGATCCGATGAATATTGAATACTATGTCAAGTTGATTATCAATCTATCATATATGTTGTTTATGTTCTTGCATGCTCTCCGTTGCTAGTAGAGGCTCTGGCCAAGTTGATACTTGTAACTCCAAGAGGGAGTATTTATGCTCGATAGTGGGTTCATGCCTCCATTAAATCTGGGACAGTGACAGAAAGTTCTAAGGTTGTGGATGTGCTGTTGCCACTAGGGATAAAACATCGATGCTTTGTCTAAGGATATTTGCGTTGATTACATTATGCACCATACTTAATGCAATTGTCTGTTGCTTGCAACTTAATACCGGAAGGGGTTCGGATGATAACCTGAAACTGGACTATTTAGGCATAGATGCATGCTGGATAGCGGTCTATGTACTTTGTCGTAATGCCCTGATTAAATCTCATAGTACTCATCATGATATATGTATGTGCATTGTTATGCCTTCTTTATTTGTCAATTGCCCAACTGTAATTTGTTCACCCAACATGCTATTTATCTTATCGGAGAGACACCACTAGTGAACTGTGGACCCCGGTCCATTCTTTACATCTGAAATACAATCTACTGCAATTGTTCTTTACTGTTCTTCGCAACCAAACATCATATTCCACACTATACATCTAATCCTTTGTTACAGCAAGCCGGTGAGATTGACAACCTCACTGTTACGTTGGGGCAAAGTACTTTGATTGTGTTGTGCAGGTTCCACGTTGGCACCGGAATCCCTGGTGTTGCGCCGCACTACACTTCGCCGCCATCAACCTTCAACGTGCTTCTTGGCTCCTACTGGTTCGATAAACCTTGGTTTCTTACTGAGCGAAACTTGCTTCTATACGCATCATACCTTCCACTTGGGGTTCCCAACGGACGTGTGCTTTACGCGTATCAAGCTAAATTTCTGGCGCCGTTGCCGGGGAGATCAAGACACCCTGCAAGGGGAGTCTCCACTTCCAATCTCTTTACTTTGTTTTTGTCTTGCCTTGCTTTACTTTATTTACTATCTTGTTTGCGTTCTACATATTAAAAACACACAAAAAATTAGTTATTTGCATTTACTTCATCTAGTTTGTTTTATTTACTATTGCTAAAATGAATACTCCTGAAAACACTAAGTTGTGTGACTTCACTAGCACAAATCTATACCTAATAATAAAGGAGCTAAGGTTTCTGCCAAAATTTTCGTCCAACCCTAATAAAAAAGGAGCTAAGGTTTCTGCCAAAATTTCCGTCCAACAAATTTTTGGACAGATTTAGCCTCCCACCAAATCGCATAATACATCAAAGTGACATGGTACCGGTTGGCTATTTTTCCTCCCGCCGCCGCCCTCGCTCGCGCTCGCTCCAGGCCGCACGCCTACCGCCGCCGGTCCAGCCTCTGTTCGCCTCGCCCTCTTCCTGGCTCCGGATCTCCGCTCCGGTTGACTGCTGCTGCGCGCGCGCCCACCAGGCCATGCCAGGAGACGTTCGCTTGCCTCCACTCGCCCCCGCGCGCCTCCCACCGGAATCCACTCAGAATACGCGCCCACGAAAATACCTTAGCAGTTGATTTGTTCCACGGAAATCAATTGGACCAATACCGAGATTGATTTGGCTTTCTGAATCTTTAAGTTTCGACCGATTGATTTGCCCCTTATCTGGTCAGATTGGTCCAAGCTATAGATCAAAATCGAGTTTTCGGACATCAGCGACCACATCGGGGCGGACAGAAGCTTATAACTCCGGTGCCACCAGATCTATCCTGGCCACCACGACCTGCCACCAGGAAACCACCAGCAAACATCGTCCGGGCGAGGGTGAGACGTGGCCCAGATCGCCGGCGCGGCGGCCGCACTGGTCGTGGGTGTGAGATTTCATCCTATTCGCGTCCCCAGCGTTGGAGCAGCGTAACAGAGCCGTCAGGTTGCCCAAGTTCCTGGTCTACCGACACTAGCATAGCTCATGGATTTGGATGTTTCTTTCGATTTGTTTCTTCGTGGATTGATCATGGATTCTCATCCTTTCAAAACTGAAAAGAGAAGATACAAGGGATGGCCGCATGAAGTACTGAATTTTGCGTGTGCTTGTACTGTGAGCGTAAACTACAATTTCTGGAACCGGACAGATCTTTTTCAGTCATTTATACTTCTACTCTACTTTTGGATTAATTGTTTCCTTAGAGACCTTTGAATTTGGTGCATTTTATAATATACTCCGTATCACACTTTTCTTTCGTCACAGAAGATGCATACAGACCGGAACTTCAGCTATCTCACTCCGTGCCATGGTCACGTTGTTGTGCTACCGTGGCCATGTTCTTCTTCGCAATATTTTACACTGGAGCGTGCCTTTGGATTAATCTGCATTAGCTTATGATACTGAATTGTCTCCTACCACACTGAATCTTACAATGAAGAAGACTGAAGAATTTTTGTCGTATGCCTCAGGATTTGTACTTAAAATCATAGATGACATTGCCTAGGTGCTGATTTCTTAGTATATGTAAGTGATGTTAGTAATTTCTGAAAAGCATTGGTGTTGCGATCTCCAATTCCAATGTAGTTTTCCGTTGCTGGTAGTACAGCCTTTGTATAGCGTTAGTTCATGGTTATCCTAAAATTACATTGCCGTGTTTCTACAGTGTAAAACTTGAAATAATTATAATCAGACATATCAATTGATTCTGTCATATTGTCATATTCAGTAGTGTGTCACTTGTTTGTCTGAAGAACTACGTGCCATTGCCAAAATTGCTTTCTCTCAGACTTTTGCAGAATCCAGGAAATCTCCACAAATAGCCATTTGAATGTCTTCATATGGAACCAAATAAACACCTTGCAGGCCAAGACAAGGGCTGACATCCACTACATGGGACAAAGCACAAAACATATAGTCTACAAAGATGTCTTGGTTTAAAGGTTTGTTTACATATATAATTTTTTGTAATTATGTAGCAGAAAACTCACTAACGTCACATTTGGTTTATTTCAAAGCCACATGATGGATTACAGATTGAAGACAACTAATTATCCGCAAGTTCATACCTGCTGGTGGTCTGCTGCATATATTTCTTCACTAGCAACTAACAAGGTATATTCTTTTTTACTTTCATTCTCAACTGTACTAAATAATGTATTGCTGTTGTATCATCTTAGGCAATATACTTTGTTTTCACTATATTGTTTACCAAATTTGTGTTGAATTTTGGACGAACTATGCTTGGCTGATCTTACAATTTCCTTTCTGACCGTGATTGCTCTTACAATATGGGAATCACTGTACATATGACAACATTAATATTCTAAGCGCTCAAACGCACAGTTTCGAAGAACGGTGTGGACAGTAGTGATATACTCCCTCCTTGCCATAATGTAGTGCATATAATATTTTTAAAAAGTCAAACGATGCCAACTTTGACCAAGTTTTTTGATAAAAATGTCTACATCTACCATACCAAATATATACCATATGAAAATATACATCATGAGAAATCTAATGGTATTGATTCGATATTCTAGATGTTGATATTTTTCCTAAATACTTGGTCAAACTTTACATCGTTTGACCTTTAAAAGTTCTAATACGCACTAATTTTGGTAAGGAGGGAGTACTAATTAGCACACTGGTTTTAGATGTGTCAGTATAAATTGAGCTGATGTTGGAGTAGAAGAATTGCGGGCCAAACAAACAATTGAATGACATATGAGGAGGGATAAAGTTCAAGGGAAAAAAGATAGGCGAGGCCGAGGGTCGGTAGCGTTAGCAATATATATATGGGGATTTCTTTGTTGCGTCAGCCATGTTGGAGGAATATGGCAAGGTCTTTTTAGTATTTCAAGTGGAGTGGCGGGTCACCTAACTGCGAAGCGTAAGGCTGGTTGGTTTCTATATGCAAAAAAAAGAGATTAACTCCCGATGCAACGCATGGGCACTTTTGCTAGTAATAATGATTTCTTATGCACACCTATTGCTCCACCTGCTACTGCAGCAGAGTTCTTTGAAATTAAACCTGCTTTACTAAATCTTGTTATGAGAGAGCAATTTTCTGGTGTTAGTTCTGATCATGCTGCTGCCCATCTTAACAATTTTGTTGAACTATGTGAAATGCAAAAGTATAAGGATGTAGATGGTGACATTATAAAATTAAAATTGTTTCCTTTCTCATTAAGAGGAAGAGCTAAAGATTGGTTGCTATCTTTGCCTAAGAATAGTATTGATTCATGAACTAAATGTAAGGATGCTTTCATTGGTAGATATTATCCTCCTGCTAAAATTATATCTTTGAGAAGTAGCATAATGAATTTTAAGCAATTGGATAATGAACATGTTGCTCAAGCATGGGAGAGAATGAAATCTTTGGTAAAGAATTGCCCAACCCATGGACTGACTACTTGGATGATCATCCAAACCTTCTATGCAGGATTGAATTTTTCTTCGCGGAACCTATTGGATTCAGCTGCTGGAGGTACCTTTATGTCCATCACTTTGGGGGCGGCTACAAAGCTTCTTGATGATATGATGATAAATTACTCTGAATGGCACACGGAAAGAGCTCCACAAGGTAAGAAGGTAAATTCTGTCGAAGAAACCTCCTCCTTGAGTGATAAGATTGATGTGATTATGTCTATGCTTGTGAATGGTAGATATAATGTGGATCCAAATAATGTTCCTCTAGCTTCATTGGTTGCTCAAGAAGATAATGTTGATGTGAACTTCATTAAAAATAATAATTTCAACAACAATGCTTATAGGAATAATTCTGGTAACAACTATAGGCCATATCCTTCTTCTAATGGTAATGGTTATGGTAATTCTTATGGGAATTCTTAAAACAATAATAGGAGTGTACCCCCTGGTCTTGAAGCCATGCTTAAAGAATTTATTAGTACACAAACTGCTTTTAACAAATCTGTTGAGGAAAAGCTTGATAAAATTGATATTCTTGCTTCTAAGGTGGATAGACTTGCCTCTGATGTTGATCTTTTAAAATTGAAAGTTATGCCTAATAAGGATAATGATAATAAGATTGTTACTACAGAAAATGCCATCCAAGTTCGAATTAATAAAAATATAAGATTGATGGCTGAATTGCATGCTAGGTGGGAAAGAGAAGAAAACGAAAAACTTGCTAAAGAGAATAATGTAGCTAAAGTTTGGACTATTACCACCACTAGTAATGATAATGCTTTACATATTGCTACACCTCCTACTATCAATGGTAAAATAATTGGTGTTGGCAATGTTTCTACTCCTAGTGCAAAGCGTGCAAAATTACCTGAAATTGCTAAAACTGCTTGTGATAAAACTGCTGAATTTTTTTCCAACATTGGGGACAATGATCCCATTGCTGTAGATCATAATGGTTTAGATTTTGATGATTGTCACATCTCTGAAGTTATAAAGTTCTTACAAAAACTTGCTAGAAGTCCTAATGCTAGTGCTATAAATTTGGCCTTTACAAAACATATTACAAATGCTCTCATAAAAGCTAGAGAAGAGAAACTAAAACTTGAAACTTCTATTCCTAGGAAGTTAGAAGATGGTTGGGAGCCCATCATTAAGATGAGGGTCAATGATTTTGATTGTAATGCTTTATGTGATCTTGGTGCAAGTATTTATGTTATGCCTAAGAAAATCTATGATATGCTTGACTTGCCACCATTGAAAAATTGTTATTTGAATGTTAAACTTGCTGATAATGCTATAAAGAAACCTTTGGGGAGGATTGATAATGTTCGTATTATGGTTAACAATAACCTTGTCCCCGTTGATTTTGTTGTCTTGGATATTGAATGCAATGCATCTTGTCCTATTATATTGGGAAGACCTTTTCTTCGAACTGTTGGTGCTACCATTGATATGAAGGAAGGTAATATTAAATATCAATTTCCTCTCAAGAAAGGTATGGAACACTTCCCTAGAAAGAGAATGGAGTTACCTTATGATTCTATTATTAGAACGAATTTTGATGTCAATGCTTCTTCTCTTGATAATACCTGATTCACACTTTCTGCGTCTAGCTGAAAGGCGTTAAAGAAAAGCGCTTATGGGAAACAACCCATCATTTTACTACAGTACCTTTGTTTTATATTTGAGTCTTGGAAGTTGTTACTACTGTAGCAACCTCTCCTTATCTTTATTTTATTGCATTGTTGTGCCAAGTAAAGTCTTTGATAGTAAAGTCAATACTAGATTTGGATTACTGCGCAGAAACAAATTTCTTGCTGTCACGAATTTGGGCAGGGTTCCTGTAGGTAACTCAGAAAAATCTGCCAATTTACGTGCGTGATCCTCAGATATGTACGCAACTTTCATTCAATTTGAGCATTTTCATCTGAGCAAGTTAAGTGCCCCTGGAAAATTCATCTTTACGGACTGTTCTGTTTTGACAGATTCTGCCTTTTATTTCGCATTGCCTGTTTTGCTATGTTTGATGGATTTCTTTGTTCCATTAACTTTCAGTAGCTTTGTGCAATGTCCAGAAGTGTTAAGAATGATTATGCCACCTCTGAATATATGAATTTTCAATTATGCACTAACCCTCTAATGAGTTTGTTTTGAGTTTGGTGTGGAGGAAGTTTTCAAGGGTCAAGAGAGGAGGATGATACAATATGATCAAGAAGAGTGAAAAGTCTAAGCTTGGGGATGCCCCGGTGGTTCATCCCTGCATATTTTAAGAAGACTCAAGCATCTAAGCTTGGGGATGCCCAAGGCATCCCCTTCTTCATCGACAACTTATCAGGTCACCTCTAGTGAAACTATATTTTTATTCAGTCACATCTTATGTGCTTTACTTGGAGCATCTGTTTGCTTTTATTTTTGTTTTTGCTTGAATAAAATCGGATCCTAGCATTCTTTATGTGGGAGAGAGACACGCTCCGCTGTTTCATATGAACACATATGTTCTTAGCTTTATTCTTAATGTTCATTGCGAAGGTTGAACTACCTCGTTCATTGATATATGGTTGGAAACGGAAAATGCCGCATGTGGTAAATGGTATAATGTCTTGAATAATTTGATACTTGGCAATTGTTGTGCTCATATAGATCATGTTTAAGCTCTTGCATCATGTACCTTGCACCTATTAATGAAGAACTACATAGAGCTTGTTAAAATTTGGTTTGCATGATTGGTCTCTCTAAGTCTAGATATTTTCTGGTTGAGGTGTTTGAACAACAAGGAGACGATGTAAAGTCTTATAATACTTACAATATGTTCATATGTGAGTCTTGCTGTACCATTTATACTTGAGTTTGCTTCAAACAACCTTGCTAGCCTAGCCTTGTATTGAGAGGGATTCTTCTCGTGCATCCAAATCCCTGAGCCAAAATCCATGCCAATTGTGTCCACCATACCTACCTACCACATGGTATTTCTCTGCCATTCCAAAGTACATTGCTTGAGTGCTACCTTTAAACTTCCATTCTTTGCCTTTACAATACATAGCTCATGGGAAAATAGCCTTAAAAACTATTGTGGTGAAGAATATGTACTTATGTATCTTATTTCTTAATAAGTTGCTTGTTGAGCGGTAACCATGTTTCTGGGGACGCCATCAACTTTTACCTTTGTTGAATATCATGTGAGTTGCTATGCATGTTCGTATTGTCTGAAGTAAGGGCGATTTTCATGATCAAATGGTTTGAGTATGCATATTGTTAGAGAAGAACATTGGGCCGCTAACTAAAGCCATGAATCATGGTGGAAGTTTCAGTTTGGACAATCAATCCTCAATCTCTTATGAGAATATTACCTGTTGTTGAATGCTTAAGCATTAAAAGAGGAGTCCATTATCTGTTGTCTATGTTGTCCCGGTATGGGTGTCTAAGTTGAGAATGATCAAAAGCGAGAAATCCAATGCGAACCTTCTCCTTAGACCCTTGTACAGGCGGCATAGAGGTACCCCTTTGTGACACTTGGTTGAAACATATGTTATGCAATGATAATCCGTGTTAATCCAAGCTAATTAGGACAAGGTGCGAGCACTATTAGTATTCTATGCATGAGGCTTGCAACTTATAAGATGTCTTATACATAACGCATATGATTCATTACTACCGTTGACAAAATTGTTTCTATGTTTTCAAAATGAAAAGCTCTAGCACAAAAATAGTAATTGATGCTTCCCTCTACGAAGGGCCATTCTTCTACTTTATCGTTGAGTCAGTTTACCTATTCTTTCTATCTTAGAAGCAAACACTTGTGTAAACTGTGTGCATTGATTCTTACATGTTTACCTATTGCACTTGTTATATTACTTTGTGTTGACAATTATCCATGAGATAAACATGTTGAAGTTGAAAGCAACCGCTGAAACTTATATCTTCCTTTGTGTTGTTTCAAAGCTTTCTACTAAGAATTTATTGCTTATGAGTTAATTAACTGTTATGCAAGTCTTATTGATGCTTGTCTTGAAAGTATTATTCATGAAAAGTCTTTGCTATATGATTCAGTTGTTTACTCATTGTCTTCATCATTGCTTTGAATCGCTGCATTCATCTCATGTGCTTTACAATAGTATTGATCAAGATTATGATAGCATGTCACTTCGGAAATTATCCTTGTTATCGTTTACCTACTCGAGGGCGAGTAGGAACTAAGCTTGGGGATGCTTGATACGTCTCAAACGTATCTATAATTTCTTATGTTCCATGCTACTTTTATGATGATACTCACATGTTTTATACACATTATATGTCATTATTATGCATTTTCCGGCACTAACCTATTGACGAGATGCCGAAGAGCCAGTTGCTGTTTTCTGCTGTTTTTGGTTTCAGAAATCCTAGTAAGGAAATATTCTCGGAATTGGACGAAATCAACGCCCAGGGTCTTATTTTTCCACGAAGCTTCCAGAAGACTGAGGGAGATACGAAGTGGGGCCACGAGGCGACGCCACACTAGGGCGGCGCGGCCAGGCTTGGGCCTGCGCGGCCCTAGAGTGTGGGTCCCTCGTGACGCCCCCTGACCTGCCCTTCCGCCTACTTAAAGCCTTCGTCGCGAAACCCTCTGTACCGAGAGCCACGATACGGAAAACCTTCCAGAGACGCACCCGCCGCCAATCCCATCTCGGGGGATTCAGGAGATCGCCTCCGGCACCCTGCCGGAGAGGGGAATCATCTCCCGGAGGGCTCTTCATCGCCATGATCGCCTCCGGATCGATGTGTGAGTAGTTCACCCCCTGGACTATGGGTCCATAGCAGTAGCTAGATGGTCGTCTTCTCCTCGTTGTGCTATCATGTTAGATCTTGTGAGCTGCCTATCATGATCAAGATCGTCTATTTGTAATGCTACATGTTGTGTTTGTTGGGATCCGATGAATATTGAATACTATGTCAAGTTGATTATCAATCTATCATATATGTTGTTTATGTTCTTGCATGCTCTTCGTTGCTAGTAGAGGCTCTGGCCAAGTTGATACTTGTAACTCCAAGAGGGAGTATTTATGCTCGATAGTGGGTTCATGCCTCCATTAAATGCAGGGACGATGTGAGAAAGTTCTAAGGTTGTGGATGTGTTGTTGCCACTAGGGATAAAACATCGATGCTTTGTCTAAGGATATTTGTGTTGATTACATTACGCACCATACTTAATGCAATTGTTTGTTGCTTGCAACTTAATACCGGAAGGGGTTCGGATGATAACCTGAAAGTGGACTATTTAGGCATAGATGCATGCTGGATAGCGGTCTATGTACTTTGTCGTAATGCCCTGATTAAATCTCATAGTACTCATCATGATATATGTATGTGCATTGTTATGTCTTCTTTATTTGTCAATTGCCCAACTGTAATTTGTTCACCCAACATGCTATTTATCTTATCGGAGAGACACCACTAGTGAACTGTGGACCCCGGTCCATTCTTTACATCTGAAATACAATCTACTGCAATTGTTCTTTACTGTTCTTCGCAACCAAACATCATCTTCCACACTATACATCTAATCCTTTGTTACAGCAAGCCGGTGAGATTGAAACCTCACTGTTACGTTGGGGCAAAGTACTTTGATTGTGTTGTGCAGGTTCCACGTTGGCGCCGGAATCCCTGGTGTTGCGCCGCACTACACTTCGCCGCCATCAACCTTCAACGTGCTTCTTGGCTCCTACTGGTTCGATAAACCTTGGTTTCTTACTGAGGGAAACTTGCTTCTATACGCATCATACCTTCCACTTGGGGTTCCCAATGGACGTGTGCTTTACGCGTATCAGTGGTGGTGGTGGTGGTTGTGTTGGCCGGAGGAGGAGGAGGTGGTGGTGGTGGTGGTGGTGTTGGTGTTGGTGGTGGTGGCCGGAGGAGGAGGAGGAGGTGGTGGTGGTGGCCGGAGGTGGTGGTGGTGGCTGGAGGTGGTGGTGGACGGAGGTTGTGGTGGTGGTGGTCGCCGGAGGTGGTGGTGGTGGTCGCCGGAGGAGGAGGAGAAAGTGGTGGAGGTCGCCGGAGAAGGGAGGAGGTGGTGGTGGTGCTGATGGGGAGAAGTGAGGAGATGGAGAAGTGAGAGGAGAAATGAGAGGAGAAGTGGTGGAGGATAAGTGGTTGAGGAGAAGAGGAGTAGGAGATTGGCGCCGGCCAAATTCAAAATTTTCGGGCAAAACTTCTGTGGCGCACGGACACTTGGTGCGCCACTGATTTTTTTCCTTTTTTTGTATTTTACAGGAAAAATTCTTTAACTGGCTGTAACTTTTTACTCTTTTCGAATTTGGCGATTCTAAAAATTGTCCAACCGGGCAAGCCCCCGCCCGCGCCGTCGCCCCGCGCGCCGCCGCTTCTTCTCTGGTCGGCGCCCCGCGCGGTAAGTCCCCCGGCCGCCCCTTCTTCTCTCCATGTTTTCTTTATTTTTTTTTGTTTTAATTAGTTAGATAAATTTTAGTTAGATAAGTAGTAGTGAAATTTAGAAATTTTAGTTAGAAAATTTACTAGTGAAATAGTAGTGAAATTTAGAAATTTTAGTTAGATTTATTTAATAAATTTTAGTTAGATAATTTTTAGTTAGATAAATCTTAGTTAGATTTATTTAGAAAATTTTAGTTAGATAAATTTTAGTTAAATAAGTTTTTAGTTAGATAAATTTTTGTTACATAAGTAGTAGTGAAATTTTATGTTAGAAATATTTGTTAGATAAAAATGTACGAGTTAGACAAAAGTAGTAATATTTGTTACTAATATATATATATATTCATAAGTACTTTATTCAAATTCAATATTATATTTGTTAGTTTGCATACGATGCCGCGCCTTCCGCGTCCTGGAGCTAGGACAATTTTAGAGCAGATGCAGCTGATGGGGGAAGTTCGGGACTGGGCTCCGCCGGGGTGGCACTGGGAGATGTTATCTTCCGGGGCGCGCACCTTGGTGCGGAATCCGGGTCCCGTCGTTGAACCGGATATTCTCTGGTGGAGGTCGCGTGGGCAACGGTCGTTTCAGAGGGAGCCGGTGATGGGATTCGTAGCATAGAAAACAAAAAAAAATCCTGCCGTAAAAACGAATAACAAGCCAAGATCTAATCTAGTAGATGGTAGCAACGAGAAGATCATGAGACTAACCCTTGAAGATTTCCAAAGCCTACGAGATTAGATCTCGTTGTGGATGTAGTCGATCACTTGCCGCTTGCAAAAGCGCGTAGAAGATCTTGACGGTGCCACAGTCGGGTAGCACCTCCGTACTCGGTCACACGTTCGGTGTTGATGACGACGTCCTTCTCCCCGTTCCAGCGGGCAGCGGAAGTAGTAGATCCTCCTCGGAATCCCGACAGCACGACGGTGTGGTGGCGGTGGTGGTGGAGATCTCTGGCAGGGCTTCGCCTAAGCGTTGCGGGGAGGTATGAGGAGGAGGGACGGCTAGGGTTTGGGGAGAGGGGAGGCTGGGGCGCCGGCCTCTGGTGGCTTGGGTGGTGCGGCCAAGGGTGTGGCCGGCCCCTCCCTCTCCTCATCTATATATAGGTGGAACACATCTAGAGTTGCCCAAAGTACGAGTAAGAGTCCAACTCAAAAACCTTCCTTATGGGCGAATCCAACTCAGGGTGGGACTCCCCCCTTTCCCTTTGATGGTGGCCGGCTGATACGTCTCAAACGTATCCATAATTTCTTATGTTCCATGCTACTTTTATGATGATACTCACATGTTTTATACACATTATATGTCATTATTATGCATTTTTCGGCACTAACCTATTGACGAGATGCCGAAGAGCCAGTTGCTATTTTCTGCTGTTTTTGGTTTCAGAAATCCTACAAAGGAAATATTCTCGGAATTGGACGAAATCAACGCCCAGGGTCTTATTTTTCCATGAAGCTTCCAGAAGACCGAAAGGATTACGAAGTGGGGCGACGAGGCGCCGCCACACCAGGGCCGCGCGGCCAAGGGTGGGCCCGCGCCGCCCTGTTGTGTGGGGCCCTCGTGCCGCCCCTAAACCTACCCTTCCGCCAACTTAAGGCCTTCGTCGTGAAACCCCCAGTACCGAGAGCCACGATACGGAAAACCTTCCAGAGACGCAGCCACCGCTAATCCCATCTCGGGGGATTCAGGAGATCGCCTCCGGCACCCTGCCGGAGAGGGGAATCATCTCCCGGAGGGCTCTTCATCGCCATGATCGCCTCCGGATCGATGTGTGAGTAGTTCACCCCTGGACTATGGGTCCATAGCAGTAGCTAGATGGTTGTCTTCTCCTCATTGTGCTATCATGTTAGATCTTGTGAGCTGCCTATCATGATCAAGATCATCTATTTGTAATGCTACATGTTGTGTTTGTTGGGATCCGATGAATATTGAATACTATGTCAAGTTGATTATCAATCTATCATATATGTTGTTTATGTTCTTGCATGCTCTCCGTTGCTAGTAGAGGCTCTGGCCAAGTTGATACTTGTAACTCCAAGAGGGAGTATTTATGCTCGATAGTGGGTTCATGCCTCCATTGAATGCAGGACGGTGGAGAAAGTTCTAAGGTTGTGGATGTGCTGTTGCCACTAGGGATAAAACATCGATGCTTTGTCTAAGGATATTTGTGTTGATTACATTACGCACCATACTTAATGCAATTGTCTATTGTTTGTAACTTAATACTGGAAGGGGTTCGGATGATAACCTGAAAGTGGACTTTTTAGGCATAGATGCATGCTGGATAGCGGTCTATGTACTTTGTCGTAATGCCCTGATTAAATCTCATAGTACTCATCATGATATATGTATGTGCATTGTTATGCCTTCTTTATTTGTCAATTGCCCAACTGTAATTCGTTCACCCAACATGCTATTTATCTTATGAGAGAGACACCACTAGTGAACTATGGACCCCGGTCCATTCTTTACATCTGAAATACAATCTACTGCAATACTTGTTCGTTATTGTTCTTCGCAAACAAACATCATCTTCCACACTATACGGTTAATCATTTGTTTTCAGCAAGCCGGTGAGATTGACAACCTCACTGTTACGTTGGGGCAAAGTACTTTGATTGTGTTGTGTAGGTTCCACGTTGGCACCGGAATCCCTGGTGTTGCGCCGCACTACACTCCGTCACCAACAACCTTCACGTGTTCCTTGACTCCTACTAGTTCGATAACCTTGGTTTCTTATTGAGGGAAAACTTGCTTCTGTACACATCACACCTTCCTCTTGGGGTTCCTAACGGACGTGTGTTAACTGCACGCATCAAGCTCTTTTTCTGGCGCCGTTGCCGGGGAGATCAAGACACGCTGCAAGGGGAGTCTCCCACATCCAATCTCTTTATTTTGTTTTTGTCTTGCTTTACTTTATTTTATTTACTGCTTTGTTTGTTCTTTATATCGAAAACACAAAAAAATTAGTTGCTAGTTTTACTTTATTTACTGTCTTGTTTGCGTTCTCTATATTAAAAACACAAAAACAATATTATTAGTTACTTGCATTTACTTTATTTACCTTTTGTTTATTTCATCATGTTTCCTCCTAAGTTCACTTTGAAAGACATACCGGTAGGACAAGGGTCTATCATTGGAAGAGATAATATAGAAGATTTTTCACTCATGTTAGTATAGCTGAAGATTTTGAAGATAGACACTTAGTAGAACTTGCTCCTACTTATGAAATTGCTGCCGCTTCTTTAGTACACATGTTGGAAGCTAGATTTGTTAATCTCAACCCCATAATACAACATATGTTTCTTACACTCTCTGATATGGAGGAAGAGGAAAAGAAAGATTTTGTCTTATAAACCCTTCTTAAAGAATTTGGTGATGTAGCAAGAGAAGCTAGAAAAGTCTTTATTAAATATAAGATGCTTGGCCTTTATACCAATTTTGCTAATACCCTTGAAAAAATGGAAAAGGATAGATTAAAGTACACTAATAAAGTTAATTGTGAAGGGGAGATTAAGACATCAATACCTTGCAAGCTCTTAGGAATGTTCGAGGCACTAGAAAAGAATTATGGTTGGATTGTTCCTGAAAATTTGTTTGATGAGAATAGCAAGCCTAAGAGTAATGAAAAGGGGGCCTCTGAAACTTACATAGATAATATACAATGCATAGTTGAGGAAACTCCAAACCCCTCTGTTGATGCTTCATCTCTTGATAATACTTGATTCACACTTTCTGCGCCTAGCTGAAAGGCGTTAAAGAAAAGCGCTTATGGGAGACAACCCATTATTTTACTACAACACTTTTGTTTAATATTTGAGTCTTGGAAGTTGTTACTACTGTAGCAACCTCTACTTATCTTTATTTTATTGCATTGTTGTGCCAAGTAAAGTCTTTGATAGTAATGTTGATACTAGATTTGGATTACTGCGCAGAAACAGATTTCTTACTGTCACGAAATTGAGCAGCCCCGTCTGTAGATAACTCATAAAATTCTGCCAATTTACGTGCGTGATCCACAGATATGTACGCAACTTTCATTCAATTTGAGCTTTTTCATCTGAGCAAGTTAAGTGCCCCAGAAAAATTCGTCTTTACGGACTGTTCTGTTTTGACAGATTCTGCCTTTTATTTCGCATTGCCTGTTTTGCTATGTTTGATGGATTTCTTTGTTCCATTAACTTTCAGTAGCTTTGTGCAATGTCCAGAAGTGTTAAGAATGATTATGTCACCTCTGAATATATGAAATTTCAATTATGCACTAACCCTCTAATGAGTTTGTTTTGAGTTTGGTGTGGAGGAAGTTTTCAAGGGTCAAGAGAGGAGGATGATACAATATGATCAAGAAGAGTGAAAAGTCTAAGCTTGGGGATGCCCCCGTGGTTCATCCCTGCATATTTCAAGAAGACTCAAACATCTAAGCTTGGGGATGCCCAAGGCATCCCCTTCTTCATCAACAACTTATCAGGTCACCTCTAGTGAAACTATATTTTTATTCAGTCACATCTTATGTACTTTACTTGGAGCGTCTGTTTGTTTTTGTTTTTGTTTTTGTTTGAATAAAGTTGGATCCTAGCAGTCTTTGTGTGGGAGAGAGACACGCTACGCTGTTGCATATGAACACATGTGTTCTTAGTGCTACTTTTAATGTTCATGGCGAAGGTTGAAACTGCTTCGTTCATTGTTATATGGTTGGAAACGAAAATGCTTCATGTGGTAATTGGTATAATGTCTTGAATAATTTGATACTTGGCAATTGTTGTGCTCATATAGATCATGTTTAAGCTCTTGCATCATGTACTTTACACCTATTAATGAAGAACTACATAGAGCTTGTTAAAATTTGGTTTGCATGATTGGTCTCTCTAAGTCTAGATATTTTCTGGTTGAGGTGTTTGAACAACAAGGAGACAGTGTAGAGTCTTATAATGCTTACAATATGTTCATATGTGAGTCTTGCTGCACCGTTTTATACTTGAGTTTGCTTCAAACAACCTTGCTAGCCTAAGCCTTGTACTGAGAGGGAATTCTTCTCGTGCATCCAAATCCTTGAGCCAAAAACTATGCCATTTGTGTCCACCATACCTACCTACTACATGGTATTTCTCTGCCATTCCAAAGTACATTACTTGAGTGCTACATTTAAAATTCTATTCTTTGCCTTTACAATATATAGCTCATGGGAAAATAGCCTTAAAAACTATTGTGGTGAAGAATATGTACTTATGTATCTTATTTCTTAATAAGTTGCTTGTTGAGCGGTAACCATGTTTCTGGGGACGGCATCAACTTTTACCTTTGTTGAATATCATGTGAGTTGCTATTCATGTTCGTCTTGTCTGAAGTAAGGGCGATTTTCATGATCAAATGGTTTGAGTATGCATATTGTTAGAGAAGAACATTGGGCCGCTAACTAAAGCCATGATCCATGGTGGAAGTTTCAGTTTGGACACAAATCCTCAATCTCTTATGAGAATATTATCTGTTGTTAAATGCTTAAGCATTAAAAGAGGAGTCCATTATCTGTTGTCTATGTTGTCCCGGTATGGATGTCTAAGTTGAGAATAATCAAAAGCGAGAAATCCAATGCGAACTTTCTCCTTAGACCTCTGTACAGGCGGCATATATAGAGGTACCCCTTTGTGACACTTGGTTGAAACATATGTTATGCAATGATAATCCGTGTTAATCCAAGCTAATTAGGACAAGGTGCGGGCACTATTAGTATACTATGCATGAGGCTTGCAACTTACATAACACATATGATTTATTACTACCGTTGACAAAATTGTTTCTATGTTTTCAAAATGAAAAGCTCTAGCACAAAAATAGTAATCCATGCTTCCCTCTGCGAAGGACCATTCTTTTACTTTATGTTGAGTCAGTTTACCTATTCTTTCTATCTTAGAAGCAAACACTTGTGTAAACTGTGTGCATTGATTCTTACATATCTACCTATTGCACTTGTTATATTGCTTTATGTTGACAATTATCCATGAGATAAACATGTTGAAGTTGAAAGCAACTGCTGAAACTTATATCTTCCTTTGTGTTGTTTCAAAGCTTTCTACTAAGAATTTATTGCTTATGAGTTAACTGTTATGCAAGTCTTATTGATGCTTGTCTTGAAAGTACTATTCATGAAAATTCTTTGCTATATGATTCAGTTGTTTAACCATTGTCTTCACCATTGCTTCGAATCGCTGCATTCATCTCATGTGCTTTACAATAGTATTGATCAAGATTATGATAGCATGTCACTTCAGAAATTATCCTTGTTATCGTTTACCTACTCGAGGGCGAGTCGGAACTAAGCTTGGGGATGCTTGATACGTCTCAAACGTATCCATAATTTCTTATGTTCCATGCTACTTTTATGATGATACTCACATGTTTTATACACATTATATGTCATTATTATGCATTTTCCGGCACTAACCTATTGACGAGATGCCGAAGAGCCAGTTGCTGTTTTCTGCTGTTTTTGGTTTCAGAAATCCTACAAAGGAAATATTCTCGGAATTGGACGAAATCAACGCCCAGGGTCTTATTTTTCCATGAAGCTTCCAGAAGACCGAAAGGATTACGAAGTGGGGCGACGAGGCGCCGCCACACCAGGGCCGCGCGGCCAAGGGTGGGCCCGCGCCGCCCTGTTGTGTGGGGCCCTCGTGCCGCCCCTAAACCTACCCTTCCACCTACTTAAAGCCTTCGTCGCGAAACCCCCGGTACCGAGAGCCACGATACGGAAAACCTTCCAGAGACGCAGCCGCCGCCAATCCCATCTCGGGGGGATTCAGGAGATCGCCTTCGGCACCCTGCCGGAGAGGGGAATCATCTCCCGGAGGGCTCTTCATCGCCATGATCGCCTCCGGATCGATGTGTGAGTAGTTCACCCCTGGACTATGGGTCCATAGCAGTAGCTAGATGGTTGTCTTCTCCTCATTGTGCTATCATGTTAGATCTTGTGAGCTGCCTATCATGATCAAGATCATCTATTTGTAATGCTACATGTTGTGTTTGTTGGGATCCGATGAATATTGAATACTATGTCAAGTTGATTATCAATCTATCATATATGTTGTTTATGTTCTTGCATGCTCTCCGTTGCTAGTAGAGGCTCTGGCCAAGTTGATACTTGTAACTCCAAGAGGGAGTATTTATGCTCGATAGTGGGTTCATGCCTCCATTGAATGCAGGACGTGTGACGAAAGTTCTAAGGTTGTGGATGTGCTGTTGCCACTAGGGATAAAACATCGATGCTTTGTCTAAGGATATTTGTGTTGATTACATTACGCACCATACTTAATGCAATTGTCTGTTGTTTGCAACTTAATACTGGAAGGGGTTCGGATGATAACCTGAAAGTGGACTTTTTAGGCATAGATGCATGCTGGATAGCGGTCTATGTACTTTGTCGTAATGCCCTGATTAAATCTCATAGTACTCATCATGATATATGTATGTGCATTGTTATGCCTTCTTTATTTGTCAATTTCCCAACTGTAATTCGTTCACCCAACATGCTATTTATCTTATGGGAGAGACACCACTAGTGAACTGTGGACCGCGGTCCATTCTTTACATCTGAAATACAATCTACTGCAATACTTGTTCGTTACTGTTCTTCGCAAACAAACATCATCTTCCACACTATACGGTTAATCCTTTGCTTTCAGCAAGCCGGTGAGATTGACAACCTCACTGTTACGTTGGGGCAAAGTACTTTGATTGTGTTGTGCAGGTTCCACGTTGGCGCCGGAATCCCTGGTGTTGCGCCGCACTACACTCCGTCACCAACAACCTTCACGTGTTCTTTGACTCCTACTGGTTCGATAACCTTGGTTTCTTATTGAGGGAAAACTTCCTTCTGTACGCATCACACCTTCCTCTTGGGGTTCCCAACGGACGTGTGTTAACTGCACGCATCACCGGCCCCCTTAGGTGGAGTCCACCTGGGACTCCTCCTCCCTTTGGCTGGCCGGCCAAGGTTGGTGGAGTCCCTCCGGGACTCCACCTTCCATGGAGATTTCTTCCGGACTTTTCTAGAACCTTCCCATAAATACACCGGATCATTTTCAAACTTAGAAAATGACTTCCTATATATGAATCTTATTCTCCGGACCATTCCGGACCTCCTCGTGATGTCCTAGATCCCATCCGAGACTCCGAACAAACATTCGAACTCCATTCCATATTCCATATCTACTTAAAACGACATCAAACCTTAAGTGTGTCACCCTACGGTTCGTGAACTATGCAGACATGGTTGAGACTTCTCTCCGACCAATAACCAATAGAGGGATCGGGAGATCCATAATGGCTCCCACATATTCAACGATAACTTAGTGATCGATTGAACCATTTACATACGATACCGATTCCCTTTGTCACGCGATATTTTACTTGTCCGATGTTTGATCATCGGTATCTCCATACCACGTTCAACCTCGTCTCCGACAAGTACACTTTACTCGTACAGTGGTATGTCATCTCTTATGAACCATTCGTATGCTTGCAAGCTAATCAGACGACATTCCACCGAGAGGGCCCAGAGTATATCTATCCGTCATCGGGATGGACAATATCCCACTCTTGATCCATATGCCTCAACTCATACTTTCCGAATACTTAATCCCACCTTTATAACCACCCATTTACGCAGTGGCGTTTGATGTAATCAAAGTACCCTTTCGGTATAAGTGATTTACATGATCTCATGGTCGAAAGACTAGGTAACTATGTATCAGAAGCTTATAGAAAATTGAACTTAATGACGTGATCATATGTTACACTTATTTTGGTGTGTGTCCATTATATCATTCATCTAATGACATAACCTTGTTATTAATAACATCCAATGTTCATGATCACGAAACCATGATCATCTATTAATCAACAAGCTAGTTATACAAGAGGCTTACTAGGGACTCCTTGTTGTTTACATAACACACATGTATCAATGTTTCAGTTAATACAATTATAGCATGGTATGCAAACATTTATCATAAACACAAAGATATATAATAACCACTTTATTATTGCCTCTTGGGCATATCTCCAACAGTCTCCCACTTGCACTAGAGTCAATAATCCAGTTTACATTTGTAAAGATATAATACCTTAGCCTTCTGGTGCTTTATCATATTTTGCTTACGGGAGAGGTTTTAGTCAACGGATCTGACACGCTCAGAAACGTATGTATTTTGCAATTCATTTGCGTCTCAACGCATCACTCATTTCCAAATGAGTCGGCATTTATCGTATATGTTCGGTCTTCTGGTGGAACCTTAATTCCGCGGTTTGAAATATGTCACTAATATTGTCACACACAATATAGCTTCAAAGTTCTGACACTATCGGAACTACACCAAGTTCTCAAAGAACTCCTCGACTTAAACATCCTCAGTCATTGTCAAAACAATGACATACTCTGCCTTCGTTTGTAGAATCCTTCACAATATTTAGAACTTTTCTAAATCTAGCATTGTGCTACCTTTTAAACAACACTTAGCCTAATTGAGATTTGAAATTTTATATGTGACCAAACTAATATCGGTGCAACACTTTACAGCGATTTGTTTGTCATTACCCCATACAAAACTATATATATCCTTGGTTTTTCTAAAGTACTCAAGGATATTTTTACTGTCGTCCAATGATCATCACATAAATCATTCTGGTACATGCTCATAACACTTTAGAGCACAGGACATCTGATTGTGTACATATTATTCGTGATCTAAAATCACTTATGTGATTTTACTCATTGAGTGTCAAATACACTCAAGTCTTGTTAAACCTTTTCATGGAAAGAACACCTTCTTAATATTTCTATATTGAACTACTTCAATATCCATTCTATGTACTTTGACTTAAACTTATTATGTGTTTCAATCTATCTTCATAGATCTTGACACTAAATATGTTTTAGTCCATATCCTTTCATTGAAGTTAATTCTCAATGAAACCTTTTATTCACATCAAGTATATAATTACATCATTTATAATCAACGATATGTAATCTACATAAAGTATTATAAATATGTCTCAGCGCTCCCACTTAATTTCTTGCAAATGCAAGCATCTTCATCGTTTCTGATGAAATCAAAAACTCTTTGACTATTTCATCCGGTGAAGATTCCAACTCCACGATACTCACTTCATCTAATTGAAGTTCGTATACCTATCTAGTATTCCACGGACCAGCAAAACTCTTGGTTTGTATCGAGTATACTTCCTTCATACACACTTCTGGTAAGGAATGTATTTCTGCCATCCTACTATCATATCTCATAAAAGAAATATGTAGCGATTACTAGAATAATCCACATAGACTATAAGCATTGCTACGGAAGATCTAATTTTATCGTAGTCAACTCTTTGAACTTTATCGTAAACAACTTTTTGACAAGTCGAGCTTCTTCAAGGATATTCCATCCAAGTCCATCAATTTTATAGATCCATTTACTTTCAAAAAGTATTCACCTATCTTGGATTTCATGGCGCATAGCCATTTAATGGAGTCAGGGCCCATCATAACTTCTTTGTATGTAGTTGGTTTATTATTGTTCCAAAAACAATTCTTTGCCCACAAATAATTTATTTGATCACAAAGTAAACCATTACTACAAGGTTCAATAGGTACTTTAATCTCCATGACTATAACATTTTGTAGACATGGGAGCCATGATCGTCGTGGCCGCTTCCGGAACCATCTCCGATGCTGCGCTACTCTGATCATCATGCTCAGGTTCATCAACCTTATCAAGTACAATTGTCCTCCCACTCAAATATTTCGCTAGAAAACAATTTCTTGGAAATAAGCAAGTAACATTAACAAACACTTTTGTCTTTTACTTCATAGTGGAATGAATTCCCAATCAATTTTCTGGGATAACCAACAAAGACATTCATCCGATTTTGGTTGTAAACTTATTTACATATGCTACGTACATACCAAAATTTAAGAAAGGACTATAGGATTTATACCCATGCCATAACTCGTATGGTGTCATTTCAACGGATCATGATGATGCTCTATTCATTGTAAAAGCGCTAGTCTCTAAAGCATAATCCACAAAAATATAATGGCGTCATTTTATTTTATCTCATCATTGACCCAACAAGGTTTGGATACATCTCTCGAATACTCCATCATCACTATGATACTCCAAGAAATGTGAGTTGTAGAACAATTTCATAACTCTCTTAGATGTTCGCTAAAACTCGTAATTCAAATATTTCCACCATGATCCAATCATAGATATTTGACTTTTCTATTACGATGATTTCCACTTCATGCTGAAGTTTATTTGAATCCATTCAAATGTTTCAAACTTCTTCCTTATCGAATAAATATATCCACATATATATACTCAATTCATTGTTGGAAGTTTTCATGAAGTAGAAGAATCTCCCGCACACAACTATGCCCAGTGAACCACATACATCATCATGCATGTTTCAACACTAAGTTAGTTTGCCCATTCAACTCTTGGCCTGTGAACGGTATTTCAGTCATTCTCTTTTTTAGAATTTTTTTGCAAGTGCCAAACGATTCAAAAATCAAATGACTCCAAAAATCCATCTGCATGGAGTTTCTTCATGCGTTCCTTTCTAACATGACCTAAATGGCGGTTCCACAAATGAGTGGAATTCAAATCATTTGCCTTATGGTATTTTAGCGTCAGTGTTATGCATGTGTTTTTCACCATAAAGATTTATCATAACTTATCCATCGTACATGGAATACTGTCAAAATTTGAACAACTCATTGTTTTCATTTGACCAGAACAAAATAACAATTATAAAGTTCTTTATTATAAATCTGAAGGGCTAGACAGAATGCCAACGACAAACATAATAACACTTTATTTTTGTTCCAGACGTGCATTCATGTCATATTCCTTGTCATTCACTTAGGCCATTGTATTCTTGTATTGCGTTGTTTTGTATGATACTTCATACCAACCAGTATGGTACAGATACCCAAGAATTTCATTGTGTGACCAAACAAGAAATACATTCATAACATGTATATCATCTATATACACCTGAGCTAGACTTTCTAGTCTTTTCTTTCTTTCTGCCAAAAAATATTTTGTAGTTTCTCTGTCAGCTTTCCTCATTCTCAGAAAACATTTCACCTTAAATAACTTCTAGGTCCATTGGTCAATTACCAATAACCTTGAGGTTCTTACTTTGAAGTTGATCATCACATGACAAGTGTTCTAGATTTCACTATTAGTAACTTTTAATGTGATGAACAATTTCACTCATAATTTTATCCATCAAATCATGACGACTTTCCGAGACCATGTCTGTACATGCTAGGCTCGTAAAGTTTAACCTTAGTATTTGCATGTGCAAATCTGGCTTGTACCCGTTGTATGCGCACGTAGAATCTAGAACACCCGATCATCACGAGATGCTTCGAAACGACGAGTCTTAGCAACGGTGCATACTAAGGACGATCACTTCATGGATATGCGAATATCGTTAGTGTCCAACTAGTTGGAGGATCGGGACTCCTGGCGTCTTCAACCTTCGTACATTCCCATAAAACTTATGAGTTTATGTAGTCTCACTAGATTATATTCTATCATCTTGCAATAAGGTCTCAGATATCACATATATCTCATACCTTGCTTATTTCTGAAAACAAAATTTCCAGCTCCTTACTTTTCAAACGGATTTGAACATCAAGTTTCATGGATACAAGATGATTTTAGGTACTAATTGAAAACATTGTTCTTTGAATCAGCAATGTGAGGTTTACTAAAAGTTTGCAATAGGACTTAATCATTTCTTAATTCTTTAACAATACAGTACCAGTCCGTAAAGTTACTTGTCAGACTTAACAGTATTTCTATCTCAATTACAAGACTAGCGCATGGTAGAAAACATATGCCAATTCTACAAATTTAATTCAAAATACTATTCAGACTATGTTCATGATAATTAGTTCAAGTTTTAATCTAATTACTAATGAACTCCCACTTAATACAACATCCCTCATAGTTGTTATGTGGCACACGATCCATATTCACTACACCAAAACCGATCATCACATGAGATGATGTAGCTTCAATGGTGAACATCAACATGTTTATCATATCATCCATATGACTCGTGTTCAACCTTTCGGTTTCCGTTGTTCCGAGGCCATGTCTGTACATGCTAGGCTCGTCAAGCAAACCCAAGTATTTCCGCGTGTGCAACATGGCTTACACCCGTTGTATGTGAACGTAGAATCTATCACATCCGATCATCACGAGATGCTTCAAAACGACGAACTGTAGCAACGGTGCATACGAGGGGAGAACACTTTATTATCTTGATATTAATGTGAGGGATCATCTTATAATGCTACCGTCACGATCTAAGCAAAATAAGATGCATAAAGGATTGACATCACATGCAATGCATAATGTGATATGATATGGCCCTTTAGTCTTTGCACCTTTGATCTTCATCTCCAAACCACGGACATGATCTCCATCATCAACGGGCATGATCTGCATCATCGTCGGCGTAGCGTCAAGGTCCATGGCGCCGTCTTCATGGTTGTTCACCACATGTAGCAACTATTACAACTACTTTGAAATAATACTACTACATGAAATATAAAGACAACCATAAGGCTCCTGCCGGTTGCCATAATACAATAATGATCATCTCATACATATTCATCATCACATCATGGCCATATCACATCACCAAACCCTGCAAAAACAAGTTAGACGTCTCTAATTTGGTTTGCATATTTTACGTGGTTTAGGGTTTTCGAGTAAGATCCAATCTACCTACGAACATGAACCACAACGGTGATACTAGTGTTGTCAATAGAAAGAGTAAATTGAATCTTCACTATGGTGGGAGAGACAGACACCCGCAAATCCACTTATGCAATACAAGTTACATGTCAAGCGTGGAGCAAATCTCATGAACGCGGTCATGTAAAGTTAGCCCAGACCGCTTCATCCCACCATCCCGCAAGATGCAAAGTACACAACTAAAGACAACAAAGCATCAATGCCCACAAAACCATTGTGTTCTACTCGTGCAACCAATCTATGCATAGACACGGCTCTGATACCACTGATAGGATTCGTAGCATAGAAAACAAAAAAATTCCTACCGCAAGAACGAATAACAAGCCAAGATCTAATCTAGTAGATGGTAGCAACGAGAAGATCATGAGACTAACCCTTGAAGATTTCCAAAGCCTACGAGATTAGATCTCGTTGTGGATGTAGTCGATCACTTGCCGCTTGCAAAAGCGCGTAGAAGATCTTGATAGTGCCACAGTTGGGTAGCACCTCCGTACTCGGTCACACATTCGGTGTTGATGACGACGTCCTTCTCCCTGTTCTAGCGGGTAGCGGAAGTAGTAGATCCTCCTCGGAATCCCGACATCACGACGGTGTGGTGGCGGTGGTGGTGGAGATCTCCGGTAGGGCTTCGCCTAAGCGTTGCGGGAGAGGTATGAGGAGGAGGGACGGCTAGGGTTTGGGGAGAGGGGAGGCTGGGGCGCCGGCCTCTAGTGGCTTGGGTGGTGCAGCCAAGGGTGTGGCCGGCCCCTCCCTCTCCTCATCTATATATAGGTGGAACACATCTAGGGTTGCCCAAAGAAGAGTAAAAGTCCAACTCAAAAACCTTCCTTATGGGCGAATCCTACTCAGGGTGGGACTCCCCCCTTTCCCTTTGATGGTGGCCGGCCCCCTTAGGTGGAGTCCACCTGGGACTCCTCCTCCCTTTGGCTGGCCGGCCAAGGTTGGTGGAGTCCCTCCGTCCATGGCGATTTCTTCCGGACTTTTCTAGAACCTTCTAGAACCTTTCCATAAATACACCGGATCATTTTCAAACTTAGAAAATGACTTCCTATATATGAATCTTATTCTCCGGACCATTCCGGACCTCCTCGTGAGGTCCTGGATCCCATCCGAGACTCCGAACAAACATTCGAACTCCATTCCATATTCCATATCTACTTAAAACGACATCAAACCTTAAGTGTGTCACCCTACGGTTCGTGAACTATGCAGACATGGTTGAGACTTCTCTCCTACCAATAACCAATAGCGGGATCTGTAGATCCATAATGGCTCCCACATATTCAACGATAACTTAGTGATCGATTGAACCATTTACATACGACACCGATTCCCTTTGTCACGCGATATTTTACTTGTCCGATGTTTGATTATCGGTATCTCCATACCTCGTTCAACCTCGTCTCCGACAAGTACTCTTTACTCGTACCATGGTATGTCATCTCTTATGAACCATTCATATGCTTGCAAGCTAATCAGATGACATTCCACCGAGAGGG
The DNA here is from genome assembly GCF_019359855.2 of Lolium perenne. NCBI lineage: Eukaryota > Viridiplantae > Streptophyta > Magnoliopsida > Poales > Poaceae > Lolium > Lolium perenne. The sequence continues at coordinate 38,122,698 of NC_067250.2, forward strand.
CCCAGAGTATATCTATCTGTCATCGGGATGGACAATATCCCACTCTTGATCCATATGCCTCAACTCATACTTTCCGAATACTTAATCCCACCTTTATAACCACCCATTTACGCAGTAGCGTTTGATGTAATCAAAGTACCCTTCCGGTATAAGTGATTTACATGATCTCATGGTCGAAGGACTAGGTAACTATGTATCAGAAGTTTATAGCAAATTGAACTTAATGACGTGATCATATGCTACGTTTATTTGGGTGTGTGTCCATTATATCATGCATCTAATGACATAACCTTGTTATTAATAACGTCCAATGTTCATGATCACGAAACCATGATCATCTATTAATCAACAAGCTAGTTATACAAGAGGCTTACTAGGGACTCCTTGTTGTTTACATAACACACATGTATCAATGTTTCGGTTAATACAATTATAGCATGGTATGCAAACATTTATCTTAAACACAAAGATATATAATAACCACTTTATTATTGCCTCTTGGGCATATCTCCAACAGTCGGCGCCGCTGGAGGTGGTAGCTCAGCGTATTAGAGAGGAGGACGAGCACGCTCGCCGTTACCTGTATGCGTTAGAGACCAGGTATACGGGCGGATGGTCTGTTTTGCAGGGATCTCACATTAGCTATGATCCTGTTAATGTTCCGTGGCTTTGGGTGTTCAGCCGGTGCGGCTCAAGACCCGGTCGCACTAGTGGAAAATAGGCTATCTGTGGCGCATCAAATTCGAATTCTGTGGCGCATATCCAGGTCGCCACAGTTGCCACACGACTAGTATTTAAATTATGTGGCGCATATGTACATGCGCCACAGAATTTTTGAAACTTCTGTGGCGCACCATGCCAATATGCGCCACCGATTTTTTTTCGAATTTCAAAAAAAAGTGGCAGATCTAGATCTGGGGCCGCCGGAATTTCGCCGATTTTTTTGGTGGTGGTGGTGGTGGTGGTTGTGTTGGCCGGAGGAGGAGGAGGAGGAGGAGGTGGTGGTGGTGGTGGTGTTGGTGGTGGTGTTGGTGGTGGTGGTGTTGGTGGTGGTGGTGGTGGTGGCCGGAGGAGGTGGAGGAGGTGGTGGTGGTGGTGGTGGTGGTGGCCGGAGGTGGTGGTGGTGGTGGCCGAAGGTGGTGGTGTCCGGAGGTCGTGGTGGTGGTCACCAGAGGAGGTGGTGGTGGTCGAAGGAGGAGGAGGAGGAGAAGGTGGTGGTGGTCGCCGGAGAAGGGAGGAGGTGGTGATGGTGGTGATGGGAGGAGAAGTGAGGAGATGGAGAAGTGAGAGGAGAAGTGGTGGAGGAGAAGAGGAGTAGGAGATTGGCGCCGGCCAAATTCAAAAATTTTGGGCAAAACTTCTGTGGTGCACGGACACTTGGTGCGCCACCGATTTTTTTTCTTCCTTTTTTTGTATTTTACAGGAAAAAATCTTTAACTGGCCGTAACTTTTTACTCTTTTGGAGTTTGGCGATTCTAAAAATCTTTAACTGGTGAATTCGGATGTAGAATTTTCGTGGGAACATTTTGATATATTGTGCGTTCTTTTTCGAGTTCATATGCAACCAGAAAACCAGTTTGATGATTTTCCCACGCAATTTTGCAAAAAAAGTCGAAATTCATGTTTGTTAATTTTTAGTGGTGTTAGATGACATATTATATGGGAATCTCGAAGGATTTTATTTTTTGAAATTTCTATCTATTTCTTTTTTATTTTACAGTGCTAAAAAGGCGATCCACAGGGGGGTGGAGTTGCGTGGGGAGAAAAAATCTTGCAGAATTCTGTGGCGCATATGCGTAGTGCGCCACAGAAATATGAACTTCTATGGCGCATATGCCACCATGCGCCACAGAATTTTGACTTTCTGTGGCGCATCCGCCACATGCGCCACAGAATTCCCTTCGCCCATGTGCAATGCTGGACCCCGCGTGGGCCCCATGAAAATTTTGTGGCGCATCCGTCCACATGCGCCACAGAAAGTCAAAATTCTGTGGCGCACCACTGCTACATGCGCCACAGAAAGTAGAAATTTCTGAGGCGCATATTTCTGGTGCGCCACAGAAATAATTTTTGTAGAGCATATTTTCTATGTGCGCCACAGATGTCATTTCTACCTATTATGGTTTTCCTACTAGTGTCGGTGTCGTTGAGAGGTTCTAGTGATGTATTAGGGACCAATCGAGCTATATGTGTAACTCAGATCTTTGATTATGTATTGAGCATTATCCTTAATAAGTACCTATATATATGTGTAACACTAATATTTGCTCATGTATTGAGCATTATTCTTAATTACTGCTTCGTTGTGTTTATAGCATTAGAATAACTCTGGTGGAGGAGAAGGTGACAACTGCGAGGGAGAAGCTCACGTCGCCGAGGTGTATATATATTAATTAACCAAGCCTCCAGATTTGTGCATATACATATATTAACGTTGTTTCTTCTTTTAGACCTCCCGATCAACAAACTCTACTGGCAGAACTAAACGAGGCGCGGCCAGAAAGATGGAAGACCATGAAAGGTGCACCATCACGGAAATCGCTCTAGATGGCGAACCGATTTCTCCCAAGGCTCACGCAAAAAAGTTTGTAAGTCAATGCGGAGTTATTGTTAGGGACACCATCCCGATCACCACTCAAGAATGGAAGAAACCTGCAAAGGGGGGCGAAGGAGTTACTTATGTCGACACGAGATCAAAAAGCTAGTCTGATGTTTAGGAAGCTCCTGGTAAATTTCATCTTTCCGGAGCCAGCTGACTCTGATAGTGAGAATGACAGGCCAGACCCTGAGGATCTCGAGCTGAACAGCGTACAACGAAGAGTCAAGAAGTGGGCTCTTAAGAAGATGGCAGTACAGTTCAACGACTACAAGAAGAAATTGGACAACTTCTTTGTCAAGAAAGAGAAGACTCCTGATTCCAATGGCCCCTATGAGAAGATAAAAGACCACTGGGAGGCAATTTGTGAAGTACAAGACATCGGAGAGGGCAAAGAAAAGGTCAGACACCAATACAAAAAATGGTTCTAATAAGATGTACTTCCATACATGGGGCGACGAGGCTACAAGGCTGGTAGGCCTAAGTGGGAGAAATGGGAGAACGACCTAATTGAAAAGGGGATCCAGCCAGAGGTACTGAAATGAAACCAGCGGTCAAGGGATTGGTTTTACGCGCATGGGGGCACGTTGGACGCACAAGGGTTCTGTACATATACACAAAGACATCAGGAAAACCCACTTCCCATCGAAGCCTTTAGAAATGTTGCAAAGGAAGTTGAAGAGGGGAAGTTCCGTCCCGAAAGAGAGAAGGACCAGCTCACACGCGCCCTTGGGAATCCTGAACACCCAGGACGAACACAAACCATACCAGGTGGCAAGCCGTGGTGTATTGGGTTTCCTGCAGAAACGAAGAAATATCCCGATAGAAGCCATCAAAGGCAAAAGGATGTGGTTCAAGAACGCGTTGCTAAGCTAGAGGAGCAAGTGAGGATGATAATGTCAGGTTCAGTCACCCAACCTCAAGCTAATCCGCAGATAGAAGAAGTTGCATTCGATGATACCGGCCAAGGATCTCAGCGGAAAAACAGCGTGGCTTCCACGGAGCTGCCTGGTGATGATGCAGATGTGGATCCGCATATGGCTCCTCCCTCCCCTGTGGATCCGCATATGGCTCCTGATCTCTACCCTGTGGATTATATCACAGAGTCGACACCTTGTGAGCTACATTTCAAAACGATGGGCTACTTAACGCTCAAGGCGGCGATCGGCTATGTCTTACCGCCAGTACCTGATCAAAGATACCACTTCAACCCAGTTCCACCTGGCTACGCTGTTGCCGGGGTGGATCAAGTTATGGATGGGTATGGGCCGCTGAGGCTTGACCACCCAGCCGGTGAAGGGGATTTGCTAGAGCTGGGAGAAGCCAAGAACACTACAGTTCTATGGCGGAAGGAATTCAATGTGATTCCGGGTTGGAAGACGCCAACAAGGTCTCCACCGAGCCAGCATTCTCCACCGATGCAGCCGTCTCCAGTGCGTGAGCCTTCTCCGCCGGCGCGTGAGCCTTCTCCGCCGCCGCGTGAGCGTTCTCCGCCGTCGCAGCCCACCACTCAGTCTAAGAGCAAAAGGCGGACCGCTACGGCAATGAGTCGTAACCGATCACCGAAACGCAAACAAGAGCCCCTCCCAAGAGTGCCCAAGGTTCCTCCCAAGAGACCTTATGAAAATACAGAGGAGGAAAATGCCAAGATCACAGCTGAACAACACATGAAATCCATGTTTGGCAAGAAAAAGCCCCAGCCTATGCCCGAGCCAGCTATATCCAAGGGAAAGAAGTTGAAACTGCTGAAGAACCTTCATCAACCTGAGCCAAGTCTTTCATCAAACTATGACCGGTCTATTCGCAAGTCAAATGTGGTAGCAAGAGAGTGGTGGGAAAAAATTAAGGTACAAGGGAAACCAGTTCCCCAGCTTGGAACCCAGAAAAACTCGTGTCCCCCGCTCCAAGTGTATCCCGATGTCCTAGCGTGCCTTGATCCGACGATGGTAAGACTATACAAAGTTGAGGCATATGCGGTCGGTATGAGTATTCCTGAGTACTTAAGCCGCGTCGAATCCATGTTCACGGGTGATGTCCAAATAGCATACCAGTACAAGTACGGGCAACCTCTTGTCAGAGCTGAGGAGTTGCCTAATCTATCAACACAACTGCGAAGACTGCATAATTGGTACATGGATGCATGTAAGGATGGTAAGAACTGGATCATGGTGGCAATCACAGATGAGCACTACAGGCGAACTGACGTGATGAACATCGAACTTTGTGAATTATTTCAGTTATTCAATCAAGACGCCCTTGACAAATCTCTGCTGAGTGCCTACTGTCTGTAAGTATTATTTATGTAATTAAGTCTCTACCGCGGCTCATCCACTGCAAGCATATAACTATACTCTCACTATATTATGCAGAATGAAGATCCGCGAATGCCGCAAGGGGCAAATCTATGATCTTGGGTTCGTTGCGGGTTCTACGTTTGCGAGTTCATCCGCCAGAATACCCACCATGTGAGAGACATTTTGCAACAAATTGATGTACGTAAACAACATTCATGACTTTATTTTATCACCTTGTGTTTCATTCACATACACACACATATATATATATACTGACCACCGTACCTTCTTGAAATTATTAGATCCAACGGTTGCGGGACGGTCTTCTAACAACCGAGCGTGTACGAGCAATTCAAGAAGAACTGGCGGGATTATTACTTGAGCAAGTCATAGCTCCAGACGGAGAACACTATGTGCCCGCCATCCAATATTGAATAGAAATTGTCTTCAAAGTTGATGTAGACATATATATATATATATATATGCATGTGTCACTTCGATCGATATATGTAATATAATAGTTTCCTATATATATATATATTTGTCTGCATTATAACGTGTTTCGAATGAAGGCAGAGTCTCTGCCGCGGTAGCGTTTTAGTGCAATTCCCTGCCGCGGCAGGGAAGGGCACCAAAACGCTGCCGCGGCACTACCCTTTTGCACCGGTTCGTATTACGAACCGGTCCTAAAGGTCCCCCGTCGGGCGCTCCACAGCGGGCCACGTGGTGCCCCCTTTAGCACCGGTTCAGTTGTTCGTAACTGAACCGGTGCAAAACGGGGGGGTCTTTTGCACCGGATGGTTTGCACCGGTTGGCCATCCGGTGCATATGGCCTTTAAAAACCGGTGCAAAAGGCCCTATTTCCACTAGTGGTACTTCAAATTTGATTTCTGAGTTGAAGAACATTGCGTACTTCAAATCGGAGGGGATTTTCACATTAAAATCCCTGTGCCCCATTCGTTGTTTTGATCTTTCTTTCATTTATTGCATGTCATGATTATAACAAAGAACTTAACATCGACCACCACCATTGGCATCAACAGCTCAACGAGAAGCGTTCTCAAAAAACGCCTTCAAAAATGATATGATGCACGACCACTGTGGTTGCTAGATCCAACCAGTAAGCCCAGATCATGTGATGGTTAGAGCATCTCCATTCGGCTCCCTATAAGACGATCAGGTAGTTTATGACTACTCGGATAAATCCCGAGATTGGTTTCTGTTCTGTTTATATAGAAGGAAGGAAAAGTACATCGAGGGGAGAGGGGACAGAGTACATGTCTCGTACGACTACTAATACCGACTCCAAAACTATCTCTAACACCCTCCCTTAATCACAACTTTCTCAAGTTGAGATTAAACCTGAACTCCTCAAAACTTCTCACAGGAAGCGGTTTAGTGAACCCATCAGCCACTTGATCTTTTGATGGAATAAACCGTATCTCAAGTTGTCTCCTCAACACTCTTTCTCTGACGAAATGGAAATCTATCTCAATGTGTTTAGCTCTTGCATGAAACACTGGATTTGCTGACAAGTATGTAGCTCCAAGATTATCACACCATAAACATGGTGGTTGCCTCAACTTAACTCCAAGTTCTTTAAGAAGAGACTGTACCCAAATTATTTCAGCTGTTGCATTAGCCACTGACTTATACTCTGCCTCTGTACTAGACCTGGAGACAGTAGCCTGCTTCTTAGCACTCCAGGAAATTAAGTTTGGTCCAAAAATCACAGCAAAACCTCTAGTTGACCTGCGATCATCTGGACAACCTGCCCAGTCAGCATCTGAGAAAGCACTGACCAATGAGGAGTTGGACTTCATGAAAGTAATTCCCATGCTAAGTGTATGCTTCACATATCTCAATATGCGCTTTGCAGCAGTCCAATGTACTGTAGTGGGAGCATGCAGATACTGACACACCTTGTTAATAGCATATGAAATATCAGGACGTGTAAGGGTCAAATACTGAAGCGCACCTACCATACTGCGATAATTGGTGCTGTCTTCGGGACCCAATAAGTCACCCTCCCTTGCTGTTATCTTTTCTGAAGAAGACAATGGTGTAGGAGAGCCTGAGCAATGTGTCATACCCACTCTAGCAAGGACATCCTGAGCATACTTTGTCTGATTAAGTACTATACCATCATCAACTTTGTGAACTTCAATACCCAAGAAATAATGAAGATCACCTAGATCCTTCAAGGCAAACTGACCACTGAGAACCTTGAGTAGAGCATCTGTGGCAGCAGAAGAAGAACTGGCAACTATGATATCATCAACATAGATCAACATGTATATGCTGACATTGGGCTTATGAAATATGAATAGAGACGTATCAGACTTAGATGCAACAAACCCATAGTGAATGAGTTGAGAGCTGAGACGAGAGTACCACGCTCTTGGTGCTTGTTTCAGTCCATACAAAGCCTTGTCCAGTTTGCACACATAATTCATCTTCCCCCTGTCTTCATAGCCAGGAGGCTGGCGCATATAGACTTCCTCTTCGAGAACACCATGAAGAAACGCATTCTTGACATCCAACTGTCGCAAACTCCATCCTCGAGAAACAGCAATAGCAAGAACAAGTCGAACTGTAGCAATCTTGACAACTGGACTGAAAGTGTCTTCGTAGTCAATGCCATAGCGTTGTTTGAAGCCTTTAGCAACCAGACGAGCCTTGTAACGATCAACAGCCCCATCAGCTTTATGTTTAACCTTGTAGATCCATCTACAGTCAATAACATTAGTACCATGCTTCGGAGGTACAAGTCTCCATGTTTGATTTGTTTGCAAAGCTTGAAATTCTTCATCCATGGCTTGCTTCCATCTTGGATCAGCCAATGCAGAGTGCAAGTCTGGCGGTTCAGTCTTAGTGGTAGACAGAAGCCAGCGGACGGTGCCGTCAGAATACTGCTTCGGACGACGAATTCCCTGCGAAGCGCATGTAGCACGGCGCGGAAGATCAGCAGCAGCAGCAGGTTCTACAGAGCGACCAGGCACAGACGATCCCGGCGGACCAGCAGCAGCAGAATCTAGGGACTGATTGGCTGTGGTCCCGTCAGAGGCCGCAGAAGATCCAGACGACGATGTGGGCGTGTGCGGATTGGTCGACGAGGCAGACACACGCCGAGACGCCACAGACGATCCGGACGGGCGGGTGGCCGCGTCTGACGCGGCAGAGGCGCGCGCGTGCGGCGCATTGGGACTGGCAGCAGAGGGACAGGACGCGCGATCCGAGGACGGCGATCCCGGGGTGGATTGACTGGCAGAATCCACCTCGTGTTCAGCGCTGTTGTCTCCTTCTGCTGTTATTTCAGGTGAGCTATTTTCAGAGTTTGGAGCACCATTTAGCCCCAAATTTTCTGGAGCACCTCTAGCCCGACCTGCAGCATCCTGGGAAACAACAAGAGGGACACTGGAGGCAAGGTTAGTAGCATGGTTATTATCATCATGTGGATCATCAAAATGTTCGTTCCCATGCTCAAAATTGTGTAGAGAAGGATCAAGAAGCAAAATTTCTTTGCGAAGTTGGGCACCAGCATTTGGATGAAGATGCTGAAAGGGAAACACAGTTTCATCAAATACAACATCCCTAGAGATATAAACACGACCAGTGGCAACTTCAAGGCATTTGACCCCTTTGTGGCGAGGACTATAGCCAAGAAAAACACATTGTTTAGACCGAAAAGAGAGTTTGCGTTTGTTGTATGGACGCAGATTAGGCCAACAAGCACATCCGAAAACTCTAAGAGAATTATAATCCGGTCGTATTCCTAGGAGACGGTGAACAGGTGTATCATTGTTTATGACTTTGCTAGGAAGCATGTTTATGAGATATGTGGCGGTAAGGAAGGCTTCATCCCAGAATTTTAGTGGCATATGAGAATGAGCAAGAAGGGCTAGACCAACTTCCACAATGTGGCGATGCTTTCGTTCAGCAGAACCATTTTGTTGGTGAGCATGGGGGCAAGACACATGATGGGAAATTCCTTGGGATTGGAAGAGAGAATTTAGCTTTTCATACTCTCCTCCCCAATCTGACTGAACAGTGAGAACTTTGGCATTAAGTTTGCGTTCAACAAGTTGTTGAAAGTTGACAAAAGCAGCATAAGCATCAGACTTCTTTTTAAGCAGATAGATCCATGTAAACTTGCTATAGTCATCAATAAAGCTTACATAGTAATCATGTCGACCCACAGAGGTAGGTGCAGGACCCCAAACATCAGAAAAAAATTAACTGAAGGGGGGAAGTAGATACACTTGTGGAGATGGGATAGGGAAGCTGATGACTTTTGGCTTGTTGGCATGAGTCACACACTAACTCAAAACTAGAATCCTTAATGAAACAAAGTTTATTTTTGCTAACAATCTGTCTAACAATGGCTGATGAAGGATGACCTAGGCGACTATGCCACCTTGCTTGTGAGGGCTTGGCGGCGACACATGCATACTTGGAGGATCGAGATGACACCAGTGATGATATGAGTGTGTAAAGCCCACCCACACAGCGTCCTCTATGAATGATTTTCCGTGTGGCCTGGTCCTTGATCAAAAAGAAGAATGGGTGAAATTCAATGAACACATGGTTGTCATAGGTGAATTGATGAACAGAAAGTAGATTCTTAGATGCATGTGGAACATGAAGAACATTGTTAAGACGAAAATTTTGTGCAGGGGTACGAACAATTGATTTACCAACATGAGATATAGACATACCCTGACCACCTGCAGTGTTGACCCTGTCATTGCCGCGATACTTGTCACGGACCGTCATGTTGTTGAGTTCCCCGGTGATATGATGGGTAGCACCAGTGTCCTGGTACCAGTTTGTATCGACTCCGTATGAAGCAACATGGGCCTCCTTGTCATCAGAGTCGTCATCGTCCTCCTGGAAGCGCCACCAGCAATCCTTGGCAGCATGACCTTCTTTGCCACAAATCTGACAAGTCACGTCTACCCACGGTGAGGTGCGGCGGCGACCTCGGCCACGGCCGCGGCCCCCTCCAGAGGGTGCTCACCCACGTCCCTGGCGAGGCTTATAGTCGTCGCGGTGACCATCACGCCTATCATCACGGCGCTGATCACGTCGATCGTAGTTTCCGCGGTCACCGCGGTCACCGTAGTCACCGCGGGAGCGGTTTGTTGTGCGTCCACGGCCTTGGCGCTGGGCGGCGTTCGTGGACGTCTCGAAGTCGGCATCTGCTGTGCCGCTGAGCATGTCTTGACGCTGGTCATACGCCCGCAGCTGGGCATAGAGGGACGGCAGTGTCAAGGGCGTGGTGACCGCGCCCAGAGCTGCGACCAGGGAATTGTACTGCCCTCCAAGACCCGCAAGGATGAACGAAACATGTTCAGAAGTGCGGATGGGCTCGCCGGCAGCTGCAAGCTCGTCGACGATGCTCTGCATCTTGGTGAGGAAGGCGTCGGTGCTCATCTGAAGTTTCTTGGTATTCGCCAGCGCAATTCGAAGGTTCGTGACCTTGGCCTGGCAGGATGATGCAAACATCTCCTCAACTGCCTGCCAGACACCGGCGGCAGTCTCGATTCTCTGAACATGAGGGAGAACCTCAGATCCAATCGACTGAAGGAGATAGCCTAATACGATCTGGTCACGGGAGATCCAGGAATCGTAGGCTGGGTTGTTGATTGTCGTGGGCGTTTGATCGTCAGCTGTTTTGTCGGCCGGTGGAACCTCCAGAGTTTCAGGAGGTGCGGCATCGCTGCCGTCAAGGAGGCCGAAGAGCCGAGCACCACGGATCGGAGGAAGGACTTGGGCACGCCATCCAGAGTAGTTCGCCCGCGTCAGCTTGTCAGACGGCGGGGAGCCCAGGTTGATGATCTGAGCAGACGACGACGAAGCCATGGCGTCGACGACGAAGGAGATGGCGGCGGCGAGGATGAACTTGATGCGATCAGTTTTGTCGGCGAAGAGGCCGGCCTGATACCATATAAGACGATCAGGTAGTTTATGACTACTCAGATAAATCCCGAGATTGGTTTCTGTTCTGTTTATATAGAAGGAAGGAGAAGTACATCGAGGGGAGAGGGGACAGAGTACATGTCTCGTACGACTACTAATACCGACTCCAAAACTATCTCTAACACTCCCCAGTACCCCCTTCCTAGGCCAAATTTTATGGTCGGATGTATCTTTTTTTCCAGGAGCTTAATTTTCTCCGGGTTAAGCCTAAATTACATCTAGCGATCGCAGGCCGAACCCAGGGTGCTGGGGAGCGCCTGCGGCCACCGGATGGAGGCGAAAAGGATGTGGGGCCGGGCTGTCGGTGACACAAGACGGATTTCTCTCCATTTTTCCACTTTCCCTCCATTCCTTGTCGCCATATCCCCTGACCGCGGCGTCCCCCCCAGACCCCGCCATTTTCCCCAAGCTCCACACCATGCCGCCCAAAAATTTCGTCGACCCTCGCGCAACCATTGCCGCTGCCGCTGAACCCAAGCAGCGGAAGCCGCAGAAGCCGAAGCAGAAGCCGGACGACATGAGCAGCGCCGAGTGGGACATGGACGTCCACCGGAGTAGGGCCGAAACCTAAGGCCAGAAGGAACGGCTGCAGAGGCTCAAGCTCAGGCAAGCCGACGAGGTGGCGGAGGAGGAGGAAGAAGCGGCGACGGTAATCGACAGGAACGTCGGGGTGGCAAGGGCGCAGATCGGCCTCCCGCCGATCTACGTCGGAAAGTATCCTCACGGGTGGAGTATGGGCTTGGGCTCACCGGCCGGCTTCTCACCTTCTTCTCCGGCCATGTTCCAGGAACCCTACGGCCACCTGACGTCGCGCTCGAGGTTGTCCTCATCGCCGTCGCCGGACCACGAGGACTTCGCCGCGCACGGCGCCCCGGACGAGCTCATCTTCGCGGACTCTCCGGCCCTCCGCCAGGGCCCTCTGCCCTTCAGCTCAAGCGTTGGGGCAAGCTCATCCTATCCACCCGGCGGGAGAGCGTTCATCGGAATGCAAGGGGACTCAGTCATGCACGACATCATCGCGTCGTGCTCCGTGGTGGGCGCGGGCTACTACATTGGTGGTGGCACCGACGCCTAGCACGGGGTAGACGACCCACCGTGGCAAACGCCGAGGAGATAGCCGCCATCGACGAGGACCCCGTCTTCCCACCGGAGGAGGACGAGGCGACTGCTATTTAATCGCCGTGTTTGTAGTATGATTGCTAAACTTCTACCTCCTTATGTGGGCGACGATTGCCAAGCTTGTGGACGATGATCGGCAAACTTCTAGCCTAATTTTTTAGTGGAAAGGTTAACTTTCAAATATATTGCCGCTTTCGCTGGGTTGCCCTAGGCTCGGCACTTGGAAACTGAGCCTCCTCACCGAAAGTTTCATTCATCCGGCGCTAAATAGCGCCGAATTTCGGTCTTGAGAGCTCCAACGAGTGGAGATGCTCTTAGTCCTAGAGTTTTCATCCCAATACTCTAAGAAAACCATGAGAACGATGTCTGTGACGATTGTGTGTGGGCCTGCATTTCATGTGAAAAAGCACAAGGCTAATTAGACGTGATATCTTCAGTCCTTAACCGGTATTGAAATCACACAATGTATCACTCTGATATGTGAGTTATGAATTTGTGATACTGAATAAATGAGAGATCTCTACCGAAACGCTGGGCTTCCAAATGTTCTTCCTGCAAATCACGTACTGCCTCCAGATCATTTCGTTCGGACTTCACACTGAAAAGTGCGATTTGATCCATGTCTGATTCCTCCCAAATGAAGATCAACATCTACTATTTAAAGCCACCTGGCATGCAAGACAATTTAAAGCCGAAAGGAAACATTGGAAAACACAAGAGAACCTTTAAGCTAGAGCCATCCATAAATAACGACCGAGTCACAAATCCAACGAGTTTTTGTAGACTACAAGCTGGCCGGCCATTTAAGTAGTTGATGCTATTCTTCAGATACCGCAATCATGCGAATTTTTAAGTTTTTTTTTCGAAAAGAAGGGGCAAACACGAGAATTGTTAAGTAATGCATCTTTACAAATACAGCGACTAAAGCACAGATTAGATGCTATAATCTCCTCATATCTTGGCTCGATTGCAGAGCCCCGTGTTTGGTATAGATATATTCCTCGATCCTCAAATAGATGCATCTATATCTTCTCATGTGAGTTTTAACTTTGGGTTTGCATAATGCATGATTAATTAGCACCGTTTTATTACTACTCTTGTAGTTAGCTTGGAGCTTCCAGGTGATACTGCCGAAAGTGCACACTCGATCTTTTTTAGGTTCCTGCATTTGTTCGGTCGCCGGTTACATTTGAAACCATCCGTCTGTCAGTCTGGAGTCTGGACTAGTATATAAGCTCATCCATCACACTTGGAGTACGTATAACTACTAGCAACTTCGCTATATTAACAGTCCAGCCACGCATATGGAGGTTGTCACCGCCGGTGACAAAGGCGGCATCAACAGCAGCAAGAAGAACCCACCACGTTGCCGCCGCGGCGATGTTCTGAAGCGCATTCTGCACGCCCTTTGCTTCTGCTGCCCTTCAAGTTCAAGGAGCGAGTGACTGGGTGAGCTAGCCACCCTTATATGTACTCACTGTGATGCAAGGGCAATAAGAATAGGCCATGTAACGCCTTATGATACGTAATCTTGTACTCGAGAACTTCGAAATGCTTACTCTATGTTAACCTCGAAGGTAATATTTGTTTGGTCCGTATTGTGGTTGTACTGTTTTCTAATTTTCAATTTGTGCCGTGTGATGACATTTATATAAGATAAAACGGCATCATTTATGTTGCTTTTTAATGTGGTTCATATATAATTAGTCAGCATCTAATTCGACCAATGAGCAATCCCCTATAGACGTGCCTTTGTGACACATATTATCCTATTTAGTGGAACCTTTATAAAATATCATATATAGCAGACTTTAAACATGGTTTTACTTGAGTTTAGCATTTTGCTTGTTTTCGTTAGATAGAACCGGTGTGTTTCGTCGATGTGAAGAGACAAAATGTGTAAACATCGGATGCATAATCGACGATTATGTCCAGACTTTTCATTGTTCTATTCCTCGTCCCTGTACTGCTATTTTTGAACGACGGTCATTACCTCGAACATTTTGAATGGATATACACTAGAAAACAAGGGTCCCGGTATTTTAGAATGTGTAATGTAGACATTTTTATCACTCAATGGCGTAGTTAGTGTCACAAATGCATAAACTAGGATGTAAAAAGTGGAATCCACTATCGAAAAATATAATGGGGGCTGGCACACTGCCGTCTCACGTATGTGGTAATCATAAGATTAGCACTAAAACCATGGGATATACCGTAGGTGGATCTATCAGTTCATTCTTTTGCCTAATATGCTTAGTCTTTAACTTACTCATATAAAGCATCTCTATGAAAAGGGGTTTATTTTATATTCACACAGTTACTAAGCGCTTTCGTTATCAATTAGAGAATGGGCTGATGTCATTGGTTAGGACTGAACTTTGTTTTTTATTTTGGGTGCAGTTTTTTTCTTTCTCAAATCTAAACAAAAGATTCTAGTAGCAAAACTCAAGGAATCCTATTCATCGCTCCTTGGGATTCCTATCATTCTGTCACATACCCTTTGTTCTTAGGGCATCTCCAGTGGAGCGACCCAAATTGACAACCCAAATTATCCGTTTCTATCCATTTGGATTGGCCACGAACAGAATTTGGCAGGCAGTCCAGCCGGCAAGAACAGTGCACCCAATGGGGCCACCCATTCGATCCGTGCTTCCATTTTGGCGCTAGCAAAATCCATGGCAAAAAATGAAAACACAACATAAATTGACATTTTCATTCAAATTTCGGTATACTTTACATGTTTGACTAAAAATCAACTAATTTAAAATACAAATAGCCCTCCTACTCATCGTTGGTAAGCGGGAGCGATGGCCCAGCTTCGTCATCGTTCTTCCCACGAACGGAGGCGGCTCGCTGGATCATCACGAACTGCCGCCTATGATGAAATCCGTGTTCATGGCGATTCTCTCATCTTCGTGGCGAGCTTGCTCGACGAGGGTCCGAGCGTTTAGCTCTAGAATCCTATATCGTTCGGCCTCCATGAGGAGCCACCCAGCCTTCTCGGTAGGCAACAACTCGCGAGAGACCACCATGTGGTATGAAGTAATTAAATTTTTTGTGTGAATATTTTTCTTCTTGAACGAGACTTTATATATATTTTAAAAAAATCGAAGACACATGTAAGTAGTTTATATCCATGTACATATGAACATATGTTTGACCATATGTGAACATATGTGAACTTTTTATTTGCTCCCTTCGATCCATAATAAGTGGATCGGAGGAAGTACTTTACATGTTTGTTAGTACGATAGTAATTTACAGAACGTAAATATGAAATATAGTAGTATGATTTTACCTAAAAATGATTAAAAAAACTAACATCTTAATGGGCTCTTCCAGTGAGGGCTAGGTTTGGGAAAATTGCAGGCATGTTGACTTCCAATAGAACTTGGTTGTATAGTTATTTGGGCTTGAGGCATTTACGCCCCAAAGAGTGACCCCATGTCTGGACTCGTGGCAACCCAGTAAGTTGGGCCCATATTGGGTACTTTCCGAAGGCCACAGACAGGTCCGTCACAGCTATGCTATAGAGTTTCTAAAAAAAAGCTATGCTATAGAGTTTCTAAAAAAAAAGCTATGCTATAGAGCGACTTCTAAAAAAATAAAAAATAAAAGCTATGCTATAGAGTTGTTCTAAAAAAAAAACTACGCTATAGAGATACCCTAAAAAAAGCTATGCTATATGTATCAGGCCATAAGGCATATCCCAAGTTGTAAAGCAATTTTCCTTTCCCTCAAAGAAATTTTGTTTTTCGCGTGCAAAAGAATATCTGTTTTGCTAGTCCCCGTGTTTTATAATCTTTGTCGCAAAATTCCAATCTATCTATTAACAAAATATTATACTCCGTATATAATATGCTAGAAGAATTATTGAACGGAGGGTAGCTAGCATGCGTCACTCCCTGATTCGGCCCGAGAATTCAAGAACGGCGAGATAACTGAACTCGTGTCATAAAAAAAAACAAGTCGAATCTATGTTGAGATTTCTTGGTTTCTAGAGTCCAAGGAGGTCATTTTCTTTTGTGAGTCCCTTTCTGAATAACAATTCAGTTCGTAGGTACCTCCATGACTTGACCGACGATTGCTTTACCTGTATATATATCCACGCCGGCAGGTCCCTCTCAAGTCGATGTTAGCATGAGCACGGTGATCATGCATGACATCTGTACCGAACCATGCCGCTTAGCTCGATCAATCAGGTAAAGGGGCAAATAAGCTCCAAGGGGCAAGAGAAGGACGCGGTCGATCGGGGACGTGTCGGGCCGCTCGAACGCTTCGGTAGAGCACGTACGTACTGCCCATGGATTCTCCTTCCTCGCATACAGTATTTGCCTCGATGCTGCCGTATGAACAAACGAACGGTCGATCTAGCTATCTATGGTTGGGCCACCTTCACCCTGCATGTTCGAAAATGATGCGAGAAGCATGTCACATTCGATCGGCGTAGACGAATTTATTTACAGCGGCGCTTGCTTGCTGTTGCGGTGCTCCGACCTCCGGTCGTTGCGCGCCACGGAAACATATTCCGTCTTGACTTGACTCCGCGTCACCCACTACTAGAGGTACAGGCTCACAACGACGCGCTTTATCCACGCAAGCTCCAGGCTAAGTTGCTTCGCACTGACATCGGAAAAAAGTGCCATGGCTCCGCGCGCGTGACACTACTACTGACGTGCGAAGCTAGCTGCTCCTCGTGCCGCCGAGACAGAACGGAAGGACGCCTGTAGCTCGACCCCACGCACACACTGTACGCGTACTTTTTTTTTACGAGAAATCCACCGATCTATTAATAATCATCAACAGTAGTACAAATAAGCCAAAAGGTAAAGAAATTACAAATTGGTACTCGGACCACCTAGCGACGACTACAAACACTAGCACGAGCCGAAGGCGCGCCGCTGTCCTCGCCCCTCCATCACCGGAGTCAGGCAAAGCTTGTCGTAGTAGAGCTTGTTGTAGTAGACAGACGGGAAGTCGTCGTGCTAAGGTCCCAAAGGACCAGCGCACCAGAGCAGTAACCATCGCCAATGATGACAACCGTAGATCGGAAGAGACTATCATGAAACCACACCAATAAACACGAAAACCGACCGGATCCCAGGAGATCCGATGGGCACACAACTCCACGCGCCCTCCGCCAGCGCTAGATGCACCACCGGAGCAAGGATAGGGCGGGGAGGACCTTATTCTGATTTCAGGATGTAGCCGCCGCCTCACCATCCCAAAAGAGAGAATTAAAAGCAAACTAAATTAAGAACGGAAACTCCCCGCCTGCGAGGGACCGTGGTCCGCCACACCTCCAAGGCCCCAAGGCCACCGGAGGCGGAGCGGACCAACGGTATCACCGGCGAGGAGGACGGAACCCTAGATGGGTTTTGTGGCTTCTTTCCGCTGCCGCCTGGGCTCCTTCGCACGTACCGGTTCAACGAATGGCTGCTTTACACTGTACGCGTACTTGGCATTTGGATTTACTCCTGCACACAACGGAACTAGTTTTTTCATGAAGAGTGAATTTCATTTTTTACCGGTATAGTTGTGCATTTGGAGGGTCAGGAATGATATAATCTTTAATGAAAAACCTTCTTTTCATTTCTTGCAGGTTATCCATATGGTCTCTCACTGGGTTCAGCTCTGGGCTCTACTCTCTCCGGGGGGCAGCGGGATGCCATGGTTTCTGGATGCACACGGCTCTTGATGGTCGCTCAGGATATCTTGTGCCAGGCTGGTTGGCGACAAACTAGAAGGCTATGTTGATGTGTAGTCATAGTATGTGTTTTTTTCGATGGTTGATTTTTGTATCAATCTTCGATTATGCGTGAGTTGTAAACAATACTATTTTGAACCTTCTTTTTAATAAATGGCCATGTGCATCGTCATGATGCAGAAGTCGGGGAATACCCCCATTTCGAAAAAAAATATAACCCCATTTAGTGCAACTTACAAGGGAGGCTTTGAACACGATTTAACCAAAATTTAGCATTTTGCTTGTTTTTATGGGTCCACGTGGCTGGACAAAATGTCTAAACATCAGAAGGGTGTAATTGATGATCATGTCCAGATTTATATTATCGATTTGTTCCATCACTCATCATCAACCTTTTTTTTTGCTCTGGTGATCACCTATAACCTTTGCCCAATGCACACACACTAGTAGAAAAACGTCCATGCGTACCGGTTCCAGAGGGGCATTCGTACCGGTTTTGCAACCGGTATAAAACTTCCGGCACTAAAGCCCCCCCCCCCCTTTCGTACCGGTTGCTTACGAACCGGTATAAAAGGGGCCTCCACGTGGGCCAGCAGGAGAGCTCAGGGCTAAGGATCTTTGGTACCGGTTGGTAATACGAACCGGTACCAAAGGTTCTCCCCGCGGCAGGGAATTTGCCCAAATCTCTGCCGCGGCAGAGAATTGGCTTTTTAGGGTTTTGGAGAGGTTTAGGGATATCGGTTTGTTTCATATCGCGTCGATGCACCAGAAACGCGTTTGGGTTTAGGTAGTACATGAAGATCAAGATGATGCATAGCAAGTTGGTGCATTTAATATAACACACATGTTATTGCATAAGATCGCAAATTAAGTAGCACTATGCATGAAGATCGATCTTCATGCATATATAGTGGTGCTCTCCGAGGCGTACTCTATATATGTCTATTACATGTAGCATAGTGGTACTCTTCGAGTCAACTATATATGTAACATGTACATCTTCATTCATAGTGGTGCTCTGCGAGTTGTGGTATGACGTCCCGAAGGAAAAATCCCGCCAATTCCTCGCCTATTGCTATGAAGCGGTCATCGAGTGGGAGCTTGTTCCGCTTTCTTGCCAACTATAAAAGAATAAGATACAAATGAATACATGAAACAACTATTACTGAAACTCAGCACAACTTATGATAACAAAACAAATTTGTGAAGATTGTTTTTGTACCTCTTTATTTCTTTCATTATTCGTTCTCTCGTTGACAATTCTGCGGATGTACTCGCAAACGAAGAATCCACAGAGATCGGTCCCCGGAGGTTGTTGCGGGCATTTCTTTACAAGAATATAATTCAATCAAACAATAGTCAAGTATGACAATTAAAAGGTGTGTGGACCTAGGTAGTACTACTTACTTTCGCACGCCATCGCAGCTTCGGTGTCCATTCACGGGACGTATCTTCCTTGATGAAAGTTTGCCATACGCTGCTCGACAAAAGAAAATGCATAAAAGAGTCATCAATTAGTTCAAAGCAGGAAATTAACGAAACAAACCGATAAGAATTAAAATTACCTTCTGAGCATTAAAAAACAAGACACGTATAGATCCTTTTTTTTTTGCTTAGTGAGTCCAAGACTTCAACTTCTCCAATTTCCAAATTGATGACGAGAAGAATAAAGTGAAACCTACGCACGTTTCAATATGTAGTGTCATATACATAAGTCATTAGTTAAAATTTTGACATACGGTGAGCAAAATATAATGTGTTATAAGACAAGAAGACTCACTCGCAGTTGTAAGGCCAAAGTATTAGCTTTTTGTCACGTTGTCGCTTCAAAAACCTTAGCAAAGTCTGCGGTGTATCCTTGTTATAGAGGGGATTCTCTATGGTTTTGACATGCATTGTGTTCGGGTCAATGAACCCAATGTCTGTGATATCGTCCCTTTTGCATTCGAGCATCTTCGATCTGCATAATATAGCGCACAAAAGATTATAATCTGCAGACAATGAACGACTTCTCAAATTAAATAAATAAATCACTTACGAGACAATAGCAATCGATGATTGATTTGTCGAGGGCCCGGAGATTGTATAACTGAAAGAGTTCGGCGAAGTCAACGTTCACACGGTACTCCGAAGTAGTGCTCTTCCCTAACTCGCACCATGATAGTCTGGATCCCTTCCTTTGAGGTCTTAAGGTACCACGAATGCAAGTTACGCATACATGTTGGTACCTTCTGAGATTCTCGACCAAATCTTTCCCTTGAACAAACCGATATGCTCGTTCAGCTAAGGCGTAATCAGTTGCGTCTTGTCGAGAACTTTGAACGGTCTTCCCGTCAAACACCTTGAGAGGGGCGACCGATTGAACGGGTTGTTGTCCGAGCTGGTAGACACCGTGTATCCCTTTTATCTCACGATACCCGATTGAACGGGTTTTGTCGCCTCGATCATCTTGTCATACGACCTTTCAATAGAACGCGCATAGTCAGATGGCGGCGATGGTACAGGGTCATATAGATTGTCAACGGTACGCACAACTTTCTCCCGATCTAGTGTCTTCTCGAAAGGTATCTCTGGCACTTTCGGTGCACTAAATTTCTTCACCTCGGCCTGAACGGCCTCCGCGTTTTCCTCTGGAGTTTTTTCCCAAGGTAACTTCTCAGTAGGCGGCGGTTGTTTCTCCTTTCTAGCTTTCTTCCTAGGCGGCGTACCGTTCCGCTTAACGGACGCTGTCTTACGCGGAGGATCTCAAGATGGTGGACTCACGCTCGGGGGTCCCTCTCGGGTAGGTGTGGACTTGGCTGCTCACCGGGACTGCCACCAGGAGGAGTCGATGGCATTTGCTGCTCATGTGTAGGAGTCGGTGGCCTTTGCAAAAGGACGACGTACTTCTTCGGCCATAGGGCGAAACCGTGCTTGACATCGGCCAGTGTCCTCTCATCTTCACCTCTAGGAATATCAAGCTCCACTTTTTCAAAACCCGAAACAACTTCATCCACCCCGACACGAACACAACCAGGTGGAATGGGCATATGATGGTGCATTGCTCCATCTTCACTTGGGTACACATAGCCGACCGCCACCTTAACGTGACGCGGTCCTGATTAACATATGTAGCTCGCAATCTGTCTTCTCCGTGACATAATCCACGGGGTAGCTTCCTCCACATCCGTCAAGATGCGAGGAACCGACAATGCTTCTTCGCTGAGATGGGGCAGCATCGGCTTGTGGATCCTGTACAAACAGCGGCTGATCAGGTGCCCTCTGATTTCTCTCAAGAGCCTCCACCCTAGATAACAACTCCGTTACAATGTCGGCGTCCTTCTTCTTCTTTCGCGAACGGCTTCTATAAGTGTCAGCGCTGTCCGGCCACGCTTCCTTCATGGTGAGACCTGGGCGAGCTCGTACCCGTCCAACATGTTCAGGGTTCCCCAGAGCGAGTGTCAGCTCGTCATTCTCTCGATCGGGAATGTACTCTCACTTTATGACATTTTCAATAGCATCTACAAGCTTCGGTACAATTGCCTCAATTTTTCCTTCCATTTTCTCTTCGCAACGATCAACCTGTCTTTGGGTCCAACCCTGCCCCATGAGCGAACAACCAGAACTTGGACCGTTCGGGCCAGTCCCATGTCCGTGGAGTGATTCCATGATCCATCAGTTTATTCTCAAACGCTGTCCACTTCGGAATGGCACTCTTGGAGCCACCTGACCCCAAATGATGCGGAAGTTTCTTCTTTGCAGCATTTTCGGTATTTTTCTTCGATCGGGACACAAAAGTAGACGATTTCTTATACTCCTTAAATGCGGCCCAGTGATCTTTTATCTTCACTAGATTATCATCGAATCTTTGGATCTTCATTCTTATATTTGTCCCATAAATTTTTCTTGAAGCTCTGGAATTGTATGGCCATCTTCTTCCATGTCCATTCCTTGACTTTATTCTTCTGGCCTTCCGTCATGTCTTCCGGTAGGCTGAACTTTGTCATGAGCGTGTCCCAAAGAAATTTTTTCATCGCGTCGTTGACATAACTAGCACCACTCTCCGGGTTCTTCGGCTTATGCCACTCTTGAATGCTGATCGGTACATGGTCCCTAACAATAACTCCGGATTGACTTGTAAATTTGCGGCAAAACTCCTTGGGCTCCACTGGTTCACCATTATCCTTGAATGCCGTGAGGGCTAACCTGCCATCGCACTTTAGCACCCGCGTCGGGCCTCGTTTTGATCTAACAGACTTGCTCGATGATCCAGAAGGCTAAAAGAAAAAATTATTCGTTAATAAGTGCAATACAAATAAATGAATGCATCTAGGGATGAACATATAGACTAATTGATACATAGATATACACCTCGCCGGAGTTTGTGATGGACACTTCGTTGTCTCTTCTAATTTGTTCAGACTCAAGTCCCTCGCCGAAATCATTCAGAAAGTCTTGGAAATCGTTGTCATCTCCATCGTCGGGTTCCGAACCACGGGCACTCTCATAGATCAATTGCTGCACCGCTTCTTCCCCCTCCTCATCTCGGACGAAGGTGCCGTCCTCCATACCTCAATGTCACTGCAAAATTAAGAAAGCAATTGTATTTCATTCATCATGGATAACAATTGAAATGAAGAAAGCAAAAAACCCTAACCCTAACCCTATCCCCCTCCTCCTCCGCCACCGCCACCGCCACACACTCGGCGTTCCCCCTCCTCCTCCGCCACCGCCACTCCTACTCGGAGTATGGAACTACGTACATGGCGAGTTTATGAACAATGGGATGGGCAGGAGCACCACACACTCACACACCACTTGAGGGAGCGCCAGAGCCAGATGGAGTAAAAAAAACCACCCTGTTTCTGTTAGCTGAGCTGACAGAGTGCAAGCCAAATTATAAATATGTTCCCGAAAGTAAACTAAAAAATCAATCTATGCAAAAGTAGCAGAATGCCTAGATAGAAACGAAATGTAACTAGTGGAAATCATATTGAAGAATCAAATCAGGTTGACTAAAATCTATTATTTCTTCCAAAAAACACGAGTGTTATAAATCAATATTGTTGATCCCAGTTCAGGTGTTATTGTTTTTGAAGCTATTTCCTTAAGAGATACAAAGAAACAATACAAGTGAGACACTAAAGCTGTAAAGCAACAATCTCAATTCATCACTAGTTGACTTTGAAGCTATATCCATTAGACAGGCAAAGAAGCAACAAAACTTTACATAGAAAACACATATCATTGTAGAATCTAAACAGGGTTGATTGTATAACTAAACACTATTTCAAATAGATCATATTTCATAAAAATCTGCACCAAAATTAAGCACTTTTATGATAGATAACATATGCCTATAAAACGGAACTAGGTATCAATCTTAAGTTCTGTGAGATAGCCACAACAGGGTTTTGTTTTTATTATGCCTATAAAACATGATGCCAATGATGCATGAGAATGCAAGATTTGAAATCCTCTCACTTTTCTGGTGAGAATAGACATAAAGTTTGTAGAATTTGGAATTGTAGAATTGAAGTTATGAATTATGCCATATTACTCAAATTAATTCAGATTTTAATTTTGTCCAAATTTTAGTTAATCAAAACCAGCCAGATTCTCTGTTCCATTTTGAAAGCTTCTCCAATTCCAGATTCACGAACTAAAGGATCATGGAGGAACTAGCACTATTTCATCTACGGAGTACCAAACTCTGGCACCACCACTGTTCTGTCCAAGGCCGATTTGCTGGAAATTAACACGGCCAAAGACCAAAGAAAAGTCGCCATCTCTAAAGATCTACGGAGTATCTACAGTTGGAGGGAGCGCATGCCGCGGCGTGTCGATCATATTCAGTCTCGGAGCACGGCCTCGAAGATCTCCCGGGCGGTGGTGCCATAGAAGGGGACGGTCCCGGAGAGCATCATGTAGAGCGCTCCAAATGTCCACCTTCTCGCCGTACTCCCTCCCGGCGACTACCTCAGGCGCGACGTCCCCGAACCACTCCGCGGACCCAAAGTCGCCGAGCTTGAGCGCGCCCATGGCGGCGTCGAAGAGGAGGTTGTCGGGCTTGACATCCCGGTGCGCGACCCCGCAGCGGTAGCAGGGCGCGCATGCCTTCCCGGACGTCGTCCTCGACCTGCCCTCCTGCGCGCGCGTCGTGCCGCCCGCCTCCGACCGCCGGAACTGCCTCCCCAACCGCCCCGCACAGCGCATGACGCAGCAGTGCGCCGCCTTCTACGCCCGCCCATCGACTGTGCCGCCTTCCACTGCAAGCCCTTCGTCCCGCCTCCGCCGTGGGCGTTGCCCTTGCGCCGCCGCGGCGCCGCCGCATTTCATCGAGCACCTAGAGCGCGTCCGGGATGTGCTCAGCGCGGCAGGGAGGAAGACGCGCGTCCGACGGCGGCGGCACGACGGCGTAGGCGTGGCGACGGCGTGGCTGCGGTGTGCGGCTGCTTGCGCGGTGAGGGAGCGGCGTGCGGGCGAGGGGAAGGAGAAAGGGGAGGGATGGCGACGGCGGCCGGTGTGGAGAGGGAGGGAAGAAGCTTACCTTGCCGGCGCGGGGAGGTGCTGCACGCGGACGACGGCGACGGCGATGGCGTGGCGACGGCGTGACTGCGAACTGCGGCGCGGCGTGGCTCGGACGGCGGCGCGGCGTGGCTGCGGACGGCGGCGTGGCTCGGACGGTGGCGCGCGCGTTGCGATGCGGTGTCGATTTGGGGACTTCCCTCCCGCGCGCCTAAGTTAACACGGGGGAGGGCCTTTGGTACCGGTTGGTACCACCAACCGTACGAAAGGTCTTTCGTACCGGTTGGTGGTACCAACCGGTACCAAAGGTTTTTTTTTGTTTTTCTTTTGCTGTTTCTTTTGTTTTTCTTTTTCTTTTCTTTTTCTTTCCTGTTTCTTTTGCTGTTTCTGTTTCTTTTCTTTTTATTTTCTGTTTCTTTTCTTTTGCTTTTCTATTTCTTTTTTCTATTGCTTTTCTTTTTTTTCTGTTTCTTTTCTATTCCTGTTTCTTTTTCTTTATTTTCTATTTATTTTTTCTATTACTTTTCTTTTTCCTTTCTTTTCTATTTCTTTTCTATTTATTTTTTCTATTGCTTTTGTTTTTCTTTTCTATTTCTTTTCTATTTCTTTTCTCTATTCTATTTCTTTTCTTTACTCTCGCCACGACGCCGTCCGCACAGGAAACTTTCCCGCCCCGACGTCGCGCGGGAAACTTTCCGGCCACGACGCCGCGCGGGAAAAAAAAGGGCGGGAATGAAATTTTATTACGATTGAACTCGAATTAAAAGTACATAGCTTAACTGAAAATTAAAGATACATGACCAAATTCTACTGGGGAGTCATTCAGTCATACTCGTGCCTATCCCTGTAGTAGTCGCCACTGTAGTCGTCGTAGTCGCCGTCATCATCGTCGCTGGCATCGGGGTCGCGGTACTCGAACGTCGGCGGGTGAGCACGCGTGGGCTGGGACTGAGGGTAGCGCAGGTGGGGGCCACGGTAGGCCATGACACCCTGGAGAGTCCGGCCGCGCCACCACAGCCGACGGCCGGCCTCGTTGAAGTTCGGAGGAGGCGGGCCGCCCTCCTCGTGCCTGGCAAGCGCCCTCTCACGCCGATTGATGAAGAAGCTTTCCCAAGTCGGGCTGTAGTCGCGATGCCACTGGGGATTCCTCCGCTGCTCTGGCGTGAGCTCGAAGTAGTAGTGGTTCGTGATGGCCATCTCGCGCGCCACACCTAGAGGGACTGGAGGGACCGGTACGCCTCCGACGCTTAGCAACCAGCCGGTCGGGACGCGGTAGCCCGGCGCGGGAAGAAAATAGGCGGGAAGACAGATCGAGGCAAACCTTTAGTACCGGTTGGTGGGTGCAACCGGTACTAAAGCTGTCGGCAGGATAAGGACGCGTGGGTAACCTTTAGTACCGGTTGGTGGGTGCAACCGGTACTAAAGCTGTCGGCGGGATAAGGACGCCCTGCTCGATGAGATAAAGTATGTAGCGCACGACGCCCTGTCGGTGGGATAAGGACGCGTGGGTTGAAGGAGATATGCCCTAGAGGCAATAATAAAGTGGTTATTATTTATATCTTTATGTTTATGATAAATGTTTATATATCATGCTAGAATTGTATTAACCGAAACATTAGTACATGTGTGATATGTAGACAAACAAGAAGTCCCTAGTATGCCTCTTAAACTAGCTTGTTGATTAATGGATGATTAGTTTCATAATCATGAACATTGGATGTTATTAATAACAAGGTTATGTCATTGTGTGAATGATATAATGGACACACCCAATTAAGCGTAGCATAAGATCTCGTCATTAAGTTATTTGCTATAAGCTTTCGATACATAGTTACCTAGTCCTTATGACCATGAGATCATGTAAATCACTTATACCGGAAAGGTACTTTGATTACACCAAACACCACTGCGTAAATGGGTGGCTATAAAGGTGGGATTAAGTATCCGGAAAGTATAAGTTGAGGCATATGGATCAACAGTGGGATTTGTCCATCCCGATGACGGATAGATATACTCTGGGCCCTCTCGGTGGAATGTCGTCTAATGTCTTGCAAGCATATGAATGAGTTCATAAGAGACCACATACCACGGTACGAGTAAAGAGTACTTGTCAGGAGACGAGGTTGAACAAGGTATAGAGTGATACCGAAGATCAAACCTCGGACAAGTAAAATATCGCGAGACAAAGGGAATTGGTAATATATGTGTATGGTTCATTCGATCACTAAAGTCATCGTTGAATATGTGGGAGCCATTATGGATCTCCAGATCCCGCTATTGGTTATTGGTCGGAGTGAGTACTCAACCATGTCCGCATAGTTCTCGAACCGTAGGGTGACACACTTAAAGTTGGATGTTGAAATGGTAGCACTTGAATTATGGAATGGAGTTCGAATATTTGTTCGGAGTCCCGGATGAGATCCCGGACATCACGAGGAGTTCCGGAATGGTCAGGAGAATAAGATTCATATATAGGATGTCATTTTATGTGAAATAAAATGTCGCGGAAGGTTCTATGGAAGGTTCTAGAAGGTTCTAGAAAAGTCCGGAAGAAACCACCAAGGAAGGTGGAGTCCACAAGGGACTCCACCTCCATGGCCGGCCAGCCCTAGATGGGGTGGAGTCCCAAGTGGACTCCACCATAGGGGGCCGGCCACCCCCACATGGGAGGTGGGAATCCCACCTTTGGGTGGGAGTCCTAGTTGGGCTAGGTTTCCCCCTCCTATGGAAGGTTTTGGTTTCGGGTCTTATTCGAAGACTTGGACACCAACACTTGGGATCCACCTATATAATGAGGGGCCAAGGGAGGGGGCCGGCCACCCCAAGACCATAAGCTGGCCGCCCCCCATAGAGTGGCCGGCCACCCCTCCCAAACCCTAGCCAAGCTCCTCCACTCCATATTGCCCGCATTGCTTAGCGAAGCTCCGCCGGACTTCTACACCGCCACCGACACCACGCCGTCGTGCTGTCGGATTCAAGAGGAGCTACTACTTCCGCTGCCCGCTGGAACGGGGAGGTGGACGTCGTCTTCATCAACAACCGAACGTGTGACCGAGTACGGAGGTGCTGCCCGTTCGTGGCGCCGGAACCGATCGTGATCAAGATCTTCTACGCGCTTTTGCAAGCGGCAAGTGATCGTCTACCGCAGCAACAAGAGCCTCATCTTGTAGGCTTTGGAATCTCTTCAAGGGTGAGACTCGATACCCCCTCGTTGCTACCGTCTTCTAGATTGCATCTTGGCTTGGATTGCGTGTTCGCCGTAGGAAAATTTTTGTTTTCTATGCAACGTTATCCTACGGTGGTATCGAGCCGTGTCTATGCATAGATGGTTGCACGAGTAGAACACAATGGTTTGTGGGCGTTGATGCTCTTGTTATCTTTAGTTTGAGTACTTTGCATCTTTATGGCATAGTGGGATGAAGCGGCTCGGACTAACTTTACATGACCGCGTTCATGAGACTTGTTCCTCGTTCGACATGCAACTTGTATTGCATAAGAGGCTTTGCGGGTGTCTGTCTCTCCTACTATAGTAAAGATTCAATTTACTCTTCTATTGAAAACATTAGTATCAACGTTGTGGTTCATGTTCGTAGGTAGATTAGATCTCTCTCGAAAACCCTAAACCACGTAAAATATGCAAACCAAATTAGAGACGTCTAACTTGTTTTTGCGGGGTTTGGTGATGTGATATGGCCATAATGTGATGATGAATATGTATGAGATGATCATTATTGTATTGTGGCAACCGGCAGGAGCCTTATGGTTGTCTTTAAATTTCATGTTGAGTAGTATTTCAAAGTAGTTGTAATAGTTGCTACATGGAGGACAATCATGAAGACGGCGCCATTGACCTTGACGCTACGCCGACGATGATGGAGATCATGCCCGAAGATGATGGAGATCATATCCGTGCTTTGGAGATGAAGATCAAAGGCGCAAGAACAAAAGGGCCATATCATATCACATATGAACTGCATGTGATGTTAATCCTTTTTATGCATCTTATTTTGCTTAGATCGCGACGGTAGCATTATAAGATGATCCCTCACTAAAATCTCAAGATAATAAAGTGTTCATCCTTAGTAGCACCGTTGCCAAGTCTTGTCGTTTGAAGCACCTCGTGATGATCGGGTGTGATAGATTCAATAAGTACATATAACGGGTGCAAGACAGTTTTGCACATGCGGATACTAAGGTGGCCTTGACGAGCCTAGCATGTACAGACATGGTCTCGGAACACGTGATACCGAAAGGTAGAGCATGAATCATATGGTTGATATGATGAACACTTTGAGTGTTCGCCATTGAAATCACACCTTTTCTCGTGATGATCGGGTTTAGGTGCGGTGGATTTGGTTCGTGTGATCACTAAGACAATGCGAGGGATATTGTTTTGAGTGGGAGTTCACTTAGGTTTTTAATTATGTTGAATTAAAATTTGAACTCAATTTGTCATAAACTTAGTCTAAACTATTGCAAATATATGTTGTAGAGATGGCGTCCCCAATCAATTTTAATCAGTTCCTAGAGAAAGAGAAACTTAAGAGCAACGGTAGCAACTTCACCGACTGGTTCCGTCATGTGAGGATCTTCCTCTCTGGCGGAAATCTGCAATTTGTGCTTGATGCACCGCTAGGTGACCCTCTGCAGAAGATGAATCCGATGAAGTAAAAGCTGTTTACGCGACTCGGAAAACTCGGTACTCTCAAGTTCAGTGTGCCATCTGTGCGATCTGGAATCCGATCTTCAAAAACGTTTTGAGCACCATGATCCTCATGAGTTGATGAATGAGCTGAAAGCTATATTCGAGACTCATGCGGCCATGGAATGCTATGAAGCATCGAAACATTTCTTCAGCTGTATGATGGAAGAAGGCAGCTCCGTGAGTGAGCACATGCTCGCCAAGACAGGGCATGCGAAGAAACTCGATGACTTGGGAATAGTGATTCCTAACAGTGGGGGATTAATCGTGTCCTTCAATCACCGCTACCAAGTTACAAGAACTTTGTGATGAACTACAATATGCAGAACATGAACAAGGAGTTACCTGAACTTTTTGGCATGCTAAAAGCTGCTGAGATTGAGATCAAGAAAGAGCACCAAGTGTTGATGGTCAACAAGACCACCAGTTTCAAGAAACAGGGGCAAGTCTAAGGGAAAATTCAAGAAGGGTGGCAAGAAAGCTGCCACGCCTCCTATGAAACCTAAGAACGGCCCTAAGCACGATGCTTGAGTGCTATTACGCAAGGAGAAGGGACACTGGAAGCGTAATTGCTCCAAGTATCTGGCTGATCTGAAGAGCGGCCTTGTCAAGAAGAAGAAAGAAGGTATATTTGATATACATGTTATAGATGTTCATTTCACTGGTTCTCGTTCTAGTACCTGGGTATTTGATACTGGTTCGGTTGCTCATATTTGTAACTCGAAACAGGAACTAAAGAATAAACGACAACTGCTGAAAGATGAAGTGACGATGCGCGTTGGAAACGGATCCAAGGTCAATGTGATCGCAATCGGCACACTTCCTCTACATCTACCTTCGGGATTAGTTTTAAGCCTAAATAATTGCTATTATGTACTGCGTTGAGCATGAACATTATATCTGGATCTTGTTTAATGCAAGACGGTTATTCATTCAAGTCTGAGAATAATGGTTGTTCTATTTTTATGAATAATATCTTTTATGGTCGAGCACCACAAAAGAATGGCTTATTTCTATTAGATCTCGATAGTAGTGATACGCATATACATAACATTGATGCTAAGCGAATTAAACTTAATGATAATTCTACTTATATGTGGCACTGTCGTCTTGGTCATATTGGAGTGAAACGCATGAAGAAACTCCATACTGATGGATTACTTGAATCACTTGACTTTGAGTCACTTGATAGATGCGAAGCATGTCTAATGGGTAAAATGACAAAGACTCCATTTTACGGTATGATGGAGCGAGCTACTGACTTATTGGAAATCATACATACAGATGTATGTGGACCAATGAGCGTAGCATCGCGCGGTGGTTATCGTTATGTTCTAACCTTCACATATGATCTGAGTAGATATGGGTATATCTATTTCATGAAACATAAATCCGAAACTTTCGAGAAGTTTAAGGAATTTCAAAGTGAAGTAGAAAATCAACGTAACAAGAAGATCAAATTTCTACGATCTGATCGTGGAGGTGAATATCTGAGTTATGAGTTTGGCATGCATTTAAAGAAATGCGGAATACTTTCACAATTGACACCGCCGGGAACACCTCAACGAAACGGTGTGTCCGAACGTCGTAATCGAACTCTCTTAGATATGGTTCGTAGTATGATGTCTCTTACTGATTTGCCGTTATCATTTTGGAGTTATGCATTAGAGACAGCCGCATTCACTTTAAATAGAGCACCATCAAAATCCGTAGAAACGACACCGTATGAATTATGGTTTAATAAGAAACCTAAGCTGTCGTTCCTGAAAGTTTGGGGTTGCGAAGCCTATGTAAAGAAGTTACAACCGGACAAGCTAGAACCCAAAGCGGAGAAATGCGTCTTCATAGGATACCCTAAGGAAACTATAGGGTACACTTTCTATCACAAATCCGAAGGCAAAATCTTTGTTGCTAAGAACGGAACCTTTCTTGAGAAAGAATTTCTCACTAAAGAAGTGACTGGAAGAAAAGTAGAACTCGATGAGATTGATGAATCTATACTCGTTGATCGAGTAGCGCGATGCCGGAAGTTGTACCTGTACCGCCTACACCGGCAACAGAGGAAGCTAATGATAATGATCATGAAACTTCGAACGAGGAAACTACTGAACCTCGCAGATCGACAAGGGAACGTGCCACTCCTGATTGGTATGATCCTTGTCTAAATGTCATGATTGTAGATAACAATGATGAGGACCCTGCAACGTATGAAGAAGCGATGATGAGCCCAGATTCCAACAAATGGCAAGAAGCCATGAAATCCGAAATGGGATCCATGTATGATAACAAAGTATGGACTTTGGTAGACTTACCTGATAGCCGAAAGGCTGTCGAGAATAAATGGATCTTCAAGAGAAAAACAGATGCTGATGGTAATATTACTGTCTATAAAGCTCGACTTGTCGCAAAGGGTTTCCGACAAATTCAAGGAGTTGACTACGATGAGACTTTCTCACCTGTAGCGAAGCTAAAATCTGCGAGGATTTTGTTAGCAATAGCTGCATTTTTCGATTATGAGATTTGGCAGATGGATGTCAAAACGGCGTTCCTTAATGGAGATATTGAGGAAGAGTTGTATATGGTACAACCCAAAGGTTTTGTCGATCCTAAAAATGCTGACAAAGTATGCAAACTTCAGCGTTCAATCTATGGACTGAAGCAAGCATCAAGAAGTTGGAACCGACGCTTTGATAAGGTGATCAAAGACTTCGGGTTTATACAGTGTCATGGAGAGGCCTGTATTTACAAGAAAGTGAGTGGGAGCTCTGTAGCATTCCTGATATTATATGTAGATGACATATTATTGATCGGGAATGATATAGAACTATTAAGCCGTGTTCAGGGTTATTTGAAGAATAGTTTTTCAATGAAAGACCTTGGTGAAGCATCGTATATTTGAGGCGTCCCGCTTTATAGAGATAGATCAAGACGCCTAATAGGGCTATCACAGTACATATCTGGACAAGATTCTAAAGAAGTTTAGAATGGACGAAAGTAAGAAAGGGTTCTTACCTATGTTACCAGGCAAGGTATTGAGTAAAACTCAAGGACCGGCTACGGCAGAAGAAAGAGAAAGGATGTGTAACATCCCCTATGCCTCGGCGATAGGATCTATCATGTATGCCATGCTATGTACTAGACCGGATATAGCACATCTTTGTTAGTTTGACTAGCAGATATCAAAGTGATCCAGGAATGGAACAACTGGACAGCGGTCAAGAATATCCTGAAGTACTTGAAAAGAACTAAGGATATGTTTCTTTGTTATGGAGGTGACCAAGAGCTCGTTGTAAACGGTTACACCGATGCAAGTTGGAACACCGATCCCGATGACTCTAAGTCACAATGCGGGTACGTGTTTATATTGAATGGTGCTGCGATAAGCTGGGCAAGCTCGAAGCGGTGCACGGTGGCGAAGTCTTCAACGAGAATCGAGTACATAGCGGCTTCGGAGGCTTCATCGAAGCGGTATGGATGAAGAGGTTCATTGTAGAGCTCGGTGTGGTTCCTAGTGCATTGGACCCATTAATCATTTCTTGTGATAACATGGGTGCCATCGCCAATGCACAAGAGCCAAGGTCACACAAGAGGCTGAAGCATATCAAGCTGCGTTACCACTCGATTCGCGAGTACATCGAAGATGGAGAAGTAAAGATTTGCAAAGTACACACTGATCTGAATGTAGCAGATCCGTTGACTAAAGCTCTCCCTAGGGCAAAGCATGACCAACACCGAGAATGCCATGGGTGTTAGGTATATTACAATGTAATCTAGATTATTGACTCTAGTGCAAGTGGGAGACTGAAGGAGATATGCCCTAGAGGCAATAATAAAGTGGTTATTATTTATATCTTTATGTTTATGATAAATGTTTATATATCATGCTAGAATTGTATTAACCGAAACATTAGTACATGTGTGATATGTAGACAAACAAGAAGTCCCTAGTATGCCTCTTAAACTAGCTTGTTGATTAATGGATGATTAGTTTCATAATCATGAACATTGGATGTTATTAATAACAAGGTTATGTCATTGTGTGAATGATATAATGGACACACCCAATTAAGCGTAGCATAAGATCTCGTCATTAAGTTATTTGCTATAAGCTTTCGATACATAGTTACCTAGTCCTTATGACCATGAGATCATGTAAATCACTTATACCGGAAAGGTACTTTGATTACACCAAACACCACCTGCGTAAATGGGTGGCTATAAAGGTGGGATTAAGTATCCGGAAAGTATAAGTTGAGGCATATGGATCAACAGTGGGATTTGTCCATCCCGATGACGGATAGATATACTCTGGGCCCTCTCGGTGGAATGTCGTCTAATGTCTTGCAAGCATATGAATGAGTTCATAAGAGACCACATAGCACGGTACGAGTAAAGAGTACTTGTGCGGAGACGAGGTTGAACAAGGTATAGAGTGATACCGAAGATCAAACCTCGGACAAGTAAAATATCGCGAGACAAAGGGAATTGGTAATATATGTGTATGGTTCATTCGATCACTAAAGTCATCGTTGAATATGTGGGAGCCATTATGGATCTCCAGATCCCGCTATTGGTTATTGGTCGGAGTGAGTACTCAACCATGTCCGCATAGTTCTCGAACCGTAGGGTGACACACTTAAAGTTGGATGTTGAAATGGTAGCACTTGAATTATGGAATGGAGTTCGAATATTTGTTCGGAGTCCCGGATGAGATCCCGGACATCACGAGGAGTTCCGGAATGGTCCGGAGAATAAGATTCATATATAGGATGTCATTTTATGTGAAATAAAATGTCGCGGAAGGTTCTATGGAAGGTTCTAGAAGGTTCTAGAAAAGTCCGGAAGAAACCACCAAGGAAGGTGGAGTCCACAAGGGACTCCACCTCCATGGCCGGCCAGCCCTAGATGGGGTGGAGTCCCAAGTGGACTCCACCATAGGGGGCCGGCCACCCCCCACATGGGAGGTGGGAATCCCACCTTTGGGTGGGAGTCCTAGTTGGGCTAGGTTTCCCCCTCCTATGGAAGGTTTTGGTTTCGGGTCTTATTCGAAGACTTGGACACCAACACTTGGGATCCACCTATATAATGAGGGGCCAAGGGAGGGGGCCGGCCACCCCAAGACCATAAGCTGGCCGCCCCCCATAGAGTGGCCGGCCACCCCCTCCCAAACCCTAGCCAAGCTCCTCCACTCCATATTGCCCGCATTGCTTAGCGAAGCTCCGCCGGACTTCTACACCGCCACCGACACCACGCCGTCGTGCTGTCGGATTCAAGAGGAGCTACTACTTCCGCTGCCCGCTGGAACGGGGAGGTGGACGTCGTCTTCATCAACAACCGAACGTGTGACCGAGTACGGAGGTGCTGCCCGTTCGTGGCGCCGGAACCGATCGTGATCAAGATCTTCTACGCGCTTTTGCAAGCGGCAAGTGATCGTCTACCGCAGCAACAAGAGCCTCATCTTGTAGGCTTTGGAATCTCTTCAAGGGTGAGACTCGATACCCCCTCGTTGCTACCGTCTTCTAGATTGCATCTTGGCTTGGATTGCGTGTTCGCCGTAGGAAAATTTTTGTTTTCTATGCAACGTTATCCTACATGGGTAACCTTTAGTACCGGTTGGTGTCTGCAACCGGTACTAAAGCTGTCGGCAGGATAAGGACGCTCTGCCTATAAAAGGAGCATCGATAGACCATGGGAAGCAGCTCAACAAGCCAACATGGATGGAGAGTTTCATCACCATGGATGGAAGAAAGAGTTGGGAAATCTCCCGTGGCGGAACTTGTCGAAGATGCCCCTGGTGCACACGCCCTATGGCATCTTCGGAAGTTCCGCCTCGGAAAAATTTCCCTGCAAGCCCGTGGAAGACTCCATCTCCTCTAACAATGTTGGGGAAAGGGTTGGGAAATCTCCCGCGGCGGAACTTGTCGAAGATGCCCTTGGTGCACACGCCCTATGGCATCTTCGGAAGTTCCGCCTCGGAAAAATTTCCCTGCAAGCCCGTGGAAGACTCCATCTCCTCTAACAATGTTGTGGAAAGGGTTGGGAAATCACCCGTGGCGGAACTTCTCGAATATGCCCTTGGTGCACATGCCCTATATATGGCATATTCGGAAGTTCCGCCTCGGAAAAATTTCCCTGCAAGCCCGTGACTTAACTAGTAAAACAAGCCAACCATCTCCATTGTTAATATCTTACATACAGTAACATCATTACACAAAAGTGATTTCCATATTGAGATACACAAGTTATACTCCATCTCCTCTAGTCTTCTGAGTTTTCTTCGCCCGTTTCCCTTTCTTCTTTCTGCGACGCAACCATGGATAATCTTCTTTGTTTAAGATGATGGTTGGGTCAATTTTTTCGTTGAGGGGTGGAATATCGTCAAACTTATTATAATCTTCGACATGTCTGTCTTGTCCTCTACTCCCACGATGTTTCTTTTTCCTGAAAGAACTATGTGCCGCTTTGGCTCATCGTATGATGTGTCCTCTTGCCTTTCTTTTCTTTTTTTCGGTTTGCTAGACATATCCTTCACATAAAAAACCTGAGCCACTTCACTGGCTAGGACGAATGGTTCGGTGTCGTACCCAAGATTCTTGAAATCCACTGTAGTCATTCCGTACTGCGGGTCTACCTGTACCCCGTCTTTCAGGTTGAACCATTTACACCGGAACAAAGGGACCTTGAAATTAGGTCCATAGTCAAGTTCCCATATCTCCTCTATGTACCCATAATATGTGACCTTGTTCCCATTGCCATCTTCTGCATCAAAGCGGACACCACTGTTTTGGTTGGTGCTCTTTTTGTCTTGGGCGAAAGTGTAAAATGTGTTCCCATTAATCTCGTACCCTTGAAAAGTCGATATAGTAGAAGATGGTTGCTTGGCCAACAAGTACAGCTGCTCGTCATCGGTGACATTCATGAGACGTGTTTGCAACCAACCGCCGAAAGTCTTCATGTGTTCTCCATCAATCCAATCTTCACGTTGCTCCGGGTATTTAGAGCGTAAGATCTCCTTGTGTTCCTCTTTGTACGGAGCCACCAAGATGGAATTATGTAGAAGCGTGTAGTGTGCTTGAGTGAAAGAATGTCCGTCCATACACGTTGCTGATTTCTTTCCTAGCGTGCCTTTTCCACGCAGTGTCCCCTCATAGCGCGATTCAGGAACACCGATCGGCTTAAGGTCAGGAATAAAGTCAACACAAAACTCAATGACCTCCTCTGTTCCATAGCCCTTGGAGATGCTTCCTTACGGCCTAGCACGGTTATGAACGTACTTCTTTAAGACTCCCATGAATCTCTCAAAGGGGAACATGTTGTGTAGAAATACAGGACCGAGAACGCCAATCTCTTCGACCAGGTGAACTAGGAGATGTGTCATAATATTGAAGAAGGATGGTGGGAACACCAACTCGAAGCTGACTAGACATTGGACCACGTCCTTACGTAAATTTTGTAGAGTAAGTGGATTGATCACCTTCGAGAAATTGCATTGAGGAACGCACATAGCTTCACAATGGGTACTCGAACATTTTCCGGCGAAGCCCCCTCAATGCAACCGGAAGTAATTGTGTCATAATCACGTGGCAGTCATGAGACTTTAGGTTTTGAAACTTTTTCTCCGACATGTTTATTATTCCCTTTATATTCGACGAGAAGCCGAGACGGGACCTTGATGCTACTCAGGACTTCAAAAAAGATCTCCTTCTCCTCTTTGGTAAGAGCATAGGCAGCGGGACCTTGATACTTCTCTGGATTCAGGTTGTTTCCTTCGTGGATACTTTGCTGGTCTGCCGTGCATCCGGTGTATCTTTTGTCTTCCCATACACGCCCAAGAAGTTTAGCAGGTTCACGCAAAGATTTTTCGTCACGTGCATCACGTCGATTGCAGAGTGAACCTCTAAGAATTTCAGTAGGGTAGCTCCCAAAATATCGACTTCTTCTTCCACATGGGTACGTGTCGGAAGTCAACATCATGCGGAGCAGATTGTCCGCCGGGACCCTTTCCAAAGATCACTTTTAAATCCTTGACCATATCATATATAACTTCCCCATTAGGGCGGGTAGGCTTCGTTCGGTTATCTGCCTCACCTCCAAAATGCTTTCCTCTCTTTCTTACGTGATGTTGTTTTTGGAAGAAATCGACGATGCCCTGTACACATTCTTGTTTCCCAAATAATTACTATCAGTCTCACCTAAACAGTGTGTGCATGCATTGTATCCCTTGTTTGACTGCCCTGAAATGTTACCAAGAGCAGGCCAATCATTGATGGTTACAAATAACAACGCTCGTAGGTTAAATTCCTTTTGTTCGTGCTCATCCCACACGGGTACACCTTCGTCACGCCACAACTCTAAAAGTTCTTCAACCAATGGCCTCAGGTACACATCAATGTCGTTGCCTGGTTGCTTCGGGCCCTGGATGAGCAACGGCATCATAATGAACTTCCGCTTCATGCACAACCAAGGAGGAAGGTTATAGATACATAGAGTCAACGGCCGGGTGCTATGGTGGAGCTCTGCTCCCGAAAGGATTAAAGCCATCGTACTTAGACCAAATCTTAAGTTCCTTGCGTCATCTGAAAATGACTTGAACTCTCTGTCGATTTTTCTCCACCGCGACCCGTCGGCGGGGTGTCTCGACATCACATCTTTCTTACGGTCCTCTTTGTGCCATCGCAACAACTTGGCATGCTCTTTGTTACGGAACAAACGTTTCAACCGTGGTATTATAGGAGCATACCACATCACCTTCGCGAGAACCCTCTTCTGGGGTGGACTCACCCTCAACATCGCCAGGGTCATCTCGCCCGATCTTATACCTCAATGCACTACATACCGGGCATGCATTCAAATTCTCGTACTCCCCGCGGTAGAGGATGCGGTCATTGATGCATGCATGTATCTTCTGCACCTCTAATCCTAGAGGGCAGACAACCTTCTTTGCTTCGTACGTGCTAGAGGGCAACACGTTCTCCCCTGGAAGCATCTTCTTTATTATTTTCAGCAACTTTTCAAATCCCTTGTCAGAAGTACCATTCGCTGCCTTCCATCGCCAACAATTCCAGCGTGGTACCCAGCTTTTTCGACCATTTTCGCAATTTGGGTACAACAGTTTGTTGTGATCCTCTAACATTTTCTCCAACTTCAACCTCTCCTTTTCATTTCCGCAGTTCATCTTCGCATCAAGAATGGCCCGACCCAAATCGTCATCCGGGTCATCAAAAATCGGCTCATCGAAAATGAGCTCTTCTTCAGCTTCGTCTTCCCCCATTCTACTACCACCGTCTTCAGTGAATAAGGGATAGTTGTCACTATCCTCTTCTTCTTCGTTGTCTTCCAATATAACCCCTCTTTCTCCGTGCTTGGTCCAACAATTATAGCTGGGCATGAAACCATTCTCCGGCGAATTGGACGTGAAGGGTCTTCGAGGTAGAGTAATCCTTCATATTCTTACGGGAACTACATGGACAATACATGAAACCATTCGATTGCTGTTTGCCTCAGCCACGTTGAGAAAATAATGCATGCCAGTAATGAACTCGGGATGGCACCGGTCACCGTACATCCATTGTCGACTCATCTGCATTTTAT
This sequence comes from Lolium perenne, assembly GCF_019359855.2. Lineage (NCBI taxonomy): Eukaryota > Viridiplantae > Streptophyta > Magnoliopsida > Poales > Poaceae > Lolium > Lolium perenne. Next base: position 38,161,199 of record NC_067250.2, read on the forward strand.
ATGTATATCAAAAATCATTAAGTACACAACATCATGGATATATGAGTGACCAACTTAATTAATATTCAAGTTCATCACATAAAACTAAGTTTTTTTTATAAAAAAGAAGAGGCTCACCGAGGTTGTACGGTGCCGGCTAGGGGACGACGCTAGCGATCGACGGCGGTGAGGACGGGGATGATACTAATTAAAACCTACAAAATATACCATAATTTCAGCTCAAATTGATTATAAAAAAAGTAAAATCCCTAACTTAGGCATTTCATCAAACACCTTGCTAGCACTAGAAAAATAGTACGAGTTAAACTACCAAAGAAATGAGCTAAATTAGGAACGCCGGAAGAAAGGATGATATTGCTAACCCTTGGATAGATGGAGGTCGTTAATCTTGTTAAAATGGTGGAGAAAAATAAAGATTATTGGAGTGTGAGAGGCGGAGAAAAATTTAGAGTGTGAGGAAGAAGAGAAAAATGAGAGCCAGCATGCAGGGGGCTCGGGAAGGGATCTGGCGATTTGATACCCTTTGGTACCGGTTCGTGTTACGAACCGGTACCAAAGGTCCAGCCCGGGCCCCACCACGCGTCTGAATTTTGGCCGAAGACCTTTCGTACCGGTTCCTAACACGAACCGGTACGAAAGCTCCTAACGAACCGGTACCAAATCTCCTCGCCCGCCAGAGCCATTCAACCGGTATAGATAACCCCATTGGTACCGGTTCGTAAGGGAACCGGTACCAATGGCTTAGATGGATGAGAGGTTTTCTACTAGTGACATATGATAAGCCGAAGGTCCAGACCATATACAATGTGTAACATAGACATTTTTTGCACTCGGTGGGGTAGTAAGTGTTACATATGTTGGGTAAAAGGTCGAATTAACGAAGCATTTTGATTTTTTAGGTTTACTCATTTTTTATATGTATCTGGTCCACATTTCTTCATACATTAAAAATGATTTTTTGGAGTTAAAGTAGATTTTGTCGAGGGAAAGTTACGGTACGTGCCATCAGAGATGACTTACCAGCTAGGGGAGAAAGTCGTCGAAGGCTTCCAGGGACAAGATCGGTACTCGATGTACCCAAGTTTGGATACTTTTTCTGGACGTAAATACCTACTCCCTGGTTCGCTACTACAGATATAGATCGGCAAACTGAGCTTGGTTCTGGTGGTTAGGTTCCTTGTGGTGGAACTAGCCCACCCAGGAAGTTCTAGACTTGGCATGGGTGTTTGCATTTACAAGGATTTAACCGGCGCAATGTTTTCGGTGGTAGGTAACGCGCCCGTCAATAGAGAGACGCCGGTGGTAACTTCGTCAACCTTAAAATATGTTGGCTCGGTCCTTCGAAGGTGCTGATAGGGGTAGAGTGTACGTGTGTGCGTTCTTAGAGGTGAGTATACGTGCATGTTTGCGAGCATCTGCGTTGTACTGTGTTATAGAGATGAGAGTCAACGATTTAGGCTAGGTTTAGCTCCAAGACGAGTGGATTGCTGTTGTCTTGATCTTGTCCTGTCTGGGAGGGTACATTTAAACGGAACGTTCAAGAACCTGGCTCCTCTCAGGTAAAATAGAATTAGAAGGGCCTGTTAAACTTCCGTGCAATTTGACAACCGTCAGTCTCACTCTCACTAGTTAGTCTTGTCTATTTATGGTTAGATTCGGCGGTTGTCTCTGGCTGCAAAGCCGTGAAATACTGCTTCCGTGCAGCAGCGCTTTCCTAGCTATTTTCGACGATCCCATGGATATCTTGCGCGTCGCCAGTGTATTATATATAAACTATAAGTTGACGGTCAGTTGAAAGAGAAAACAAATGTGGCCATTGGCCACTCAAGTCAGTTCCGCCTCGTTGCCTTGTCACGCTCACATCAGATCACATTTGTTTATCGTCGCCGTTACCTGGTTTACACGTGTGACTTTGGCCGTTGGGCGCATCACAAGGACAGCGAACGCCGGCCGAACGGTAATACCGGCATGCTTTCGTGCAAAACAAAAACCAAAAGGGAATGATTCAGCTTATCAATGGAATTGAAGTTGTACATTGAGATCGAACGTTCCAGGAAGGAACCTGGCTAGCCGAAGGCAAAATAGAATGGCCAGGTAAACTTCCTTGAAATTTGACCACCGTCACTCTCACTCTCACAGTCACTAGCCTTGTCTATTTTTGGTTTTCCGGCGGTTGTCTTTGGCTGCAAAGCCGTGATGAAGTAGTGCTTCCGTACAGGAGCAGTTTCCTAGTACTAACTGTTTTTCGATATTTCCCACGGATCAATATTTTGCGCGTCGTCAGTGTATAGTACGGAGTATAAACCTAAGTGGGCAGTCAGTTGCGCATGGAGAAAACAATGTGGGCACTGGCCAGTGAAGTCTGTTCCGGTTCGTTGTGCCTTGTCACCCTCCACATCAGATGTCATTTGTTTATCGGCGCCGTCGCCAGGTTGACGTGTGACTTGGGCCGTTGGCGTTGGGAGCATCGCAGTGACAGCGAACGCCCAACTGAAACCCGCACGTGGCAACCGGCCGGGAGCTCGCGAGAGGCAGGCAGGCGTACGTGTCGGTCAATCGCTCCCCCGAAACAAGAAGATGCATGGTGGTGAAGGTTTTTTTTTGTTTTCGTTTCAAGAAGAAACGCAGAAATGAGATGAAGCGAAGAGGTCGATCCGATATAGTGTCGTCACTTGTTCTTCAGTCCAGGCGCGTTATGTGGCACACTGGCACGCAAGCCATGCATCCATCCGACCGGCCGTGTTCGATCGAGGTATTTTCCAGGCACCAGCTCCCGTCCCGTTCTATAAAACGCTCACGCGGCGCGATCTAGCACTAGTAAAGCTACACCACTTCCCTCTCTCTCTCCCTCTCTTTCACAAAGCAAAGCTACCACCGATCGATCGAGCAAAGACTAAACCACGCGGCATCGCCTCTCATCTCTTCCCCACGCGCGTCGTCCCGCGTACTCCCACCACGCACCACACCGTTCTCAGTCCTCACAAGCCGAAGCCGGTTTCGTATCCCCGGCCGGCCTCCTCCTGAATGGCAGCGTGCACCTGCCGACGGGCGGCGGCAAGCGTTGGCCGCGCGCGAGCTACGGCGCCCGCGCCCGCGCCACCACGGCGCGTCCCGAAGAGGGGTCAGGTGCTGAAGCGGGCGCTCAAGAGCCTCCTCTCGTGGCTGCCGCGCCGCGGGTGGTGGCTGGCCCGGCTCGGCCGCCGCCCTGCCAAGCTCGGCGGGACCAAGGCCGCCGGCGCCGTCGCAACGCGTCTTGGCTAGCCACTTGCCACTAAAATTAAGGTCGAGCTATCCTGCACCTGCACGCGACGACCCATGCATGTGGTCGTGTTCACTCGTTTTCTTACAGCAAGTTTTCCTTCCTGGTCTAGCTATTTTTCTTCCGTAGATCTTGACACCTCGCCATATTTGTACTCGCACACGATCCACACTAACTTCTTTCTGATGATTTCATTCCAGGACCAATAAGCTATCACTCAACTGGCTGCAGGTCGTCAACGAGTCAACTTGTCCGGGTCCGGAGGGGTGGGTGGAGCAAAGCATATGGTTGCCTCCTCCCTTCCGTTCCGTGGACGTCATACTACTGTGTATCACTATAGTCAACTTCTTCTTGTTTCATTTGTTGGTTATTATTTTGTTGGTCCCAGATCGAGCTGGTGCACCAATCCATGGAATTGTATAACATATATATACATTACTATTCTCTACGTTTTCACATTTTGGCTGTTCAAGTTAAACTGCCAAAACGTTTTATATTAATGAACCGATGTACAACTACTTGTACTCAAGAAACATATGCAATGGTAGCAAATGGGTAGCGACTCTGAGGGCGATCTCGGAGGCACCTCCACCCAGGGACGGAGCCAGAAATGAAGTATAAGGGGGGCAATCTTAGTATGAGGGGGGCAGAACTAGCTAAAATCACAGAAATAAGGAGCTGCTATGGCTTGTGTTCAAAGGAAAATCATGAGCATAGGTGCGCCCCCCCCTCGTCCCCCCTTGTCTCCGTCCCTGCCTCCACCACGCCGTTCGTCGGAGGTAAGTTCTGGGCCCTTGGCTCTTTGGTCGGAGACGATGATGGCGTCGTCGGATCTCCCATCTCCTCCTCTTCGGAGGCGTTTTGGAGTGGGTCGCCGGATCGGTCAGGCCCGTCCACATCACGTCGGGCGGACAAGAGAATTGAGAAGAGACGCTTGCAGAGGGAAGCGGCCAGGATTCTCGTCGATTCTTCGCTGGAGGTATGTGTTCCCTCTCCCTCCCGTCGGTCGCTCGTTGATCTCAGAATTCCGGTGCTTCCTCCTTCGACATTTCTTTTAGAAAGCTTTGATGCGAAGGAGTGGATTCGTGTGCAGCGGATCAAGAACAAGCAACGGTATAATAAGGGTATGGTTGTTCGTTCTTCTCGCTTTGGTTCCTGGGATGCCAAAGATCATAGAGATCTCAGGCGATCACCGACGGTGAGTGCAAGATCTGGGAGAGATGGATCGCATTCAAAAAAAATTGAACGTTCTGGTCAAAACGGGCATAAGGCCCATGTTGAACCGGTTCGTGTGTTGGGCTGTGGCTCGAGTTCCAAGGCCATGCACGTCGTGAATAAGGCATTGAGATCGTTTCATCTAGGGTTCTCGTCCCCAGTCCGTGGTCGCGTTCCCGTCTCCCCCGTTTCTGTGGGTGCTGGCGGCGCTGCCTGTGCGATGGCTGGGCGCGACGATCGGTTTCAGCATACGCAGCAACAACAGCATGGTCCTCCCGCCGGTCCTCCCTCACAGCGTGGCCATAACATGCCTCGTCCTCAACAACCTCAACCGCCTCTCCCTCCCCATCAAGGAGGTAATGGTGGTGGCGGCGCTGCGTTCGGCAGGGATGTAAACTTTAACAGAGGTCAGGGGTTCCAGCAGCAACCTTTTTTTAACAACTCCCGTTATGAGTCTGGGTCTGGTTCGAATCAGAATTATAATAGTGGCTGGGCTGCGGATCAATTCAATGAGAATGCCAATCAGAGTTTTGGCGGAGATTTTGGTCAGTTTGACGAAGGGTATTATGATGGTGGTAACAACTTTGGTCAGAACATGGGGAATAATGGTGGAAATAATTTCCGTCGTCCATTTAGGCAACAATTTAATGGGAATAATCGCAACAATGGCTTCAACAATGGTGGGTATCGGAATAATGGCAGAGGCCGTTCTCCGAGGCCTCCGATTAATCGTAATGGAAGAAATCCTCCTGCAGCGGTTGTTAACCAGCCAGGTGTGCAGTCTGAGGTTGTGGACACAACGACTTTGCGTAAGTCTGCCGTGGTGCCGGTGGCTGCTGGATCTTCTGCTGTTCAGAAACCGGTCTCCATGGATGCTTCTGTGGGTGATGCTGAGAGAAGTTCCAAAGGAGTTAAGGTAGATAAGACTTTGTGTTTCCGTTGTGATCAGAATGGTCATAGGGCGGATGTTTGCACTGCTGTTTTATGTGTGTACTGTGAGCGAGCTACTCATGCGTCCAAGGATTGTCATTTGCTGAATATGCCAAAGCCTGCTCCTACTATTTATGGTATTTGCCGCGCTGAGCTCAGAATTTATGACGTGCCTGCTTCAGATGAGTTGAAGTTCAAGCATGACAGTGGCAAGGTTGCTAGGATTAAAGTGGATGGCGGAGTGCTTTCAGCTGATCAGGTTATTTCAGAGCTTGGTTGGATTGTCCCAGGTGAACACCAGTGGTCTCTTGAGAAAGTCGAGGACAATGTGTTCAAGACGGTTTTTCCTACAAAAGTTGACCTGGCTAGATTGGTGAAGATTTGTTCAGTCCCTATAGATGCGGCGAATGGACTTTTCTTGCTTTTTGAGGAGTGGTCTTCTGGTCCGGTTGATAAGTTCAAACTGGAGGAGGCTTGGGTGCGTGTCCATGGATTGCCACAAAAGCTCAGGTGTGACTATTTGGCACTCTTTGGCGTTGGTGCTCTTATTGGTAAGCCATCGGTTGTGGATATGGAGTTTACTCGAAAGCATGGGATCGCAAGAATGTTTTTACAGATTACTAGTCTACAGTATGTGCCTGATGGTGTTGACCATACGTATGATGGCGAGGGCTTTGGTATTACTTTTGAGATTGAGGGGTACAAGACTCCTAATCCGGCGGATGAGGAGATGGAAGAGGCCAATGGTAATGGAGAGGACAATCCTCCAAAGGAGACGGATGGGAATAGGAAGCACAATGTTCCTGCTAAGGAGGCGGGCAAGGATGTTGCCCCTACTCCCCAGGTCCGTCAGGGGAGTTCTCAGGTTGGCAAAACTATGGACGTTGGTAAAAGTGCACCCCTCTTGAAGGTTGGTTCCTTGTTCATTGCCACAACGCCATGTGGTTCTCCTTCAAGCGAAAGCAAGCTTGGTGTGCACACGGCTAGAAGGTCGTGGGGAGAGAGGTCTGAGCTAGATGATGAGGGTCTGCCATCACCGTTGTCTTTTTCGGCACCTGCTAAAATACATGATTGTTGTGTTAAGCCTCATGAGTTCCCCACCATTGCGATAACGCCTCCTAAGCCAGGGAGCGTGCAGGCTTATAATTTTAACATGGATCTCGGTCCATTGTCGCCGATTAGATCGCCAAGGACGAACGGTGATGGACCTGTCCTTCGGTCTGGGGCCTATTCGCCATGCAAGATAGATGGACCGGAGGTCCAGGATGTGTTTTTGGAAGGGGAGAGCGCACGCCAGGAGGCTGCTGTCTCTCCATCCCATCTGGCTTCGCTGCAGCTGTCGTGTACCCCACAGGCGGGTGCATGTCACAGCGTGTCGCCACAGCTGCCGTGTACCCCACGGGCGGGTGCACGTCGTAGCGCTTCGCCTCAGTTGCCGTGTACCCCACAGGCGGGTGCACGTCGCAGCACATCGCCGTTGCCGTGTACCCCACAGGCTGGTGCACGTAGCAGCGTTTCGCCGCAGCTGCCGTGTACTCCACAGGAGGGTGCACGTTGCAGCGTGTCACCGCAGCTGCCGTGTACTCCACAGACGGGTGCACGTCGCAGTTCTTCACCGCTGTTGCCTTGTACCACACAGGCGGGTGCAGGTCGCAGCGTTTCTCCGCAGCTGCCGAGTACCTCAGGTGGGGGTGCTCGTCGCAGTCTCTCTCCAAGTTCGCTTCCGGGGACAGGGTTTTCCTGGGTGGAAGGCTCTCGCAAGCGGAGGTGGTAGCCTTCAGCGGTGTTCCCATTGGAGGCATACGGTCAAGTGAACGTATAAGGGCTCAACCCAATGCTGATTCGACTCAGCTTGAGAGAGCACAGCTTCTAGCGCAGCAGCGCGATCACGCATTGGATTCAGGTACAAGTTTATGTGCTAAATTTTCTATTGCATCTATACCTGATGATGTGGTTAAGACTAGGGCGTCTATGTTAGGGGTTTCGCTAGGTGTTTCTCCATCTCAGGTTTCGTCTTCTATTAAGAAACTAAAGGATGTTGACTTGCAACGAACGCTAGTAATGTTACATAGAAATGAAGAAAAGGTTAAGGCTGACGTTTCTTCAGTGAATAACTTGGTTCTGGATAAAGCTTTTCACCTTTCTGAAGATCTTAGGGATGAGGAGCAACAAGGCTTGGCAGATCATAAGGATCATGCACTCCCCTTATCCAAGCCTAAGCGTGTTTATAAGAAAAAGAAAGTTGAGGTGTCTGTAGCAATACGTACTAGTGCTAGGCTGAGATCTAAAAGTTAATTAATGAAGGGTAGTTTTTGGAATAGTGACGGTTTTAGAGATCCGGCAAAACATTCTGTTGTTCGGGATACTATAAGGGAGCATAAGCTCGATTTTTTCGCTGTTATAGAAACAGGGAGAGATAGTTTTGCGGTGCCTTTTTTGCAGCATTTATCTGGTGGTCTAGACTTTGTTTGGTATTGTCTCCCACCTTTGGGTCGTTCTGGGGGTATTCTAGTGGGGTTTAATTCTCAGTCTATTAAGGTTAATTCGTTTGACGCCGGGGAAAGATGTGTTAAGTTTCATCTTTCCTCAAGGGCGGACAATTTTGAGTGGGATCTAGTTGTGGTTTATGGTGCAGCTCAAGATGCTCAAAAAGGAGAATTCTTGGCTGAGTTAGTGCGGTTTTGTGATGATGATGTTCGGCCTAAATTAGTGGGGGGCGATTTTAATATCATTCGTAGACAGGAAGAGAAGAATAATAGCAATTTTGATGCCCGCTGGCCTTTTATTTTTAATGCCATTATTGAGAGTCTTGATTTAAGAGAATTAGTCCTCTCGGGTAGGCAATTCACATGGGCCAGTAGGAGGGATATTCCTACATACGAAAAGCTTGACAGAGTGCTTGCTAGTGTGTCTTGGGAACAGAAATTCCCTCTAGTCACTGTGAGAGCCCTAACAAGATCTGGGTCGGATCACACACCGCTTTTATTGGATTCAGGTGAACAAGCTCACCATGGCAATAAGGCGGGATTTTCTTTTGAATTATCTTGGCTAAAGAGAGATGACTTCTACGATATGGTGGCCCATCAGTGGAATGCCATTCATTGCGGAAATACTCCTATGGAAGTGTGGCAGAATAAGGTCCGTCACCTTCGTAATTTTCTTAGAGGTTGGGCTAGAAATGAAAGCAGCGTTTACAAAAAAAGAAAAGGAACGGTTGCTCAAGATCATTGATGGCCTTGATCTGAAAGCTGAAAATATTCCTCTTAATATTTCAGAGAGGGATACTTTAAAAGAGGCAAATGAAAAGATAGCCAGGTTGCGCCGTGACGAAGAGTCTAAATGGGCACAAAGGGCTAAAGTGAAGCATATCCAAGAGGGGGGTAATAACACCAAGTATTTCCATTTAGTTGCTAATGGAAAACATCGGCGTAAACAGATCTTTCAACTCGAACAAGACGAGGGAACGATCATTGGTCATGATAACATCAAACATTATATTTCTGAATTTTATAAAAGACTGTTTGGGCCTCCGGATGACAATCACTTCTCTCTAGATGAGTCGCAAGTGAATGATATCCCCCAGATTTCCACCGACGAAAATAACATCCTGGTTGCCGACTTCGAGGAGAAGGAGGTGTTTGAGGCGGTGATGCAAATGAAAAAGAATAAGGCCCCGGGACCAGATGGATTTCCCGCGGAGTTCTATCAAACTTTCTGGGAAGTCATTAAAGAAAATCTTATGGCTTTGTTTGTGAGTTTTCAGCGGGGTGAGTTACCGCTATTTCATCTCAATTATGGTACTATTATCCTTCTTCCGAAGAAAGAAAATGCAATTCAAATTCAACAATATAGACCGATTTGCTTATTGAATGTGAGCTTTAAAATTTTCACCAAGGTTGGCACGAATAGGGTCACCAAGGTGGCCCATATTGTGATCCGACCAACGCAAACGGCGTTTTTTCCGGGTAGAAATATTCTAGAAGGAGTGTTAGTTCTTCATGAGACTATCCATGAACTTCATAGGAAGAAAATGGATGGGGTTCTTCTAAAACTAGATTTTGAAAAGGCTTATGATAAAGTAAGGTGGCCTTTTTTACAACAAGTGTTACGCATGAAAGGGTTCCATACTAAATGGTGCCAATGGATAAATAATTTTGTTACCAAAGGGACTGTGGGTATTAAAGTTAATGACATAGGTCATTATTTTCAGACTAAAAAAGGTTTGCGCCAGGGGGATCCCTTGTCTCCTATGTTGTTCAATATTATTGCCGGTATGTTGGCGATTTTAATTGAGAGGGCCAAGGAGGACGGCCAAGTGGAAGGTTTAATACCACATTTAGTTGATGGAGGTATTTCTATTCTGCAATACGCTGACGACACGATCATTTTTCTGCAGCATGATTTGCAAAAATCCCTCAATATGAAGTTATTTCTTTGCATTTTTGAGGAGTTGTCGGGGCTGAAAATTAATTTCCATAAAAGCGAAGTGTTCTGCTTTGGGGCGGCTAAAGAGGCTGAACATGAGTATACCACTCTCTTTGGTTGCGGGGCAGGTTCATTGTCCTTTAGATATTTAGGTATTCCTATTCACCATCGCAGGCTTATGAATAGTGAATGGAAGGCAATTGAGGATCGGTTTGAGAAAAAGCTCGCTAGTTGGGCTGGGAAGCTTCTCTCTTATAGTGATCGTCTGGTACTAATTAACGTAGTGTTAACTAGTTTACCAATGTTCATGTTATCCTTCTTTGAAATACCTAAAGGGGTGAGAAAAAGACTGGACTTTTTTAGATCAAGATTTTTCTGGCAGAGTGATGGCCACAAAAAGAAGTATAGACTTACTAAGTGGAATATTATTTGCCGACCCAAGGACCAGGGAGGTTTGGGCATAGAAGTGCTTGACTTAAAAAACAAATGCCTATTAAGTAAATGGCTTTATAAGTTGTTAACTGAACGTGGTGTTTGGCATGAACTAGTTACTAATAAGTATCTTCACTCCAAGTCATTATCCCAAGTAAAGGCTAGGGCAAATGATTCTCCCTTTTGGAAAGGTCTCATTAAAAATAAGGAGGATTTTTTTAGTAGGGGCTCTTTCAAAGTGGGAAGTGGTGAACAAACCCGATTTTGGGAAGACACGTGGTTAGGAGACACGCCTCTTTCCCAACAGTATCCCTCCCTTTATAACATAGTGCACGCTAAACAAGCTTCAGTGGCTACTGTTATGGGTCAATTGCCTTTGAACATAGGTTTTAGGCAAGCGATCACGGGCAATAGGGAGGTTAGTTGGACTCACCTTTGCAGCAGGCTTATTAATATTCACTTAACCACACAGCCCGACACTTTTGTTTGGAAGTTAACTAAATCGGGCATTTTTTCCGTCAAATCCATGTATCTAGACTATATGGATGACCATACTAAATTCCTTCGTAAATATATTTGGAAGATTAAGGTACCACTTAAAATTAGAATTTTTATGTGGTTCCTTCTTAAAAGAGTGTTGCTTACTAAGGATAATCTAGCGAGAAGGAATTGGCAAGGGAGTAAAAAATGTTGTTTTTGTGACGAAGATGAGTCAATACAACATCTTTTCATATCCTGCCCATTAGCTAAAATTGTGTGGCAAATTGTTTATATGGCCTTTAATATTACTCCGCCTACTAATATCACAAATATGTTTGGGAATTGGTTATCCGGGGTAGCAAAGGTGAATAAATCGCATATAAGAGTTGGTGTGTGCGCTTTATTATGGGCGGTCTGGAACACGTGAAATGATTATATTTTTAACAAGGCAAAATCTACTTCTTTTATGCAGGTTGTTCCGATGGCTACTCATTGGATCCGTATGTGGTCCTACCTACAACCAATGGAGAAACGCAAGGATATGGATATTGGGTGCAGCCGCCTAGAGAGGGTTGCACGGGATTTATACAGCCAGTTCAGTTGGCGTTTTGATCGTAGATTAACATGTTAGTGCAGAGTTGCTTCATGTGGTCATTTGTTTTTAGATGGTTGATTCATGTATCGACCTTGAGCGACCCATGATGTAATCTATTGTAAGACAATACTTAAATAATTAAATAAACGCCGTATGCATCTATCGATGCAGAGGCCGGGGCACTGTCCTCCATTTCGAAAAAAGAAACATATGCATGTGTATACCTGATGCCTTACTGTCTCCTGTATGTTCTTTAGATCTGTATCCAGACATACTTACATTGTTTCACATATTAGTTTTTACTGATTTACATCAGAATAAGTAACGCAGTGAGTACCATTCTACCAGTACGTAAGTGAAGTTTCGACCATGCTATGTCAAAAAAATATTATGGATCGTAAATAAGATTGAAGATGGCTGGCTGTCTTGTGATTATGAAGAAACTCCACTTCTCATCCTTAAATTCTTTGGAAAGTTCACCTTTCATTCCAAAAATTAGTTTAAAACGCACCTTGAACTCTCATAATAGTCTACTTTTCATGCCTTTTCGGTTGAGTTGAGAAACTCGCTGACGTGGGGAAGAAGAAATAGTCAATCAACCGAATTTGTTTTGAACCACACCAAGCACAAGATAGCTAGATGTGAAACTCAACATCTTAATGCAACAAACTAAAACCCATGCATCACATAATTAGTCTCTCACTCAATTTCTTCCTCTCCCAACTAACTTGAAGCGTTGCGCCACCAAGGATGCTTGCTTTGCCCATCAAAATTGTCCAGACTCTACGTCCTTAAAACGTTGCCTTGAGTTTTTGGCCACCCGTGGCTGATATTTTCCTGGCTCAACGAGACAAGGATTAAAAATGAATGATTCTGAGAGTTTTAGGATCATCTTGAACCAAACAGAAGTTCTAGGACAATAAATGAACTTTCAATAGAATTCAAGGACCAAAAGTGTACTTTGTTCTGTGATCAACCATGCACTAATTTATCCTTTATTCTCATTTATAATTATTAATCTTTGATTTTCACCAATAATCGAAAGCCTATGTATTAAATCGGGCTAGAAATATTTTTGTCAGTGTCATGACAAACAAAAGTGAAAAAACAGCTAAAACATACAATTAAATGCCATAACAAAACTGGCCAAGCCCATCAAGAAGTTTTCGCTTATTATGGCGCACACGAACATCATAATAGGCCAGCAGAAGCTTTTTTTTAAGATAGTAGGCCATCAAACTTGAGCCCGAGAGAAATAATGCCGCACCTCCTTCCGAGATGGGAAGTGCTGGGAGCTGCTTTACCCCGACCTGGTCGGTGTATAACAGCCACCGACCACCCCCTCTGGTCTTTGTTGGGCCGGCCCATGTTTCGCTGATACTGGTTCCTTCAACTGCTTCGCTGTGGACTGGTTCGCTGTTCGTTATCGAGCTGAGTTCGATTGTCGTCGGTAGCAATTTTAATTTCGTTGTTCGGTAACTAGCTGGGACTGCTTCTAAACGGAGCGAGTTCGAATCTAGTCGCTAGCAATTTTTCAGTACGTTTAATTTTTGGGAAAATGAACGAAGCAGTCACGACATTGATTCTCACACTAGCGTTTTCTCAGTTCGTGACAGTTTACTGAAATTATACAAAAAGCAGATATAGGAACATTGTTAGAAAATTCCACAAAAAGAAGTTCCTTCTGTCTACAAACAAATTGTATGTACTTTATGAACGAAAATGTATTTTTCTCTATGAACAATTTCCGAATTTGAACATTTCTGAATTTGAAAAAAAACTTATATTTGAACAATTTTCGAATCTGAACGATTTTCATATTAGAACAGTTTTCGAATTTGAACAAATTTCATATATGAACGGTTTTTAAATTTGAACGGTTTTCAAATTTGAATTCCACAGAAAGAAGTTCCTTCTGTCTACAAACATATTGTATGTACTTTATGAACAAAAATGTATTTTTCTCTATGAACAATTTCCGAATTTGAACATTTCTGAATTTGAACAAATTTTATATTTGAACAATTTTCGAATCTGAACGATTTTCATATTAAAACAATTTTCGAATTTGAACAAATTTCAAATTTGAACGGTTTTCAAATTTGAACAGTTTTCGGATTTGAACGTTTTTCAAATTTGAACATTTTTTAATTTAAACTTTTTTTCAATTTGAACAATTTTTAAAAACTGAAATTTTCGAATCTGAAAAAATATAAACAAAACCGAAAACAGAAAAAAGAAAAGAAAACAGAAAAAGAACCCAGAAAAGAAAAAAGAAAAAGAAAAAACGAACTGCTACAGGCTAAACAGACACAAATGGGCCTGACCCATACCTGACCAGGGGGTGTGCGGTGGCCGGTAGCCACCGACCTGGTCGGTGTATAGGTTTTGCCCAAGTGCTAGGCATCAGGAAAGTGAAAAAAAAAGGCTGCTTACAGAACCATCTGCGCGTCCAGTTATGTAGAATTTTTTTTACCAATTTTATCCATGCAAGTGGCGGATCCAGCCCAATATTTTAGGGCCCCACCCTTAATCTGCTGGCTCATTGCATCTAACATTCATTTGCAACATTTTTCCAAATATGTAAAAACTTGTGACACGTATCAAAAAGTGATGTACTCAATTCCCAATTTGGTTCTGTCAATGGAGGGAGTACTATACAACACAATCATCTCGCTTCGTTAACTATAGTGTCGCGTAAGCATTTTACCTAACATACCGTGCTAAGATACATTCATTGTGAAAGGCCTAATCTAGTAGCATGGATGGTTTGTGAGAGTAGTACTTATAAATGAAGAAGATTTGAGTAAGTAATAGTAGGACAGAAAAGTAACCATCCATAAATTTCTACATCTCCACAAAAATCTATGCCACACATATGAATCTTCACAAGTCTTACGTCAATGTTTCAAATTAGGTGTGCAAAATAACATTAAACAAGTGTTATAATTGTCGTGGAGCAATTTGCCTTTATTTTGCATCTGCATTGATAATATTTAGATTTTTTTTTCCGAACGGGGGAAAATATCATCCTAGCTTCTGCATCTAAGGGATGCACACGGCTTTTTATTAGATTATTCACAACATCTTACAAGAACAGTTACAAAGATTGAACTCAAGTCACCAAAACTAACGATAGCTCGCTAATCCTACATCACTGATGGGGGGGGGGGGGGGGGGCAAGGTTTTGGGTACCGGTTTGAAAAAAATCTCTGAGGGGGCTGAGATTTCCGGTAACCACGGTTACCGGAGATAACCGGCCAAATACCGGATGAAATTCTCAAACAAAATTTGAATTTCAAACTGAAAAATGTCTAAATATTTTTGAAAATACGGTTTTGAGGAGAAGAAAGTGAAAGATTTGTACAATGAATCAGGGCATGGGATATAGTGGAGAGGAAACACGTACGATTTAGGTTGGCTAACCAATCAACCTAAATTCAAACCAAATTTGAACAGACCGAGATTTTTTGACCGATAAATTCATTTACCAGAGGGGGCTGAGAATTCCGGTTACCGGCTGGTAACCGCGCTATTCCAACCGGTAACCAAATCCCTGGGGGGGGGGGAGGGGGGGGGGGGTCAATGAATAGCGCCAACACCCTGACATCACACCAACGCGCATCATCAAAAAACCGAAGGCCTCGACAAGTCGCCCAATGGCGAGCAGGTGGCACAACCGGTCCGGTAGACCCTCGGCTTGTACCATCATACACGCTCCAGAAGTCATCGCCGCCACCGTCTTCTGCATACCCATCTTCAGGGAGATCAATGTAAAGACCTTGCGAGGCCTACCACCAACGCCACCACGACGCCAGACGACACCACCATCCTGCGCACGTCCATCACACTGGGTTCGTCTCCGAGGCTCCGCTGCACCATGCAGCCGAGACCCGCCAACATCGGCGCATGATACGTCTCCGACGTATCGATAATTTCTTATGTTCCATGCCACATTATTGATGATATCTACATGTTTTATGCACACTTTATGTCATATTCGTGCATTTTCTGGAACTAACCTATTAACAAGATGCTGAAGTGCCGATTCTTGTTTTTGCTGTTTTTGGTTTCAGAAATCCTAGTAAGGAAATATTCTCGGAATTGGACGAAATCAACGCCCAGGGTCCTATTTTGCCACGAAGCTTCCAGAAGTCCGAAGAGGAGACGAAGTGGGGCCACGAGGTGCCCAGACCCTAGGGCGGCGCGGCCCCCCCCCCTTGGCCGCGCGGCCCTGTGGTGTGGGGCCCTCGTGCCGCCTCCTGACCTGCCCTTCCGCCTACTTAAAGCCTCCGTCGCGAAACCCCCAGTACCGAGAGCCACGATACGGAAAACCTTCCAGAGACGCCGCCGCCGATCCCATCTCGGGGATCCAGAGATCGCCTCCGGCACCTGCCGGAGAGGGGAATCATCTCCCGGAGGACTCTACGCCGCCATGGTCGCCTCCGGAGTGATGTGTGAGTAGTCTACCCCTGGGCTATGGGTCCATAGCAGTAGCTAGATGGTTGTCTTCTCCCCATTGTGCTTCATTGTCGGATCTTGTGAGCTGCCTAACATGATCAAGATCATCTATCTGTAATTCTATATGTTGCGTTTGTTGGGATCCGATGAATAGAGAATACTTGTTATGTTGATTATCAAAGTTATGTCTATGTGTTGTTTATGATCTGGCATGCTCTCCGTTACTAGTAGATGCTCTGGCCAAGTAGATGCTTGTAACTCCAAGAGGGAATATTTATGCTCGATAGTGGGTTCATGCCTCCATTGATATATGGGACGATGTGACAGAAAGTTCTAAGGTTGTGGATGTGCTGTTGCCACTAGGGATAAAACATTAGTGCTATGTTCAAGGATGTAGTTACTAGTTACATTACGCGCAATACTTAATGCAATTGTCTGTTGTTAGCAACTTAATACTGGAGGGGGTTCGGATGATAACCTGAAGGTGGACTTTTTAGGCATAGATGCAGGCTGGATGGCGGTCTATGTACCTTGTCGTAATGCCCAATTAAATCTCACTATACTCATCATAATATGTATGTGCATGATCATGCCCTCTTTATTTGTCAATTGCCCAACTGTAATTTGTTCACCCAACATGCTGTTTATCTTATGGGAGAGACACCTCTAGTGAACTGTGGACCCCGGTCCAATTCTCTATCTTGAAATACAATCTATCGCAATCTTGTTCTACTGTTTTCTGCAAACAATCATCTTCCACACAATACGGTTAATCCTTTGTTACAGCAAGCCGGTGAGATTGACAACCTCACTGTTTCGTTGGGGCAAAGTACTTTGGTTGTGTTGTGCAGGTTCCACGTTGGCGCCGGAATCCCTGGTGTTGCGCCGCACTACATCCCGCCGCCATCAACCTTCAACGTGCTTCTTGGCTCCTCCTGGTTCGATAAACCTTGGTTTCTTTCTGAGGGAAAACTTGCTGCTGTGCGCATCATACCTTCCTCTTGGGGTTCCCAACGAACGTGTGAGTTACACGCCATCAAGCTCTTTTTCTGGCGCCGTTGCCGGGGAGATCAAGACACGCTGCAAGGGGAGTCTCCACTTCTCAATCTCTTTACTTTGTTTTTGTCTTGCTTAGTTTTATTTACTACTTTGTTTGCTGCACTAAATCAAAATACAAAAAAAATTAGTTGCTAGTTTTACTTTATTTGCTATCTTGTTTGCTATATCAAAAACACAAAAAAATTAGTTACTTGCATTTACTTTATCTAGTTTGCTTTATTTACTGTTGCTAAAATGGCCAACCCTGAAAATACTAAGTTGTGTGACTTCACAACCACAAATAATAATGATTTCTTATGCACACCTATTGCTCCACCTGCTACTACAAGCAGAATTCTTTGAAATTAAACCTGCTTTCTTGAATCTTGTTATGCGAGAGCAATTTTCGGTGTTAGTTCGATGATCTGCTGCCCATCTTAATAATTTTGTTGAACTATGTGAAATGCAAAAGTATAAAGATGTAGATGGTGACATTATAAAATTAAAATTGCTCCCTTTCTCATTAAGAGGAAGAGATAAAGATTGTTTGCTATCTCTCGCCTAAGAATAGTATTGATTCATGGACTAAATGCAAGGATGCTTTTATTGGTAGATATTATCCCCCTGCTAAAATTATATCTTTGAGGAGTAGCATAATGAATTTTAAACAACTAGATACTGAACATGTTGCTCAAGCTTGGGAAAGAATGAAATCTCTGGTTAAAAATTGCCCAACCCATGGACTGACTACTTGGATGATCATCCAAACCTTCTATGCAGGACTAAATTTTTCTTCGCGGAATTTATTGGATTCAGCTGCTGGAGGTACCTTTATGTCCATCACTCTTGGTGAAGCAACAAAGCTTCTTGATAATATGATGATCAACTACTCTGAATGGCACACGGAAAGAGCTCCACAAGGTAAGAAGGTAAATTCTGTCGAAGAAACCTCTTCCTTGAGTGATAAGATTGATGCTATTATGTCTATGCTTGTGAATGATAGGACTAATATTGATCCTAATAATGTTCCGTTAGCTTCATTGGTTGCACAAGAAGAACATGTTGATGTAAACTTCATTAAAAATAATAATTTCAACAACAATGCTTACCGGAACAATTCTATTAATAACTATAGGCCATATCCTTATAATAATGGCAACGGCTATGGTAATTCTTATGGGAATTCTTACAACAATAATAGGAGTTCACCCCCTGGACTTGAAGCTATGCTTAAAGAATTTATTAGTACACAAACTGCTTTTAACAAATCTGTTGAAGAAAAGCTTGGGAAAATTGATATACTTGCTTCTAAAGTTGATAGTCTTGCTGCTGATGTTGATCTTTTGAAATCGAAAGTTATGCCTAATGAGAATCATCATAATAAAATTGTTACTACAGCAAATGCCATCCAAGTTAGAATTAATGAGAATATAAGATTGATGGCTGAACTGCGTGCTAGGTGGGATAGAGAAGAAAATGAAAAACTAGCTAAAGAGAAGAATGTAGCTAAAGTTTGGACTATTACCACCACTAGTAATGCTAATGCTACACATGTTGCTGCACCTCCTACTATTAATAATAAAAAAATTGGTGTTAGCAATGTTTCCACTTCTAATGCAAAGCGCGAGAACCGCCCGAAATCGCTAAAACTCGCTGAAGGCACTGTGATAAAACTGCTGAAATTTTTTCCAACATTGGGGATGATGATCCCATTGCTTTAGATTATAATGGTTTGAATTTTGATGATTGCCACATCTCTGAAGTTATAAAGTTCTTGCAAAAACTTGCTAAAAGTCCTAATGCTAGTGCTATAAATTTGACTTTCACACAACATATTACAAATGCTCTCATAAAAGCTAGAGAAGAGAAACTAGAGCGCGAAGCCTCTATTCCTAGAAAGCTAGAGGATGGTTGGGAGCCCATCATTAAGATGAAGGTTAAAGATTTTGATTGTAATGCTTTATGTGATCTTGGTGCAAGTATTTCCGTTATGCCTAAGAAAATTTATAATATGCTTGACTTGCCACCGCTGAAAAATTGTTATTTGGATGTTAATCTTGCTGATCATTCTACAAAGAAACCTTTGGGGAAAGTTGATAATATTCGCATTACCGTTAACAATAACCTTGTCCCCGTTGATTTTGTTGTCTTGGATATTGAATGCAATGCATCTTGTCCCATTATATTGGGAAGACCTTTTCTTCGAACTGTTGGTGCTATCATTGATATGAAGGAAGGTAATATAAAATATCAATTTCCTCTCAAGAAAGGTAAGGGTAAATCCCAAGGTAAGATTGACACACCATCTCTTGATAATACTTGATACACACTTTCTGCGCCTAGCTGAAAGGCGTTAAAGAAAAGCGCTTATGGGAGACAACCCATGTTTTTACCTACAGTACTTTGTTTTTATTTTGTGTCTTGGAAGTTGTTTACTACTGTAGCAACCTCTCCTTATCTTAGTTTAGTGTTTTGTTGTGCCAAGTAAAGTCGTTGATAGAAAAGTTCATACTAGATTTGGATTACTGCGCAGAAACAGATTTCTTTGCTGTCACGAATCTGGGCTGTTTTCCCTGTAGGTAACTCAGAAAATTATGCCAATTTACGTGAGTGATCCTCAGATATGTACGCAACTTTCATTCAATTTGAGAATTTTCATTTGAGCAAGTCTGGTGCCTCGATAAAATTCGTCAATACGAACTGTTCTGTTTTGACAGATTCTGC
Source organism: Lolium perenne (assembly GCF_019359855.2). Lineage (NCBI taxonomy): Eukaryota > Viridiplantae > Streptophyta > Magnoliopsida > Poales > Poaceae > Lolium > Lolium perenne. The sequence goes on from NC_067250.2 coordinate 38,180,758, forward strand.
CTTTTATTTCGCATTGCCTCTTTTGCTATGTTGGATGAATTTCTTTGATCCATTAATGTCCAGTAGCTTTATGCAATGTCCAGAAGTATTAAGAATGATTGTGTCACCTCTGAACATGTTAATTTTTATTGTCACTAACCCTCTAATGAGTTGTTCTAAGTTTGGTGTGGAGGAAGTTTTCAAGGATCAAGAGAGGAGTATGATGCAACATGATCAAGGAGAGTGAAAGCTCTAAGCTTGGGGATGCCCCGGTGGTTCACCCCTGCATATACTAAGAAGACTCAAGCATCTAAGCTTGGGGATGCCCAAGGCATCCCCTTCTTCATCGACAACATTATCAGGTTCCTCCCCTGAAACTATATTTTTATTCCATCACATCTTATGTGCTTTGCTTGGAGCGTCGGTTTGTTTTTGTTTTTGTTTTGTTTGAATAAAATGGATCCTAGCATTCACTTTATGGGAGAGAGACACGCTCCGCTGTAGCATATGGACAAGTATGTCCTTAGTTTCTACTCATAGTATTCATGGCGAAGTTTCTTCTTCGTTAAATTGTTATATGGTTGGAATTGGAAAATGATACATGTAGTAATTGCTATTAATGTCTTGGGTAATGTGATACTTGGCAATTGTTGTGCTCATGTTTAAGCTCTTGCATCATATGCTTTGCACCCATTAATGAAGAAATACATAGAGCATGCTAAAATTTGGTTTGCATATTTGGTTTCTCTAAGGTCTAGATAATATCTAGTATTGAGTTTGAACAACAAGGAAGACGGTGTAGAGTCTGATAATGTTTTCAATATGTCTTTTATGTGAGTTTTGCTGCACCGGTTCATCCTTGTGTTTGTTTCAAATAAGCCTTGCTAGCCTAAACCTTGTATCGAGAGGGAATACTTCTCATGCATCCAAAATACTTGAGCCAACCACTATGCCATTTGTGTCCACCATACCTACCTACTACATGGTATTTTCCGCCATTCCAAAGTAAATTGCTTGAGTGCTACCTTTAAAATTCCATCATTCACCTTTGCAATATATAGCTCATGGGACAAATAGCTTAAAAACTATTGTGGTATTGAATATGTAATTATGCACTTTATCTCTTATTAAGTTGCTTGTTGTGCGATAACCATGTTCACTGGGGACGCCATCAACTACTCTTTGTTGAATTTCATGTGAGTTGCTATGCATGTTCGTCTTGTCTGAAGTAAGAGAGATCTACCACCTTATGGTTAAGCATGCATATTGTTAGAGAAGAACATTGGGCCGCTAACTAAAGCCATGATCCATGGTGGAAGTTTCAGTTTTGGACATATATCCTCAATCTCATATGAGAAAATTATTAATTGTTGTTACATGCTTATGCATAAAAGAGGAGTCCATTATCTGTTGTCTACGTTGTCCCGGTATGGATGTCTAAGTTGGGAATAATCAATAGCGAGAAATCCAATGCGAGCTTTCTCCTTAGACCTTTGTACAGGCGGCATAGAGGTACCCCTTTGTGACACTTGGTTAAAACATGTGCATTGCGATGATCCGGTAGTCCAAGCTAATTAGGACAAGGTGCGGGCACTATTAGTACACTATGCATGAGGCTTGCAACTTGTAAGATATAATTTACATGATACATATGCTTTATTACTACCGTTGACAAAATTGTTTCATGTTTTCAAAATCAAAGCTCTAGCACAAATATAGCAATCGATGCTTTTCCTCTATGGAGGACCATTCTTTTACTTTCAATGTTGAGTCAGTTCACCTATTTCTCTCCACCTCAAGAAGCAAACACTTGTGTGAACTGTGCATTGATTCCTACATATTTGCTTATTGCACTTATTATATTACTCTATTTTGACAATATCCATGAGATATACATGTTACAAGTTGAAAGCAACCGCTGAAACTTAATCTTCCTTTGTGTTGCTTCAATACCTTTACTTTGAATTATTGCTTTATGAGTTAACTCTTATGCAAGACTTATTGATGCTTGTCTTGAAGTGCTATTCATGAAAAGTCTTTGCTATATGATTCACTTGTTTACTCATGTCATATACATTGTTTTGATCGCTGCATTCACTACATATGCTTTACAAATAGTATGATCAAGGTTATGATGGCATGTCACTCCGAGAAATTATACGTGTTATCGTTTTACACCTTTCGGGACGAGCAGAACTAAGCTTGGGGATGCTAATACGTCTCCGACGTATCGATAATTTCTTATGTTCCATGCCACATTATTGATGATATCTACATGTTTTATGCACACTTTATGTCATATTCGTGCATTTTCTGGAACTAACCTATTAACAAGATGCCGAAGTGCCGGTTGCTGTTTTCTGCTGTTTTTGGTTTCAGAAATCCTAGTAAGGAAATATTCTCGGAATTGGAAGAAATCAACGCCCAGGGTCCTATTTTGCCACGAAGCTTCCAGAAGTCCGAAGAGGAGACGAAGTGGGGCCACGAGGTGCCCAGACCCTAGGGCGGCGCGGCCCCCCCTTGGCCGCGCGGCCCTGTGGTGTGGGGCCCTCGTGCCGCCTCCTGACCTGCCCTTCCGCCTACTTAAAGTCTCCGTCGCGAAACCCCCAGTACCGAGAGCCACGATACGGAAAACCTTCCAGAGACGCCGCCGCCGCCGTTCCCATCTCGGGGGATCCAGGAGATCGCCTCCGGCACCCTGCCGGAGAGGGGAATCATCTCCCGGAGGACTCTACGCCGCCATGGTCACCTCCGGAGTGATGTGTGAGTAGTCTACCCCTGGACTATGGGTCCATAGCAGTAGCTAGATGGTTGTCTTCTCCCCATTGTGCTTCATTGTCGGATCTTGTGAGCTGCCTAACATGATCAAGATCATCTATCTGTAATTCTATATGTTGCGTTTGTTGGGATCCGATGAATAGAGAATACTTGTTATGTTGATTATCAAAGTTATGTCTATGTGTTGTTTATGATCTTGCATGCTCTCCGTTACTAGTAGATGCTCTGGCCAAGTAGATGCTTGTAACTCCAAGAGGGAGTATTTATGCTCGATAGTGGGTTCATGCCTCCATTGATATACGGGACGATGTGAGAAAGTTCTAAGGTTGTGGATGTGCTTTGTTGCCACTAGGGATAAAACATTAGTGCTATGTTCAAGGATGTAGTTACTAGTTACATTACGCGCAATACTTAATGCAATTGTCTATTGTTAGCAACTTAATGTTTGGAGGGGGTTCGGATGATAACCTGAAGGTGGACTTTTTAGGCATAGATGCATGCTGGATGGCGGTCTATGTACTTTGTCGTAATGCCCAATTAAATCTCACTATACTCATCATAATATGTATGTGCATGGTCATGCCCTCTTTATTTGTCAATTGCCCAACTGTAATTTGTTCACCCAACATGCTGTTTATCTTATGGGAGAGACACCTCTAGTGAACTGTGGACCCCGGTCCAATTCTCTATACTGAAATACAATCTACTGCAATACTGTTCTACTGTTTTCTGCAAACAATCATCTTCCACACAATACGGTTAATCCTTTGTTACAGCAAGCCGGTGAAGTACTTTGGTTGTGTTGTGCAGGTTCCACGTTGGCGCCGGAATCCCTGGTGTTGCGCCGCACTACATCCCGCCGCCATCAACCTTCAACGTGCTTCTTGGCTCCTCCTGGTTCGATAAACCTTGGTTTCTTTCTGAGGGAAAACTTGCTGCTGTGCGCATCATACCTTCGTCTTGGGGTTCCCAACGAACGTGTGAGTTACACGCCATCAGCGCAGTAGATGGAACACCGCTCCGCTAGATGACTTCCTCCAGGTATCACTTGTTCCAGAACGATGCCTCAAGAGGGAAAACGACACCAGAGGTGTTGCCATCATCTAATCCGTATCCAGATCTGAGGTTTCCCCCAGAACAAAGAGGTTGAGGTCGGATCTGTAGCAACGATGCCTTCAACAAGGTTATGACGCCCGAGGACGCCACCATCTTCGGCTCCGACCGAATCGTAGCCCGGTTCTCACCGGCCAGACCCCACCCCAATGATGCAGATCCGCCTGAAGAAGAGTCGATGCCGTCCGCCGCACCACCGATGCGGCGCCGTGGTACCCGATACACCACGCCCAAGCCCTCCTTGCCGGTTAGCCGCCGCCAATGACGACCACCAAAGCAGTTCGAAGGGGACAAGGGGAGGAGGAGGGGCCCCGCCGGTGCCGGCGCCGGGCATAGTTTGCCTGGGCGCGCACCTTTGGCGGCAGCGGAGGTGGGAGGAGGCAGGTGGAGGGGGTAGGAGGCGCGGCGGCGAGGGTTTCCTCCCCCGCCGCCCGCGTGGGGGTGATGGCGTGTAATACACACGTTCGTTGGGAACCCCAAGAGGAAGGTATGATACGCACAGCAGCAAGTTTTCCCTCAGTAAGAAACCAAGGTTTATCGAACTAGTAGGAGCCAAGAAGCACGTCGAAGGTTGATGGCGGCGGGATGTAGTGCGGCGCAACACCAGGGATTTCGGCGCCAACGTGGAACCTGCACAACACAACCAAAGTACTTTGCCCCAACGAAACAGTGAGATTGTCAATCTCACCGGTTTGCTGTAACAAAAGATTAGATGTATAGTGTGGATGATGATTGTTTGCGAAGAACAGTAAAGAACAAGTATTGCAGCAGATTGTATTCAATGTAAAAGAATAGGACCAGGGTCCACAGTTCACTAGAGGTGTCTCTCCCATAAGATAAATAGCATGTTGGGTGAACAAATTACAGTCGGGCAATTGACAAATAGAGAGGGCATGACCATGCACATACATGATATGATGAGTATAGTGAGATTTAATTGGGCATCACGACAAAGTACATAGACCGCTATCCAGCATGCATCTATGCCTAAAAAGTCCACCTTCAGGTTATCATCCGAACCCCTTCCAGTATTAAGTTGCAAACAACAGACAATTGCATTAAGTATGGTGCGTAATGTAATCAATAACTACATCCTCGGACATAGCATCAATGTTTTATCCCTAGTGGCAACAGAACATCCACAACCTTAGAACTTTCTGTCACTGTCCCAGATTTAATGGAGGCATGAACCCACTATCGAGCATAAATACTCCCTCTTGGAGTTAAGAATAAAAACTTGGCCAGAGCCTCTACTAATAACGGAGAGCATGCAAGATCATAAACAACACATAGATAATAGATTGATAATCAACATAACATAATATTCTCTATCCATTGGATCCCGACAAACACAACATATAGCATTACAGATAGATGATCTTGATCATGTTAGGCAGCTCACAAGATCCGACAATGAAGCACATAAGGAGAAGACGACCATCTAGCTACTGCTATGGACCCATAGTCCAGGGGTGAACTACTCACTCATCACTCCGGAGGCGATCATGGCGGTGAAGAGTCCTCCGGGAGATGATTCCCCTCTCCGGTAGGGTGCCGAAGGCGATCTCATGAATCCCCCGAGATGGGATTGGTGGCGGCGGCGTCTCAGTAAGGTTTTCCGTATCGTGGCTCTCGGTACTGGGGGTTTCGCGACGAAGACTATATGTAGGCGGAAGGGCAGGTCAGGGGGCCACACGAGGGCCCCACACACCAGGGCCGCGCGGCCAAGGCCTGGGCCGCGCCGCCCTGTTGTGGCGGCGCCTCGTGGCCCCACTTCGTAAGTCCTCCGGTCTTCTGGAAGCTTCGTGGAAAAATAGGCCCCTGGGCGCTGATTTCGTCCAATTCCGAGAATATTTCCTTACTACGATTTCTGAAACCAAAAACAGCAGAAAACAGCAACTGGCTCTTCGGCATCTCGTTAATAGGTTAGTGCCGGAAAATGCATAAATATGACATAAAGTATGCATAAAACATGTAGATATCATCAATAATGTGGCATGGAACATAAGAAATTATCGATACGTCGGAGACGTATCAGCATCCCCAAGCTTAGTTCCTGCTCGTCCCGAGCAGGTAAAAGATAACAAAGATAATTTCTGGAGTGACATGCCATCATAACCTTGATCATACTATTGTAAGCATATGTAATGAATGCAGCGATCAAAACAATGGTAATGACATGAGTAAACAAATGAATCACAAAGCAAAGACTTTTCATGAATAGTACTTTCAAGAGAAGCATCAATAAGTCTTGCATAAGAGTTAACTCATAAAGCAATAAATCAAAGTAAAGGTATTGAAGCAACACAAAGGAAGATTGAGTTTCAGCGGTTGCTTTCAACTTATAACATGTATATCTCATGGATATTGTCAATGTAAAGTAATATAACAAGTGCAATATGCAAGTATGTAGGAATCAATGCACAATTCACACAAGTGTTTGCTTCTTGAGGTGGAGAGAGATAGGTGAACTGACTCAACATAAAAGTAAAAGAAAGGCCCTTCGCAGAGGGAAGCATTGATTGCTATATTTGTGCTAGAGCTTTGGTTTTGAAAACAAGAAACAATTTTGTCAACGGTAGTAATAAAGCATATGTGTTATGTAAATTATATCTTACAAGTTGCAAGCCTCATGCATAGTGTACTAATAGTGCCCGCACCTTGTCCTAATTAGCTTGGATTACCGGGATTATCATCGCAATACACATGTTTTAACCAAGTGTCACAAAGGGGTACCTCTATGCCGCCTGTACAAAGGTCTAAGGAGAAAACTCGCATTTGGATTTCTCGCTTTTGATTATTCTCAACTTAGACATCCATACCGGGACAACATAGACAACAGATAATGGACTCCTCTTTAATGCATAAGCATGTAGCAACAATTAATGTTCTCATATGAGATTGAGGATGTATGTCCAAAACTGAAACTTCCACCATGATTCATGGCTTTAGTTAGCGGCCCAATGTTCTTCTCTAACATTATGCATGCTCTAACCATTAAATGAGTGGTAAATCTCCCTTACTTCAGACAAGACGGACATGCATAGCAACTCACATGATATTCAACAAAGAGTAGTTGATGGCGTCCCCAGGAACATGGTTATCGCACAACAAACAACTTAATAAGAGATAAAGTGCATAAGTACATATTCAATACCACAATAGTTTTTAAGCTATTTGTCCCATGAGCTATATATTGCAAAGGTAAAGAATGGAAATTTTAAAGGTAGCACTCAAGCAATTTACTTTGGAATGGCGGAGAAATACCATGTAGTAGGTAGGTATGGTGGACACAAATGGCATAGTGGTTGGCTCAAGGATTTTGGATGCATGAGAAGTATTCCCTCTCGATACAAGGTTTAGGCTAGCAAAGTTATTTGAAACAAACACAAGGATGAACCGGTCCAACAAAACTTACATAAAAGACATATTGTAAACATTATAAGACTCTACACCGTCTTCCTTGTTGTTCAAAACTCAACACTAGAAATTATCTAGACTTTAGAGAGACCAATTATGCAAACCAAATTTTAGCAAGCTCTATGTATTTCTTCATTAATAGGTGCAAAGTATATGATGCAAGAGCTTAAACATGAGCACAACAATTGCCAAGTATGAAATTATTCAAGACATTTTAGAATTACTACATGTAGCATTTCCCGATTCCAACCATATAACAATTTAACGAAGAAAATTCAACCTTCGCCATGAATACTATGAGTAAAGCCTAAGGACATATTGTCCATATGCAACAGCGGAGCGTGTCTCTCTCCCATACAATGAATGCTAGGATCCATTTTATTCAAACAAAAACAAAAATAAAAACAAACCGACGCTCCAAGCAAAGCACATAAGATGTGATGGAATAAAAATATAGTTTCAGGGGAGGAACCTGATAATGTTGTCGATGAAGAAGGGGATGCCTTGGGCATCCCCAAGCTTAGACGCTTGATCTTAAAATATGCAGGGGTGAACCACCGGGGCATCCCCAAGCTTAGAGCTTTCACTCTCCTTGATCATATTGTATCATCTCCCTCTCTTGATCCTTGAAAACTTCCTCCACACCAAACTCGAAACAACTCATTAGAGGGTTAGTGCACAATAAAAATTTACATGTTCAGAGGTGACATAATCATTCTTAACACTTCTGGACATTGCACAAAGCTACTGGACATTAATGGAACAAAGAAATTCATCCAACATAGCAAAAGAGGCAATGCGAAATAAAAGGCAGAATCTGTCAAAACAGAACAGTTCGTAAAGACGAATTTTAAAGTGGCACCAGACTTGCTCAAATGAAAATGCCCAAATTTAATGAAAGTTGAGTACATATCCGAGGATCACTCACGTAAATTGGCATAATTTTCTGAGTTACCTACAGAGAATTAGGCCCAGATTCGTGACAGCAAAGAAATCTGTTTCTGCGCAGTAATCCAAATCTAGTATAAACCTTACTATCAACGACTTTACTTGGCACAACAATGCACAAAACTAAGATAAGGAGAGGTTGATACAGTAGTAAACAACTTCCAAGACTCAAATATAAAATAAAGTGTAGAAGTAAAATAATGGGTTGTCTCCCATAAGCGCTTTTCTTTAACGCCTTTCAGCTAGGTGCAGAAAGTGTGTATCAAGTGTTATCAAGAGATGAAGCATCAACATAGGTGTTGGGAGTTTTCTCAACTATGCATTTTATCTTATCTATGTGAGTTTCAGAGGCTCCCTTTTCATTATTCTTAGGCTTGCTATCCTCGTCAAACAAATTTTCAGGAACAAGCCAACCATAGTTATTTTCTAGAGCGTCATTCATTTCCAGGAGCTTACAAGGTATTGTTGTCTTAATCTCCCCACCATCATTAATATTATTAGTGTACCTTACTCTCTCCATATCCATCTTTTCAAGGATACTAACAAAATTGGTATAAGAGCCAAGCATATTGTATTTGATAAAGACCTTTCTAGCCTCTCTTGCTACACCACCAAATTCTTTAAGAAGGGTTTCTAAAACAAAATCTTTCTTTTCCCCTTCTTCCATATCACCAAGTGTGAGAAACATGTGTTGGATTATAGGATTAAGATTAACAAATTTAGTTTCCAACATGTCAACTAAAGAAGCAGCAGCAATTTCATAAGTAGGAGCAAGTTCTACCAAGTGTCTATCTTCAAAATCTTCAGTGGTACTAACATGAGTGAAAAAATCTTCTATATTATCTCTCCCAATTATAGACCCACGTCCTACCGGTATGTCTTTTAGAGTGTACTTAGGAGGAAACATGATGAAATAAACAAAAAGTAAATAAAGTAAATGCAAGTAACTAATTTTTTTTGTGTTTTTGATATAGAGAACAAGACAGTAAATAAAGTAAAACTAGCAACTAATTTTTTTGTGTTTTGATATAATGCAGCAAACAAGAAAGTAAATAAAATGAAGCAAGACAAAAACAAAGTAAAGAGATTGGATTGTGGAGACTCCCCTTGCAGCGTGTCTTGATCTCCCCGGCAACGGCGCCAGAAAAAGAGCTTGATGGCGTGTAATACACACGTTCGTTGGGAACCCCAAGAGGAAGGTATGATGCGTACAGCAGCAAGTTTTCCCTTAGTAAGAAACCAAGGTTTATCGAACCAGTAGGAGCCAAGAAGCACGTCGAAGGTTGATGGCGGGATGTAGTGCGGCGCAACACCAGGGATTCCGGCGCTGATACGTCTCCGACGTATCGATAATTTCTTGTGTTCCATGCCACATTATTTATGATATCTACATGTTTTATGCACACTTTATGTCATACTAGTAAATATGCCCGTGCGTTGCATCGGGTTGTCTAAAATTGAATACTTCGATACATGGGCGGATCTAGAGGGTGGCCAGGGTGGTCCATGGACCACCCTGGAATTTTAGTTCTGCCCATATAGCATATATCGTAAATAAAAAGCCCATGTAGTTGTGTTCGACCCGAGCGACCGCCACGATCGCGATCCTTTCGTCCCGCATGTCCGTCTCGGACCCTCGCCGGTCACTCCACCCTCCAGCCGCCGCCAGAACGCCACCTTCCGGCCGCCAATCTTCCTCCCCCCTAAGCCCCCAGGTCCCCGTCACCGTCAGTATCGCCCCGCCCCGCGCCTCCCCTTCCCTTCCCCCAAACCCTAGCGACATACAAGGAGGCCGAAGGCGGACCAATGGGCTTCCAGCGTGGCGGCCTTCATCCTGCACGTCTCCGACAACGTGAGAAGGCCAGCAGCAGCTCAATTCGCAATCTGGACTACGTAATTCAACTCAAAATTGTATAAAAGTTACAACTTATTTGCAAGTTACAACTAATTGATTGTTTAGGAATTAGGATTGATGTCCAATGAATTGTAGCCAATGACTAAAATATGCTGAACAATTTTTGTTGTACTATTTTATAAGAATGAAGAGGGCAAGAGACATGGCATCGACGCCCATGATTGTGTCTCTTCTTTTGGATTGTTGATCAAATTATTAAAGTGCATTTTATGTAATGAGTGAAGTCGAGAACAAGTTGAGAATTAAGATGGGTGATCGTTTTTTATATGATTATCTAGTCACATACATTAAGTAGATACTTTCTCCAAAGTGGATGAAGAAAAGATATAATTGACATTTTCATGGCCATGAAAAGGCCTAAGCCCCATAAAAGTAGTATTCCCTGATCTTTTGAAGGTATGTTGACCTATTTTATATAAAATTCAAATTTAACCTTGAATTATTATATATTTGTAAGAACATGGTGTTGGTGTTAAATTATATGCTAGTATGTTGACATTTTCCTATTTGTGTTTAAAAAAATTATGAAGATGGACCACCCTGCTTCAAAATCCTAGATCCGCCACTGCTTCGATATGATGTCTAAATGTTCTGCTCATTGCCCCACGATTTTGTATTATAAACAATGGTGTGCCTCAAAGTTAGTGCGAAAATTAATGGAGCGCCCAAATCTAACCTGATTTTTATGTATTTTACTATTTTCTCTTCCAACCTATCATTGGCGTAGGCGTCTAGATTTGTCTCCGTATATGTCCACTTAAATAATTCTCTAGAAAAGTCCTCTTTGTGTTTCGACTCTTTATATTCCATTTATTATTTAATTATTTTTTGTTACTACCAAATCTATATAATTAATAACAATTATTTAATTTATATTTGTTTTTTAGGATAGTAATTTATATTATAGGTAGATTTTTACTGAATATCAGCGAACCCTTTTAGGAGGTGGGCTCACTTGCTGCTCCTGCCTTTGTTTCGATAAATGCTATGTCCTCACCATGCCTCGTCATCTTGTGAGAGTCATTGTACCACCGCCGCATCATGCAATTTCTCTTGGCGTGATCAATGTTTTTGTTGCGGCATTGTACGCCGCAGACATCGTACTTCCTAACACGAGTTCTAGGGAAGTACTTGGGTGAACCAAGTTCTAGGGAAGAAAGACGAAACAAAAATGTCGAGCATAGGTGAAATGTTAAGATTAAACTTCAGGAGCAGCAGTACCGGTCAAGGCCTATTGCTTGCGTAAACGTCGATGGTAGGAATATCAATTTCTCCTTCACCTAAACGTCGCGTAAGAAATTATTGTATAAAATGGTCACCTCAAGAAAAAATGTAGAAAATTGAGCTGAAAAACTGCATAAGATTTTTTATAGATTAGATTAATAATAGAATGCATTGACAAGCTTAATAATTTTCCCTTTTAAGAAAATCAATTGATGTGGCGTGTTTGGCCTATTAACTATCATATGCTTAGCCACGTTAAAATTCCAGCACTGCTTTTACTATTATTTTATTCCTTCTTAAAATGGAATAAGTAGAGAGCAGCATTGCTCGTTATCTGCACCGCTTACTTCACAAAAAAATCAGTTAGGTCAGTCCTTCACACAGGAACGAGGCGTGGCTCAAATCGAACATCCTCCCAACCTCATAGCACTCCTATCTGCCTCTCTCAGCCACACGAAGCCCAGTTCCGCTCCAGGACATCGCCTACTTCTGTTCCGGTGAGTAACTCTGCCGCCGGTCCGATTACTGCGACTCTGCTGGGTTCTCCCTTCTCCAGTTCCTTCCTCCTCTCCTCTGACCCGTTTCCTTAATAAAATTCAAGGAATCGCCTTGAAGGGACAGAGAAATTGGCACTCGTGAGGACGTTTGCGTCTTCGGGCAGAGAAATTGCTTCAGGTCTGCGGCTACAGGGGAGAGGCGGGGGGCTTTCTTGCCAACAGAAGTCCCCAGGTCCATCGAGATGTGGTATAGGCAGTCACCACTCTCAAGTATGACCTCTGGTTGGCCCTATGCGGATGGCGCTTGATCTGACCTACAGGATGGCGGGGCTGGGGCCGGGGACAAGGCCTGCGCTAGAGCAGGGGGAGAGGAGTGAGATCGCCCGGGGCGGAGCTCCTCGCCGTTGGCCACCTCGGCGAAGGACCCATCGCATCAGCGTCGAATCGGAGGCGGAGATAACTCAGGGCGTGAGGAACCGTACTTGCGGGCCTCTTGGCGGCAACTGCGTGCACGCAAGACTCCAGGAAGGCTACGACTGAACCCAGCTATTTTATCCCTTTTTTGCAGGACGACGTGCAGGGATCAACCGTGGGGCGAAACCGAGTTCTAATCGAACTAGCCTTTTTCATTGCGTTTTGCCAGATCAATACGACGTACCATCACCAACCATCACGTCCTATTTCAATTTAATAGTAAAGATTCGTGCATTTTCTGGAACTAACCTATTAACAAGATGCCGAAGTGCCAGTTGCTGTTTTCTGCTGTTTTTGGTTTCAGAAATCCTAGTAAGGAAATATTCTCGGAATTGGACGAAATCAACGCCCAGGGTCCTATTTTGCCACGAAGCTTCCAGAAGACCGAAGAGGAGACGAAGTGGGGCCACGAGGTGGCCACACCCTAGGGCGGCGCGGCCCCCCCTTGGCCGCGCGGCCCTGTGGTGTGGGCCCCTCGTGCCGCCTCCTGACCTGCCCTTCCGCCTACTTAAAGCCTCCGTCGCGAAACCCCCAGTACCGAGAGCCACGATACGGAAAACCTTTCAGAGACGCCGCCGCCGCCAATCCCATCTCGGGGGATTCAGGAGATCGCCTCCGACACCCTGCCGGAGAGGGGAATCATCTCCCGGAGGACTCTACGCCGCCATGGTCGCCTCCGGAGTGATGTGTGAGTAGTCTACCCCTGGACTATGGGTCCATAGCAGTAGCTAGATGGTTGTCTTCTCCCCATTGTGCTTAATTGTCGGATCTTGTGAGCTGCCTAACATGATCAAGATCATCTATCTGTAATTCTATATGTTGCGTTTGTTGGGATCCGATGAATAGAGAATACTTGTTATGTTGATTATCAAAGTTATGTCTATGTGTTGTTTATGATCTTGCATGCTCTCCGTTACTAGTAGATGCTCTGGCCAAGTAGATGCTTGTAACTCCAAGAGGGAGTATTTATGCTCGATAGTGGGTTCATGTCTCCGTGAATCTGGGGAAGTGACAGAAATCTCTAAGATTATGGATGTGCTGTTGCCACTAGGGATAAAACATTGGTGCTATGTTCGAGGATATAGTCACTGATTACATTACGCGCAATACTTTGTCTGTTGTTAGCAACTTAATACTGGAGGGGGTTCGGATGATAACCTGAAGGTGGACTTTTTAGGCATAGATGATAATCCTTTGTTACAGCAAGCCGGTGAGATTGACAACCTCACTGTTTCGTTGGGGCAAAGTACTTTGGTTGTGTTGTGCAGGTTCCACGTTGGCGCCAGAATCTCTGGTGTTGCGCCGCACTACATCCCGCCGCCATCAACCTTCAACGTGCTTCTTGACTCCTACTGGTTCGATTAAACCTTGGTTTCTTACTGAGGGAAACTTGCCGCTGTGCGCATCACACCTTCCTCTTGGGGTTCCCAACGGACGTGTCAACCACACGCATCAGGCACCAACGTGGAACCTGCACAACACAACCAAAGTACTTTGCCCCAACGAAACAGTGAGGTTGTCAATCTCACCGGCTTGCTGTAACAAAGGATTAGATGTATAGTGTGGATGATGATTGTTTGCGAAGAACAGTAAAGAACAAGTATTGCAGCAGATTGTATTCAATGTAAAAGAATAGGACCGGGGTCCACAGTTCACTAGAGGTGTCTCTCCCATAAGATAAATAGCATGTTGGGTGAACAAATTACAGTCGGGCAATTGACAAATAGAGAGGGCATGACCATGCACATACATGATATGATGAGTATAGGGAGATTTAATTGGGCATTACGACAAAGTACATAGACCGCTATCCAGCATGCATCTATGCCTAAAAAGTCCACCTTCAGGTTATCATCCGAACCCCTTCCAGTATTAAGTTGCAAACAACAGACAATTGCATTAAGTATGGTGCGTAATGTAATCAATAACTACATCCTCGGACATAGCATCAATGTTTTATCCCTAGTAGCAACAGCACATCCACAACCTTAGAACTTTCTGTCACTGTCCCAGATTTCATGGAGGCATGAACCCACTATCGAGCATAAATACTCCCTCTTGGAGTTAAGAGTAAAAACTTGGCCAGAGCCTCTACTAATAACGGAGAGCATGCAAGATCATAAACAACACATAGATAATAGATTGATAATCAACATAACATAATATTCTCTATCCATCGGATCCCGACAAACACAACATATAGCATTACAGATAGATGATCTTGATCATGTTAGGCAGCTCACAAGATCCGACAATGAAGCACATAAGGAGAAGACGACCATCTAGCTACTGCTATGGATCCATAGTCCAGGGGTGAACTACTCACTCATCACTCCGGAGGCGATCATGGCGGTGAAGAGTCCTCCGAGAGATGATTCCCCTCTCCGGCAGGGTGCCGGAGGCGATCTCCTGAATCCCCCGAGATGGGATTGGCGGCGGCGGCGTCTCAGTAAGGTTTTCCGTATCGTGGCTCTCGGTACTGGGGGTTTCGCGACGAAGACTATATGTAGGCGGAAGGGCAGGTCAGGGGGCCACACGAGGGCCCTACACACCAGGGCCGCGTGGCCAAGGCCTGGGCCGCGCCGCCCTGTTGTGGCGGCGCCTCGTGGCCCCACTTCGTAAGTCCTCCGGTCTTCTGGAAGCTTCGTGGAAAAATAGGCCCCTGGGCGTTGATTTCGTCCAATTCCGAGAATATTTCCTTAATAGGATTTCTGAAACCAAAAACAGCAGAAAACAGCAACTGGCTCTTCGGCATCTCGTTAATAGGTTAGTGCCGCAAAATGCATAAATATGACATAAAGTATGCATAAAACATGTAGATATCATCAATAATGTGGCATGGAACATAAGAAATTATCGATACGTCGGAGACGTATCAGGGGCGAGAGGGAGTCGTCAGAGGGAGCCTCAAGGGAGGTCTGATAATTTCTAGGTACAAAGTTTAACCTTTCGTGAGGTGCAATACCAATATGTTTTATATGAAAAATATTTTCATAGTATAATTCTCTATACTCTTATTAAAACAAACTGAAAAAAAGAGAGAAGAGTCAAGTTTCCATACTTGAGACCTGCCCTCGCCTAATAATCCATTATATAAATGCAAGTGATTATTCATCTTTAGTACAATAGTGTTGTAAACACTATGCTCAGATAACAAGTACCACCACAAACAGAAATCTAGATGGTTAGGACATCTCTAGCGGTGCGACGCAAATAGACGCTGAGTGACCGTTTGTGTCCGTCGGACCGAAAAATGCGTCTGATAGCACCTCCAGCGGGGCGACAAAAAGTGACCGGGCCATCCGGCGATGCAAACCTGGCCCAAATATGCGCCTCGGATGCGTCTCTGCGGACATTGCGCGTACGCGCAAAGTGTCCGCTCGCGTCTGGCGGACATTTCTTTGGGCCCGCCTGGCAGCGACCCTGCGTCGATGCGTCTTCTCAAGCACGCCAGCGACTGGCGCCGCTGCGTCTCTTCGGCAGTCTGCGCCACGTTAATGGCGATGCCTTGGCTGCCGAGCGGCCGCCGCCTACCTCCGCCAACCACGTTAATGGCGACGCCACGCGTTCCGCGGCCATCACCTGCCTCCGGCTTATATAAAGAGGGCGCGTGTTCTTCTTCCTCATCCACTCCTCCAAACAAACCATAGCCGCCACAAGCTCCACCGTAGCGCCGCCTAGCTCTTCCTGCGACGCAGCCAGACCCGCGAGGAAGTCCATGGCGGGTCCTGGTGGCCGGCGAGGCGGTCTAGGCTGCGGCCCTGGGCGCCCCCGGGGCCGGGGCAGGGGCCGCCGTGGTGGAGCAGCTACGGCCCCACGCTCGCCGTCGCCTGCGCCCTCCTCGTTTTCGAGTTCCTCCTCCGCATCGACAACGACCCACTCGGCATCAAGCGGCTCTCGGACAAGTTCGTCGAGTTCGTCGATGGCGTCGAGCCGGCACACTTGCAGCTACGGGAGGCCAGCTGCAACTTCTGCCGGTGGACTGTGGAGGTCTTGTTCGACGGGCAGGGCAAGATGTATCTGCACACGGGGTGGGACAAGTTCGCCCGCGACCTCGCGCTCGAGCTTGACTGCCAGCTCACCTTCCTCTACGAGGGGGACGACGAGATGATCGTCAAGGTGTTCGACGACACAACCTGCCGTAGGTACTACCACACCGGCGAATCCGGCTCAGACAACAATAGTTAGAACTTAGAGTGTTCTTTCTTTGCAGCGAATATGGCTACGGGCCAGACGAAGCCAATAGTGAAGGTTTTTGGTTGTTCTTCCTCGGAAGAACCAACAACAGGGGCACCGCCCCAAGCTGGATTTTCCAGTTTAGGTGACTGGGTGTGCCCTCGAATGTTCTTTCTTGGTAGTAAACAAACGGAAATCAACACAACTGGTTTCTTTTTTAAAATGTTTTTATTTATGTCAACCATGGTTCAAACTATGTATTAGTTTGTGTAAACCATATTCCAAACTATGTATTAGTTTGTGTAAAATAATGTTTCAATATGTAATGTTTGGAACTATGTTTAAATGGAGAAGAGGAGAAAAACAAGTAAAGAAAATGCGTCGCCCCGCTGGAGCCACCCCAGACGCAAACGGACGCGCGGACAAAAACGATCATTATAGCATCCGCGACGCGACGCAAACGAACGCCCGCGGACAATAAAATGTGTCGCGCCGCCGGAGATGCCTTATGCGTTTCTCTCTGGAGTTCCAGTAGTGCATTATGTTTCCGCACGTCCCTGTCTTGAGTCCCTATCTCCACCAGATCATCACTGCTTAAGCTATCCACGACATGCGTGTCAAGTAGACCTCAGCATGAACACGGCCGGCGCTGACGCGCTGCGTGTGCGTCTGATGTCTGATGTGAGATGATGGATGATCATGCCTGACACGTCTAGTTCCGAACCAATGCCTGACACTACAGTTGCGTCGATGCTGCAGTATGAACTGGTCACCTTCGTGCGCGTGTGCGAATTGGGATGAAGTAGGAAGCGTGAAGAGCGAGCGCAGTGGCAACGAGTGAAGATGAGCAAGGGAAGCATCACATCCACGCTCGACAGAATTTCCGGAGCTCCTTGTTCTGTACTGGAGCCAGTGACATGGAAACTCCTGATCGATCGACGATCGGGGGCTCCGTGGCGGACGCGCTTTAGGCATGGTGGCACGGACGCAAGCAAGAGGCTGAGGTTGATATCTTACATGACTCTGCATCTTTTCTTTTTAGGATATAAATACTCAATTTGACGGTGTGTGCACGTACGCAGCTGACAGTTAAGATTGATACACAAGCATGTGTGCATGTTGACGGAAATTTCTACGCCGAGGGAACACTCCTGGAAACCCGGCAGCACAAAATATAGATTTAAGGGAACAATAAGAAATAAACTTCCGTGTAGGTAGTGCAGACAGGGTGACCGTCACTCACAATCACACTAGTCTTGTCGGGCGAATGTCCCTAATAGTACAACGAAAACTACGGAGCCGTAAGACTACTCACAATGGGGGTATCATAGCTAGTAGTATCATGCACTACATGCATGCAAAAAGCTGACATGTCACATCAATTAATGATGAAAGAGATGATAGTAGTATCATAGGTAGATACTGTATCATAGCACGTAGAACTAGAAAAATGAACTCCAAATAAATCTTGTACACAAATTTGTATTGAGATTCTACAAATCAATAAATATAACTAGCATATGATACTACTACATGATACTATGCATTGCGAAGATAGTATCATACCGTAGTATCATATACTACTATATGATACTTCTCATTGTGACTAATCTAAGTCCGAGCAGGAACATAACAGCGGTAGAGTGTGTGTAACATGCCCACACCGTAGATTTGCACCAGACAAGTCGCACACATCGTCCCTGTCTTGACTTGACACTACTCCGTACTATCTCCACATGATTATATTTGCTCTTAGAGCATCTTCAAAAGCAGCGCCAAATCGGCCCCATGCTAGCGCCGGTTTGGAGTGCCGGAGGCAAAAAAAAAAAAAGTTCCTCTAGCAGGCACCCTAAATCGTGCGGCGCCTAAAATATTTTAGGCGGGGGACCGTTTTGCACTATCCTAAGCGGTATAGTTTGGACGGCGGCTGCAGCGCGCGGTATCACTTCACTCGTGCGCGAAGAAAAACCTATCAAGAAATTTTCCTCCCGCGCGTCGCCGCCCACCGCCAAATCCTCGCCTCCGCGTGGCTGTCGGTGCAATTCCAGCGTTGGACGCGCCCTCCGGCACCCCTTCGACCCCTCCCTATTCCATTCCACCTTAAGGTGGCGCCGACGCTGGGAACACAGCCGCTCGAGCCCTCTTCATCCCGCCGCGCCCGACGCTGCACACAAGCGCCGCCGCCGCGCAGGCCGCCGGCAAGGCACGGTCGCCGGCCAAGAGGAAGGTGTCCGCGCCCAAGCGCCCGTTGCCCACGGCGGGTGCCGACAAGCCACCGCCGAAGAAGGGGAAGGTGCCCGCTACTCGGCACGTGCAACAACCTCCGCCGCCGGCGCCATCAAGCAATCATAGTTTTCTTAGTTTAGATGCATACAAAAGGTCTATGGATCCATGAATTTTATTGCAATGTAGTGTCGATGACGCGTCTTTCATGGACGCAGTGAATGTTGGATCTTCGTTCTCTCATGCACATGCGAATGAAGAAATTGTTGAAGAGGAGGAATATGATGTCGATGAGGAAGGAGAGGGGTTGTTTGGAGCGTGCCATACCGGTCGGTCGGCAAACTACACCATATCGGAAGACAAGTTTCTTTCCAAGACATGGTTGACAATTGAAATGGATCCAACTACGGGCTCCGATCAAACTAGTGAGACCTATTGGATAACGATGAAGGAGTACTTCGACGCAAATAGCACAAGTGGGAATGAGCGCACCATGCGTTCACTTCGGTCTCTTTGGTCGAGCATCAACACCGATTGTCAAAAGTGGGGGGCGTGCAAGCCAATGTTGATGTGATTAACCCAAGTGGCATAAATGACGCCGATAGGGTAAGTAATTCTACTAGTTTGTTGATCATCTCTACGCACATTTATTGTTCTATATGGTTCACCTATTCTCTTCTATTTTTTTTGTAGAACTCCATGTCTCAAGGCATGTTTAGAGATGTGGAAAAAAAAGAACAAGAAAGGCAACAAAATTCTTGGGAAGCCATTCATGTTGCGTCATTGCTATGAAGTGCTAGGGACCGAAGAAAAGTGGAAGACTAGTGAAAAATTGGATGTGGTAACCATGGCCACCAATGCAACCGGTGAGGTAACAATCATCGATGATGATGGCTCAAGTGAGGAAGGCAAAAAGAGAAGCACCACTCCTCACTCGGTTACCAATGCAAGGAGGAACATGCTTGGTAGGAAGGTCAAGATATGAAGGGAAAGAAGACCGTAGATGATGACATAGCGGTTGCTATGGATAGGATTGCCAATGCAAGATTGCAAGCAAATGAAGATAGGAAGGTGGCAAGAAACTTGGAGAAAGAGGCTATGGAGGCTCGGAGAGCCACTTTGGAGGAGACGCTTACCGCCAACAAGGAGAGGAAGTTGGCATTGGAGGAGAAGAAGCTCGCCAATGAGGTGCACCAACGCCTAGTGGAGGAAGAGAGGAAGCTCTTCTTCCTGAACACTTCCAACATGGATGAAAAGCAAAAGGAGTACATTAATCTTGCTCGCGATGAAGTGTTGGCCAAAAGAAGAATGTTGACAACCAACATGGGCACACCCACAACCGACATGTTTTGAGGAGGCATGGCCGGCATGGGAGGCATGACTGGGATGGGATTTGGAAGCTTTGGAGGAGTCTTCGGAGGGACCATGGAAGCACCGGTGAGTGGTGTCTATGGAGCCGTAGGAGCACCACCGGGGGATCCGTGGCCTCTATGGATCCTTCTCTTCCTCCTTCAAGCCATGGTATCGATGAAGAAGAAGCAAAATATGACGATGACTTCAAAAATGTGGAAGTGTGATGATTCTCTGTTGCATTTTTGATATGGAAATTGTGTGTTGCACTTTGTGTCGATTTGAACTATAATATTTGTGTGTGTTTGTTAAACTCTGTCATGAAATTTTAACTACGGTAGATCATTTGGTTAATTATTTATTTGAGTATTTGATCTTGTTGGATGCATAGTAGTGTGTGAATGTTGTTTTGAGCCAAGCGCCTGGTGGAAGAGCATTTTTTGCGCCGCCGCTCGCGCTGCAATTTAGCGCTTTCGGTAGAGAAAAATAATGCGCAGCGCGGGGTATAGCTGTCCAGCATGGACGCAACGAAGTTTACAGCGTGGAAATATGAGCCGGCTGTGGGAGATGCTCTTATATCCATGCGTGTCAAGTCGACCTGAGCATCAGCTTCAACATGCCGCACGCCGTAACAATGATGCACTGGTAACGAGTGAAGAGGAGCAACGGGACGCATCACGTACGTACGTCGACGCTGCCCGGAAACTCTGTGTTGACTCCTCATCGACCGCAAAAAAAAAAAGACTCCTCATCGACCGGTCGGGCGTTGTTTACGTGCACAGTCACACTCTGTGGCGCAGTGACCTATCCTCGTGCGGTTGCCGACCGGTCGATCCCGTTTGTTCCACACATGTCACCAAAGAAAAAGTAAGTTTGGCAGAATCCAAAAATGCTCAGATTACGGCTGTCGTGTCGAGAAGCTGTTGGACCCACCCCTGCAGCTCCATCTTGACAGTTAAGTTTGATATACACAAACGTGTTTGCACGTAGATGGAAATTTAATTACATGCCGACGGAACATTTCTGGAACCTGGCGAGACGGAGGAAATAACGGAAGCAGAAGAAGAAGGAGCTTCCGTGCAGGTAGTACATGCAGGGAGCCTTCCATAACCGTCACTCAATGTCACACTACTCCTGTCGGGCGGAAAACTAAGGACAGCTTCAACATAGTTAAGTCAGTTTTGTAAGAAAACTTAATCAAGTGACTCATTGCTCTGTCACTTGACCCAGATCGAACAGTTTGTTTATGACTGCCGGCTGGCTAACTGTTAGATGGTTATTGGTTTCAACTTTCAAGGGAGAAGAAGAGTAAACATTCTGTTGGGTGTGCTTGAGGTGAATTTCCCCACCGAGGGTTAAGGCTGGTGCCAACGCGGGCGCCAGTGAGGGCGATACCGCCCGGGGCGGGGCGGGAGAGGGGCTGGAGGCGGGCGGGACGAGAGGGAGGGGCGCCGGCGGGGGCGCCCGGCGCTAGCGCCCGCTCCCGCCCGGGCCGGGCGCCTCGCGTTGGCGGCGAGAGGGAGGCGGGAGAGGGGCGGGAGGCGGGGCGGCGCGTTGGCGGGGTGGGGCGAGAGGCAGGCGGGCGGTAGGGCGGGCGAGAGTGGGGCGGGAGGCGGGCGGGATGCGGGCGAGAGGCGGGCGAGAGTGGGCGGGAGTGGGGCGGGAGTGCCCAACGGCTAGCTGACGTGGCGCGACGCGATTGGTCCACGTCAGCTAGCCGTTGCTGGTTCAAAATTTCAGCTCCACCCCTATAAATACCCCCATATGTTTCACTCACACTCCACACCCATCTCATCTCCATTCATCACCTTCCCTCTCTCAACTTCTCCACCATGTCCGGTTGGACTCCACCAGATTTCACCACGTTCACGGATCTGATGCAAGACGGGTCACCAATAGACCTCGAAGGTGTCTCTCCGACACATCGTCGCACCAATGTAGCTTCTTCGCCGATTCCCCGAGTTTTATGGTCCCCCGGCGCACCACCTCCGGGGCCATATGGCCCATACGCTCCACCTCCGGCGCCTCCGGGGCCATATGGTTCATTTCTTCCGCCTCCGTATCCATACCCCCAAGCACCTCCAAATGCTCCACCTGTAGGTAGCGGGAGTGGCACTGTACCCCCGTACCCACCACCTTCGTACGGGTCATACCCTCCACCTCCGTATCCATACGCGCCATATGGTCCGTACCCCCCACCACCTTCCGATGCTCCAAGCTCTGAGTCCAATGCCGCGGAAACAATCGTACCACCGCGTGCAAAGAGGCTTGACTGGACTGTCCAGGAAGAGGAGAAACTGGTACTTTACAAACCCATCACATATTTATTGCATTATTGGTTCTTGCTAGGATTTGTCACTAACAATATCTATTTCGGGGTAGGTTAATGCTTGGCTTTTTAACTCCAAGGACTCTGTTGCCGGTAATTGCAAGACCGGCACTAGTTTTTGGGGTGGGATAGCTGCAACCTTCAACTCTACCTCGGATCCTTCCCGTCATCGGACCTCGAAGCAGCTGAAGGATCATTGGAACGCCTACAACAAGGATGTGTCCCTGTTCAATGCATACCACATCCAAGAAACAAATATGCGTCAGAGTGGAGCAGACGATGATATGGTCATGAAGGCGGCAATGGAGAGGTACGCGAATGACAAAAGAGTGACTCAGCCGTTCAGAAAGCACCACTGGTGGAATGCTGTAAAAAATAAAGCGAAGTGGAAAGGACAACATGGTCCTGGTAGTGGAACCGACTCCAGTTCCAAGAGAATCCGTCTAGGACCTTCTGGTGAGTTCAGCTCTAGCGACGCGACAGGCGACACGGAGGAAGAGCGTCCAACGGGCCGCGATAGGGCCAAGGCCGCGGTACGTAAGGGCAGGATGAAGGGGAAGGAAACCTCATCAAGCAGTGAGGTAGGAAGTAAATCCTTCGCGATGAGTAACATGATGAAGAGTTTAGTGAAGGCTAAGCTATTCAAGCAATGGAACAAAATGAAAGACCGATCAACCGTCGACATGAACGAAGCAGAAAAGCGCAAACATGCGAAGGCCATGAAGATGGTGGAAAAAGAGCTTGGTCTGGAAGATGATGACGACGAGGAGGAGGAGCAGGAACAAGAGGAAGAAGAGTAGAATTTTTATTTATTATGTAATTTTTAATATTTATTATGCAATTTTTATTAATTATTATGTAATCGGTAACATTTTAAGTTGAATAAAATAATTTCTTGCATTATTTTGAATGTCTAAACAAAAATCGTGTGAAATAACTTAATGTGGAAAAGAAATGGTGATGTGGAGGAGAGAGAAGTGAGAGTGGGGACTATAGCCCATGCATTGGCAAGGTGGGGTGAGAGTGGGGTGAGAGTGGGGTGAGAGTGAGAGAAAAGCTGACGTGGCGGGGCGGGAGCGGGGCGGTGCGTTGGCACCAGCCTAAGGCACGTCGCCAGCAGGGACATCTATGGCCCATTGGCCCTGTATATGCACATGCTAACACAAATCGCAACACCGAGTCACTGAGAGAAACTGCCAAGAAAACGGTGACCAGCTACGTAATTAAGATGAAACAAATACGCAAAGAGAATAGTTGTGCATCCTTGAGCCTTCGACTAGCTCTGTGACGTTTTTTTAAGAACTCAATTCATATTCGCGGCCATCACAGGTATACTAATTATAAGGATATATTATCTAATTATAGAGCAATTTCTACGACTAAGAATTATAATGAGATTTATTGGAGATGTATTTCTTCATGGTATCAATCTTTGCAATTTAAAATACCGCCAATACTTCAGTAAAGAGACTGCAATTGGACCGGAGCAACTACACTGCCACTCGTTCATTTGCACGAGCTAGATAAAGGTTTCCGAAAGCACCTTGAGTCACCCATCCAATAGGGCCATAGCAAGTAGGGTGTAAGGGTGTGGCGGTCCCACCCTAAGATTTGACCCGTCTCGTATATTAGCCTTAGAAAAGAAGTAGAAAACCCAACTAAGATCCGCCTCATTCTAGCTATACGGTCTGGATCCGCCAATGCCATCCAAAAAGATGGGAAGCTGTGAGCGACAAACGTAGCTGGGTTAAGATGATCCCTTATAACTACATGTCAGTGAACCACACAATTTTCACATATCCAGGAAAGGTTCCAGCTCCACAAAAGAATCAACAAACAAAACCAACATGACACAATAACAAAAACTGACTAGATCTGAATAATGGGATGTGCGAGGAGACATACTCACTACAGGAATGGCGACGTACGCCGAGGGCCGTGGCATACGCCGACGGCCAAATGTCGGGGCCGTCGGCGTATGGCCCGGCACGGCCAGCCAGCGAGTCTCACCCTCGGCGTATCATTGCCGTCGGCGTAGCGAAGTCTACGCCGAGGGCAGCCCTCAGCATATGTTTGACTCTAGGCGTAGACAGGGCTACGCCGACGGCCACCCTCGGCGTAGACTATTTGTCAAATTTGTCTAATATTGTAAAAATCATAACTAATTCATATGATGTCAGAAAAATGCGTATAAGGTATCAAAATGTTCAGAAAAACATCCTCTATCCGTTTATGTCAAAATCATGCATATTTGAATCATGTATATCATGTTAATATAGTAACAATTCAAACACTTTCTTATATGTCATTGGGTTCCCGTTTTGGCCAGATGGCGATTTAAACGAAGTCAGAAAATCCCGCGGAGCCGCATGGCGTCATTTTATGTGTCCTAGTAACCACTCCAAAAGACGGAATTGGGATACGACAGTTATTTTGGAACACCCTTCACAAACAGGGCTATCAAGTCCGGAGTTCAATGACTTTTAGGGGAAATGAGTAGGAAACGGTCCGTGACACCGCATAGTTTGTCGGAACGAGGCCATATTTGGCACGTGCGTGGTCCCTGGGATGGGAAGCAATGCCCCGGAAGCGGATTTCCAATCCGACCCATGGCCGATGGTTTTTTCATTTTCGGGGTGCCAAAACGGGTTTTTTTGTGAACCAGCTACATGAGGCGTATTTTTGTATTGCGCGAGACCTCCGCGTAGTAGTAGGACACCGCCTCCGCACCACATATCACATGTCATATGTGCGTGCTAGCTATCTGGGAATCCCTGCGGCTTCTGTTTGTGTCCCGAATCCATTTGGAAAGTGACCGGATTTGAACTAGGGGTACACTTTCCGTCGCTCAATAAATTCTGGGAAAATTTTTTTTAGGTCTACAACTCATCACTTTATGCGCTAATTTTTTTTCGTTTAGCACGATGGTGAACGGGTGCACCAGCGCGCCCGGTACGGCCATACCGCATTTCCGTGGGGGGCCGTTTTGGCCGGATGACAATTTAAACTAAGTTAGAAAATCCCTTGGAGCCGCATGGCGTCATTTTATGTGTCCTAGTAACCACTCCAAAAGACGGAATTAGGATACAACAATTATTTTGGAAAACCTTTCATAAACAGAGCTATCACGTTTGGAGTTCTGTGGCTTTTAGGGCAAATGAGTAGGAAACGGTCCATGACACCGCATAGTTTGTCGGAACGAGGCCATATTTGGCACGTGCGTGGTCCCTAGGATGGGAAGCAATGCCCCGGAAGCGGATTTCCAATCCGACCCATGGCCGATGGTTTTTTCATTTTCGGGGTGCCAAAACGGGTTTTTTTTGTGAACCAGCTACATGGGGCGTATTTTTGTATTGCGCGAGACCTCCGTGTACTAGTAGGACACCGACTCCGCACCACATATCACATGCCATATGTGCGTGCTAGCTATCTGGAAATCCCTGCGGCTTCCTGCTGTGTCCCGCCGAATCCGCTGGAAAGTGACCGGATTTGAACTGGGGTACACTTTCCGTCGCTCAATAATTTCCGGGAAAAAATATTTTTAGGTCTACAACACATCAATTTATGTTCTAAATTTTTTCCGTTTAGCGCGATGGTGAACGGGTGCACCAGCGCGCCCGGTACGGTGGGCCCGTTTTGGCCGGATGGCAATTTAAACTAAGTTAGAAAATCCCTTGGAGCCGCATGGCGTCATTTTATGTGTCCTAGTAACCACTCCAAAAATTGGAATTAGGATACGGCAATTATTTTGGAAAACCCTTCACAAACAGAGCTATCACGTCCGGAGTTCTATGGCTTTTAGGGCAAATGAGTAGGAAACGGCCTGTGACACCGCATAGTTTGTCGGAACGAGGCCATATTTGGCACATGCATGGTCCCTGGGAAGGAAGGAATGGCCCCGGGAGCGGATGGGCGATGGTTTTTTCATTTTCGGGGTGCCAAAACGAGTTTTTTTTGTGAAGCAGCTACATGAGGCGTATTTTAGTATTGCGCGAGACCTCCGCGTAGTGGTAGGACACCGCCTCCGCACCACATATCACATGCCATATGTGCGTGCTAGCTATCTAGAAATCCCTGCGGCTTCCTACGGTGTCCCGCCGAATCCGCTGGAAACTGACCGGATTAGAACTAGGGGTACACTTTCCGTCGCTCAATAAATTCCGCGAAAAATGTTTTTAGGTCTATAAGACATCACTTTATGTGCTAATTTTTTTTCCGTTTAGCATGTTGGCGAACGGTGCACCAGCGCGTCCGGTACGGCCATTTCGCATCTCCCGAGGGGGCCGTTTTGGCCAGATGGCAAGCTGGACGTCATATTTGGATTACTCTAATTTTTAGATTCAAATGATGATATGGATGTTATATTTAGATTCCTCTCATTTTTCTGATCGATTTAGACATATTATTTGTGGAATTTCAGTTTTTCGATTTAAAGATATTAATTATTCCATATTAAATAGAAAAAACCCAAAAATAAAATTATTTTATTATTATTTGAATTCAGTAATATTATTCATTGTTACTTATATATTCATTGTTGTTTACTTAAGTAATTTTTTGGAATTCAAAAATAAAGAGTTGTGACATCACGGTCCAAGGGTTAATAGGGTTGATAGACTATTATTATCAATAAGGTGTCAATTCTTTAAGGAAGCTCATCCGAATGGAACCAAGTAGTTAAGCGTGCTCAGGTTGGAGTAGTGTGAGGATGGGTGACCGGCTGGGAAGTTTAACCATGATTGTAATTTGACCTAGGATTAAGTGTACTTAGAGTTAAAAGTGCATGGGTGAAAGATAAACAAGTAAAAAAAAGAAAAAAAAAATGGTGTAAAAAAAATTAAAATTTGAAAAAATTTAAAACTCAATTATTTTTTTCGAATTATTTTTTTTTGAATTTTTTTTGGAAAAATGAAAATTCAAATTTTAAAATTTGTATGCCGACGGTTTTGCCGTCGGCGTAGCGTGCTACGCCGACGGTAATATTTTCTGTGCCGAGGGACCTAAACGCCGACGCCATACGCCGAGGGCTGCCGTCGGCGTAGCCTACGCCGAGGGCCAGGCGTGGCTACGCCGAGGGCAGCTGGCCGTCGGCGTATGCGTCCATTCCTGTAGTGACTTCTCTAGCTTTATGGCACAGTTGTACAAGTTCCCCCCCCCCCAACACCACCATTTGCCACAAAGATGGCACCGAGAGGCGAGAGGACCGCAAACTTCTCCCTTTGCGGCGACAACTGTTTTTCTGAACCCTAGATGCCTCACGCTAGCTACATATAGTTGTATCAACTTGATTATCATAAATTCACTTTATCATAAAAAAAGAGAAAAGATGCGTGAGGTTTTAGTGTTTCAGACATGTAGCCTACTCACTTTGTCTACGAATAAGTGTACGTTTAGATTTGTCCAAAGTCAACTTATCTAAGTTTGATCAATTTTATACAAAGGCATGTGCTTCCATACACCCCCATGGCTGAAATTTTTTCTTGAGTGAAACACGGGACGCATGAGATTAAATGATATGTCGAGATTAGGGGCAGAAATGCAGAATAGCTGAGATTAAAAGATACATGTTCAAAATTAGGGTTAGGATGGTTGAGATTAAACAATAATTGTTCGGGATATCAGGACACCCTATTTCTTGTCAAAACACCACTGCCACCTCTATTAAAAAAATTATCCAGTGTTGGCTACCTTATGAACAAGGAAAGTTTATAAAAAATAAAAAAATGGTAGGGCAATCTTGGCCTAAAATAACGAAACAGACCCATAAACTAAACAGGCTTTAGCCAGCTGAGGGGTGGGCCGTGCCCGCGTACATACGCGCCGACACGCCTGACGGCCCGAGAAAGGGACAAGAGCTTGGCGGCTGGCCACGCTTTGCCGGATTTCCTATATACCGACCAGGTCGGCGCGTACCGCGCGCCGCACACCCCCGCGCGCGGTACGGGCCGGCCCAGTTCGGCTGTTGGGCCACTTGGCCGTTTTCTTTTTTTTGAGATCTTTTTTCTGTTCTTTTCTTTTTCTATTCTTTTCTTTTTCATTTCTGTTTTCTTTTTCATTCATGTTTTTTGTTTTTTTTTTCCTGTTCCTTTTTATTTTCTGTTTTTTTCGTTCTTAAGATTTAATTTTTTAAATTTAAATATATATTTAATTGTAAAATGTTTTATCTCAAATATTCGAGAAAATTCAAATTAGAAAATTGTTCAAATAACAAATTTGTTCAAATGCGAAAATTGTTTTAATAAAATTTGTTCAAATTCAAAAATTGTTCATATATAAAAAATAATAAATTTTGAATTTTTTGTTCCAATTTGAAAATTGTTCCAGTCTAAAAAAATGTTCAAAATTTTAAAATATTTAAATTTCAGAAAAACTAAAATAATTTTAAAAATCGGGTCTAAAAAGAATCAGCTTTTAAAAAACATAAAAAGAAAAATAGAACAGAAAAAAACAAAAAACAAAAGAAACAAAAAAAGAAAAGTGGGAATGTTGGGCCGGCCCAACAACCCGCCTGGGGGGTGTGCGGCGCTTGGTCCGCACCGACCAGGTCGGCGTACAGCACCCCCACGCTTTGCTCACTATCTAATTGGCTCTTCATTTTACGAGCGTTGCTGAAGACGTGGATCGATGCTTCGCAACAAGTTGCAGCTCGGACTTGAAAGATAAAGGGATAAAATACAGAGCTCGATTTGAGCGAGACACACTTGTTGCAAAGCATCACATGGACACGTCTATCTGTCAGTGTAGCTAGACGACACTAACGCGCTTTTCCGACTTGGCTGGACGAGAGGAAAATTCGAGACGCCGTCATACTCAGGTGTTGCATGGACTAGATACGCTTGTGATTAGGGGTACGTACGACGGCGCGTCCTGCACGCAGAATAAACCACGATATAAGCGAATAGAAAACAAATAAATAATCGGTGGATCGGTACAGATCGAGTTTCTTACCGCGTTATGCGTGTGAAAGCAAGAGGGAGGAAGAAACGCGGAAGGAAGCGCGTCACAGGCAGAAGAAAATAAGAGGACAATCAGATGCACGATCGAATTAACGCGCTTGGGTCTTGCAAAGTTGCCTGCAGGGACGACTGAAATCGATCCTAGGGAGCGGTGGCGAGTTAGAAAAAACTCCTCCTCCTCCCCCCGTGTCGCCCCCGCGTGGCGACCGGAGCGAAACCCTAGATCCCGCCCGCCGCCGCCCTCCCCCTCCCCTCCCCTCCTCCCTCGCCGCTGCCAGAGGGCGCAGCCGGGCAAAGCCCGGTCTGCGCCGGTGGCAGCGAGGCCTTCTCGTCTTCTGCGCGGAAGGGTGGACGTGGGGGAGCCCTTCCCCTGCTAGAGCGTGGCGTTCCTGTCGGGCGCCATGGCGTGACGGCGCTCGGGCCGGGCCCGGCCTGTGGCGGCGGCGTGATGGGCGTGACGGGCGGCGAGACGGTGGTGTGTGCCTGGACGGCCGACGACTTCGGCGGCTTTGGGCGGCGTGGGCCGGGGGCGGCGCGGGCGGCGGTCGGCCGCCTCTGCAGTGGTAGGTGGAGGCGGCGCCGCGGTGGCTGGTGGCTCGTCCTCTCTTCTGCGGAGGGAGGAGGGGAGGTCCTGGCGGCAGGTCAGGTGTCTTGGAGGTAGGCTGCGCTGCTACGAGGTGCTCTCTGCGGGTTGGATCTGGGCCAGGCGGGCCCGGATCTGCCGGCGGCGACGCCACATGCCTCCCGTCTTGGAGGTAGGCAACGTACTGCGCTGCTACGGGGTGCTCTCTGCGGGCTGGATCTGGGCCAGGCGGGTCCGGATCTGCCGGCGGCGACGACACTTGCCTCCCTGGCGGCCTTGGCCACGGTTTGACGGCGATGTTGGCTCTGGGACCATGACGGCACATGTTGGTGAGTGGTGAGAATGGTGGTGGCGAGGCCCCTGCGTGCGGGTGTGTCGGTGCGAGGCTGCCGGCGACGGCGAGACGGAGGCGGCGGATGTCGTGAGCGTGTGGGTCAGATCTGGGCCAGGCGGGCCTCGATCTGGCGGTGCTTTACGGGCCTAAAAGGCCCGAGCTTTGCGCGTCGGTGTGCGTTTGTCTTCTCCATCGGCGTGTGGCTGTAGTGCCTACCACCTTTGCACTTCGACCTCGCTGGGCGCCAATGCCACGGATCTTCGGGGGATTACGGATATGGGGTTCGGGAGAAATCCTTGCCTGGTTCGTCCGGCACCGACGCGGCGGCGCCTGTGGGTGTCGCCACTCCTTCTTGAAGGGCGTTGAGGATACCCCATCTCCATTCCTCCCCAAGTACTGGGGGAAACCCTAGGTCCATTTTGGTCCGGGCAGCAGCGTCGTATCGACGTCGCATTCCTTCTTGAAGGTGCTGCCTTGGTACTTGGTGATCCGGGGTGCTTGCCGCGTGGTGGGACAATTCTGGAGGGTGCTACGGTTGCGGGGTGCTATCGTTGTGTCGATGTGCCGCTGGCTTCCTTTGTATCTTTTCCTTGTGTTGGGCATGTTTGTGCTGTTGCCCAGCGTTTTTCTTTTGTTTGCTTGAACTGTTGTATGGTGTGATTGCTTTATTTATAAAGCGGGGCGAAAGCCTATTTGGAGGAAATCGATCCTAGGCTACTAGCTACCCACTACATGCCGTTGTGTAAATCTCCGTTTGGATCGATGTCATGCATGCCTTGTGAGTATTCCTTGCATAGTTGGATTGGATCCATGAAGATCTCCATACCGGCAGGGGCCCTGCGTACTGGTGTGGATGGTTTGTTGTTTGAGATATCATTGCCAGGCCTAGAGTATATATGGACCAAGGTTTTTTTTTTCTTTTTGAAATGGGGCATCCTAGCCTCTGCATCAAGTGATGCATACGGTCTCTTTTATTAGAACTTTAACTAGCGAATACAAGAAGTATAGGGTGATCTGGCCGGAGTGTTGAGTTTCGGAAGGCTCCGCCGGTGTAACAGTGCTTTTGCCTGGAGTTTGCTGGATCGGTGGTATTCGGTCGTGCGCACCCATGCTTTTATTCCGACCAATTGGTTCTGGAGGGAGCGACGCGAAGCTCTTTTTCTGTGTTGACATCAATTGACTATGGATCCATGATGATAGTCGGAAGAAGAGAATTTCATGAAGGCCGGAGGGGAGGACTAGCTAAGGGAGGTTCAAGTCTCCGCGTTGTTGAGGGACTTGCTTGGTGTTCCGGGCTTCACAGCTGCGGTATGAAAGTGGGGGCGACAACACAGGTGCAGTTCAGAGTCCTACCTTTCAGGGTGAAAACCCAAGGTCTGGACTTAACTGGTTGTGCCTGGCAATGACCTTGTTGGAGGCATTGTTTTGAGAGCGGGGACTATCTTCAGGGTGAAAACCTAAGATCTTTGATCGGGCGACGACGGTGTTAGAGCACTGTTCTCTTCTTGGAGGCGTCGTTTTTGGAGAGACTGTTTTTCAGGTGTTGTCTTGGCGGTGGATGTATTGATGTTGTTAGGCCCGAGATACTTTAGCGGGACTTTTGTTTCTTAGTTTTATTTTCCTTTTTTGGCTGTGTGCATCCGTAGTGCCGTTAGGGTGGTGCGTTGTTGCAGAGGCTGAGTGTAATTGGTATCTTTTGATATTAATATATTCCCTTTATCGAAAAAAGAAATATAGGGTTCCCATCACATTTGCCAGGCCTAGAGTATATATGGACCATGGTTACTCCGAGAGATGATGTGGATGTAAAGTAACTACGTTTTACATCACATTGGAGAAAAAAAACAGCTCCAACGGATGATGTAGATGAAAAAATGGCCCAAACTTTGTGCATCCAGATGTATAACTTCCATCAGGTTATGCAAATATCTCATAAAAACGTTCGCGCGCAATCTCAACCGTCACTTTCTCGTTTCTTCCTTCCTAGCTCGCTCGCGCCCAACAGCCGCCATCAGCCAGTCTCTGACCAAATCCGGCCATCCGCAACCAGGAATTGACCCGCCGACCTGCTCCTCCGCTGCCCGATGGTCCTATTCCCGCCTCGCTGGACTCTTTCCGGAGCATGGGATGGCCGGAAACGCGCGGCTGCTGCGGTGAAATCGGACAACTGCCGATCCCGGTTCCGGCCGAGCGCCATCATGGCCGGCCCTCTGCACGGTCGTGGAACGCCGATCTGTCGCTACCGACCTCCCACACGCCCAAATCCGGACGAATTGGGTAGGTCTGTGACCGCCGCTCCCCGCCACACCGGCCACTACTGCTCAGCCTCTCCGCCTTGTCCGCCTTGCACCGGTGGTGCTACAATTTGTTGCCCCGCCACCTGCTGCTCGTCGTCCCCGCCTTGGCCGCCCCGAACCGGAGCTGCTACCATCTGGCCACGAACGTCGTCGTCGGCAGTTGCAACAAAGGTAAATTTTAGAGTTTGATATGGAAGAAGAATTGGACATAGCCATGGTGCTTGCATTGCACACGCACAAGAACAAGCGCCCGAAACATGGTGGCTCAGTCAATGGGCGGGATCAAGAGAGAAAGGGTCGATGCCGACTGTCGGCTGATGCACGACTATTTTGATGACCCGCCCATCTATCCCTACCGCTACTTCCGTCACCGCTTTCATATGGGGACGGAGTTGTTCAAATACATTGCGGAGGCGGTCAAGTTGCGTGACACCTTATTTGAGCAAAGGAGGAATGCAGCCAGCTTACTTGCGCATAGCACATTTCAGAAGGTGAATCTTGCATTGTGCATGATGTCATATGGAATTCCAGCGGATATCGTCTATGAAAACATGGCAATGGGTGAGAGCTCCGCCATTCTCTGTATCAAGCGCTTTGATGTGGCCATTGTCGAGGTGTTTGGTGAGGAGTACTTGAGAGTTCCCAATGCTCAGGACACAACTAGAGTTCTGGTGAGCAACGCCGCTGGTGAATTCCCTGGCATGCTTGGCTCCATTGATTGCATGAATTGGAGGTGGAAGAACTGATGGATCGCTGCATAGAAAATAAAAAATTCCTACAATTGCAACAACAAAACACAAAGATTGAATTTAGGAGATGCTAGTAACGGATAAATCCGTGGTTGAGATAAACTCACCATCGAAGACACAAAGCGTTAACGAGAACAATTCTTGTGGTTGATGTAGTCGATCACTTGCCGATCTCAAGATCGCGAGGAAGACAAGCGCTATATGTTGGAGATATGCCCGAGAGGAAATAATAAAGTGCTTATTATCATATCTTTGTGTTCATGATAAATGTTTACTTCCCATGCTAAAATTGTATTAACTGGAAACATTGATACATGTGTGTTTTGTAAACAAACCAGAGTCCATAATAAGCCTCTCGTTTAACTAGCTTGTTGATTAATTGATGATCAAGGTTTCCTGGACATGAACATTGGATGTTGTTAGTAATAAGATCGTATCATTAGAAGAATGATATGATGGAAACACACCTATAGTAAGCATAGCAATAAGATCAAGTCATTAATTTCATTTTGTTGTAGCTCTCAAATGCATAGTAACCTAATCCTTCGACCATGAGATCATGTTAATCACTAATGCAGGAGGAATACTTTGATGACATCAAACACCACTTCGTAACTAGGTGGTTATAAAGGTGGCAATGGGTAGTCTGAAAGTGAGAGTTGAAGCTCATGGATCAAGAGTGGGGTTTATCCATCCAAATGACGGAGAGATATACTCTGGGCTCTCTCGGTGACATGGCATCCAATTAGCTTACAAGCATGTGACTAGGTCACAAGGGATGTCGCATCACGGAACGAGTAAAGAGTACTTATCAGTAACGAGATTGAACTAGGTATAGAGATACCGATGATCGAATCTCAGATAAGTAAAGTATCGCGCGACAAAAGTAATTTGTAACGAATGCTCAAGTTTCTTTCGATCACGAAGTCATCTTTGAATATGTAGCCATTATGGATCTCCAGGTCCCGCTGATGCTTATTGATTGGAGAGGCATGTCGATCATGTCTACATCATTCGCAAACCGTAGAGTGACACACTTAAGGGTTGATGTTGTTTAAATAGATATGGAATATGATATGGAGACCGAATATTTTACGGACTCTCGGATTGGATCCAGGACATCACGAGGAGGTTCGGAATAGTCCGGAGAAGAAGACTCATATTGTAGGGATTCGTAGCATAGAAACAAAAAATTTCCTACCGCAAGAACGAATAACAAGTCAAGATCCAATCTAGTAGATGGTAGCAACGAGATGAAGATCATGAGACTAACCCTAGAAGATTCCAAAGCCTACGAGATTAGATCTCGTTGTTGATGTAGTCGATCACTTGCCATTTTCAAAAGCGCGTAGAAGATCTTGACGGTGCCACAATCGGGCAGCACCTCCGCACTCGGTCACACGTACGGTGTTGATGAAGACATTCTTCTCCTCGTTCCAGCGGGCAGCGGATGTAGTAGATCCTCCTCGGAATACCGCCAGCACGATGGCGTGGTGGCGGTGGTGGTGGAGAAATCTGCAGGGCTTCGTCGTAACCGTGCAAGAGGGAGGAGGAAGGGGCGGCTAGTGTTTGGGGAGAGCGAGCTTGGGCTGCGAATTGGGGTGCCCTTGGTCCCTTTAAATAGGTGGCCAAGCCACTTGGGTCGTCCATAAACCTGCCCCCAAGTTTGATTGAGTTCCGACAGGTTTCCGGTTCCGAAAACCTACTCCTACTCGGACTCTTTTGCTAATTCCGAAATTGCATTAAGGAAAGACTCCTTTTCCCTTAAGGAAACGTGGTTGAACCTATTATGGAACCCTCCGGACTTCCTTAGATAGCCCGGGTCATCCCGGACACTTCCGGAACCTTCCACAATATTCCGGACTATTCCGGTCCTTCCAAAACCTTCTAGAAGCTCCGGTCAAAACACCGAACATTTTCCGAACCCCGGAAAATGACTTCCCATATATGAATCTTATTCTCCGGACCATTCCGAACCTCCTCGTGATGTCTCGGATCCCATTCGAGACTCCGAACAACATTCGAGATCCATTCCACATTCATATCTACTTAAAACGACATCAAACCTTAAGTGTGTCACCCTACGGTTCGAGAACTATGCGGACATGATCGAGAATCCTCTCCGATCAATAACTAATAGCAGGACCTGGAGATCCATAATAGCTCCCACATATTCAACGATGACTTCGTGATCAAAAGAACCATTCACATAAAATAACAATTCCCTTTGTCTCGCGATATTTTACTTATCCTAAGTTTGATCATCGGTATCTCCATACCTAGTTCAACCTCGTTACTGATAAGTACTCTTTACTCGTACCATGATATGATATCCCTTGTGAACCAGTCACATTCTTGCAAGCTAATTAGATATCATTCCACCGAGAGGGCCCAGAGTATATCTATCTGTCATTAGGATGGACAAATCCCACTATTGATACAAGTGCCTCAACCCTATACTTTCCGAACACTTAATGCCACCTTTATAACAACCCATTTACGCAGTAGTGTTTGGTGTCATCAAAGCATCCATCCAGTGTAGGTGATTAACAAGATGTCATGGTCAAAGGATTAAGTTACTATGCATATTAAAGCTTGAAGCACAAAGAACTAAATGACTTGATCATATGCTACGCTTACTATGGGTGTATGTCCATCACATCATTCACCTAATGATATGATCTTGTTATTAATAACATCCAATGTTCATGATCAGGAAACCATGATCATCTATTAATCAACAAGCTAGTTTAACAAGAGACTTACTAGGGACTCTTTTATGTTTACAAAACACGCAAGTATTAATGTTTCCGGTTAATACAATTATAGCATGAGATGTAAACATTTATCATGAACACTAAGATATAACAATAAACACTTTTATTATTGCCTCTTGGGCATATCTCCAACACATATAAGAGAAGTTATTTTACGGGGTTTGGAAAAAGTCTCGGTGTTTGACCGAATGTTTCTAGAAGGTTTTGGATGGCCACTTGTGGGCCCACGACCCGGGAGGGGCTACACGGGCCGAGGGGGTGCAGCCTAGCATCTTGGGCCAGGCCCATCAAGCCCTCAAAGGCCCAGCTAGCCAACCCCTAAAGGGATAAGATTAAATCTAGAGAGATAAGATCGTATCCCATTATTTAGGGAGCAAATTTGGAAGGGGAAGCAAACTTGGAAGGGAAAGATTTCTTCCCGCTTCCCCTCAATGCACCTGCCTTAGAGAGGGGTGGGCCAAAGGTGGCAGCCCTTGCTGCACCCTCCCTCTATAAATAGAGGGGAGGGGGCAGGCCAGCCACCACATCCCATACCCTAACCGCCACCCCCTCTCCCTTCTTCTCCTGCACAGGCTTGGCGAAGCCCTGCATGTTTTCCCCTCCACCACCACCATGTCGGCGTGCTGCTGGGATTTCGATCGAGGAGGATCTATTACATCCTCTTCCCGCTATAACGGGGAGAGGACGTCTACATCAACACCGTACGTGTGACCGGGTACGGAAGTGCTGCCCGCTTGTAGCACCGAAAGGACTTCATCGCGAACTTGAGTTCGGCAAGAGTACTACTACATCATCCACGAGATCTGATCTCGTTACCGCTTTGGATCTTCAATTGTACGTTTCTCATCTATCTCTTTGCATAGATCTAGTAGATTAGATCTTGGCTTTTTATTAGATTGGATCTTGGTTTTATGCCTTCTTGCGGTAGAATTTTTTTATTTTCTATGCCACTAACCCCAACACTATGAGGTGCAGCGCTTCCGTACTTGGTCACACGTACGGCTTGATGCTGACCTCCATTGCCTCGTTCCAGCGGGGCAATGGAAGTAGAGAATCCAATGGGAACTCCAACAACACAACAACTTGGGTGGTGGTGGTGGTGGAGAGAATATTTCTGTAGGGCTTCGCCTAAGCCATGTCTTTTTCAGTGAATTAGTAGCGATAGGGAAGGCTCAAGTGAATCAGCCATTGAGAGAGGAGCTACACACCACAATATATAGGAGAAGGGGCAGAAGCCCCTAGGGGTGGCGTGGTGCTCCCTCCTCTCCCCTCTTTATGTCAGTGGTAACCCCCTTTTAAACTCACTTAAAACTTCCTCTTAATTTGGTAGAAACTTCTCATAAATCCCAAGAGTTTTTCTCCCATAAATGAATAAAAAATATATTTTATTTGTTATTTAATATTTGTTAATTCTTTTAATGAACAAACATTAAGATTTAACCCCCTAAACTATTCAGATATCTCGAAACAATTTTGGTGTTGTCCAATATTTTCTCCGGCGTTCCGTATCCTCTCAAAACGCGTCGACGAACCTTAAGTGTGTCAAGATACGGTTCGTGAATAATATGGACATGATCGAGACACTCTCCGATCAGTAATCAACAGTGGGATCTAGAGATCCGTAATGACTCACACTTATTCAACGATGAATCTAGTGATCGCGTGAACCATAAACGTTGTAACCAAATTCCTTTTGTCTTGCGGTAGTTTACTTGTACGAGATCCGATCATCGATATCAACCATACCTAGTTCGATCTCGTTACTGACAAGTACTCTTGACTCGTTTCGTGATATGACATCATCATGAGCCACTCACGTGCTTGCAAGCGATGTCGATTTAATATCATTGAGAGGGTCTAGAGTATATCTCTCTGTCATCTAAATGGAAAAATCCCACTCTTGACCCATGAACCTTAACTAATACTTTCCAAGTA
The DNA here is from genome assembly GCF_019359855.2 of Lolium perenne. Classification (NCBI taxonomy): domain Eukaryota; kingdom Viridiplantae; phylum Streptophyta; class Magnoliopsida; order Poales; family Poaceae; genus Lolium; species Lolium perenne. The sequence goes on from NC_067250.2 coordinate 38,218,815, forward strand.
CCTAACGACACCTTTATAGTCACCCTGTTACGATCTGACGTTTGATGGAATCAAAGCACCCTTCCAGTATCAGTGATTGACATGATCTCATGGTCTAAGGATTAGAGAGACTACGTATGTGTTTGATATAGCAATGTAACTTAATGACTTGATCGTATTTCTATACCTACTTGGGTGTGTGTTCATCATATCATTACTCTAATGACGGGAACCCGTTATTAACAACATCCAATGTTCATGATCAAGGAAACCATGATCATTGGTTAATCAACGAGCTAGTTAAAAAGAGGCTTTACTAGAAACCCTTGTTTTTTTATTAAACACACACATGTATTAATGTTTCTGGTTAATAAAATTCTAGCATGAGAAATAAACATCTATTATAATTGTGGAATAAGATAATAACCACTTTATTATTGCCTCTCAGGCATATTCCCTTCAAGAACTGTCATGCAGCTTGGCATGGACAATTCAAAGAACACGAGAAGGACTCCACTATTATTCTTGAAGTTGTTGTCGACCGGGAGATTTGGCATGCTTTATTTGGCATGTTGGGCAATTGCAATGACATTAATGTGCTTCAGAGGTCACCACTCTTTGCAAGACTAGCCAACAGAGAGATGTTGGATGTGTAGTTTGTAGACAACGGCCGGACCAATGATAAATGATACTACCTTGGTGATGGTATCTATCTGAAGTGGGCTACATTTGTGAAGCCCCTTGTCAGCCCCTCGGGTAAGAAAGAACAAGACATTCACTATGCTAGAGCAGCTGCTATGAAGTATGTTGAGAGAGCATTTGAGATATTGCAAACCCAATTTGCTATTGTGAGAGGTCCAGCGAAGTTCTAGGTTCAAGAGATCCTTTGGTACACCATGATGGCTTGTGTGATCATGCATAACATGATCATTGAGATCGAGCATGGTCAAGATGTGGACGGGTATCACTACGATTTGATGGGGCATCCAGTGCGGGTGCAACGGCAGCAAGACCACATCTCCCACTTCATCGAGTGCTATCATGCGATCCGTGATGAAGATACCCATGAAAGTCTTTAGAAGGATCTCATGGAAGAGTGGTGGACATGGTGGGGGCAACAACGGTGTGGTGGACGTCATTGAATTATGTGATGAACCATGTGTGTTTGCGGGTGAACTTCGAGTGTTTGTGATAAACTATGCATGTCCGTGAGTTGATTTGTGCGCAAGTTGATGAAGAACTATTCGTGTAATAATGATGAACTATTTGTGTAATGTACTATTTAGTATTGTTTGGATTTATTTCTGTTTTCAAATCATTTTCATATGATATTCATCCATATGTTTGCAAATCTGAAATATATATACATCACCTAGGTGGTGATGTAAAATACATCACCTGCCGGGAGCACTTTTAGAGGAGGGATGATGTATTTTACACTATCTGACTTTTGTGTGCAAAAATAGGTGATGTAAAAAACAGTAAAAAAGAGAAAAAACAGGTGATGTAAAATATATTACATGCGATGTAAAATACATCATCTCTTGAAGATGCTCTTAGTGTTTGAGGTGTACTTCGGTGTTCTCCCTCTCCCCCTCCTAATTAACCACTAAAATTGAAGGTATAAGTTAAGCTATGAATGAGTATCGGGAAATCCCGACCGTCCATAGGGAGCTAAAGTGTGGAGAGGAGGGACACCGAAGTAAAAGCCTTAGTGTTTAGCCTCTGCATTCCGGAAATTAATGACTTAATTAACTTGGTACACATATGGATGTATCTACAAACTGGAATACATGAAGATACATCCATATCTATGCAAAGTTGAATCAATTATTTCAAATGAAGTTGTAGTTTTCTGCTGAATCTCACGCAATGGAGACTTTCTTAAGTCCCAGACACCCGAGAAAAGTGCAACTACATTTTAGAGAAACCTGCCTTCTGTTAGAGAGGTCTTGCAGGTTGGCAATATCCCTATGATCTATTAAGTATGGTCGACGATGGTTAAGTGGTGCTTAACCACTTTCTCTTAATTGAAGTAGGTTCTCATGTCTTGACCGGTTTCACATATAGAGTTATACGGTGCATGCATGCAAAGTTTTTCTTCTTGTAATGCAAATCGAGTGTGTATCTGTTTAGGCCAGATTGGCAACTGAACTGGTGCAAACAATCCCATGCAGGTACGGTTTGAGCCTAGCTCCTCCCGACCAAACGTCCAAACGAGCGCACCCTTGCTGAATTATCTTCGTCTCCATGCTCCGTCTACAGCCAGAGGAGCCCGGCCAGAGGCCTCCTCCTCCCCTCCGTTGCCCTATAAAAAGCAATGGCTAGCATCAGGATAATCGAGTCCCTCACCGGCCTCTTGCCTCTTCCTTCTTCCATCCTCCTCCTCCTCTCGGCTCTTTCGCTCTGATCTGCTCCTCCCACTCCCACCACACTCTTCTCACATGGCACCACCCACACGCACACAGGCAACCGATGTCCCAAGCGTCAAACCTGCTGCTGCACGATACGTCGTCCCCAAGAGGGGCCTCGTGCTGAAGCGGGTGTTCAAAAGCCTCCTCTCTTGGCTGCCGCGCCGCCGCCGACCGGCCCACCGTCACCGGAGGGCCGGGCACCTCCGGGGCAACAGCGCCGCCGCGCCGGTTCCGGAGGGCCGCCATGGCCTTACTAACAGTCCATTCTCAAGTGGAAAGCGCGTGGAGTATATACGTTCGTAAATACTGAAGGTATCCCTGTACTTTCTTCTTTTTTACGATCAACGTAGAAGTCTGTCACTTATTTTACTCGCCACTGATTTCTGGGCTGGTGCTCGAGCGGACAGTCTCAGTTCATTTTCCGCAAGTTTTCCTCGAGTTTTCTTCGTCCATTCCAATTCGCTTCCTCTGATCCGATCTATCTTGACACCACGATTTTTTCTTCTCTGACTTTGGACATGATTTCAGGGTCAAGCAGTACGAGTCCGGGCAGGTGACAGAAGGGGTGACCTATCTGGAAGGGATGTAGATGGTCAACGCACGAGTCAAGCTATCGGAGGATCGATCAGAGGGCAGTGCTTTGGTTTGGGTGGCGCCAAAAATACACAAAGTGCTGCCTACGGCCTCCGGTCTTCTCGCGCAGTCAACGTTATAATTGTTTCATTCGTTATTATTTCATTATTTGGTTGTGTTTAAGTAACTGGATACATATATGATATATAGATGGACAACACACAAATTCCCGGTATGTTGCTGTACATACATGGCGTGCGTATGTTGTTCGTTCCGGTTCGCTCATGTTTTTTCGTTCCTGATTGATGCATGTGTAGTTCTATGGTAACTTTCAATAAAACAAGTCACCTGCTAGCTTCTACTTTGTACCATTTCGTTTCTAGCGTGTTTTTTTGGTGAACATTTCGATGGTGTATGCATATGCAGATGGAACAATCCTACTACGTTGGTGAGGTGTACGGTGCTTCAATCACGTCGAAATGATAAGTACTGGAGAGAGCTTGGACCTCTCCTCTTTTCCCCATCTACAGTGAAAGGAGGCGTTTTTTGGGTGATCCCGTGCGAACCAGCTCGCCGCCGGCGTTTCGTCAGATTCCTCACCCTCCGGCGGCCGCTCCGGCGGCGGGAGGACGGGGAATCAACGGATCCCGGCGTGTACATAGCCTAGGTGTGCGTGGGGTGCTTGCCGGCGGCGTTGTGGAGGTGGCGGCGTGGCCGGAGAAGCTTTTGTCGACGGCGGTCCTCTCCTCTGCTCTGGGTGCTCCGGTGGAGGCTCATGGCAGATCTGCCGTCCCCTGCGCGTTCGCTGCTTCTCGGAGTCGCGGCGTGCTTTCCCTCAGGCCAGCGTCCGTGATGGCGGAGCTGGTTCTTGAAGATCTTGAAGTTGGCGTTGACCGAGTTGGTGCTGATCGTGGTGCGGGATGGAGGCGCTTTGGTGCCGAGTGCCGTCGACTTCCTGGTCGCCGGAGGGTTCCTCCCAGTCCAAGGTCTAATGGAGGAGAAGGCGGCGGGTTCCGCCGGCGGAACGTGCTGCGCGACGAAGAAGGTGCCGGAGCTCAGAAGGACCTATTTGTATTTTTTCTTTGTTTCTGAGCTTATCTGTAAGATGCTCGGTTGATGTAATCTTTATCCGCAAAAAAAAAAAAAATCACGTCGAAACGATAGTACCGATCATGGAAGCACAGGCTGATTTCCTGACAGTTTGAGGCACTACTTCCCAAGAAAAAAGAAAAGCAAGAGACCTAGTTGATTTCTATTGGCGGGCCGACATACCGGCCTATAAAACGGGCTAGGCTAAAGGCGATCCAGCAAAGCTAACTTAGTTTAGGCCTTGGATTCCCTAAACATACTTGGGTCATACACTGATACACATATATTGGGCCTTACACACGGTAGACGTATGCGATGGACGTGGGCCTTGCGCAAGTCTAAGAGTGTGTGTTCCTGTAATGTAACTTAGAATTCGACAACAAGTTAATAGATTTCCGAAAATTCAATTCGGCTCCCGGGTGCGTATGCTCCCTCTACCAACAAAACATATTTCAACGTGTGGAAAAATTTTAACAATTTTTTTTTACATGTACATCTCCATAATACATGTGTGTGCGTCAAGTTTCACGAAAAAATAATATTTTTTGTGGCCTATGTAAAAAAGAGAAAACATATCCTGTGAAAAGCATTGTTTTTAGCACTGAATTTTATCTTTTTTACACATGTCACATGCTAAGTTTTTTTTATGAAACGACTTTATGAGCGCGTAGCACGTGAAGATGCCGTGCAAATTTTTTGTTTCAGTTTTTTTAAATTTAAAATATGTGTAAGATGCATTTCAAAATATAGGGAGCATATGCTCCCATGTTCTAAAACACCACTCCCATTTTTTTATTGTGCGGCATCGGGACAACAAGTTAATAGAGAGAAATCCTCTATTTTTCAGCAAGGGTTGTCCAAGCAATAAAAAGAATGATATCAAGGGTATTCTTAATGTTGAGAATGAATCCTTGGGTGAGAAATATCTTGGAATGCCTTCTGATGCGGGTAGATCCAAGTATGGTGCTTTCCAATATCTGAAGGAGAGATTGTGGAAGAAGATCCAAGGATGGATTGAGAAAATACTATCTGGCAAAGAAGTATTGATCAAATTAGTTGCACAAGCAGTTCCAATTTTTTCTATGTCATGCTTCAAACTTCCAAGAGGCCTTTGTTTGCACTTAAACTCTTTGTTAGTCAAATTCTAGTGGGAAGTAAAGATGGCAAAACGAAGCCAGCCTGGGTCTCTTGGAAGGATATGACACGACCAAAAGGTATGGGCGGTTTGGGCTTCCGAGACATAGAACTGTTTAATCTTGCACTCCTTGCAAGACAAGGATGGAGATTACTCCAGAATCCAACATCGATGAGTGCAAGAATTCCGAAAGCTAGATATTTTAAGGAGGGATAATGGCTAGACTCTCAGCTGGGAAGTAATCCTTCACAAGTTTGGAGAGGAATCCACGAGGGCATTGGAGTATTAAAACAAGGCTTAATCAGGCGTATTGGGACAGGCCAAAATACCATCACATGAGATGATGACAATTGGCTCCCTCGACAAGGATCAATGAGACCCACTACTACTCCAGCAAGAAATGCGCCATCTACTGTTTGGTGAGTATATTGACCAACCTACCATATGTTGGAATGTTGAGAAACTAAACACCTTCTTCCTGCCTATGGATGTTGAAATTCCTCGAAATATCCCTTTAAGAACAAGATGGCATGAAGATTTTTGGGCCTGGCAGATGGATCGCCGAGGGTTATTCACAGTCCGTTCAGCGTACAAAATGCTGGTGGACACACGGGATCGAGAGAGGCTTGGTGTGACGCCCCGGAACCGGTACCATGAGGATTCCAACGATTCCACCAAAATCCGCACGTATCGATTCTGAGACGCCCTCCGACACGACGTGCGCAACGAATCACTCACGTGATGCTAGAGAAATTGCCACGAGCAGTAGCATTACAACAAGTTCATAATAGAGCCACAAGAAACATATATTACAGCAACGACTCCAACGAGTCAAGAATACAGATATAGAATACAAAGATCGGAATCATACAGAGGATCAAACACGTCCGAGTACGGACAAGATATAAATTGGACTAAGAGTTCTGAACATAACCAGTGGTGTCCATAACCCTGCCCAGGCCAAGCCCGAAGGGTAATCTTGCTAGCGTCCTTCTTCATCGCACTTGTCTTCATACATGCCTGGTATTGTCCCAAAGCACCAATAAGTACGGGTTCATACGTAACAAGACTTCAAGACGTATAAACATTCGTCAACCAGACATCCTTTGTACTTGAGGCACGCAAGAGAACGTCATAGGAAATATGGTGGGGTTAAGCGGCAGTGCGCAAGCACTAACAACCTATACAAACACTCACAACTTTTAGGTGCTAGATATAGATAAGAGAGCGCACTAACAGTTCTATACTCTGCAAACATAACCCAACTGATGTGTTACCCCCTTCGCAAAGGAAGTACTTGCAAAGGCTCTCACCTGGTTGACAAATTTTATTATGTATCAGTTGTAGTAATGCTAAATTACTACGCAAGTTATTAACAGATTATTAGCAGCAACATAAAGGTGTAAGTTGTTCTATGATCGAGTTAAACAGCTCCAAGTCATCCATAACCGCGGACAAAGCTTATCGATAAGATGTACACCCTGCAGGGATTTGCCCAAATGTAACCATACGCATGCTCGACCCACTTACGACGGGTAGATGTCTCACAACAAGACCGTTCTCAGTTCAACAAGAAAGTCTAGGGGGGCCACCCGACTAAGCTACCCGAAACGAAGTTCGGCCGTACTACGAAACAGACTCAGGGTTTGCGTTAACGGCTAGGCGCGTAAACCACATGTTTCGCTAAACGTTCCGCGGGGTACATTATATAATATAAACAACCAAAGGCAACAGAATGTAAACACCCGAAGACAACAATGTATAAACATGCATGCGCAAAATAAAACCAAGGTTGTGGCCCCCTTTTCAACAGAATTGAGAAAAGTTAATGGGTGAGGGGGTCCCAGTGAATCCCCACGCGAGGGTAGAGCGCTCAATCACGGAATAGATAACAAGAACTCGGGTCCTAGGGGACATTAGCGAGAAAAAAAATCCGATGCTTTCGTAAAGGGGCTCACAGATGCCTCTGCTTATAATTTTAGCTGTTAACAATTAAGTAAAGCATGATTATCACCAACAACTGATATAGCATGTGATAACCTCCCACAAACCAACAAATATAGAGATAATAGCAGATCCCGAACATGCGCTACGACTCGCAAGGCAGACCCGATAAACAAACAACAGCTGTAGGAGGGTGGTGGAGGCAATATGGACTGCTTGAGGTAACAAGTAGATAGGACACGTGACAAGAACGCAGCTCAAGGATAGAATATGGGAGAACGCAAAATAAAATAGGTAAGAGACTTCTGCAGAGACAGGAGTGTGGAAATGATTGCCTATTAAAGGTTGTCGAGGAATAGATGGAGAACTTGTCGTATCTCACCCCACCACTTCGTGATCCGAAGAAGCAAATGCTGGAACACACGACAGATGCAAATGTTACTACTACGGATAAAGAACCAGCATGCTCAAGATGATATGCATTTCATGGCAACGATGATGCGATGCAACTTATCCAAATTAATCGGAGTCAGGGACCCCGGGCAAACAATTTAGGATTGGAGTTGCATTTTCCACCGAAAAAGTTAAGTGTTGAATAGCATGGCACAATCATGGCAGGGGTGGGCTACTTCAATATTAAATGGAGGGGGAAACCTAGTTGGTGTTCCGAAATAGTCCGCATATATGTTAGGTGATCATGCATAACTATCACGCCACGACATGATGCGAGATGCAAACAACCATATGGATGGAATATTCATGTTCCTTGCATTTTTCTAACAATTTTGATATATAACACTTTTTATTTTGAATTATCATTCAAAAGTTATTAATAGAATGGTTTTTTTAAATTGAAATAGAAAAACAGATTTATTTTAAATAGAAAAGGACCCATAATTAATTTTGTATCCGGGGAAGTACTATGGGTTGATTTTGAAAAGATGCAGGGGTATCGTGGAAATCAGCAGAGGCAGGGACACCGGGTTAACGAAACAAGAGTTGTCGGGGCCTTTCTGCAAAATTGAACGGATCTGGATCTGGGAAAGGATTTCTCACCCAGGAGCAGTCTAGCCCAATTCGCTGACGGGTGGACCCGTGCACCACGTTGGACGCCACCGTGGAGAACCTTGTGCGACGGCGACCAGCGGCAGCCGGTGAAGCTCCCGACGATTCCGGTCGAAACAGGAAGCACAGAAGGTGGCGTTGGACGTGGCTCGTCACCGTGAACCTAAAAGGAGCGGCGCGCCATCTTGGGGACACCAGAACGCGGCCGGCGGCGAGGTCCTGCAGCGGGGACACTAGGTCATCGTCGGTAACGAGACAGAGAAGGGGATGCAGGCCGTGGAGGGGTCCGGTAGAGGCTCATGCTCACCGGGAACACGCGGAGGCGGTCAGAGGGAACAGGGAAAAGCAGACGGCGTCGCCATGGCTGAGGGAGCAGCCGCCGATGGTGGAGAAGATGTAGACGCTGGCGACGATTTATGGGATCCCCGGCTCGATTGAGACCACTGGAAGGAGGAGGACAATGGGGTGGTGTTGTGGGTGGCGTTAGAAGAGATCAGGGTGGTCGGAGGTGGTGGTGCGACGAGCTGCTGCGGCGGTGGTGCTCGGTGGTGGGTTTTTTCATGGAGAGAAAGAAGAGGGGAAACAACAACGCGATGAGGGGAAAAAGGAGGGATGGCTAGGGTTTCCTGTGGGCTCGCAGAGGGTTAAAAGTGGAGAGGGAAAGCATGGGCGCGGTGGTTGGAGGGTGGCGTCGACAGGAAGGGAAAGGAAGTCACGCCCTCTTCGTGGTCGCAATTGGAGAAGACGACAAGGAAGGGAGGCTCCCTCTCGAACCGGTAAGTGCCACTGGGCTGGGCTGAGGTGGAAGGCCGGTTGGTTGCTGATGGGCTGAGAGGAAGGGAGGGGAAAAAGAAAAGGAACTGGGCCGCCGGGGGGAGAAGGAGAAAAAGGGCTAGAGGGAGGAGAGAGCCCAGGGAAAGGAGAGGGGATTTCTCTTTTCTGTCTTTTATTTAAACTATTTGAATCCAAAATTCCTTTCAGTTTGGAATTTTAACCAGGGATGAGAGTGAGATTCAAACTAGTTTTCAAAATATTTACTTTATTTTTAACCAAAACAAAACACCTTTACATTCAAAAATTTATTTGTTGGAAAAACTTAATTATAAAATAGGAAATATGAGAGAGAGATTAGAGTTTTATGAGAGACAAGGGAGGGTTTATAAAATAATAATTTTTTATTGTACTAAAGAAAACATGGATGATATGATGCATGATGACATGATGATGCATAAAAGAAAAAGAACAAACAAATCAATTAGGGGTATTAACTTGGGTCGTTACAATCGACACCACTAACAAGGAATCTCACCCCGAGGTTCCACGTCCTGGTACGGGGGAGAGAGGTGAACTATCGGATCTTCAGGTGACAAGTAGATCTCCTCGACACCAATAACAAGAGTTCTTTCTCCATGCAGATCTGTTGACACCACCAACAAGAAGTCATTGTACCGTCGACGATGATGCACTTCTGCTGAGATGCTCTGAAGATCGAACCTACTAGGTTAAAGGCAAAGATCATCCAACCCACATGGAAACCTAAGATTCGGAAAAAATCAGATAAGAGTGAAGACTCAAAAGTCGCAAAGGTAAGAGGAGAAGGAATAGGGATAAGGATAAAAATCACAGTTAATCAGATATATCCAACGAATTTTAGAAAATAGGTTTTTTACACTAGACACAACAACGTTTGTTGGCAAGGTTAACCTACAGGCAACGCGGACCAGTGGGGTATAGTCAACCTAGGCTCTGATACCAACTTGTGATGCCCCGGAACCGGTACCATGAGGATTCCAGCGATTCCGTTGAAATCCGCATGTATCGATTCTGAGACGCCCCCCGACAGAACATGAATGATGAATCACTCACATGATGCTAGAGGAATTACCATGGGCAGTAACATTACATAATGTTTACAACAGATCCCACAAGAAACATATATTACAACAACGATTCCAACGAGTCGAGAATACAAATATAGAATACAAAGATTCGAATCATACAAAGGATCAAACACGTCTGAGTACGGACAAGATACAAATTGAACTAAGAGTCCTGAAGATAACCAGTTGCGTTCATAACTCTGCCCGGGCCAAGTCGGAAGGGTAACCTTGCTAGCGTCATTCTTCATCGCACTTGTCTTCATACCTGCCCGGTATTGTCTCAAAGCAACAATAAGTGCGGGTTCGTACTTAACTAGACTTCAAGACATATAAGCATTCGTCAACCAGTCGTCCTCTGTACTTGAGGCATGCAGTGGACTTAGAGAACTCCAGAGAACGTCATCGGAAATATGGGGGGGTTAAGCGATAGCACGCAAGCACTAAAAACTTATAGAGAAACTCACAACTTTCAAGTCCTAGATATAGATAAGAGAGCGCACTAACAATTTTATACTCTGCAAACATAATCCAGCCGATGTGTTTGATGCGTGTAGTTGACACGTCCGTTGGGAACCCCAAGAGGAAGGTGTGATGCGCACAGTAGCAAGTTTCCCTCAGTAAGAAACCAAGGTTTAATCGAACCAGTAGGAGTCAAGAAGCACGTTGAAGGTTGATGGCGGAGGAGTGTAGTGCGGCGCAACACCAGGGATTCCGGCGCCAACGTGGAACCTGCACAACACAATCACAGAACTTTGCCCCAACGTAACAGCGAGGTTGTCAATCTCACCGGCTTGTTGTAAACAAAGGATTAGATGTATAGTGTGGATGATGATGTTTGTTTGCGAAGAACAGTAAAGAACAAATGCAGTAGATTGTATTTCAGATGTAAAGAATAGGACCGGGGTCCACAGTTCACTAGTGGTGTCTCTCCCATAAGATAGCAGATGTTGGGTGAACAAATTACAGTTGGGCAATTGACAAATAAAGAAGGCATAACAATGCACATACATATATCATGATGAGTACTATGAGATTTAATCAGGGCATTACGACAAAGTACATAGACCGCCATCCAGCATGCATCTATGCCTAAAAAGTCCACCTTCAGGTTATCATCCGAACCCCCTCCAGTATTAAGTTGTAAACAACAGACAATTGCATTAAGTATGGTGCGTAATGTAATCAACACAAATATCCTTAGACAAAGCATCGATGTTTTATCCCTAGTGGCAACAGCACATCCACAACCTTAGAACTTTCATCCTTGTCCCAGATTTAATGGAGGCATGAACCCACTATCGAGCATAAATACTCCCTCTTGGAGTCACAAGTATCAACTTGGCCAGAGCCTCTACTAGCAACGGAGAGCATGCAAGAACATAAATAACATATATGATAGATTGATAATCAACTTGACATAGTATTCAATATTCATCGGATCCCAACAAACACAACATGAAGGATTACAAATAGACGATCTTGATCATGATAGGCAGCTCACAAGATCGAACATGACAGCACAATTAGGAGAAGACGACCATCTAGCTACTGCTATGGACCCATAGTCCAGGGGTGAACTACTCACACATCGATCCGGAGGCGATCATGGCGATGAAGAGACCTCCGGGAGATGATTCCCCTCTCCGGCAGGGTGCCGGAGGCGATCTCCTGAATCCCCCGAGATGGGATTGGCGGCGGCGGCGTCTCTGGAAGGTTTTCCGTATCGTGGCTCTCGGTACTGGGGGTTTCGCGACGGAGGCTTTAAGTAGGCGGAAGGGCAGGTCAGGGGGCCACACGAGGGCCCCACACGCCAGGGCCGCGCGGCCAGCACCTGGGCCGCGCCGCCCTGTTGTGGCGGCGCCTCGTGGCCCCACTTCGTCTCTCCCTCGGTCTTCTGGAAGCTTCGTGGAAAAATAGGCCCCTGGGCGTTGATTTCGTCCAATTCCGAGAATATTTCCTTACTAGGATTTCTGAAACCAAAAACATCAGAAAACAGCAACTGGCTCTTCGGCATCTCGTCAATAGGTTAGTTTTAGGAAAATGCATAATAATGACATATAATGTGTATAAAACATGTGAGTATCATCATAAAAGTAGCATGGAACATAAGAAATTATAGATACGTTTGGGACGTATCAAGCATCCCCAAGCTTAGTTCCTACTCGCCCTCGAGTAGGTAAACGATAACAAAGATAATTTCTGAAGTGACATGCTATCATAATCTTGATCATACTATTGTAAAGCATATGAGATGAATGCAGCGATTCGAAGCAATGATGAAGATAATGAGTAAACAAATGAATCATATAACAAAGACTTTTCATGAATAGTACTTTCAAGACAAGCATCAATAAGACTTGCATAACAGTTAACTCATAAAGCAATAAATTCTTAGTAAAGGAGTTGAAGCAACACAAAGGAAGATATAAGTTTCAGCGGTTGCTTTCAACTTTAACATGTATATCTCATGGATAATTGTCAACAAAAAGTAATATAACAAGTGCAATAGGTAAACATGTAAGAATCAATGCACATAGTTGATACAAGTGTTTGCTTCTAAGATAGAAAGAATAGGTAAACTGACTCAACAATAAAGTAAAAGATAGGCCCTTCGCAGAGGGAAGCATGAATTACTATTTTTGTGCTAGAGCTTTTCATTTTGAAAACATAGAAACAATTTTGTCAATGGTAGTAATAAAGCATATGTGTTATGTATAAGACATCTTATAAGTTGCAAGCCTCATGCAAAGTATACTAATAGTGCCCGCACCTTGTCCTAATTAGCTTGGGTTAACATGGATTATCATTGCATGACATATGTTTCAACCAAGTGTCACAAAGGGGTACCTCTATGCCGCATGTACAAGGGTCTAAGGAGAAGGTTCGCATTGGATTTCTCGCTTTTGATCATTCTCAACTTAAACACCCATACCGGGACAACATAGACAACAGATAATGGACTCCTCTTTTAATGCTTAAGCATTTAACAACAGATAATATTCTCATAAGAGATTGAGGATTAGCTGTCCACACTGAAACTTCCACCATGAATCATGGCTTTAGTTAGCGGCCCAATGTTCTTCTCTAACAGTATGCATACTCAAACCATTTGATTGTGAAAACCGCCCTTACTTCAGACAAGACGAACATGCATAGCAACTCACATGATATTCAACGAAGGTAAAAGTTGATGGCGTCCCCAGAAAACATGGTTACCGCTCAACAGGCAACTTACTAAGATATAAGACACATAAGTACATATTCTTCACCACGATAGTTTTTAAGGCTATTTGTCCCATGAGCTATATATTGTAAAGGTAAAGAATAGAAATTTTAAAGGTAGCACTCAAGTAATGTACTTTGGAATGGCGGAGAAATACCATGTGGTAGGTAGGTATGGTGGACACAAATGGCATGGTTATTGGCTCAAGGATTTGGATGCATGAGAAGAATTCCTCTCAATACAAGGCTAGGCTAGCAAGGTTGTTTGAAGCAAACTCAAGTATGAAATGGTGCAGCAAGACTCACATATAAACATATTGTAAGCATTATAAGACTTTACATCGTCTCCTTGTTGTTCAAACACCTCAACCAGAAAATATCTAGACTTAGAGAGACCAATCATGCAAACCAAATTTTAACATGCTCTATGTAGTTATTCATTAATAGGTACAAGGTACATGATGCAAGAGCTTAAACAAGATCTATATGAGCACAACAATTGCCAAGTATCACATTATTCAAGACATTATACCATTTACCACATGCGGCATTTTCCGTTTCCAACCATATAGCAATGAATCAAATAGTTCAAATTTCGCAATGAACATTAAAGATAAAGCTAAGAACATATGTGTTCATACGAAACAGCGGAGCGTGTCTCTCTCCCACACAAATAATGCTAGGATCCGATTTATTCAAACAAAAACAAAAACAAAAACAAACAGACGCTCCAAGTAAAGCACATAAGATGTGACGGAATAAAAATATAGTTTCACTAGAGGAACCTGATAAGTTGTCGATGAAGAAGGGGATGCCTTGGGCATCCCCAAGCTTAGGCGCTTGGGTCTTCTTAAAATATGCAGGGATGAACCACGGGGGCATCCCCAAGCTTTGACTTTTCACTCTTCTTGATCATATTGTATCATCCTCCTCTCTTGACCCTTGAAAACTTTCTCCACACCAAACTCGAAACAAACTCATTAGAGGGTCAGTGCATAATTCATATATTCAGAGGTGACATAATCATTCTTAATACTTCTGTACATTGCACAAAGCTACTGAAAGTTAATGGAACAAAGAAATCCATCAAACATAGCAAAACAGGCAATGCGAAATAAAAGGCAGAATCTGTCAAAACAGAACAGTTCGTAAAGACGAATTTTAAAGTGGCACCAGACTTGCTCAGATGAAAATGCCCAAATTGAATGAAAGTTGCGTACATATCTGAGGATCACGCACGTAAATTTGCAGATTTTTCTGAGTTACCTACAGAGAATTCTGCCCAGATTCGTGACAGCAAGAAATCTGTTTCTGCGCAGTAATCCAAATCTAGTATTGACTTTACTATCAAATACTTTACTTGGCACAACAATGCAATAAAATAAGATAAGTAGAGGTTGATACAGTAGTTACAACTTCGAAGACACAACAAAACAGTAGCAAAATGAAAACATGGGTTATCTCCCAAGAAGTTCTTTCTTTATAGCCATTAAGATGGGCTCATCAATTTTAATGATGCTCGCGCAAGAAATAGTAGTTGAAGCAAAAGAGAGCATCAAGAAGCAAATTCAAAACACATTTAAGCCTAACCCACTTCCTATGAAAAGGAATCTTGTAAATAAACAAATTCATGAAGCATAATGCAACAAGCATAGGAAGATAAAACAAGAGTAACTTCACAAATTTCAGCATATAGAGAGGTGTTTTAGTAACATGAAAACTTCTACAACCATATTTTCCTCTCTCATAATAACTTTCGGTAGCATCATGAACAAATTTAACAATATAACTATCACATGAAACATTCTTATCATGAGCTATATGCATAAAATTATTACTCTCCACATAAGCATAATCAATTTTATTAGTTGTAGTGGGAGCAAATTCAACAAAGTAGCTATCATTATTATTCTCATCAAGTGTAGGAGGCATAGTATAATCGTAATAAAATTTACTCTCCATAGTAGGTGGCACCAAAAGACCACTATCATTATAATCATCATATATGGGAGGCATATCATAATCAACATAAACTTTCTCCTCAATACCCGGAGGGCTAAAGAGATCATTTTCATCAAAACCGACCTCCCCAAGCCTAGAATTTTCTATATCATTAGCAACAATGGTGTTCAAAGAGTTCATACTAATATCATTTCTACTAGCATGCAAATAAGGTTCCATAGGTTTTTTAATTTTCGCATTAAACCATTCATGTCTTGACTCAGGAAATAGTTTAAAAAGCTCACAGATGTTTTCCATTATGCCTTACTAGTGTTTTCAGGAGTATTCATTTTAGCAGTAGTAAATAAAGCAAACTAGATAAAGTAGATGCAAGTAACTAATTTTTTTGTGTTTTTGATATAGAGAACAAGACAGTAAATAAAGTAAACCTAGCAACTAATTTTTTTGTGTTTTGTTTAAGTGCAGCAAACAAAGTAGTAAATAAAATAAAGCAAGATAAAAACAAAGTAAAGAGATTGGAAGTGGAGACTCCCCTTGCAGCGTGTCTTGATCTCCCCGGCAACGGCGCCAGAAATTTGCTTGATGCGTGTAGTTGACACGTCCGTTGGGAACCCCAAGAGGAAGGTGTGATGCGCACAGTAGCAAGTTTCCCTCAGTAAGAAACCAAGGTTTAATCGAACCAGTAGGAGTCAAGAAGCACGTTGAAGGTTGATGGCGGAGGAGTGTAGTGCGGCGCAACACCAGGGATTCCGGCGCCAACGTGGAACCTGCACAACACAATCACAGAACTTTGCCCCAACGTAACAGCGAGGTTGTCAATCTCACCGGCTTGCTGTAAACAAAGGATTAGATGTATAGTGTGGATGATGATGTTTGTTTGCGAAGAACAGTAAAGAACAATTGCAGTAGATTGTATTTCAGATGTAAAGAATAGGACCGGGGTCCACAGTTCACTAGTGGTGTCTCTCCCATAAGATAGCAGATGTTGGGTGAACAAATTACAGTTGGGCAATTGACAAATAAAGAAGGCATAACAATGCACATACATATATCATGATGAGTACTATGAGATTTAATCAGGGCATTACGACAAAGTACATAGACCGCCATCCAGCATGCATCTATGCCTAAAAAGTCCACCTTCAGGTTATCATCCGAACCCCCTCCAGTATTAAGTTGTAAACAACAGACAATTGCATTAAGTATGGTGCGTAATGTAATCAACACAAATATCCTTAGACAAAGCATCGATGTTTTATCCCTAGTGGCAACAGCACATCCACAACCTTAGAACTTTCTGTCACTGTCCCAGATTTAATGGAGGCATGAACCCACTATCGAGCATAAATACTCCCTCTTGGAGTCACAAGTATCAACTTGGCCAGAGCCTCTACTAGCAACGGAGAGCATGCAAGAACATAAATAACATATATGATAGATTGATAATCAACTTGACATAGTATTCAATATTCATCGGATCCCAACAAACACAACATGAAGGATTACAAATAGACGATCTTGATCATGATAGGCAGCTCACAAGATCGAACATGATAGCACAATTAGGAGAAGATGACCATCTAGCTACTGCTATGGACCCATAGTCCAGGGGTGAACTACTCACACATCGATCCGGAGGCGATCATGGTGATGAAGAGACCTCCGGGAGATGATTCCCCTCTCCAGCAGGGTGCCGGAGGCGATCTCCTGAATCCCCCGAGATGGGATTGGCGGCGGCGGCGTCTTTGGTAGGTTTTCCGTATCGTGGCTCTCGGTACTGGGGGTTTCACGACGGAGGCTTTAAGTAGGCGGAAGGGCAGGTCAGGGGGCCACACGAGGGCCCCACAAGCCAGGGCCGCGCGGCCAGCACCTGGGCCGCGCCACCCTGTTGTGGCGGTGCCTCGTGGCCCCACTTCGTCTCTCCCTCGGTCTTCTGGAAGCTTCGTGGAAAAATAGGCCCCTGGGCGTTGATTTCATCCAATTCCGAGAATATTTCCTTACTAGGATTTCTGAAACCAAAAACAGCAGAAAACAACAACTGGCTCTTCGGCATCTCGTCAATTGGTTAGTGCCGGAAAATGCATAATAATGACATATAATGTGTATAAAACATGTGAGTATCATCATAAAAGTAGCATGGAACATAAGAAATTATAGATACGTTTGGGACGTATCAGTGTTCCCCCTTTTGC
Source organism: Lolium perenne (assembly GCF_019359855.2). NCBI lineage: Eukaryota > Viridiplantae > Streptophyta > Magnoliopsida > Poales > Poaceae > Lolium > Lolium perenne. Next base: position 38,236,270 of record NC_067250.2, read on the forward strand.
AAAGGATGTACTTGCAAAGGAACTCAGATGGTTGACAAATTTTATTAAGTATCAGTTGTAGTACTAAATTACCACGGAAGTTATTAACAGATTATTAGCAGCAATATAAAGGTGTAAGTTGTTCTATGATCGAGTTAAACAACTCCAAGTCGTCCATAACCGCAGACACGGCTTATCAATAAGATGTACACCCTGCAGGGGTTTCCCAAATGTAACCATACGCATGCTTGACCCGTTTACAATAGGCAGATGTCTCACAGCAAGACCGTTCCTAGTTCAACCAGAAAGTCTAGGGGAGGCCACCCAACTAAGCTACCCGAAATGAAGTACGGCCATACTCCGAACGAACTCAGGGTTTACTTTAATAACTAGGCGTGCAAACCACACGCTTCGCTAAACGTTCCATGGGGTACAATACATAAAATAAACCCAAAGGCAGTAGAATGTAAACACCTGAAGGCAACAATATATAAAAATGCATGCGCCAAATAAAACCAAGGTTGTGGCCCCCTTTTGAACAAACTTGCGAAAAGTTAATGGGTGAGGGGTGGGGGGTCCCAGTGAATCCACACGCACAGGTAGAGCGCTCAATCTCGGAACAGATAACAAGAACTCGGGTCCTAGGGGACATTAGCGAGACAAAGATCCAATGCTTTTGCAAAGGGGCTCACAGATGCCACTGCTTACAATTTTAGTTTTTAACAATTAAGTAAAGCATGAGTATCTCCAAGAACTGATATAGCCTGTGATAACCTCCCAACAAACCCAACAGATATAGAGATAACATGAGATCCCTAAACATGTGCTACGACTCGCAAGGCAGACCCGATAATCAAACAACAGTTGTAGGAGAGTGGTGGAGGCAATATGGGTGCTTCAGGTAACAAGTGGATAAGACACGTGACAAGAACGCAACTCAAGCATAGCATAAAGGAGAAGGCAAAATAAAATAGGTAAGAGACTTCTGAAGAGACATGAGTGTGGAAATGATTGTCTGTTAAAGGTTGCCGTGGAATAGGGAGAACTTTTCATATCTCACTGCACCACTTCGCGATCATATCCGGGAAGAAGCAAATTCTAGAACACACGACGGATACAAACCGTAATACTAAGGATAAAGAACCAACATGCTCAAGATGATATGCATGGCATGGCAGCGATGATGCGATGCAACTTATCCAAATTCATCGTTGTCGGTGACCCCGAACAAACAATTTAGGATTGGAGTTGCATTTTCTACCGAAAAAATTAAGTGTTGAATAGCATGGCACAACCATGGAAGGGGTGGGCTACTTCAATATTAAACGGAGTGGGTGTAATATCCCAGGTTTAGAGGCAATAAAATGAGAGAACACCAAAGTGTGCATTGCATTCATGCATAGAAAATCCGGGGAATTTTCGCGCTTCAAATAAAACTTACCACAGTAACTGAAGTTTCACTTGACTTGCTGGAATTGAAGTAGATCATCAAGTCAAGCATTATAAACTTCACTGTGACCTTTGCTAAAACCTTGTTTTGGGTAGAGATGATTTGATCTACGGGCTAGATCAAATAGAAGTAGATTTACAACAAACAACACCTTAAGTAAGGATCAACTACCAGATCTTATAAAAGGATCTCAACATGCCATTCCTTACAACAACACATGAATAATTATTCAATCCTAAATCAAAGAACACAATTAATTAAGACACTATTCTATATTTATCTTATCCATGTCTTCTACTAGATAAATGTTCCTACCATGAGTCACATGGTATATCTTTTCAACCACAATGCTTGAACTCAAGCCAAGGACAATCATATTTATTCTTCATTAACTTTGACCATTCCAACCTTGTTTCCTAACTCATTCCATTAAACCTTAGAGAAAGGAGAGTACCCTTCATATGCTTATATTATGCATTCAATAGAACCTAGCTTACTATTTAAAACATTATCCAAGTGAAGTACTTGTTGATGCTAACCAATGATACAAGAAATATAAGTCAAGTATTAAACTCTACTTGACCTAGCTAATACTTAATAGTAAGTAAGAACCTCTTTTACTAGTGATCCAAGAGAGAGGCAAGTGTGGTGATCATTACACCTTGGTAATGATCATAAACCCTAGAGAAGACCTTACCAATTCCAAAGAGCTTAAGCTATATGTGTATACTCAAGTATATGGGTCAATACTTGATCTTGGAGAATATAACCATGATTCATTAATAAACCACAAGGATGCCAATACTTTGATCATTACAAATTGGGTGATGATCATAAACCCTAATAATCTAAGTAAATGTATTGAGAGAAGTATTAAAGAAGAGAGACTAGTGAGGAATAAGTGGACCATGTCTAATGCATGATCTTACCTTATAAAATTGAGGTAATAAGTTAAACCTATATATGTGATCCATAGATCTCATTCTTCACATGAAATGATAAATATATCAATAGTAGTTAATCCAGACCAATACTCATGCCTTGTGTAGTATTGATATGGTATTTAAACCTTGCTTATCCAAACACTTGAGACAAACCTAGCATTGCCTTGATACAATAATTCTACCTAAGTGAGGAGGATGACCCTAGCCAATTAAGCATAACCAAGCTTATGCTCATACCTAATCCTAGTTGTGTATCGCTTGGGTGATCACTACTAAAACCCTAGACCATATTTGAATTTCAATACAAGTATCACTTTGGATCATAAGTAGAACCCTGCCATGCCTTACGCCTATTTTATATTTCAAATAGTGAAGTATTCCCAAAACCCTAAACCTTGTCATATGGAATCAATCTCACATAAAATAACATGTCCTGACTTGTGTATCATGTATCACAAGTAAAAGCCAAGCCATATATACTTAAGAACTAAATATCATTTAGTGAGTAGAGTGAACCAATATCCAATTCTATTTTGGCTCCCAAAGAAATTGCTTAGTGAACCAAATAAAATAATATTTTATAAAATATAATCATCATATTAGTAGTTGAGTTAATCATGATGAGTTTAGGATTCATTTTAAATAATTCAAGTAGTAGTTTGCTAAGCAAGATTATTTAACATAGAGTGAATCCAACCATCTTCTTAAACCCTAAGAAATAATCCTTCACATAAAATGATGAATTCATCCCATTCTCATTACCATTTAATTTAAAACTCTAACCATAATATAAAATACATGGGAACCCTCAATATTGTTAAGTAATAACAAAACTTAATGACATGTTTACCATGCACTGGTTATAAACTTCAAATCATTCGAAATAGGTTTGATTTGTAAATTTAAAGAGTTGAGATAAATACCTAAACCATTTCTATTTAATTCAAGTCTCACAAGATCTCAATTGAATCCTAACCAAACTATTTGTTTAAAATAATAAAACCATGCAGTAAGCATGATTATCAAATTATCTTGATACTCAAATATTTTAGATCCTGCAAAACAAACCAGAAATTAAATTTGAATACAAACCAGAATATAAAAACAGAAAATTTTAAAAGGAAAAAGAGAGGGAAACTTACCTTGCCAGACCATAGCAGGCCGTCGCAGCCCAGCACCGCAGCAGCCGAAGCCAACCAACGCAGCCCAAGACTCGGCCCAACCCACCAAGGAAATGGTCCATATCGTTTCAGAAATAAAAAGGAGGCCATCGTCTTCGTTCTCTTCCCCGGCGTCGACAGCGAGCCTGCGCCAGTAGGCCACGATCACGACGGCGATAAGGATGATCTCGGACATTGCAGACGAGTTCAGAACCCCTCCCAATCTTCTCTGCGTCCGTCGGTGGTCATCGCGCAGTGATTCGTGCCCAGCTACAGTGGCAACCTCGCCGCCCCATCTCAGCCGTCACCGGCGGCGAAGTGACCATTCCGCCCTTCTCTGGAGCTATAAGAGCACCGCCAGCATCTCCTGGAAACCCTAGAGTTTCGCTGCCCATCCATTCCTTCCCAGAACCTTTCTATCTCTCGCTATCTTCCACAGCATCTCACCGGCGCTGAGCAAGAATACGGCGGTACAGGCCACCCCAGCCTCTGGCGTGGGGTCGAGGAGAAGCGCCTGGCGTCGTAGAGCATCTGGGAGGAAAGAATTGTGCTGGATCTCCCTCAAGCCGACGAATTTCGTCGATTCCCTTCTGCAGCATCTCGCCGGTATTGGTGAATTCATCGCCGTCTCCGTCAACCATCGCCGGAGTCGATCACACCATCATCACCAGGGTGAGCATACGCGTCTTTAGAGCATACTTGCGCTTCCTGGCGTGGTCTATAGCCCTAGTTTGCATGTTGGCCGGAGAGCACCGCCGCAGCACCTCTCGCCGGAGCTAGCTCCGGTGATCCCCTCGCCAAACCAACACCACCATCGTGTCCAGTAGATCAAGGGGAGTCGATTAGTACTATCCGCGCATCTCGGGGAGCCTTAAATCGGCGTCTCCGTCGTGCCCTGCCTCGCCGGCGTTGAGCCGCCGGTAGGGTGACGTGGAGAGGGACCCACTGGTCGTTGTTGACTGGTCGTTGCCATCGTGGCAGCTGACCCAGTCAATGACCCCACATGTCAGCGTGTGTGGGTAGAAACGAACCGGTACACTTAGTATCTAGGTTTGATTTCAAATTCCAGTAAATTGCTGAGACTTTGCAAAATTCTAGAAAATTCATATCAACTCAGAAAATTATGAATAATATATCAAAATGTTCACAAAAATAAACTCTATTCAAATAAAATATAAAACAAAAATGTGTGTCAAAATAAAAATTCATTTATTTTTAACTTCTTTAATTATGCCTTTTCATTTATTTAAAATGCAAATTGAATTCAATAAATAATTAAGTTCCAAACTTAAATTTTAACTATTCAGTAACTAAGTAAAATGTTAAGATTAATTTTATTTACCATATTTGCATTAATTTAATTATTAGTGGTAATTCATAAACCCTAATTTGCAAATTACTATTTGTTATTTTCTTTAAATAGTAATAACTCAAGAAAATAGTAAAAGCCAATATCATTTTGGTAGCTCAACAATTATTTACTTAAACATTCTTAAGTTAACAAGTTAAATACTTTAAAACCTAACAATAATTAGGAAACCCTGATTTCTAATTAAACCCTAACTAGTAATTATTTTAATTCTTAAACCCTCTAAAAATTAATAGCATGTTAAAATTATTAATAACTCTATTTCAAGTACTTAATCACATTAGTTCTAATACCAAGTATTACTTTAAGAATTGGATCATAATTTAGAAACCTTAGTTTTATTCTAAGTTAGAAATTGGATTCCATTATTTTATGTGTTCATCCTAAATAGTTGCAATCCTAAAACCCTAGGGGTTTAGCTCATGAAATCATATAAGCTTCATCTATACCTATAGAACCCTAGTAAGAAACAAATGAATGCATGCTTATGATCCACTAGCATAAACCAAGTCACATGAGATTATCATTTCATGTTCCTATTCTTAATTAAAACCTATATGATTAACTAGTATCACATAGGTATAAACCCTAACTTGCTAATTGGATGAGTACCATTGATCACCACTCCTATATACCATACCATTAGGATCAATCTCAACCATCAAAACCTAGTAGAACTATAATGATGAACCCTAGTATCAACCTTGTATAGTAATTCACATTACATGCTCCTATTCAACTAAACCCTACTTAAGGAATCTTAAGCCACCTAGCTTAGAAACCTTAGTGATTACTTAGTGAATCAAATAGGAAGATATAGTAAACCCTAACTCATAGCACCATCTTGACAACCATCCTTGGACATGATACCATAATCAACCATAGTAATAAATCTGCCAATACTTGCTGCATATAGACCCATTCCAACTTAAGAATCCAACTAGTCCCTAATAATGAACTAAATGAATCCAATAGTAAACCCTAGAAGCCATAGCTTCTATTTATAGTAGTTCTCATTCTTATTAATCTGTTCTTCAAAAGTTATTCTTTTGAAGAACAAAGGTCAGTCAAACCCTAGAAGCCCTAGTCTTAGTTAAAATACTTATTACTTCTTAATTAACATGTTCTTCAAAAGTTATTCTTTTGAAGTATAGTATAAATAATCATCAACCATGTCTAGTAGAACATAAAATTGACAATGGTTCTTTACATACTATTCCACAACTATCCTTTGAATATATGCTTCTTATGTTGCATTATATCACTTGCTTATGCTATTCATATAACCAAACCCTAATAAGAACCTTGTTTGAGAACCATCCTAAAAGTGCAACACACACTAAAGAAATCTTTACAACTCATCCATCCTAAATCATCGAGGTTAGGTTACGCTCGGGACGATTGCATCTCATACTATGCATTATAGCATCTTTGCCAATTCTTTAAACATTGTCCTTACCGGACAATGATGGTATTTCAGAATTTGGAGTTCTCACGTATCGAAGCTTTTGCCTGCATAATCTTGCAGTCAAGAAAGGCAAGTTCATCGCTTGCTCATGTCATTTGATTATTTTTATCAAACTATATGCAAAGTACTATACTTATCACTCATGCATTGAAAAGCAAAATATTACTTTACAATTATGAATATGACTATGTGGTGGGCAATGGAACCATGGTATGTGTTTATTGGTGGAGGTTCCATTGCACGGGTACTATTCATCTAGGACTAAGTACCAATGCCGTCCAGTGATTCTAGCGCCGTACAAATCGCGTTAACCATAAGATCTATAATGGCTCTGGGGAAGTCAGCTGTATCTTTTCCCTCCTGCACGCCAACGGACTTGATAGAGCCTGGCGGGGTGTTGGAGATAACACTGCCGTAGGTTGGGAAATCCTTTAAAATCCCCATCCGGACGTTTGGATGAGAGGCTCTACCGTCTATGAGGGATTGTCCATAGTACACCGGGGGTAAAGCCGTATGATCGGGAGATGTCTACCGGGGGTGTACGGATGGACAAAAGGGTGGGTTTGCAGGGTCGCGGAGAAGGCAGTGATTGGCTTGGACCTTACACCTGGCCCCACACCAAGGAAGTGTGGACGGGAAAGATCACCCGGTTGGTATCAAGGATAAGTTCTCTTATGGGAAAAGTAACGCACCTCTGTAGAGGGTATCAAGAATTGTGACTGTCACTCCCTGTTCCGGGAAGGGAACTGCGAACGCGGCAGGAAAGGAACTCCATGAAGTTCTAGTCAACCTGTGAAGATTGACGGGCATAGTTTTCAGAATAAAATAAACCTTTTGAAGAAAGGTTTATGAAAACTTGCATTCGCCTACGACTTTCTGGTCTACGGCTGTAGCTAGTGCATGATACACCTATTTCCTAATATGAACTTGTTGAGTACGCTCGTACTCATCCCACTCTTAGATCCCCTGCTTAGCTATGGAGGAACCGGAGGATAAACTACCGTGGAACTCGAAGACAAAGGAGTCAACTGCAACAAGATGAAGAAGCCAATCAAAGAAGTCAATGGAGTCAACTTCTGCATCAGCTAGAGTGGAAAGTTAGACTAGTAATTGAAGGGAACATTTCCCTAATCCTAGCACCTAAGTAGCTAGATGTCTATAGCAAGCCTAGTAGTTCTTTAGCTTCAGTTAGCAATAAGTTAGACTACGAGTCGTTCTTCTGGAACTTTATTTGAAGTTTTACCTCACTGTAAAGTAGGAGGCTGTGTTGATCTTCTGTAAACAGTTTGTGTATCCTTCTATAGACATACCTTGGACTCGCATATGTTTCTGTTGTACCACTCTGAGGGATGTAATATGAGTGGAACGGTGTTTCACTTGTGTTATTGTAGGGATTCGTAGCATAGAAAACAAAAAATTCCTACCGCGAGAACGCAATCCAAGCCAAGATGCAATCTAGAAGATGGGAGCAATGAGGGGATGAACGAGACTAACCCTTGAAGATTTCCAAAGCCTACGAGAGGAGGCTCTCGTTGCTGCGGTAGACGATCACTTGCCGCTTTCAAAAGCGCGTAGAAGATCTTGACGGTGCCACAATCAGGCAGCACCTCCATACTCGGTCACACGTACGGTGTTGATGACGACGTCCTTCTCCCCGTTCCAGCGGGCAGCGGAAGTAGTAGATCCTCCTCGGAATCCCGGCAGCACGACGGCGTGGTGACGGTGGTGGTGGAGAACTCCGGCAGGGCTTCGCCTATGCGCTGCGGGAGTATTATGTGGAAGAGGAGAGGCTACTGTTTGGGGAGAGGGGGTGGCTAGGGCGCCGGCCATGGGCAGCCCTAGGTGGTGCGGCCAAGAGTGGCTGCCCCCCTCCCTCTCCTCCTCATTATATAGGTGGAAATCCCCAAGAGTTGTAGTCCAAGTCTTCGAATAAGACCCCAACTACAAAACCTCCCATAGGTGGGAAACCTACTCAAGGGGGGAGTCCTACCCAAGGTGGGACTCCCACCTTTCCCTTAGGTGGGGTGGCTGGCCACCTATGGTGGAGTCCACCTGGGACTCCACCCCTTAGGGTTTGGCTGGCCATGTGATACGTCTCCGACGTATCGATAATTTCTTATGTTCCATGCCACATTATTGATGTTATCTACATGTTTTATGCATACTTTATGTCATATTCGTGCATTTTCTGGAACTAACCTATTAACAAGATGCCGAAGTGCCAGTTCCTGTTTTCTGCTGTTTTTGGTTTCAGAAATCCTAGTAACGAAATATTCTCGGAATTGGACGAAATCAACGCCCAGGTTCCTATTTTGCCCGGAAGCATCCAGAACACCCGAGAGCCACCAGGGAGGGGGCAAAGGCCCACCAAACCCTAGGCCGGCACGGCCAGGGGGGGGCCCGCGCCACCCTATGGTGTGGGCACCCCTTCGACCCTCCTGCGCCGCCTCTTCGCCTATTTAAAGCCTCCGTCGCGAAAACCCTGATACGTTCGACGAAACCCACAGAAACCTTCCAGAGCCGCCGCCATCGCGAAGCCAAGATGCGGGGACAGAGTCTCTGTTCCGGCACGCCGCCGGGACGGGGAAGTGCCCCCGGAAGGCTTCTCCATCGACACCGCTGCCATCTCCACCGCCATCTTCATCACCGCTGCTGCTCCCATGAGGAGGGAGTAGTTCTCCATCGAGGCTCGGGGCTGTACCGGTAGCTATGTGGTTCATCTCTCTCCTATGTACTTCAATACAATAATCTCATGAGCTGCCTTACATGATTGAGATTCATATGATGATGCTTGTAATCTAGATGTCATTATGCTAGTCAAGTGAGTTTTACTTATGTGATCTCCGGAGACTCCTTGTCCCACGTGTGTAAAGGTGACAGTGTGTGCACCGTGTGGGTCTCTTAGGCTATATTTCATAGAATACTTATTCACTGTTATGAAGAGCATAGTGAAGTGCTTATTTATATCTCTTTATGATTGCAATGTATTTGTATCACAATTTATCTATGTGCTACTCTAGCAATGTTATTAAAGTAGTTGTATTCCTCCTACACGGTGTAATGGTGACAGTGTGTGCATCCGTGTTAGTACTTGGTTTATGCTATGATCATGATCTCTTGTAGATTGCGAAGTTAACTATTGCTATGATAATATTGATGTGATCTATTCCTCCTTTCTTAGCATGAAGGTGACAGTGTGCATGCTACGTTAGTACTTGGTTTAGTCGTATTGATCTATCTTACACTCTAAGTTTACTTAAATATGAACATTGAATTGTGGAGCTTGTTAACTCCGGCATTGAGGGTTCGTGTAATCCTACGCAATGTGTTCATCATCCAACAAGAGTGTAGAGTATGCATTTATCTATTCTGTTATGTGATCAATGTTGAGAGTGTCCACTAGTGAAAGTCTAATCCCTAGGCCTTGTTCCTAAATACTGCTATCGCTGCTTGTTTACTGTTTTACTGCGTTACTACTGCTGCAATACTACCACCATCAACTACACGCCAGCAAGCTATTTTCTGGCACCGTTGCTACTGCTCATATATATTCATACCACCTGTATTTCACTATCTCTTCGCCGAACTAGTGCACCTATTAGGTGTGTTGGGGACACAAGAGACTTCTTGCTTTGTGGTTGCAGGGTTGCATGAGAGGGATATCTTTGACCTCTTCCTCCCTGAGTTCGATAAACCTTGGGTGATCCACTTAAGGGAAAACTTGCTGCTGTTCTACAAACCTCTGCTCTTGGAGGCCCAACACTGTCTACAGGAAAAGGAGGGGGAAGTAGACATCAAGCTATTTTCTGGCGCCGTTGCCGGGGAGGAAAGGTAAAAGGTACTCACACTCCGGACCTCGGCTACCAAGCTATTTTCCGCCGTTGTAAGTACTCAAAGCTATTTCCTTTAGATCCTGCAATTGCATCTTTTTGTTTCTTGTTTACACTAGTTTGGCATAATGGACAAAAATGAGCTTCTTATGCTATTTCTTGATTTAAAACATGGATTGTTTGATGCGAAAATTAAAAAACCTACGGAATCTTATTTGCATGCTGGTAGTAATATTAGTATGAATGCTTTGAACACCATTGTTGATAATGATATAGAAAGTTCTAAGCTTGGGGAAGCTGGTTTTCGTGATCTTTTTAGTCCCCCAAGCATTGAGGAGAAAATTTTCTTTGATGATACTTTGCCTCCTATTTATGATGATTATAATGATAGTAATCTTTTGGTGCCACCAGTTATGGAGGATAAATTTGATTATGAATACAATATGCCTCCTACATTTGATGATGAGAATAATAATGATAGCTACTTTGTTGAATTTGCTCCCACTACTACTAATAAAATTGACTATGCTTATGTGGAGAGAAATAATTTTATGCATGAGACTCATGATAAGAATGCTTTATGTGATAGTTATATTGTTGAGTTTGCTCATGATACTACTGAAAGTTATTATGAGAGAGGAAAATATGGTTGTAGAAATTTTCATGTTACTAAAACACCTCTCTATGTGCTTAAATTTTTGAAACTACACTTGTTTTATCTTCCTATGCTTGTTACTTTGCTCTTCATGAACTTGTTTATTTACAAGATTCCTGTGCATAGGAAGCATGTTAGACTTAAATGTGTTTTGAATTTGCCTCTTGATGCTCTCTTTTGCTTCAAATACTATTTCTTGCGAGTGCATCATTAAAACTGCTGAGCCCATCTTAATGGCTATAAAGAAAAGAACTTCTTGGGAGATAACCCATGTGTTATTTTGCTACAATACTTTGTTTTATATTTGTGTCTTGGAAGTTGTTTACTACTGTAGCAACCTCTCCTTATCTTAGTTTTGTGTTTTGTTGTGCCAAGTGAAGCCTCTAATCGAAGGTTGATACTAGATTTGGATTTCTGCGCAGAAACAGATTTCTATCTGTCACGAATCTGGGCTGTTTTCTCTGTAGAAAAATCAGAAAAATATGCCAATTTACGTGCGTGTTCCTCAGATATGTACGCAACTTTCATTAGTTTTGAGTTTTCTGATTTGAGCAACGGAAGTATTTATTAAAAATTCGTCTTTACGGACTGTTCTGTTTTGACAGATTCTGCCTTTTATTTCGCATTGCTTCTTTCGCTGTGTTGGGTGGATTTCTTTGTTCCATTACCTTCCAGTAGCTTTGAGCAATGTCCAGAAGTGTTAAGAATGATTGTGTCACCTCTGAACATGTGAGTTTTTGATTATGTACTAACCCCTCTAATGAAGTTTATGAGAAGTTTCGTGTGAAGGAAGTTTTCAAGGGTCAAGAGAGGAGGATGATATACTATGATCAAGAAGAGTGAAAGCTCTAAGCTTGGGGATGCCCCGGTGGTTCACCCCTGCATATATCAAGAAGACTCAAGCGTCTAAGCTTGGGGATGCCCAAGGCATCCCCTTCTTCATCGACAACATTATCAGGTTCCTTCTCTTGAAACTATATTTTTATTCAGTCACATCTTATGTGCTTTACTTGGAGCGTCTGTTTGTTTGTTTCTATTTTTGTTTTTGTTTGAATAAATGCTTGTGTGGGAGAGAGACACGCTCCGCTGGTTCGTATGAACACATGTGTTCTTAGCTTTTAATATTCATGGCGAAGTTTCTTCTTCGTTAAATTGTTATATGGTTGGAATTGGAAAATGATACATGTAGTAAATTGCTATAATGTCTTGGATAATGTGATACTTGGCTATTGTTGTGCTCATGTTTAAGCTCTTGCATCATATACTTTGCACCCATTAATGAAGAAATACATAGAGCATGCTAAAATTTGGTTTGCATATTTGGTCTCTCTAAGGTCTAGATAATTTCTAGTATTGAGTTTGAACAACAAGGAAGACGGTGTAGAGTCTTATAATGTTTTCAATATGTCTTTTATGTGAGTTTTGCTGCACCGGTTCATCCTTGTGTTTGTTTCAAATAACCTTGCTAGCCTAAACCTTGTATCGAGAGGGAATACTTCTCATGCATCCAAAATACTTGAGCCAACCACTATGCCATTTGTGTCCACCATACCTACCTACTACATGGTATTTCCCGCCATTCCAAAGTAAATTGCTTGAGTGCTACCTTTAAAATTCCATCATTCACCTTTGCAATATATAGCTCATGGGACAAATAGCTTAAAAACTATTGTGGTATTGAATATGTAATTATGCACTTTATCTCTTATTAAGTTGCTTGTTGTGCGATAACCATGTTCACTGGGGACGCCATCAACTACTCTTTGTTGAATTTCATGTGAGTTGCTATGCATGTTCGTCTTGTCTGAACTAAGAGAGATCTACCACCTTATGGTTAAGCATGCATATTGTTAGAGAAGAACATTGGGCCGCTAACTAAAGCCATGATCCATGGTGGAAGTTTCAGTTTTGGACATATATCCTCAATCTCATATGAGAAAATTATTAATTGTTGTTACATGCTTATGCATAAAAGAGGAGTCCATTATCTGTTGTCTATGTTGTCCCGGTATGGATGTCTAAGTTGAGAATAATCAATAGCGAGAAATCCAATGCGAGCTTTCTCCTTAGACCTTTGTACAGGCGGCATAGAGGTACCCCTTTGTGACACTTGGTTAAAACATGTGCATTGCGATGATCCGGTAGTCCAAGCTAATTAGGACAAGGTGCGGGCACAATTAGTATACTATGCATGAGGCTTGCAACTTGTAAGATATAATTTACATGATACATATGCTTTATTACTACCGTTGACAAAATTGTTTCATGTTTTCAAAATCAAAGCTCTAACACAAATATAGCAATCGATGCTTTCCTCTTTGGAGGACCATTCTTTTACTTTTAATGTTGAGTCAGTTCACCTATTTCTCTCCACCTCAAGAGGCAAACACTTGTGTGAACTGTGCATTGATTCCTACATACTTGCATATTGCACTTATTATATTACTCTATGTTGACAATATCCATGAGATATACATGTTACAAGTTGAAAGCAACCGCTGAAACTTAATCTTCCTTTGTGTTGCTTCAATGTCTTTACTTTGAATTATTGCTTTATGAGTTAACTCTTGTGCAAGACTTATTGATGCTTGTCTTGAAGTACTATTCATGAAAAGTCTTTGCTTTATGATTCAGTTGTTTACTCATGTCATATACATTGTTTTGATCGCTGCATTCACTACATATGCTTTACAAATAGTATGATCAAGTTTATGATGGCATGTCACTCCAGAAATTATCTTTGTTATCGTTTTACCTGCTCGGGACGAGCAGAACTAAGCTTGGGGATGCTGATACATCTCCGACGTATCGATAATTTCTTATGTTCCATGCCACATTATTGATGTTATCTACATGTTTTATGCATACTTTATGTCATATTCGTGCATTTTCTGGAACTAACCTATTAACAAGATGCCGAAGTGCCAGTTCCTGTTTTCTGCTGTTTTTGGTTTCAGAAATCCTAGTAACGAAATATTCTCGGAATTGGACGAAATCAACGCCCAGGTTCCTATTTTGCCCGGAAGCATCCAGAACACCCGAGAGCCACCAGGGAGGGGGCACAGGCCCACCAAACCCTAGGCCGGCGCGGCCAGGGGGGGCCCGCGCCACCCTATGGTGTGGGCACCCCTTCGACCCTCCTGCGCCGCCTCTTCGCCTATTTAAAGCCTCCGTCGCGAAAACCCTGATACGTTCGACGAAACCCACAGAAACCTTCCAGAGCCGCCGCCATCGCGAAGCCAAGATGCGGGGACAGGAGTCTCTGTTCGGCACGCCGCCGGGACGGGGAAGTGCCCCCGGAAGGCTTCTCCATCGACACCGCTGCCATCTCCACCGCCATCTTCATCACCGCTGCTGCTCCCATGAGGAGGGAGTAGTTCTCCATCGAGGCTCGGGGCTGTACCGGTAGCTATGTGGTTCATCTCTCTCCTATGTACTTCAATACAATAATCTCATGAGCTGCCTTACATGATTGAGATTCATATGATGATGCTTGTAATCTAGATGTCATTATGCTAGTCAAGTGAGTTTTACTTATGTGATCTCCGGAGACTCCTTGTCCCACGTGTGTAAAGGTGACAGTGTGTGCACCGTGTGGGTCTCTTAGGCTATATTTCATAGAATACTTATTCACTGTTATGAAGAGCATAGTGAAGTGCTTATTTATATCTCTTTATGATTGCAATGTATTTGTATCACAATTTATCTATGTGCTACTCTAGCAATGTTATTAAAGTAGTTTTGTTCCTCCTACACGGTGTAATGGTGACAGTGTGTGCATCCGTGTTAGTACTTGGTTTATGCTATGATCATGATCTCTTGTAGATTGCGAAGTTAACTATTGCTATGATAATATTGATGTGATCTATTCCTCCTTTCTTAGCATGAAGGTGACAGTGTGCATGCTACGTTAGTACTTGGTTTAGTCGTATTGATCTATCTTACACTCTAAGGTTACTTAAATATGAACATTGAATTGTGGAGCTTGTTAACTCCGGCATTGAGGGTTCGTGTAATCCTACGCAATGTGTTCATCATCCAACAAGAGTGTAGAGTATGCATTTATCTATTCTGTTATGTGATCAATGTTGAGAGTGTCCACTAGTGAAAGTATAATCCCTAGGCATTGTTCCTAAATACTGCTATCGCTGCTTGTTTCTTGTTTCTTTGCGTTACTACTGCTGCAATACTACCACCATCAACTACACGCCGGCAAGCTATTTTACGGCACCGTTGCTCTTTGCTCATATATATTCATACCACCTGTATTTCACTATCTCTTCGCCGAACTAGTGCACCTATTAGGTGTGTTGGGGACACAAGAGACTTCTTGCTTTGTGGTTGCAGGGTTGCATGAGAGGGATATCTTTGACCTCTTCCTCCCTGAGTTCGATAAACCTTGGGTGATCCACTTAAGGGAAAACTTGCTGCTGTTCTACAAACCTCTGCTCTTGGAGGCCCAACACTGTCAACAGGAAAAGGAGGGGGAAGTAGACATCACCATGCAAGGTGGAGTCCCTCCGGGACTCCACTTTCCATGGTGATTTCTTCCGGACTTTTCTAGAACCTTCTAGAACCTGCCATAAATGCACCGGATCATTTCCAAACTTGGAATATGACTTCCTATATATGAATCTTATTCTCCGGACCATTCCGGACCTCCTCGTGATGTCCTGGATCCCATCCGAGACTCCGAACAAAACTTCGAACTCCATTGCATATTCCATATCTACTTAAACGGCATCAAACCTTAAGTGTGTCACCCTACGGTTCGCGAACTATGCAGACATGGTTGAGACCTCTCTCTGACCAATAACCAATAGCGGGATCTGGAGATCCATAATGGCTCCCACATATTCAACGATGACTTTAGTGATCGACTGAACCATTTACATACGATACCAATTCCCTTTGTCACACGATATTTTACTTGTCCGAGGTTTGATCATCGGTATCTCTATACCTTGTTCAACCTCGTCTCCTGACAAGTACTCTTTACTCGTACTGTGGTACGTGGTCTCTTATGAACCATTCATATGCTTGCAAGCTATTAGATGACATTCCACCGAGTGGGCCCAGAGTATATCTATCTGTCATCGGGATGGACAAATCCCACTATTGATCCATATGCCTCAACTCATACTTTCCAGATACTTAATCCCACCTTTATAACCACCCATTTACGCAGTGGCGTTTGATGTAATCAAAGTACCTTTCCGGTATAAGTGATTTACATGATCTCATGGTCGAAAGGACTAGGTAACTATGTATCGAAAGCTTATAGCAAATAACTTAATGACGTGATCTTATGCTACGCTTAATTGGGTGTGTCCATTGCATCATTCACATAATGACATAACCTTGTTATTAATAACATCCAATGTTCATGATTATGAAACTATAATCATCTATTAATCAACAAGCTAGTTAAGAGGCTTACTAGGGACTCATTGTTGTTTACATAACACACATGTATCAATGTTTCGGTTAATACAATTATAGCATGGTATATAAACATTTATCATAAACACAAAGATATATAATAACCACTTTTATTATTGCCTCTTGGGCATATCTCCAACAGTCTCCCACTTGCACTAGAGTCAATAATCTAGTTTACATTTGTAAAGATATAACACCTTGGCCTTCTGGTGCTTTATCATGTTTTGCTCACGGGAGAGGTTTTAGTCAACGGTTCTGACACACTCAGAAACGTATGTATTTTGCAATTCATTTGCGTCTTCACGCATCACTCATTTTCCAAATGAGTCGGCATTAAATATGTTTGGTCTTCTGGTGGAACCTTAATTCCGCGGTCTGAAATATGTCACTAATATTGTCATACACAATATAGCTTCAAGGTTTCGACACTATCGGAACTACACCAAGTTCTCAAAGAACATCTTGACTTAACATCCTCAGTCATTGTCAAAACAATGACATATTCTGCCTTCGTTTGTAGAATCCGTCATAACATTTAGAACTCATCTAAATCTAGCATAGACAACTTCTAGCTCATTGTGCTACCTTTTAAACAATACTTAGCCTAATTTGAGATTGAAATTTTATTTTTATATGTGACCAAACTAATATCGATGCAACATCTTACAGCGATTTGTTTGTCATTACTCATACAAAACTATATATCCTTGGTTCTTCTAAAGCACTCAGGGATATTCTTACTGTTTATCCAATGATCATCACATGAATCATTCTGGTATATGCTCCTAACATTTTAGAGCACATGACATCTGATTTTGTACACATTAATTGTGATCTAAATCACTCATGTGTTTTTACTCATTGAGTGTCAGATACACTCAAGTCTTGTTAAAACTTCACATGACAAGAACATTTTCTTAATATTTCTATTATTGAACTACTTCAATATCCTTTCTATGTACTTTCACTTAAACTTATTATGTGTTTCAATCTATCTTCATAGATCTTGACACTAAATATGTTTCAGTCCTTATTCTTTCATTGAAGTTAATTCTCAATAAAACCTTTTATAATCAAGTATATAATTACATTATTTATAACCAACTATATGTCATCTACATAAAGTATTATAAATATGTCTCAGCGCTCCCACTTAATTTCTTGCAAATGCAAGCATCTTCATCGTTTCTGATGAAATCAAAAACTCTTTGACTATTTCATCCGGTGAAGATTCCAACTCCGTGATACTCACTTCATCCAATTGAAGATCGTATACCTATCTAGTATTCCACGGACTAGCAAAACTCTTGGTTGTATCTTGTATACACCTTTAATACACACTTCTGTTAAGTAATGTATTTTGCCATCCTACTATCATATCTCATGAAAGAAATATGTAGCGATTACTAGAATAATCCACATAGACTATAAGCATTGCTACGGAAGATCTAATCTTATCGTAGTCAACTCTTTGAACTTTGTCGTAAACAACTTTTCGACAAGTCGAGCTTATTCAAGGATATTCTATCCAAGTCCATCAATTTTATAGATCCGTTTACTTTCAAAAAGTATTCATCTATCTTGGATTTCATGACGTATAGCCATTTTAACGGAGTCAGGGCCCATCATAACTTCTTTGTATGTAGTTGGTTTATCATTGTTCAAAAACAATCCTTTGTTTCACAAATCATTTATTTGATCACAAAGTAAACCATACCTACAAGGTTCAATAAGTACTTCGATCTCCATGACTATAACATTTTGTAGACATGGGAGCCATGATCATCGTGGCCGCTTCCGGAACCAATTCCGATGCTGCGCTACTCTGATCATTATGCTCAGGTTCATAAACCTTATCAAGTTTTATTCTCCTCCCACTCAAATACTTCGCTAAAAACAATTTCTTGGAAATAAGTAAGAAACATCGACAAACACTTTTGTCTTTGTCTCCATAGTGGAAAGAATTCCCAATCAATTCTGTGGGATAACCAACAAAGACATTCATCCGATTTTGGTTGTAAACTTATTTACTTTATGCTATGCATTCCAAAATGTAAGAAAGGACTATTAGGGGTTCATACCCATGCCATAACTCGTATGGTGTCATTTCAACGGATCATGATGATGCTCTATTTAGTGTAAAAGCGGTAGTCACTAAAGCATAATCCACAAAAATATAATAGCATCAATATTTTATCTCATCATTGACCTAACAAGGTTTGGATACATCTCTCAGATACTCCATCATCACTATGATACTCCAAGAAACGTGAGTTGTAGAACAATTTCATAACTCTCTTAGATGTTCGCTAAAACTCATAATTCAAATATTTCCACTATGATCCAATCATAGATATTTGACTTTTCTATTACGATGATTTCCACCTCATGCTGAAATTTATTTGAATCCATTCAAATGTTTCAAACTTCTTCCTTATCGAATATATCCACATATATATACTCAATTCATTGTTGGAAGTTTTCATGAAGTAGAAGAATTTCCCGCACAACCTATGCCCAGTGAACCACATACATCATCATGTATTTTTCCACTAAGTTAGTTGCCCGTTCAACTCTTGGCCTATGAACGGTATTTCAGTCATTCTCTTTAGAAAAGATTTGCAAGCGCCAAACGATTCAAAAATCGAATGACTCCAAAAATCCATTTGCATGGAGTTCCTTCATGCGTTCCTTTCTAATATGACCTAAATTGCGGTTCCACAAATAAGTGGAATTCAAATCATTTGCCTTATGGCATTTTAGCGTCAGTATTATGTATGTGTGTTTCACCATTAAGATTTATAATAACTTATCCATCGTACATGGAGTAATGTCATAATTTGAACAACTCATTGTTTTCATTTGACCAGAGCAAAATAACAATTATTAAGTTCTTTATTATAAATTCTAAGGGCTAGATAGGATGCCAACGACGAACATAATAACACTTTATTTTTGTTCCAGAAGTGCATTCCTATCATATTCCTTGTCAGTCACTTAGGCCATTGTATTCTTGTATTGCGTTGTTTTGTATGACATTTCATACCAACCAATATGGTCCTAATACCAAAGAATTTCATTGTGTGACCCAACTAGGAATACACCCATAACATGTATATCATTTATATACAACTGAGCTAGGCTTTCTAGTGTTCTCTTTTCTTTCTGCCAAAATATCTTTTGTAGTTTCTCTTTTAGCTTTCCTCATTATTCAGAAAATACTTCACCTTCAATAACTTCTAGGTTTGTTGGTCAAATACCAATAACCTTGAGGTTCTTACTTTGAAGTTGATCATCATATGACAAGTGTTTCAGATTTCACTATTAGTAACTTTGTAATATGATGAACAATTTCACTCATAATTTTATCCATCATATCATGACGACTTTTGCGAGACCATGTCTGTACATGCTAGGCTCGTAAAGTTTAACCTCAGTATTCGCATGTGCAAATCTGGCTTGCACCTGTTGTATGCACACGTAGAATCTATAACACCCGATCATCACGAGATGCTTCGAAACGACGAGTCTTAGCAACGGTGCATACTAAGGATGATTTCTTCATGGATATGCGAATATCGTTAGTGCCCCAATAGTTGGAGGATTGGGACGCCTTGCGTCTTCAACCTTCCTACATTCCCATAAAACTTATGAGTTTATGTAGTCTCACCAAATTATATTCTATCATCTTGCAATAAGGTCTTAGATATCACATATATCTCATACCTTGATTATTTCTGAAAACAAAATTTCCAGCTCCTTACTTTTTCAAACAGATTTGAACTTCAAGTTTCATGGAGACAAGATAACTTTAGGTACTAATTGAAATCATAGCTCTTTGAATCAACAATGTGAGGTTTACTAAAAGTTTGCAATAGGACTTAATCATTTCTTGATTCTTTAACAATACGGTACCAGTCCGTAAAGTTCTTGTCAGATTTTAACAGTATTTCTATCTCAATTACAAGACTAGCGCTTGGTAGAAAAATGGATGCCAATACTACAAATTAATTAAAAATACTACTCAGACTATGTTTATGATAATTAGTTCATGTTTTAATCTAATTACTAATGAACTCCCACTTAATACAACATCCCTCATAGTTGTTAAGTGGTACACGATCCAAATCCACTACATCAAAACCGATCATCACGTGAGATGATGTAGCTTCAATGGTGAACATCAACATGTTGATCATATCATCTATATGACTCGTGTTCAACCTTTCGGTTTCCGTTGTCCCGAGGCCATGTCTGTACATGCTAGGCTCGTCAAGCAAACCCAAGTATTCCGCGTGTGCAACATGGCTTACACCCGTTGTTTGTGAACGTAGAATCTATCACATCCGATCATCACGAGATGCTTCGAAACGACGAACTTTGGCAACGGTGCATACGAGGGGAGAACACTTTATTATCTTGATATTAATGTGAGGGATCATCTTATAATGCTACCGTCGCGATCTAAGCAAAATAAGATGCATAAAGGATTAACATCACATGCAATTCATATGTGATATGATATGGCCCTTTAGTCTTTGCGCCTTCGATCTTCATCTCCAAAGCAAGGACATGATCTCCATCATCAACGGGCATGATCTACATCATCGTCGGCGTAGCGTCAAGGTCCATGGCGCCGTCTTCATGGTTGTTCACTTCATGTAGCAACTATTACAACTACTTTGAAATACTACTCAACATGAAATTTTAAAGACAACCATAAGGCTCCTGCCGGTTGCCACAATACAATAATGATCATCTCATACATATTCATCATCACATCATGGCCATATCACATCACCAAACCCTGCAAAAACAAGTTAGACGTTCTCTAATTTGGTTTGCATATTTTACGTGGTTTAGGGTTTTCGAGTGAGATCTAATCTACCTACGAACATGAACCACAACGGTGATACTAGTGTTGTCAATAGAAGAGTAAATTGAATCTTCACTATAGTAGGAGAGACAGACACCCGCAAAGCCACTTATGCAATACAAGTTGCATGTCGAGCGTGGAGCAAATCTCATGAACGCGGTCATGTAAAGTTAGCCCGAGCCGCTTCATCCCACTATGCCACAAAGATGCAAAGTACTCAAACTAAAGACAACATAAGCATCAACGCCCACAAAACCATTGTGTTCTACTCGTGCAACCATCTATGCATAGACACGGCTCTGATACCACTGTAGGGATTCGTAGCATAGAAAACAAAAAAATTTCTACCGCGAGAACGCAATCCAAGCCAAGATGCAATCTAGAAGATGGGAGCAACGAGGGGATGAACGAGACTAACCCTTGAAGATTTCCAAAGCCTACGAGAGGAGGCTCTCGTTCCTGCGGTAGACGATCACTTGCCGCTTTCAAAAGCGCGTAGAAGATCTTGACGGTGCCACAATCGGGCAGCACCTCCATACTCGGTCACACGTACGGTGTTGATGACGATGTACTTCTCCCCGTTCCAGCGGGCAGCGGAAGTAGTAGATCCTCCTCGGAATCCCGGCAGCACGACGGCGTGGTGACGGTGGTGGTGGAGAACTCCGGCAGGGCTTCGCCTATGCGCTGCGGGAGTATTATGTGGAAGAGGAGAGGCTAGGGTTTGGGGAGAGGGGGTGGCTAGGGCGCCGGCCATGGGCAGCCCTAGGTGGTGCGGCCAAGAGTGGCTGCCCCCTCCCTCTCCTCCTCATTATATAGGTGGAAATCCCCAAGAGTTGTAGTCCAAGTCTTCGAATAAGACCCCAACAACAAAACCTCCCATAGGTGGGAAACCTACTCAAGGGGGGAGTCCTACCCAAGGTGGGACTCCCACCTTTCCCTTAGGTGGGGTGGCCGGCCACCTATGGTGGAGTCCACCTGGGACTCCACCCCTTAGGGTTTGGCTGGCCATGCAAGGTGGAGTCCCTCCGGGACTCCACTTTCCATGGTGATTTCTTCCGGACTTTTCTAGAACCTTCTAGAACCTGCCATAAATGCACCGGATCATTTCCAAACTTGGAATATGACTTCCTATATATGAATCTTATTCTCCGGACCATTCCGGACCTCCTCGTGATGTCCTGGATCCCATCCGAGACTTCGAACAAAACTTTGAACTCCATTCCATATTCCATATCTACTTAAACGACATCAAACCTTAAGTGTGTCACCCTACGGTTCGCGAACTATGCAGACATGGTTGAGACCTCTCTCTGACCAATAACCAATAGCGGGATCTGGAGATCCATAATGGCTCCCACATATTCAACGATGACTTTAGTGATCGACTGAACCATTTACATACGATACCAATTCCCTTTGTCACACGATATTTTACTTGTCCGAGGTTTGATCATCGGTATCTCTATACCTTGTTCAACCTCGTCTCCTGACAAGTACTCTTTACTCGTACTGTGGTATGTGGTCTCTTATGAACCAATCATATGCTTGCAAGCTATTAGACGACATTCCACCGAGTGGGCCCAGAGTATATCTATCCGTCATCGGGATGGACAAATCCCACTGTTGATCCATATGCCTCAACTCATACTTTCTGGATACTTAATCCCACCTTTATAACCACCCATTTACGCAGTGGCATTTGATGTAATCAAAGTACCTTTCCGGTATAAGTGATTTACATGATCTCATGGTCGAAAGGACTAGGTAACTATGTATCGAAAGCTTATAGCAAATAACTTAATGACGTGATCTTATGCTACGCTTAATTGGGTGTGTCCATTACATCATTCACATAATGACATAACCTTGTTATTAATAACATCCAATGTTCATGATTATGAAACTATAATCATCTATTAATCAACAAGCTAGTTAAGAGGCTTACTAGGGACTCATTGTTGTTTACATAACACACATGTATCAATGTTTCGGTTAATACAATTATAGCATGGTATATAAACATTTATCATAAACACAAAGATATATAATAACCACTTTTATTATTGCCTCTTGGGCTTATCTCCAACAGTTATGTCAACGACGTGTGTACTACACCATGCAGTGGTACGCTGGGTCACCACAGTGGGGAAACCTAGTCAGTGTTCCGAAATACTCTGTATATATGTTAGGTCATCATGCATAAGTATCACGTCACGACATGATGCGAGAAGCAAACAAGCATATGGATGGCATATTCATGTTCCTTGCATTTTTTGAACAATTTTCATATGTAGCACATTTTATTTCGAATTATCATTCAAAAGTTATTAACAGAATAGTTTTTTATTAATTGAAATAGAAAAAATATTTATTTTAAATAGAAAATGACCCATAATTATTTTGTATCTGGGGAACTACTGCGGGCTGATTTTGAAAAGTTGGAGGGGGTATCGTGGAAACTAGCAGAGGCAGGGACGCCGAGTTAACGAAACAAGAGTTGTAGGGGCCTTTCTGCAAAACTGAATGGAACTAGATCTGGGAAAGGATTTCTCACCCAGGGGTAGTCTATCCCAAGTCCCTAACGGGTAGATCCGTGCGCCACGTTGGACGCCACCGTGGAGATACTTGTGCGCCGGCGGCAGAAGGTGAAGCTCCCGACTATTCCAGATGAAACAGGAAGCACGAAAGGTGGAGTTTGGCGCGGCTGATCGCCGTGAACCTAAAAGGAGCGGCGCGCCATCTTGGGGACACCGGAATGCGGCCGGTGGCGAGGTCCTGCGGCGGAGACACGAGGTCATCATCGGTAACGAGACTGAGAAGGGGAGGCTGGCCATGGAGGGGTCCGGGAGAGGCGCACGCTCACCGGGAACACGCGGAGGCGGTCGGAGGGAATGTGGAAAAGCAGACGATGTCGCCATAGCCGAGGGAGGAGCCGCCTGTGTTGGAGAAGATGCAAATGCTAGCGATGATTTACGGGTTCCCCGGCTCGATTGAGATCACTGGAAGAACGAGGATGACAAGGCGATGCTAGGGGTGGCGATGGAAGAGATTAGGGTGGCAGGAGGTGGTGGCGCGACAAGGTGCTACGGCGGTGGTACTCAGTGGTGGAGTTTTTCATGGAGAGAAAGAAGAGGGTGCGAGGAGGGGAAAAGGAGAGGTGGCTAGGGTTTCCTGTGGTCTCGCGGAGGGTTAAAAGGGGAGAGGGAAAGCATGGGTCCGGTGGTTGGAGGGTGAAGCCGTCAGGGAGGGAAAGGAAGGCACGCCCTCTACGTGGTCACACTTGGAGAAGACGACAAGGAAGGGAGGCTCCCTCCCGAACCGGTAAGTGCCACTAGGCTGGGCTGAGCTAGAAGGCCGTTTGGTTGCTGATGGGATGAGAGGAAGGGAGGGAAAGAATAAAAGGAACTGGGCCGCCAGGGGGAGAAGGAGAAAAAGGGCCAGAGGGAGGAGAGAGCCCTGGGAAAGGAGAGAGGTTTTCTCTTTTCTGTCTTTTATTTAAACTATTTGAATCCAAAATTCCTTTTAGGTTTGAATTTGAACCAAGGATGAGATTGAGATTCAAACTAGTTTTCAAAATATTTACTTTATTTGTAACCAAAACAAAACACCTTTATATTCAAAAATTTATTTGTTGGAAAAACTTAATTATAAAATAGGAAATATGAGAGAGAGATTATGGTTTTATTTAAAAGGAAATACAAGGGAGAGTTTATAAAATAATAAATTTTTATTTTGTTAAAGAAAACATGGATGATATGATGCATGATGACATGATGATGTAGAAAAGAAAAAGAATAAACTAATCTATTATGGGTATTAACCTGGGCCGTTACACTTGGCTAGAAGGACGGGTGCAGGCTTAGATAGACAGAAGCAGGAGAAACAATGGACGTCACTTTGGAAAGTTCAAGTGTCATCCAAGATACATATGTTCCTTTGGAGGTTGGCAAAGCAGTCTCTCCCTACGGCTGACGTGTGCCACCATCGGAATATGGGCTAAGAAGATTTCTTTCATATTTGTGGAGATCGTGATTCTTGGAGACATACTCTCATTGAGTGCAACATGGCTCGTTGCGTCTGGGCATTGGTTGGTGATGAAATCACAGAACATGTGAGCATGTCAAGTGGAGAAAATTGTCGAGAGTTCCTATCAACCATGATTGAGTCACTTTCTTAAGTTGATCAGGTGAAGTGCTTCGTTACTTTGTGGGATATATGGTATGCGAAAAGAAAGGCGATACATGAGGACATATACCAGAGCCCATTATCCACCTTTTCTTTTATTACGATAGCATGGAAGAATAAGGGTGAGAGTAAGAAATCCCAGGTGGTTTTGCCTCGGTGGAGTGCTCCACCTAATGGCGTTTTGAAGATTAATGTTGATGCAGCAGTTGGGAAGACACCGAACATGGGTGCTATAGCGGCTGTAGTGAGGGATGAAGGAGGATTTTTTAGAAGTGCATCTGCGGTGATCTTTGATGGATGCAGTGATCCTGAATCCTGGAGGCTATGGCCTGCCGAGAAGCCATGGTGCTTGTGCCAGATATTGTAGCAACTCGGGTATAGGTGGTGAGTGATTGCTAGTCTATTATTTTAAGTATTCAAGAAGGAACCTTGGGGGCATACACACACATAATCCGGGAGATCAAGGCGAGGAAAGCGGAATTTCAAAGCATATCTTTTTGCTTTGAACCGAGGACTTTTAACCAGGAACCTCATAACCTGGCAAAGTCTGTTCTTTTCAATTATTTTGGCCGTTTTGTTTGTCTATTAGAACCATCAGAGAGTGTAAACATTCCTGTATTTCTTGATATTTAAATAAATGAGATGGTGATTCTCAACAAAAAAAAACTTAGAATCCGACTTTTAGCACATTCCTTAAAATTAGGCCTTTATAGTACTGATTACACTCAAATATTGTGTTTTCAGTATAGTCATATATCTTCTGCATATAAACAGATTAACTCTTAAAGAAAGGCAGATCTTCGCAAAGGCATGGTCATTAGCTCTGTCCTTCAGTTTTAGCACACTTATACTTCAATGTTCTTCGGTTTCAGTATAGCTTATACGTGTACATCAGTTCACCATAGTTGTACTTTTGGATACTTTTTTTGATAAAGAGAATATATTAATATTAAAAGATACCAATTACACACAGCCTCTGCAACAACGCAATTCCCTAATAGCAGTACGGACGTACACAAAAAAACTAAGAAACAAAAGTCCCTCTATAGCATCCTAGGCTTAGCAACAGCAATACAACCACCACCGAGACAACACCTGAAATACAGAATCTGCAAAAAAGACGCCTCCAAGAAGGAAACGGTGCACCAGCGCCGTCGTCGCCCGACCATAGATCTTAGGTTTTCACCCTGAAGATAGTCCCCGCTCTCAAAACAATACCTCGAACAAGATCATTGCCAGGCATAACCAGTTAAGGCCGACCTTGGGTTTTCACCCTTAAAGGTAGGACACCAAGCAAGTCCCTCAACAACGTGGAGACTTGAACCTCCCTTAGCTAGTCCTCCGCTCCGGCCTTCATATTATACCCTTCATCTGACTACATCATGGACCAAAATGTCTCTTGATGCCAACACAGAGCGGACCTTCGCGCCGTTCCCTCCAGAACCAATCGGCCGGAATAAAAACATGGATGCGCACGACCGAATACCACCGATCCAGCAAACTCCAGGCAAAAAAAACACGGTTACATTTGTCGGCGGCGCCTTCCGGAACTCAACACTCCTGCCAGATCGAGAAGAGCAACCCTCAGGTCAGTCTTCATCTTCGCCCAAGAGAGACCCTAGGACCGCCGCCTTTATTCAGGTCGGGCCCCCACGCCGGCGACCATCCCAGGCTGGCCACAGTTGCCGCCGGAGACACCAAGCGTAGATTGCGTTGTCTGGAGACACCGCACACGCCCTGGGCATGCACCACCGCAGCTGAACGCCAGCCCTCCACCGGCGACATCAGCTGTCGCCGGCTTCCATGCCTCTCCACCTCGCCATCGGTACGCGGTGACAGATCAAAAGACCCACCACCACCATCCGCAGGCCGACCATCTCCGGCGAAGAAGAGGGCCGCCTCCACCGTCAAATCCAAGGCTGCTGCCCTGGGCGGCCTCGTGCCGCGGGAGAAGCCCAAGATCACCACCACGCACCGGCGAGAGGCAAGGGATACAGTGGCGCAGATCAAAGACCTGGCCGCCGCCCACCACCAGCCACCACCGGCGTGCCGCGGCGAGGAGCCGGCGGGAGCTGGGGGGCCGCAACACAGATCAGGTCTGGCCGCCACCGCCCAGCCATCCACGTCTGACCGACCGTAGCGTCGAGGGGAGATCACGGCCGCCATCCCCAGCGCGACACGAGAAAAGGCCACCGCCGCCACGCCCCACGGTCTTTGCTCGGCGGCGCCACCGATGGTGGCGGCGGGAGGCGGTTAGGGTTTGGGGTGCGGGAGAGAGGGGGTGCGTGGTGCTCCGAAGTTGATGTGGGATCTACTAGCAACCACTTTTGGATAATACATGTATGTTGCATATGTGAGTACACCTGCATGATGCATTTCGGAAGTACGCCCGAGGACAAAAGTACGCTTATGGGGACCGCTCCGCGTGCAACACGTGTCAGTTAGTGGTAGCCATATAATGATATAAACACAAGTTTTTTAAGAAAAAAAATAACCAACATAGGTTGTGAATAAGTTGGGCTGCATTTGGACGGACCGGATAGCTTGCATGAAATCAACCCTCCAAAGGTCCAGTCCGCTACTTTAGTTCATCCGAGAAGGAGCCCTGGCCAAAGACCCACTTGTTTTATTTTTATTTTTGGGCAGTACCAAATAGCCACTGGTTAATTGGGGCTAACCTCTGATTCACCTAAACAGAAAAAACATAGCAGATGATTTATGCTTGTGTTTGAAAAAGTAATGTTTTGATTTGGAAATTTGTCAACATTTAGAGAAATGTAGGACGCTTTTTAGCAACAGGCAAGCTGGTAAAAAGCCGAATTTGGAGACAGACGGTCCCTCGGGTCGCTCCCCCGTGAGCGACTCCAGGGCGAAAAAACCCTAACCTCCCGTCCCTCCTCCTCCACCCTCCCCTCGCTGCCGCCGCCGGCGGGAGCCGCCGGGCAAAGCCCGGGCGGTGCCGGCGGCGGTGGCTCTTCTTCTACCCGGCGCAGGTCCTCCCCAGGCGGGGCTGGCGGTCAGGCGGCGGTGCACGGTGGACCTCACCCTCGGCGGCGGCGTTGCGTGGCGTCTGGCTGTGGAGGCGGCGGGTGATGCGCGGTGTGGCAGGTTCGTCTCGCGTCGGCGCAGGTGCGGCGGGGCGTTGCGGTTCAGTGGCGGCGGCCGGGATCCACCGGCCCAGATCTGGGCCCAGGCATTGCCCTTCTGGACTTGGGCGGGCCAGGCTGCTCCCGCTGGCGACGTCACCTGGAGCGGATGTGGTAGCACGGGGAGGAGCAGGACGGCAGCGACGGCGGCGTACGTGCAGCAGCGTGGAGACGGGGACTTTACGGGCCCAGCCTGGGCTCGGCCGGGCCTGAGGGGCCTGGTGTGTCCCTGCCACCGCGTCCGGTCGGCACCCGCTGGCGTCGGTGGAGGACGTCCTCCAGGTGGCTATGCTGTTGCTGCCATCCGGACCCAAACCGTCTACCTCCATAGGCTCTCAGGCCACACGTTGGACCTGGCGACACCGGCAGAGCTCGCAGATGCCGGGGCAGCGGCCCCGGAAGGTGGACTGCACGGGCGGCTCGGCGGCGGGCGACGTGGCAGTGGTGATGGCCGTCTCTTCGGGCCACGAGGGTGGCGAGGAGTGGGCGTCGGGAGCTCCTGGTGCTGGACACGCCTTGGTGTGCTCAGTGCCCAGATCGCGCGGTAGAAGCTCGGCTCGGGGGTGGTTGGTAGACTTAGGGACCAGTTGCGGTGAGGGTTGTTCCGGGTGAAAGCCCAGCGCTTTGGCGCCATCGACGGCGACGCCTGAGGGTGTCGTGACCCTCTTGAGGGCGTCGATGTGGCTTCCCTCTCCTCACTTGGGCTCCGGGTGAAAATCCTAGACCATTGTGGTCTTGGCAACGGCGGCGGCAGTGACGTCGTTACCTTCTTGGGGGCGTTGTCATGGAGCCCGGGTCTCCTTAGTCTCATGTCATCTTTGGTGGCAAGCTCGGTGCTTCTTAGTTTTCTAGTTTATCTCTGGTCTGCTTGTAAGAGGGTTTCCTCATCACCTTGTATCGTTCGGCCGTTTGGCTTTATTTATAAAGCGGGGCGAAAGCCTATTTCGAGGAGGAGGAGCTGGTAAAAAGCCATAGCTCACACTAATTACTTACTATCCATCGTCTCATCAATGGAAAACTGCACATATAAAATCTTATGGCCGTTGATATAATCACCAACTCATAGGTTTCAATGCCAGCTTGCTTGCTCCAATAAGCTGTTCCGATTACCTTCAAATCATATGGTCAAAATTCATAACTCATACTATACTAACCGACTAACTGTCCATCATGACATCAATGTCTTCAGTGCATAAACTGTGTAGAGATTCATGGAGTACCACGGGTTATCAATTCTTTCCTGCTCCACTAAGCTCTGGCGATCACCTTCAAACTAAGATCGACTTTCTAATTACGGAGAATTGTGTTTTCCACTTAACCTAAGAAGCTTTTGTCTAATTTTGTCTTCTACGATTATAAACACAAGTAAAAAAAAAGTTCAGGCACCATAAACTGAGAAGAATTTGGGCTGCATTTGGATGAGCCGGCTAACCCACATGAAGCCCGCCATGGAAAGGTCCAATGCACTAGTATCTGAAACTCATAATTCTCACTCAGTACTTACTCTCCAGTCTCCATCATCTCTTCAATGTGTGAACTGCAGAGATAAAATCTTATGGCCGTTGATATAACTCACCAACTCGTTGGTTTCAATGCTTGGCCGCCTAGTTCTCCAAGAAGATCTGCTGATCGCCTTCAAATGTGAAACGGACACAGAAGGAAGAACTAATTACTGAAAGTAGAATCAAATTATTTCGGTAGAGACACAGCCAAGTGTCAATTCTGACATTTAAGGTGCGTATCTAGATCAGTGATGCTGGTATTACAGCTCAAAATAAGGTCATTGTCATTGCAGTGGGTGACTAGTCCAGCTGTCCCCATCAACAACACCCAACTAGGGCTCTCAAGATAGCGACTAGAATCAATGAAGTGCTTGTCGATGTCGATGCATAACATATGGAAATGTCTCAGCATCTCAACAGTTGTAAATATGAATACCACTACTGATTTGTACCAGTACTCCTGTATCACAAGCACAATTAGAACTGGATATCCATGGTGTCTCGACCATAGAAGGCAAGGCAAATATTATAAAGATCATTTATAAGATCCTTAAAATAACCTTCAATCCCGCGGGTTTGTTCCTTCTTTATGGGTCTGATTGATTGTTATTTTTGAATGGCAGAGGTTTGATTAATTCTGATTAGCCTTTATAAGGCCCTACGGCAGGTCTGCATTAGTGAGGTGAAGGCTAGCAGCACCCGTACACCACTCGTACTCGTAGTACTCCTACCATTTTTGTGATTCAGTCAAGTTGGCATTACCCATTACTTCACTGATTTGAACAACGCGCATACGGCTTGGCAGGATCGAATTGGAAAAGCCTTACGGCTCAGAGCAGTGTAACCGCGTCGGCTCCACAATGATTTGCATGGCCGTGCATCTCATCTAAGAACAGGGGAAAAGACTGTGTTTTATCATCGTCGCGTCGGATCCCCTTTCATTTCGTCGCTGAAACCTGCAGGCGATCTGGTCGACGACTTGAATTAGCGACATTGAAGCCATCATATGGATGGCATAAAGGCCCTATACCCCTTTACTGGGATGAAATGCACATTCATTTCTGGGGAGAGTTATTATTTCTTGTTCGCCATCAATCGCTGCACAACGACCTTACTGACACGGGATGTTGAAAATTCAAAACCCTCTTCTGTTCGCTCATTTGTTTTCTTATTAAACACAACATCTTCTTATTTGCACACAACAATCTTGTCTTCTTATTAAATTCGACCAACAAGGTTTGAATTTGGCCAAAAATTAGAAGAATAAATTATGGCTTTTGCATGCCAAAGTGATCATACAAAAACTGTTGTCGAATACACCCTTGTGCGCAGTACTGTCTCGGTCAGATTTTTGCAACGACACGTGTATTTGTTCCAATGGCTTGCAAAACAATTCACACAAAGTTGAAAACATTCAATCATTAGTTGTAAGTTCGACGTGAAAATGTGCAATTAACTCATTTAACGTGATGAAATCGGAGGGGACAATCACTACTAAGAATACAGTAGTATGTCACTGTGTGGAACTGCATCATGCAATTATACTACTTAACATCTCTCCTCACATCTGGGCCTGTAGGTTTTTTTTTTACGCGCAAGCCTTATATGGATATTTGGACTTTTTTATGGAGACTGCAAATATTTTCTTTTAATGTTATGTTTGCCAGGATATAAACTGACACCTTGTTGTCTGGTACCACGTAGAATTGCATGCTCTACTCAGCTAAACCAAAATATTCAACTAAAACACCAATCTGATGAAAGAATAACAAAAATGGAAGGTGTACAGGATTTAGTAGAAAGGCCCAAAAAGGCTTAGGCCCCGTTTTTTTTTTCCACACAAAGAGGGGCCGGAAGCCCCTAGAGAAATCCGTTAAAGTGGCAGGATTACAAATTGCAGAAAGCCCCTTACAAATTCTCGCTCGAAGAACCTAATATTTGAAGATAGGGACCTCCACTTTACAGAAAACACCCTAACAAAAACTAGATCGAAGCAATCAAGTCCAATGGTGTCTCTGCCACACATTGCCGGCGTCCTCCAGGCGTCGCCGCCGAGGAACCAGAGCCATCTGCTCCGGAGCCCTTTTCCGGCGAAAAGCTTGCTGCCGCGGTCCATCACCTCCAAGCGGGGAACGAATCACTTCGCATAGAGATGATTTGGAGCACCCGTGGCAGAGATGATTCAGGGCCTCCACATCGGAGGTTGAAGATGCGCCGCCCATGCGGCCATGAATAGCAGCGGCAAGGTTGCCAACTACTTGTTGAAGCTCGTCGACATAGCACCCCGTAGGCACCAGATAGCACCCATCCAGAGCTCCTTCGCCTTCTTCCACTTCCATCTCACCACCATGGCGAGTCAGAGAAGAGGGGAGAAGAAGAAATCCCCCACAGTTGGAGCCATCCACTGACCTGGATCTTGCAGCCATCACAAAGAGAGATGCATCACCTCTAGACTCCCCCTCGCCACCTAGGCCGGCCGGGAGATGAAGAGAAATCATCGCCAAGCTTCCTCCTCTCTTCCCCTCGCCACCATGGCCGGCCAGAAGAAGAGGAAGAACTTGGATCTTGCACAGGCCACCGAGATTCGCCGCCGCTACCTTATTTAAGAAGGTGGATCGCCCTCCGCTCCTGATCCCCTCCACCCAGAGGAGGCAGAACAGCAGCAGCAGAGCACCTAGGCCATGGATCCGGCGGAGATCCCTGGCGCAACCTCCGCTACGGGACATCCGGCCGAACACTGGCATAGCGCCAAGAACAAGAATACTACCAATCCTATACTACTCCGGCGCTTCACCTCCACCGCCTCCGGCCGGCTAAGCCGGCGGAGTGGCTTCGGATCGGCCCGGCCGATGGAGAGAGATGACCAAGTAGTGTAGACGGCTGAGAGCTGGCGGAGGGGGAAATGAGAGCGGGTGAATAGGTTCGCTTAGGCCCCGTTTGGTAGCTCCATATTTTTGGGAATGATGTTTTGGCACATGGCAGTGTATGCTCCCTTTATTTCGAAATGCATGTTAGACATATTTTGAAATGTTAAAAAAATTGAAATAAAAATTTCGCACGTACATCTTCATGTGCTACGCGCTCACAAAATCGTTTCGTGAAAAAACGAGTTGTCATGTGGCATGTGTAAAAAAAGACAAAATTCGGTGCTAAAACAAAGACTTGTCACAAGATAAAATTTCTCTTTTTCACGTAGACTATAAAAAATATCATTTTTTCGTGAAACTTGGCGAACACACATATATTATGGAGATGTACGTTAAAAAAAATTTGTCTAAATTTTTTAACACTTGGAAATATGTTTTTATGGTAGAGGGATCATACGCACCCGTGAGCCGAATTGAGTTTCTGCATATTTTTGAAGTATCCCAAGAATACTTCAGTTTTTAAAAATACTGTAGTATTAAAAAAATTGAGGCGTTTGGCTCTAAGAACTATTGAAGTTTTCAAAAACCAAAGTATCTACAAAACAGTGGTATTTTTTTAAGTAATCTAAAAACAGGTCTGACACTCTTTTTTCTAAAACTGAGAAACAAGAAAAACGAGGCGCGTTGTGGTCGCCTCCCTGCTGGCTATAGAAGCTCCTAGCGGCAGCCATGGATACGTGCGTCGCCTACAAGGCCATGCTCAGCGTCACCAAGAAAGCAGAAATAGCTAGCTCTTGCCTATTGCTCTGTCCTACCCCTCTGCATTGCATTCATGTGTGGATCCAACGTCATCAGGTGTGAGCTGAAACATCCAAAATCATCGGTTGATCAAACAGCCCTGCAACTAAACAATCAGCTAAAAAATGTATGCATGCAACAAGTTGTTCAACGGCCATGCAACTATACTTTCAGTCAACTATTGGTTATCCATGCGTCAAAACCACAACAAAACTCCAATTGTCAAACACATTGGTAGTTTTGCTAAAAACTGAGAAAAACGGTGGTTTCAAGAAAATAAAGTATTCATTGGCCTGACGTTGAAATACTTTGGTTTTGTAATACTTTAATTTTAGAAAAACTTTGTTGCTAAACTAGGCCTTATATTCAACACATAGACCCATTGTCACAACTGGATTTAAGGAACCGGATGGTAGCGTCCCCAGATGATGCCTAATAGCGCACTAATTCCGTCTGTATTCAAAGAATTGAGGGGTAGTTCTAAACCCATTAGAAGTTTTCTGCTAGACATATCTGACATATCTGCTCAGGTGGTTAATAATACCCGTTAGAGGTAATGACCAGTATGTGAGGGATAGGTCTTACCACCTTGTGGATGGCCGCTAAACAAGTGGGAAATAACGGTGCAATTTGTAAGGTCTCGGTATTGGGATACCCTTCCATGGCATTTAACGCAACTCCTCGTTGCAGCGATAGTCAATGTCCTTGCAAGCTCGATAATGCTTGTCAAGTGCATATTACAAAGATTTGGGCCCTTTTCTGCAGAGTTCATTCCATTTTAAAGATAGTTCTTTTTTTAGTTAAGATTATGGTACACTTATTTGAAAATATGGCAACTTTCTCATGCATAAACATTATCCCTTCGCAAGGCACTTACTCTATTTATTTGATTTGAGCTAGAAAGCAAGAGCGTACTTATTATTTATATTAAGGCATTGGCCTGGCCTGGGCAGATTGTTGCACTGCTAGAATCAAGAGAGTACTAGTGTACTATCACTGTTTACCAGATACACGTAAAAAATTTCTTACTTCATTAGTCGAGTAGAACATAAGAAAAAATAATCCTTGCAAAAAAAAATTTATGTGACGTAAATAAATAAATATGACATAAAATAAGTATTTCCGTAATTTTTTACACTACAATTACTCATACAATGTGTTTTTATGTCGACCTTTTGTGGTAAGTCAATATGAATGTAATTATATGTATAAAAACATAATTTTATGAATGTTACAACGTAAATTATGTTGGGTGCAAATTAACTATTCTGCACCCTCAGGGTCAAATACGTTTTTATATATGTATATGTATATGTATATGTATATGTATATGTATATGTATATGTATATGTATATGTATATGTATATGTATATGCATATGCACGTGTCAAATCTCTTAGATGGTGAACCCTTTAATAATGCTTCTCCTACTACTCCCGTTTCATGCTCCTGCATAGACGCATGGGCAATACCAATGGATCCTACTATGTACACTAGAGCTAAAACCGTTAGCGTGATCTGAATCGTCGACGCACATATATCAATATATGGACATCATTATATACATTTAAGTAAATATATCACCGTGAGTTTATTTTGGGAATGAAGGTTTTTTGTTGGTTGCGGTATGGCTAGCTAGTACACCTATGAAAGAGTACAAAGCTCCTGGCCTCTCCACCAAAAGTCCACACAACACAAAAGGTGCAAATAAAATAAACGTGATTAATATTTCCTTGGAGAAGGATGAAAGACAACTCTCTGAAAATAAGTGGTTGGAAATATAGCATGGACCCTCTCAATTAGCTTCCACAATGGAAATATACTACACCATCATTTATATATGGTGGGTAAAAACTGTCCGCGACTATCTCGCGATTTATACATGCTGCTCACACGAGCTCGCCCTGAAGAGTAGATCAAACATAAAGCAATGTGAAAATATATAATTTGCACATGAGAGTTGATTTTTTCTTTTATAAGAGCAATGAACTACATACCAAGTACCAACACATAGCAACAATTATAACATTTATAAGATCCATGAAATTATGATTGGTCCTTGTCAACCAAATCCTAAATATAGTAATTAGTAACACTTCTTGGGGTGTTTTAAGTTATATTAGACCTAGACTATGCAATCGCGAGAATAAATCATAATTATCACCGAAATTTTTTCAAGATAACTTAGTCAATTAAGTTCTTTTAATGGGGTTGTCCTTTGTTAGTACGACACATTTATGCGTGTAGCTCTGAAAATTCTTAATTTGAATGGTGCTTGAGTTTCAAAATCTATATATATTCTAAATAGGGGCATCAGACTGTATGAAGGACTAGTGCTGGTGTGATTACTTATTGTGGGCTTGAGACTCTCCTGGTCTACAATGCCTTGGTCATCCAGCCCGTTTCCCTCTCTTTCTAGAGAAAAAAATGGGGTAATCTCCGGCGCCATTGCATAACATGAAGCCAATTATTTGAGTTATAGAGAAATCAAACACACCCACCGGACAATCCCTTAGTTCTAGTAAGTGACCTGAAAGCGAAAGGAGAAACTAAAAGTTTTAGTAGCAACACGAGAATCTTTTCACAAATAAAACTACATGAACTAGGTCAAACTACCGGTTGGAGGGGTGACAGTAAGGCAGAGTAAAAGGGATGGCTCTAGTAGGGCATCTTGGTTTAGCTTCACTTACAAGGTCCTCAATAGAGAATTGCGTAAACAAAAGGTCCTCAATAGAGAAGAAAGCTAGGTTGAGAATGTAGTCATGCCTAGATTCTTTCTTTTGAAAAGGTCTTTGTATGAGGAACTAGCTACATCTAACAGGTTAGAGATTTATGTTACTTCCCTTGCAAACCACTCTAGGGAATTATGAGGTTTTTCCTCTCTTGCTCACAACTGCATTAAAGTAGGCGGGTCTTCTCCCACCTTCTACATTTCTGCACTAATTTTCTTTAACCTGTTTTTCTCTTCAACAAAGAGCTCCTATGTCTTAGACTTTATGTCTACGATACCATTTCTAGCACCATTTCTCTCTTTATTTTTCTTGGGAAGCCTTAGTGTTCTTGCTCGAGCCTTTAGGAACTCTCCTAAATTTAGTTAACTGGTATGTAATTTGTCCAGAAGGGTGACACTATTTTTCATACAAACTCAGTCCAAACTTCTATTACTGATTGGCTAACCTCATCTATAAGAATCACCATTTCTCATATGTGATTTTAATGGATATGCCAGAGTCCTATAGAACTGGGGTGTGGTCACTGCCAATCCTAGTGAGATCCTCGATAGAAACTAGAGGGGACAAGATATATAATTAATTATTACCAAAAATCATATCTATAGTTGACATGCATGATCAAGTTATTTTGATTATTTTCCTAGGTGTAGCATATTCTTGAAGCAAAATACATATCTCTATCGAGGCATTGAACTTGTCACACCAATTCTGATTAACAACATGGTTGTTTTCATTAGTTTGAAACCCAACTACATTGAAATCTTCACCAAGTAGGGTGAAGTAGAGGAATCCACGAAGGGGGAATGGAGTTCAAAAATGAATTCCTATTTTCCTTCCACATATGGTGAACCATAAACGGAGATAACTCTGAAAACTATGTTCTTAGTTTCATAGTTAAGAAAACATGAGATAAAGAGAGAGATAATGTCTAGTGAATGGATATCGTACATATCATTGTCTTTTCCTACCAGAATGCCACTACCACTAGCAGAGCCTATGACTGGGAGGCAGTTCAAAGTGCAATTCATGTTACCCACTAGGTATCTAAGGAAGGAGTTAGACATCTAATTATATTTTCTTCTTGAAAACAAACAATCGATGCATGAATTCTAGCTATTAATTTACCTATGATAAGAGGTTTTCTGTAAAAGGGGCATCTCCCTTTGGTATTCCAATTCATGCAATTGAAACCATTGATTAAAATTCTTCCTGGAGTGCTTGATCCAATATGGTTTCACCTTAGTCCACATAAATAAATAAAAGCTGTCATCACTAACACAACTTGTGAAACTAGGGGAGAAGGTTGTTCATCTACATTCAATGAAGAAAGACTGGTCTTGCAGGGTTTTTTCATGCGCAAAACGCCCATGTGCATTGAAAGATCATACCTACGAAGGATTGCACTGGCATCTAAATCCTCGGATTATGGGATGAAAATGTTTACTTTCATGGAAATATTATAAATTTGGATTGCCTAAAACAATAAAAAAGTATATACCCTTTTGATTTTGATGGTTTGGGTATTTCCATGCTCATATTTGTGTTTTCTCTAGTTATTTTCCATGACGGTCTTGTAGGAGGCAAAAGCTTTTACTTGCAGGAGAAATATGCTCAATTAAATAGTGGAGAACTGGACTAAGTAAACTATAACAGCAAGGCCACAACCATAGTACCAATCTCACTCATTGACTAAAACAAACCATGCTTGGCCTAGACACGATGCAACGAAAGTGCACAAACCACACATACGCACACAAGCATGCGTTGATGCGTGCACACCAAACGGCTGTGACACATGCAAAGAAACCGGTGGGGACGCGATATGCCTGGCTAGCAAATGGAATCTCTTAATGGTGTTGGAGAAAATAACGCATAACTAGTATGGAAAGAACATACAAAGGACACCCAGCGTTGGTAAAAACATGCGATAAACAAAAACCCGATGTCAAATGCAACAGATGACACGTTGCCGTCCAATGCCAAGGGAAATCTTGTTTCCCAAATAACACGACTCAAAGCTCTCAAAGTTGAAAACATGCTCTTTATAAATAAAAAAAAGTTATGTTGTGATAATGTCGTGGAGCATCTTTCTCACATACACCCAGCAACATCCCATATCTCCTTCTCCTTGATACGTCTCAAACGTATCTATAATTTCTTATGTTCCATGCTACTTTTATGACAATACTCACATGTTTTATATACACTTCACATCATTTATATGCATTTTCCGGCACTAACCTATTAACGAGATGCCGAAGCGCCAGTTGCTGTTTTCTGCTGTTTTTGGTTTCAGAAATCCTACAAAGAAAATATTCTCGGAATTGGACGAAATCAACGCTCAGGGTCTTATTTTTCCACGGAGCTTCCAGAAGACCGAAGAGCATACGAGGTGGGGCGACGAGGCGCCCAAACCACAGAGCCGCGCGGCCTGGGTGGGGCCCGCGCCGACCTATGGTGTGGGGCCCTCGTGCCTCCACCGACCCTGCCCTTCCGCCTACTTAAACTCTCCGTCACGAAAACCCTATTACCGAGAGCCACGATACGGAAATACTTCCAGAGACGCCGCCGCCGCCAATCTCATCTCGGGGGATTCAGGAGATCGCCTCCGGCACCCTGCCAGAGAGGGGAATAATCACCGGAGGGCTCTACATCATCATGCCCGCCTCCGGATTGATGCATGAGTAGTTCATCCTTGGACTATGGGTCCATAGCAGTAGCTAGATGGTTGTCTTCTCCTCATTGTGCTATCATGTTTAGATCTTGTGAGCTGACTATCATGATCAAGATCATCTATTTGTAATGCTACATGTTGTGTTTGTTGGGATCCGATGAATATTGAATACTATGTCAAGTTGATTATCAATCTATCATACATATGTTGTTTATGTTCTTGCATGCTCTCTGTTGCTAGTAGAGGCTCTGGCCAAGTTGATACTTGTAACTCCAAGAGGGGGTATTTATGCTCGATAGTGGGTTCATGCCTCCATTGAATCATGGACAGTGACAGAAAGTTCTAAGGTTGTGGATGTGTGATGGCGTGTAACTCACACGTTCGTTGGGAACCCCAAGAGGAAGGTATGATGCGCACAGCAGCAAGTTTTCCCTCAGAAAGAAACCAAGGTTTATCGAACCAGGAGGAGCCAAGAAGCACGTTGAAGGTTGATGGCGGCGGGATGTAGTGCGGCGCAACACCAGGGATTCCGGCGCCAACGTGAAACCTGCACAACACAACCAAAGTACTTTGCCCCAACGAAACAGTGAGGTTGTCAATCTCACCGGCTTGCTGTAACAAAGGATTAACCGTATTGTGTGGAAGATGATTGTTTGCAGAAAATAGTAGAACAGTATTGCGATGAGATTGTATTTCAGTATAGAGAATTGGACCGGGGTCCACAGTTCACTAGAGGTGTCTCTCCCATAAGATAAACAGCATGTTGGGTGAACAAATTACAGTTGGGCAATTGACAAATAAAGAGGGCATGACCATGCACATACATATTATGATGAGTATAGTGAGATTTAATTGGGCATTACGACAAAGTACATAGACCGCCATCCAGCATGCATCTATGCCTAAAAAGTCCACCTTCAGGTTATCATCCGAACCCCCTCCAGTATTAAGTTGCTAACAACAGACAATTGCATTAAGTATTGCGCGTAATGTAACTAGTAACTACATCCTTGAACATAGCACTAATGTTTTATCCCTAGTGGCAACAGCACATCCACAACCTTAGAACTTTATGTCACTGTCCCAGATATCAATGGAGGCATGAACCCACTATCGAGCATAAATACTCCCTCTTGGAGTTACAAGCATCTACTTGGCCAGAGCATCTACTAGTAACGGAGAGCATGCAAGATCATAAACAACACATAGACATAACTTTGATAATCAACATAACAAGTATTCTCTATTCATCGGATCCCAACAAACGCAACATATAGAATTATAGATAGATGATCTTGATCATGTTAGGCAGCTCACAAGATCCGACAATGAAGCACAATGGGGAGAAGACAACCATCTAGCTACTGCTATGGACCCATAGTCCAGGGGTAGACTACTCACACATCACTCCGGAGGCGACCATGGCGGCGTAGAGTCCTCCGGGAGATGATTCCCCTCTCCGGCAGGGTGCCGGAGGCGATCTCCTGGATCCCCCGAGATGGGATCGGCGGCGGCGGCGTCTCTGGAAGGTTTTCCGTATCGTGGCTCTCGGTACTGGGGGTTTCGCGACGGAGGCTTTAAGTAGGCGGAAGGGCAGGTCAGGAGGCGGCACGAGGGCCCCACACCACAGGGCCGCGCGGCCAAGGGGGGGGGCCGCGCCGCCCTAGGGTCTGGGCACCTCGTGGCCCCACTTCGTCTCCTCTTCGGACTTCTGGAAGCTTCGTGGCAAAATAGGACCCTGGGCGTTGATTTCGTCCAATTCTGAGAATATTTCCTTACTAGGATTTCTGAAACCAAAAACAGCAGAAAACAGCAACTGGCACTTCGGCATCTTGTTAATAGGTTAGTTCCAGAAAATGCACGAATATGACATAAAGTGTGCATAAAACATGTAGATATCATCAATAATGTGGCATGGAACATAAGAAATTATCGATACGTCGGAGACGTATCAGCATCCCCAAGCTTAGTTCTGCTCGTCCCGAGCAGGTAAAACGATAACACAGATAATTTCTGGAGTGACATGCCATCATAACCTTGATCATACTATTTGTAAAGCATATGTAGTGAATGCAGCGATCAAAACAATGTATATGACATGAGTAAACAAGTGAATCATATAGCAAAGACTTTTCATGAATAGCACTTCAAGACAAGCATCAATAAGTCTTGCATAAGAGTTAACTCATAAAGCAATAATTCAAAGTAAAGGTATTGAAGCAACACAAAGGAAGATTAAGTTTCAGCGGTTGCTTTCAACTTGTAACATGTATATCTCATGGATATTGTCAACATAGAGTAATATAATAAGTGCAATAAGCAAATATGTAGGAATCAATGCACAGTTCACACAAGTGTTTGCTTCTTGAGGTGGAGAGAAATAGGTGAACTGACTCAACATTGAAAGTAAAAGAATGGTCCTCCATAGAGGAAAAGCATCGATTGCTATATTTGTGCTAGAGCCTTGATTTTGAAAACATGAAACAATTTTGTCAACGGTAGTAATAAAGCATATGTATCATGTAAATTATATCTTACAAGTTGCAAGCCTCATGCATAGTATACTAATTGTGCCCGCACCTTGTCCTAATTAGCTTGGACTACCGGATCATCGCAATGCACATGTTTTAACCAAGTGTCACAAAGGGGTACCTCTATGCCGCCTGTACAAAGGTCTAAGGAGAAAGCTCGCATTGGATTTCTCGCTATTGATTATTCTCAACTTAGACATCCATACCGGGACAACATAGACAACAGATAATGGACTCCTCTTTTATGCATAAGCATGTAACAACAATTAATAATTTTCTCATATGAGATTGAGGATATATGTCCAAAACTGAAACTTCCACCATGGATCATGGCTTTAGTTAGCGGCCCAATGTTCTTCTCTAACAATATGCATGCTTAACCATAAGGTGGTAGATCTCTCTTACTTCAGACAAGACGAACATGCATAGCAACTCACATGAAATTCAACAAAGAGTAGTTGATGGCGTCCCCAGTGAACATGGTTATCGCACAACAAGCAACTTAATAAGAGATAAAGTGCATAATTACATATTCAATACCACAATAGTTTTTAAGCTATTTGTCCCATGAGCTATATATTGCAAAGGTGAATGATGGAATTTTAAAGGTAGCACTCAAGCAATTTACTTTGGAATGGCGGAAAATACCATGTAGTAGGTAGGTATGGTGGACACAAATGGCATAGTGGTTGGCTCAAGTATTTTGGATGCATGAGAAGTATTCCCTCTCGATACAAGGTTTAGGCTAGCAAGGCTTATTTGAAACAAACACAAGGATGAACCGGTGCAGCAAAACTCACATAAAAGACATATTGTAAACATTATAAGACTCTACACCGTCTTCCTTGTTGTTCAAACTCAATACTAGAAATTATCTAGACCTTAGAGAAACCAAATATGCAAACCAAATTTTAGCATGCTCTATGTATTTCTTCATTAATGGGTGCAAAGTATATGATGCAAGAGCTTAAACATGAGCACAATGATGGCGTGTATTTCACACGTTCGTTGGGCAACCCCAAGAGGAAGGTATGATGCGCACAGCAGCAAGTTTTCCCTCAGAAAGAAACCAAGGTTTATCGAACCAGGAGGAGCCAAGAAGCACGTTGAAGGTTGATGGCGGCGGGATGTAGTGCGGCGCAACACCAGAGATTCCGGCGCCAACGTGGAACCTGCACAACACAACCAAAGTACTTTGCCCCAACGAAACAGTGAGGTTGTCAATCTCACAGGCTTGCTGTAACAAAGGATTAAACGTATTGTGTGGAAGATGATTGTTTGCAGAAAACAGTAGAACAGTAGATTGTA
Organism: Lolium perenne; assembly: GCF_019359855.2. Lineage (NCBI taxonomy): Eukaryota > Viridiplantae > Streptophyta > Magnoliopsida > Poales > Poaceae > Lolium > Lolium perenne. The sequence goes on from NC_067250.2 coordinate 38,279,186, forward strand.
TTTCAGTAAAGAGAATTGGACCGGGGTCCACAGTTCACTAGAGGTGTCTCTCCCATAAGACGAACAGCATGTTGGGTGAACAAATTACAGTTGGGCAATTGACAAATAAAGAGAGCATGACCATGCACATACATATCATGATGAGTATAGTGAGATTTAATTGGGCATTACGACAAAGTACATAGACCGTCATCCAACTGCATCTATGCCTAAAAAGTCCACCTTCAGGTTATCATCCGAACCCCCTCCAGTATTAAGTTGCTAACAACAGACAATTGCATTAAGTATTGCGCGTAATGTAACTAGTGACTACATCCTTGAACATAGCACTAATGTTTTATCCCTAGTGGCAACAGCACATCCATAACCTTAGTGGTTCTTGTCACTCCTCCAGTTTCACAGAGGCATGAACCCACTATCGAGCATAAATACTCCCTCTTGGAGTTACTAGCATCAACTTGGCCAGAGCATCTACTAATAACGGAGAGCATGCAAGATCATAAACAACACATAAGCATAGCTTTGATAATCAACATAACAAGTATTCTCTATTCATCGGATCCCAACAAACGCAACATATAGAATTACAGATAGATGATCTTGATCATGTTAGGCAGCTCACAAGATCCGACAATGATAGCACAATGGGGAGAAGACAACCATCTAGCTACTGCTATGGACCCATAGTCCAGGGGTAGACTACTCACACATCACACCGGAGGCGACCATGGCGGCGTAGAGTCCTCCGGGAGATGATTCCCCTCTCCGGCAGGGTGCCGGAGGCGATCTCCTGGATCCCCCGAGATGGGATCGGCGGCGGCGGCGTCTGCGGAAGGTTTTCCGTATCGTGGTTCTCGGTGCTGGGGTTTCGTCACGGAGACTTTTTATAGGCGAAAGGGCAGGTCAAGAGGCGGCACGGGGCCCCACACCCACGGGGCCGCGCGGCCAAGGGGGGGCCGCGCCGCCTAGGGTGTGGCCCCTCCGTGGCCCCTCTTCGTCTCTCCTTCGGACTTACGGAAGCTTCGTGAGAAAATAGGCCCCTGGGCTTTGATTTCGTCCAATTCCGAGAATATTTCCTTACTAGGATTTCTGAAACCAAAAACAGCAGAAAACAAGAATCGGCACTTCGGCATCTTGTTAATAGGTTAGTTCCAGAAAATGCACGAATATGACATAAAGTGTGCATAAAACATGTAGATAACATCAATAATGTGGCATGGAACATAAGAAATTATCGATACGTCGGAGACGTATCAGCATCCCCAAGCTTAGTTCTGCTCGTCCCGAGCAGGTAAAACGATAACACGAGATAATTTACGGAGTGACATGCCATCATAATCTTGATCATACTATTTGTAAAGCATATGTAGTGAATGCAGCGATCAAAACAATGTATATGACATGAGTAAACAAGTGAATCATAAAGCAAAGACTTTTCATGAATAGCACTTCAAGACAAGCATCAATAAGTCTTGCATAAGAGTTAACTCATAAAGCAATAATTCAAAGTAAAGGTATTGAAGCAACACAAAAGAAGATTAAGTTTCAGCGGTTGCTTTCAACTTGTAACATGTATATCTCATGGATATTGTCAACATAGAGTAATATAATAAGTGCAATAAGCAAGTATGTAGGAATCAATGCACAGTTCACACAAGTGTTTGCTTCTTGAGGTGGAGAGAAATAGGTGAACTGACTCAACATTGAAAGTAAAAGAATGGTCCTCCATAGAGGAAAAGCATCGATTGCTATATTTGTGCTAGAGCTTTGATTTTGAAAACATGAAACAATTTTGTCAACGGTAGTAATAAAGCATATGTATCATGTAAATTATATCTTACAAGTTGCAAGCCTCATGCATAGTATACTAATAGTGCCCGCACCTTGTCCTAATTAGCTTGGACTACCGGATCATCACAATGCATTGTTTTTACCAAGTGTCACAAAGGGGTACCTCTATGCCGCTTTGTACAAAGGTCTAAGGAGAAAGCTCGCATTGGATTTCTCGCTATTGATTATTCTTCAACTTAGACATCCATACCGGGACAACATAGACAACAGATAATGGACTCCTCTTTTATGCATAAGCATATAACAACAATTAATAATTTTCTCATTTGAGATTTGAGGATTGTTGTCCAAAACTGAAACTTCCACCATGGAACATGGCTTTAGTTAGCGGCCCAATGTTCTTCTCTAACATATGCATGCTTAACCATATGGTGGTAGATCTCTCTTACTTCAGACAAGACGAACATGCATAGCAACTCACATGAAATTCAACAAAGAGTAGTTGATGGCGTCCCCGGTAAACATGGTTATCGCACAACAAGCAACTTAATAAGAGATAAAGTGCATAATTACATATTCAATACCACAATAGTTTAAAGCTATCTGTCCCATGAGCTATATATTGCAAAAGGTGAATGATGGAATTTTAAAGGTAGCACTCAAGCAATTTACTTTGGAATGGCGGAAAATACCATGTAGTAGGTAGGTATGGTGGACACAAATGGCATAGTGGTTGGCTCAAGTATTTTGGATGCATGAGAAGTATTCCCTCTCGATACAAGGTTTAGGCTAGCAAGGCTTATTTGAAACAAACACAAGGATGAACCGGTGCAGCAAAACTCACATAAAAGACATATTGAAAACATTATAAGACTCTACACCGTCTTCCTTGTTGTTCAAACTCAATACTAGAAATTATCTAGACCTTAGAGAAACCAAATATGCAAACCAAATTTTAGCATGCTCTATGTATTTCTTCATTAATGGGTGCAAAGCATATGATGCAAGAGCTTAATCATGAGCACAACAATTGCCAAGTATCACATTACCCAAGACATTTATAGCAATTACTACATGTATCATTTTCCAATTCCAACCATATAACAATTTAACGAAGGAGAAACTTCGCCATGAATACTATGAGTAGAAACCAAGGACATACTTGTCCATATGCTACAGCGGAGCGTGTCTCTCTCCCATAAAGTGAATGCTAGGATCCATTTTATTCAAACAAAACAAAAAACAAAAACAAACCGACGCTCCAAGAAAAAGCACATAAGATGTGATGGAATAAAAATATAGTTTCAGGGGAGGAACCTGATAATGTTGTCGATGAAGAAGGGGATGCCTTGGGCATCCCCAAGCTTAGACGCTTGAGTCTTCTTGATATATGCAGGGGTGAACCACCGGGTGCATCCCCAAGCTTAGAGCTTTCACTCTCCTTGATCATGTTGCATCATACTCCTCTCTTGATCCTTGAAAACTTCCTCCACACCAAACTCGAAACAACTCATTAGAGGGTTAGTGCACATTATAAATTGACATATTCAGAGGTGACACAATCATTCTTAACACTTCTGGACATTGCATAATGCTACTGGACATTAGTGGATCAAAGAAATTCATCCAACATAGCGAAAGAGGCAATGCGAAATAAAAGGCAGAATCTGTCAAAACAGAACAGTTCGTATTGACGAATTTTAAAATGGCACCAGACTTGCTCAAATGAAAATGCTCAAATTGAATGAAAGTTGCGTACATATCTGAGGATCATGCACGTAAATTGGCTTAATTTTCTGAGTTATATACAGGGAGGTGGACCCAGATTCGTGACAGCAAAGAAATCTGGAACTGTGCAGTAATCCAAATCTAGTACTTACTTTTCTATCAACGGCTTAACTTGGCACAACAAAACTCAAAACTAAGATAAGGAGAGGTTGCTACAGTAGTAAACAACTTCCAAGACACAAAATAAAAACAAAGTACTGTAGGTAAAAAAACATGGGTTGTCTCCCATAAGCGCTTTTCTTTAACGCCTTTCAGCTAGGCGCAGAAAGTGTGTATCAAGTATTATCGAAGGGTGATGCATTCTCAGCGGGGTGTGGAGTTTTCTCAACTAGGCATAGTATATTGGATACATAAGTTTCAGCATCTCCCTTTTCATTAGTCTTAGGCGTGCTACTCTCATCAAACAAATTTTCAGGAACTAGCCAAGCATAGTTATTTTCTAATGCATCATTCATAGCTAAGAGCTTACATGGTATTGGTGCTTTTATCTCCCCTCCATCATCAATATTATTAGTGTATCTTATTCTATCCATATCCATCTTTTCAAGGAGACTAACAAAATTAGTAGGAGAACCAAGCATATTAAACTTAGCAAACACCTTTCTAGCTTCTCTTGCTAGACCACCAAATTCTCTAAGAAGGGTTTCTAGTACAAAATCTTTCTTTTCCCCTTCTTCCATATCGCCAAGTGTGAAGAACATGTGTTGGATTATAGGATTAAGATTAACAAATTTAGTTTCCAACAGGCGAACTAAATGTGCAGCAGCAATTTCATAAGTAGGCGCAAGGTCTACCAAGTGTCTATCTTCAAAATTTTCAATAGTACTAACATGATTGAAAAATTCTTCTATATTATTTCTCCCAACTATAGACCCACGTCCTACCGGTATGTCTTTTGTGGTAAAATTAAAAGGAAACATGATGAAATAAGTAAAGTAAATGCAAGTAAACTAATTTTTTTGTGTTTTTGATATAGCAAACAAGATAGCAAGTAAAGTAAAACTAGCAACTAATTTTTTTGTATTTTGATTTAGTGCAGCAAACAGAGTAGTAAATAAAACTAAGCAAGACAAAAACAAAGTAAAGAGATTGAGAAGTGGAGACTCCCCTTGCAGCGTGTCTTGATCTCCCCGGCAACGGCGCCAGAAAATATGCTTGATGGCGTGTATTTCACACGTTCGTTGGGCAACCCCAAGAGGAAGGTATGATGCGCACAGCAGCAAGTTTTCCCTCAGAAAGAAACCAAGGTTTATCGAACCAGGAGGAGCCAAGAAGCACGTTGAAGGTTGATGGCGGCGGGATATAGTGCGGCGCAACACCAGAGATTCCGGCGCCAACGTGGAACCTGCACAACACAACCAAAGTACTTTGCCCCAACGAAACAGTGAGGTTGTCAATCTCACCGGCTTGCTGTAACAAAGGATTAACCGTATTGTGTGAAAGATGATTGTTTGCAGAAAACAGTAGAACAGTATTGCAGTAGATTGTATTTCAGTAAAGAGAATTGGACCGGGGTCCACAGTTCACTAGAGGTGTCTCTCCCATAAGACGAACAGCATGTTGGGTGAACAAATTACAGTTGGGCAATTGACAAATAAAGAGAGCATGACCATGCACATACATATCATGATGAGTATAGTGAGATTTAATTGGGCATTACGACAAAGTACATAGACCGTCATCCATCTGCATCTATGCCGATAGAGTCCGCCTTCAGGTTATCATCCGAACCCCTCCGGTATTAAGTTGCTAACAACGAGACAATTGCATTAAGTATTGCGCGTAATGTAACTAGTGACTACATCCTTGAACATAGCACTAATGTTTTATCCCTAGTGGCAACAGCACATCCATAACCTTAGTGGTTCTTGTCACTCCTCCAGATTCACAGAGGCATGAACCCACTATCGAGCATAAATACTCCCTCTTGGAGTTACTAGCATCAACTTGGCCAGAGCATCTACTAATAACGGAGAGCATGCAAGATCATAAACAACACATAAGCATAGCTTTGATAATCAACATAACAAGTATTCTCTATTCATCGGATCCCAACAAACGCAACATATAGAATTACAGATAGATGATCTTGATCATGTTAGGCAGCTCACAAGATCCGACAATGATAGCACAATGGGGAGAAGACAACCATCTAGCTACTGCTATGGACCCATAGTCCAGGGGTAGACTACTCACACATCACACCGGAGGCGACCATGGCGGCGTAGAGTCCTCCGGGAGATGATTCCCCTCTCCGGCAGGGTGCCGGAGGCGATCTCCTGGATCCCCCGAGATGGGATCGGCGGCGGCGGCGTCTCTGGAAGGTTTTCCGTATCGTGGTTCTCGGTACTGGGGGTTTCGTCACGGAGACTTTTTATAGGCGAAAGGGCAGGTCAAGAGGCGGCACGGGGGCCCCACACCACAGGGCCGCGCGGCCAAGGGGGGGGGCCGCGCCGCCCTAGGGTGTGGCCCCTCCGTGGCCCCTCTTCGTCTCTCCTTCGGACTTCTGGAAGCTTCGTGAGAAAATAGGCCCCTGGGCTTTGATTTCGTCCAATTCCGAGAATATTTCCTTACTAGGATTTCTGAAACCAAAAACAGCAGAAAACAGCAACTGGCACTTCGGCATCTTGTTAATAGGTTAGTTCCAGAAAATGCACGAATATGACATAAAGTGTGCATAAAACATGTAGATAACATCAATAATGTGGCATGGAACATAAGAAATTATCGATACGTCGGAGACGTATCACACAACAATTGCCAAGTATCACATTACCCAAGACATTAATAGCAATTACTACATGTATCATTTTCCAATTCCAACCATATAACAATTTAACGAAGAAGAAACTTCGCCATGAATACTATGAGTAGAAACTAAGGACATACTTGTCCATATGCTACAGCGGAGCGTGTCTCTCTCCCATAAAGTGAATGCTAGGATCCATTTTATTCAAACAAAACAAAAAACAAAAACAAACCGACGCTCCAAGCAAAGCACATAAGATGTGATGGAATAAAAATATAGTTTCAGGGGAGGAACCTGATAATGTTGTCGATGAAGAAGGGGATGCCTTGGGCATACCCAAGCTTAGACGCTTGAGTCTTCTTAATATATGCAGGGGTGAACCACCGGGGCATCCCCAAGCTTAGAGCTTTCACTCTCCTTGATCATGTTGCATCATACTCCTCTCTTGATCCTTGAAAACTTCCTCCACACCAAACTTAGAACAACTCATTAGAGGGTTAGTGACAATAAAAATTAACATGTTCAGAGGTGACACAATCATTCTTAACACTTCTGGACCTTAATGGATCAAAGAAATTCATCCAACATAGCAAAAGAGGCAATGCGAAATAAAAGGCAGAATCTGTCAAAACAGAACAGTTCGTATTGACGAATTTTATCGAGGCACCAGACTTGCTCAAATGAAAATGCTCAAATTGAATGAAAGTTGCGTACATATCTGAGGATCACTCACGTAAATTGGCATAATTTTATGAGTTACCTACAGGGAAAACAGCCCAGATTCGTGACAGCAAAGAAATCTGTTTCTGCGCAGTAATCCAAATCTAGTATGAACTTTTCTATCAACGACTTTACTTGGCACAACAAAACACTAAACTAAGATAAGTAGAGGTTGCTACAGTAGTAAACAACTTCCAAGACACAAAATAAAAAACCAAGTACTGTAGGTAAAAACATGGATTGTCTCACATAAGCGCTTTTCTTTAACGCCTTTCAGCTAGGCGCAGAAAGTGTGTATCAAGTATTATCGAAGGATGGGGTTTCTACAGCGGGGTGTGGATTTTTCTCAACTATGCATAGTATATTAGATACATAAGTTTAGAATCTCCCTTTTCATTAATCTTAGGCGTGCTACTCTCATCAAACAAATTTTCAGGAACAAGCCAAGCATAGTTATTTTCTAGTGCATCATTCATAGCTAAGAGTTTACATGATATTGGTGCTTTGATCTCCCCTCCATCATTAATATTATTAGTGTACTTTATTCTATCCATATCCATCTTTTCAAGGAGACTAACAAAATTGGTATAAGAACCAAGCATATTAAATTTAGCAAAGACCTTTCTAGCCTCTCTTGCTATACCACCAAATTCTCTAGGGTTGGTGGCCGGCGGCGCCCTAGGGAGGAGGGGGCGGCGGCTAGGGAGGAGGGGGCGGCGGCTAGGGTCGGTGGCCGGCGGCGCCCTAGGGAGGAGGTGGCCGGCGGCGCCCCAAGGAGAGAGGAGGGCGGTGGCTAGGGCAGGACCCAAAGGGTCTCTGATACCATGTAGAAGAGTTATTGGAGATTGCACAGCACCAATAGGGCCGGCTGCTCATGTTTATATAGGCGGACACATGTACAATTACAGGTACAACCCTAAGAAAACACGGGGACCTATACCTATACAATATGTTACTCAACAATATGATCTACTTCATCCGAACCATAATAAGTTTTGAAGATTTAATTTAAATTAAAGCTACTTTGAACTAAAATCTCAACGCTTATTATGAATGGAAGTGAGTGGTTGATGTTATACACTTAGTGGAACGTATAGAGAGAGTCCTACACAAATACAAAATAGTTTTCTCCGCCGGCGCGGCTCGCCGCATTTTGCCCGGCTCGCGAGCTGCAACGATGTTTACGAAACAAAGTTGTGTGCTCACAAGTACGTACTCTCCCATGCGTGGTGGTTCTCGTCGATGGTGGAATTTATGCAAAGTCTTTCTGGTGCATCGATATATCCGTCCTGCGAAACAGTGTTGTAGTTGGCGCTCCGTATGACGTACGCCTTGCATCGCTATTACTCCCCGAACCAACTTAAATACTAGCCATCGATCATGTAGCTAGCTGCAATATCGCCTCCACCGGTCATCGATCATGTAGCTAGCTGCAATATCGCCTGCACCAGGGAGACAGAATGGCCAAGACACGAGGGATAAATGCAACAATCTGTTGATCTGAAATTACCCTGGAGTATCTATTTATTTATTGGCTTATTTAGCGAGAAGAAATGCTTGGACAAGTTTGGAAATCTTGAAGGGACTTGCGATTGAACCGTTGTTTTTTCATGCCGTGTATACTATAGCGTGACACAGGCACAGTGCAAATTACGTATTGCTTGGCATTTAATTCCAGGGAAGGGAACGAAAGAGGGTGGAAAAGAAAACAACTTGGGCCAGAAAGAGCTGCGTCGACGATATGGGCAGCGATGACGACAACTAGGAGCACCTAGGCACGCTGCTGCAACGGTATGGCCATATTTAAGGCCCCTCCTTCATTCAATTCCGTCGTACATATTCTCCAGCACAACAAGCCCAAAGTGACCAAGCCTCCAACAAATCCAGAAACCACTCCAAAATCAGAAATTTCGGCTGCATATGTTTTCTCGATCCAAAAATGTATCTCTGATTGTTAAAAAAATTTAACAAAAAATATCATACGTACATCTCGACAATCTATATGCGTTCGTAAAGTTTCACGAAAAACATTTTTTATATGGTTAATGTAAAAAAAAAGGATAAAACATGTCTCACAAAAGGTCTTATTTGTAGCACTAAAATTTGCCTTTTTTTTACATGGCTCAAACGATAGTTCGACTTGTCGTTGAAATACTTTGTGCCACGTAACATGTGAAGATCGTACACGCGGATTTTTCATTTGGAAGAGCAATAACAACTCGATACAAGTAGTGGAATAAAATAACTGAAAATAAAAACCAAAAGCGTGAAGCTTCTCGGCAACGGCGCTAGATAATAGCTTCATGCCTCCAAGATCATAGATTCCTTGTATCTAGTTTTAAAAGTAAGTGTCGGATCCACAATGAAGTGATTGCTAATGGTTTATTGCTTACCGCTATATTCACTAAAAATCATTTAGGACTATTCTTAGTCCTATGCAAGGTAAATGAGAGGGATTAAAAAATAACAATGTAATAGTAAATAAAATTGTAAAGAGAAGACAGTGCTAATGATATAAAATGCTTGAAACTCAATGGAGGTGAAGCATTATGAGGGAGTTGCGGATTTACCGCTAGCATGCTTACTAATTTGATTAGAATTTAATATCTTTTTGCTACATGTGTGAAGTGGGGAGAGGTCCGAATAAAGGTGCTCCCATAAACGATGTTCCACACCCCTCATAACCACTACTTTTCCCATCGCATGCCCCGCCGGTCCAGTAATTAAGGGTCTTTCCATGGCTACAGAGCTCTTGTACCTCATAACCCTCGTTGAACGTGGCTGAAAGAGGTGATTGATTCTATCTTTTTTACGTCCACGTACTGCCAACCATGCTCAATGATGATTAGCTCCAGTGTCCCTAATATAAAATATTGCATGGTGCACAACATAGAACATCATGGAAGACAACCACCACTTTTACATGTTACAATTAAACAACATAAATATTTATTTGAAATCATAGAATTACTAGGGTTTCTCCATCTCCCAAAGAACAAATGAAAGTACTCACTCACGGGGCAAATAACGTCAGCATGAATGTAAATTAAGTACGATCGATCAAATGAATACGAGTGCAAACCAATGTAAGATGTGTATTACAACAAGATGGATATGATGGATATGGTGATTGATGTAATGGTGCTGATGGGGATGATGAAGATGATGCCCAATCCTCCAAGATCCGAGCAGCGGCGTGATGGATCCCCTTCGGTAAGTTACCCCTCCAGATCCCTTCCGGAGACGAGGTTTCGTGGTTTTCTGGTGTCTCTACGTCTCTGATTCAAGATTCATCTTCACAGGGTTGAGATAGTTAACGAGGGGAGGCCGACATCAGGTGCTACGGTCGCACCACAAGGGTGGGTGTGATCGTACCACTGATCGTTAAATCTTCTCCTTCGACGCTTCACGAATTTCTTCCTTGGTTTGACTCCTAGGTTTGTGGCAAATGCAAGGAAGGTGTTTTAATACCTTCAATCATTATTATTACACCCAAATATGATCTATTTTATCAATTTGTCCATCCTCCTCCTTAAATCTGGGATCGTGCTAAAAAACAAAAATTGGTGCACGCTAGCGTAGTAAAATGGCAAAATCCCTATTACTTAGGCATCTTCTGTGTCGTAAAACATGTCGCTTTTTGCACTCATCAACATCCCCAAAATTAGACTCTTGATCATCCCTGAGCAAGATAGCAACTTGAGTGAACACGGTCAACTCGTTCATTAAAGATGAGCCGCTAAACTAAATGAGGGCAATACAGCGAATGATGATTTTAAAGGATGTAGAACTACTTTTAAGCTCTACCTTACTTATATAAATAAAATGGACTAAGAAGCTTCCACGCCTTATAAGAATACTTGTTATACGAAGATCTAATCAATAGCATAACATAGCTCATAAATTTTAACCGAGTAAGTGTGATGAGGTGCCCTCAAACCTTTTTGGAATCTTCATACATATGCCTTTGTTTGAAACCTTGAATGTTCTCTTTTAGTCACTCTTTCTTCCTTTTTATCTTATTTATCTTCTTCTTTCTTTTCTTTAGAGCCATGCAAGGAACTAGACATATTTGACCAACATATGAGATGGAATAAAAGATATCAAGAATGAAGGTTTACACTTAAAAGTCGAGCATGAAGTGATTCAATATTTGTGATTTGAGTTACGACCTCAACCCATGCCTACTCCAAGAGTTGGATATAATATGCAACAGTCCTTATTTTACTTCTTTTTGTATTCTTATTTGATAATAAAACTCATGATTTATCTCATGACATGGATCATTCTTCACGTGTTCAAACAGACTCATGGGTGTGGAAGGTCCTAAACCATTATCTACATACAAGTGAAGTAACACTCAACTTAATTCATACACCTAATAAAATGATCACAAACTGAATTCTTCAATCATAATATTGTCTCACATATCAAGGGATAAAAATTGTTCCCTCCTTAAAGAGTTGATGAAAATGATGTAAATTAATGTAACACAAAATTAGATCAAACTAACTTTTATTGAAAAGATAAACATGCTAGAAGCGGCAAAAATCACAAGGTATCAGAAATTCTTCTAGCTTGAAACCAAGCGAGGGAGGATCATATAATCCCTTGCTTGCACCTAAATTTTCCCCGGGCCGACTTCCAACTTCATATTCCTTCACCTCCCAAGTACAAGAATGAGCAATACACGCGAAACGAGAAGAAGTTCTATTATTGTTGCTTGTTGCTTGTGCACAATATTCATGATTTCCTTCTTTTCTGCTGCCATCTAAATAATAAATTTAGTGAGTATGTTCATCGTACTGTTGATATCATTGATCTTATTTTGATAGGTTTGCTCATCATCCAGTAGGCATCAACCCCTTATCCAATAGTATTAACACAAGCTTAGATTTTTCCTCAAGTTCATTGATCTTCTCCTTAACCTCATCCCGCAGCACACCCAGGGGTTGAGGTGGTGGTGGAAAAAGTTTTGGTGAGGATCTTTCAAGATTATGCCTGTACGTATTTGGCGGGTGCACCTTATTTTCTTCAATACTGATGTGCCTCGGCATCTTGAGGTTGTGCGGAAGCAAGTCTTCTCAATTGGGCAATGGGTTTACCTTGATCTGGCTTGATGGTTCCTCCTCCCTGGTTTGCAAGGGCTTCATCTCTTATGTTGGCTCATCGGTCTTCTTCATCCAAACCTACTTGGTGTGGAAGGGTTGCATCATGGCGATTGGATCTGATGGAGGATCAATTAGAGGCCTTTGGGGAGGCTAGGTTAGGTTACTAGCCCTTGGTCTCATGAGTTTGGATGGGGGGAAATGAGATTGGCAACAATGGCAAAGAAATCAGGCTTAAAGGGGTCAATCTCGGTCGGTAATGGCCACTGGTACGAGCGAGTATGACCGTACTGCGCCTGCATACCATGGAGTTACATATTTATAAAATCGATAAGTTTTAATGAACCGTGATGCGGTCATGGTCACCGTACGATGCACCCGTACCAAAACTCATAGATAATCTCGGGAAAACCTAACGAAAATACATAAGGTTTAACGAGCTGCGGTACGGTCGTGGCCTCCATACCATGCGCCCATACCAAAACTTGTAAAAATGACTCAAAAAGAAAACAAAGATGGAGAAGTTTACGGGCCGTGGTACGTTCGCGGCCATCATACCATGCGCCCGTACCAAAACTTGTAAAATGATCCAAACAATAAATAGACAAACAAAAGGTTTAATGACCCATGGTACAGGTGCGGTGACCGTACGGTCCGCCCGTACGAGTCAGAAAACCCACCATTTTTATCAGAATAAAATTGGGGAAGAGGAAAATGAAGTCAAAACAAAGAATTTAAGAGAAGTTGTTCACAGAGTGAAGTCTTTTTGGATGGTCTAATGAACCCTTATTTCTTCCTTAGGTGAGACAACTAGGATTAACTCAATGGACTTTTGTTCTTCAATCATGTAGTGTTTTATTTGTTGTCCATTGACAATCCAAGTAGTAACTTTACTTCCCTCAATCTTATAGCTCATGACTTATAGGCTTCTTCAACTTCGAGTGGTCCTTCCCTTTTTGACTTAACTTTCCCTCCAAACAACTTCAAATGAGATATGTACAACAAACTTTATCTCCTTCTTTGAATTGTTGTTTTTAATATTTTTATCATACAACATCTTAACTTTCTCTTTAAAAAGTCTAGAATTTTCATAAGCTTCATTTCTATGTTCATCTAGAGGATGGATATCCAATAAGCCTTTTCCTCTCGCAGTTTTACAATCATACTTAAAATTCTCTGTAGCCTAGTAAGCCTTGTGTTCTAGTTCTATGGGAAAATGATGAGATTTACCGTAGACCATTCTGTATGGTATCATTCCCATATGTTTTTATACGGTGGTTCGATATGCCCATACATCATCGTTTAACCGAGTTGACAAATCCTTCCTTGATATAGCAACTATCTTCTCCAAAATTCCTATTATCTCCCTGTTGACAACTCTACATACCACTTCTTTGTGGATGATATGGCGAGGAGACTCGGTGCATTACTCCGTACCTATGAAGAATTTTCCTAAAGGTTCCTTTCAAAAAGTGAAATCCACCATCAGTTATAAGGCAACCAAATCATAGTGCATATGCATTTCTTGCCTCTTATTCAGGGCCCTTTGTCGCAAATGATGTCTCACTAAAGTAAGAGAGACAGACACCCCACTAGCCGCTTATATGTTGCAAGCCATATGTCAAGCGCGGAACCAGTTTTGTGTAAGTGTACGCATGAGGTTGGTTTGGGTCCGCTTCATCAAACAGTGTCGTGATACGTCCAAAACATATCTACTTTCCCGAACACTTTTGCTGTTGTTTTCCCTCTATCTTGTGTGTTTTGAATACAACTAACGGGGACTAATGTCGTTTTCAGCAGAATTGCTCTGGTGTCTTGTTTTTGTGCAAAAATTCAACTTTCAGGAAAATTCCCGAAAAATATAGAAAAAACCATATTTCACCTGAAGACTCCCGGAGCCAGAAGAAGAGATGGAGGGGGCCACGAGGGGCCCACACCCACCCTTGTCGCGGGCCAGGACTTGGCCGCGCCCAGGGGTGGTTTGGCCGCCTCGGCCACCCCCTCGACCTCTCCTTTGCACTATATAAGCCTCCTGACCTAAAAATCGAGGGGGGTCGACGTTTTTCCAGAAAGAGTTCCGCTGCTCCGCCGCCACCAGAAACCCCAATCCGGGGACCAGAAAATATGTTCTGGCACCCTGCCGGGACGGGGATTTGGAGGAGATCATCGCTATCACCGACGCCTCTGCATCAACCATCCATGATTCCCCCATCCATGTGTGAGTAATTCCCCACTGTAGGTTGTAGGGGATGATAGGGATTGGATGAGATTGGTCATGTAATAGCTATAATATTGTTATGGGCATAGTGCCTAGTATCTTTTGTTAGTATTTTTGACATTGTTGCAACTTGCTATGCTTAATGCTTGTCACTTTGGGCCCGACTGCCATGATCTCAGATCCAAACATGTTATTGATTTATGAGGATAATTATTATTTTTGATCATATCTGCAAGTTGTAGACACATATTGTTGTCTGGAACCCGAGGCCCCAAAGTGACGATAATTGGGATAAGTTGAGGGGATGGCTATGATGTGAGGATCACGTGTGTTCATGGAGTGTTAATGCTTTGCTCTGGTACTCTATTAAAAGGAGTACCTTAATTACCAGTAGTTTCCCTAGAGGCTCCACTTCAACGGGCTGGTAGGACAAAAGATGTCGTGTGATGCGTGCAGTTAACACACGTCCGTTGGGAACCTTGATGTCTACGGGAGCTTCTATTCTTGTAGACAGTGTTGGGCCTCCAAGAGCAGAGGTTTGTAGAACAGCAGCAAGTTTCCCTTAAGTGGATCACCCAAGGTTTATCGAACTCAGGGAGGAAGAGGTCAAAGATATCCCTCTCAAGCAACCCTGCAACCACAAAGCAAGAAGTCTCTTGTGTCCCCAACACACCTAATACAATAGGTGCACTAGTTCGGCGAAGAGATAGTGAGATACAAATAATATGGATGAGTATGAGTGATAATAGCAATCCGAGTAAAATATGGCAGCGAGTAAACATTCAACAAAACAGTAAACAAATGGAGATTCGATGCTTGGAAGCAAGGCCCAGGGATCCTGCTTTCACTAGTGGACACTCTCAACAATGATCACATAATAGGACTACTCTACACCCTCTTGTTGGATGATGAACACCACTAACTGTGTAGGATTACACGAACCCTCAATGCCGGAGTTACAAGCTCCACAATATTCAATGTTCATATTTTAAATAACCTTAGAGTGTAAGATAGATCAATACGACTAAACCAAGTACTAACATAGCATGCACACTGTCACCTTCACACTATGTAGGAAGAATAGATCACATCAATACTTATCATGGCAATAGTTAACTTCATAATCTACAAGAGATCACAATCATAGCATAAACCAAGTACTAACACGGATGCACACACCGTCACCATTACACCGTGTAGGAGGAATAGACTACTTTAATAACATCACTAGAGTAGCACATAGATAGTATTCAACTTGATCACAAAGAGAGAGATGAACCACATAGCTACAGCGGAGCCCTCAGCCCCGGGGGTGAATTACTCCCTCCTCATCATGGAGGCAGCGATGGCGGTGGAGACGGCGGTGGAGATGGCTCCGGGGGCAATTCCCCATCCCGGCAGGGTGCCGGAACAGCGACTTCTGTCCCCCGAATTGGACTTTCGCGATGGCGGCGGCTCTGGATGGTTTTCTCTGTTTCCGTCGAACTGGTCGATGTTTTTAGGTCAGGGACGAATATATAGGCGGAGAGTCGGAGTCGGAGGGGCCACGGGGTGCCCACACCATAGGGGGCGCGCCCCCCCCTTGGGCCGCGCCGCCCTGTGAGGTGGGGCCCCCAGCACCCCTACGACTTTTCTTCGGTGCTCCGGAAGCTTCCTGAAATTATAAGATCTCCGGAGTTGATTTCGTCCGATTCCGAAAATATTTCCTTACTAGGATTTCTGAAACCAAAAACAGCAGAAAACAGCAACTGGCCTTTCGGCATCTCGTCAATAGGTTAGTTCCGGAAAACGCATAAAAATGATATAAAGTGTGAACAAAACATGTTGGTATTGTCATAAAACAAGCATGGAACATCAGAAATTATAGATACGTTGGAGACGTATCAGCATCCCCAAGCTTAGTTCCTACTCGTCCTCGAGTAGGTAAACGATAAAAGATAATTTCTGAGGTGACATGCTACCAACATAATCTTAATCATACCATTGTAAAGCTTATGAGATGAATGCAGCGATTCAAAACAATGTAAATGCAATGAGTAAACAATTGAATCATATAGCAAAGACTTTTCATGAATAGTACTTTCAAGACAAGCATCAATAAGTCTTGCATAAGAGTTACTCATAAAGCAATAATTCTTAGTAAAAGGTATTGAAGCAACACAATGGAAGATTAAGTTTCAGCGGTTGCTTTCAACTTGTAACATGTATATCTTATGGATAGTTGTCAATGCAAAGCGATATAACAAGTGCAATAAGCAAGTATGTAAGAATCAATGCACAGTTAACACAAGTGTTTGCTTCTAAGATAGAGAGAAATGGGTAAACTGACTCAACATAAAAGTAGAAGAAAGGCCCTTCGCAGAGGGAAGCATTGATTGCTATATTTGTGCTAGAGCTTTTATTTTGAAAACAAGAAACAATTTTGTCAACGGTAGTAATAAAGCATATGTATCATGTAAATTATATCTTACAAGTTGCAAGCCTCATGCATAGTATACTAATAGTGCCCGCACCTTGTCCTAATTAGCTTGGACTACCGGAATTATCGCAATGCACATGTTTTAACCAAGTGTCACAAAGGGGTACCTCTATGCCGCCTGTACAAAGGTCTAAGGAGAAAGCTCGCATTGGATTTCTCGCTATTGATTATTCTCAACTTAGACATCCATACCGGGACAACATAGACAACAGATAATGGACTCCTCTTTTATGCATAAGCATGTAGCAACAATTAATTTTCTCATATGAGATTGAGGATATATGTCCAAAACTGAAACTTCCACCATGGATCATGGCTTTAGTTAGCGGCCCAATGTTCTTCTCTAACAATATGCACGCTCTAACCATAAGGTGGTAGATCGCCCTTACTTCAGACAAGACGAACATGCATAGCAACTCACATGATATTCAACAAAGGGTAGTTGATGGCGTCCCCAGGAACATGGTTATCGCACAACAAGCAACTTAATAAGAGATAAAGTGCATAAGTACATATTCAATAGCACAATAGTTTTTAAGCTATTTGTCCCATGAGCTATATATTGCAAAGGTAGAGGATAGAAATTTAAAGGTAGCACTTCAAGCAATTTACTTTGGAATGGCGGAGAAATACCATGTAGTAGGTAGGTATGGTGGACACAAATGGCATAGTGGTTGGCTCAAGTATTTTGGATGCATGAGAAGTATTCCCTCTCGATACAAGGCTTAGGCTAGCAAGGTTGTTTGAAGCAAACACAAGCATAAACTAGTACATCAAAACTTACATAAAAGACATATTACAAGCATTATAAGACTATACATCGTCTTCCTTGTTGTTCAAACACCTCATTAGAAAATATCTAGACTCTAGAGAAACCACTCATGCAAACCAAATTTTAACAAGCTCTATGTATTTCTTCACTAATAGGTGCAAAGTATATGATGCAAGAGCTTAAACAAGAGCACAACAATTGCCAAGTATCAAGTTATTCAAGACATCA
This sequence comes from Lolium perenne, assembly GCF_019359855.2. NCBI lineage: Eukaryota > Viridiplantae > Streptophyta > Magnoliopsida > Poales > Poaceae > Lolium > Lolium perenne. Next base: position 38,297,039 of record NC_067250.2, read on the forward strand.
TACCAATTACTACATGTAGCATTTTCTGTTTCCAAGCATATAACAATTAACGAAGCAGTTTCAACCTTCGCCATGAACATTAAAAGCTAAGAACACATGTGTTCATACGAACCAGCGGAGCGTGTCTCTCTCCCACACAAGCATTTATTCAAACAAGAACAAAAACAAGAAACATACAGACGTTCCAAGTAAAGTACATAAGATGTGACCGAATAAAAATATAGTTTCAAGAGAAGGAACCTGATAATTTGTCGATGAAGAAGGGGATGCCTTGGGCATCCCCAAGCTTAGATGCTTGGGTCTTCTTGAAATATGCAGGGATGAACCACCGGGGCATCCCCAAGCTTAGACTTTTCAGTCTTCTTGATCACATTGTATCATCCTCCTCTCTTGACCCTTGAAAACTTCCTTCACACCAAACTCAAAACAACTCATTAGAGGGTTAGTGTATAATCAAAAATTCACATGTTCAGAGGTGACACAATCATTCTTAACACTTCTGGACATTGCCCAAAGCTACTGGAAGTCAATGGAACAAAGAAATCCATCCCACATAGCAAAAGAGGCAATGCGAAATAAAAGGCAGAATCTGTCAAAACAGAACAGTCCGTAAAGATGAATTTTATTGAGGCACCAGACTTGCTCAAATGAAAATTCTCAAATTGAATGAAAGTTGCGTACATATCTGAGGATCACTCACGTAAATTGGCTTAATTTTCTGAGTTACCTACAGAGAATTTAGCCCAGATTCGTGACAGCAAAGAAATCTGTTTCTGCGCAGTAATCCAAATCTAGTATGAACTTTTCTATCAACGACTTTACTTGGCACAACAAAACACAAAACTAAGATAAGGAGAGGTTGCTACAGTAGTAAACAACTTCCAAGACACAAATATAAAACAAAGTACTGTAGCAAAATAATACATGGGTTATCTCCCAAGAAGTTCTTTCTTTATAGCCATTAAGATGGGCTCAGCAGTTTTGGTGATGCACCCGCAAGAAATAGTATTTGAAGCAAAAGAGAGCTTCAAGAGGCAAATTCAAAACACATTTAAGCCTAACATGCTTCCTATGCAGAGGAATCTTGTACACAAATGAATTCATGAAGAACAAAGTGACAAGCATAAGAGGATAAAACACGAGTAACTTCAAGATTCTCAACATAAAGAGGGGAAACTTAATATTATTAAGATGCATATAACCATATTTCCCTCTCTCATAATAACTTTCATTAGAATCATTGATGAAATCCACAATATACTCATCACTTAAAACATTCTTATCATGGTTCATATGCATAGAAGTATCATTAATTTTGGCATAAGGAGAGTTCTTTTCATTAATAGTAATTGGAGCAGGATTATTATCAAGAATTTGAACATGGTAAACAAGTTGCATATTAAGGGAATTGTTTTTGGTAACCCAATCATGACTATGACAAGTTTCATAAGGATAGTTAGAACCTATATCATAGCATTCTTTGTAATAATCATCAGAGATCGGAGGCACAGTGTCATCATAGGCAATAGAATAGTTATCTTTCACAGTCGGTTTATCTGTGTCCACACCATCATTGTTATTAGAAGGAGATGTATCAAGAACATAATGACCAGTAGCTAAAGGATTTTCAAACACCTCTTCCCCAAGCTTAGAGCTTTCTATATCATTATGGGAGGAAGCATGGATAGCACTGATACTATGGCAATTATTAACATCATCATTTTCAGAATTAGTTTCCCAGAGATTTGCAATATCAAAAGTAGTGTGCTCATTCAAATCATGATTGCTAATGTATGTAAAGGGCATAGGAAGATCATCGTATTCAGATTCATTATCACAATAATCGTTAGGAGCAACATACTTACGGTTACCTATCGTTATCTCATATACGCGGGGATATGCTGTTACCTCTTTCTTTTTATTCCCCTTATTCTTCTTCTTCTTCTTCGTTCCCTTCTTCTTCTTCTTCTTCTTCTTCTTCTCCTTCTCCTTTTCCTCGTTCCCTTCTTCAGGAGGGAGAGGCTTGATGAGAGGCTTCTCCACATAACCTGCTTTATTTCCAGAAACAATAAAAGAAACTTGGGAGGATTCCTCCTTTTCATTAATAAGTTTGAAACACACAGCGGTCCTATCATATTTTGGCAAGGTGTCATCTTCTAAAATATTTTGTATGTAAGTATTTGTATGGCAATTATCAATGCAATAAGAAAAACACCCATGCAGGACATCATCAACATCAAGATCGTTAATATCTAACAAAGAAATTTTTCTTGATAACTCTTCACACCACAAAAATAAAGTAAGTTCATCATGCTGATTAGGAGTAATTTCATCATCACAATACAAATTTGCAGCACTCATGGGATTCAAATTATCATTGGAGGAGCATTGAAAATTAAAATGACCCACTCTATGGCAAAGTTCACAAATAAAAGGATAGAGGACACAAACTTTTTTACCAAGATCATCTAGTGCCCTAGACCACTTTCTAGTTTTTTCATTAGTATGATGGATACAATATTCATCTTCGATTTGATTAATTCCACAAGGTCTATGCATTCCACAAAAATTAACATGCTTATAGGAAATAGCATTCTTAAGAGTTTGAGCATGTTTATTGCAATCATTAACAATAATTTCATCCTTCATACAAGCCTCTTTAAAAGGTTCATGATACTTATCAAAATTCTTCCTAGGCAATTCAAAATGAGAGGCAAAAGCTTTATAAAGATTCACAGCAACTTGAGAGTCAAGACCATAGGTAGCACTCATATTTCGAAATTTACCAGTATCCATAAAAGTTTCAATGCATTCATAATCATAGTTTATACCTGATTCTTTACCTTTGTCGTTCTCCCAATCTTCAGCGTTCTCCTGAATCCGATTAAGAAGGTCCCATTTAAACTCTTCTTTATTGCGCGTGAATGATCCAGAACAAGCAGTATCCAGCAAGGTTTTATCTTGAAAAGAAAGTCTTGCATAGAAATTATCAATGATGATATTACCAGGAAGCTCATGATTGGGGCATTTGAGCATTAAAGACTTCAATCTCTCCCATGCTTGGGCAATACTCTCTCCATCATGAGGCCAGAAATTATATATTCGGTTTCGGTCTTTGTGAATTTCACTTGGAGGATAGAATTTAGAATAAAATAGAAGCACAATATCCTTCCAATCAAGAGAATGCTCATCCTTCAGCAGTTTATACCAATGCGCCGCTTTACCAGACAACGACATAGAGAATAATTTCTTCTTCACTTCATCCATAGAGATACCTGCACACTTGAATAACCCGCATAATTCATGCAAAAAGAGTAAATGATCTCCAGGATGGACAGTTCCATCCCCTTCATAGCGGTTATCCACAACACGTTCAATAATTTTCATAGGGATTTTTTATGGAATACTTTCAGTAGGTGCATTTAAAATATCACAAGCATCATTAGAGTTATTGCATATGGGAGATAAAGTATTATCAGAGCAAATTTTCTCCCCTAAAGATGGGAAGCTAAAAAGATCACAAAAACTAGCTTCCCCAAGCTTAGACTTCTCCATAGCATTAGCAGTAATTGCATTCATACTAATAACATCGCTACTAGCATGCAAATAAGGTTCCATAGGTTTTTTAATTTTCGCATCAAACAATTCTAAATCAGGAAAAAGATTAAAAAGCTCACCAATTTTTTTGTTGGTTTCCATTATGCCTAACTAGTGTAAACAAGAAACAAAAAGTTGCAATTGCAGGATCTAAAGGAAATAGCTTCGAGCACACACACAATGGCGCCAGAAAAGTACTGTTACCTGGAACCGGAGTATGAGTGCCTTTTACCTTTCCTCCCCGGCAACGGCGCCAGAAAATAGCTTGATGTCTACGGGAGCTTCTATTCTTGTAGACAGTGTTGGGCCTCCAAGAGCAGAGGTTTGTAGAACAGCAGCAAGTTTCCCTTAAGTGGATCACCCAAGGTTTATCGAACTCAGGGAGGAAGAGGTCAAAGATATCCCTCTCAAGCAACCCTGCAACCACAAAGCAAGAAGTCTCTTGTGTCCCCAACACACCTAATACAATAGGTGCACTAGTTCGGCGAAGAGATAGTGAGATACAAATAATATGGATGAGTATGAGTGATAATAGCAATCCGAGTAAAATATGGCAGCGAGTAAACATTCAACAAAACAGTAAACAAATGGAGATTCGATGCTTGGAAGCAAGGCCCAGGGATCCTGCTTTCACTAGTGGACACTCTCAACAATGATCACATAATAGGACTACTCTACACCCTCTTGTTGGATGATGAACACCACTAACTGTGTAGGATTACACGAACCCTCAATGCCGGAGTTAACAAGCTCCACAATATTCAATGTTCATATTTTAAATAACCTTAGAGTGTAAGATAGATCAATACGACTAAACCAAGTACTAACATAGCATGCACACTGTCACCTTCACACTATGTAGGAAGAATAGATCACATCAATACTTATCATAGCAATAGTTAACTTCATAATCTACAAGAGATCACAATCATAGCATAAACCAAGTACTAACACGGATGCACACACCGTCACCATTACACCGTGTAGGAGGAATAGACTACTTTAATAACATCACTAGAGTAGCACATAGATAGTATTCAACTTGATCACAAAGAGAGAGATGAACCACATAGCTACAGCGGAGCCCTCAGCCCCGGGGGTGAATTACTCCCTCCTCATCATGGAGGCAGCGATGGCGGTGGAGACGGCAGTGGAGATGGCTCCGGGGGCAATTCCCCGTCCCGGCAGGGTGCCGGAACAGCGACTTATGTCCCCCGAATTGGACTTTCGCGATGGCGGCGGCTCTGGATGGTTTTCTCTGTTTCCGTCGAACTGGTCGATGTTTTTAGGTCAGGGACGAATATATAGGCGGAGAGTCGGAGTCGGAGGGGCCACGGGGTGCCCACACCATAGGGGGGCGCGCCCCCCCTTGGGCCGCGCCGCCCTGTGAGGTGGGGCCCCCCTGGCACCCCTCAGACTTTTCTTCGGTGCTCCGGAAGCTTCCTGAAATTATAAGATCTCCGGAGTTGATTTCGTCCGATTCCGAAAATATTTCCTTACTAGGATTTCTGAAACCAAAAACAGCAGAAAACAGCAACTGGCCTTTCGGCATCTCGTCAATAGGTTAGTTCCGGAAAACGCATAAAAATGATATAAAGTGTGAACAAAACATGTTGGTATTGTCATAAAACAAGCATGGAACATCAGAAATTATAGATACGTTGGAGACGTATCAAACCCCAAGAGGAAGGTGTGATGCGTACAGTAGCAAGTTTTCCCTCAGTAAGAAACCAAGGTTATCGAACCAGTAGGAGTCAAGGAACACGTGAAGGTTGTTGGTGACGGAGTGTAGTGCGGCGCAACACCAGGGATTCCGGCGCCAACGTAATCAAAGTACTTTGCCCCAACGTAACAGTGAGGTTGTCAATCTCACCGGCTTGCTGAAAACAAAGGATTAACCGTATAGTGTGGAAGATGATGTTTGTTTGCGAAGAACAGTAAAGAACAATTGCAGTAGATTGTATTTCAGATGTAAAGAATGGACCGGGGTCCACAGTTCACTAGTGGTGTCTCTCCCATAAGATAAATAGCATGTTGGGTGAACGAATTACAGTTGGGCAATTGACAAATAAAGAAGGCATAACAATGCACATACATATATCATGATGAGTACTATGAGATTTAATCAGGGAATTACGACAAAGTACATAGACCGCTATACAGCATGCATCTATGCCTAAAAAGTCCACTTTCAGGTTATCATCCGAACCCCTTCCGGTATTAAGTTGCAAACAACAGACAATTGCATTAAGTATGGTGCGTAATGTAATCAACACAAATATCCTTAGACAAAGCATTGATGTTTTATCCCTAGTGGCAACAACACATCCACAACCTTAGAACTTTCGGTCACTGTCCCAGATTCAATGGAGGCATGAACCCACTATCGAGCATAAATACTCCCTCTTGGAGTTACAAGTATCAACTTGGCCAGAGCCTCTACTAGCAACGGAGAGCATGCAAGAACATAAACAACATATATGATAGATTGATAATCAACTTGACATAGTATTCCATATTCATCGGATCGCAACAAACACAACATGTAGCATTACAAATAGATGATCTTGATCATGATAGGCAGCTCACAAGATCTAACATGATAGCACAATGAGGATAAGACAACCATCTAGCTACTGCTATGGACCCATAGTCTAGGGGTGAACTACTCACACATCGATCCGGAGGCGATCATGGCGATGAAGAGTCCTCCGGGAGATGATTCCCCTCTCCGGCAGGGTGCTGGAGGCGATCTCCTGAATCCCCCGAGATGGGATTGGCGGCAGCTGCGTCTCTGGAAGGTTTTCCGTATCGTGGCTCTCGGTACAGAGGGTTTCACGACAAAGGCTTTAAGTAGGCGGAAGGGCGGAGTCGGAGGGCTGACAGGGGCCGCACACGCTAGGGCGGCGCGGGCCCAGCCCTGGCCGCGCGGCCCTAGTGTGGCGGTGCCTCGTCGCCCCACTTCGTGATCCTTTCGGTCTTCTGGAAGCTTCGTGGAAAAATAAGACCCTGGGCGTTGATTTCGTCCAATTCCGAGAATATTTCCTTTGTAGGATTTCTGAAACCAAAAACAGCAGAAAACAGCAACTGGCTCTTCGGCATCTCGTCAATAGGTTAGTGCCGGAAAATGCATAATAATGACATAAAGTGTGTATAAAACATGTGAGTATCATCATAAAAGTAGCATGGAACATAAGAAATTATAGATACGTTTGAGACGTATCATCGTGCAAGTTTCTCATTGCGAGCACGCACGATTAAATAGGAACACACGCCTATGGTTATATTATGCTAGGATGGTTATATCATTATTACTTGCAATGCCTATGTCTTGCTATTATATGGACTCTCTCATTCATGCAACGCTCGTTCATCCATCATTGTGCCTACAGTATTTTAATCCTGATGTTTACTGCAATCATCGCTACTGGTGTTTTTATATCGCTACTGTTGTTACTTCACTACTACCACTGCTATAAAACTGTTACTACTGATAAACTGTTGCGAGCAAGTCTAATTTCAGGTGCAGGTGAATTGAGAACTCATCTATTAAAGCTTATAAATATTCTTTGGCTCCCCTTGTGTCGAATCAATAAATTTGGGTTTTACTTCCCTTGAAGACGGTTGCGATTCCCTATACTTGTGGGTCATAATTTTGATCAATACTATTGTAAAGCACATGAGATGAATGCAGCGATTCGAAGCAGTGATGAAGACAATGAGTAAACAACTGAATCATATAGCAAAGACTTTTCATGAATAATACTTTCAAGACAAGCATCAATAAGACTTGCATAAGAGTTACTCATAAAGCAATAAATTCTTAGTAGAAAGCTTTGAAACAACACAAAGGAAGATATAAGTTTCAGCGGTTGCTTTCAACTTCAACATGTTTATCTCATGGATAATTGTCAACACAAAGTAATATAACAAGTGCAATAGGTAGATATGTAAGAATCAATGCACACAGTTTACACAAGTGTTTGCTTCTAAGATAGAAAGAAGTAGGTAAACTGACTCAACAATAAAGTAAAAGAATGGCCCTTCGCAGAGGGAAGCATGGATTACTATTTTTGTGCTAGAGCTTTTCATTTTGAAAACATAGAAACAATTTTGTCAACGGTAGTAATAAATCATATGTGTTATGTATAAGATATCCTATAAGTTGCAAGCCTCATGCATATAATACTAATAGTGCTCGCACATTGTCCTAATTAGCTTGGATTAACACGGATTATCATTGCATAACATATGTTTCAACCAAGTGTCACAAAGGGGTACCTCTATGCCGCCTGTACAGAGGTCTAAGGAGAAAGTTCGCATTGGATTTCTCGCTTTTGATTATTCTCAACTTAGACATCCATACCGGGACAACATAGACAACAGATAATGGACTCCTCTTTAATGCATAAGCATTCAACAACAGATAAAATTCTCATAAGATATTGAGGATTAATTGTCCAAACTGAAACTTCCACCATGGATCATGGCTTTAGTTAGCGGCCCAATGTTCTTCTCTAACAATATGCATACTCAAACCATTTGATCATGAAAAACGCCCTTACTTCAGACAAGACGAACATGCATAGCAACTCACATGATATTCAACAAAGGTGAAAAGTTGATGGCGTCCCCAGAAACATGGTTGCCGCTCAACAAGCAACTTATTAAAAAATAAGATACATAAGTACATATTCTTCACCACAATAGTTTTTAAGGCTATTTTCCCATGAGCTATGTATTGTAAAGGCAAAGAATAGAATTTTAAAGGTAGCACTCAAGTAATGTACTTTGGAATGGCGGAGAAATACCATGTAGTACGTAGGTATGGTGGACACAAATGGCATAGTTTTTGGCTCAAGGATTTGGATGCACGAGAAGAATTCCTCTCAATACAAGGCTAGGCTAGCAAGGTTGTTTGAAGCAAACTCAAGTATAAAATGGTACAGCAAGACTCACATATGAACATATTGTAAGCATTATAAGACTTTACATCGTCTCCTTGTTGTTCAAACACCTTAACCAGAAAATATCTAGACTCTAGAGACCAATCATGCAAACCAAATTTTAACAAGCTCTATGTAGTTCTTCATTAATAGGTGCAAAGTACATGATGCAAGAGCTTAAACATGATCTATATGAGCACAACAATTGCCAAGTATCAAATTATTCAAGACATTATACCAATTACCACATGCAGCATTTTCTGTTTCCAACCATATATCAATGAACGAAGTAGTTCAACCTTCCCAATGAACATTAAGAATAAAGCTAAGAACACATGTGTTCATATGCAACAGCGGAGCGTGTCTCTCTCCCACACAAAGAATACTAGGATCCGATTTTATTCAAACAAAAACAAAAACAAAAGCAAACAGACGCTCCAAGTAAAGCACATAAGATGTGACTGAATAAAAATATAGTTTCACTAGAGGTGACCTGATAAGTTGTCGATGAAGAAGGGGATGTCTTGGGCATCCCCAAGCTTAGATGCTTGAGTCTTCTTGAAATATGCAGGGATGAACCACGGGGGAATCCCCAACCTTAGACTTTTCACTCTTCTTGATCATATTGTATCATCCTCCTCTCTTGACCCTTGAAAACTTCCTCCACACCAAACTCAAAACAAACTCATTAGAGGGTTAGTGCATAATTGAAAATTCATATATTCAGAGGTGACATAATCATTCTTAACACTTCTGGACATTGCACAAGGCTACTGAAAGTTAATGGAACAAAGAAATCCATCAAACATAGCAAAACAGGCAATGCGAAATAAAAGGCAGAATCTGTCAAAACAGAACAGTCCGTAAAGACGAATTTTTCTGGGGCACTTAACTTGCTCATATGAAAATGCTCAAATTGAATGAAAGTTGCGTACATATCTGAGGATCACGCACGTAAATTGGCATATTTTTCTGAGTTACCTACAGAGAATTCTACTCAAATTCGTGACAGTAAGAAATCTGTTTCTGCGCAGTAATCCAAATCTAGTATTGACTTTACTATCAAAGACTTTACTTGGCACAACAATGCAATAAAATAAAGATAAGGAGAGGTTGCTACAGTAGTAACAACTTCCAAGACTCAAATATAAAACAAAAGTGCAGAAGTAAAATAATGGGTTGTCTCCCATAAGCGCTTTTCTTTAACGCCTTTCAGCTAGGCGCAGAAAGTGTGAATCAAGTATTATCAAGAGATGAAGCATTAACATCATAATTTGTTCTAATAATAGAATCATAAGGTAACTTCATTCTCTTTCTAGGGAAGTGTTCCATACCTTTCTTGAGAGGAAATTTATATTTAATATTACCTTCCTTCATATCAATAGTAGCACCAACAGTTCGAAGAAAAGGTCTTCCCAATATAATGGGACAAGATGCATTGCATTCAATATCCAAGACAACAAAATCAACGGGGACAAGGTTATTGTTAACCATAATGCGAACATTATCAATCCTCCCCAAAGGTTTCTTTATAGCATTATCAGCAAGATTAACATCCAAATAACAATTTTTCAATGGTGGCAAGTCAAGCATATCATAGATTTTCTTAGGCATAACAGAAATACTTGCACCAAGATCACATAAAGCATTACAATCAAAGTCATTGACCCTCATCTTAATGATGGGCTCCCAACCATCTTCTAACTTCCTAGGAATAGAAGTTTCAAGTTTTAGTTTATCTTCTCTAGATTTTTATGAGAGCATTGGGACTTTTAGCAAGTTTTTGTAAGAACTCTATAACTTCAGAGATGTGATAATCATCAAAATCTAAACCATTATGATCTACAGCAATGGGATCTTTGTCTCCAATATTTTGAAAAATTTCAGCAGTTTTATCACAAGCAGTTTCAGCAGTTTTAACAGTTTCAGACAATTTTGCACGCTTTGCACTAGGAGTAGAAACATTGCCAATATCAATTATTTTACCATTGATAGTAGGAGGTGTAGCAACATGTGAAGCATTATCATTACTAGTGGTGGTAATAGTCCAAACTTTAGCTACATTATTCTCTTTAGCAAATTTTTCGTTTTCTTCTCTATCCCACCTAGCATGCAATTCAGCCATCAATCTAATATTTTCATTAATTCGAACTTGGATGGCATTTGCTGTAGTAACAATTTTATTATCATTATCCTTATTAGGCATAACTTTCGATTTTAAAAGATCAACATCAGAGGCAAGTCTATCAACCTTAGAAGCAAGAATATCAATTTTATCAAGCTTTTCCTCAACAGATTTGTTAAAAGCAGTTTGTGTACTAATAAATTCTTTAAGCATGGCTTCAAGACTAGAGGGTGCATTCCTATTATTGTTGTAAGAATTCCCATAAGAATTACCATAACCATTACTATTATTAGAAGGATATGGCCTATAGTTGTTACCAGAATTATTCCTATAAGCATTGTTGTTGAAATTATTATTTTTAATGAAGTTCACATCAACATGTTCTTCTTGGGCAACCAATGAAGCTAAAGGAACATTATTTGGATCAACATTAGATCTACCATTAACAAGCATAGACATAATAGCATCAATCTTATCACTCAAGGAGGAGGTTTCTTCAACAGAATTTACCTTCTTACCTTGTGGAGCCCTTTCCGTGTGCCATTCAGAGTAATTTATCATCATATCATCAAGAAGCTTTGTTGCCGCCCCCAAAGTGATGGACATAAAGGTACCTCCAGCAGCTGAATCCAATAGGTTCCGCGAAGAAAAATTCAATCCTGCATAGAAGGTTTGGATGATCATCCAAGTAGTTAGTCCATGGGTAGGGCAATTCTTCACCAAAGATTTCATTCTCTCCCATGCTTGAGCAACATGTTCATTATCTAATTGCTTAAAATTCATTATGCTACTTCTCAAAGATATAATTTTAGCGGGAGCATAATATCTACCAATAAAAGCATCCTTACATTTAGTCCATGAATCAATACTATTCTTAGGCAAAGATAGCAACCAATCTTTAGCTCTTCCTCTTAAGGAGAAAGGAAACAATTTCAATTTTATAATATCACCATCTACATCCTTATACTTTTGCATTTCACAAAGTTCAACAAAATTATTGAGATGGGCAGCAGCATCATCAGAACTAACACCAGAAAATTGCTCTCTCATAACAAGATTTAGTAAAGCAGGTTTAATTTCAAAGAATTCTGCTGTAGTAGCAGGTGGAGCAATAGGTGTGCATAAGAAATCATTATTATTTGTGCTAGTGAAGTCACACAACTTAGTGTTTTCATGAGTATTCATTTTAACAGTAGTAAATAAAGAAAACTAAATAAAGTAAATGCAAGTAACTAATTTTTTTTGTGTTTTTAATATGGAGATCAAGACAGTAAATAAAGTAAAACTAGTAACTAATTTTTTTGTGTTTTTGATATAAGAGCAAACAAAGCAGCAAATAAAGTAAAGTAAAGCAAGACAAAAACAAAGTAAAGAGATTGGATGTGGGAAACTCCCCTTGCAGCGTGTCTTGATCTCCCCGGCAACGGCGCCAGAAAAAGTGCTTGATGCGTGCAGTTAACACACGTCCGTTGGGAACCCCAAGAGGAAGGTGTGATGCGTACAGTAGAAAGTTTTCCCTCAGTAAGAAACCAAGGTTATCGAACCAGTAGGAGTCAAGGAACACGTGAAGGTTGTTGGTGACGGAGTGTAGTGCGGCGCCAACGTGGAACCTGCACAACACAATCAAAGTACTTTGCCCCAACGTAACAGTGAGGTTGTCAATCTCACCGGCTTGCTGAAAACAAAGGATTAACCGTATAGTGTGGAAGATGATGTTTGTTTGCGAAGAACAGTAAAGAACAATTGCAGTAGATTGTATTTCAGATGTAAAGAATGGACCGGGGTCCACAGTTCACTAGTGGTGTCTCTCCCATAAGAAAAATAGCATGTTGGGTGAACGAATTACAGTTGGGCAATTGACAAATAAAGAAGGCATAACAATGCACATACATATATCATGATGAGTACTATGAGATTTAATCAGGGCATTACGACAAAGTACATAGACCGCTATCCAGCATGCATCTATGCCTAAAAAGTCCACTTTCAGGTTATCATCCGAACCCCTTCCGGTATTAAGTTGCAAACAACAGACAATTGCATTAAGTATGGTGCGTAATGTAATCAACACAAATATCCTTAGACAAAGCATTGATGTTTTATCCCTAGTGGCAACAGCACATCCACAACCTTAGAACTTTCTGTCACTGTCCCAGATTCAATGGAGGCATGAACCCACTATCGAGCATAAATACTCCCTCTTGGAGTTACAAGTATCAACTTGGCCAGAGCCTCTACTAGCAACGGAGAGCATGCAAGAACATAAACAACATATATGATAGATTGATAATCAACTTGACATAGTATTCAATATTCATCGGATCCCAACAAACACAACATGTAGCATTACAAATAGATGATCTTGATCATGATAGGCAGCTCACAAGATCTAACATGATAGCACAATGAGGAGAAGACAACCATCTAGCTACTGCTATGGACCCATAGTCTAGGGGTGAACTACTCACACATCGATCCGGAGGCGATCATGGCGATGAAGAGTCCTCCGGGAGATGATTCCCCTCTCCGGCAGGGTGCCGGAGGCGATCTCCTGAATCCCCCGAGATGGGATTGGCGGCGGTTGCGTCTCTGGAAGGTTTTCCGTATCGTGGCTCTCGGTACAGAGGGTTTCGCGACGAAGGCTTTAAGTAGGCGGAAGGGCGGAGTCGGAGGGCTGACAGGGGCCCCACACGCTAGGGCGGCGCGGGCCCAGCCCTGGCCGCGCGGCCCTAGTGTGGCGGCGCCTCGTCGCCCCACTTCGTGATCCTTTCGGTCTTCTGGAAGCTTCGTGGAAAAATAAGACCCTGGGCGTTGATTTCGTCCAATTCCGAGAATATTTCCTTTGTAGGATTTCTGAAACCAAAAACAGCAGAAAACAAAGAATCGGCTCTTCGGCATCTCGTCAATAGGTTAGTGCCGGAAAATGCATAATAATGACATAAAGTGTGTATAAAACATGTGAGTATCATCATAAAAGTAGCATGGAACATAAGAAATTATAGATACGTTTGAGACGTATCATCGTGCAAGTTTCTCATTGCGAGCACGCACGACTAAATAGGAACACACACCTATGGTTATATTATGCTAGGATGGTTATATCATTATTACTTGCAATGCCTATGTCTTGCTATTATATGGACTCTCTCATTCATGCAACGCCCGTTCATCCATCATTGTGCCTATAGTATTTTAATCCTGATGTCTACTGCAATCATCGCTACTGCTGTTTTTATATCGCTACTGTTGTTACTTCACTACTACCACTGCTAAACTGTTACTACTGATAAACTGTTGCGAGAAAGTCTATTTTCAGGTGCAGGTGAATTGAGAACTCATCTATTAAAGCTTATAAATATTCTTTGGCTCCCCTTGTGTCGAATCAATAAATTTGGGTTTTACTTCCCTTGAAGACGGTTGCGATTCCCTATACTTGTGGGTCATCAAGACTATTTTCTGGCGCCGTTGCCGGGGAGCATAGCTTTATTTACAAGCCCACTTGAAATTGATATTGTTCGCTGCAATTTATTTATTATGGGGAAAGCTCCTGAATCAAAGTTCCCTATATTGCCATCCACTACAAGAAGAGGTACAACTCTGAACACCTCTGTTGCTCTTGATTCGCCATCTGTTATGAGTAAGCTTCTTACTCCACCACATGCTACTGCTACTTCTACTGAATCTGATAATGTTCCTGATGATTTTGATGATGCTTCTATTGTGCTTGATAAGAGTGGTTCGTTAGGTCCTTTCCAAGATACTACAATTGCTAGAGCTAAACAAATTGAAAATGTTGAAAATACTATTACACCTGTTAGTTCACCGCAAACTAGGGGGAATCCTAGTGATGATCTTGATGAAACTTATATTGAACTCGATAATGACTTCATTGAAAAATGTCATGCTACTAGAGATGCAAGTTCTATGAAAAGTCTTCTTGCAAGAGGAGTTGTTAGATATAATTTGTCTCCTGATTCTAAATTTGCCACATCTCCCATAAATATTAGAAATAAGGATTAAGATTTCTCTTTGGATTTATCTTACATATCTATTATTGAGAAAGAACCTTTCTGAGGTACTGAAAATGAAAGTGCTATGAAACATATGAATGAACTCTCTACTTTGAGCAATTTATTTTCTAATGATATTAAGATATGCACTTACTTTGTCACTAAAATTTTCCTTTTCTCTCTGAAAGGAGCAGCTAAAATTTGGTATGATAATTTGTCTCCTGGATCTGTTGATAGTCATACTGGTTTGATTAATGCTTTCTTGCAAAAATATTTCCCTGCTAGTGCTCAGCATGCTGCTTTGCAGAAAATCTTTCACTTTGTAGAAGGAGAGAAATTCCCTGAATCTTGGGCAAGATTTTGTTCTTTAATTAGAGCATTACCTAAACATCCATTAGCTAAAAATGAACTCCTTGATATATTCTATAATGGACTAACGGCTGAATCTAGGACATACCTGGATAGTTGGGCGGGTTGTGTTTTCAGGAAAAGAATTCCGGCTGAGGCTAAGAAATTTTTGGCCAAAATAAGCAAGAATTATGATGATTGGACTACACCGGAGCCGACACCAACACCGAAGAAAAGGGGAATGATTGAATTAAATGATGAAGTGATGAGGGAAGCCAAGAAATCTCTTAAGGAGAAGGGTATTAAATCTGAAGATGTGAAGAATCTACCACCTATAGAAGAATTATGTAAGCCAATCCATCGTTCTTCCACTATTGAGGTACACTCTCTCCAACGTTTTGATAATAGAGATATTCCCTACTCTAAACCTCCTGATCAATGCTTAGATTAATTTGATAATTATATTATTAAGCAAGATAACTTTAATAAGAGAGTGGAACATCACCTAATAGAAAATTCTAGAGCTATCAATAATTTGCATGATATTGTGGAAAAAACCTCTAATGATGTTAAAAGGCTTGTTAAACATTTCCATATGGTTCAAACTCAAATTGATCAGCTCACTAAAGTGCAAAAAGATTTTCTAGTTAATGCTTCTAGAGAAAAGCATGCTTATGAAATAAGAACTAGAAGTGGTGTTTCTACTCAGGATCCTCTATATCCTAAAGGACATCCAAAGAGAATTGAACAAGATTCTCAACAAGTTAATGATACTAGGACTAAGTCTAAGAAAAAGAAAAAGAAACATAAAACTGTTGTAGAATCCTCTGAACCTACTAAAGATCCTAGTAGTATATCTATTTCTGATACAGAAACTGAAAGTGGTAATGATAAAAATGATGCTTCCGATAAAGAAGACATTGCAGAAGAACCTGAAAAGCATACTAGGAATACAAAGTACACTAAGGAAGATTTCATTGCTAGTAAACATGGTAGTGAGAGAGAACTTGGGTGCAAAAACCAATGCCTTTTCGTAATAAGAAACATAAATCAAAGGAGGAAGAACATTATAATAAGTTCCGTGAATGGATGAAACCTTTGTTTTTACAAATTCCTTTGACTGATGCTATTAAATTGCCTCCTTATTCGAAGTATATGAAAGATATTGTCTCTAATAAGAGGAAGATTCTAAATGAGGAAATTTCCACTATGCTCGCTAATTACTCTTTTAGTGGTAAGGTTCCAAAGAAGCTTGGTGATCCAGTATACCCACTATTCCATGCTCCATCAAAAATAATTATGTTAGAACTGCCTTATGTGATTTGGGAGCAGGAGTTAGTGTTATGCCTTTTTCTCTCTATAGAAGACTTGATCTAGAAAAATTAATACCAACTGATATATCCTTGCAAATGGCTGATAAGTCTACTACTATTCCTGTTGGTATATGTGAGGATGTTCCTGTTCAAGTTGCTCATCATTGTATGATATTAACTGACTTTGTTGTGTTGGAAATGCCGGAAGATGATAATATGTCTATTATTCTTGGGAGACCTTTTCTTAACACTGCATGGGCTGTTATTGATTGCAACCAAGGAAAAGTAACTTTTAATGTTGATGACAAAGAGCATACGGTTTATTTTCCCAAGAAGATTGGTGTGAATTATGGTCTAAACTCAATTATTAATGTTGATACTACCCAAATTGGGAAATTTCATTTCCCTTTGCCCAAGCCAAAGAAGGGGAATGATATTGTCATGGTTGGAACTATTCCTATCAAGATTGATGTAACATAATCATATCGTGAAATACAAAGTTTTGCTTCATATAAAATTGTTTTGATAACAAGACTTGATCAACCTTGTTAACAAAATAATTTTGACTGAGTGAAACTATGTTTTCAACTATGTACCATTGATTGACTTTATATTAGAATGTCTTAGAGTTGCTGTAGATTTGATTTTGATTTTGATTTTCATCATTCTATAATTGTTTTCCTGCGATATAATCATTATTCAAATTCTGAAATTTGGCCAAAAATAAAATTTATCGAAAAATTCCAGAAAATGTATAGAAATTTTTTACGCATGAAAAGGGGTAGAGAGGCACTTGGGGCAGCCCAGGGGGACCCACCAGCCGACCACACCATGTGGTGGCGCGGCTGGCCCCCTGGCCGCGCCAAGGGCAGGTGTGGGGCCCCTTGGCCCTCCACTTGCTCCCTCCTCTGCCATTCTCTTCTCTCTCCCGAAAAAACACCCCACCATTGCTCAAATCCGTGCTCTTGCTGTTCTTCATCGCGAATTTTCGATCTCCTTCCTCAGCCCATATTTCTTGCTGAAATTTGAAGCATTTGCTCTCCGGTATGTGACTCCTCCGATTATCCAACTAGAATTTTGATTGGTGAAGTATATCTTGAGTATTTTGCTGATGTAGATAACATGTTAAGTAAGCTTGCATGCTTGTATTATGATGAGATAAGTTGTTTTGATACATGTTTAGTCCTCTTATAAGTCTCCATAGTGTTCTCCTTCATTTGTTTGTCTTAAAATCATTTTTATGAGGTTTGTTAAAAATTTCAGAGAACAAGGATGGACAACCACTCATATGGAGATATCTTTGAGAGGGAAGAACCTGGACCTAGGAGGACTTCAAGATCATCTACCCAATACAGGCAATCTTACAGTGAAGATCTCATTGCCCAAGATTTTGGTGAAAGGGATGAAGGGGAGGCACATCCATCCACTTTTCATTGCACTGACTTCATGATAGATGCAGGGATTTGTGATGATTTCTTATTCCTTGTTGACAGGGTTGGCTTAACCGATTACATGAATGATGAGAGCGAGCAATATGCTTCGCTCACTAAAACATTTGTTGAGAGTTTCCAGTTTAGCATAACTAAGTACAAGCCGAGTGTTGCATTTAAAATCTATGACAATTCTATCACTTTGCCTTTATCATTTTTTTTGCAATCCTAGGTATTCCTACTACAGGGATGATACGTCCCAAACGTATCTATAATTTCTTATGTTCCATGTTACTTTTATGATGATACTCACATGTTTTATACACATTATATGTCATTATTATGCATTTTCCGGCACTAACCTATTGACTAGATGCCGAAGAGCCAGTTGCTGTTTTCTGCTGTTTTTGGTTTCAGAAATCCTAGTAAGGAAATATTCTCGGAATTGGACGAAATCATCGCCCAGGGGCCTATTTTTCCACGAAGCTTCCAGAAGACCGAAGAGGATAAGAAGTGGGGCCACGAGGTGGCCACACAACAGGGCGGCGCGGCCCAGCCCCTGGCCACGCGGCCCTAGCGTGTGGGCCCCTCGTGACGCCCCCTGACCTACCCTTCCGCCTACTTAAAGCCTCCGTCGCGAAACCCCCAGTACCGAGAGCCACGATACGGAAAACCTTCCAGAGACGTGATGCATGCAATTAACACACGTCCGTTGGGAACCCCAAGAGGAAGGTGTGATGCAGACAGTAGCAAGTTTTCCCTCAGAAAGAAACCAAGGTTTATCGAACCAGGAGGAGCCAAGAAGCACGTTGAAGGTTGATGGCGGCGGGATGTAGTGCGGCGCAACACCAGGGATTCCGGCGCCAACGTGGAACCTGCACAACACAACCAAAGTACTTTGCCCCAACGAAACAGTGAGGTTGTCAATCTCACCGGCTTGCTGTAACAAAGGATTAACCGTATTGTGTGGAAGATGATTGTTTGCAGAAAACAGTAGAACAAGTATTGCAGTAGATTGTATTTGATGTAAAGAATAGGACCGGGGTCCACAGTTCACTAGAGGTGTCTCTCCCATAAGATAAATAGCATGTTGGGTGAACAAATTACAGTCAGGCAATTGACAAATAGAGAGGGCATAACAATGCACATACATGATATGATGAGTATTGTGAGATTTAATTGGGCATTATGACAAAGTACATAGACCGCTATCCAGCATGCATCTATGCCTAAAAAGTCCACCTTCAGGTTATCATCCGAACCCCTTCCAGTATTAAGTTGCAAAACAACAGACAATTGCATTAAGTATGGTGCGTAATGTAATCAATAACTACATCCTCGGACATAGCATCAATGTTTTATCCCTAGTGGCAACAGCACATCCACAACCTTAGAACTTTCTGTCACTGTCCCAGATTTAATGGAGGCATGAACCCACTATCGAGCATAAATACTCCCTCTTGGAGTTAAGAGTAAAAACTTGGCCAGAGCCTCTACTAATAACGGAGAGCATGCAAGATCATAAACAACACATAGGTAATAGATTGATAATCAACATAACATAATATTCTCTATCCATCGGATCCCGATAAACACAACATATAGAATTACAGATAGATGATCTTGATCATGTTAGGCAGCTCACAAGATCCAACAATGAAGCACATGAGGAGAAGACAACCATCTAGCTACTGCTATGGACCCATAGTCCAGGGGTGAACTACTCACTCATCACTCCGGAGGCGACCATGGTGGTGAAGAGTCCTCCGGGAGATGATTCCCCTCTCCGGCAGGGTGCCGGAGGTGATCTCCAGAATCCCCCGAGATGGGATTGGCGGCGGCGGCGTCTCAGTAAGGTTTTCCGTATCGTGGCTCTCGGTACTGGGGGTTTCGCGACGGAGGCTTTAAGTAGGCGGAAGGGCAACGCGGGGGGCCACACGAGGGCCCCACACGCCAGGGCCGCGCGGCCTAGGGCTGGGCCACGCCGCCCTGTTGTGGCGGCGCCTCGTGGCCCCACTTCCTTTCCCCTTCGGTCTTCTGGAAGCTTCGTGCAAAAATAGGACCCTCGGCGTTGATTTCGTCCAATTCCGAGAATATTTCTTTACTAGGATTTCTGAAACCAAAAACAGCAGAGAACAGCAACTGGCTCTTCGGCATCTCGTTAATAGGTTAGTGCCGGAAAATGCATAAATACGACATATAATGTGTATAAAACATGTAGATATCATCAATAATGTGGCATGGAACATAAGAAATTATCGATACGTCGGAGACGTATCAGCATCCCCAAGCTTAGTTCCTGCTCGTCCCGAGCAGGTAAACGATAACAAAGATAATTTCTGGAGTGACATGCCATCATAACCTTGATCATACTATTGTAAGCATATGTAATGAATGCAGCGATCAAAACAATGGTAATGACGTGAGTAAACAACGGAATCATAAAGCAAAGACTTTTCATGAATAGTACTTCAAGACAAGCATCAATAAGTCTTGCATAAGAGTTAACTCATAAAGCAATAAATTAAAGTAAAGGTATTGAAGCAACACAAAGGAAGATTAAGTTTCAGCGGTTGCTTTCAACTTATAACATGTATATCTCATGGATAATTGTCAACATAGAGTAATATAACAAATGCAATATGCAAGTATGTAGGAATCAATGCACAGTTCACACAAGTGTTTGCTTCTTGAGGTGGAGAGAGATAGGTGAACTGACTCAACATAAAAGTAAAAGAAAGGCCCTTCGCAGAGGGAAGCATTGATTGCTATATTTGTGCTAGAGCTTTGGTTTTGAAAACATAAAGAGAGCATAAAAGTAAAATTTTGAGAGGTGTTTGTTGTTGTCAACGAATGGTAGTGGGCACTCTAACCCCCTTGCCAGACAAACCTTCAAAGAGCGGCTCCCATGAATTATTTTTATTTTTGGGTGGCACTCCTTCCAACCTTTCTTTCACAAACCATGGCTAACCGAATCCTCGGGTGCCTGCCAACAATCTCATACCATGAAGGAGTGCCTTTTTATTTTAGTTTTATTATGATGACACTCCTCCCCACCTTTGCTTTCTCAAGCCATGGCTAACCGAATCCTTCGGGTGCCGTCCAACAATCACATACCATGGAGGAGTGTCTATTTAGGTTAATTAATTTGGGACTGGGAATCCCATTGCCAGCTCTTTTTGCAAAATTATTGGATAAGCGGATGAAGCCACTAGTCCATTGGTGAAAGTTGCCCAACAAGAATGAAAGATAAACACCACATACTTCCTCATGAGCTATAAAACATTGACACAAATCAGAGGTGATAAATTTTGAATTATTTAAAGGTAGCACTCAAGCAATTTACTTTGGAATGGCGGAGAAATACCATGTAGTAGGTAGGTATGGTGGACACAAATGGCATAGTGGTTGGCTCAAGGATTTTGGATGCATGAGAAGTATTCCCTCTCGATACAAGGCTTAGGCTAGCAAGGTTATTTGAAACAAACACAAGGATGAACCGGTGCAGCAAAACTCACATAAAAGACATATTGTAAACATTATAAGACTCTACACCGTCTTCCTTGTTGTTCAAAACCCAGTACTAGAAATTATCTAGACTTTAGAGAGACCAATTATGCAAACCAAATTTTAGCAAGCTCTATGTATTTCTTCATTAATGGGTGCAAAGTATATGATGCAAGAGCTTAAACATGAGCACAACAATTGCCAAGTATCAAATTATTCAAGACATTTTACCAATTACTACATGTAGCATTTTCCGTTTCCAACCATATAACAATTAACGAAGCAGTTTCAACCTTCGCCATGAACATTAAAAGCTAAGAACACATGTGTTCATATGAACCAGCAGAGCGTGTCTCTCTCCCACACAAGGATGAACTTATTCAGAGAATGAAAATAACAAAACGAAAATAAAAGCACACAGACGCTCCAAGTAAAGTACATAAGATGTGACCGAATAAAAATATAGTTTCAAGAGAAAAAACCTGATAAGTTGTCGATGAAGAAGGGGATGCCTTGGGCATCCCCAAGCTTAGATGCTTGAGTCTTCTTGAAATATGCAGGGATGAACCACCGGGGCATCCCCAAGCTTAGACTCTTCACTCTTCTTGATCATAGTATATCATCCTCCTCTCTTGACCCTTGAAAACTTCCTCCACACCAAACTTAAAACAAACTCATTAGAGGGTTAGCGCATAATCAAAAACTCACATGTTCAGAGGTGACACAATCATTTTTAACACTTCTGGACATTGCACAAAGCTTCTGAAAGTTAATGGAACAAAGAAATCCATCCAACACAGAAAAAGAGGCAATGCGAAATAAAAGGCAGAATCTGTCAAAACAGAACAGTTCGTAAATACGAATTTTAAAATGGCACCAGACTTGCTCAGATGAAAATGCTCAAATTTAATGAAAGTTGCGTACATATCTGGGGATCACTCACGTAAATTGGCATAATTTTCTGAGTTACCTACAGAGAATTAGGCCCAAATTCGTGACAGCAAGAAATCTGTTTCTGCGCAGTAATCCAAATCTAGTATTGACTTTACTATCAAAGACTTTACTTGGCACAACAATGCAATAAAATAAGATAAGGAGAGGTTTCTACAGTAGTAACAACTTCCAAGACTCAAATATAAAACAAAGCTACTGTAGCAAA
Source organism: Lolium perenne (assembly GCF_019359855.2). Lineage (NCBI taxonomy): Eukaryota > Viridiplantae > Streptophyta > Magnoliopsida > Poales > Poaceae > Lolium > Lolium perenne. The sequence goes on from NC_067250.2 coordinate 38,319,474, forward strand.
ATAAACACATGGGTTATCTCCCAAGAAGTTCTTTCTTTATAGCCATTAAGATCGGCTCAGCAATTTTAATGATGCTCACGCAAGAAATAAGAGTTGAAGTAAAAGAGAGCATCAAAAAGCAAATTCAAAACACATTTAAGCCTAACATGCTTCCTATGCATAGGAATCTTGTAAATAAACAAGTTCATGAAGAGCAAAGTAACAAGCATAGGAAGATAAAACCAGTGTAGCTTCAAAAATTTCAGCATATAGAGAGGTGTTTTAGTAACATGAAAATTTTTACAACCATATTTTCCTCTCTCATAATAATTTTCAGAGGCATCATGAACAAACTCAACAATATAAGTATCACATAAAGCATTCTTATTCACATGCATAAAAGTATCATTACTCTCCACATAAGCATAATCAATTTTATTAGATGTAGTGGGAGCAAATTCAACAAAGTAGCTATCATTATTATTCTCATCATCAAATATAGGAGGCAAAGTATCATCAAAGTAAATTTTCTCCTCAATGCTTGGGGGACTAAAAAGATCATGCTCATCAGAACCAGCTTCCCCAAGCTTAGAACTTTCTATATCATTAGCAACAATGGTATTCAAAGTGTTCATACTAATATGTTCTTTGGGTTTTTTAATTTTCGCATCAAACCATCCATGTCTTAAATCAGGAAATAGAATAAGAAGCTCACTATTGTCCATTATGCCAAACTAGTGTAAACAAGAAACAAAAAGATGCAATTGCAGGATCTAAAGGAAATAGCTTCGAGCACACACACAATGGCGCCAGAAAAGTACTTTACCTGGGACCGAAGTATGAGTGCCTTTTACCTTTCCTCCCCGGCAACGGCGCCAGAAAAAGAGCTTGATGCGTGCAATTAACACACGTCCGTTGGGAACCCCAAGAGGAAGGTGTGATGCAGACAGTAGCAAGTTTTCCCTCAGAAAGAAACCAAGGTTTATCGAACCAGGAGGAGCCAAGAAGCACGTTGAAGGTTGATGGCGGCGGGATGTAGTGCGGCGCAACACCAGGGATTCCGGCGCCAACGTGGAACTTGCACAACACAACCAAAGTACTTTGCCCCAACGAAACAGTGAGGTTGTCAATCTCACCGGCTTGCTGTAACAAAGGATTAACCGTATTGTGTGGAAGATGATTGTTTGCAGAAAACAGTAGAACAAGTATTGCAGTAGATTGTATTTGATGTAAAGAATAGGACCGGGGTCCACAGTTCACTAGAGGTGTCTCTCCCATAAGATAAATAGCATGTTGGGTGAACAAATTACAGTCATGCAATTGACAAATAGAGAGGGCATAACAATGCACATACATGATATGATGAGTATTGTGAGATTTAATTGGGCATTACGACAAAGTACATAGACCGCTATCCAGCATGCATCTATGCCTAAAAAGTCCACATTCGGGTTATCATCCGAACCCCTTCCAGTATTAAGTTGCAAAACAACAGACAATTGCATTAAGTATGATGCGTAATGTAATCAATAACTACATCCTCGGACATAGCATCAATGTTTTATCCCTAGTGGCAACAGCACATCCACAACCTTAGAACTTTCTCACATCGTCCTGCATTTAATGGAGGCATGAACCCACTATCGAGCATAAATACTCCCTCTTGGAGTTAAGAGTAAAAACTTGGCCAGAGCCTCTACTAATAACGGAGAGCATGCAAGATCATAAACAACACATAGGTAATAGATTGATAATCACCATAACATAGTATTCTCTATCCATCGGATCCCGACAAACACAACATATAGAATTACAGATAGATGATCTTGATCATGTTAGGCAGCTCACAAGATCCAACAATGAAGCACATGAGGAGAAGACAACCATCTAGCTACTGCTATGGACCCATAGTCCAGGGGTGAACTACTCACTCATCACTCCGGAGGCGACCATGGCGGTGAAGAGTCCTCCGGGAGATGATTCCCCTCTCCGGCAGGGTGCCGGAGGTGATCTCCAGAATCCCCCGAGATGGGATTGGCGGCGGCGGTATCTTAGTAAGGTTTTCCGTATCGTGGCTCTCGGTACTGGGGGTTTCGCGACGGAGGCTTTAAATAGGCGGAAGGGCAACGCGGGGGGCCACACGAGGGCCCCACACGCCAGGGCCGCGCGGCCTAGGGCTGGGCCGCGCCGCCCTGTTGTGGCGGCGCCTCGTGGCCCCACTTCCTTTCCCCTTCGGTCTTCTGGAAGCTTCGTGCAAAAATAGGACCCTGGGCGTTGATTTCGTCCAATTCTGAGAATATTTCTTTACTAGGATTTCTGAAACCAAAAACAGCAGAAAACAACAACTGGCTCTTCGACATCTCGTTAATAGGTTAGTGCCGGAAAATGCATAAATACGACATATAATGTGTATAAAACATGTAGATATCATCAATAATGTGGCATGGAACATAAGAAATTATCGATACGTCGGAGACGTAATAAGACGCAGCCGCCGCCAATCCCATCTCGGGGGATTCAGGAGATCGCCTCCGGCACCCTGCCGGAGAGGGGAATCATCTCCCGGAGGACTCTTCATCGCCATGATCGCCTCCGGATTGATGTGTGAGTAGTTCACCCCTGGACCATGGGTCCATAGCAGTAGCTAGATGGTCGTCTTCTCCTAATTGTGCTATCATGCTCGATCTTGTGAGCTGCCTATCATGATCAAGATCGCTTCTTTGTAATCCTACATGTTGTGTTTGTTGGGATCCGATGAATATTGAATACTATGTCAAGTTGATTATCAATCTATCATATATGTTGTTTATGTTCTTGCATGATCTCCGTTGCTAGTAGAGGCTCTGGCCAAGTTGATACTTGTGACTCCAAGAGGGAGTATTTATGCTCGATAATGGGTTCATGCCTCCGTTAAATCTGGGACAGTGACAAAAAGTTCTAAGGTTGTGGATGTGCTGTTGCCACTAGGGATAAAACATCGATGCTTTGTCTAAGGATATTTGTGTTGATTACATTACGCACCATACTTAATGCAATTGTCTGTTGCTTGCAACTTAATACCGGAAGGGGTTCGGATGATAACCTGAAAGTGGACTTTTTAGGCATAGATGCATGCTGGATGGCGGTCTATGTACTTTGTCGTAATGCCCTGATTAAATCTCATAGTACTCATCATGATATTTATATGTGCATTGTTATGCCTTCTTTATTTGTCAATTGCCCAACTGTAATTTGTTCACCCAACATGCTATTTATCTTATGGGAGAGACACCGCTAGTGAACTGTGAACCCTGGTCTATTCTTTACATCTGAAATACAATCTACTGCAATTGTTCTTTACTGTTCTTCGCAAACAATCATCTTCCACACAATACGGTTAATCCTTTGTTCACAGCAAGCCGGTGAGATTGACAACCTCACTGTTACGTTGGGGCAAAGTACTTTGGTTGTGTTGTGCAGGTTCCACGTTGGTGCCGGAATCCCTGGTGTTGCGCCGCACTACATTCCGCCACCATCAACCTTCAACGTGCTTCTTGGCTCCTCCTGGTTCGATAAACCTTGGTTTCTTTCTGAGGGAAAACTTGCTACTGTCTGCATCACACCTTCCTCTTGGGGTTCCCAATGGACGTGTGTTAATTGCACGCATCAAGCTCTTTTCTGGCGCCGTTGCCGGGGAGATCAAGACACGCTGCAAGGGGAGTCTCCATTTCCAATCTCTTTACTTTGTTTTTGTCTTGCTTTATTTTACTTTATTTACTACTTTGTTTGCTACACTTAAACAAAACACACAAAAATTAGTTGCTAGCTTTACTTTATTTACTGTCTTGCTCTCCATATTAAAAACACACAAAAAATAGTTACTTGCATTTACTTTATCTAGTTTGCTTATTTACTACTGCTAAAATGAATACCCCTGAAAATACTAAGTTGTGTGACTTCACAAACACTAATAATAATGATTTCCTATGCACACCTATTGCTCCACCTGCTACTACAGCAGAATTCTTTGAAATTAAACCTGCTTTACTGAATCTTGTTATGAGAGAGCAATTTTATGGTGTTAGTTCTGATGATGCTGCTGCCCATCTTAATAATTTTGTTGAACTTTGTGAGATGCAAAAGTATAAGGATGTAGATGGTGATATTATAAAATTGAAATTGTTTCCTTTCTCATTAAGAGGAAGAGCTAAAGATTGGTTGCTATCTTTGCCTAAGAATAGTATTGATTCATGGACTAAATGTAAGGATGATTTTATTGGTAGATATTATCCTCCCGCTAAAATTATATCTTTGAGAAGTAGCATAATGAACTTCAAGCAATTAGATAATTAACATGTTGCTCAAGCATGGGAGAGAATGAAATCTTTGGTAAAGAATTGCCCAACCCATGGACTAACTACTTGGATGATCATCCAAACCTTCTATGCAGGATTGAATTTTTCTTCGCGGAACCTATTGGATTCAGCTGCTGGAGGTACCTTTATGTCCACCACTTTGGGGGCGGCAACAAAGCTTCTTGATGATATGATGGTCAATTACTCTGAATGGCACACGGAAAGAGCTCCACAAGGTAAGAAGGTAAATTCTGTCGAAGAAACCTCCTCCTTGAGTGATAAGATTGATGTGATTATGTCTATGCTTGTGAATGGTAGATCTAATGTTGATCCTAATAATGTTCATTTAGCTTCATTGGTTGCTCAAGAAGAAAATGTTGATGTGAACTTCATTAAAAATAATAATTTCAACACCAATGCTTATAGGAATAATTCTGGTAACAACTATAGGCCATATCCTTCTGCTAATGGTAATGGTTATGGTAATTCTTACAACAATAATAGGAGTGTACCCCCTGGTCTTGAAGCCATGCTTAAAGAATTTATCAGTACACAGACTGCTTTTAACAAATCTGTTGAGGAAAAGCTTGATAAAATTGATATTCTTGCTTCTAAGGTTGATAGACTTGCCTCTGATGTTGATCTTTTAAAATTGAAAGTTATGCCTAATAAGGATAATGAAAATAAGATTGTTACTACAGAAAATGCCATCCAAGTTAGAATTAATGAGAATATAAGATTAATGGCTGAATTGCGTGCTAGGTGGGATAGAGAAGAAAATGAAAAACTAGCTAATGTAGCTAAAGTTTGGACTATTACCACCACTAGTAATGTTAATGATTCACATGTTGCTACACCTTCTACTATCAATGGTAAAATAATTGGTGTTGGCAATGTTTCTACTCCTAGTGCAAAGCGTGCAAAATTACCTGAAATTGCTAAAACTGCTGAAACTGCTTGTGATAAAACTACTGAAATTTTTTCCAACATTGGGGACAATGATCCCATTGCTGTAGATCATAATGATTTAGATTTTGATGATTGTCACATCTCTGAAGTTATAAAGTTCTTACAAAAACTTGCTAAAAGTCCCAATGCTAGTGCTATAAATTTGGCCTTTACAAAACACATTACAAATGCTCTCATAAAAGCTAGAGAAGAGAAACTAAAACTTGAAACTTCTATTCCTAGGAAGTTAGAAGATGGTTGGGAGCCCATCATTAAGATGAGGGTCAATGATTTTGATTGTAATGCTTTATGTGATCTTGGTGCAAGTATTTCCGTTATGCCTAAGAAACTCTATGATATGCTTGACTTGCCACCATTGAAAAATTGTTATTTGGATGTTAATCTTGCTGATAATGCTAAAAAGAAACCTTTGGGGAGAATTGATAATGTTCATATTATGGTTAACAATAACCTTGTCCCCGTTGATTTTGTTGTCTTGGATATTGAATGCAATGCATCTTGTCCCATTATATTGGGAAGATCTTTTCTTCGAACTGTTGGTGCTATTATTGATATGAAGGAAGGTAATATTAAATATCAATTTCCTCTCAAGAAAGGTATGGAACACTTCCCTAGAAAAAGAATGAAGTTACCTTATGATTCTATTATTAGAACAAATTATGATGTCGATGCTTCATCTCTTGATAATACTTGATTCACACTTTCTGCGTCTAGCTGAAAGGCGTTAAAGAAAAGCGCTTATGGGAGACAACCCATCATTTTACTACAGTACTTTTGTTTTATATTTGAGTCTTGGAAGTTGTTACTATTGTAGAAACCTCTCCTTATCTTTATTTTATTTCATTGTTGTGCCAAGTAAAGTCTTTGATAGTAAAGCCAATACTAGATTTGGATTACTGCGCAGGAACAGATTTCTTGCTGTCACGAATCTGGGCAGAATTCTCTGTAGGTAACTCAGAAAAATCTGCAAATTTACGTGCGTGATCCTCAGATATGTATGCAACTTTCATTCAATTTGGGCATTTTCATCTGAGCAAGTCTGGTGCCACTTTAAAATTCTTCTTTACGGACTGTTCTGTTTTAACAGATTCTGCCTTTTATTTCGCATTGCCTGTTTTGCTATGTTTGATGGATTTCTTTGTTCCATTAACTTTCAGTAGCTTTCTGCAATGTCCAGAAGTATTAGAATGATTATGTCACCTCTGAATATATGAATTATGCACTGACCCTCTAATGAGTTTGTTTCGAGTTTGGTGTGGAGGAAGTTTTCAAGGGTCAAGAGAGGAGGATGATACAATATGATCAAGAAGAGTGAAAAGTCAAAGCTTGGGGATGCCCCCGTGGTTCATCCCTGCATATTTTAAGAAGACCCAAGCGTCTAAGCTTGGGGATGCCCAAGGCATCCCCTTCTTCATCGACAACATTATCAGGTTCCTCTAATGAAACTATATTTTTATTCAGTCACATCTTATGTGCTTTGCTTGGAGCGTCTGTTTGTTTTAGTTTTTGTTTTGTTTGAATAAAGTCGGATCCTAGCATTCTTTATATTGGAGATATTACGCTCCGCGGTTTCGTATGAACACATGTGTTCTTAGCTTTATCTTTAATGTTCATTGCGAAAGTTGAACTACCTCATTCATTGATATATGGTTGGAAACGGAAAATGCCGCATGTGGTAATTGGTATAATGTCTTGAATAATGTGATACTTGGAAATTGTTGTGCTCATATAGATCATTTTTAAGCTCTTGCATCATGTACTTTGCACCTATTAATGAATAAGTACATAGAGCTTGTTAAAATTTGGTTTGCATGATTGTTCTCTCTAAGTCTAGATATTTTCTGGTTGAGGTGTTTGAACAACAAGGAGACGATGTAAAGTCTTATAATGCTTACAATATGTTTATATGTGAGTCTTGCTGCACCGTTTTATACTTGAGTTTGCTTCAAACAACCTTGCTAGCCTAGCCTTGTATTGAGAGGGATTCTTCTCGTGCATCCAAATCCTTGAGCCAAAATCCATGCCATTTGTGTCCACCATACCTACCTACCACATGGTATTTCTCCGCCATTCCAAAGTACATTACTTGAGTGCTACCTTTAAACTTCTATTCTTTACCTTTACAATATATAGCTCATGGGACAAAATAGCTTAAAAACTATCGTGGTGAAGAATATGTACTTATGTGTCGTATTTCTTAATAAGTTGCTTGTTGTGCGGTAACCACGTTTTCTAGGGACGCCATCAACTTTTTACCTTTGTTGAATATCATGTGAGTTGCTATGCATGTTCGTCTTGTCTGAAGTAAGGGCGGTTTTCACAATCAAATGGTTTGAGTATGCATACTGTTAGAGAAGAACATTGGGCCGCTAACTAAAGCCATGAATCATGGTGGAAGTTTCAGTTTGGACATAAAACCTCAATCTCTTATGAGAATATTAACTTTTGTTGAATGCTTAAGCATTAAAAGAGGAGTCCATTATCTGTTGTCTATTTTGTCCCGGTATGGGTGTCTAAGTTGAGAATGATCAAAAGCGAGAAATCCAATGCGAACCTTCTCCTTAGACCCTTGTACAGGCGGCATAGAGGTACCCCTTTGTGACACTTGGTTGAAACATATGTTATGCAATGATAATCCATGTAAACCCAAGCTAATTAGGACAAGGTGCGAGCACTAATAGTATACTATGCATGAGGCTTGCAACTTATAAGATGTCTTATACATAACTCATATGCTTTATTACTACCGTTGACAAAATTGTTTCTTGTTTTCAAAATAAAAAGCTCTAGCACAAAAATAGTAATCAATGCTTCCCTCTGCGAAGGGCCTATCTTTTACTTTATTGTTGCGTCAGTTTACCTATTCTTTCTATCTTAGAAGCAAACACTTGTGTAAACTGTGTGTGCATTGATTCTTACATGTTTACCTATTGCACTTGTTATATTACTTTGTGTTGACAATTATCCATGAGATATACATGTTGAAGTTGAAAGCAACCGCTGAAACTTATATCTTCCTTTGTGTTGTTTTAAAGCTTTCTACTAAGAACTTATTGCTTATGAGTTAACTGTTATGCAAGACTTATTGATGCTTGTCTTGAAAGTACTATTCATGAAAAGTCTTTGCTATATGATTCATTTGTTTACTCATTATCTTCATCATTGCTTCGAATCGCTGCATTCATCTCATGTGCTTTACAATAGTATTGATCAAGATTATGATAGCATGTCACTTTAGAAATTATCTTTGTTATCGTTTACCTACTCGAGGGCGAGTAGGAACTAAGCTTGGGGATGCTTGATACGTCCCAAACGTATCTATAATTTCTTATGTTCCAAGTTACTTTTATGATGATACTCACATGTTTTATACACATTATATGTCATTATTATGCATTTTCCGGCACTAACTTATTGACGAGATGCCAAAGAGCCAGTTGCTGTTTTCTGCTGTTTTTGGTTTCAGAAATCCTAGTAAGGAAATATTCTCGGAATTGGACGAAATCAACGCCCAGGGGCCTATTTTTCCACGAAGCTTCCAGAAGTCCGAAGAGGATAAGAAGTGGGGCCACGAGGTGGCCACACAACAGGGCGGCGCGGCCCAGCCCCTGGCCGCGCGGCCCTAGCATGTGGGCCCCTCGTGACGCCCCCTGACCTACCCTTCCGCCTACTTAAAGCCTCCGTCGCGAAACCCCCAGTTCCGAGAGCCACGATACGGAAAACCTTCCAGAGACGCAGCCGCTGCCAATCCCATCTCGGGGGATTCAGGAGATCGCGTCCGGCACCCTACCGGAGAGGGGAATCATCTCCCGGAGGACTCTTCATCGCCATGATCGCCTCCGGATTGATGTGTGAGTAGTTCACCCCTGGACCATGGGTCCATAGCAGTAGCTAGATGGTCGTCTTCTCCTAATTGTTCTATCATGCTCGATCTTGTGAGCTGCCTATCATGATCAAGATCGTTTCTTTGTAATCCTACATGTTGTGTTTGTTGGGATCCGATGAATATTGAATACTATGTCAAGTTGATTATCAATCTATCATATATGTTGTTTATGTTCTTGCATGCTCTCCGTTGCTAGTAGAGGCTCTGGCCAAGTTGATACTTGTGACTCCAAGAGGGAGTATTTATGCTCGATAGTGGGTTCATGCCTCCATTAAATGCAGGACGTGTGAGAAAGTTCTAAGGTTGTGGATGTGCTGTTGCCACTAGGGATAAAACATCGATGCTTTGTCTAAGGATATTTGTGTTGATTACATTACGCACCATACTTAATGCAACTGTCCGTTGCTTGCAACTTAATACCGGAAGGGGTTCGGATGATAACCTGAAAGTGGACTTTTTAGGCATAGATGCATGCTGGATGGCGGTCTATGTACTTTGTCGTAATGCCCTGATTAAATCTCATAGTACTCATCATGATATTTGTATGTGCATTGTTATGCCTTCTTTATTTGTCAATTGCCCAACTGTAATTTGTTCACCCAACATGCTATTTATCTTATGGGAGAGACACCGCTAGTGAACTGTGGACCCCGGTCTATTCTTTACATCTGAAATACAATCTACTGCAATTGTTCTTTACTGTTCTTCGCAAACAATCATCTTCCACACAATACAGTTAATCCTTTGTTCACAGCAAGCCGGTGAGATTGACAACCTCACTGTTACGTTGGGGCAAAGTACTTTGGTTGTGTTGTGCAGGTTCCACGTTGGCGCCGGAATCCCTGGTGTTGCGCCGCACTACATTCCGCCACCATCAACCTTCAACGTGCTTCTTGGCTCCTCCTGGTTCGATAAACCTTGGTTTCTTTCTGAGGGAAAACTTGCTACTGTCAGCATCACACCTTCCTCTTGGAGTTCCCAACGGACGTGTGTTAATTGCACGCATCAAGGGACAGCGAGGAAGATTAAGGACATCCCCGCTGACTTGTTGGAACTTTGCCAGGAGGTGACGAATGATGATGACCGCAAGGCCCAGCGTGGCAACATAAGAAACATCCAACTCCCAGCTATTAGATACTTTACCTATTACCTTGCCACTAGTATTCTTGGTAGAAAAAATACTAGTAACATTTCCCATTATCACTTGGCTTTTCTAGCTATTGCACTCGATGATAGTACTAAGTATAATCTTGGTGCTCTTATTGCTCGTCGCTTATCTGCTAAAGGACCCATTTATGGGAGATTTGTTGTTGCACATGTTGTAGCTGCCTTGGATCTTACTATTGATCCAAATGATGTGTTGTTGGAACCACAAAGACTTGATCTTGCTGCTATGAAACACCATCAATTTGTTACTGCTAACTCTAGTGCTGGGAGTTTAGTGTATAGAATGTTATTTGTTGATGGGGAAGAAAGGGAGGTTCCCCTACCATAACCTAGTTTGTTTAGTGTACACAGGAAGCCGTGGTCTCGCTCAAAGGAGGAGTTGGACGAGCAGCTCCGACTGCTTGGATTCCATGGGCAGCAGCCACAGGAGGAGGAGGAGGCGGCCCCTGAGGACTACACCGCGCACTACACCGAGCCGTTCTCGAGTTCATACCAGGACGAAGGTGCCTCCTCGTTGTATTACGGGGGCAACATTTCTTTCGATGCTTGTTCACCATGGGGGTGATCTCTACTTAGGACAAAAGCCTAAGCTTGGGGGCAGGTATACCGACATCTCGCTCATCTACATATCATATTCCGTCGGAACTTTGTATATCCATGTTTCGCTTTATTTTTTATTTTTGTTAGTTTATTTCTATAATTTCTCTCTATTTGAATGTTGGGAGTTGTTACTACTGTAATAACCTTTCTTTAGCTTATTTATTTCATTTTTATACCAAGGATAGCCTCTAATAAGAAGGAGGTAAGAATTTGGGGAGTTGCTATCTAAAAACAGATTCTGTGCTGTCACTGTAAAAATTCATATAAATATTCAGAATGGAATTTTGAGCTGCCAATTTTTTAGCATATTTCCCAGTTTGTTATCTAACTTTCGTTAGTTGAGCACTTTTCGAGATGAGCTACAGAAAATTTTCATAAAAATCGATTTTTGACTGCTGTTCTGGGTTGGCAGATTTCTGCCATTTGTTGTGTTTATGTGTGTATGTTAGTTTTCTTTCTTTTTGTTGTTCTTTCTTTTGTTTCTACTTTCCAAACACAAAATACCAAAAAAAATTATATTGTTTCTCTTTATTTTCTTCTTTTTGCTTCATCTTCTCATTATGGTTTGCTATGCGAAAATCTAAAAAGATTTTGCTTTGTGTGTTGATTAAAAATCGAAAACCTAAAAATATTTGTTGTTCTTCTTTGGTTTTGTAAAGTTGCTACAGGGTTCCACGGTCTTCCGTGACTTCATTGGAGCTTGTTTATCATTTCATATTATTCAATCCACACAAGTGAAGAGCAACAATGACGGTCACAACAATTCGAGTTGTGGTGAGAGGCTGGTATGAACTCTATTTATTTTCATTTTTGTACATATACTAATTTATGTGAACATGCTTAGTTTGTTTGTGTAAGGTGTATGCTACTCAATGTTTCTCAGTAGTTTATGCTCTCTCATGATTAGTTCTAATTTACTAATAGTAGATAACATGTCATATAGATGTTTGCTTGCATTGCTCTATTCATATAACGGTATGACATTGTGGTATCCTCCTATGAATGTTTCATTTGAATCGACTTGGCACATGCTCAAGCATGCATAGGACTAAAACAAGAGTCATTTAAGCCTCAATGATTTATCTTGATTCAGAGTTCTTGTATTACTTTTATGCTTCCGTTAATTTTATCCGTCGCAAGCATGGTTATGGTAGTTACTGCTTTCCTGATTGTCGCTTCCCAGTCTACTGCTAGCCTTCACTTGTACTGAGTATGAGCTCTACTCGTGCATCCAACTACTAAAAACCAAAGTGACAATTGAGTCCACCATACATACCTATATGTGGTACTTCACCGCCACTCCAAAGTGAATTGCTTGTGTGCTACCTTTAAACTTTTAAACATTACTACTTGTTTTGTGTAATTTATAGCTCATGGGAAAGTAGTCTAAAAAACTATTGTGGTAAGTAATATGTCTTATGCATTATTAGTTCTTATAAGTTGCTTGTTGTGTGATAACCATGATGTCATGTGGAATACCATCAATATGCCCTTGTTGAATATCGTGTGAATTACTATGCATGCTCATCTTGTTTGAAGTGAGGGAGATTTACCATGAGTTGCAAAGATTGGAGTATGCATATTGTTAGAGAGGAACATTGGGCCGCCAACTAAAGCCATATTCACATGGTGGAAGTTTCAGCTGGACAAAAATCCAAATATCTGTTGTTCTTGTCTTCCCGGTATGGATGTCCAAAAAGTTGAGATTTATCAAAATTGAGAAATCAAATGAGATTCATCTCCTAGGACCTTTGTACAGGAGGCAAGGAGGTACCCCTTTGTGACACTTGGTTGAAACATATGTATGCGATGAAAATCCATGGAAATCCAAGCTAATTAGAACAAGGTGTGAGCACTATTAGTATATTATGCATGAGGCAAGTAACTTATAGGAAGTTTTATGCATAAGCCATATTATTTATCACTACCGTTGACATGAGTTGCACTTCTCAAAATATATTTTTTCAACACTCCTATTGCATTCAAAATGAAAAGCTCTAGCACATGAGCAATCTTACTTCCCTCTGCGCAGGGCCAATCTTATACTTTTATGTTGAGTCACCGTCCGTTCTTCGAGCATTTTCTTGAAAGCATAGCTGTCATTCTTAGTTTAATGTGCTTATCCCGGAATAATATTAATTGTGGTATAACTGTGATGCTTGAATCGTTCGATATTTTTACTTATATTCTTCTCTTGAACTTCAGAGGTGTCCCGGCATTTATGTTTTTCTCCACAAATAGGGCAAGCAATATACCACTTTATCATATAATATTATGAACATTGCAATCCTGCAAATACTTATGTTTCATGTTGAAAGGATCGTATGCCGCACCTAGAGGGGGGGTGAATAGGTGCTAACCAATTTTTAGTTCTTTTTCAATTTAGGCTTGACACAAAGGTAAATTCTCTAGATATGCAACTATGTGAATTTACCTATATGACAAGGTCAACGAGTAAGCAAGATATAGCAATGGAATATAGAGGAGATAAAGGATAGAGGTAACTGAGAGTGGAGCACACGGAGACACGGAGTTGATTCCCGTAGTTCCCTTCCTTTGCAAGAAGGTACGTCTACGTTCAGAGGAGTGTGGTCGCTACGAAAGCCAGACCAACAGTCACGAAGACTTCACTCAGGTCTCCTGTGAGCAACGCCACGAAGGCCTAGCCCACTTCCACTAAGGGATTTCCTCGAGGCGGAAACCGGGCCTTTACAAAGTTCTTGGGGCACACATCCACAACCAAATTGGAGGCTCCCAAATCTGAAACAACACAACAATCAACAACAATACATCAACAACAAACAACTAGGGATCCAAAGAGGAACACTAGCAAGAGGGCCCTCAAGCATATGAGGGGGAAATGTAAATCGCTTCGGTGAGGATGTAGATCGGTGTCTTCTCCTTCGAATCTCCAAAGATCAAGATCTTTGGTTGGGTGAGGGAGGAGATCTTGCAAATCTTGAGTTCTTGAGGTGGCTCTAATGGTGGTGAGGCTTGACAAATTTTTGTGCAATGATTGAGCAAGGAGGAAGGTAGAAGAAGGGGGGTATAAATACCCCCCCCCCCCCCAAAAAAAAATCCAACCGTTGGAGTCTTCGAGGGCCGGATAATCCGGCCTAAGTTGGGGCCGGATAATCCGCCGCCCACCAAAAATCCGGCCCTGGGAAAAATCCGGCCAAATGTCCGGCCAAAAGTCCGGCCCATGTCCAGGGCCTTACTGAGCCGCGTCGCCTCTGGTCCTTAGCCATTTTTTGGGGGGCCGGATATTTCGAAAATATCTAGCCCGGATTATCCGGCCTAGGGGAAATTTCGGCCAAATGTCCGGCCAATAATCCGGCCCTTGTACTGAGCCACATCGCCTCGAGTCCTTAGCTAAAAATTGGGGGCCGGATATTTTGCAAATATCCGGCCCGGATTATCCGGTCTGGTGAACCTTTTTCAGCTTTATTTTGACTCGTTTTTCCACACAAGTCACACATATTCATGTACCTATATACACCCTGCACCACTTCATCAAACATTAGAGTATCACATACATTGAAATCAAACACTCAAAACATATTGCGAGAGATGTTCTTTCAATCTCCCCCTTTTTGGTGTTTGATGACAATATACGGATTTGCAAGAAAATCACTATAGAGAGCAAGCATGTTGGCAAAAACATAGAGGCACTCCCCCTACATGTGTGCATACAAGTAATTTGCATTTGAATACAAATACACAATATATAGGTGCGAGGTGCCTCAACACTAGAGATATCCAACATGAGCTCAAACAAGAGACATAGACAAGTATGAAGTTGAGACAAGGTGATAGAAATCATACCCATATGGAGATATATAATACCGGATATATAACATCACACTCCATATAATAAACCTTGGTCTCGACATATAGAAATCCGAAATCCATAACATAATGTCTCACAACCACATATAGCACATAGTTTTAAACGAACAAACCAACAAGCCAAATAGTTCAAATAAACGACATAAAGGACACAAGCAATAAAGGAATGATAAACGCATATGCTTGTGCCCTAACCACCATGCAAATCCCCGAGAAGTCCTAATAGAACACTTCTCCCCCTTTGGCATCAAGACGCCAAAAAGGGGAAAAGCGTGATGCTACTCGCCCCATGAAGATCACTCGGAACCATCTTCGTCTTCGGTCTGGTACTCCTGTTCCTCTTCCTCTTCATCTTCAGTGTCAGCGGCAGGTGGAGAGCTGCGAGTGTAGTTGGCCCTCTGAATGCAGTCCTCAAGATCATTCCACAAAACCTGTGAAGAGTGCCACCCACTGTAACCTGGGTGAACTGGAGGCTGAGGCGGAGGTCCTTGCTCACCACTGAGCTTGTGAAGAATGACCGCCTGAGTATGCTAAATTTCAGAACGCTCTCGGCTGGCCGCATAGTTCTCCTTGTGAATCTCAATATTCATGCACAGAATGTGGCGCCGAATCCAAGTAAGCTTCTTCACATGCTTCTTCACGGCAGGAAGATCAACATGGCGAGCAGGGGCAAAGCCAGTAGAGCGGGCATCTCCCATAAAGGAGTCATGAGCAGGGGCAGCATGGGGAACCGGCTTCTTCTTGTAAGCCTTCTTGACAGTGTGCTTCTCCTTTGGGAACCGACTCAAGTCTTCATCCATAGCCACAGAGTTGTTGATGAGGAGCTGGATATATGGTGCATATGGCATGGTGGTCCGGGAGACCATGGCATCATGAATCTCATTAAAAATGAAGTCCATGACATCAAGAGAGAAGTCTTGGTCCTCATTACCATCACGAGCACACTTATAGCTGAGGTGCATAAGATCCACAAGTGCTCCACGGAGTGCATCATTGTTTCCACCACTTGGAGCAATGGTGGCTCGAAGGAAACGGAGCACCTGACTGTAGATGGGAAGAAGCCCCTTGGTAGAGCCAACCGCTCCAGACGAGTCATAGAGATTAAAAAGCACATTTTTATCCGTCTTCTGAGGACCATGGAGGCGAAGTCCACCTTCAGCTGGAAGTCCAAGAATAGAAGCAAACCGGCGCAAGGTTGCCTCACAATGAGTGGAGCTAGACATCCATTCCATAGTGCATGATCTTTCTTGAAGGCCAGAGTAGCATAGAATTGCTTAATCAACTCTGGACTGAAGTCACACTGAATCTTCATCAGATCCTGCAAACCCATCCTACCAGTCACCCAGATGGCATCCTCAAAATGATTATTGACAACCAGATCATCCACATTGATTGCTTGCATGGGTCGCACTTTCCTCATGGGCACATAAATTTCCTTGTAGATGCACTCCTGCTCCACGCACCAGAAGCGCATGCCCTCTATCTCCTCATCCCTTGCAACATCTTCATACCAGTTCTTCATACGGATTGCTGCATAAGAGACAATGTCCATCGTATTGTAGTTCACCCTAGGTTCCTTGTTCTTCCTCCTACTAGTGGTGGACTTGCGAGGAGCATTCGAAGCAAATTCATCACTTGACCTGTTCTGCCTTGGGCGTCTCCGAGTACCCTGAGAACCACTAAGCAAAGATGGATAGCAAAGAGAAGATAATGCTCATAAGTCATGTATGATACAGTAATGTACTCTAGAAACATACTATAAGTCGGTAGAAGTCTAGACATGACAGATTGAATCAACATTGCAGCAGCGATGAAGCTCCAGGCCGGATAATCCGGTGTCCCCGAGGGGCGGATAATCCGGCCAGGCCGGATAATCCGGCTAGCGCGGGGGCCGGATAATCCGGCCCTGCGGATCTGCAGAAATCGCAATCAAAAACTCGTCTACGACCAGATCGGCCTTATAGTATGAAAGAGGAGTATACTACACATGATTTGGAACAACTAGGCAACATCTCCACCAAGAAAATAGCACATATAAAACACAACACCTAGGGTTAGGGATTGTGAGCCATACCCCCATCCATTGGAGGAGCCGCTTGGAGGAGATGAGAGCTAGGAAGGAGGAGCACCCGATCCACCCAAAAATGCCGGGAGGGGGCGGACGGGGCGGCTCCGGCGAGGAGGAGGACCTCCGGCGAGTTTGAGGGGAGAGAGAGAGGGAGGCGCGTGGGGAACTGGTTGTGGAACCGTTCACCCCCGTGGCCTCCCCTCAAATCCTTCGCACCCTGCCCAGGCCGGATAATCCGGCCATAAGTTAGGGCGGATAATCCGGCCGGGCCGGATTTTCCGGGGTGTCTGATACGTCCAAAACGTATCCACTTTCCCGAACACTTTTGCTATTGTTTTGCCTCTAATTTGTGTATTTTGGATATAACTAACACGGACTAACGCTGTTTTCAGCAGAATTGCCCTGGTGTCTCGTTTTTGTGTAGAAATTCAACTTTCAGGAAAATCCCCGGAATTTATGTCGAAGGGCTTATTTTTCCAGAAGATTCACGGAGCCAGAAGGGCAGGCCTGGGGGAGGCCCCGGGCCCCCACACACTAGGCCGGCGCAGCCTGGAGGGGGGGCGCCGCCCTACTGTGCGGCCGCCTCGGCCAGCCTCTGACGCCCCCCTCTGGACTATTTAAGGTTTTCGATCTAAAATCGCGAGGAGAGAAGTTGAAGTCGCCAGAAACCATCCAGTACACCGCCACCGTCGCGAAACTCCGTCTCGGGACCAGAAACTCCGTTCTGGCACTCCGCCGGGACGGGGAATTGGATGAGATCATCGCCATCATCACCACCGACGCCTCTCCATCAACCAGCCATGTTTCCCCCATCCATGTGTGAGTAATTCCCCCGCTGTAGGCTGAAGGGGATGGTAGGGATTGGATGAGATTGGTCATGTAATAGCATAAGATTGTTAGGGCATAGTGCCTAGTATCCGTAATTGGTACTTTTATGATATTGTTGCAACTTGTTATGCTTAATGCTTGTCACTAGGGTCCGAGTGCCATGATCTCAGATCTGAACATGTTATTGTTTCATGATGATATGCATTTTTTTATGATCTTACCTGCAAGTTGTATACACGTATTGTTGTCCGGAACCCGAGGCCCCAAAGTGACAGAAATTGGGACAACCGAAGGGGAAGGCGGTGATATGAGGATCACATGTGTTCACGGAGTGTTAATGCTTTGCTCCGGTGCTCTATTAAAAGGAGTACCTTAATTTCCAGTAGATTCCCTAGAGGCCCGGCTGCCACCGGCTGGTAGGACAAAAGATGTTGTGCAAGTTTCTCATTGCGAGCACGTACGACTATATATGGAACACATGCCTATTGATTGATTAGTACTTGGATACCGCTTTATTACTATCTGCAAATGCCCTACCTTGATTGTTACATGAGATTCTCTCATCCATGCAACGCCCGTTCATCCATCCCTGTGCCTACAGTATTTTAATCCTGCTGTTTACTATAATCACTACTGCTGTCTTTGTTACTGCTAACGTCGTTGTTATTTCACTACTGCTACTGCTATAAAACTGTTACTACTGATAAACTCTTGCGAGCAAGTCTGTTTCCAGGTGCAGCTGAATTGACAACTCCGCTGTTAAGGCTTTCAACTATTCTTTGTCTCCCCTTGTGTCGAATCAATAAATTGGGTTTTACTTCCCGCGAAGACTGTTGCGATCCCCTATACTTGTGGGTCATCAAGACTATTTTCTGGCGCCGTTGCTGGGGAGCATAGATTTATTTGGAAGTTCACTTGGATTGATATTGTTCGCTATAAATTCTCCATCATGGGTAAATCTCGTGATCCTAAAGTCGCCATATTACCATCCACTACAAGAAAAGGTACAACTCTGAGTACCTCTGCTGCTCTTGATTCACCATCTGTGATAAGTGATACGTCTCAAACGTATCTATAATTTCTTATGTTCCATGCTACTTTTATGATGATACTCACATGTTTTATACACATTATATGTCATTATTATGCATTTTCCGGCACTAACCTATTGACGAGATGCCGAAGAGCCAGTTGTTGTTTTCTGCTGTTTTTGGTTTCAGAAATCCTAGTAAGGAAATATTCTCGGAATTGGACGAAATGAACGCCCAGGGGCTTATTTTTCCACGAAGCTTCCAGAAGACCGAGGGAGAAACGAAGTGGGGCCACGGGGCGCCGCCACACTAGGGCGGCGCGGCCTGGAGGGGGCCCGCGTGGCCCTAGCGTGTGGGGCCCCCGTGACTCCTCCGACTCCGCCCTTCCGCCTACTTAAAGCCGTCGTCGCGAAACCCTCTGTACCGAGAGCCACGATACGGAAAACCTTCCACAGACGCCGCCGCCGCCAATCCCATCTCGTGGGATTCAGGAGATCACCTCCGGCACCCTGCCGGAGAGGGGAATCATCTCCCGGAGGGCTCTTCATCGCCATGATCGCCTCCGGATCGATGTGTGAGTAGTTCACCCCTGGACTATGGGTCCATAGCAGTAGCTAGATGGTTGTCTTCTCCTCATTGTGCTATCATGTTAGATCTTGTGAGCTGCCTATCATGATCAAGATCATCTATTTGTAATGCTACATGTTGTGTTTGTTGGGATCCGATGAATATTGAATTCTATGTCAAGTTGATTATCAATCTATCTTATATGTTGTTTATGTTCTTGCATGCTCTCCGTTGCTAGTAGAGGCTCTGGCCAAGTTGATACTTGTAACTCCAAGAGGGAGTATTTATGCTCGATAGTGGGTTCATGCCTCCATTGAATGCAGGGACGATGTGTGAGAAAGTTCTAAGGTTGTGGATGTGCTATTGCCACTAGGGATAAAACATCGATGCTTTGTCTAAGGATATTTGTGTTGATTACATTACGCACCATACTTAATGCAATTGTCTGTTGTTTACAACTTAATACCGGAAGGGGTTCGGATGAAAACCTGAAAGTGGACTATTTAGGCATAGATGCATGCTGGATAGCGGTCTATGTACTTTGTCGTAATGCCCTGATTAAATCTCATAGTACTCATCATGATATATGTATGTGCATTGTACGTTATGCCTTCTTTATTTGTCAATTGCCCAACTGTAATTCGTTCACCCAACATGCTATTTATCTTATGGGAGAGACACCACTAGTGAACTGTGGACCCCGGTCCATTCTTTACATCTGAAATACAATCTACTGCAATTGTTCTTTACTGTTCTTCGCAAACAAACATCATCTTCCACACTATACAATTAATCCTTTGTTTACAGCAAGCCGGTGAGATTGACAACCTCACTGTTACGTTGGGGCAAAGTACTTTGATTGTGTTGTGCAGGTTCCACGTTGGTGCCGGAATCCCTGGTGTTGCGCCGCACTACATTTCGCCGCCATCAACCTTCAACATGCTTCTTGGCTCCTACTGGTTCGATAAACCTTGGTTTCTTACTGAGGGAAAACTTGCTACTGTACGCATCACACCTTCCTCTTGGGGTTCCCAACGGACGTGTGTTAACAACACGCATCAATAAGTCAACTTGTTTCACCACCACAAGCTTCACATGCTGGTACTTCTGCTGAATCTGAGAACTCTTATAATTTTGATGATGCTTCTGCTGTGCTTGATAATGATGGTTCATTAGGATCTTTTCTAGATGCTACAATTGCTAGGTCTAGACAAATTGAAAATGTTGAAACTCCTAATGAAAATGCTGCTACACCTGTTAATTCACCTGAGTCTGTTGAATACTCTAGTGATGATCTTGATGAAGATTATGTGGAACTTGATGATGATTTTATTGTTAAATGCAATGCTACTACTGATGCAAGTAAAATTAAAAGGTTTCTTGCACAACATACTGTTAGATATAAACTGTCTCCTGATCCTAAATTTGCCACATCTCCTATAAATATTAAGGATAAGGATTATGTTTTTTCTCTTGATCTATCTCATATAGCTATTGTTGAGAAAACACCCTTTTGTGGTACTGAAAAAGAAAGTGATGTAGAACACATGAATGAGCTTTCTACTTTGAGTAGCTTGTTTTCTGATGATGTCAAGTTGCGTACTTATTTTGTTGCTAAATTTTTTTCCTTTCTCATTAAAGGAACTTGGTACAATAGTTTGCCTCCTGGTTCTATTGATAGTCCAAGTGGTTTGCTTGATGTTTTCTTTCGGAAATACTTTCCTGCTAGTGCTTAACATATTGCTTTGCAGAAAATTTATAGCTTTGACCAGGAAGATGGAGAGAAATTGCCTGAAGCTTGGGCAAGATTTTGCTCTCTTATCAGAGCTCGACCTGGACATGATTTGGAAAAGCATGATTTACTTGATATATTTTATAGTGGACTAACCATTGAGTCTAGGGCATACCTGGATAGTTGTGCTGGTTGTGTTTTCAGGAAAAGAACTCCAGACGAAGCTGAAGAATTATTGGCTAAAATAGGCCGGAATCATGATGATTGGACTACCCCTGAACCAGTCCCGACACCTATATTGAAGAAGAGGGGTTTAATTAAATTAAATGATGAAGATATGTGGGAAGCCAAGAAGTCTCTTCAGGAGAAAGGTATTAAATCTGAAGATGTGAAGAATTTACCTCCCATAGAAGATTTATGTAAGATAACTCCCCCTTCATCCATGATTGAGGTACACTCTCTTCAACGCTTTACTAGGGAAGATATTCCGTATTCGAAACCTCCTGCTCAATGCTTAGATGAGTTTGATAATTATATTGTTAAGCAAAATAATTTTAATATGAGAGTAGAGAATCATTTAATGGAAAATTCCCGAGCTATTAGTGAACTGCATGGTATTGTGGAGAGAACCTCCAATGATGTTAAGATGCTTGTTAAACATTTTCATATGGTTCAAACTCAAATTGATCAACTTACTAAAGTGCAAAATGACTTGTTGAAAAATAGTTCTAAAGAAAAACATGCTTATGAAATAACAACTAGAGGTGGTGTTTCTACTCAGGATCCTCTATATCCTGAGGGGCATCCCAAAAGAGTTGAACAAGATTCCCAACGAACTGAAACTAGTGCTCCTTCTAAGAAAAAGAAGAAGAAACATAAAACTGTTGTAGAATCCTCTGAACATGTTAATGATCCTAATAGTATTTCTATTTCTGATGCTGAAACTGAAAGTGGTAATGAACATGATAAAGATAATGATAAGAATGGTGCTTCTGATAAAGAAGAGGTTGAAGATGAACCTGAAAAGCATGCTAAAAATAAAAAGTACACTAAAGAAGATTTTATTGCTAAGAAACATGGTAATGAAAGAGAACCTTGGGTTCAAAAGCAAATGCCTTTTCCTGCTAAGAAACTAAAATCAAAGGAAGAAGAACACTATAATAAATTTTGTGATTGGATGAAACCTTTATTCCTGCAAATCCCTTTGACTGGTGCTATTAAATTGCCTCCTTATTCAAAGTATATGAAAGATATTGTCTCTAACAAAAGGAAAATTCCTAATGAGGAGATTTCCACTATGCTTGCTAACTACTCTTTCAATGGAAAAGTTCCAAAGAAGCTTGGCGACCCAGGTACACCGACTATTCCTTGTTCTATTAAGAATAATTATGTTAGAACTGCTCTCTGTGATTTGGGAGCGGGTGTTAGTGTTATGCCTTTTTCTCTTTATAAGAGACTTTATTTAGATAAGTTGATACCAACTGATATATCTTTGCAAATGGCTGATAAATCTACTGCTATTCCCGTTGGTATATGTGAGGATGTTCCTGTTCAAGTTACTAATAATTGCTTAATATTAACTGATTTTGTTGTGTTGGAAATGCCTGAAGATGATAATATGTCTATTATTCTTGGGAGACCTTTTCTTAACACCGCAGGGGCTGTTATTGATTGCAATAAAGGAAAAGTCACTTTCAATGTTGATGACAAGGAACATACTGTTTATTTTCCCAAGAGGATTGATAAATTATGTGGAGTTAATACAATTTCCAATGTGAGATCTATCAAAGTGGGAGATATTGATTGTCCAATATATGAGCCTAAAGAAGAATATCAAACTCTTGTGATTGGATCCATATCAATACAATACAAGGTAACATGATTGATTTGAGGTTTAATTCTTCTTATGTTATGTAAAATTTATTTGGTGGCAAGACTTGATCAACCTTGTTAACAAATATATTTTATACGCATAGAGGAGCTAAACAACATTTCTTTCTTCCTCCACTTGCTTTACTTGCTGTAGCACTACTTATTTTTCAAGATGCTTTAGTTGTTTAGAGGTTTGAAAATCTTTTTCTGCCCTGTAATAATAATTTTGACACCCAGAAATGTGCATTTTTCAAAGTTTTCAAAAATTCACAAAAATTATACCGTTGGTCTTATTTTTCGAAGAGGCACACAGGAGCACTGGGATGACCAGTGGGGCACCCCAGGGTGGCACCCCACCAGCCGACGCGACCAGCAAGGGGGGCGCGCCACCCTGTTGTGTGGGGCCCTCCTTGCCCCACCACTTCATCTCTTTCTCCCATCTCATTCTCTCTCCCAAAAAAACTCGCACCAGCTTTCTCTCACTTGCGTTTCTGCTCAAGAGCTCAAGATTTCTCGATCTCTTTGCTCAGCCCAGATTTCTGTCTGAAATTTGGCACATTTGCTCTCCGGTATGTGACTCCTCCGATTATCCAAGTAGAATTTTGTTTGGTTGAGTATATCTTGAATATTTTGCTGCTGTAGGTAACATGTTTAGTGAGCTTGCATGCTTGTTCTAAGTTGTAAGAATTAGTTTTGATGCATGTTTAGTACTCTAGCAAGTTCCTATAGTAGTTTCCCTCAATTATATGACACCAAATCAAATTTTATATTGTTTGTTGAAAAATTTCAGAAAATGGAGTGGAATAGTCATCAACTAAACCAACAAGAATTGGAGGTGCAATAAGTTATGAGAGTTAAACGTGAAGAGGGAGTATACCCCTCTTACTACCCGTGCGTTGATTTTATGAGGAGTGCAGGAATCCTGCGAGATGTTCAAAAACTGATTTCCAATGCAGGGTTGGAAAGTTTTGTTGTTGGTGAACCATACCAATATGCAAAACTGACCATGTCTGTGGTTCAGGATTTTGAATTCAATTGGTCTCAATCTAACCCCATGGTTCGATACAAAATTTATAATAAAATTGTCAACTTGCCATTTGATGATTTTTGTGCAGCAATTAGAGTGCCACAATGGGGATCATGCGAGAAGATAAGGGGACTGCGGAGAGCTCTTGAGTCTCTACAAGATGATTTGTCATGGAAGAAGCTTCTCAGAGGATGGTGGTAAAATCAGTAGTATTCAACTCCCAGCTATTCGCTACTTTGCTTATTTCATCACCAAGTGCGTTCTTGCTAGAAAGAATGCAAGTAAGTTATCTATCCAGGATTTAGCGTTTCTAGCTGCTGCATTACAAGGTGATAGGACTTATAATTTGGGTGCTTTGATAGCCTATAGACTTGCTACTAACCGTGAGAAGGGCGGAATTTGTGGAGGTCTCATCGCCTCTCGCTTATTAGCTATGCACAGTGTAGAACCTCACCATCTTGATATTGCTGCTATGAAGAGTCATCAATTTGTTACAACCGACTCTAGTTTGGATAATATTGTCTATAGAATGTTGTTTGCTGACGGGGAAGAGAGGGAAATCCCTTTGCCGCAGCCAGATTTGTTCAGTATTCACAGGAAACCATGGTTGTGCTCTAAGGAGGAGGTGGATGAGCAGCTGAAGATACATGGGTTCCACCAGCAACATGACTCCGAGGACGCCGAGCCCTCCCACGACTACACCGTCACGTATCCTGGTGCTTCTTCCAGCACATACCCAGAACAGGATCCATCTTCGTCGTACTACGGAGGTGCCACTTCATGGGCACCATGGGATTGAACTCCACTTAGGCCAAAAGCCTAAGCTTGGGGGGAGGTATACCGGCATCACTCATTCTTTGCATATTACAGTTGCTGGATACTTGTACATACTTGTTTAGCTTCTTAAAGTGGTTTTCTAATAAGAGAGAGATGATATTTGGGGAAGTGCTGATTGAAAACAGATTCTGGACTGGTACCAAAAAAAAATCTCAAAAACAGCCAGAACGTTATTTTGCGAAGCCAATTTTTGTGCATGTTCCCCAGGTTGTTATCTAACTTTAATTAGTTGAACACTTTTCGAGCTGGGCAGCGGAAGAATTTCTTAAAAATCGATTACTGTACTGCTGTCAAGTTTGGCAGATTTCTGCTACTTTGTGTTTATGTGACTCTTCTAGTTTTCATTTTCTTGTTTTTGCCTTATTTCTTTCCTAAAACACAAAAAGACTAAAAATATTTCTGTTGTTTCTCTTTACCATTTGTCTATTTTGGTTTCTTGCTTTCATTTTGCTTTATTTGCTATCGTTGGTTTGCTATAAGAAAATCCAAAAAGATTTTGCTTTGTTTGCTTGTTTCCTTTTGTTCTTGTTTCCAATTCGAAAACACCAAAAATATTTGCTGTTCTTCTTTGGTTTTGTAAAGTTCATTTTGGAGTTCAATGGTCTTCGGTGGTTGGAGCTTGGCTTTCATTTCATATTATTCAAGCTATACAAGTGAAAAGGCAATAATGACGATCTATGACAATCCGACTGTGGTGAGAGGCTGGTATGAACTCTATTTTTTTCATTTTTGTACATATACTCATCCATGTGAGCATTCTTAGTTGGTTCATGTGAGGTATATGTCATTTAAGAGAGTCTAGTAGTTTATGATCTCTCATGATTAGCTCCAATTTATTAATATGAGTAGCATGTCATAAATATTTGCTTGCATTGCTTTATTCATAGATAGATATGACATTGTGGTATCCTCCTCTGAATAATTCACTTGAATCAACTTGGCACATGCTCACGCATGCATATGACTGAACAAAAGTCAATTAAGCCTCGATGATTTACTTTACCTCAGAGTTCTTGTATCACTTTTATGCCTCCGTTAATTTATTTTGTCGCAAGCATGATTATGACAGTTACTGCTCTCTTGATTGTCGCTTCCTAGTCTATTGCTAGCCTTCACTTGTACTGAGCGGGAACGCTGCTCGTGCTTCCAAACCCCTGAAAACCAAGTTATTCCAGAGTGTCCACCATAAATACCTATGCATGGCATTTCAAACCATTCCAAGTAAATTCTCATGTGCTACCTTTAAACCTTCAAAATACTTCTCAATTTGTGTCAATGTTTTATAGGTCATGAGGAAGTATGTGGAGTTTATCTTTCAATCTTGTCATTTACTCTTGACAGGCTTTAATAATGGACTAGTGGCACATCCGCTTATCCAATAATTTTGCAAAAAGAGCTGGCAACGGGGTTCCCAGCTCCAATTAATTAACTTTCATTAATAATTCTCTTCACATGTTTTGCCCTGATTTATCAGTAAGCAACTTAAATTGCAAATAGACACTCCTCCATGGTATGTGATTGATGGAAGGCACCCGAGGATTCGGTTAGCCATGGCTTGTGTAAGCAAAGGTTGGGGGAGTGTCATCCATAATAAAACTAAAGTACGTGTGTAAACAAAAGAGAAGAGGGATGATTTACCTTGCTGGTAGAGATAACGTCCTTCATGGGAGCCGCTCTTGAAAGTCTGGTTGACGAGGTAGTTAGAGTACCCACTATCATTCGTTGACAACAACAAACACCTCTCAAAATAATTTTACTCCTGTTTTACAAATGAAAAGCTCTAGCACATGTTAATCCCTGCTTCCCTCTGCGAAGGGTCAATCTTTTACTTTTACATTGAGTCTCCATTCTTTCTTTGAGCACCTTCTTGAGAGCACAACTGTCATTCTTAGTATAATATGCTTGTCCCAAAATGTGATTAACTGTGGTATAACTTTGATGCTTTTATCTTTGATAATCTCTACTTCCAGTCTTTCCATGAACTTCGAAGGTGCTCGAGCATTTATGTTTTGCTGTACAAATACGGGCAAGCGAGATACCACTTTATCATATCCTTTTATGAACATTGCAATCCTGCTGATAGACATGATTCATGATGCTTATTGTTAATTTGTTGGTACCTTTTCCATGATTGACATAGCTATTAGATGATTTTATTTGCATGTATCTTATTATGAATTGCTTAAGTACTTGCCATATCATGAGAATATTTACATCATATGAACAAATGTGTTCGTGAAAGTTCTTTTATCACTAAGTTGTTAACTGAATTGCTTGAGGACAAGCAATAAGCTAAGCTTGGGGGAGTTGATACGTCCAAAACGTATCCACTTTCCCGAACACTTTTGCTATTGTTTTGCCTCTAATTTGTGTATTTTGGATATAACTAACACGGACTAACGCTGTTTTCAGCAGAATTGCCCTGGTGTCTCGTTTTTGTGTAGAAATTCAACTTTCAGGAAAATCCCCGGAATTTATGTCGAAGGGCTTATTTTTCCAGAAGATTCACGGAGCCAGAAGGGCAGGCCTGGGGGAGGCCCAGGGCCCCCACACACTAGGCCGGCGCGGCCTGGAGGGGGGGGCCCCGCCCTACTGTGTGGCCGCCTCGGCCAGCCTCTGACGCCCCCCTCTGGACTATTTAAGGGTTTCGATCTAAAATCACGAGGAGAGAAGTCGAAGTCGCCATAAACCATCCAGTACGCCGCCACCGTCGCGAAACTCCGTCTCGGGACCAGAAACTCCATTCTGGCACTCCGCCGGGACGGGGAATTGGAGGAGATCATCGCCATCATCACCACCGACGCCTCTCCATCAACCATCCATGTTTCCCCCATCCATGTGTGAGTAATTCCCCCGATGTAGGCTGAAGGGGATGGTAGGGATTGGATGAGATTGGTCATGTAATAGCATAAGATTGTTAGGGCATAGTGCCTAGTATCCATAATTGGTACTTTTATGATATTGTTGCAACTTGTTATGCTTAATGCTTGTCACTAGGGCCCGAGTGCTGATACGTCCCAAACGTATCTATAATTTCTTATGTTCCATGCTACTTTTATGATGATACTCACATGTTTTATACACATTATATGTCATATTTATGCATTTTCCGGCACTAACCTATTGACGAGATGCCGAAGAGCCGATTCTTTGTTTTCTGCTGTTTTTGGTTTCAGAAATCCTAGTAAGGAAATATTCTCGGAATTGGATGAAATCAACGCCCAGGGGCCTATTTTTCCACGAAGCTTCCAGAAGACCGGAGGGGAGACGAAGTGGGGCCACGGGGCGCCGCCACACTAGGGCGGCGCGGCCTAGAGGGGGCCCGCGCGGCCCTAGCGTGTGGGGCCCCCGTGACTCTCCCGACTCCGCCCTTCCGCCTACATATAGTCTTCGTCGCGAAACCCCCAGGACCGAGAGCCACGATACGGAAAACCTTCCAGAGACGCCGCCGCCGCCAATCCCATCTCGGGGGATTCAGGAGATCGCCTCCGGCACCCTGCCGGAGAGGGGAATCATCTCCCGGAGGTCTCTTCATCACCATGATCGCCTCCGGATCGATGTGTGAGTAGTTCACCCCTGGACTATGGGTCCATAGCAGTAGCTAGATGGTCGTCTTCTCCTCATTGTGCTATCATATTCGATCTTGTGAGCTGCCTATCATGATCAAGATCGTCTATTTGTAATCCTTCATGTTGTGTTTGTTGGGATCCGATGGATATTGAATACTATGTCAAGTTGATTATCAATCTATCATATATGTTATTTATGTTCTTGCATGCTCTCCGTTGCTAGTAGAGGCTCTGGCCAAGTTGATACTTGTAACTCCAAGAGGGAGTATTTATGCTCGATAGTGGGTTCATGCCTCCATTAAATCTGGGACAGTGACAGAAAGTTCTAAGTTTGTGGATGTGCTGTTGCCACTAGGGATAAAACATCGATGCTTTGTCTAAGGATATTTGTGTTCATTACATTACGCACCATACTTAATGCAATTGTCTGTTGTATACAACTTAATACTGGAGGGGGTTCGGATGATAACCTGAAGGTGGACTTTTTAGGCATAGATGCATGCTGGATGGCGGTCTATGTACTTTGTCGTAATGCCCTGATTAAATCTCATAGTACTCATCATGATATATGTATGTGCATTGTTATGCCTTCTTTATTTGTCAATTGCCCAACTGTAATTTGTTCACCCAACATCTGCTATCTTATGGGAGAGACACCACTAGTGAACTGTGGACCCCGGTCCTATTCTTTACATCTGAAATACAATCTACTGCAATTGTTCTTTACTGTTCTTCGCAAACAAACATCATCATCCACACTATACATCTAATCCTTTGTTTACAGCAAGCCGGTGAGATTGACAACCTCGCTGTTACGTTGGGGCAAAGTTTTGTGATTGTGTTGTGCAGGTTCCACGTTGGCGTCGGAATCCCTGGTGTTGCGCCGCACTACACTCCTCCGCCATCAACCTTCAACGTGCTTCTTGACTCCTACTGGTTCGATTAAACCTTGGTTTCTTACTGAGGGAAACTTGCTACTGTGCGCATCACACCTTCCTCTTGGGGTTCCCAACGGACGTGTCAACTACATGCATCAAGCAAATTTCTGGCGCCGTTGCCGGGGAGATCAAGACACGCTGCAAGGGGAGTCTCCACTTCCAATCTCTTTACTTTGGTTTTGTCTTGCTTTATTTTATTTACTACTTTGTTTGCTGCACTTAAACAAAACACACAAAAAATTAGTTGCTAGCTTTACTTTATTTACTGTCTTGTTCTCTATATCAAAAACACAAAAAAATTAGTTACTTGCATTTACTTTATATAGTTTGCTTTATTTACTACTGCTAAAATGAATACTCCTGAAAACACTAGTAAGGCATAATGGAAAACATCTGTGAGCTTTTTGAACTATTTCCTGAGTCAAGACATGAATGGTTTAATGCGAAAATTAAAAAACCTATGGAACCTTATTTGCATGCTAGTAGCAATGATATTAGTATGAACTCTTTGAACACCATTGTTGCTAATGATATAGAAAATTCTAGGCTTGGGGAGGTCGGTTTTGATGAAAATGATCTCTTTAGCCCTCCGGGTATTGAGGAGAAAGTTTATGTTAATTATGATATGCCTCCCATATATGATGATTATAATGATAGTGGTCTTTTGGTGCCACCTACTATGGAGAGTAAATTTTATTACGATTATACTATGCCTCCTACACTTGATGAGAATAATAATGATAGCTACTTTGTTGAATTTGCTCCCACTACAACTAATAAAATTGATTATGCTTATGTGGAGAGTAATAATTTTATGCATATAGCTCATGATAAGAATGTTTCATGTGATAGTTATATTGTTAAATTTGTTCATGATGCTACTGAAAGTTATTATGAGAGAGGAAAATATGGTTGTAGAAGTTTTCATGTTACTAAAACACCTCTCTATATGCTGAAATTTGTGAAGTTACTCTTGTTTTATCTTCCTATGCTTGTTGCATTATGCTTCATGAATTTGTTTATTTACAAGATTCCTTTTCATAGGAAGTGGTTTAGGCTTAAATGTGTTTTGAATTTGCTTCTTGATGCTCTCTTTTGCTTCAACTGCTATTTCTTGCGCGAGCATCATTAAAATTGTTGAGCCCATCTTAATGGCTATAAAGAAAGAACTTCTTGGAAGATAACCCATGTTTTCATTTTGCTACTGTTTTGTTGTGTCTTGGAAGTTGTTACTACTGTAGCAACCTCTCCTTATCTTTATTTTATTGCATTGTTGTGCCAAGTAAAGTCTTTGATAGTAAAGCCAATACTAGATTTGGATTGCTGCGCAGGAACAGATTTCTTGCTGTCACGAATCTGGGCAGAATTCTCTGTAGGTAACTCAGAAAAATCTGCAAATTTACATGCGTGATCCTTAGATATGTACGCAACTTTCATTAAATTTGGGCATTTTCATCTGAGCAAGTCTGGTGCCACTTTAAAATTCGTCTTTACGGACTGTTCTGTTTTGACAGATTCCGCCTTTTATTTCGCATTGCCTGTTTTGCTATGTTTGATGGATTTCTTTGTTCCATTAACTTTCAGTAGCTTTGTGCAATGTCCAGAAGTATTAAGAATGATTATGTCACCTCTGAATATATTAATTATGCACTGACCCCCTAATGAGTTTGTTTCGAGTTTGGTGTGGAGGAAGTTTTCAAGGGTCAAGAGAGGAGGATGATACAATATGATCAAGAAGAGTGAAAAGTCAAAGCTTGGGGATGCCCCCGTGGTTCATCCCTGCATATTTTAAGAAGACCCAAGCGTCTAAGCTTGGGGATGCCCAAGGCATCCCCTTCTTCATCGACAACTTATCAGGTTCCTCTAGTGAAACTATATTTTTATTCCGTCACATCTTATGTGCTTTACTTGGAGCGTCTGTTTGCTTTAGTTTTTGTTTTTGTTTGAATAAATCGGATCCTAGCATTCTTTGTGTGGGAGAGAGACATGCTCCGCTGTTTCGTATGAACACATATGTTCTTAGCTTTATCTTTAATGTTCATTGCGAAATTTGAACTATTTCATTCATTGATATATGGTTGGAAACGGAAAATGCCGCATGTGGTAAATGGTATAATGTCTTCAATAATGTGATACTTGGCAATTGTTGTGCTCATATAGATCTTGTTTAAGCTCTTGCATCATGTACCTTGTACCCATTAATGAATAACTACATAGAGCATGTTAAAATTTGGTTTGCATGATTGTTCTCTCTAAGTCTAGATATTTTCTGGTTGAGGTGTTTGAACAACAAGGAGACGATGTAAAGTCTTATAATGCTTACAATATGTTTATATGTGAGTCTTGCTGCACCATTTCATACTTGAGTTTGCTTCAAACAACCTTGCTAGCCTAGCCTTGTATCGAGAGGAATTCTTCTCATGCATCCAAATCCTTGAGCCAATAACCATGCCATTTGTGTCCACCATACCTACCTACCACATGGTATTTCTCCACCATTCCAAAGTACATTACTTGAGTGCTACCTTTAAAATTTCTATTCTTTACCTTTACAATATATAGCTCATGGGACAAATAGCCTTAAAAACTATCGTGGTGAAGAATATGTACTTATGTGTCTTATTTCTTAGTAAGTTGCCTGTTGAGCGGTAACCATGTTTTCTGGGGACGCCATCAACTTTTACCTTTGTTGAATATCATGTGAGTTGCTATGCATGTTCGTCTTGTCTGAAGTAAGGGCGGTTTTCACAATCAAATGGTTTGAGTATGCATACTGTTAGAGAAGAACATTGGGCCACTAACTAAACCCATGATTCATGGTGGAAGTTTCAGTGTGGACAGCTAATCCTCAATCTCTTATGAGAATATTATCTGTTGTTAAATGCTTAAGCATTAAAAGAGGAGTCCATTATCTGTTGTCTATGTTGTCCCGGTATGGGTGTCTAAGTTGAGAATGATCAAAAGCGAGAAATCCAATGCGAACCTTCTCCTTAGACCCTTGTACAGGCGGCATAGAGGTACCCCTTTGTGACACTTGGTTGAAACATATGTTATGCAATGATAATCCGTGTTAACCCAAGCTAATTAGGACAAGGTGCGAGCACTATTAGTATACTATGCATGAGGCTTGCAACTCATAGGATATCTTATACATAACACATATGCTTTATTACTACCGTTGACAAAATTGTTTCTTGTTTTCAAAATGAAAATCTCTAGCACAAATATAGTAATCAATGCTTCCCTCTGCGAAGGGCCTATCTTTTACTTTATTATTGAGTCAGTTTACCTATTCTTTCTATCCTAGAAGCAAACACTTGTGTAAACTGTGTGCATTGATTCTTACATGTTTACCTATTGCACTTGTTATATTACTTTGTGTTGACAATTATCTATGAGATATACATGTTGAAGTTGAAAGCAACCGCTGAAACTTATATCTTCCTTTGTGTTGTTTCAAAGCTTTCTACTAAGAACTTATTGCTTATGAGTTAACTGTTATGCAAGTCTTATTGATGCTTGTCTTGAAAGTATTATTCATGAAAAGTCTTTGTTATATGATTCATTTGTTTACTCATTATCTTCATCATTGCTTCGAATCGCTGCATTCATCTCATGTGCTTTACAATAGTATTGATCAAGATTATGATAGCATGTCACTTTAGAAATTATCTTTGTTATCGTTTACCTACTCGAGGGCGAGTAGGAACTAAGCTTGGGGATGCTTG
Source organism: Lolium perenne (assembly GCF_019359855.2). Taxonomy (NCBI): domain Eukaryota; kingdom Viridiplantae; phylum Streptophyta; class Magnoliopsida; order Poales; family Poaceae; genus Lolium; species Lolium perenne. Next base: position 38,352,455 of record NC_067250.2, read on the forward strand.
ATACGTCCCAAACGTATCTATAATTTCTTATGTTCCATGCTACTTTTATGATGATACTCACATGTTTTATACACATTATATGTCATATTTATGCATTTTCCGGCACTAACCTATTGACGAGATGCCGAAGAGCCAGTTGCTGTTTTCTGCTGTTTTTGGTTTCAAAAATCCTAGAAAGGAAATATTCTCGGAATTGGACGAAATCAACGCCAGGGGCCTATTTTTCCACGAAGCTTCCAGAAGACCGGAGGGGAGACGAAGTGGGGCCACGGGGCGCCGCCACACTAGGGCGGCGCGGCCTAGAGGGGGCCCGCGCGGCCCTAGCGTGTGGGGCCCCCGTGACTCTCCCGACTCCGCCCTTCCGCCTACATATAGTCTTCGTCGCGAAACCCCCAGGACCGAGAGCCACGATACGGAAAACCTTCCAGAGACGCCGCCGCCGCCAATCCCATCTCGGGGGATTCAGGAGATTGCCTCCGGCACCCTGCCGGAGAGGGGAATCATCTCCCGGAGGTCTCTTCATCGCCATGATCGCCTCCGGATCGATGTGTGAGTAGTTCACCCCTGGACTATGGGTCCATATCAGTAGCTAGATGGTCGTCTTCTCCTCATTGTGCTATCATGTTCGATCTTGTGAGCTGCCTATCATGATCAAGATCGTCTATTTGTAATCCTTCATGTTGTGTTTGTTGGGATCCGATGGATATTGAATACTATGTCAAGTTGATTATCAATCTATCATATATGTTATTTATGTTCTTGCATGCTCTCCGTTGCTAGTAGAGGCTCTGGCCAAGTTGATACTTGTAACTCCAAGAGGGAGTATTTATGCTCGATAGTGGGTTCATGCCTCCATTAAATCTGGGACAGTGACAGAAAGTTCTAAGGTTGTGGATGTGCTGTTGCCACTAGGGATAAAACATCGATGCTTTGTCTAAGGATATTTGTGTTGATTACATTACGCACCATACTTAATGCAATTGTCTGTTGTTTACAACTTAATACTGGAGGGGGTTCGGATGATAACCTGAAAGTGGACTTTTTAGACATAGATGCATGCTGGATGGCGGTCTATGTACTTTGTCGTAATGCCCTGATTAAATCTCATAGTACTCATCATGATATATGTATGTGCATTGTTATGCCTTCTTTATTTGTCAATTGCCCAACTGTAATTTGTTCACCCAACATCTGCTATCTTATGGGAGAGACACCACTAGTGAACTGTGGACCCCGGTCCTATTCTTTACATCTGAAATACAATCTACTGCAATTGTTCTTTACTGTTCTTCGCAAACAAACATCATCATCCACACTATACATCTAATCCTTTGTTTACACAAGCCGGTGAGATTGACAACCTCGCTGTTACGTTGGGGCAAAGTTCTGTGATTGTGTTGTGCAGGTTCCACGTTGGCGCCGGAATCCCTGGTGTTGCGCCGCACTACACTCCTCCGCCATCAACCTTCAACGTGCTTCTTGACTCCTACTGGTTCGATTAAACATTGGTTTCTTACTGAGGGAAACTTGCTACTGTGCGCATCACACCTTCCTCTTGGGGTTCCCAACGGACGTGTCAACTACACGCATCAAGTGCCATGATCTCAGATCTGAACATGTTATTGTTTCATGATGATATGCATTGTTTTATGATCTTACCTGCAAGTTGTATACACGTATTGTTGTCCGGAACCCGAGGCCCCAAAGTGACAGAAATTGGGACAACCGAAGGGGAAGGCGGTGATATGAGGATCACATGTGTTCACGGAGTGTTAATGCTTTGCTCCGGTGCTCTATTAAAAGGAGTACCTTAATTTCCAGTAGATTCCCTAGAGGCCCGACTGCCACCGGCTGGTAGGACAAAAGATGTTGTGCAAGTTTCTCATTGCGAGCACGTACGACTATATATGGAACACATGCATATTGATTGATTAGTACTTGGATACCGCTTTATTACTATCTGCAAATGCCCTACCTTGATTGTTACATTAGTTTCTCTCATCCATGCAACGCCCGTTCATCCATCCCTGTGCCTACAGTATTTTAATCCTGCTGTTTACTATAATCACCACTGCTGTCTTTGTTACACTGCTGCTGTTATTTCACTACTGCTACTGTTATAAAACTGTTACTACTGATAAACTCTTGCGAGCAAGTCTGTTTCCAGGTGCAGCTGAATTGACAACTCCGCTGTTAAGGCTTTCAAGTATTCTTTGTCTCCCCTTGTGTCGAATCAATAAATTGGGTTTTACTTCCCGTGAAGACTGTTGCGATCCCCTATACTTGTGGGTCATCAGTGTCCAAGGGCCGGATTATCCGGTTTTCTGGAAAATTCCAGAACACCGGAAATCCTGCCTATCTTTTGTTGGTTATTTGCATAAGCCCATATGTGGTGCAATGAAGTATCACAACACATATAAGATGCATATTGACCAATAAGATGGGGCAACCTAGATCATCCGACCGAAATTCCTCAAACTCCAAGTTTTTACCAAAACATGACATATGAGCAAGATGGAAATGGCTTATAGATGAGTGTAGGCTTGGGTTTAGAAAGCTCAAACTGTTAATGGTACATGATCACTCAAGTTTGCAAGATACGAGCGAATAAGGCCAAACTAGAGTGATTTCCCATAAGAACAAGGAGTTGTCAAATAAAAACATGAAGATCCAAATAACTCCAACTCTTCACAAAGAAGAGTGTGGTGGCCGGCCTAGGCCACCATATATGAGTGTTTATGGCATGGCACCGCGAAGATATATCTTGGGCCCAAACCACTACTCATCATTAAAGCTCACATATCAACATATGATATAAAGAGAATGATTTATTAATGTTGGCATTATGGGGGGAGGGATAGCTCAATAATTTAAACCGCACTCCCCCTATTTCTATGCCCACATCTAAACCAAATAAAGTTTTGAGATAGAGGTGTGTTTGCAAGATGGTCAAGCTATACTCCTTGAATCAATGATATTTAGCTCATTCCTCAAATAGCAAAACCTTGCTTCATCAAGAGGCTTCGTGAATATATCGGCAAGTTGATCTTTGGTAGGAACATAGATAAGCTCAATATCACCACGGGCAACATGATCCCTAATGAAATGATTCCGGATCTCAATGTGCTTCGTTCTTGAATGTTGCACCGGATTATAGGCAATCTTGATGGCACTTTCATTGTCACATAATAGAGGCACTTTGTCACAAATGACACCGTATTCCTTTAAAGTTTGCCTCATCCTTAACAATTGTGTGCATCCACTTGCGGCGGCAACATATTCGGCTTCGGCGGTGGAGAGAGATATACAATTTTGTTTCTTAGAAGACCAACACACCAAGGACCTACCAAGAAATTGGCAAGCCCCGGAAGTTGATTTCCTATCATCCTTGTCCCCCGCACAATCCGCATCGGTGTATCCATTGAGAATAAAACTTGAGCCTTTGGGGTACCAAATACCATATCTTGGGGTATCAACTAAATATCGAAAGATTCCTTTGAGAGCCATCATGTGACTCTCCTCAGGAGAAGCTTGATACCTTGCACACACACCAACACTCAACACTATGTCCGGTCTAGATGCACAAAGGTAAAGCAAGGATCCAATCATGGAGCGATATACCTTTTGATCCACCTCTTTACCATTGGGATCTAGTGCAAGATGCCATTTAGTAACCATAGGAGTGGCTACACCCTTCATCTCGGTCATCTTGAACCTTTTGAGCATGTCTTGGAGATATTTTGCTTGGTTGATGAAATTCCCTTCACTTGATTGCTTGATCTCAAAGCCAAGAAAGAACTTCATCTCTCCCATCATAGACATCTCAAACCTATCGGTCATAAGCTTTGAAAATTCATCATTTAAAGCTTGGTTAGTAGAGCCAAAGATAATATCATCAACATATAATTGGCAAACGAAAAGCTCCCCATTAACCCTCTTAGTAAAAAGAGTGGGATCGATTAGCCCAACATCAAACCCACGGTCTACCAACAATTCCTTAAGGTGCTCATACCAAGCTCTAGGAGCTTGTTTGAGACCATAAAGTGCTTTATAAAGCTTATAGACATGGTTAGGAAAGTTGAGATCCTCAAACCCCGGGGGTTGCTTAACATAAACCTCTTCATGCAAAGGACCATTAAGAAATGCACTTTTCACATCCATTTGTTGTAATTTAAAGTTATGATGCGATGCATAAGCAAGAAGGATACGGATGGACTCAAGGCGAGCCACGGGAGCATAGGTTTCTCCAAAGTCAATTCCTTCAACTTGAGAGAAACCTTGAGCCACCAATCTTGCCTTGTTTCTCACAACATTTCCAAACTCATCTTGCTTGTTCTCGAATATCCATTTAGTGCCTATAATATTGCGGCACTCCTTTGGCTTCTCTACTAAGGTCCACACTTTGTTGTGCTTGAAGTTGTTGAGTTCCTCGTGCATAGCTTCCAACCAATCCGAATCTTCAAGAGCTTCAAATACTTTCTTGGGTTCCACTTGTCATGTGTGTGTTCACGAATTTCAAGGTTCCTTTCTCTTCTTGCTAGATGACGGGCCTCGATCTCCTCCTTGGTCCTTCTTGGCCTTGGAGGTATCACTTGATCAACTTGATCATTTGGGTCCCCGTCTTGACCTTCAACTTGAGCTTCCTCAATTTCTTGAGATTTCTCATCCTCATGTGCTTGATCTTGAACATTGTTCGGTGAAAGACAAGAATTGAATGGATCCTCATCGAAGCCATCATGAACCTTTGGTTGATCTTGTCCTTGATCTTGCACACAAGAGGGAGGGTTTTGTTCTTGTTCTTGGGTTGGTGCATCATTTGCTTCAAGAGAAGGGGTTTGTTGATGTTGAGAAGTTGAGGGCTCCACCGTGGTAGAGCATAGTCCTTCCCGAGACGCCACACCGTGTCCCTCAACGGGTCGGAAAAATTCCACACCCATTCTTTACTATGGCATCTTGAGGTATTTCATCACCTGCACATACATCAACTTGCCCCACTTGGGAGCCATCATTTTCTTCGAACTTCACACTACAAGATTCAATGATAATCTTGGAAGATATATCAAAGACTCTATAAGTGTGAGATTCGGCACCGTAACCAACAAATATACCCTCCAAAGCTTTAGGATCAAATTTAGATAAACGAACTCCTTTGATTTTATAGAAACACTTACAACCGAACACCTTGAAGTATGAGATATTAGGCTTGTTGCCGGTGAGTATTTCATATGGAGTCTTGTTCAAGCCCTTGCGGAGATAGAGCCGGTTAGAAGAATGACAAGCGGTGGAGATAGCTTCGGCCCAAAAGTTATAGCGGGATTTGTATTCCGCCATCATAGACCTTGCCATATCCAAGAGAGTCTGGTTCTTCCTCTCCGCAACACCATTTTGTTGAGGGGTGTATGCAGCGGAATATTGATGTATTATCCCCTCATCACTAAGAAAACCATTGAGTGTGTAGTTCTTGAACTCGGAGCCGTTGTCACTTCTTATTGCCATAATGAGGAGATTGTGTTGGCGTTGCACCTCGGTAGCAAAGTCAATGAATATTTGTTGAGTCTCATCTTTCGTCTTGAGAAAGTATACCCAAGTGTATCTTGAATAGTCATCAACAATTACCAAGCAATGTTTCTTCGCACCAAGACTTGCATGAGAGGTAGGACCGAAGAGATCCACATGAAGGAGCTCCAAGATCCTCTTGGAGGAGATGATAGTCTTGCTTGGGTGCGGAGAGTCATGCATTTTTCCTTCAACACAAGCCCTACAAACACGATCTTTCGTAAAACAAACATTTTCCATTAGACCCACAATATGGTTCCCCTTGTGAAGACTTTGCAAAGTTCTCATGTTGACATGGGCCAAGCGGCGATGCCACAACCAACCCACATTCGCCTTTCCGAATAGGCACATCGCACTTGAAGTGGTGGTCCCTGAAAAGTCCACCACATACAAGTTATGTTCGCGATACCCAACGAAAGCGACTTTTAGAGTCTTGCTCCACAAGAGGACCACAATATCATTATCAATAAAGACGGCAAAACCCATCTTGCCAAGGGCGGGAACGGAAAGCAAATTGTAACCAAGGGTTTTGACAAGCATGACATCCACAAGAGTAACGTTGTGTACAACCACAACCTTGCCAAAACCCATTACCTCGGATGTAGAATTATCGCCAAAGGAGACGGTGATATTATTTATGTTGGGCCTCAACTCCTTGACGAGGTTCTTGCCGCCGGTCATATGACTTGTACATCCACTATCAAGTACCCATTTTGAACCTCCGGCGGCATAGTCCTACATGAGATCAATTCTTGGATTTAGGTACCCATTTCTCAATGGGTCCACTTTTGTTAGCAACAAGGGTCTTTGGGACCCAAATAGACCAAGCAACATAACCATCATATGGGCCAACATATTTAGCATAAACATCACCATAATAATCTTTAAATAGAACATAGTGAGGGTTAGCATTTCCCGCATCATCATCTTTAATGGTTTTGCCCTTAGGGGCTTCACCATTAGTGTTATCTTTATTCTTCTCTTGTGCGGGCTTGGCCTTTTGCTTGTTTGCCTTCTTTGCCTTGGCCTTATAACCAAGGCCCTCCTTCCCATTGTTTGATCTTTGCTTACTCAAAAGATCATCCAAAGAAAGTTTACTTTGGGGAGAGGAGGCCTTAGCAAGATCATCCTTCAACCTAGCATTTTCCTCAATAATATTTGCATGATCACATGAAGGGGTAGAGGAACTAGGCACATCATATGAAGCAAGCCTAATTTGAAGTTGCTCATTAGACTTGGATAGGAGAGTGTATTCACTCTTCAAAGCTTTGTGAGCTTTGTCTAGTTCATCTAGATCCTTCACAAGTTTCTCATGATCAACACCAAATGGGGACTTTTCCTTTTTAAGCACTTTAGTCTTAGCCCTAGCAAGATCTCTAGCTTTGATGAGTTTGTTAATTTTATCTTGAGGCCCTTCAAGAGTTTCTAGTCTCTCTTCAAGAGAAGCTATAGATTCTTGACTTTCCTCAAGAGCATTTTTAAGAGCATGAATTTCAAGAGAGTCTTCTCTCTCTATTTGACATTTTTTCTCAAGAGTATCATTTAGTTGAGCTATACGAACCATGAGATTTGAAACATGTTTTTTAGTGTTACCTTGTAAGTTAAGAATGAATTCATCAAACTCTAGCATCTCTTGTTTCACTTTTAGACTAGCAAGATCAACCCCTAGATCATTTGATATGTTAGGCATAGAGGGGTTAGGCGGTGATACCTCGGAAGATTTAGCCATGAGGCAACTTTCTTCTTCCACATGAATGACCTCATTGGGGGATTCACTTGGTGATGAAGAGTTAGTGGAGAGGAAGGCAAGAGCAACCAATCCATTAGAGGTTGCATCTTCTTCATCATCTCCGGAGGTATATTCTTCTTGAGTTGATAGCACAATAGATGTATCCAAGGTGGACCTTGCCATGAAGCAATGTGTATTCTTGATATGAGGATTCTCATTGGGGGATTCAAAGAGAGATGAAGAGGGAATGTTGGTAGTGACAATGGCGGCCACTTCCTTTGAGCTTTCTTCTTCTTCATCATCACTGGAACTTTCAACTTCATCGGAAGAATATTCTTCCCTAGTCACTAGCACAACTCTTGAGGGCCTCTTGCCCTTCTTGCTCTTGTTGTTGTAGAATTTCTTGTTGGGGGCCTTTGAATCTTGCCCTTTGAATCTTTGCTCTTGTCCTTGGGAATGATCCTTCCACCATGAGTTTCCCTATGCTCATAGGGGCATGAGGCGATGAAATGGCGCTTGTCACCACAATTGTAGCATGATCTTGTTTTTGGGCCCAAGCTTGTGAATCCACTTGAGTTGTTTCTCTTGATGTTGTCTTCCTTGGCCTTGGACGGGTCAACCCAAAAAGATTTTGCATGAAAGGCCATGTGATCATTGTAGTGGAGTTCCAAATCTTCCGGATAGGACATACTCCAAGATGCCCTATATTGTTCTTGAGGGTACACTTCTTCTACGGAGTTGACCGTCAAGGCAAGATTGTTCCCTCTTGACATACCAATGGCACGGTTGCGAGAATCATGAGAGTTTTGCTCGAGCACCTTGAGGGCTTGCATCTCGTGCACGACTTGTTGAGAAGTGAGAGAGGAATAGCATTCTCTCCCAACAAGAGTCTTGACATCAATAGGTTCAAACGACATCATGCAATCGATATACTTATCTTTGATCCAAGAGTCATTGATGTGGGTGGCACCCACATTCCGAAAAGCATCGGCAACGGTGAGAAGCCTTCCATACATGGCTTCATGATCTTCATCCGGTAGCCTCATGAATCCTTGGGCTTGATTCCGAAGAAAATTATACTTGTTCCTTCTCATGCTATCACTTCCAATGCAACTAGTGGCCAAACCATCCCAAGCTTCCTTGGCGGTGGTGTAATTCCGAACACGAGACAATTCTTTTGTCCCCACACTAGTTTGAATCATGTGCAAGGCGGTATCATTGAGTTGACTATCAACCGCTTCTCTTCTAGTCAACTTGTCGGGGTTGTATGGCTTGAAGCCTTCCATGATGATTCTCCAAAGTTCATTGGAGGCACTGCGAACATGAGAACGAAACTCAAATTGCCAAGTATCGTAATCTTTAACATTAAACTTAGGTGGGTCGCCCCTAATGTTTATATTAGGATGGGGAACCGGGATATCGGGAGATAGGAAAGGCGGAGCCACTTTATTGTAGCTCACACCTCCACTAGTTCCCGTGGGAGAAGTACCGGGGGGTATAATAGTGTTTAAGTTATCACCATTCGAGGGCTTGGTAGAGAGGGGTGATATCGAAGCATCTCCCCCTTCTATCGCACCCTTGTCCCTTTCCTCTATGACGGGAGCTACGGGGGGAACCGGAGTCGAAAGCTCGGAAATCATTTTTCTCATGCTTTCCATTTGAGCATCCATGGTGGACCTCAAGGATGTTTCCATTGCCTTGAATTCATCCATGGTGACCAACTTTGCAGCCCCTTCCGAGCCCTCGTCATTCGGCATACTCTTAGGTGGTTAAGCCCAAAATAAGAGCCGAGGCTCTGATACCAATTGAAAGGATCGTATGCCGCACCTAGAGGGGGGGTGAATAGGTGCTAACCAATTTTTAGTTAATTTTCAATTTAGGCTTGACACAAAGGTAAATTCTCTAGATATGCAACTATGTGAATTTACCTATATGACAAGGTCAACGACTAAGCAAGATATAGCAATGCAATATAGAGGAGATAAAGGATAGAGGTAACCGAGAGTGGAGCACACGGAGACACGGAGTTGATTCCCGTAGTTCCCTTCCTTTGCAAGAAGGTACGTCTACGTTCGGAGGAGTGTGGTCGCTATGAAAGCCAGGCCAACAGTCACGAAGACTTCACTCAGGTCTCCTGTGAGCAACGCCACGAAGGCCTAGCCCACTTCCACTAAGGGATTTCCTCGAGGCGGAAACCGGGCCTTTACAAAGTTCTTGGGGCACACATCCACAACCAAATTGGAGGCTCCCAAATCTGAAACAACACAACAATCAACAATAATACATCAACAACAAACAACTAGGGATCCAAAGAGAAACACTAGCAAGAGGGCCCTCAAGCATATGAGGGGGAAATGTAAATCGCTTCGGTGAGGATGTAGATCGGTGTCTTCTCCTTCGAATCTCCAAAGATCAAGATCTTTGGTTGGGTGAGGGAGGAGATCTTGCAAATCTTGAGTTCTTGAGGTGGCTCTAATGGTGGTGAGGCTTGACAGATTTTTGTGCAATGATTGAGCGAGGAAGGTGTTGCGGTCAGAAACCCACCGGCGAGCAGCGACGGACAACACAGTAGAGCCGGGAGGCTCCCAGGACTGCGGCTGGCCCTGGTCCCTCCGAGCGACGGCCCGCAAAGACTCGGCACGCACGTCCGATGCTGGTGCAAGGGCGTGCCACCTGACCTATACCTGGTCAGGAAGGTGATGGATGTGCCTCGCTTAGTTTCCTGCATGGCATACACGTAAACATTAAATACGAGCCTCGATCGGCTCTCAGGTTGTCCTGTGGATCGGCTCAAAGAGCCGATCCACCCATGATCCGTACGGGGTGTACGAATATATGGTGGTCCTGCTTGATCAAAATAAATCTAAAACGACCTACTACGATTTAGGGTTTTCACCACATAATCGGAACATCCTACTCGTGATTGAGCCTGGCGGCCACGCACGGTGATCGTAAGCCGTCCCTAGACAAGGCCTAAAAACCAACACGAGGTTGATCCCTGGAACATCCTGTCTAGGGCTAGCAAACTACACCCTACGCGCCACTGGATCCTTCAACCCGTTTGTAAGACCTAACTATGCAGATATTAAACTAATCCTTGAAGAACAAGGAGCAACCATAACGGATCGGATCTACTAAATAATGATCAAGCGGGGTGCCGCCCTTACACCTAAGATAGGCGTAAGGGCGGCTAGATGTCTAAGGGTTGCACGATGATAGCATATGATACGATGAACAATGCTAACCCTAACACATCTAAGATAACTACGTTGCTCGCCATCAAAAAGGCTTCAGTACGAGCAACGCATGGATAGCGAATAAACGTGTACTGCCTAGATCGCAAGATGCGATCTAGGCAGCATGATGCTTACCCAGAAGAAACCCTCGAGACAAGGGAGTTGGCGATGCGCCTAGATTGGTTTGTGGTGAACATGATTGTTGTTTATTTCATAAACCCTAGATACATATTTATAGTCCGTAGACTTTCTAATCGTGGGAATAATCCCAACCGGGCACGAGCCAAACTCTATCTAACCGACACGTATCCTACTATATTACAGATACACGGGCAAACTAGCCCAAACTTTGCATATTAGGCCGATTCACGTATTTCTTCCATGTATATTCTTCAAGCCCATCTTGATCGCGGCCCACCTCTGACTCGGTCAAATTCTGGTGATAACAGAAGGTAGAAGAAGGGGGGTATAAATACCCCCCCCCCCCACCCCAAAAATCCAGCCGTTGGAGTCTTCGAGGGCCGGATAATCCGGCCTAAGTTGGGGCCGGATAATCCGGCCTAAGTTGGGGCCGGATAATCCGCCCCCACCAAAAAACCGGCCCTGGGAAAAATCCGGCCAAATGTCCGGCCAAATGTCCGGCCCATGTCCAGGGCCTTACTGAGCCGCGTCGCCTCTGGTCCTTAGCCGTTTTTTGGGGGGCCGGATATTTTGAAAATATCCGGCCCGGATTATCCGGCCTGGGGGAAATTCCGGCCAAATGTCCGGCCAATAATCCGGCCCTTGTACTGAGCCACATCGCCTCGAGTCCTTAGCCAAAAATTGGGGGCCGGATATTTTGCAAATATCCGGCCCGGATTATCCGGTCTGGTGAACCTTTTTCAGCTTTCTTTTGACTCGTTTTTCCACACAAGTCACACATATTCATGTACCTATATACACCCTGCACCACTTCATCAAACATTAGAGTATCACATACATTGACATCAAACACTCAAAACATATTGTGAGAGATGTTCTTTCACATGTTGCTTATTATTGTGTTGGAATCCTTTCATGACTTGCATAACTATTGAGTATTCTTACTTGCATGCTTCTTATTATGAATTGCCTGGGCATTTGATCATATAGTGAGAATATATACATCATATGAAGCAGATAGGTTCATGAAAGTTTCTTTTATCGCACTCAGTAGTAACTGAATTGCTTGAGGACAAACAATAAGCTAAGCTTGGGGGAGTTGATACGTTCAAAACGTATCTACTTTCCCGAACACTTTTGTTGTAGTTTGCCCTCTATCTTGTGTTTTTTAATACAACTAACGCGGACTAATGTTGTTTTCAGCAGAATTGCTCTGGTGTCTCGTTTTTGTGCAGAAATCCAACTTTCAGGAAAATTCTCGGAAAATATAGAAAAACCCATATTTCACCTGAAGACTCCCGGAGCCAGAAGACAAGACAGAGGGGGGCCACGAGGGGCCCACACCAACCCTTGGCCGTGCCAAGTGGTGGTCTGGCCACCTCGGCCACCCCCTTGACCTCTCCTTCGCACTATATAAGCCTCCTGACCTGAAAACCGAGGGGGGTCGACGTTTTTTCAGAAAGAGTTCCGCTGCTCCGCCGCCACCAGAAACCCTAATCCGGGGACCAGAAACTCCGTTCTGGTACCCTGCCGGGACGGAGATTTGGAGGAGATCATCGCCATCGCCATCACCGACGCATCTCCATCAACCATCCATGATCCCCCCATCCATGTGTGAGTAATTCCCCGATGTAGGTTGTAGGGGATGGTAGGGATTGGATGAGATTGGTCATGTAATAGCTATAAGATTGTTATTGGCATAGTGCCTAGTATCCGTTGTTAGTATTTTTGACATTGTTGCCACTTGCTATGCTTAATGCTTGTCACTTTGGGCCCGAGTGCCATGATCTCAGATCTGAACATGTTATTCATTTATGAGGATAATTATTGTTTTTGATCATATATGCAAGTTGTATACATATATTGTTATCTGGAACCCGAGGCCCCAAAGTGACGATAATTGGGATAACCGGAACGGATGGCTATGATGCGAGGATCACGTGTGTTCATAGAGTGTTAATGCTTTGCTCCGGTACTCTATTAAAAGGAGTACCTTAATTACCAATAGTTTCCCTAGAGGCCCCGCTGCAACGGGCTGGTAGGACAAAAGATGTCGTGCAAGTTTCACATTGCGAGCACGCACGACTAAATAGGAACACACGCCTATGGTTATATTATGTTAGGATGCTTATATCATTATTACTTTCAATGCCTATGTCTTGCTATTATATGGACTCTCTCATTCATGCAACGCCCGTTCATTCATCCATGTGCCTACAGTATTTTAATCTTGTTGTCTACTGCAATCATCGCTACTGCTATTTTTATTTCGCTACTGCTGTTACTTCACTACTACCACTGCTATAAAACTGTTACTACTGATAAATTGTTGCAGGTAAGTCTATTTTCAGGTGCAGGTGAATTGACAACTCATCTGTTAAAGCTTATAAATATTCTTTGGCTCCCCTTGTGTAGAATCAATAAATCTGGGTTTTACTTCCCTCGAAGACTGTTGCAATCCCCTATACTTGTGGGTCATCAAGATGCCGCGATACGAAAATGTACAGGTGAGTAGGGTCACAATTAGGAAATCAATGCCCAAATATCTCTATGTGATCTAACCATACCAACACATATAAGCATAGATCTCTCTGATACCGTTGTAGGGCTCCGTAGCAGAAAACAAAAAAATCCTACCGATAGAATAACATAGCCAAGATCCATTCTATGCATATGTAAAGTAACAAAGAGATTCGGTGTTGATACCCCTGAAGATCGAAAATGTTACGTTCCGAACGAATGTTGTTGATGAAGATGTACAGCGACGCCGATCTCAAGATCAAGTAGAAGTACAAACGGTAAGTATCGCACCTCCGCAGTCCTACACACGTACTGTGTACAGACGCCCCCAGGCTCAGGTCCAGCGAAGCAGCAGAAGAAGATCCGGACCAGCAGCACAACGGCGTGCGTATGGTGGAGAGCTCTCACCCCATATGCACGTTCCAAAACTTGGGAACCACACATGAGGGAGAGAGGGAGAGAAGGCAATGAGTGTAGGGATGAATGAGGGGGAGGGGTGTTCCTCTTTATATAGAGGGGGATAGGAGGTGGGGACTCCACCTAGCTGCCGGCCCCCTTGGCCGCCGCACCCCCTAGGGTTTGGGGAGGGCAGCCCATGTTGGGCCGCCATCCCACCTCCTCCCTTGGGTGCTTGGGGCGCCCACATTAATGGGCTGCCAAATGGTGGCCCAATGGGGGTTATCCCTATATTTAAATCATTTTTAATATTAATTCAGTTAATTAAATACTAAAACATATTTACTAAGTCTCTGAACAATTCATAGGCTCTGGAACTTATTTCGATACCTCTCTGGAACAATTTCAGTGTTCTCTCTTAATACTCTAATGATCCCGAATCAATCTCTAAGCGTTGTATAGCCACAAGTGTGCCACCCTACTGGTTCGGGAATCGCAGACATGATAGAGACATCTCTCCCATCAATGACCGTCAGGGGGTTGTAGAAAACCATAACGGTCTCTACGCCTTCCATGAAATATCCTTACCTCTTGAACCTCAACGTCGAGTCCTATTCCCTTTGTCTTACGATGCCTAGTTTGTCCGAGACTTAATCGTCGGTATCTCTTATACCTAGTTCAATTTTATTATCGACAAACATATTAACTCATTTTCGTGATATCATATCCTCGTGACCTAGTCACACGCTTGCAGGCTTCGTAGATATAATATCACAGAGTGGGCCGAGAGTATCTATTCGTCACGTGGATGGACAAATCCCGCTCTTGACACATGCATCTCAACCCATCCCTTTGGAATACCTGAGAAACACATTTATGATTGCCCTGTTAGGGTGTGACGGTTGTCAAAGCATCCTCCGGTGACAGTGATTAGATATGACCTCATGGTCTAAGGATTAGGATACATCGTTTCTCAAGTACCGCAATGTTAAACTTTGTGACTGGATCACATTGCAATACATGCCATTCATCCAACGACATGATTCCATTATTAATTCACGTTGGTGTCCATGATCATGTAACCTTGGTCATCTATTTTACTAGGGACGTGGGATTTTTTACATACCAAGCGTGTACTATTGTTTCCGCTTAATATAGTTATAGCATGGCATAAAACTTATTATGAACATTACATATATGACAATAAAATATCTTTATTTATTTTACTCTAGGGCACATATCCAACAAACCTACCTTGGATTATGGCATGTTTTTCGTGGCCGCCTCCTTTATGATCGCATTGACGTGTCGCTATTGGCGTTCCGTAGTGGAGTACTTCTACCATAAGAGGATGGCCTCCCACTCTTCTTCTGACAACCCTGCCGGCTTCGTCTTCGGCGTTTCCTGCCTGCGTGGCTTGACAAAGGCGCCATTCTCCCCCTTCGGCGCATTCGTACCTTTCACCGGCATGGCGGCGAGGGAGATCGTCTTGGTTGGCGGGGACGGCTTGGGTGGGAGAAACGAAAGGAAAGAGTACAAGAGGGGCGGGGGAATAAAATAGAAGGGTAAAATGAAATCAAATATGATTGGGATGTGCCAATGACAGGGTGGCTCGCCTCTCTCTACCCGCCTTGCCGCTCGTGTCCGGCGCGGTCGGAGACGGCTTAGGAACA
Organism: Lolium perenne; assembly: GCF_019359855.2. Classification (NCBI taxonomy): domain Eukaryota; kingdom Viridiplantae; phylum Streptophyta; class Magnoliopsida; order Poales; family Poaceae; genus Lolium; species Lolium perenne. Next base: position 38,367,706 of record NC_067250.2, read on the forward strand.
CCGGATAGGCTAGGTGCCAATTTCTGCCTGGCGCGTCCAATAGCCCTTTGAGGCGCGGTTTGTGGGACGTGGGTGGGATGCTCTAAACCCTTATCATTAGCGAGGGAGACGTCGTGCATCCGAGGGTGAGGGCATGGCAGTGCATGGAGGGTGCTAAGTTAATCCGCGATGCAGAGTAGGTCGGGACGACTTATTTGGTCCCGAGAAGGGAGACCTGGTGCACCCATCAAGCTTGCTGCTGGCTGGGTCGCGCGCGCGGAGAACACCTCGATCGGCCTCGGCGGGCGGCAGCTGCCGTGCATCAATGGCGCAGTAAAGTGCGGTGGGGAGGGCGGGCGGCCCGGTGACGGTGAGCTAGCGCTGCGCGGCGCCAGGCTGCGCGCACGTACGGCCGCCACATAGGGAGCGGGCGCCCTTGATCCGTCTCAGCCCCGGCCCCTCCCGATCAAACCTACGTACGTACAACCTTGTTGTATTGCGCTGCGAGCTGCTGTGGTGGCGGCCGGCGCAGCCAACCACCGTATTAAAGCGCTGGCGCGGCCGCCGCCGTTGGGAGCATCGCCGATGATGATCAGCTAGCTAGCACGGCGGCGGGGATAGATCCATCGATGTGTGAGTGTGACGCCGGCCGCCCACGCACGCACCTTTACACATGCGCACACGCCGTGACGTCTACGTGCACGAAATGAGTTGGTTCCCACGACACGACGGCCAACGACAGGCAGCTGGATCCGTTGTATACAAACCCGGGTACTACGTTGCAGGTAGCCAGCCAGCGACAGCATGTATAGGTACTCTCTCTAGTACGTGCTACGTGGTACACTGGTACTAGCAGACATCTGACCCTTCCTCCCGCATCTCTCCCGTGGGCGACCAGAGGGAACCTAGCCGCCACCCGGTCCTCATCACCTCCCCTCATCTTCACCCTCTTCTCGCTTTCGCCGGACGGTGCCAGGGCTCCTCCTCCCTCGCTCGAGGTTCTCGGCGTGGGCCGAGGGCTCTGCCTTGGCCGCCGCATTGGACGAGGGTGGGCCATGTTGTTCCGGTGTTTTCAGGGGTTCCCGTACACCTAGGGTGTGTTCGGTTTGGGAATGGGGTGGAACGGAATGGAACCGTTCCGCACCCAGAGCCCGTTCCTGCGTTCGGTTGCAAACTAGAATGGAATGAAGTGGTTCCTCCAAATGGAATATTCCCTCTAGATCCGGAATGAACTGGTTCCTCCGATTCGGTCGGACGAGGTGGAACGGGTGACTGTCACACGCTGATTAATTAAGTTTAGCAATAATTAACCAAGTTTAGCAATAATTAATCAAGTTAAGCACTACTTAATCAAGTTTAGCAAATAATTAATCGAGTTTAGAATAATTAATCGGGTGATTATCTCACCCATTCCATTCCATTCTCATCCCATTCCAAAACCGAACACAAGGATGGAACCGTTCCGTGACAATTTTTTTGTCCAAACCGAACACAGGGATGGAATGGTTCCGTGCCAGTGGAATGGAATGGTTCCATTCCATTCCACCCCATCCCCAAAACGAACACACCCTAGAAACCTAGTCAACCTACCACACCCCTTGTCCATCTGTGGTTGGGGTGCTATATCCATGCCACATGCCTAGATCCGGGAACCGCTTGGTAGTCTCATTTAGGGCATTGTGGGTTTGACTTACAGAGATGTTCTGCTCGTCATACCGCGTGGTCCGGGAGCTAATTGGCTGCCTCGACCTCTCCCGTCTGATCTAGTGGTCTTGATGTTCTCATGCCAGCCATTGAACAGGTGCGAGGTCTTGGATTTCAGGGTGGCGGCCTATGAAGGAGGACCGTGTGGTTGTCCCGACGACAACGACATGGCGGTGGTGATGGTCTCTTTCCTTGGCCAGGTGACTGATAGGGAGCGGACGGCGAGGGATCCTGGTGTTGGCAGGGCTTCGGATTTGATAGCTACTACATAGCGTGTTGTGGACTCACTCGGGTTTGTGAGGGGTCCGAGATACCAGAGCGGTGGAAAAATGACGACGAGCTCTGGGTGAAGACCATTGACCGTCTGGCTCTCGACGATGACAGCATGATGTGTTGATACCTTGTTGTGGGCGTTGTCGTGAGGCTCCGGTTTACCTCGGTTTTGTTTCGGTGGCAAGTTCGGGTTTTTTTTTTTTTGACCTTTGATCTATGCGTCCTCATCGTATAGTACTCTACACTGCTAGCTAGGAGTCATAACCACACGAGAGTAGGGGCCCGGAAAAGCAAGGCAAAGAGCGCATCATCCAGCTTTACCAGATCTCTTTCCTTTCCATTTATAACCGAAATGAATGTTCATTCAAAGCTTTACATTGATGGAGAGAAGTCAATACCCGAACCATGCATTTCATCCCCGTCCCCCAGCCCCTGCAACACACACTACCACGCTGGGGAAAGGGACAAGCGCATTGGTGCGTTCTTGACTCCCTCGCCATCAAATCCAATCAAAGGCGTCTTCTTGGTCTCCATGATGATATCACCACCATGAACGTTGAACGACGCATATGCATGCAATGCATGAACGAAAAATGCCTAATTTAAGCAAAATCCTGTAAATTATCTTCTAAAGCAAAAAAAAAAAAAAATTCAAAGATGAACGAACGAATCCTAAGCATGCATGTAAGAGATGTTTGTTGTGGTGGAGATGATGGATGCAATGGGTGGACGGCTGGATGGATGGATGACATGCATAGAGCTAGAGATGCAGCAGCAGCAGCAGGTGGAGTCCATGAATGCGAGCATTCAACGCGCCAACGAACTCATCTCCCGTCTCCCTCGGAAGCAGACTACTCCGATTAGCCACTCTAGCTCTCATGCAAGATTGGATGGATGGATGGACGGGTGAGCTACTACCAACCGAGCGCACGAGCTTAGCTCAGCCGCAGTTGAGCGCGTTCCTGAGGTTCCGCACGGTGTTGTTGATGAGCTCGCTGACGGTGGCGATGGACTCGGCGTTGAGCTTGGACGACGGCAGGCTGCTCACCAGGATCTGGAACGCCACCGTGACCACGGACCCGGCGACCTGGCCGCCGGCGCTGGTGGACGCCCCGCCGCCGGCGCCCGAGCGGCCGTCGGGCCAGATGGTGAACCCCGACGGCAGCAGCGGGATGCCCGACGGGTCCTCGCCGCTCATCACCACGTTCGCCGCCGGGATGTCGATGGGCGAGTACACCACCAGCGAGCCCGACGCGTCCGTGCAGCTCTCCTGCACCACCAGCATGCTGTTCTGGCTCGACTGCAGGCCCTACGTTCAAACAGTTCATTCAAACCGTCAGATCATACCGCGCGCGCGCGGCAGGAGGAATTATGAAAGGGCCATGCATCAACACAAATGCTACTCTTAATTAGTGGAGCAATTTGATTCGATTCGAAATCATGGATGGATGGCGCAATTGATTACTCACCCGCAGCAATGAGATGCAGTTCCCGGGGTTGGCGCCGTTGGGGATGCGCGACACCTCCTGGACCTGATTGCCGTGCGTCAGGACGTCCCACTGTACTCCGGAGCGCATCAATGGCGTCAGTGTACACGTACGTCACCACTGTATGTATGTATGGACAATGTACATAGTGTAGAGAGAACCGGGACCTGGCTGCGCGTGCTCTCGTCGCGGACGAAGGCGAAGACGTGGTCGCTGGCGACGGGGAGCCACACGGAGGTGGCAGCGCTCAGCACCACGCCGTTGGGCTGTCCCGGGTCGCCGTTGCGGTGCATGGACACGCGCACGCACACGTCGTTGCCGGCGGTACCGGACATGTGCGTCCACTGGTGGTGCTGCGACGCCGTCATGCTCGCGCAGAAGCTGCCCACCATGCGCTGCGACAGCTTCATCATGCTCCGTCGACCTTCAGCCGTCACTGCACATCCATCTCGATCATAAGCATCAAAAGTAAAACCAATGGTAGCTGCTTGGGTTTAAGAACAAACACGTACCTCCGGCAATGTCGGCGTGCATCCCGCCGAGGGACGAGAGGGAAGCGCAGCGCTCGCACGCGCGCTGCAGCGAGCCGAGCCACCGCTGCGCGCCGAACGCGGCGCCTGTCTGCACGATGTCACGGAACAGGGGGCCGATCGACACCTTGTCCTCTATCTCCATGTGTTCGACCCAGGTCACCTGCGAACACAGAAGAAAAACACACAAGTGTCAGAACAACACATAGTTGATTTGACGCTCCTGTCGTGTGAGAGTCGATCGTGGATTCGTGTCTGACCTTGGAGTAGCCATTGGCCATGTCGGCGATGAGGCAGCCCGACGGGAGCCGGCGGGAGCGCGGCGGCGCGCCGAAGTGGACGTCGCGCTGCATGTCGGCGGAGACGTCGGCGATGGCCCACAGGCCCTGGTCGATCTGCCGGCAGTAGCGGAGGAAGCTGAGCTCGCGGGTCGGCAGCACCGGCGTCATGATGTGCAGCTCCTCGTACATCTGCACGCCACCATTAGATCGATCGCTCATTGTAAACGCGACTAACAATAAACAATTTAAGGAGCTAGTTCATTATACCAGGATGAGAGACTCGCTCCGCCCATTGACGCCATTCACCAGGACGTCAACGGTGCGCGCGTTGCACACGATGCTCGGGAAGAACTCAATCCAATTGCTCTGTGGATCAACAGCAAACAGTCACGGGTCAGAATTGAAGGCGCACGTCGTTGTAGCAATCTATCATACGGTTAGAAGGGAGTCATCAGTCATCACCGTGTCCATGAAGACTTCGACGAGGGCGGCGGTGGTCATGCACACGAGCGCCGAATCCCGGGAGCCCTCGACGCGGAGGTCGGCGGCGCGGAAGGAGCTTCCGGGCTTGGAGAAGATGTTGTCGTAGGTCTCCACGTTGAGGATCTCCCGGCCGTCGCCGCCTGGGATCTTGACCCAGACGTGGTCACCGGCCTGCGCGAGGCGGATCACCTCGTCCATGGCGCGCGTGGCCATGCCGGCCATAGCCGGGCGCTCCATTTCAGTCACGGGCGGTGGCAGGTGGAACTGCGGCATGTCCGACGAGGATGCCGCCCCGCTGAGGAGGTCGAGGTCCAGATTCGGCCCGCCGAGGCCGAGCCCATGGTGATGGTGGTGGTGCCCCCCGCCCATGGAGAGGTCCAGCGAGGAGGCGCTCATCTGCGGCATGCCCTGCGGCATCTGCGTGTAGGGGCGGCCGAGGAACTTGGAGGTGAGGCTGGCGACGCGGTCGAGCTCCTCCTTGAGGCGCGCGTTCTCCATGCGCAGCTTCTGCTCGTCGAAGTAGTCCTCGGCGACGGGCGGGCCGCCGCAGGTGGGGCAGATGACGTTCTTGAGCGCCTCCCGCATGGCGATGTTCTCGCACCGGATCTTGTCGTTCTCCGCGCGGAGGAAGCAGTTGTCCGCCCGCTCGTGCTGCGCCTGCGCCATGCCATGCCATCGAGAATCAAGATTCCATTCCATCACACACACGCATACAGGCCAAAGAAACGATTGGGAAACATGGAAGAGGATAATTCATTTGAGCAATCAAGAAAATTACCTTCATCTGGGTGCGGCGGTTCTGGAACCAGAACTTGATCTGCCGGGCCTCCAGGCCGAGCTCCCGGCTGAGCTGCGCGCGCTGGTTCTCATCGGGATGGGGACACTCCTTGAACATCCTGCATAAACATCACCATTAATCACCATGATCCATCACGACAACCCAGCATCATTAAGATGAAGAACACGCGCGCCGCAAGAAAACAAAGAAAAGAAGAAATGGAGTAAGGGCGTACGCCTCGAGCGTCTGAATCTGGCGCGGGGTGTGGCGGTGGTAGCGCTTCCGGCGCTGCTGCTGCTGCTGCTGGCTCTCGGAGCCGCCCTCCTGGTCATCCCCGAAATCCATGGCCACCAACCTCTCCCGAACTACGGGAAGAAGAAGAGGAGGAAGAAAGGGAGGAGAGATCTTCGCACTGTGCTGTGGCCTAGCTCCCCGGCAGGCTCCTATATTTATACACCGGCGGAGTAGTAACGCCCCGACTCGAAGATCAGCGGCGCAAAACGGGAAATATTTGGCGAAATCTTGGTGTTTGGGCAATCCTTGCAGCTTGTTTCCTTGTATAGCCCGCGCTCATCCCTCGGCCATCCTTCCGCAAGGAAACGGACGGTTTGACCACCCTCGCCAGCCTACTGATCTTGGCTGCTTGCTGCTCGTCGAGAGCCAGCGGCGGCAGCGGGCGGACAGCAGTGGCGTGGTACTGGACTAGTAACCGGTGCGAGCGAATTAAGAGACGACGATTTTAAACACGGCGCCCGTCGACCACTCCGGCCCCTTTCTCTCTCTATACTCTCTCTACTAGACTCTGCCTCTCTGCTGGGTTTCGACGGGAACAGCTGGAGCCATTTAAGGCCAAGCGGGTCGGGTCCGCAAATGCATTGCTCCTGCTCGACGCCTCTCCTCACACCAAACTCGGATATTTCTGGCATTTGGACTTACATATGGAAATTGTTGAGCGATATGGAAATTCTTGAACAACCTTCATAATACCTGGTAGTACTCTAAATATATGTTCATCTAATAATAGCCAATACTTATTGCTAGATATTATTAACTTTGGACTCTAGCTTTACTACCACAAAATGCATGGCAATATTGTGCAGGTTAATATGTGTATACTACTAGAGTTTTTCCTACTCATTGTTATCTTTATTTTTTCTCTTTGCCTCCATGAATACTTCAGCTGACTCCTCGCGCATACATTTAACAATGTTTTATAATAACATGTTTAATGTATATATTGATCGATAATTGTTGCCGGAGCTAAAGAATGTACATTGTGCCGCGGTGCACAATATTGTGTTGGTTCATTGCATGACGATTCTTACGTAATAACGTTGTCTTGACTTTGCGTCTCCCTGGAGTATGTGTTAACATTAGTATATGCTTGATTATCAATCATTTTTGTGCTTTCAATTGTGTGGGGTGACTTTCACTTTGACTTGATTTATGTGAATTATTATTTACATAAGCTAGTGTTATTTCAATTAATTGTTGTCGTTGTTCACTCTGAATAACTTTCGAAGTCATCGTGGATAACAGTAATATGTAGTATGACATGTCTTACATAATAATGTTTGCCAACTATAATGTGTAAATGTTATGATTGGCAATTAAAATTTAAAATGGTGTGTTGTTATTTGTTTTTCATTAAATATCTACGCAATTTTGTTCGGGGAGAATGGTTCTTTCTAGAAACTAAGTGTACAATTTTAAGTTTAGCGTGCTTAATTTATTTATATTCAAGGCAGCGCCAAGTAACTCTTCAATATTACCATGAAATACTTGTATTTCTGTTTTAATAAATGAGGAAATCTTATTTCTACCGAGTTAACATGCTATTTTAGAATTTAAAAATCTTTCACAATATACACTACGGTATTAAATAATTAATTGGTACTAACAATAGCACATTTGCTACATTGCTTGTAATACAAAGCATTGACATTATTAGACAAAGTCATTCCATTATTATGCACTACCTTTATATTCTTTTTTGTGATATTAGACCATGTAATGTGTACACGATATATGTTGTTCAATACAATTCACATAAAATTTATAGCTTGTGAGAAGCTTATAAGTGTGCAGCTAAGATACCAAACCATATAACCTATAATTATATTGCCTACAATATTCCAGAATGTAAATGTACAACTTTAAGTTTAGTGTGCTTAATTTATTTATATCCGAGGCAGCGCCAAGTAATTCTTTAATATTACCATGAAATACTTGTAGTAGTTCTGTTTTAATAAATGAGGAAAACTTATTGCTATCAAGTTAACATGATATTTTAGAATTATTGTAGAATTACAATAAATCTTTCACAATGGACACTACGGTATTAAATAATGAATCGGTACTAACAATAGCACATTTAGTACATTGCTTGTAATACAAGCTAGCATCGTTATTATTAGGCAAAGTCATTCCATTACTGTGCACTGCCTTTATATTGTTCTTGTGATATTAGACCATGTAATGTGTACACGATATACATTGTTCAATACATTTCATATAAAAATATGAAGCTTGTGAGAAGCTTATAAGTGTGGAGTTAAGATACTAATCCATATAACCTATAATTATATTGAGTACAGTTTACAAAACACTCTAGATTAGCTCCGTTAGAGGTTATTGACATGCCTTTGTACCCATTCAAATGGGTTTAGATGCAAACAAAAAATGACTGCCTAAAGTTAGACTCGAGTACGGTTAAATGTCTTGTGCTCTTTCTTTGCCCATCCATTAATGACCCCAAATATATTCCGACTATGTTATTGTACCTCTATAAAAGGTAATACGGCCATTATAATCAATTTGTATACTTTAGGATAAAATTAATAGGAATTAGTACCTACCACTTATGCATCGATTTGAAATCAAGACATCCTAATGGTGGATCATTATCATCCTCATCGTAAGAAAAGTTGGATAACAATGACCGACCTATTACTGTGAGCAGTATCACATATAATTAGGATAGATATGGTAATTTGTTATTTTTAGAGTATCATTTACTCCCTTTATTTGGATATAAAATATGCTCATATATTTGGTAAGGTTTAATATATGCTAGGATTTTAATAATGGGTTTTGTTTTGCTTGAAACTCAGGTTTGATTTGATTTCTAACATGTATTGGAGATAACTATGCGGTAAGACCGCATTTCTTCAAATATGTATGTAAGTGCTAATTCTAAACTAGTATATTATTTTTTCTAACTACTTGTCAGAGACACATTAGGTTGAGATACAATTTTCTTTGTTCATCCAATATTATACATCCTTAGGCCATTAAACTACAATAAACATAAGAACTAGAGTATATACATAAGAAAACAATCATTTTCCTCTTGTAAAAAGTTTCCGCACTTTGTCTTCATAAAGAACATACACCATGCATGTAAAATTTGACTCTCATGTATTCCTATACTAAATGATAAAATGTGATTGGAAAAGGTATGCAATACAAAGGAATATATGTAGACTAAATATATTACTTTCATTTATTTGTTACTTGACCTCCTTGTCGTATTTAAGTTCTATGGATGTCATTATTCATGTCTATCTAGTGTCGTATCCTCTGATTATATGGTTTTTAATGCAAAACTTATTGTAGAATGAACCAACAATGTTCAAACTAATATTTATTTGTTTGGAAAGAGGGGGTATTTACGCATACACACACAATTATTCTGGGTAGTACTCACAAGGTTATTGGAAATATAGGCTACAGGCAATGATGTGATGATCATATTTCTCTATGTAATTATGAGTTATTTATATTGTCCTTGAACCTTTCTCGAATTTTTTTGTCCTTGAACATCAACACTGTGTAAGGGTATTTCACCCTTATCCATTATTTTGGTAACAATGACACCGTGCTAAAGTATTTGGCCTAATATGTTTATAAGGATAATCTCAGGTATTAGGCAATGAGGCGTAAATGGTGTATCAAAGGAACAAGAAGGCTAAAGGAGACCCCCCATTTCAACAACAATCAAAAAGGGGTTACAGGAGAAATCCGGTCACCTGCCCGGTCCAACCGGGCCAGCAACCGGCCGGTCCGGCGTGGTGGCCGGTCAACCGGGCGGCAACCGGACTCCAAAGGAGGAGCCAGCAGATCCGGTTTGCGCCCGGTCAACCGGGCTCTCGACCGGCGGGTCCGGCGCTCCGTCCGGTCGACCGGGCGGCAACCGAGCGACAACCGGCCACCAACCGGAGAAGCGCCAGGACGACGCAAAGAAGCTCCGGTCACTGATCCGGTCTGACCGGCCTCTGGACCGGGCTGTCCGGTCTGTGGCCCGGTCGACCGGGTTTGTCGAGGAAAAATGCTGAGGTGGCAAGTGGCAACGGCCAGATTTTGAAGAACACTATAAATACCCCTTCTTCTACCTTGGAAGGGTTAGGCAACATACTACAAGCTGTTCTTGAGCTCTCTCTCTCTCTTACTCCATTGTTAGAAACACCAAAAGCCTCCGATCTCCCTCCTCCTCCACCCAAACTCAAATCCCTCCGGGGAATCACTAGAGGAGGACCCGATCTACTGTTCTACCAAGCCAAATCTCATTCCCCTTTGTATTCATCGAGAAGCTTGCTTCCTAGGGTTCCTTGGAAACCCTAGGTGGGCAAGAGGAGTCCGGAAGCATCCGGGCTGTGGATTTGCTCCGGGCAAGATTGTGAAGGTTTGGAGGCTACCTCAAAGTCTACCACAAGTGAGTGAGCTATTCCTTCGTGGGATAGGCTCCGGAGAATAGGGTGAGCCTTCGTGGCGTGGGGAATCCTTCGTGGGACCTCCACCCCTCCAAACGTGACGTACCTTGTTGCAAAGCAAGGGAACACGGGAATACATCCTCGTCTCCGCGTGCTATCGGTTATCTCTAACCGAACTCCTTACTTGTGATTTAAACTGCCTGAGAGAGCCTTCGTGCTCGAGATAGTTGTATCTTCATATAGGTTGCTTCACCTAGTTTGCATTAGGCTCATCTTTATATTCCGCAAAGCCTAATATTGCAAAGAAAGAATTAAAATTTGTAGAAACCTATTCACCCCCCCTCTAGGTTTACCATCTCTATACTTTCAATTGGTATCAGAGCCTGGACTCTTATTAAGGGCTTCACCGCCTTAAGAGTGAGATGGAAAAACTATTCGAGGGTCTAGATGAAAACTCTAACCTTTCGATTAAAGAGATGAAATCTAGATTCTTGGCATATGATGCGGAGAAGAAGAAAAAGGAGGATGAGCTACAAAGCCAAATGGCAGAAATGTCTACCATGCTTAAGAAATTGACTAGTGGGCCTCCTAGTACGGCTTCGGCCTCACTAGAGAGCTATCGCGAAGTCAACCATGAATATCCCAAAAACACTTCACCCATGCCTCATATAAACCATAGTGGGAATGTTCCCCATTTTGATGGAACTCACTTTCCTTTTTGGAAATCTTCTATGGAGTCTCATATTCGCAGCTGCAGCGTGGAGTTGTGGGAGATCATTGTTCATGGATACCGGGAGCCACAAGATCCCATTCGGTTGACCTCCACCGAATTCTACAACCGTCAACTCAACGCCTCCGCCCGTGACAAGATTAGGAGTGGCATCAACCGCAAGCTCCTTGATCAAGTCAATGACATAGAGTCCGCTAAAGAGTTGTGGGATCGAATCGTAGTACTCCAAGAGGGAACCGATTTGATCCAATCCGCTCTTTATGAGACCGCAAAGCAAGAGGCTCATCAATTCATGATTCGAGAAGGAGAGTCCATGGCCGATGCTTATGCAAGACTTGGTGCTCTTAGAGTAAGGGTCAAGGGACTCGGTGTTGAGAAGTACAATGATGGCTTCGAGATGAATGAACAATTCATAAAGTCCAAGGTCATTGCTATGATTGCCGTCAAACAAGAAGACACCAACCTTGCACTCAACTTACAAATCATGACCAAGAGTGCCGACCTCAACTCCGATGATCTAGTCTCCTATGTGGCCGCCAATGAAAACATGGCCAAAGCGGGAAAGAGGCTCATGGCAATGAACCGTGTTAATGAAGCCTCATACAACCATGAAGCGCCACGCAATCTTGCTCTCAAGGCTAGGGCCGATCATGGAGAAGAGGAAGACTATGAGATTGAAGAAGAGGAAGAGATGACCTCAACTAGTGACATGGCTACCGACTTTGCTTTCTTTGCCAAGAAGTACAAGGCTAAGTTCCCTATGCTCCTCAATGACAAGAAGAAGAAGAGAACTTGCTACAATTGTGATGAAGATAGCCACTTTGCAAATGAGTGCCCTTATGAGAAAAGGGTGGACAAGCCAAGATTCATCAAAGGGGTCAAGCCAAGATTGAAGCCAAACCCAATCAATGACCGGTACAAGAAGAACAAGGGAAGAGCCTTTGTTGGGGCCGAGTACTTGTCCGATGATGAAGAGGAAGATGAGGAGAAGGAGGCCGGGGTGGCCGGTTTGGCTTTCTCTAAGCCCGGGTCACTCTTTACATATGACTACTCCAAGGACTACTCCACGGAGAATGATGTTGGATCCTCCTTCATGGCAAGGATAACTCAAGATGATGACTCCGATGACTCTACCTCATCTACAACCATTGGCTCTTGTCTTATGGCAAGGGAAACCAAGGTAATGGAACCTCCACCTTCCCTATCTAGTGTTCTAGATGATGAGAACGAAAATCAAGATGAATTAATTGTGCTTAAGGAACTCTATGATGTTAGATGCACCCTTCGTGGTGAAGCTCTTGTCAAGTTTGATTTCTTGATGGACTCACTCAAAGAAAAGGATGAGTCCATTGAGGAATTAGAATATCAATTGAACGAGAAGGAACGGAGATTCAATCTCCTAAGACAAGAGCTAAAAACCGAAAGGTGCATATCTCAAGGCCTTAAGCAACAAATTGAAACTTATGAACTTGATAAAGTTAAGGACCTAGAAACTATTGATAGGGCTCAATTATTGACCCAAGAGCTCAATGCCTCAAAGGAGGAGCTTGAAGTTGCTCATGCTTCTCTCACTAGGGATCTTGACCACCTTGAAAGAGCTAACAAGCTTGTCAAGGATGAGCTCAAGAAACTTGGAGAGAACCATGATCTACTTCAAGAATCCTACAAAAAGGCTCTTGGATCAATGAAGGATCCCATTGATGTTGAAAAGCTTGCTTGTTCCTCCATTTCCTTTACTAGTGAGCATGCTAAACTTGTTGAGGAACATATTCGTTTACAAGAGGAACTCTCTTTGCATGTTGAGACCAATGCATATCTTGAGTCCTTGGTGACCAAATATGGTCTTGACTATCATCCTAATGAATCTTCTTGTGAGCAAGCATCTATTCTTGAGGAAAATGTTAGGCTAACAAAGGAACTTGCAAAGTTCACCACCGCCAAGAACAAGATGGGATTGGATGACCTCTTGAGTAAGCAAAGGTCAAACAATCAAAAGTATGGACTTGGATATGCTCCCAAGTCCCACAAGAAGAACAACTACAAGAAGGAGAAACCCGCTCAAGATAAGAACAAGAAGGTCACTAACAATGACAAAGCCTCAAAGGGCAAAGCCACTAGTGGTGACCGCACGGGGCCAAACGATCACTATGCATTATTTGTTGATTATTATGGTGATGTCTATGCTAACTATGTTGGCCCTCCTAATGGCTATGCTTATAGAGAGTACTCAATTTGGGTACCAAAAGATATTGTTGCCATTGCAAAGGAACCCATTAATCGATGGGTTCCTAAATCCTCTACTTGATTTTGTAGGGGTATTCCTCCGGTGGTCCAAAATGGGTGTTTGATAGTGGATGCACCAATCATATGACCGAAGGAAAAGGTGTGCTTGATCAATTCATTGAAGATATCAACAAGAAGTCAAGCATTACCTTTGGTGACAACTCAAAGGGAAAGGTACTTGGGTATGGCAAGGTAGCAATCTCTAAGGACTTGTGCCTTGAGACGGCTATGCTTGTTGAACACCTTGGCTATAACTTACTTTCTATATATCATCTTGCCGATGCCGGTTACAATTCATATTTCACTAAATATTATGTGCAAGTCTTTAGGAGTGACAATCTCAAATTGGTCCTTGTTGGATATGTGGAGAACAACCTTTACGTGGTTGACCTCTCGAAAGAGAGCCCCTCCTTCTCCACATGTCTAATGGCGGCCAAGCATGACGAAGGTTGGTTGTGGCATCGCCGCCTTGGTCATGTTAACATGAGGAATCTTAAACAACTCCTAAAGGGTGAGCATATTGTGGGACTAACCGGCGTTTCTTTTGAGAAAGATCGTGTTTGTAGTGCATGTGTAGCCGGAAAGTAACTCAAGCAGAAGCATCCCATCAAGAGTATTGTTACCACATCTAGGCCTTTGGAGCTCCTTCATTTGGATCTTTTTGGGCCATCACATTATGATACTCTTGGTGGGAGCAAGTATGGACTTGTCATTGTTGATGATTACTCAAGATACTCTTGGGTCTTTCTCCTTAAGTCTAAGGACGAGACCCATAGAGAGTTCATCACCTTCGCCAAGAAAGCTCAACGTATGTATGAATCCGAGATCAAGGCAATTAGGACCGACAATGGCACCGAGTTCAAGAACTACACTATGCAAGAGTTTGTTGATGATGAGGGCATCAAGCATGAGTTTTCGGCGCCATACACCCCTCAACAAAACGGTGTTGTTGAAAGGAAGAACCGGACTATCATTGAGATGGCAAGAACCATGTTGAGTGAATTCAACTCACCCCACAAGTTTTGGGGAGAAGCCATCTCTACGGCCGTCCACTACTCCAACCGGCTCTTCCTTCGTCCCCTCCACAACAAAACCCCATACGAGCTCCTTACCGGTAACAAGCCTAATGTCATGTATATTCGTGTCTTTGGATGCAAATGCCTTGTTAAGAACAACAAAGGAAAGCTCGGTAAATTTGAGACTAGAACCATAGAGGGTATATTTGTTGGATATGCGGAGAACTCTCACGCCTATAGATACTACAACCGGTCCTCCGGGACTATTGAAGTATCTTGTGACGTGGTGTTCTTGGAGGATAATGGCTCCCAAGTGGAGCAAGTTGTTCCATGTGTTGCAGGTAATGATGATGATCCATCTAGTGCCATCAAGCATATGGGCATTAGACACATCCGGCCCATGGAGGTTCATAATGATGATCAAGATGATGGAGTAGATGTTTCAAGCACGCCACAAGTGGAGCCTAGCTCAACTCAAGCCGAACCATCAAGTGCAACTCAAGAACCATCCTCTACTCAAGATGAGTCTCAATCCGAAGAACAAGAAGAAGATCCTCACCCCATGGAGCAAGATCATGATGACGATCAAGAAACATCCTCAACTCATGATCAAGCTCAAGTGGTCTCTCATGATCAAGTACTAGCAAGAGATGAATTCATTGATCATGAAGGAACCGTTCGGAAGATCAAGGCCGCTACAAGGGCAAGTGACATGAAAGTGGATCAAGTCCTTGGTAGCATCTCAAGAGGAGTGGTAACTCGTAGACACCATGCATTACTTATCACCTATTGTCAACATCATGCTTTTGTGTCTAGTTTTGAACCACTTAAGGTACATGAAGCCTTGGTTGATCCGGATTGGGTAATTGCCATGCAAGAAGAATTGGAGTGTTTCACTCGTAATGAAGTATGCTCTCTAGTTGAGAGACCCAAGGATCATCGCATCAATGTCATTGGGAGCAAATGGGTATTTAAGAACAAGCAAGAAGAGAATGGCATTGTTATACGAAACAAAGCAAGGTTAGTGGCGCAAGGGTTTGCCCAAATAGAAGGTATGGATTTTGAGGATACCTTTGCGCCGGTAGCCCGTCTTGAAGCTATTCGTCTTTTGCTTGCATTTGCATCTTTCCACAATTTCAAATTATATCAAATGGATGTGAAAAGTGCATTTTTGAATGGTCCCCTAAAAGAAACCGCATATGTGGCTCAACCCCCGGGTTTCGAAGACCCATGTCGACCCAACCACGTGTATTTACTCCATAAGGCACTCTACGGTCTCAAGCAAGCTCCACGTGCTTGGTATGAGTTCCTTAGGGATTTCTTACTACATGATGGGTTTTGCATGGGTACGGTCGATTCCACCCTTTTCACCAAGCGGGTTAAAGGGGGTGGCCTCTTTATATGTCAAATATATGTTGATGATATTATCTTTGGTGGAACTAACCCCAATCATAACAAAGCTTTTGAGCTATTGATGACTAGGAAATTTGAGATGTCCATGATGGGAGAGTTGAAGTTCTTTCTAGGCTTCCAAGTGAGGCAACTTGCAAAAGGCACCTTCATCTCTCAAGAAAAGTATGTGAAGGACATGCTCAAGAAATTCAACATGACCAATGCGAGTCCAATGAAGACACCCATGCCCGTAAAGGGGCAACTTGGTTCATGTGACGGTGAGAAGGATGTGGACATAAAGGTATACCGCTCCATGATAGGGTCCTTGCTCTACCTTTGTGCCTCTAGGCCGGATATCATGCTAAGTGTAGGGATGTGTGCTCGTTTTCAATCCGCTCCCAAGGAGAGCCATTTAGTGGCGGTCAAACGGATACTAAGATACCTTGTTCTCACTCCTACTCTCGGGCTATGGTATCCAAAGGGGTCAACCTTTGAACTCATTGGCTATTCGGATTCCGATTGGGCCGGTGATAAGGTTGATCGGAAGTCTACCTCCGGGGCTTGCCAATTTATTGGCCGGTCATTGGTGAGTTGGTCATCCAAGAAACAAAACTCCACCGCCTTATCCACCGCCGAAGCCGAATACATATCCGCGGCATCTTGTTGCACTCAATTGTTATGGATGAAGCAAACCTTGAAAGACTATGGTGTGTCTCTTGGTACGGTGCCTCTTCTTTGTGACAATGAAAGTGCAATAAAGATCGCCAATAACCCGGTTCAACATTGTCGCACCAAACATATTGACATTCGCCATCACTTCCTACGTGATCATGTTGCCAATAAGGATATTGATCTCACTCATGTGGGAACAACCTACCAATTGGCGGATATTTTCACTAAGCCTTTGGATGAAGCCCGCTTTGTTAACTTGAGAGGAGAACTTGGTATTCTTGATCCTAAAAACTTGGATTGATTAACTTCTTGCACTATATTCTTGCATTTATCTTGCTATCTAGCTTAGAGGCATAGCACATATGGGGATAGTCATCTTACCATGTCTTGGTATGATGCATACCTATGTGTGCAACATAAATAGACCCAATATCATTATATGGACCCAAGCATGTCTCTTCGCGGTCACATGACATTTGTGCTTTCACATAGGGGGAGTAATCCCCCACCCCTCATTGAGCCTTCATTACAAATTGATTTGACTATATAAGGCCCAATGATCTTATTGCGAGCATCATTTCCAAAACGACTTATGATTATTGATATACACTTCGAATCATGCCCATTGTTGCTATTCACATCTTGTTTGGATTTTCTCTCCAATGGGTATGCCTAGAGAACTTTGTGTTTCCAACCCCTTGTCTATGCTCATCTCATCATCATCTATCTATCTATATGTACATGTCATCATTTGAGCACTCACACACATTTACACAAAGCATAGGGGCAAAAACGAGGCAAAATTAGATAATTCTGGGCTGGCCGGTTCCTGGCCCGGCTGGACCGGGTCCCTGACCGGATGGTCCGGTTGACCGGGCGGCAACCGGGGTCTGGGCCGGGTCAGCCGGTCACCAGCCCGGTCTGACCGGACTCCTGACCGGTCGCGCGCCTACTATATATTGGGGAAGGGATACCCCTTGGGGTCATCTTCCCCATTGTTCCCCAATCTCCAACCTCCATGGCCGGCGCCCCAACCATCTCCACCACAGCCTAGGCCCTTCCCACCGCTAGTTCCTCCCCACACTTCACCCAACCGTAGATCGGGGTCTCTCAAGCTTCTTCACCGAAGGATTTGGTCCTTCTCAAGCTCGTTTGGGAGATCTTGGGGATTTGGCCCTCAAGCCCTCTTCACGTGTTCTTCTTGCTCACTTGGGCAATCAAGGACAATGTCATCGGGTAAATCTCCCTTCTATCCCCTCTCCTTCTTGCTTTCCCTCTCCCATTGCCACATATTGAGGAAAGTTGAGAAAACTTAGGGTTAGGGTTAGGGTTTGTAAAGTCCTCATGCCTTTAGAGTGTCTCACACCACAATGCACTTCTCCACCATATTGCTATAGTCTATATTCAAGTTTATGAGCTTTTGCATGGTTTTGTGGTAGAAAATCTGGGCACAACATCACAACTCGACAGACCCGGTCACCCGCCCGGTCGACCGGCCGCTCAACCGGCCGGTCCGGTGCGTGGCCCGGTCAACCGGGTGCAAACCGGCCTGTCCGGTCTGCTGCCCGGTCTGACCGGCCTCTGCGCCGGGTTGCCCAGTTTTCGCACAATTTCATCACTACACTTGGATATATGCTATGCTCTTTTGGTTTCTCTCTTATTGATGACATGTACACTTACCCCACTGCTATCCTTGCTCTATTTTCTCATTCACAGAGAGTTGGAATGGTGAGCCACCACGTGGCGGTGTTGCCAAGCGAGGAAGGACGGCTGATCCTCCCCGCCGTTCTAGTAGTCGTGCACCCTCTCAAGCTCATCAAGGTACTGACATTGGCAGCTCAGCTCGGGGTAGAACCAAGTCTGTTGCTACCAAGCACAAGGATAAGCATGTTGCCCAAGAGGATGATGAGGTAGTGCCAACCATCAATGTTGGGGCTGCAAACCGTCTTGAGTGGCAGGAATGGAGGACAGTGAATCCGTATCGCTTTGAGAAGCCAACTTACACTCGTACGGACAGGGCCTTCTGGACCAACACACAAGCAGCCCTCTGGGAGGGTTTCTATGATTCTCATGAGTATATGAAGCATGGTAATATTGTATCACCCAAGGCCATCAACCGTGACGAGCTTGTCTTGTATGAAGCCACAACGTACCGTTTTGTGGTTCAAACCTTGAAGAATCTGGGATTGTATGACCTTGTGTGCCTCAAGCCTGATGATACCCAAGATGATCCTACCTTTTGTCCCCTCCTTGTCCGTCAGTTTCACTGCACCGTCTTCTTCCATGATGATGAGGCCCGCACTCTCACCTGGATGACCGGCAAGACGAAGTACTCATGCTCCTACTCTCAGTTCCGTGCAGCCATGGGTTGTGGTGATGACAGTGATCCAGGGTACAAGATTCATTCACGGTCCAGGCTTACTAGGGGTGACATCTCTTTCTGCTATCCTGCGAACCCTTCGCCTGGACCTCCCACTATCTCTGGGATGTACTACTCCTATCTGGTACTTGCTAAGCTGTTCCGTGAGAACCTCATCAGCAAGTCTGGCGACCACAGTGAAGTCCGGAACTATCACCTCAACTTGATGTACTATTGTCATCCTGACAGGGTAAGGAAGATTGATGGCTGTGATCTTATCTACTGTGAACTGAAGAGAGCAATTATGGACCGCATGACTCCCAACTACGCCCAGTATGTTCAGCGGCTCATCAACCACATTGTTCCCGCTCCTCGGAATGTTGTTGGTGCAAAAGTCATCATGGACCCTTTCAGGTTCCCCATTCAGGAGGCCACTCGTTCAGACGTTCCCTCCATGATGCCCCCCTCTGAGCGCCGTTCCAAGGCACACCATGATCATGATGCTAGCTCCAGTCACTCTCGGCGCTCCCGGCATGGGGCCGCTCGATTCTTCACATGCATGTTCCAAATGTGCAAGAACAGCAATGATGTTGCACATCAGACCCTTTCTATAACTCAGGAGACACGGAGGCGCCAGAATGAATTCATGGCCTTGAGGAACCACCCTGTTCCTCCTCCTGGACCTGAGATGGAGCCTGTGGTAGCACCTCAGTGGGAGATGCCTCTTCTTACCGATGAGATGCTCCAGAACTTCAACTTCTCCGTGTACGCTCATGGTGCTCTTCCTACTAGGACTGCTCGTGCTCCCACTCCTACTGTTGATGATGCTGATGATAATGCGGGAGATGATGATGCGGGTGATGATGATGCGGGTGATGATGATGCACGCGAGAGCTCCTCCTCGCTTGGGTTTGGTCACTACTGATGGGTGCGATAGCATCTCTCCTCTTTTCTTCGCCTTTTTGGTGTTTCGATGCCAAAGGGGGAGAAGAGAGTAGAGTCTAGGATCACGGGGTTCTTTGATTGCCACAAGCCATGGGAGTTGCTTTATTTGGATTTTATATGGCTTGTGCTTGTTTACTTTGAGTTTTTCAAGAACCATTTGCTATTTCCAATAATTCGTGTATGGATGTGTATGGACGACTATTATGTGTGCTACTCTATGTTAGGATGATTATGTGTGCTATGCTTATATATCTTGATATGCACATCTCCATACCATGCTTGTTTCCTAAAGATATTGGGGGAGCTTCTCATGTTTCACAAATGGTGCACTTTGCATTCAAACGCAAATTCTCCAAGTGCACACATTATGGGGGAGCTTTCGTAATATCTTATATGGAATCAAGGTTTAGTGCTTATCATAATATCTATTTGTGACTCTAGCTCGGTTTGTCATCGTATACCAAAAAGGGGGAGATTGTAAGGGTATTTCACCCTTATCCATTATTTTGGTAACAATGACACCGTGCTAAAGTATTTAGCCTAATATGTTTATAAGGATAATCTCAGGTATTAGGCAATGAGGCGTAAATGGTGTATCAAAGGAACAAGAAGGCTAAAGGAGACCCCCCATTTCAACAACAATCAAAAAGGGGTTACAGGAGAAATCCGGTCACCTGCCCGGTCCAACCGGGCCAGCAACCGGCCGGTCCGGCGTGGTGGCCGGTCAACCGGGTGGCAACCGGGCTCCAAAGGAGGAGCCAGCAGATCCGGTTTGCGCTCGGTCAACCGGGCTCTCGACCGGCGGGTCCGGCGCTCCGTCCGGTCGACCGGGCGGCAACCGAGCGACAACCGACCACCAACCGGAGAAGCGCCAGGACAACGCAAAGAAGCTCCGGTCACTGATCCGGTCTGACCGGCCTCTGGACCGGGCTATCCGGTCTGTGGCCCGGTCGACCGGGTTTGTCGAGGAAAAATGCTGAGGTGGCAAGTGGCAACGGCCAGATTTTGAAGAACACTATAAATACCCCTTCTTCTACCTTGGAAGGGTTAGGCAACATACTACAAGCTGTTCTTGAGCTCTCTCTCTCTTACTCCATTGTTAGAAACACCAAAAGCCTCCGATCTCCCTCCTCCTCCACCCAAACTCAAATCCCTCCGGGGAATCACTAGAGGAGGACCCGATCTACTGTTCTACCAAGCCAAATCTCATTCCCCTTTGTATTCATCGAGAAGCTTGCTTCCTAGGGTTCCTTGGAAACCCTAGGTGGGCAAGAGGAGTCCGGGAGCATCCGGGCTGTGGATTTACTCCGGGCAAGATTGTGAAGGTTTGGAGGCTACCTCAAAGTCTACCACAAGTGAGTGAGCTATTCCTTCGTGGGATAGGCTCCGGAGAATAGGGTGAGCCTTCGTGGCGTGGGGAATCCTTCGTGGGACCTCCACCCCTCCAAACGTGACGTACCTTGTTGCAAAGCAAGGGAACACGGGAATACATCCTCATCTCCGCGTGCTATCGGTTATCTCTAACCGAACTCCTTACTTGTGATTTAAACTGCCTGAGAGAGCCTTCGTGCTCGAGATAGTTGTATCTTCATATAGGTTGCTTCACCTAGTTTGCATTAGGCTCATCTTTATATTCCGCAAAGCCTAATATTGCAAAGAAAGAATTAAAATTTGTAGAAACCTATTCACCCCCCCCCCCTCTAGGTTTACCATCTCTATACTTTCACACTGATATGTATCAAAAAATATGTGACTAGGTTGTGAGACTAACAGCCTGTGTTGATAAGGTTATGTTGACACATGTCATGGAGTAAATGTGCTAAACTTGTGGATGGAGATCACCAAGATGGATAGGCCATTTTAAGACCCAACAATTTTTATAATTTGTTAGCCTCAAGTCAAATCTATATTTTGTGTCCTAGACTTGACATCTTCTCTTGTTCACCATATGTGATTCGACTTGCTTAGGATATCTCATATGCTACTCCATAATTGGGTATTTTTAAAATTAGACATCAGGCATGCCGTGAACCATGTTGCGAGGCATGGTTTGACAATGATTGGATTTGTTTGTCCAGGTTCAAGAGATTTTTGCACACTCTCAATTGATCAAAATCAGAAACTATGGCCATGCAATGTGACTTGGGCTGAGAGTTTGGGATATGTATCATGAGTTTGGTAAGGGAGGTTGAGCTACCAATAAGGATGAAAGTACTCGCCTTGAGATCGATAACATATATCATGTGGCAAAACTAATGTTTGAGAAGATACACTACAAAGGGTTTGTCAGAATGAGTTTGCGGACACTTGGGGTTTGGCACGTTCTAGGAGCATCTACAAGCTATCGGTTTAAATTCCGGAAACTCGTGGATTAAGTAGTGTACGCAGAGGCACATGTCCCAATTCGGAGGAACCTAAAGTCATGTTCATGTGTTTGTGGACATGTCGCGTCACATGCTTAAGGGATATAAACCTACATGGACAGGTTCTAAGCGGACTTTAAGGTATACATTCATGATGTACCTCAAGTGGTAATCTCATCTCAGTATGTCTATATAAATGAAGAATCTCAACCTAGAAATGGTTGCACGATATAGCCATCTCTAACCCCATGCCTAGATCAATTGATATAGTAATTTGTAGCTCTGTCCCTAGATCAATTGATCTATCAATTTATCAATGTTGTTCCTCCTTGTGCATATGAATACCTTGGATTCGTAGCACCTACGACGTCATATGAACCATACGAAGGATCCACGCAGAGGAGCATGCAGTATGACAATAGTTGCATCAATGCATAGCCCTCGCTCTACTTCCACTACAAGTGTGTGTATCTAGTGCTAATCTCATGAACTATAATAACAACCCAACCTTTAATCATGCGTTAGAAAATTTAATTTGTGCTACCATAGCATAACATGTTCCCTAACGAAGCGTTGCAAAATTGAGCTCACAAAGTAAACATAGTTTCATATGAAACTCAAATTAACACAATATAAAAATTCACTTTAAGATTTTTTTGGTTTAAATATATAAATATCTATGCTATTTTGTTGATTAAATATATAATCCAAAAAATAGTTTGTGAGACATCAAACTGTGGGTTTTGTTTACAAGGACGGAGATGATTTGGATTGATGATATCGACTTGTCAAACACATATATTACGTGTGATCCAAGTATTAAGTAGAAAAATGCAACTTTCTATGATCATTGAAACAAACTAAAAATTAAATTTGCAAAAGTTATTTTAGTAGTGAATCAAACGCAAAGGTTTAGTAACAACCTTACCCTTATGAGGGACCGAGTGAAAGAATAATAATGCACTATGCAAACTCAAATGCATGTTTAATATTTTTTCATCAATGCATCTAAGAAGTACAAAGCTTGTCAAAATACATGGAAGGTAAGTATCCCCTAATGACATATGAGTAACCCAACGACACACATTTCTGTTACATCGATAGTGGCAACAACTTGATAGTCTTGCATGTGCAAACTATAACGGCATGCGAAGTGTCATTGTTGGAATTTGGTAGATAACTACGGTTTCCACTGTGGGGTAACTATATGTTGCTCTAACGATGTACATTAATGATTTTATTGTTCCAAACAACAGGAGTGTACACAAAACTAACACAAGGACAAAAAACTTGATGGCATATGTTGGTATTTACCGTTGGCGCTAACATCAAGACATAATTTATTAGCAAATTATTATTTTGGTAATGCAATCTCTCTCTCTATCTCTATCTCTCTCTACATGAATCTATTATGAATGTGGAAGCTTATGTGTGTCATGATAGATATTAACTTAAGACGGTAAGCAATGTTGTGCAGGTTAATACTGGTACGATGTTTGTATTACACCCTTTGATCCATAATAAGTGTCCAAATTTTATCTCAATATAATCCAAATTTGAACTAAAGGATTGGCACTTATTATGAATCAGAGAGAGAAATATAAATCCATGTCCAAAAAGTACGAATGTTAGTGGGATAATGAATTGTTGAAATACTAAATTCTTATCCATTTTTACCTTTTCATGTTTATGTCATTTTATTACTGCAGATTCCTAAAACATAAATATATAGTTTTTGTATGCTAGCATGTTGACTCTGTATTGACCGACACTCACAGTTGCTATAGAAAACTACTTGAGATTGTGTCACGGTTCATAAATTGTGGGTGTTAATTTACATGGAGAAGTTATGAATCAACAGGGCAGTCTTGATGATGGTATAACACATACATGGATAATTAATATGTTATTCCTCTTGGCTCATTGTATTAATAGTTCATTCATGCAAGAAGGCTAGTTTTGTGTGTGATTTGATGATAACATGCTCGGTCTATATTAATGCATGATGTATGTGAATCATTTGGGTTTAACTTGATTTATGGATTTTTTTTGTAAAAGCCAGTGTAGAATGTTGATTAATTGTATTTGCTTCATGTTGAGGATAATTGTGCAATTTATCACATGGACAAGACCGTTGCACAGTATAATTAGTATGATACTTCTTACATGATTATATGAGCATATTTCAAATATTTTAGCTCATAAATGTTATAACGTACCACAAAAACAGTGAAGGGTTGTTTTTCGTATTATTCATTCTATGTCTATGTGTTTTATTCATAGAGTATGGTTGTTCTCTGTAACATGGAGATATAGTTTAGTGAGAGCATAACTAGAATGTGTTTTTTTATATCACTAAGTAATTATTAGGATTCTTGCAATATTTTTGTGTTGAAGCATACAAAACAAATATGAACAAAGATTCAAGTGGATCATCATTAGAGTGCCATGTGACCTTGGTTAGTTCAATCAAATGATCTAACATTCCAATGGCACACCACCTTTTGATAAGTATATATAATATTGCAAATTTATAATGTTGTATTGTTAGCACTAGATAATACTCATGTACTAAATTAAGAAAATCAACATATAATAACCTACCTATTATGTAATTCTAGAACTTTAAGTTAGATATATGGTAAAGTATCTTCTTGACTATAATTTAACTCATTTAAAATATGCATGTGGATATTTAATTTACTCATCTACATGGATTATTTGAATTGAACAAGACTTTAAATTTTGCTTTACGTTCCTTTGGGTGATCTAAATTTTATAAATCTATTCCTTCCTCAAGCAACCCTAGAACAATCAAACCGAAATTCACATGTACGTGTTTCCGACGCACTTAGCATATTTGTCTTGTATGTGCACTAGGTTCAGTAATATATTGTTTAAATATGCAGGAGAAAAGGTCTCCAACTTTTGGATTGCTACATAGCTACTACAACCCGTAGCTTTGATACACACTAAGACTACTCGCAATTCATGGTAGAAGCAAAATAAATAATGATTACAGCGCCTATGGAGTAAAATCTAGAATAGATCTAAACCGCCCTCTCTCTTTGTTCCGCCGCCATCACATCAAAAAAATATAGGTCAAAATAAATGATGATTAAAGACAAAGTTTACACGTGAAGGGGGGTGGAGAGGTGGAACATAATGTCTAGGTGGCACCCATAGGTGGCATGCTTGTCCACCTAAGGACCAAGTGCCCAATGTGTCCTTCCTCTCGTTGTATCGCTTTTTCTCCAAGAAATCCTATTTATTGTGCATTTTTTTTATTTCCATGAAGTTTCATCATCAGTGATAAAAATTCAATATGTTGGGCATTGTCGAGGAGGGGCGGCGGTCTGTTTGGCTGGAGTTCTTGATGGGAAGAGAGAGAGAGAGAGAGAGAGAGAGAGAGAGAGAGAGAGAGAGAGAGAGAGAGAGTCTGACGCGAGAACCTCCAAAAAAAGACATAAAGACCTAGAATTATTAGAACTTCTAACGACTATCAGCCCCTACCATTTCTGTGAAGCCACGTCGTCGTGAAAATGAACCCACCTGCTAGAAACTGCATTAGTTAGGGTAAACTGGTCGATTGGTCCTTTTTGAAAAGCTTTATGTTGGGTTGTTGGTTTTTTCCAATAAAATCTAATGATGGTTTTTGGTGACTCACACCCGAAATGCGGTGGTTTGATGCTAGGAAGGCTGGAGTAGTTCACATCAGGTTAACTTCCTTATTTTAAAATAAATCGATGGTCCTTTAGCATCTGCTATTGGCCTGAGGTTATTAACGAGTAGTAAACTGATGCAAATTTGAGGAAACATCCTGGTAACAAACAAATAATCATTTGATCAAGATTTTATTTACAAGAAGAATCTGAATCTATTATAGTTCACAAGAAGTACAAAAACACACTAAACATAATAAAAAATACATCGATGTTCTTGGGTCACTTAACGACAACTACCGCCGTAGAACTAGTTGCCGCCAATGCGCTGTTGTGGCCCCTCCCCTACTAGAGTCGGCCTGACATTGTTGATGACAGACACACGTAGACTGGACGAGATCTGCCACTCTATTGGTGCGGAGATCAAATGATTCCCTGCTCTCCTCACACCGGCGAGATGGATGTCAGTGAGGCGGACGAGGAGACGGCGGGTATACCTTATTCTTGTCTCGCACAACGCCACCATAATGTCATTGCCGGTTTACCAATCTCTAACTTTAGATACCTTACTACACCCGTTGAGCCCATGTCCGAGGTGTCTTCCCTGTTTCGCTGCCGGAGCGGCAAGTTGAGGAGACGGAGAAGATGGCGGCGGCCGCTAGGGCGGAACCCTATGTCGTCGCCTTTCTTCTTTGAGGCCACGATGGGTATCCGATCCACCTCCTGACTATCCAATGCAATGAAAAATCCCCACCAAGAGATGGCAACGAAAGTGTATATTCAAAATGAAAGAAACATATGGGGGCTCATAGGTGTACCCAGATCACGACACAAGTAATGGTCTCACGCTTGGGTGCATGAGTCCAGAAATCCACAAGTTAGCGTCTGTCGTCTCATAGCTCTGACCACTCCAACGATTCATCTATCCGCCCTGTTTCGCGGCTTCAAAATCTTAGCGCGGACGTTAATTACCGCGCGAAACTCTGCACGTGTGCCTCTGGTGAATAAGGTACATTTGCCTTTGGCGTTCAAAACCAAATGACAGAATTTGCCCAAGATACAACACACATACATATATGGTGGAGAAGAACACGAGAGTATTCTCGCAACACCCCCCAAATGTAGGATTTTGTCCAAGATACAAGACACATACATATGGTGGAGAAAAACACACGAGTATTTTCGCAGCACCGCACTTGTGCTTTCTTTTCTCTTGTTCTAAATCTCCACTACTCACAACCTGGTTACAAGGCTTTATATAGAAGCCCATGGATAAGCCACACAACTACTTGATCCTATTTTCTCTCCACTAGCTACACACACGTACACACGATTGAGCACTACCAAGTCTGCATGTCAATCACTCGGAACTAGTCCACAACGGCACACACACATGCTAATCCGTTTCTAGTTCTTAGTGAATCTGCTCGCGACTTGGCTGCTGGTGCTCCACGCTACTCGGGTGCACGCAATGCAACTTCGTGACCACTAAAACTCAGCACTAATAAAAAGATTAGTTCCAGCCGTGTTCTATCAATCTGTCACAGATTAGAGTCCAGACACCAATCCAGGCTTAAACCACTGCAATAATAAAATCCGCTGGATGGGGATCTTCTTGATGAGCCGGCCGGTGCCCACAGAGCGCCATGCCGACCGGGACGTTGCCATCACGGAGCGGGTGTTTGTGGAATAAGCAGATATAGCGGTGCTTGGTTGGGTCTTGCAGGACGCGGCAGCCGCTGCAGTGGGCAGCGGAGGCGAAGGAGATGAACATTCTTGCCGTTCCTAGCTAGCCGCCCATCTCTGTCCTCCCAAAATCCGTCTCCGATTTGGCAAGAGGACATGGACACTGGGTAAATGGCGTTTGTCCACATTGCCAAGACCCCCGACGGCATAGTGCTTGCTCAGAATGGTCACGGGATCTTGGTACTCCTCACCAGATCGCACAAGCTGATGCTAACATGTATACAGAAGCTAAAGATTATTCAGTTTTTGACAAAGATCTACACTGATGCAACGTAGGATAACCTGAACTGATGCTGCGTTTGCTCGCTGAGATTGGTATCGGGATCTTGGCTACTCCTCGCGAGATCGCACAAGCTAGCTGACGCTAACATGACATGTGCAGAGGGTGAATATGGGCTTGATTACATGGGGGGATAATAATTATGCAGACTGTGAGAAAGATGTGAAGTGATGTAGCCTAGCCTACATTTTCTTTTCTCCAATAAATAAAACATTCTCCGGTGCAATCAAAAGGTTCGTACGTGGAATAAACTAAGCAGTACATACTCGAATTCACAGCTAACAACAGCATCGTCACAAACAGTGGATCGGAGACTAATGCAAGGCCTGACCGGCTGGCTGGCTGGCTGACCACTCGACGTCAAAGAGAGAATGTCAAATTCCTCACCATCCATCCTCACGTAAGCACGGCGGGACCGCGCGCCGATCTCTAGCAGCGCGTCTCGTACACGCGGCGGCACGGAGGCCCAGCCAGCGAAGGATCCATCCAGGGAAGGGAATCCGGCCCACCGCGAGGGTGGAGTGGCCCGCGGCTCATCAAAGATTTTGGTGGGCATGGGGGAATTCAAGCGAGGGGGGCCCCTCCGCGGCCGTACCCTCTCCGCGTTGAAGTCGTCGTCGTCCCTCGCTCGCTGGGGGCTCACCGGAGGGAGGGGATCCCGTCCACGCACGCAGCACCTGCGTCTTGTCAGATCCAATTCTCGATCTGCTCTACTACCACTTGGTTCTCCTCTGGCTTACTGCCGTCATCGTCGCTGGCGGCTGCGCCCGCGTTCATTGGGCCAACGGTATGATGGGCGGGTGCCGTCCGTGCGTGCGTGCGTGCGTGCGTCTGTGTCACCGGGCCGTGGATGTGTCTGTTGCTCGTGATGGGGCATCATCGCCGGCGCCAGGTGGTTTCTTCCCTTCAATCGCTCCGGCCCTCCGGGCCTCCG
This sequence comes from Lolium perenne, assembly GCF_019359855.2. NCBI lineage: Eukaryota > Viridiplantae > Streptophyta > Magnoliopsida > Poales > Poaceae > Lolium > Lolium perenne. The sequence continues at coordinate 38,396,315 of NC_067250.2, forward strand.
GTCTCAAGAACAAAGTGACCTGGGCTGCTTCCGGGCTCCAAAGTCAAGCGATGTGGATTCGCGGAAAAGACCATGGGTCTGTTTGGTTGTCACACTGGCGTTTTTTTTTTTTTCCTTTTTGGCTCAAAAGGCCAAAACTCAGGTGTTTGTATCATGCCTATCTCTGAACCTCGGTCCGCACGCTTCTTAAAGCACCTTTTAGACTAGATGACTAGGAACACCTGAATTGCCAGCTATCAGCGAGCCAAGCTCCGCTCGGCCGAGAAGCTGAAAATTTGCACCGACCTCTTGGAAAAGCGTACATGGCGCAAGCTCGCACACATTCCCAAAATTCAGCGGGAGAAATTCTGGGACCTCTTGCCGTTTCGCATCGCTATATATCACCGCGAAATAGCGTGCCACCATTTCCCCATTCGAGTTCTTTGTCCCACCAAGGAGCTTCACCGACGAGCATGTAGGCGGTCTCCTCCATGGGAGAGGACGATGTGATCGACATCTCCTGCATGACCAAGGCCGTGAAAAGCAGCGGCAGTCCGCAGTTGCCATCGCCACTACTTCCACTCCTGATGTCCACCCACGCCTCTACGTTGCCATCATGGATGTCGGTGGGTTCAGCTCCGAGGCTCTAATGGTGGCTCTTAGCAACCTCTTCCACATCAGAGCTCGGGATAATGGTTTTTTCACGTGCAGAGGATCACTGAGCGCTCTGACTTTGGACCTTCCCAGCCAACCACGTGTAGTGCTCCCTGATGAAGGTGTTGATACATGCATCCATGATGATGATATTGGTTGTACACTAGCCATTGATGAAGATTTATGACTAGCTATGTATGTTTTGTGAGGTGGTGTATACTAAGCCCTCACCTGATGCCTATATAAATCATGCATGTTTATGTTGCTTACATGTTGAATATCTTGTGCTTTGAACTTGATTTGAAAACTTATTTTCATTATGTTGCATATCTAGTGTCTTGGGAGAAATATAGGTGCTACATGTTGTACTACGGGAAGGTTCTAGGAGTCTGAAACTCATGGAAGGAGTGTTGTAAACAAGTGGCAGGTTATGAGCACAACTTCCATAAAGGGTTTAAGACTATAGAGCGGACATAAAAAAACATTACTTATAGTTCTTGCCGCAACAGAGGGGAGATCATGTTCTAGAGAGCAGGGGCTCTTCTCTTCCTCACTTTACCACTACGGCGGCGATGGAAGGGGGTGGAGGATATGTATGTTGTCGTCCCCAATTTGGAGTTCCATGCATGGGGTAAGCATATTTGTTTGTCGCTTCTTCATTTTCATCTACCTACTCGTTCGACCTCGACCACAAGAACCAAAGGTCAATCAAAGAATTGCTTCCATAATGCTTTCTTCAACCTCCATGGGTTGGCCATTTTCCTCTTTCCTAATATTGGTCAACGATTCCACTTTGTTGTAAGGACTCAGTTGCATTTATGCTGTGATCTTTGGGCCCTTAGTGCAAATAGGACATTATTGTATTTCTGGGGTTTTTCGTTGTTGTGTAGTAACAATTTTGATGTGGATGCCACCTTCGGGGACTTTCACATCCCTTTGTGTTCTTAAAGAAAGTGTATTTCACATTTTAACTTTTAATCGTGAGTTTGTGACAGATTTTACCTCATTTAGTGAAAAGAAAAACTACCGGATTATCCCATCTAATAAACTTTGAACCCGATTTTCCCCATTTAAGCATTTCGCCCGTTCTGTTAGAGAGGACCGTCAAGTTAGGTCGAACTGGTGCGACAACATTGTGCAAAGCCTAGAGGGGGCCATCGACGATAATGTTTAGCATTTTTTTTTTTTTGAGAAACACAGTACAAACCTAGATGCTCACATACACACGCATACACTCACCCCTATGAACGCACACACGCACACCCTACCTCTATGAGCTATATATATCCCATTTCTTGTCATCTTTATGATATCCTGGAATCTTTGACCATAACCTCAGAGGCTCACACCATGCCAATGCCAAGGACACAAGGCAGAGGAAGAGTTAAAAGTTTGTTAAATGGGATAATCTGAACGAAAATTCCCTGGTAGGGTAACAACATAGATACACTAGCGAGCTAACTGATATCGCAAATGAATTACTATGGAGTAAAGGAGAGAGAAGAATTACTCTAAAAAGAGTCAGATCTTCCTAGTATTCCGTCGAATAATAAGCCCAAATTCTACAGTACTTTGCCCACAACCCATAGGCCGTAGTTTGTCATCAGAAGGATCCACCGTGCGCCTTTTCAACAGATCCACCCAAATCCAATCTACCTCGGTAAACCCGCAGTGGAAGCTAGCCACGACAGTACCAGTCCAATGAAAAAGTAGCCGTTGCCTTTTCCCCCAAATCTCCCAAGTTCCCCAGCCGAGATCCATAAACAAACAGGATCTTTCCCCTATTACCCGCTCCCGGTTTCAAACCACACAAGGATACGAACCACCCGAAAAGTCTCCTCGTTTCGAATCCACGGCCGCAATCGGAGGAAATCATCATCAAAGATCCCGAGATCGAGGGAGAGCAAAAGGGGAATGGTGGAGGTCGCCGCGTGTTTCATGGTACTTGAACTCGAGATCCCTCCCCCTCTTTCCATCTATCTTGCCCCCTCCGCTCGATTGGGTTTCCTTTCTTGCTGTTCCCCTTTTCTTCCCTCGACTTTTGTTGATTTTAATTCTGCGCCGTGCTTGCGCGCGTGTAGGATAAGCTTGAGCAGACGACGCCGTTGGCGGTGGCGGCGGTGGTTGCGGCGGCCGCGGAGGATGACGACGAAGATGTGACCGGGAGCGTCGACGGCGACGAGGTGGAGATGGAGCCCGTGGAGCCGATGCTGGAGCCCCCCGACGACGCCGGCCCTGTCGGCTGGCCCATGCCGGACTTCTGCCCTCTCACGGTGAGCGCTCTCGGCTCGCTCCTATGCGATTGGCTTTTGCTAGGGTCTGCGCTTGTGGGTGGAACTTGGAAAAATGATCCAACTTCTCTCTGATGTGATCGTATCAGATCGATGGGGTGGTGAAGGAGTCGTTCCTGGAGGCCCTTCGGAAGCAGGAGGAAGAGGACGCGGAGCAGCCGCCGGGAGAGCCCAAGGCAGCGGCGAGCCCGGACTCGCGGCCGTCGAGCAGCAAGCGCCACCGCGCCGGCACCGCGTCGCCGTCGTCCATGAGCCCGTACCGCAACATGATGCAGGTGTTCCAGCAGTGCAGGCAGGACGCCTGAGTCTGAGAGGAACAAAGAGCAACAGCAAGAGCACAGTACAGGCCGTGACGTCTCGTCTGACTTCTTTGATATATCTTTTGTTTATTTACTTCACCTAGAATAATGTTTGATCGCTTGGTATCGTCTGTCGATTCTGCTCAGAAACATTCTACAATCTTGCTCTGGTGTAGCTCGAGGGGATAGCAGTTTTGCTCTTGTGTAAAGATGGGATATACAAACCTCACGAGTACATAACGCCTTGTTAAATTGTTTCTCATGTTGCTATGATGCTTTGGCCATCTTCCGTTGGTCATTTGCTATACCTTCTGCATACGGTCACAGCAGTGGAAAGTTTAATCAGGGTAGACAACGGGGGCACGCAGAAGATTTATGTGAAGAAGATAACGTATAACCTTTGCGAACTCGGTTGACCATGGATTGCCAGCAGCTAAGAAAAAGACCATGGATTGCTAGAGATCAGCCGCAATCACAAAAATAAGATGATGAACTCAATGCTTGCAGTTAAATTTCTTCCCATGCACCCCATTGAGTATAATAGAGCAAATGTCAGACCATAAATAGGATCTGATGCAACCGAGCTGATGTAAAAGAAGTGAGTTAGCCAAATTTACAGACAAAGCTTCCTCATGAATGTTCTATATATTTTTAATTTTCTGTCAAAATCTGGGATACAACTAATGGAAACAAACAGCATAGGTTTTATTGAGACAGGAAAAACACATGTTACAACAAGGTCTATATGATGGACTCGCTACAAAATATACAGCCATCCTCAAGTCGCCAGTTTGGCCAAAATCACCATATCTAAGATCTTGACTTCGTATGTGTCATCGAGCTTCACAATGCCATCTGAACCATCTATTCCTATGAGTTTCCCCATGAATCCACGGAAGTTGCCATTCATGATCTTAATCCTGTCACTCTTCTTTGGCCTGATGACCTCGAGCTCAGTTGGAAGAACCGTCACCACATCTCCGTTGCCGGACGACCCAAGTGCCACACGACAAGTTCCATCCTGCAATTTCAAATGCTCAGGATAATCAGCACAGCACAGGACACAAAACAATTCACGATATCTTTGAAAACAACAGTGCTCTCTGCAACACATACCCCAAGTACTTCCCTGACCACACCAGGACCATCATCACCAGCCCTCAACACATTAACCAGAACATCTGGCAATAGCCAGTTACCTTCACCCTCACCACCTGCAGAGATTTTAGCATATAGAAATAAATGAGTTATCATAGGCTGGTTCACATACTAGGGTGATTCGGATGGCACGGAACTAAAACATTTCTACCAGTACAACACATATAGTAATGATGAGAGCACACCTATTATCGGGGACATTATATCCATTCCAGCATTGCCTGGAGTCATCGGTTGACCACCAGGTGTACCAGGAAGGTAAGCGGCAGAATTTGGTGTCATTGGCTGACCAACAGGTGTGGAAGGCACATATGGGCTAGGAGCATTTGCTAACAAAACAGAATGCAGAAACAATATTAGAATATGTGTTTCACAACAATGATGTATAAATTGATAAAAGTGAATGCTTGCAATACCATAGTTGCTCTCTCTAGGAGTTGGAACATCATTGTAACTAACTCCTGGAGTATTAGCCCATCCTGATCCAGGTGTGGGGGCTTCATATGGCCGAGCAGGTGGAGTTCCTGGCTGAAATTAAACAGAACAAAAATGTGGGACCTATAGATCTGATCCAGAAAGTAACAAAAATGAATAACCAACAGGTCATCAAAGAACTAACATGGTAGGCTGGACTGCTTCCCCAAGTTTCAGGATTGCCATCTTCCCAGTTATCCCTGGTACATCATCAACAAAGTCATGATCATTAACATATAAACGCAACACATAAAAGTTGCCAATATACCCTACTGATAAGATATTTCCATGGATCAGACATATCAACTACATAAAGATCGCACAACCTCGGAGGACTCATAGGAGCCCAGGCCCGACTACGCATAGGAGTTCGCATCCCGTCGTGTATAGGCGTTGCTGCAGAAAAATGAAGGGTGCTGTCAATACAAAAGCATCAAAGATAAATGAAAAGTATGACTACGAATAAATAGCACAAATGCTGATGGACTGGTTTTGCACTCAACCAGTATCATAAGGCTACCAAGGTTGGGAATGCTTGACCAGATTGGCTGTTACTGGAACGTGAGCACTACCAAGGTCATACAAATTCTCAAAATTACAGCACAGACAGTAAGAATCAGATTGTATCCTTTCAATGACAGTTCATATCGACAATGCAAGTTCAAGTTGTATCCTTTCAACGACAGTTCATATCAACAATGCAAGTTCAAATGCTACAGGTGGGTTTTATGATTTGAGAGGACGCAAAGACATAGCAACCTATATTCTGAAATGCTAAGGCTCAGTAGTCTAAACACGAGAGCAGAAGGAAATCATACCTCCAGGGTCCCGCATTGGAGTCTGAAAAGAGTGATGTGGTGTTCTAGACGGATGCATCGGTGTTTCACTACCCATCGAATATCGGGGCTCACTGATGATACAAGTCTTGTTAGCAGAGTAAATAAAAAGGTTGTCCCAAATACAATCAGAGAGAGAATTACCGGAATGGTGTTGCAACAGTACTAGGTGTGTCAGCAATATCCTCTCTCTTAACTGTATTTTTAAGTCGGATTAGGAATAAATATAGAGAGTTCAGTGAAACCAATGTAATAAGATTATTTACCTGTGACAATCTTCATCAACGAATCAAGCTCCACACGCACAAGCACCCCAGTCACCTCTTTAACACGGCCACGGTACCCTTTATAAGGACCAGATCTAATTTTGATACATTTACCAACCATGGCATCATGTCCTCTTCCGCCACGACCACCTCCACCAAATCTTCCACCGTCTGCATTGAGTAGCAATGCTATATTATTATTATATCAGCTACACCTAACACAGCTATCACGTTTTCCCAAAAAACGGAGGTACTTGAAAATCAGCACTGATACAAACAAATCAGATAAATAGAAGTTCATACAATTCATGTTAGGCCCTCTTGGAGGCAGCCTTCCTGGAGATTGCAAAATGCTTGCTGGGGATCTCAAAGCACCAAGCCTAGGATCTGCAGCATCCATACCCTGCATGCACAAAAGAAATGGCAAGTTAGCCCAAGAAAATATACCAAGAACAAATTACTAAGAATACTAAAAGGAGTCCAGTACAAACATTTCCCCGACGGCCACCAGCTGATCCACCAACAAGAATGCATGATTGTGCTTTTGCACAAATGAAGCCTGCATGTTCAAGATGGTGCCTATCATATATAAACAATATCCCCTTATGTATGTGCTCCACAGGTCCTTGCGTTCCCTAATTCGAGAAAAAATATGATAATAAAATACATTGATCTTAAGAATAAAATGCTGCTCCAATAAGACCAACTCATACATCTAATCTAATAGTAAATGTGAAAATATGCACACCTTACATGCTCCCTCAACAACCCTTACAACATCCTTAGTTGAGACCATATTTTTGGACCGATCTTGTGCTGATGTACGCCTATCAATTTTGCTTTTTATTTCTCTTAATTTAACAAGGACCACTTCAGGTCGATCCGGCACTCCTTTCAGAACCTAAAAAAAACACATGGGTAAATAAATATTTGTGGAATTCAACATCCACTCAAGCTCCTAAGAGTACACTTGCCTGGAATGCTTCAGTTTCAACTCTTATAATTACCCCAAATGACAGGTTGCTGAAAAATTATAACAAGTTCAGGTAAGAGAAAGTACCTACATAAATGAGTTTATCATTGTGGTTCGCTAGATAGATAACTTACTCCAAAAGAACAAGATCATGCAGTTCATAATCACCGATTCTTGTAATCCCTGTGGTGATTTCAGAGCTCTCCACAACATGATCAGCAAACACACGGATCTGTGATCATCCATGATAAGAGAGAAAACAGTTAAGAAATAAATTATCTAGTAGAGATTAGACTGATTGATCTCTAAGCATAAATATTGATCTGGATAAATTTGCTCACATGTTCTTTAGTTGTGTCTGATAAAATAATTAAGACATGGCCATCAACTTTAACAACCATGCCTGTAGCACCCTCTTGGACACCCGATACCACTTTCACATGATCTCCAGGTTTGAAATATTTGCAAAGTTCTTTCTCATTGAAGGCTAATGTTCTCTGCGATTACAAATTAACGCATAACTCACCATACCAACAGATTATGCTAATGATAGTAGCAAGTGCAAACAATTACCGGAAGATCAGGATTTTTTGGCCTGATGTTGACAGTTGTGTCCTCTACTTTCTCAACCCACCCCTCTAAGTTTTTTAGATCGCCTTTAACAACAATGACAGCGTCACCCTTCATAAAGTGTCCTTTTTTCCTATTAGAAAACAGAGTAGACAAGCTAGAGCTATCCCCATTCATATCATCACCAGGTTTCTTGAACTTCTCCAATTCATCGAATGTTGGCTGAATACTCTGTGTGTGGATTGATTTTAACGACACTATTTTATGTAAGAAACCATCTTTGAACATTAAACCATCAACCATCTCAAAATACTCCCCAGAGTCTTTATCCCGCCTCCGCTCCACACGTATGTGCATTTCCCTATTTGAAGGAAAGTTAGCAAACAAATGTAAAAAGAACAAAATTAAATTAAAATAGAGAAGGACAAGAAGAACACCTGGCCTCATCAATATTAAAGAAACGTGGAGGTGGAACAAATGTTTTCTTCTTAACCACCTCCCTCCCTTCCTGAAATTGTAAATTACACATCACATTCAGACCAAGCAGCTCAATGCAAAACAGGGAATCCAATAGCAATCGTGCCAATTACAGCATTCCTTAGGTAACTAGCAACTCATATACCAGATGTTTTTCCTTCACAAAAAGGACAAAACAGGACACAAGAAAATAATATAGAAAACATAACTTTGACACTACTTAGTATGATATATCATCTGCTATCACAGATCAATTTATTGAGTCCATGTCTTTGTTTCAGACATTTAATTAAGTAGTTAGCACGACAGTAGAGCAAAAAGTTAAATAGATAAATCAACAAGTCAAGTCATCAATATATTCAGATAAATTAGGTTTTGAAAGTATATCTATGACTTACCAGTTTACTAGCCAAAGCTTGTAAATCTATCCTAGGGATGAGCTTCACAGTTGCCTTTTGGCGCACGTTGTCAACATCGACAACCTGTAAAACATAACCATCTGAGTTTCTCGATAAGTGGACAACATATATTAGAAAAGCAATGTGATCATACCTTAGCAAGGTCACCTTTGTATACTCCTAGCTTCATGCGGACCCAAGTATCCCTTGCAAGATCAACATTCTTGCTCTCAACATAGAGGACATCTGCCATTTCTTTTATTGGAACTAAAGTTATTTTCGCCGAGGAGTAAATATTTCGTAAACCTTTGCAAGCCTGCACAATACAACATTAGTAGGGTTGCACTATCAAAAGAAATGTACTCCCTCCGTTCTGATTTAGTCTACATTCTAGAAAAAATGAGACAAATTAGTAGTACATTTATTAGTACTACTTAAATATTTGAACAACCAATCCAAGCTACATTGAAAATAACAACATCCAATAAAGAGAGTAAAACCACCTCGTTTTTAGTGTTGTTGTTGACTAAAAGCTAAAATGTAGAGTATTTCAGAACAAATTTTGGGGCTAGAATGTAGACTATTTCAGAACGGAGGGAGTATGTCAAAAATATCATAATCTTACCTCCTTCACATGGGCCTCTTTTTCCGCTTCGACGTAAATATAATTTTTTAGATGGTCTAACGCAACGACAGACTTTATCTGGAGATCTGTCCTATCAATGAACTTTTGCATGAGACAAATTGCTGTCTCCTTCTCATGCCCAATCTGAAACCATAATGTGGTATTAGTTAAGGGAAGACAGCGCTAAGAATAGGATGGCAGGTAGTTTCATTAGGCTACAGCTTGAACCTACCGCACATTTCACCATCCAGAGCTTTGGATCTTTCACTGATGGCAAAAGAGCTTGCTGCTCAACATCTGCAGCTTCCTCTCCATACTCAATATGAGTAGATCTTGCATATCTCTCGCGTACTTGTCTTTCAATCTCATCAATATCCTCCTCTTCATCCCTCATAGGGATAGAATGACGTGATCTGGAGCCCCTACCAGCATCATCATCAGGAATGTCGGCTCCAGCGTCATTGATAAAGTCTGGACAATGGTAAATGACCAATATGTGCATTAGAAAGCTATATAGCATTCCTTTGATAAAATAGCATGATAACTGGCAAGAAACTAGTTCAGTACCAGTATAGTGCCCGTCTAAAGAGTACTAAATGTTGAAATATATAGCTCGTTCTTCTGGTTAGCTCATGAAAGATGGTACCAGAGCCAAGAAGTCTCGAGTTCAAGACCCAGCCAACGCGGTATTTAATGAAAATTGCCTAATTAGTTGGCGCATGCAATTCAATATTAAGCTCCTTAGTAACAGCAATAACAAATTTACAATGATGCTACAAGCAGCACTGGCATTACATAATCTTCAATATAACATCTCAGATTGGCAGACACTCTGATCATTGAGGAGCAGTAACATTGCAGATCAATCAATTTGATATCCTAAAAAACAATCATTTCTATTAACAAAAGCAATACGGCTTGTAGCAGATGCATGGCAGATGGACTGAAAGAGATAACAAAACGGCCATAAAAATACCAGATGATTCCATCAGGGTTCACCCATTGCATGTGCATTCCTTAAACTACTATACCTAGGGAACCATCATGTATTGACAAAGCATGTTTCTTCATGGATTTTAACACTCAACTGGAACAGGATGGCTTTGGCCTAGACTTGTCATGAATGAATTGGACCATCATTGTTAGAAGAGATATTGCTTTTTCCTGGAGGGTAGGAGGATCGTTATCTTTGTTCTACACAAGTTTCATTTCAACTAACAGTTGCACCAAATTGGATTACCTTGCCACTGTAGCAACATTTGATTGCCCTTATTCATGTGAATTTCCAACATACCCTTCATATCTCAGTTTAGCAAATTATATTGTCCGACTCATTAATTATCAGAAACAGCTGTTGGCAAAGTATACAGCAACAAATGCGACTTGATGTGTCATTTACAAATAGTAGGACTTGATGCCACGTGAAGCACATTGGTATGTAATGCAAAATGCAGGAGATAAATTAATGTTAGAGCACACCAAGGATTGCGAGTCGACGAGTCGACAGGTCGTTCTGGGGCAGCGACTCAGAGACTAGTCAAGACTAGTCTCGACTCAGCAAGACTCATGTTTAACACTAAATTACTAATGTGTTTAATGTAGGATAGAATATAAGGCTAGTGGGGGAAAACCTGGGCAATTCCTTCCAATGGCCAAGGCCTTCCTCTTGTCCATATGAACCAGCAGCCTACAGGTTGGGGACAGGGGAGTGAGGGAAAACCTGGGCAATTCCTTCCAATGGCCGGCAGGTTCTTGCAGAGGCGGCGGCCAAGGGAGAGAACACCAAGATGTGTTTTGGCTTTTGGGTTTGAGCGGGGGAAACTGTCTCTCGATCTTGGTTTCACGGGGGAACACGGGGAAAATGGGAATGGGAGGAAAGAATGGAAAAAATTATAACATGTGGGGTCATTTTTTTAGTCGACAGACTCACAAACCTGGACTAGTCGAGACTAGTCAAGACTAGTCGATCGACTCGATCGACTCATCAAATGAGTCGAGTCGACTGGCCGAGTCGACCTTGCAAATGCGACTCGTAGACTAGTCGTCGACTAGTCTCGACTAGTCTTTCGACTCGCAATCCATGGAGCACACATTATGTCCATTTTAAGTTGGTTCCTCCCATCCAAAGGGCAACTTTTAGGGTTTTACGAAAATCCCTGCACCATATTTCTATTTTGTAGCACATGAAGATTTTGATAAGTACAATGAGGACAAGTGCAGATTATATCAGGTGATTCTTCGGAATTTATCTATCTATATCTAGACCAGTCTACAAAGTATGTGTTACAGTTGACACAAACAATCTTAGATACCGAATTCAATCTGACTGCTCAAGAATTAAACTGCACATCTAAAATGATGTAGCAATTGTACATTAAATTTAATCCCCGCATAAAACCATACTAATTATCCTTTACAGCCTATCTTCAAAGTGTGAAGAATTGCATAGCCTATATCTCATTTTACTCAGGATTTTAGTCATGGCATAGTGAATGCTGACCTTACTTGCCTATCCACGTGATGCACTGTCATTATATGTTGTATACTTTCCATATGGTTTTGCGATACAATTTAAATGAGTAACTTCACAAATTTTCAGAAAAAAACAGAGATTAGTCTCAAGTCTGCTGGTATCAATTTACATTTTAGGGGACATAACAAATACATAGGACATAGCATCACGTTGTTTTCCTTGCTCCGAAGAATGTTTCATGTTGTGGTGTAACTTACGGATGAATAATTGACTACTTTTCAAATTGGTGGCCCGCAGAAGATATGTCAAGCTTATTTCATGCACATTTTTACCTGCACATGATCTTGTTGTATACACACGTATTTTATCCAGCCTTCAAAAAAGACTGTAAGCGGCTAAGTTAACCCAATACATGGTTTGCTATACTCTGATTATAGGTTGTTAACATCGCTATTAGACCTGATGCCGAATATCCGGTAGTTGAAATAGAGTAATTGGGAGTAAAACTGTTAGTAGTTGTAATTTTGTTAGTATCACGTAATCTGGAATAGTGGAATTAGTTTTGGGGAATAAGTAGTAGCACAGATTTATTGAAAAAGGGTATGTATATGCCTCTATAGGAACTTCAACAAACAGGAAGCAAGATTGACAAGCATTAAAAAGTGCTTTGAAATAGGACATTTCAGATGCCTGAAAAAAACTCTTGAATCGACTAAAGCCCAATCTCAGGACAGAACATCAGGTTTGCGTACGAACACGACTAGCACAGATCAAGGTGGCTCAAAGACAGCTATGTATCAGATCTTCAAGTAACAAAAGGGACAACCCTAGTCGCCTACAAACACAACAAACATAAGCACATCAACAAATCGGAATAGAAGGAACCAAATCGGCTTAAGCTTGAACAAGCCTGCACCAGCAAACTTGTGCAAGAGTCTAGAGTCCGACGAATCCATACCGAAATTAAAGCTTATCAGAAATTTCATCCTCAAAATAGAAGCACTCCTATTAAGCCAGTGTATAGCACATGTTAAGGTCAAAAGGTCGAGTATATAATCAGAGTCGATGTCCTTAGCTTATACTATGTAAGAAATTCAACATCTACTATCGTCTAATATTTTCACCACCTTTCCTTACTGCCAAGGGATGCATGCAAATAATCATTATTAAGCACAGAATAGAACTAAAACCACTCATCCGCCGAAACCTAGTTCTACGAATCGGCCCAATTCGGCTCAGATCTCACGCAAAAAGGGCCGGAAAAATACCACAGGCATAGCACGGAAACGCGATCGAATTGCACAGAAACTCACCGTCCTCGCCTTCGCCTTCGTCCTCCTCCTCCTCGTCCTCGTCGACCTGCGCCTCCTCGTCGAAGAACCCGCGCACGCCGCCGCCGCCGCCCTTCTTCCTGGGCCGGCCGCCGCCGTCGTCCTCGTCCTCCTCGTCGTCGTCCTCGATGGCCGAGTCGTCGATGAAGTTGTCCTGGCGCGATCTCTTCCGGGCCCCGCCGCCCGCGCCGCCGCTGGCGGCGCGGGAGCGGGAGGCGGCCTTCCCGCGGCCCCGCGCCTCCTCCTCGTAGTCGTCCCCTTCGTCCTCGTCCTCGTCGTCGAGGTCGTACGCCTCCTCCTCTTCCTCCTCCTCCTCGACGTCGTCGTCGTCGTCGTCGCGGCCGCGGCGAGCCATGGATTTGGCGGCTAGGTTTTGGGGCGCTGGCTGGCGAGGTGTGTCGAGAGGAAAGGGGAACGCTCGGACGAGTCGTGTCGTGCTGCCCGTGCGCGGAACCGGAGGTCAGGTGAGGTGAGGTGAGGTGTAGCCTAGCCCAGTAAAGGGTTGGATCTGGACCGTTGGATCTTGTCGGGGCCTTTACGATTCCGGTTGCGGTGGGCTGGATTCTAGTGGCCCAGTGGTTGGATTCTACCCGGAAGACTCTCAGGACGCTTTTGTTTATTCGGATGGAAGAAAACGGTTCAGTCGTGTCTCCGGATTCTCGTTTTCCCCGGATTTGGTCTTTCATCCATCCGATGAACCCATGTCAAGCCCGGCGTCCGGGAGCGCTCGGGAACTCCAGCCGAGAGAAAAGTGCGGGAATCGTCTGGTGGCCTCGACTTGTCGGCCACAAAGGCCGATCGTCGTTCTCGTCGCATCGTCTTCCCGAGATACGGCACGCGTGCGTTTGGGAGGAAATTTTTAGAAGAAATTTGTAGTTCTACGGCAATACCCTCGTTGAACGAAATCTTTGAACAAACTAAGTGGTGCAACATAGACAAAATACATATAATCCTCCTCCTCCTCCTCCTCAGCCTCTTCCTCAGCCTGCTCCTCGGTCTCTTCGTCCTCCTCGTCGGCATCCCATTTCTCCTCGCTGCCTGGCGGTGGGGAATCATCGCTGCTAGATGTTGCAGCTTGGTCCCACCAATGGTGCCATCCAGGCGATTTCCCCTCGCTGTCGGTGTCCGATGGCAAAGAGAGATTGCTCATGCTGACAGAGGATGGTGAGGAGAGAAGAGATGAATGGCGTCGGTCGTCGAAAACTGTATACGTAGGTCTATCGACGAAGAGAGCGGCGGTTGCTCTTCCGCGGAGTTCGTGCTCCATTACGGCGGCTCTCGCGTCGAGGCCACTGCGACGGTTCCCGACGAGGCGTTTGGGCTCCCCAGACCATTTCGCGGACCATTAGGGCGGTTCAATGCGTCGAGGCCACTCCGACAGTTTCCCTTCCCGGCGACTGCATCGCCGCTATGTACGCGATGGGTGAGCGTCAACAGGCAACCTTGGACTCACCGCTGGGAAAATGGGTCTCCCAGACCAAAAAAAAAAATCCATCCGGCGCAAAATAGCGCCGGATTTTGGCCTGAGGAGCCCAACGGGCTGGACATACTCTAATTGGTCATGAGTTTTTGCCCTTTCTAACTGATGACTCGTGACAATCCGGATATCGGCGTCAGCTGCTGCACAGTGTTGCACTTTGGTCTCTTCGATCTACTCTTTCGTGCTACAATTAGAATTGTGCAAACACGATGATACCTACATGTCTGCCCTAAAGTGTACGGTATATATTGGTTTGTTGAAACAAGTACTTGAGCAATAATTAAAGACTTTTGAATACACAAAATATATCGGAAGTGCATTCTTGAACCCATGTGCATATGCTCCTGCTACTATAAAATACAAGCAAAAAAACTGCGCGCATATATTGACACTCTATATGCACATGTCAAGTTTTACAGAAAACTGATTTTTTGTGTCACGTCCAAAAAGATAAAGAACTGTCTCCTGAAGAGTTTCTTTTAGCACCGAATTTTGTCTTTTCTATATATGACACGAAGAATATCGGTTTTTCGTGAAACGACTTTGCGAGCACATAGAACGTCGAGATGTATGTGCTACATTTTCTGTCAGATTTTTTCGACATTCTAAAATACATTTGAAATGCATTTCAAAAATCAGGAGCATATTCACCTGAGTGCAAATGCACCTTGTCCAAGATATATGTTGAAAATGGTAATAGTCAAAGTATTGTCTTAACAAATTAATATCGGTCTTCGGCTTTTGAGTTTTATTGTGCACGCACAATAACTACAATCATGATTGACACGAGTATGATTAGATGAATTTTGCACCCGTGAAAATGACGAGGGCAAGAAGGCCGCTATCTTCCATATATGCGCCGACCTCAAAAACATGGTTGTTTATGACTGTAAGCGCACCGATCGTATCATAAATTGTACTCCCCCGCCTCAAAATGTATTGCACGATTGACTTTTCTGGTCAAAACACGTACATTTTTTACTACAGCTTTCATTTATAGTATAACTACGAAGGAATTAGTATAAGTATATATATGAAATAAAAATAATCTGTAAGACAAATACGCAATAAAATTTAGGCAACCTCAATCCATATACTTTGATATATATTACTGATCAAAGTCATGCTTTAAGGCTTTAAGACGGTGCAAAACTTTGTGTACCTTATATTTTGGGATGGAGGGAGTTGCTAAAATGTTTGGAAGACCTTGGTTTATTCAGAGAAAAATACTCATTGTAGAATAACATACAACCATCTCTCATAGCCACTATCATTTTCACAATATTGCACCCCTCTTATATTAGTGCACGAGCCATTGCTTCATGGTGTCAATGTAACTATTATCCTGTTGGCGCGGCACTCACTCACTGTTGTACCATCAAGTTTTCTTTTCCAAAATTGTACTTTGTGTTGCAGCTCGATAACGTTAATTGAGGAGATGGAATATGACTCAACACAAAAAAATTGTTGTTGTAAATCTAGAGTCGGTGTTTTTGTTAATTTTTATTTAATACGGATTTTACATGCCAGCCTACTAATTAACATAAATATGCTCTTCAGAAAACAACACCCATTGGTTTGACTTTATCTCATTGAGATCATAAGTTCGTATTTTCCATTTTTGATTTAATCCACTGATATTGAACCATTAATGTTGTATGGTCTTTATGTAAGGGTACATTGCCCCTATGTGTGGTTTTGGTAATTAATGACAACCCCCTATGGACTAATGTTTTCATTGAGTTTATATGAAGGAATATTCCATAGGTTCTACTTGTACTCCATGTGTTGGATTCAAGTATGGATGCCATGAATATAAAGATACACCTTGTGTATTGGCATCAAGATCATCAATTTGAAGATATATATGTGATATGATCAAGAAGAAGAAATGAAGATGAAGTTCTTATGTGGAACTCAATATTAGCCATACTCTATCTTATGTGATAAGCAATGGATGATCAAGATCTTGAGAGCTTGATTCCAAGTGAAGAATTCTTTATACATCTCAAGATAGTATGATAGAGTATGAGAAGATACAAGGTTGAGTCGGGCAAGTTCAAGATGAGCATCTGAAGTGAATCACATGCTTGAAGCTTGCCGTCCATTTGGTGATAATGGATATGTGAAGATGTGAATCAATAGAGCTTTCCCATCATGGTGTATGGGGGAGCATTTGTGAGTCTACACGAAGCGACGATGATCAAGTGAGGCATTCCGGCTTGAGTGGAGCGTGAAGAGCTATCATTAAGATCAAGCAGGATGCGCAAGGCAAAGGTACGGTCTTGCTAGGTTTTCCTTTTACCGGTCTCAAGGTGGTTGTTGGGAGACCGGATTATAGGATAGATACTCGCACTATCAAGAGAGGCTTTCGGTTGGGTAACTTGATCACATCGTCTTAGGGAGCTCAATCCTTTGCATACTTTGCATATCCTTATTTCTTCTTGGTGTTTCTCTGTGTGAGGTTCTTGAGCTTGTTGCTAGCTTTACAACAAGCCTAAGTTCATCGAAAACGGAATCCGCATGCATCTTCTATTGCGTTTTCGAGTTTGGACGTCTTCACCGTTTCTTCACGGTGGGAGACTTCCTCTCTAAAATCATATAAAATGTTCTGTGAGGAGTCTCCATATTTCCAAGAAAATTGGTTTCATGTCAATCGGGGTCCGGACACAAAAGTTATCACAGTTTTTGTATAACATGTTTTCCTGCTCACCCGGTCAGGGACCCGGTCGGACCGGCCCATGCGCCGGCCGGTTCCGGTCTGCCGCCCGGTCAGCCGGCCTCCCAACCGGCTGGCCCGGCGTGCCGACCGGTCAACCGGGCGCCAACCGGGTGACCTCCTGGACGACACAAAGTGACCCCGGTCGGGGTCCGGCCTGCCGACCGGTTTGGACCGGCTGGTCCGGTCTGTGGCCCGGTCTGACCGGGCCCTGGACCGGACGGCCCGGCCCCAGGCCCGGTTGACCGGCCTCCTCGATGGTTGACTCAGCCCAACTTTTCCCCAACGGTTATATTTGCTCTTGGGCTATAAATAGCCCTTCTTCCACCTTGGGCTGAGTTAGTTCTTCCCATTCTCTCTCCTCCATTGTTGCCTTTGAAGAACTTGCTCTCTCTCTTGTTCCCCCCCATGATTCTTGCTCATTCTTGAGGGATCTAAGAGAGGAGATCTAGATCTACACTTCCACCAATCCATTTCTCCTCTTAGTGAGGGGAACTCTTGGGATCTAGATCTTGGAGTCTTTTGTTGACTTTCTCCATTGTTATTCCTCTCCAATCTCATCCTAGCATTTGTTGTTTGGGTGGGATTTGAGTGTGAAGGACTTGAACGCCTCTAGTGTTCTTGCTTTGCATCATTGCATAGTGTTGAGCTCTCCACCACGATTAGTTCGAGTGAGAGACCGTGAGCTTGTTACTCTTGGAGGGAGACCTCCTAGTTGGCTTGGTGATTGGTGCTCCGGTGATCTCTTCAAGAAGATTGTGAAGAGGCTCGGGCTTCTCCTTCGTGGAGCTTGTGAAGTGGTTGTGGAGCTTTCCATCTCCGGAGCGGAGGAAAAGCTAACCATAAGGAAAGGGACATTATCCTTCGTGGGTGTGGTTCGGAGAATAGGGTGAGCCTTCGTGGCGCGGGGAATCCTTCGTGGGACCTCCACTCCTCCAAACGTGACGTACCTTCTTGCAAAGGAAGGGAACACGGGAATACATCCTCGTCTCCGCGTGCCTCGGTTATTTCTATACCCGAGCTCTCTTTCCTTGTGATAGCCATCGTGCTTGAAGTACATATATCTGATGGGATTCGTAGCATAGAAAACAAAAAATTTCCTATCGCGAGAATGCAATCCAAGCCAAGATGCAATCTAGAAGATGGGAGCAACGAGAGGATGAACGAGACTAACCCTTGAAGATTTCCAAAGCCTACAAGAGGAGGCTCTCGTTGCTGCGGTAGACGATCACTTGCCGCTTTCAAAAGCGCGTAGAAGATCTTAACGGTGCCACAATCGGGCAGCACCTCCGTACTCGGTCACACGTTCGGTGTTGATGACGACGTCCTTCTCCCCGTTCCAGCGGGCAGCAGAAGTAGTAGATCCTCCTCGGAATCCCGGCAGCACGACGGCGTGGTGGCGGTGGTGATGGAGAACTCCGGCAGGGCTTCGCCTAAACGCTGCGGGAGTATTATGTGGAGGAGGAGAGGCTAGGGTTTGGGGAGAGGGGGTGGCTAGGGCGCCGGCCTCAAGGGGGCAGGGGTGCTGCGGCCAAGCCATGGGCAGCCCCCTCCCTCTCCTCCTCATTATATAGGTGGAACCCCAAGGGTTTGCCCAAAGTCTTCGAATAAGACCCCAACAGAAAAATTGCCTTATGGACGAAACCTAGAGGGACAAGGACTCTCCCCTTTCCCTCTTTTCTTGGCCGGCCAAGGAGGTGGAGTCCACCATGGACTCCACCCTCCCACTTGGTTGGCTGGTTAGGGTTTGTGGAGTCCCTTCGGGACTCCTCCTTCCATAGTGATTTATTCCGGATAATTTCTAGAAACCACCTTCCATAAATGCACCGGATCATTTCCAAACTTGGAAAGTGACTTCCTATATAAGAATCTTATTCTCCAGACCATTCCGGAACTTCTCGTGATGTCCTGGATCCCATCCGAGACTCCGAACAAAACTTCGAACTCCATTCCATATTCCATATCTACTTAAACGACATCAAACCTTAAGTGTGTCACCCTACGGTTCGCGAACTATGTAGACATGGTTGAGACCTCTCTCTGACCAATAACCAATAGCGGGATCTGGAGATCCATAATGGCTCCCACATATTCAACGATGACTTTAGTGATCGAATGAACCATTCACATACGATACCAATTCCCTTTGTCACGCGATATTTTACTTGTCCGAGGTTTGATCATCGGTATCACTCTATACCTTGTTCAACCTCGTCTCCTGACAAGTACTCTTTACTCGTACCGTGGTATGTGGTCTCTTATGAACTTATTCATATGCTTGCAAGACATTAGACGACATTCCACCGAGAGGGCCCAGAGTATATCTATCCGTCATCGGGATGGACAAATCCCACTGTTGATCCATATACCTCAACTCATACTTTCTGGATACTTAATCCCACCTTTATAACCACCCATTTACGTAGTGGCGTTTGATGTAATCAAAGTACCATTCCGGTATAAGTGATTTACATGATCTCATGGTCGAAGGACTAGGTAACTATGTATCGGAAGCTTATAGCAAATGAACTTAATGATGTGATCTAATGCTACGCTTATTTGGGTGTGTCCATTATATCATTCATCTAATGACATAACTTTGTTATTAATAACATCCAATGTTCATGATCATGAAACGATGATCATCTATTAATCAACAAGCTAGTTATATAAGAGGCTTACTAGGGACTCCTTGTTGTTCACATAACACACATGTATCAATGTTTCGGTTAATACAATTATAGCATGGTATGTAAACATTATCATAAACTCAAAGATATATTATAATAACCATTTTATTATTGCCTCTTGGGCATATCTCCAACAGTCTCCCACTTGCACTAGAGTCAATAATCTAGTTTACATTTGTAAAGATATAACACCTTGGCCTTCCGGTGCTTTATCATGTTTTGCTCACGAGAGAGGTTTTAGTCAATGGACCTGACATGCTCAGAACCGTATGTATTTTGCAATTCATTTGCGTCTTCACGCATCACTCATTTTCCAAATGAGTCGGCATTTAAATATGTTTGGTCTTCTGGTGGAACCTTAATTCCTTGGTCTGAAATAAGTCACTAATATTGTCACACACAATATAGCTTCAAAGTTCTGACACTATCGGAACTACACCAAGTTCTCAAAGAACTTCTTGACTTTAACATCCCCAGTCATTGTCAAAACAATGACATAATCTGCCTTCGTTTGTAGAATCCGTCACAACATTTAGAACTCATCTAAATCTAACATAGACAACTTCTATCTCATTGTGCTACCTTTTAAACAACACTTAGTCTAATTTGAGATTGAAATTTTATTTTCATATGTGACAAAACAAATATCGGTGCAACACCTTATAGTGATTTGTTTGTCATTTCTCCATACAAAACTATATATATATCCTTGGTTCTTCTTAAGTACTCAAGAATATTCTTTACTGTTTTTCAATGATCATCATATGAATCATTCTGTTATATGCTCCTAACTCTTTTAGAGCACAGGACATCTGATTTTGTATATATTCTTCGTGATCTAAAATCACTCATGTGTTTTTACTCATCGAGTGTCAGATACACTTAAGTCTTGTTAAAACTTCACATGACAAGAACATTTTCTTAATATTTCTATATTGAACTATTTCAATATACATTCTATGTACTTTGACTTAAACATATTATGTGTTTCAATCTATCTTCATAGATCTTGACACAAAATTTGTTTCAGTCCATATCCTTTCATTGAAGTTAATTTCTCAATGAAACCTTTTAATCAAGTATATAATTACATCATTTATAACCAACTATATGTCATCTACATAAGTATTATAAATATGTCTCAACGCTCCCACTTAATTTCTTGCAAATGCAAGCCTCTTCATCGTCTCTGATGAAATCAAAAAAACTCTTTGACTATTTCATCTGGTGAAGATTCCAACTCCGTGATACTTACTTCATCCAATTGAAGTTTGTATACCTATCTAGTATTCCACGGACTAGCAAAACTTTTGGTTGTATCTTGTATACACCTTTAATACACACTTCTGATAAGTAATGTATTTTGCCATCCTACTAGCATATCTCATAAAAGAAATATGTAGTGATTACTAGAATAATCCACATAGACTATAAGCATTGCTACGGAAGATCTAATCTTATCGTAGTCAACTCTTTGATCTTTGTCGTAAACAACTTTTGACAAGTCAAGCTTCTTCAAGGATATGTTATCCAAGCCCATCAATTTTATAGATCCATTTACTTTAAAAAAGTATTCATCTATCTTGGATTTCATGGCGTATAGCCATTTTAACGGAGTCAGGGCCCATCATAACTTCTTTGTTTGTAGTTGGTTTATCATTGTTCAAAATCAATCCTTTGTCCATAAATCATTTATTTGATCACAAAGTAAACCATACCTACAAGGTTCAATAAGTACTTCGATCTCCATGGCTAAAACACTTTATAGTCATGGGAGCTATGATCGTTGTGGCCGCTTCCGGAACCAATTCTTGATGCTGCGCTACTCTGATCATTATGCTTAGGTTCATAAACCTTATCAAGTTCTATTGTCCTCCCACTCAAATACTTCGCTAGAAACAATTTCTTGGAAATAAGAAACATTGACAAACACTTTTGTCTTTGTCTCCATAGTGGGAAGAATTCCCAATCAATTCTCTGGGATAACCAACAAAGATATTCATCCGATCTTGGTTGTAAACTTATTTACTTATGCTATGCATACCAAAATTTAAGAAATGACTATTAGAGTTCATACCCATACCATAACTCGTATGGTGTCATTTCAACGAATCATGATGATGCTCTATTTAGTGTAAAAGCGGTAGTCACTAACGGAAATACTTTTGTACACCCACGCATGGGTGTGGGTGTACAAGTCACCGTTCATTTATTCCTCGAGATTCGTGTCCACCATAGTATATGAAAAGATTCCTTTCTCTCTCCTCTTTTTATCCGAATCTCAAAGCATAATGGACAGTGACGGAAACACCCACACCCATGTGTGGGTGTACAAAATCCACTCTCTAGTCACTAAAGCATAATCCACAAAAATATAATGGCATCATTTTATTTTTATCTCATCATTAACCCAACAAGGTTTGGATACATCTCTCGGATACTATATCATCACTATGATACTCCAAGAAATGTGAGTTGTAGAACAATTTCATAACTCTCTTAGATGTTTGCTAAAACTCGTAATTCAAATATTTTCCCAATGATCCAATCATAGATATTTGACTTTTCTATTACGATGATTTCCACTTCATGCTGAAATCTATTTGAATCCATTCAAATGTTTCAAACTTCTTCCTTATCGAATATATCCACAAATATATACTCAATTCATTGTTGGAAGTTTTCATGAAGTAGAAGAATATCCCGCACACAACTATGTCCAGTGAACCACATATATCATCATGTATGTTTTCACTAAGTTAGTTGCCCGTTCAACTCTTGGCCTATGAACGATATTTTAGTCATTCTCTCTTAGAAAAGATTTGCAAACGCCAAACGATTCAAAAATCAAATGACTCCAAAAATCCATTTGCATGGAGTTCCTTCATGCGTTCCTTTCTAACATGACCTAAATGGCGGTTCCACAAATAAGTGGAATTCAAATCATTTGCCTTATGGCATTTTTAGCGTCAGTATTATGTGTGTGTGTTTCACCATTAAGATTTATAATAACTTGTCCATCGTACATGGAGTAATGTCATAATTTGAACAACTCATTGTTTTCATTTGACCAGAGCAAAATAACAATTATTAAGTTCTTTATTATAAATTCTAAGGGCTAGATAGAATGCCAACGATGAACATAATAACACTTTATTTTTGTTCCAGACGTGCATTCCTATCATATTCTTTGTCAGTCACTTAGGCCATTGTATTCTTGTATTGCGTTGTTTTGTATGACACTTCATACCAACCAATATGGTACAAATACCCAAGAATTTTATTGTGTGACCAAACGAGGAATACATCCATAACATGTATATCATTTATATACACCTGAGCTAGACTTTCTAGTCTTTTCTTTCTTTCTGCCAAAATATCTTTTGTAGTTTTTCTTTTAGTTTTCCTCATTCTTAGAAAATACTTCACCTTCAATAACTTCTAGGTTTGTTGGTCAAATACCAATAACCTTGAGGTTCTTATTTTGAAGTTGATCATCATATGACAAGTGTTCCAGATTTCACTATTAGTAACTTTATAATATGATGAACAATTTCACTCATAATTTTATCCATCAATTCATGACGACTTTTCGAAACCATGTCTGTACATGCTAGGCTCGTGAAGTTTAACCTCAGTATTTGCATGTACAAATCTGGCTTGCACCCATTGTATGCACACGTAGAATCTATAACACCCGATCATCACGTGATGCTTCGAAACTACGAGTCATAGCAATGGTGCATACTAAGGACGATCACTTCATGGATATGCGAATATCGTTAGTGCCCCAATAGTTGGAGGATTGGGATGCCTTGCGTCTTCAACCTTCGTACATTCCCATAAAACTTATGAGTTTATGTAGTCTCACCAATTTATATTCTATCATCTTGCAATAAGGTCTTAGATATCAGATATATCTCATACCTTGATTATTTCTGAAAACTAAATTTTCAGCTCCTTATTTTTCAAACAGATTTGAACTTCAAGTTTGACGGAGACAAGATAACTTTAGGTACTAATTGAAACCATAGTTCTTTGAATCAACATTGTGAGGTTTACTAAAAGTTTGCAATAGGATTTAATCTTTTCTTGATTCCTTAACAATACGGTACCAGTCCGTAAAGTTTCTTTGTCAGATTTAACAGTATTACTATCTCAATTTTAAGACTAGCGCATGGGAGAATACGGATGCCAATACTACAAAATTAATTCAAAATACTACTCAGACTATGTTCATGATAATTAGTTCATGTTTTAATCTAATTACTAATGAACTCCCACTTAATACAACATCCCTCATAGTTGTTAAGTGGTACACGATCCACATCTACTACACCAAAACCGATCATCACGTGAGATGATGTAGCTTCAATGGTGAACAT
Source organism: Lolium perenne (assembly GCF_019359855.2). NCBI lineage: Eukaryota > Viridiplantae > Streptophyta > Magnoliopsida > Poales > Poaceae > Lolium > Lolium perenne. The sequence goes on from NC_067250.2 coordinate 38,420,393, forward strand.
CAACATGTTGATCATATCATCCATATGACTCGTGTTCAACCTTTCGGTCTCCGTTGTCCCGAGGCCATGTCTGTACATGCTAGGCTCGTCAAGCAAACCCAAGTATTCCGCGTGTGCAACATGGCTTACACCCGTTGTTTGTGAACGTTGAGTCTATCACATCCGATCATCACGAGATGCTTCGAAACGACGAACTGTTGCAACGGTGCATACGAGGGGAGAACACTTTATTATCTTGATATTAATGTGAGGGATCATCTTATAATGCTACCGTCGCGATATAAGCAAAATAAGATGCATAAAGGATTAACATCACATGCAATTCATATGTGATATGATATGGCCCTTTAGTCTTTGCGCCTTCGATCTTCATCTCCAAAGCACGGACATGATCTCCATCATCAACGGGCATGATCTCCATCATCGTCGGCTTAGCATCAAGGTTCATGGCGCCGTCTTCATGGTTGTTCACCTCATGTAGCAATTATTACAACTACTTTGAAATACTACTCAACATGAAATTTAAAGAGAACCATAAGGCTCCTGCCGGTTGCCACAATACAATAATGATCATCTCATACATATTCATCATCACATCATGGCCATATCACATCACCAAACCCTGCAAAAACAAGTTAGGCGTCTCTAATTGGTTTGCATATTTTACGTGGTTTAGGGTTTTCGAGTAAGATCCAATCTACCTATGAACATGAACCACAACGGTGATACTAGTGTTGTCAATAGAAAGAGTAAATTGAATCTTCACTATGGTGGGAGAGACAAACACCCACAAAGCCACTTATGCAATACAAGTTGCATGTCGAACGTGGAGCAAGTCTCATGAACGCGGTCATGTAAAGTTAGCCCGAGCCGCTTCATCCCACCATGCCACAAAGATGCAAAGTACTCGAACTAAAGACAACAAAGCATCAACGCCCACAAAACAATTGTGTTCTACTCGTGCAACCATCTATGCATAGACACGGCTCTGATACCACTGATGGGATTCGTAGCATAGAAAACAAAAAATTTCCTATCGCGAGAACGCAATCCAAGCCAAGATGCAATCTAGAAGATGGGAGCAACGAGAGGATGAACGAGACTAACCCTTGAAGATTTCCAAAGCCTACAAGAGGAGGCTCTCGTTGCTGCGGTAGACGATCACTTGCCGCTTTCAAAAGCGCGTAGAAGATCTTGACGGTGCCACAATCGGGCAGCACCTCCGTACTCGGTCACACGTTCGGTGTTGATGACGACGTCCTTCTCCCTGTTCCAGCGGGCAGCGGAAGTAGTAGATCCTCCTCGGAATCCCGGCAGCACGACGGCGTGGTGGCGGTGGTGATGGAGAACTCCGGCAGGGCTTCGCCTAAACGCTGCGGGAGTATTATGTGGAGGAGGAGAGGCTAGGGTTTGGGGAGAGGGGGTGGCTAGGGCGCCGGCCTCAAGGGGGCAGGGGTGCTGCGGCCAAGCCATGGGCAGCCCCCTCCCTCTCCTCCTCATTATATAGGTGGAACCCCAAGGGTTTGCCCAAAGTCTTCGAATAAGACCCCAACAGAAAAACTGCCTTATGGACGAAACCTAGAGGGACAAGGACTCTCCCCTTTCCCTCTTTTCTTGGCCGGCCAAGGAGGTGGAGTCCACCATGGACTCCACCCTCCCACTTGGTTGGCTGGTTAGGGTTTGTGGAGTCCCTTCGGGACTCCTCCTTCCATAGTGATTTATTCCGGATAATTTCTAGAAACCACCTTCCATAAATGCACCGGATCATTTCCAAACTTGGAAAGTGACTTCCTATATAAGAATCTTATTCTCCGGACCATTCCGGAACTCCTCGTGATGTCCTGGATCCCATCCGAGACTCCGAATAAAAACTTCGAACTCCATTCCATATTCCATATCTACTTAAACGACATCAAACCTTAAGTGTGTCACCCTACGGTTCGCGAACTATGCAGACATGGTTGAGACCTCTCTCTGACCAATAACCAATAGCGGGATCTGGAGATCCATAATGGCTCCCACATATTCAACGATGACTTTAGTGATCGAATGAACCATTCACATACGATACCAATTCCCTTTGTCACGCGATATTTTACTTGTCCGAGGTTTGATCATCGGTATCACTCTATACCTTGTTCAACCTCGTCTCCTGACAAGTACTCTTTACTCGTACCGTGGTATGTGGTCTCTTATGAACTTATTCATATGCTTGCAAGACATTAGATGACATTCCACCGAGAGGGCCCAGAGTATATCTATCCGTCATCGGGATGGACAAATCCCACTGTTGATCCATATGCCTCAACTCATACTTTCCGGATACTTAATCCCACCTTTATAACCACCCATTTACGCAGTGGCGTTTGATGTAATCAAAGTACCTTTCTGGTATAAGTGATTTACATGATCTCATGGTCATAAGGACTAGGTAACTATGTATCGAAAGCTTATAGCAAATAACTTAATGGCGTGATCTTATGCTACGCTTAATTGGGTGTGTCCATTATATCATTCACATAATGACATAACCTTGTTATTAATAACATCCAATGTTCATGATCATGAAACGATGATCATCTATTAATCAACAAGCTAGTTATATAAGAGCCTTACTAGGGACTCCTTGTTGTTCACATAACACACATGTATCAATGTTTCGGTTAATACAATTATAGCATGGTATGTAAACATTATCATAAACTCAAAGATATATTATAATAACCATTTTATTATTGCCTCTTGGGCATATCTCCAACAATATCTTGCTATCACTTGTGCGACATATATCTTGTTCCTATCTTGCTTAGCTCTTATTACTATTGTTACACTTAGTTGAGCTTAGCATATTTAGGGTTTGTGCTTGTAATCTAAACGATAGTTTAATTCCGCATTCTTACAAGACAAATCCGCAAGAGTTTTTAATTGCCTATTCACCCCCCCTCTAGGCGACATCTCGATCTTTCACTTTAGTGTCCATAACTTGGACCTAATTGAGGAAATTGATGTTGATTGGTATGCTTTACCGGATGTGGTATGTTTTTCCTGAAGCAATTTCTAGAGGTCTTCAGGCACAACTTATAAGTGAACTAACAATATGTGTGGAATTCGTTAAAAGCATCACATATAGGGATGTTGAGGATGTGCTTACATTATAATCATGGAAGGTTTGTTTAATATTATCAGAATCCCGCTTTTCGATAGTAGGATTTATGATCTCATAGAGCCAAGAGTCGGGTGGTGAGTTTGGAACAAGCATGGCTTTCATGTCTGAATTGAGGGTTCTTGCTATACCATAATATGTTCTCCATTGCTATACTACGCCATGTCTGAAATACTTTTTGATAATCCTAAAGAGATGACAAACTCTCTAGGTTATAGAGGATTCGCCACACTTGACGAGCTAGCATTGCCATGTTAAAATAGTGAACCCGTTTTTTCATTGTCCATTTAGCTACACAAATAGGAAAATCAATGAAGATATGTCCTCAATAAACTATCCATAATATCTAAGTATGCATCGGATAGATTGCAGATTGCACAACTTGAGCTACAACTTCAACTAGGATTTCCTTCTCATTAAGCCGGAAGCATTTTTTCTTCGGACCTTGAATACTGTAAAACCCTTCCTGACGAGGGTGCTCCTCGGCAATGCCCACCATGAGGGGTTTAGGGTTGACGGAATCCTGCAGGCTGACACAAGACATCAGATAACAAACAAACGGGGAGAGAGATTTACCTAGGTTCGGGGCCCTCGATGATTATCGAATATATCAGGTTACAATGGGGTAGCCGATAGGCTGTGGTTGTTGTCTCGTCGAGAGGCCAAGATTCTAGGGTTCTAGCTCTTGACTTGCGGTGAATCTATGTGTTGAAGTTGTGTCTCGGCAGACCCTATCCTAGTCTTTATATAGCAGGCCAGGTCCCGAGTGTTCTATCCAGACTCAACTAGGTTATAGAGACCCCATGTATCTAACACCATCCCTCCCTGACATGTTTATAACTTGCTTTACTTATGTCTTCAAATATGCCTTACAGTTAGGACCAAACAATATGGTAAGTTTATCTTTGTTTAGACTAGTCACAATGGGAAGTATCATACACTAGTATCATGCACATGATAGTAGTTTATGATACTACCCCGCAATGCATAGTATCATAAGATAGTATCATAGTATCATCATATTTAATGTTTTGTAGAATCTTAATGCAAAATTGTGTACATGATGTGTTTGCCATTAAGTTTTTCTAGTTTTATGTGCTATGATACGTATCATATTATGATTTAACTCTCATCTCTCACATCATTAATTGGTCCATCACGTCAGATTTTTACCAACATAGCATGCATGATACTACTTATGATACTCCCACTGTGGCTAGTCTTATCATTTGACCATAAAAGGTTTCGCACTGGCCAAGTATGCGCTAAATGAGTACTATTTGATCCAACCCTTAATTGTGTCAAATATTGCATTGCTATGTTTTGAATTCAAATCCTATATGACCAATGGGTGCTCTCCCTGGACGTGTAACCATTTGCATGCAACTTGACACAGTATTCACAGTTGTTCATCAATTCAAACATTGTTAGGAAATCCTTCCAACACGGAAACACACGACTAAGTAAATGTCTTGTGAAGCGGGGAAAGGGGGGTCATTTCAACTAACTTTTTATTTTGTTTTCTTCTACAGGTTCAACTAACATTCCTTCACACGTGAGACTACTCGTAGTGGGAGTAACATAGGTAGTAACATCACATATTTCAAGATATTTCGGTGACATATCATGACAATAAATGAAGAAAGAGACTAAGGTGGTAACTACCTATATTACCATAACATCACATTTCCCAAGACAAGATGAGTCCACAACATACTCTCTCCGTTCTTAAATAAGTGTACTTCTAGGTTCAAAATTTGTCCCAAAAAAGTGTACATCTATACTACCAATGCAGTTAACTAATGCAATTAACTCCTCGTAATCACTTCTCAACTTCATCCTCCAATACTCATTTTTCTATTTCACCTCAACCACCAATCATCATTCATCCCCTTCAATTGATATAATGGAAAATTATAAAAGATGAGAGAGAACTAACATATCTCCTATATTTCCTAAAAGTACACTTATTCGCGAACAGAGGGAATAATAAATATGACCTTGCATGAACCACATATATGGTACTACCCACTATAGAGGTAGTAACATATAGTAGTAACATGCACATGTTACTCTATGTTACTGACATAGGCATCCCAAATGGGCCTGCCAAAGATAGTACCCGAGGTTTACTGAAGGCCCAATACCCGAGGAATAAGAAGATTCGGAAGCCCAAGATATATTAAGGAAAGTTAGAGTTGTAATAGGAAGTGTTATTTGTAATCTGGCGGGATGAGTTAGAAACCGGCCCGGACTCTGTAACTTGTACGAAACGAAACCCTCGGCTCCGCCTCCTATATAAAGGGGGAGTCGAGGGACGAAGAGATCATCGAATCATTGTTACAAACCCTAGTTTTCATAATCGTCGAGTACTTTTCAGCTGAAACCTTCGAGATCTACTTGCCCTCTACTTCCAACTAAACCCTAGCCTAATCCATAGGCATTGACAAGTTGATACCTTGTCAATTGGCGCCGTCTGTGGGAACTAGAGGCGTAAGGATCTGATCTCGATGGCATGTTCAAGATCTTCGACATCGTCAACCGCAAGCAACGCAATGGATCGAGGTAAACAGATCGCTGCTGGTCCTGTCGATTTTGTTCCTCACCCACCCTCCCGTTTGGATGCATATGCGTATCTGGCGGAGCCCATGGAGATGACGTTCGGAAGGTTTCACTTTCGCATCGAGAAGGAAGGATCGTATCGTGTCGAAATTCCGATTTCGTCGGGATCGTCGGCGGTCGATTCCGATTTTTCAAGCTATACATCGTCAACCGAGTCAGGAGAAGAAGAAACTTCATCGACACGTTACGTCAGCACCAGAGCAAGAGAGAAACTCGCCAAGATCTTCAACGACATGTCGTTTGAGTCATCTGCGGACTCATATATAAGCGATGGCTCAAGTGATGTCGACAGTTACGACTTCATCGACAAATCTATCACAGTGGGCAAGGTCTTCATCAATCTCAACGATGATGTCACTAAACCCAACATAGATCTGAGTACAAAGCATCATCAGATTTATGCAATTGAGGATCAAGAGGAAACATCTGAGGCTTTCGACGATCTGGGAAATCCATACGTCGATCCCTCCAATCTACGACAAGGCCTGGGCAACAAATACGTCGGACCAGAGCCGCGAGACAGAGTTCAACTTTCACAAACAGCGTGGGACAGAGCCGCGAGAGCTATGAACGGTACAGAACCAATGGCTACCACGGCCACACCAGAGGAACTACAAGCATATCAATATAGACTCGCACGAGCTGCCAGAGAATTGGAAAAACAGACAGCCGAGTTAAACGAGAAGAAAGGAGGCAGCTTACGCATCCGGCGGGAGAAGAAGGGCAGATCTAAGTCGACAATCTAGAACTTCGGGTGATAGCCACCGAGAGGCTCGGAACAGAGGAAGATCAAGGTTACAACACATACCCGAAGCTGAAAGAGAGCACTTGGTTCAAAACCTCGACATGTCCTTTATGTCGATAGATACAAGAGGGAACATTATCCCTAAGACACCAGAAGCTGGGTATATGGCGACACAAGACTTTATCCTTGCATCTAAACCACCTCCAGGTGATCCAAGGGAAACACTATACAATATGGCGATAGCAGGGGTTGGAGCTATGGGGACAGCGTTTGTATCAACGCCTCCCGAAGGAGCGGCAAGGCAAAATAGTCCACGACCTGCAGCAGCAACGGCGGCAGCCCCTGAAAGGCCAAGCGGAGCAAGAGACACGACAGCACAAGCAAGGGTCGATAGAGCGCGGCAAAGCAGAAGGGATCATCGGCAATCTCCAGAGCTTAACGACGAAGATATGTGCGGCTTGCCATGCTTCACGAGGAGAGTCCGAAAAACTCGAGTCCCTTCAGGATTCAAGTTACCCGACAACTTCAAGAAGTTCGACGGCCTTCAAGATCCAGAAGATTGGCTAGTTGATTATCTCGAGACAGTGAAGCTCACAGGAGGAACCAGGGCAACAGCTATGCAAAGCATCCAAGTGCATTTGAGTGGAGCCGCGATCTTGGATAAAGAAACTCACTCCGGGATCTATCGACGGTGGGAAAGTTTCGAGGACGTGTTCGTCAAAAACTTCAGATCCACGTGCAAAAACCTGCGTCGTTAGAGGAGTTAAGAGCATGTCGACAAAAGCCGGATGAGCCAATGAGAAAGTACATCGAATGGTGTAATATCATCAAAAACTCGGCGAGAAAATATATGCGACGAGAGAGCAATAGATGCGTTTGTCGCAGGAATCAGGCGTGGAGATTTTGTCGAGGACTTGGGAAGGACCAATCCAAAGACAGTATCCGCGTTAATGGAGATAGCAAACAGATGGGCAGATGGAGAAGACGCTGTCCACAACAAACGACACAGGTCGCCAGAGGAGGACCGTAGCCGAAACTATCAACCGAGGCGACGATTTCCTCAGCGTGCGAACTATGACGCTCCAGGACAAATTTCGGCAGGTTTTCGGGCAAACACAGGAGGAAACAACAGAGATGATTATCAGAGAAGCAGTGAGCAGCGAGGCGATAACAGAGACAATTCTCGCAACAACAGACAAAATAGCGGGCCCAGGTTCCCGAGGCCTTTCGTGTCCCCCGAAGAAATGATGAACGGACCGTGCCAGATGCATTTTTTCCTCGACAGCAACGGAAAAAGACAGTCAGGACACCTACAGAAAGATTGTCGCAATTTCCAGGCAATGTTAAGGTATGCAGATCACGCTAACGCTCGAGCAGCACAGAGAAATCCTCGGGAACCCAGGAACGAGATTCACCTGCCACCACCACCCGCGATTACAGACGACAATCGACACCAACTCAGAATAGCGGCAGCACCCCCACCACCACCTTATGTTGATCCCAACTCTCACGGAGCAGTGTCGATGATCCAGAAGGCAAGGCCGTCAAATAGAGCTCAGAAAGTAATCTCACGACAAGTGTTTATGGCAGAAAAAATGCCTCCACCAACTGTCGAGTATCTTAATTGGTCAGGGCAAGATATTGGCTTCACCATAGCAGATCATCCGCAACAAGTTCCTCGACCAGGGCGATCAGCACTTATTACGCGGCGATTATTGCGGGATTTGATGTCTCTCGAGTGTTCATAGACGGCGGCAGCAGCTTAAACCTCATGTACGCAGACACATTGAGGAAGATGAACATATCCTTAGCGAACCTGAAGCCAACAGACACAAGGTTCCATGGGATCACACTAGAGAAGCCAAATTATCCAATGGGAAAAATTAATCTCGATGTTCAGTTTGGAACCCAAGAGAATTATAGAATCGAGAGGCTGGAATTTGAAGTCGTGGATTTTCCGTCGCAGTACCACGCTTTGTTGGGACGACCAGCATATGCTAGATTTATGGCGGTACCACACTATACATACCTGTTATGGAGATTGCCTGGACCAAGGGGACCAATCACAGTCAAAGGAAGCTTCGCTTTGGCCGATAAATGCGACAAGGACTTTCATCGGCTATCAGAAACTTTCGGGATGCAAGCTGAGTATTTGGCGTCAAAAAGTATGACTGACTACGACGTGCTACCAGATGTTGGAAAGCCAAATAAAGAATCAAATTTCAATACCGAGAAAAATTCTAAGGAGGTGCAGATTCACCCGACAGATCCGAAAAAGACGACATCCATTGCAACAAATATGGATATCGCATAGGAAAGCGCGCTCGTCAAGTTCCTCTGTGAACACTGGAAAATCTTCGCATGGTGTCCAGCTGACATGCCAGGAGTACCCAGGGAACTCGCCGAGCACCACCTCAACTTAGATCCTCTCGCGAGACCAATCAAACAACCCTTACGGCGTTTTTCGGAACCAAACCGCAAATCTATGTTATCAGAAATAAATCGGCTCAAGGATGCTGGTTTTATCAAAGAGATATCTCTGAAGCCACATGGGTAGCTAACCCAGTGATGGTGCCGAAGAAACACACGACAGTCCTTCGCATGTGCGTCGACTTTACGTGTCTCAATAAACATTGTCCAAAGGATCACTTTCCCCTCCCGAGGATCGATCAAATTATCGATTCCACGGCTGGATGCGAACGTCTTTCCTTCCTGGACGCATATTCTGGTTATAATCAGATCAGATTAAAAGAAGAAGATGAAGTAAAAACCGCGTTTATTACACCATACGGCGTGTTTTGCTACAGAACAATGCCTTTTGGTCTAAAAAATGCGGGAGCAACATATCAGAGGATGATGCAGAAATGTTTGGCGACACAGATTGGGAAAAACGTGCAAGTATACATCGATGATGTCGTCATAACGTCAAAAAAGGGGGCAACACTGATCGAGGATCTCAAGGAAACTTTTGACAACCTCGACAAATTCTGCCTCAAGCTGAACCCGACGAAGTGTTCTTTCGGCGTCCCAGCAGGAGAACTTCTGGGGTTTCTAGTTTCAGCAAGAGGAATTGAAGCAAATCCCGACAAAATACAAGCTATAGTAACAATGAGGAAGCCAACAAAGTTGAAAGAGATACAGCAGCTAACCGGGCGAGTCGCAGCTTTAAGCAGATTCGTCGCCAGGCTGGGAGAAAAAGCGTTACCATTTTACGCTTTGATAAAGCAAGGAGATAAATTCCAATGGAACGAAGAGGCAGACAGAGCTTTCGAAGATTTGAAGCGCACAATTTCGACACCACCAATTTTGGTGGCGCCAAAGGAAAAGGAACCTCTCCTGCTGTATATTGCAGCCACACCCCAAGTGATTAGTACGGTGCTAGTTGTCGAAAGAGAAGAAGAAGGGAAAATCCATGGTGTGCAGAGGCCAGTATACTTCGTGAGCGAAGTTTTGTCGCCCTCAAAACAAAGGTACCCTCAGTACCAAAAGCTAACATATGGAGTGTTCACAACAGCACGAAAATTGCGCCATTATTTTTCGGCACACCCGATCATAGTGGTCAATGAAGCTCCCTTGTCAAATATACTAAACAATCCAGAAGCTACGGGTCGTGTCTCCCTTTGGGGAATAGAACTTTCTCCTCGGGACATCACGTATGAAAAAAGAAAAGCAATCAAGTCGCAAGTTCTGCCAGACTTCATCGCAGAGTGGATGGAGCTGCAAAACACAGGACCCCCAGACTTGTCGAGAACATGGACCATGAACTTTGATGGGTCCAAAAGACTTGAAGGAGCTGGCGCAGGAGTAATACTTATATCACCTGAAGGCGACAAGTTAAAATATGTCCTTCGGATGACGTTCCCTAACGCATCCAATAACGAAGCAGAATATGAAGCTCTTATACACGGGATGAAGATGGCGAAAGCTTGCGGTGCAACTCGACTAAAAATCTTTGGCGACTCCCAATTAGTGGCTCAGCAAGTTATGAACCAATGTGACGCAGTCAATGACAGCATGATGGCATACAAGGAGGTGTACAACGAGCTCGAGAAGTTGTTTGATGGATGCGAAGTAAATCAAATTAGCAGATTGAGCAACGACGAAGCCGACGTTCTTGCAAACATCGGGTCGCAATGCCTTGAAGTTCCGCTAGGTGTATTTTGGGAAGAGATAACAGAGAGATCTACTAAATCGACAAAATCAAAAAAGAAGGAGAAGAAACCCTCGGGGGCTACTAAGGAGGAGAAAGAAGAAGAAGAAGATCAGGATCTGATCATGACGATACAGATACCATGGATGCAGACGTATATATCATACATCCTCAGGAAAGAAATACCCGATGATCCAGTTGAGGCAAGGCGAGTAATTCGACGCTCCAAAGCTTTCACGGTGATCAAAGGAGAATTGTACAAATGAAGTACTTCAGGCGTCCTGCAAAGGTGTGTCACACCCGAAGAAGGAAGAATAATTCTGAAGGATGTTCACGAAGGAATATGTGGCCACCATGCAAGTAGTCGAGCTATTGCAGCCAAGGTTTTTCGGGCAGGATTCTACTGGTTGACAGCAATCGAGGACGCCAAGGAAATAGTAAGAACGTGCGACGCGTGTCAAAGGTTTGCCGCAAAACCTCACTCTCCAGCAGCAGAACTAACACCAATACCATTGTCGTGGCCCTTTGCCCAATGGGGACTTGATATGGTGGGCAAGTTACACAAATCCTGGCCAGAAGGAAAGGAGTATATGCTAGTAGCTGTCGACAAATTTACAAAGTGGATAGAAGCGAAGCCGATAAATTCACCCAACGGAGCATCCGCAGTAAAATTCATAAAAGGCCTCGTCTTCAGATTTGGAGTGCCCCACAGCATCGTCTCAGACAATGGCAGTAACTTCACATCCCACGAATTCAAAGATTATTGCAAAGAAGTGGGTATCAAATTGCACTTTGCGTCAGTTGCACATCCTCAAACCAATGGGCAAGTCGAGAAAGCCAATGGCATCATTTGCAATGGCATCAAGAAACGCCTGCTAGGACCACTAGAAAAAGCTCGACATACCTGGCCAGAAGAACTACCAAGTGTGTTGTGGAGCATCCGAACAACACCAAATACGGCGACACATGAGACCCCGTTTTTCCTGGTCCATGGAGCAGAGGCAGTACTGCCAATAGAAATAGAGCACGACTCCCCCAGAGTTACAGAGTATAATGAAGTCGACGCACTCGACGAAGCTCGAGATGAAGTACTATCAAGGGTAACCAAATACCAACAGGACTTGAAGAATTACCACAGTCGACGTCTGCGGCCAAGATCTTTTCAGGTGGGAGACCTAGTTCTTCGGCTCACGCAAAAAAGTCATGAAAAACTCGAGTCACCATGGCTTGGCCCTTACATTGTCACGGAAGTAATCGGAGGAGGAGCATACAGGATAAAGGACAAGAAGACAGGGGTGGAGGAGCAAAACCCCTGGAACGTGGCGCAACTCAGGCGGTTCTACGCCTAGAGCTGAAAAATAGTCCTTGTAAAACCTCAATGTACTGAAACACCCGCGAGTTTTCAGACGCACTCTTTTCCTTTTTCGGGGCACCGAGTGGGGCCGGGAAAGGTTTTTAATGAGGCGGGCTCGCGGTGCTGCAATATAATAAAGATAGTATCAGTATGCTTTTTCTTCATCGACACGTTCAAAGTTTCGGACACGACGAATTCCAATATAGCTCTTCGAAAAAAGAAAAGCCTCGCCTTGGTATTAAAATACCTCGCGAGTAAATAAAGAGACGAAATAGTACTTAACAAAAAAGTTCGGGGGCCGATTCTCGCTAACACTGCATATTGAATAAATGCCTTGGTTCAAAACCTCGCAATACACAAATACAAAAAATAGCCACCACAACACTCGGGGGCTAGACAAATATAGAAATATGATGATTGCTTCACAATACAAATCACAATAGTGGGTTACAAAGAAGAAGTTATCTACCGGAGGAAAATAATCAGTCATGATTCAATATATCATCAAGGGTAATTCTATTTTCTTCAGGAGCAGCGCCAAGAAAATCAGCATAATGACCATCTGCAAAAAAGTCGGCATCCATCCGAAGAAGGTCTTCAATCATTTCTTCGGCTATAGGCGAAACCTTCGCGTTAATTCGGTCGACACCAATTCTTCGGCGCCTTACCTTCTCATGAACTTTCGCAACAACTTGGGTCAGGTCAAGCTTCGAGTGGCAAATCTGAAGCATGATAAGGGCAAATCTGGCGCCAGCTACAAGTTGAGCTCTGACAAAATCATGGATCCTGTGGGCATCCTTGAATTTCTCCATTAACTCGGGAAGAGTTTTTGGTTGAACGTTCCGAGGAAACATGGAGTTGTAAACCATAGACAGGGTCTTGGTACAGAAGTTAAGGAAGTCGCGAGTTTGAGAGACGCGATCCTGAAATCTGACAATCTGGCGGGTCCTCTCTGGGGTAGCCCAAAACAGAGAACCATGGTCAAGGGAAAGGTTAACAAGGAAGTTCGTCCTAGTATTTACCCTCTCTTCTTCGGCCACAGCATCAGCAAAGGAACCTATTAAAGCAACGAAGCAGAAAACTTCAAGAAACATAGCATGAAGACGGAAGATATTGGAGGATGAAACAAGCGTACCCGACATATCCGCACTGGCTTCACTCATTAACTCGAGCATGAAATTTTCTCGAGTAGTCGCCTTTTCAGCCTCGGAAGCAGCGATTTCCTTAGCAGCCATGGCCTCGCAAGCTTGCTGAAGTGCAATTTTTTCGGCTTCGGATGACTTACGAGATTTCTCCATCATCACAAGTGTTTGCTTCTTTGCATACTGAAGTTCTTTGCGAAGTTCATCCAATTCTCGCGGCAAGGAATCTTCGACAGGTGTGACATCAGCACGAGTTCTTCTTGAGCGAGAAGAAGAAGGCGAAACATTGGAAGGAGCGGAGGATGGAGTATAGTTATCAAATACCAACTGAAATTTAATGAAACAAGACAACATCAATCAACAAGGAAAGACAGAGTTTTCATTAATCTTTCGAAATAATTACAAAGGCCTTACAGTGGAGCTAATAAAGTACGTGTCGCCAAATAACTACTTTGGCGACAAGAGCAAAAGAAACAGAGAAAGAAAAACAAAGAGGCATGCAACTAGACCTCCGGCCTTGATGAGCTAGGAGTCGAGGCTGGTTTGATCCCGAGATAGGCCAAGATTTTCTTCGTGTTGGGCTTGGATGCCTTAATCAGCGACCTCCATCTTGATTGCTCTATCTGATTGGTGTCGCCAACCTTCATCCAATCAACAGATTGTTGGCTGTCAGCGACCAAGGCAACAGTACTCTCGACAGCAATTTTCATATTTTCCTGGCGCATCTTCAGTCCAAGGTCATCTGATGAATTAAAGCTCTTGGCAAGGGTAAGGAAAGTCGGGGGCTCCTCTTTCTTCGGGAAGAAGTAGGGGAACAGCGCCGACAGTCCCGCACTAGCATTCGCCATGCCTTCACGAATTTCGGCTCCATGAAGCTCAAGATAAGAAAGTGCGTCAAGGAGAGGATCATTGTCGGGGTTCTCCAGGTCAAACTCTTGGTTTGTTTGGTCTGCCACATGAAACAAAACGTTGGTCAAAAACAAGAAACATCGGGTAGCACAAAAATAGAAGAAATCAATAATATTACTTTGAGTGCGTCGACTTTGTGATTTCAGACGCTTGAGGATCCCCTGCTCACGATCAGCCTGTGCAGCTCTGTGTTCATTTAATGCAGTTTCAGCATCCTCAAGTCTTTTCTGCAGATCCTCGACACGAGCAGTCTTCGCTTTGGCTTCATCAGCCTCTGCTTTGGCTTCACTAGCAACAAGTTCGGCTTTCTTACGCGCCGCTTCACTTTGCTTCAGTTGTTGAGCAAGTGTGTCGGCACGTTTGTTGGCCTCTGCAAGTTTCTCTGTCGAAGTTTAAAAGAAAAAGGAAAGGTCAAAAAGGTTGCGACAAAGGACAGGAGCAAGAAGTCAAAAACAAAGACAGCAAAAAAGTTATTACCCTCAGTTCTGTTGGCATGTTCACGATACCCAACGAATTGGGAACCGATGCGAATAAGCTCTTTGACCATGGGCTGTCAAAGAAGAAAAAAAAGAGAGAGACATATTGGTATGAAAAACGGGTGAAGACATGAAAAAACAAAATAGAGGAAATATAGATATCGACAAACTTACATCGTCCAAGAACAAAGTAGAAGAGCCGCCTAACTGAGGGGCAGGCTCAACAATCGTTTCAATCCTTGCCCTTTTTGGTGAAGGCGCAAGGGGGCTTGATGGCGGAGTAGTGGTGACGACGTTCCGTTGAGGAGGCGAAGATTCTTCTCCTTCAACTAGTGTATCCGAAGCAAGCAAAGTATGTGACGTACTCGTACGGGGAGCCGCGTCGACAGCTCGTACTTCTCCCTCGTCATCACTACAATTAAAGAAGACAGCATAAAAAGCAGGACAAGACAAAACATTTCGGGTACAGAGATAAGGAGAAATAAAATAGACTTACGAGCTGACGAAGGATTCAAGATAAGGATCGTAAGTTGCCTTCTGGTGTGAAGGATCAACTTCTTCGGCTTTGGAAGTGCCGGAGTCTTCGACATTATTCCTTTTCCGTTTGCCTTTCGGGGAGACAGCGGGAGGAGGAGATTGTGCCGATGAAGTATCTTCGGAATTACCCGCAGATTTTCGTGAATCCACGGGTTCGTTCACAAAAGATGGAGCTTCCTGATTGTCATCCGTGACAATGGCCCTTTCGTCGACTTCTCCATCCTCAGGAAGAGGAGGAAGAGAAGCCATAGTAGGATGGTTCTGCAGGAAAATAGCGACAAAAGAAAAATTAGAGAAATATCAATATAATGAGATGCAGGGAAAGTTCGGAATAAGACAAAAATTCGAGAAGACAAAATACCTCGGGGAGAGGATTGGCGGAGCTGTATGGTGTCACGCGGCAAGAGGAGGGAATCGGATCTTTCTTGTTCAGCGAGGACATTCTTCGAATCAGCTTCTCCAAGTCCTTTACAGAAAGATCATTGGAGAGCCTATTGGCGTCATTTGCACCAGCATACGTCCAAAGAGGATTTTTGCGGGCCTGAAGAGGCTGCACTCTAATCCTAAGGAAGTAGGCGGTGATTTGAACACCAGACAGTTCTTTGCCTCGAGTATTTTGAAGCTGATGAATACGAGACATAAGTGCTTCTGTCGATGTCTTCTCTTCTTCGGAAGCTTCAGCATCCCAGGAGCGGCGGCGCTGAATTTTAGCACTTCCGTCGAAAGGGGCTATGTTGTGCTCAACGGAATTGGCACTTTCTTCGTGTATGTAGAGCCACCTTTTGCGCCACCCTTGGACGTAATCGGGAAATTTGACGTCGAAGTAATCAACGTCGGATCGAACACGAGATAACAACGCCGCCTATGTTATAGGAGGCGTTGTGGGAAACCATTGCGGCGGAGGCGAGAAAATGCGTTTCCATAGAGCCCAATTAGGAGGGACTCCAAGGAAGCACTCGCAAAGAGTGATAAAAACGAGAGACATGGAGGATGGAATTGGGGGTCAAGCGGTGCGGTGAATCCCATAAACAAAAAGAAGGCCGCGGAGGAAATCGTGAATTGGGGCAGAAAGGCCGCGGATAAGGTGATCAACGAAACTAACCCGGTACTCCATTGGAGGGTTTGGGTAGCTTTCTTCGCTGGGAAAGCGGATGGCGTCCTCTTTCTTCATCAGGCCTAGCCTCTTCAGCAGGTTGATGTCTTGGTTGGAGATTTTAGATCTCTCCCACTCAAGATCTTCAGCGGCCATCTTGGACTCTGGAGTACTGTGGCGAGTAAGTCGCGTGCGCGGTGGCATCAACGGCACTGGAAAAGCAACGTTCGTGCGTGCGGAAGATCAAAGAGATTTGGGCGTAGGGGAAGTTTTTTGCAAAGAGGAACAGATGTGCGGCGCAAGCGAAGGAGTGAACGGAGGTTGAAGAAAGGTTTATATAGGAATCAGGCAAAGCAATTCACCGTTGGATGAAAGAAATCGTGTGGCGTTACCGTACGTGCGCCAGGAAAAGCGGAGGACGTGTGTCCCCCACTTGCACGACGTGTCAACGTGGTGGACACAATGGACCCATAAGGCAGAAAAATCACGACTATTAACAGAGATGAAGTAAATTTGACTAAGGGAAGCATGTCGACAAGAAAAATAAAAGCAGATTGGCGACAGGAGAAGTCATTGAATACTTCGGAAGCCTTTGATCAAATACAAGTTTTTGCCCAAATGCTCGGGGGCTACTTTGACAAAAGTAAAATTTCGAGTATGGCAATATAGAAATTGTGAGAGCCTACAACCAAGCACAAGTCCTTGGCTGTAGCCTCGGGGGCTACTCCCATCGGGAGCGCTGGTCGCGCACCCGAGAAATGAAAAGAAGATCATATCAAGAAATAATGACAATATAGCGGCAAGATGGACTAAAATGTTGAGCCTACAACCAAGTACAAGTCCTTGGCTGTAGCCTCGGGGGCTACTCCCATCGGGAACGCTGTTCGCGTGCCCGATGAAATTAAAATAGAAAGATAGAAAAGCAAAAAAGTATATTTCGAGTTATAATTAACTCTACATATACTCCCATCGGGAGAACAGTATAAGTCATATTTGACTCGATAAAATGTGCCATTCCAACAACCGGAAAAGCACTCGACAATATATTCTCAGAACGCCAAAGTTGCGATCAATTTCTGAATGCCGCAAAATTTGCGAATGTAAGACCCCAGATCCGTTCTGCTGGGCGTGGCATCGCCGAAGACTGCGCTCTACTACTTTTATCCGTATCAACAGATACGAAGAAAAATCCTAACGGACGCGTTAGGTACTCAATAATTATGACTGGGACTCGACAGAATGGTAAGACCTTAAGCGGCACCTGTCGAAGTTTACACCAGTATCCCGAGATCATGTCCAGGGACGTGATCTTGAAGTAGGTTTTTGCGGATTGCCACTAGAGCAGTTAACTAGTACCTGATCCGTCAGATGAACTAGCCCCAACTACCATTATCCCTGTACAATATAGAATTTTATGTGAAGAAATATAAAAAGGTTACAGTTCTCAAATAAAAATAAACAGTGGAGATTTTCCCTGACTCTACGATTCAAGCAAAATCTCGGGGGCTACTGACATAGGCAACCCAAATGGGCCTGCCAAAGATAGTACCCGAGGTTTACTGAAGGCCCAATACCCGAGGAATAAGAAGATTCGGAAGCCCAAGATATATTAAGGAAAGTTAGAGTTGTAATAGGAAGTGTTATTTGTAATCTGGCGGGATGAGTTAGAAACCGGCCCGGACTCTGTAACTTGTACGAAACGAAACCCTCGGCTCCGCCTCCTATATAAAGGGAGAGTCGAGGGACGAAGAGATCATCGAATCATTGTTACAAACCCTAGTTTTCATAATCGTCGAGTACTTTTCGGCTGAAACCTTCGAGATCTACTTGCCCTCTACTTCCAACTAAACCCTAGCCTATAATCCATAGGCATTGACAAGTTGATACCTTGTCAGTTACTCCCCGCTATGACTAATATGATATTTTTGAAAATAACATTTATGGGTTACACTCATTAATAGGACAGTTAATATACACACAAACATGATGAGGTGCCCAGGGCGGGATGAGGTGCCCAGGGCGGGTCCTATGATCTTGGGGGGGGGGGGGAGTAAAATCCGGGACCATATTACATGCATAATAATAATAACTAAATATTTCTTTCCGAAAAATTATTTATATATAATGGCATGCATATTGTGTAAATAATCGTAGAAGGCATGTTAGACCCTTTGTCGCTATGGTTGGTGGGTGTAATGAGATCTTCTCACCTAGGCATCTCATTCCCTCAAAGAAAAAACTATCCATACAACGATCGAACGACACCATACACAACACACATGAAATGAAGAATTTAATTTCTACTAGCCATGGCATCACCTTTTTTTTTTCTTGAACCGAGTTGTGGTATGAACAAAAATTATGTACTTTTTTTGTACATAGTGTACCTTGTCATCACGTCGGATTGTAATCCGCTGCCACCGTCTAATGGGCACTCGATCGTTAATCGTCCAGCTTGCACATCACGTATTCCCTCTCAGATCGGGCATACTCTATCGCGGCTGTAATTATGACACTAGGGTGGTTCAATTTTTTTAGATGAAACACAGACATTCAATTAAACTTGCTTGGCATAATCGCTGAACCTGGCCATCGTCCGAACCATGGTCTATTCACTGGCCGCACTCCAATTGTCCTCTCGTCCCATACTTTTTTTGGGAGGGGGGGGGGGGGTGTCCTCTGCTGACTAACCAATGAGATACGAATCCTCTCGAGCTTTTTAATGGCGTCATCAACTGAACTTCCCCCCTCTCTGTATGTCACACCTACAAGCCCCCCCTTGATTCGGGGGCCTGGGGCAGCCTGCCCCTCCCAACCCCTAGGGCCGCCGTGTAGGTGTCCACAAAACTATTTTTTTCTGGTTATTGGTATCGAACATGCATTTTTCTATCGTGGGCCTAGTTTCAAAAGATGCTATCCAGTACTGGGCCAGAGATGCATTCCCGAAGACCTGGAGTTGGGTGTGTAGCCCATTGCCTGGAATCTGTTCTCACGGGCTTCAACCGATTGCCTTTTCTTCTTCTTCTTCTTCTGGCGGGGTTACCAGCTACTAGAGAATATCGATCCATGCGACTCAAGTGTGAAGTGTTTGAGCAGAAAGATAATGAATCAAGCACTGTAGATATATAGTGCCCGCGACACAAATGATTGCATGCCCTTGTGCTGATGCAACTGTAGATCCAATCCTAGACAGGGAAACAGATAATTAGATAGATTGCAGTACGCACATACAGTCACAGTGCGTGATGTACCCTCATGTCTGCTCCAGTCCAAAGATCGCCGGTTCGTCTCCGATGAGACGGCGCGCATTCACGGCTGAGGCTGACACTGCTATCCCGATCCTGCTCCACCCTATCATGCCTCCGCCGACGGCGACACGGCTGGCGCCACCGCGCGTGCAGCTGCATGGTGGGTCTCGGCCGACGTGGGACGCCGCGGCGCCGTACCTGCTCGCGGCCCCTAGGATGGAATACCATGCGAGAGGCGAGGCCGGTTGGTCCCGCCGCGGCGCTTTCCACCTCAGCGCCTCGCGAGACGACGTACGGCCGGCGGGTGCCGCGACGGGCGACAAAATCGGGCGTCACCGTCCGCGCCCATGTGCGATCGACTCATCGACTACCCACGGAATAATCTCCACTCCATGCATGCACGGATGATTGGTGGTGGAAACTTTGGGGGCTGCCTCGCGTAGAGCTGCTTCTCCGGTCACGTTCTCTGTGGTAATGTGGGCCGGCAGCTAAGCCAAACGACAGGTACATACATACTGTAGATCGAATCGTTCATTTTATATGAAACGAGGCAAAAGGTCATTTTCATTAGTAGAGCTTAAGTTTTAGAAACATAATGCCTACCTGCCTAGGAAAATCGATCCCTAGGGCTTTAGAAAAGAGCCTACTCTCTCACGATAGCCGCACCGGCTAAACCCCAAGCTCTCACCTCATCGACTAGAATGGACGCGGAAGGAGCATGGTGCCGAAAACTTCTTGCATTACGCCAATTCCAAATTTCCTAAGATCAGACAAGTATATGGTTCTAGTGGCGGACCCAGGATCAAGACGTGCCCCGGGCCACCAGTTGCGGAGCAAAAAAGTGTCCCACCTCGCTCCGCGCCGCCGCTCCGCCTCGCGACGAGATGCCGCCACTGGTGGAAAAAGGGCCTTTGGTCGCGGTTCGCAACTGCCATTAGTCGCGGTTGCGCAACCGCGACCAAATAAGCGCGACTAAAGGCCCCCCCTTTAGTCGCGGTTTCTTACGAACCGCGACTAAAGGCACATCCACGTGGCCGCCAACAGTCCGTCGGGGCGGAGGACCTTTAGTCGCGGTTCTCCTGGCCAACCGCGACTAAAGGCCGCCGCAGGTTTAGGGTTTTAGCCCCCCCCCCCCTAAACCTGTTTTCTTTTTAATCTGTATTGTTTTATTTCTTTTGTGTTTTATTTTAATTTTGAAGGAGTTTCACATATTCTACGGTACTACATACATGCATATGAATGTACAATTTCAATCAAATTTGAAATTAGAACCGAAAAGAATTCAAGAGGAATATACAATATATATTCAATATCATCGGATGACCATATACAATTTTGAACAAGTTTCCATACATAATTTAATGCATATGAAGTTCTACGTCCTCTACATAGTGTTCTCCTTTAGGATCGACGACTTCCCTCCTGAACCATCCAGCTAGTTCCTCTTGAAGTGGTCGGAAGCGAGCTTCTGGACTAAGCATCTTCCGGAGGTTATTCCTCTTCTCATTGTTATCACACGGAACCCGCTCAGAGGTGTATCTCCGGATCATCTCACAGACATAGTATCCACATAGATTGGTCCCCGCTGGCTGAATATCCCCAGTCCCAGCCACTGACCTTTTAAATTGTAGCTCTTTTTTGAATTCACCGACCTTTTCATGTATGAACCGTCTCCAAACCCTACGAGGCAAAGAAAATTAAATGAACAAGAGAGTTATTAGTTACTTGATATTAGGAAATGAACGAAATAGGCCGATCGATATAGAGCGCAAATGAATGAAAATAATTACTTCTGCATCATTTTTCTAATGATGACCCAAAGCTTTGGATCCATATTCAGAGAGTCGTGGACGAGAACTGTGGAGTCGTGAAATTGAATTACTAGCAGAATCCAGTGGAACCTGCGGACACGATACATGCACAGTCATGCATAACTCATCGATTAGCCACATACCATGCATGGAGTAAACAAAAGAGAATGTGCTCAAGACAGAAACACTCACCCAAAATGGTAAGGAAATAGAATATCACTTTTGAGTTCCTGTTTTCTAAAAAATCGCCACAGGTCTTCCTCCACGTCGGCGGGGTGATGTTCTAACACATATCCATTAACGATGTGTGGGTCAATGAACCCAACATCATGGATGTTCTTTACTCTGCATTCCTTAATCTTCATTCTGCATAATAGCGTACACAACAATATAGTTAGGACATATATATAGTTGATACGCGTACAACACGCGTCCGTTGGGAACCCCAAGAGGAAGGTGTGATGCGTACAACGGCAAGTTTTCCCTCAGTAAGAAACCAAGGTTTATCGAACCAGTAGGAGCCAAGAAGCACGTTGAAGGTTGATGGCGGCGAGATGTAGTGCAGCGCAACACCAGGGATTCCGGCGCCAATGTGGAACCTGCACAACACAACCAAAGTACTTTGCCCCAACGAAACAGTGAGATTGTCAATCTCACCGGCTTGCTGTAACAAAGGATTAGATGTATAGTGTGGATGATGATTGTTTGCAGAAAACAGTAGAACAAGTATTGCAGTAGATTGAATTCGATTAAAAGAATGGACCGGGGTCCACAGTTCACTAGAGGTGTGCTAGCGTGTAGTTGACGTGGGCGTAGTAGCTTCCTTGTGACGGTAAAGCACTCGTCCGTTGGGAACCCCAAGAGGAAGGTATGATGCGTACAGCGGCAAGTTTTCCCTCAGTAAGAAACCAAGGTTTATCGAACCAGTAGGAGTCAAGAAGCACGTTGAAGGTTGTTGGTGACGGAGTGTAGTGCGGCGCAACACCAGGGATTCCGGCGCCAACGTGGAACCTGCACAACACAACCAAAGTACTTTGTCCCAACGAAACAGTGAGGTTGTCAATCTCACCGGCTTCTTTGTAGCAAAGGATTAGATTTATAGTGTGGATGATGATTGTTTGCAGAGACAAGTAATACAAGTATTGGAGTTTATTGTATTCGATGTAAAAGAATGGACCGGGGTCCACAGTTCACTAGAGGTGTCTTTCCCATAAGATAAATAGCATGTTGGGTGAACAAATTACAGTTGGGCAATTGACAAATAGAGAGGGCATGACAATGCACATACATGACATGATGAGTATTGTGAGATTCAATTGGGCATTACGACAAAGTACATAGACCGCTATCCAGCATGCATCTATACCTAAAAAGTCCACCTTCAGGTTATCATCCGAACCCCTTCCAGTATTAAGTTGCAAACAACAGACAATTGCATTAAGTATGGTGCGTAATGTAATCAATAACTACATCCTCGGACATAGCATCAATGTTTTATCCCTAGTGGCAACAGCACAACCACAACCATAGAACTTTCTCATCCTTTGTCCCATTTAATGGAGGCATGAACCCACTATCGAGCATAAATACTCCCTCTTGGAGTTAAGAGTAAAAACTTGGCCAGAGCCTCTACTAATAACGGAGAGCATGCAAGATCATAAACAACACATAAGTAATAGATTGATAATCAACATAACATAGTATTCTCTATCCATCGGATCCCAACAAACGCACATGTAGCTTTACAGATAGATGATCTTGATCATGATAGGCAGCTCACAAGATCAGACAATGATAGCACAATGGGGAGAAGACAACCATCTAGCTACTGCTATGGACCCATAGTCCAGGGGTGAACTACTCACACATCAATCCGGAGGCGACCATGGCGGTGTAGAGTCCTCCGGGAGATGATTCCCCTCTCCGGCAGGGTGCCGGAGGCGATCTCCTGAATCCCCCGAGATGGGATTGGCGGCGGCAGCGTCTCTGGAAGGTTTTCCGTATCGTGGCTCTTGGTACTGGGGGTTTCGCGACGAAGGCTTTAAGTAGGCGGAAGGGCAACGCGGGGGGCCACACAAGGGCCCCACACGCCAGGCCGGAGCGGCCAAGGGCCAGGCCGCGCCGCCCTGTTGTGTCGGCGCCTCGTGGCCCCACTTCCTTTCCCCCTCGGTCTTCTGGAAGCTTCGTGTGAAAATAGGCCCCTGAGCGTTGATTTCGTCCAATTCTGAGAATATTTCCTTACTAGGATTTCTGAAACCAAAAACAGCAGAAACGACATCGGCTCTTCGGCATCTCGTTAATAGGTTAGTGCCGGAAAATGCATAATAATGACATATAATGTGTATAAAACATATGAGTATCATCATAAAAGTAGCATGGAACATAAGAAATTATAGATACGTTTGAGACGTATCAAGCATCCCCAAGCTTAGTTCCTACTCGTCCCGAGTAGGTAAACGATAACAAAGATAATTTCTTAGTGACAATGCTACCAACATAATCTTGATCAATACTATTGTAAGCACATGTAATGAATGCAGCGATTTGAAACAATGGTAAATGACATGAGTAAACAATTGAATCATAAAGCAAAGACTTTTCATGAATAGTACTTCAAGACAAGCATCAATAAGTCTTGCATAAGAGTTAACTCATAAAGCAATAATTCAAAGTAAAGGTATTGAAGCAACACAAAGGAAGATGAAGTTTCAGCGGTTGCTTTCAACTTGTAACATGTATATCTCATGGATATTGTCAATGTAAAGTAATATAACAAGTGCAATATGCAAGTATGTAGGAATCAATGCACAGTTCACACAAGTGTTTGCTTCTTGAGGTGGAGAGAGATAGGTGAACTAACTCAACAATAAAAGTAAAAGAAAGGCCCTTCGCAGAGGGAAGCATTGATTGCTATATTTGTGCTAGAGCTTTGGTTTTGAAAACAAGAAACAATTTTGTCAACGGTAGTAATAAAGCATATGTGTTACGTAAATTATATCTTACAAGTTGCAAGCCTCATGCATAGTATACTAATAGTGCCCGCACCTTGTCCTAATTAGCTCGGACTACCTGGATTATCATCGCAATACACATGTTTTAACCAAGTGTCACAAAGGGGTACCTCTATGCCGCCTGTACAAAGGTCTAAGGAGAAAGCTCGCATCGGATTTCTCGCTATTGATTATTCTCAACTTAGACATCCATACCGGGACAACATAGACAACAGATAATGGACTCCTCTTTTATGCATAAGCATGCAGCAACAATTAATTTTCTCATATGAGATTGAGGATATTTGTCCAAAACTGAAACTTCCACCATGGATCATGGCTTTAGTTAGCGGCCCAATGTTCTTCTCTAACATTATGCATGCTCTAACCATTTTAGTGGTAAATCTCCCTTACTTCAGACAAGACGAACATGCATAGCAACTCACATGATATTCAACAAAAGAGTAGTTGATGGCGTCCCCAGAAACATGGTTATCGCTCAACAAGCAACTTAATAAGAGATAAAGTGCATAAGTACATATTCAATACCACAATAGTTTTTAGGCTATTTGTCCCATGAGCTATATATTGTAGAGGTGAAGAATGGAAATTTTAAAGGTAGCACTCAAGCAATTTACTTTGGAATGGTGGAGAAATACCATGTAGTAGGTAGGTATGGTGGACACAAATGGCATAGTGGTTGGCTCGAGGATTTTGGATGCATGAGAAGTATTCCCTCTCGATACAAGGTTTAGGCTAGCAAAGTTATTTGAAACAAACACAAGGATGAACCGGTGCAGCAAAACTCACATAAAAGACATATTGTAAACATTATAAGACTCTACACCATCTTCCTTGTCGTTCAAACTCAATACTAGAAATTATCTAGACCTTAGAGAAACCAAACATGCAAATCAGATTTTAGCATGCTCTATGTATTTCTTCATTAATAGGTGCAAAGTATATGATGCAAGAGCTTAAACATGAGCACAACAATTGCCAAGTATCACATTATTCAAGATATTATACCAATTACCACATATATCATTTTCCAATTCCAACCATATAACAATTTAACGAAGAAGAAACTTTCGCCATGAATATTATGAGTAAAGCCTAAGGACATATTTGTCCATATGCAACAGCGGAGCGTGTCTCTCTCCCACACAATGAATGCTAGGATCCATTTTATTCAAACAAAACAAAAACAAAAACAAACCGACGCTCCAAGCAAAGTACATAAGATGTGATGAAATAAAAATATAGTTTCACTAGAGGAACCTGATAATGTTGTCGATGAAGAAGGGGATGCCTTGGGCATCCCCAAGCTTAGACGCTTGAGTCTTCTTGATATATGCAGGGGTGAACCACCGGGGAATCCCCAAGCTTAGAGCTTTCACTCTCCTTGATCATAGTGTATATCATCCTCCTCTCTTGATCCTTGAAAACTTCCTCCACACCAAACTCAAAACAAACTCATTAGAGGGTTAGTGCATAATCAAAATTCACATATTCAGAGGTGACACAATCATTCTTTATACTTCTGGACATTGCACAAAGCTACTGAAAGTCAATGGAATCGAAAAATCCATCAAGCATGACAAAACAGGCAATGCAAAATAAAAGGCAGAATCTGTCAAAACAGAACAGTTCGTAAAGACGAATTTTTAACAGGCACCAGACTTGCTCAGATGAGAAAACTTAAACTAATGAAAGTTGCGTACATATCTGAGGATCACTCACGTAAATTGGCATAATTTTCTGAGTTACCTACAGAGAATTTTACCCAGATTC
Source organism: Lolium perenne (assembly GCF_019359855.2). Taxonomy (NCBI): domain Eukaryota; kingdom Viridiplantae; phylum Streptophyta; class Magnoliopsida; order Poales; family Poaceae; genus Lolium; species Lolium perenne. The sequence continues at coordinate 38,446,427 of NC_067250.2, forward strand.
GTGACAGCAAAGAAAACTGTTTCTGCGCAGTAATCCAAATCTAGTATCATACTTCTATTAGAGACTTTACTTGGCACAACAATGCAATAAAACTAAGATAAGGAGAGGTTGCTACAGTAGTAAACAACTTCCAAGACTCAAATATAAAACAAAATTACTATAGTAAAAACATGGATTGTCTCCCATAAGCGCTTTTCTTTAACGCCTTTCAGCTAGGCGCAGAAAGTGTGTATCAAGTATTATCAAGAGATGGTGTATTGATATCATTAGCTCCCCCATCTGTAGTGGTACTAAGGGCTTTGTCAATTTTAGGCCTATAATAATATTTTTTTGGTTTAGGCACCTTAGAGACATACATAAACTTTTGCTCCTTACCCACATAAGCTTTCTCCTTATACTTAAGAGAAGAAAAAGTTGAACCCAAGGTTCCCATAGCTTATTCAAGTTCACCAATCCTATTAATTTGATTATCATGGACAACACAAGTTCCTAGAACGCTAATTCTTTCATCAATTCCTCCTAAGGATTTATCAAGTTCATCAGTTTTATCAAGCAGCATTTCCAACTTAGTTTCAACGCTTGGAAAAATTTTCTCTATGGTTTCCAATTTTTTCATAACGTCCTCAAGAGAGATTTCGCTTTTAGTTTCATTAACAGGTGGTATCCCAACTAGACTCTCAATGATGCAACTAGCTTCTAAAACAGGAGTACCTAGGAAATTACTCCCCGAAAGAGTATCAAGAACATACCTATTCCAACTAGATATACCAACATAAAAGTTCCTAAGTAGGATAATAGTGGAGTGTTTCTTAGTGCACCTATGATGAGCATCACTAATTCTATACCCAACATCTTTAAAACTTTCTCCACCTTGTTGTTTAAAAGAACGAACTTCAACTTCAGGATTACTCATTTTAGCAGCAGTAAATAAAGTAAACTAGATAAAGTAAATGCAAGTAACTAATTTTTTTGTGTTTTTGATATAGCAAACAAGATAGTAAATAAAGTAAAACTAACAACTAATTTTTTTGTGTTTTGATTTAGTGCAGCAAACAAAGTAGTAAATAAAATAAAGCAAGACAAAAACAAAGTAAAGAGATTGCGATGTGAAGACTCCCCTTGCAGCGTGTCTTGATCTCCCCGGCAACGGCGCCAGAAAATAGCTGTTGCCGTGGGAGTTAGCAATCTCTGTGGTGTAATTTTCCCGTTCGTTCCCCGGCAACGGCGCCAGAAAATATGCTGCTAGCGCGTAGTTGACGTGGGCGTAGTAGCTTCCTTGTGACGGTAAAGCACTCGTCTGTTGGGAACCCCAAGAGGAAGGTATGATGTGTATAGCAGCAAGTTTTCCCTCAGTAAGAAACCAAGGTTTATCGAACCAGTAGGAGTCAAGAAGCACGTTGAAGGTTGTTGGTGACGGAGTGTAGTGCGGCGCAACACCAGGGATTCCGGCGCCAACGTGGAACCTGCACAACACAACCAAAGTACTTTGTCCCAACGAAACAGTGAGGTTGTCAATCTCACCGGCTTGCTATAGCAAAGGATTAGATGTATAGTGTGGATGATGATTGTTTGCAGAGAACAGTAAAACAAGTATTGCAGTAGATTGTATTCGATGTAAAAGAATGGACCGGGGTCCACAGTTCACTAGAGGTGTCTCTCCCATAAGATAAATAGCATGTTGGGAGAACAAATTACAGTTGGGCAATTGACAAATAGAGAGGACATGACAATGCACATACATGACATGATGAGTATTGTGAGATTCAATTGGGCATTATGACAAAGTACATAGACCGCTATCCAGCATGCATCTATGCCTAAAAAGTCCACCTTCAGGTTATCATCCGAACCCCTTCCAGTATTAAGTTGCAAACAACAGACAATTGCATTAAGTATGGTGCGTAATGTAATCAATAACTACATCCTCGGACATAGCATCAATGTTTTATCCCTAGTGGCAACAGCACATCCACAACCTTAGAACTTTACATCCTTGTCCCAGATTTAATGGAGGCATGAACCCACTATCGAGCATAAATACTCCCTCTTGGAGTTAAGAGTAAAAACTTGGCCAGAGCCTCTACTAATAACGGAGAGCATGCAAGATCATAAACAACACATAAGTAATAGATTGATAATCAACATAACATAGTATTCTCTATCCATCGGATCCCAACAAACGCACATGTAGCTTTACAGATAGATGATCTTGATCATGATAGGCAGCTCACAAGATCAGACAATGATAGCACAATGGGGAGAAGACAACCATCTAGCTACTGCTATGGACCCATAGTCCAGGGGTGAACTACTCACACATCAATCCGGAGGCGACCATGGTGGTGTAGAGTCCTCCGGGAGATGATTCCCCTCTCCGGCAGGGTGCCGGAGGCGATCTCCTGAATCCCCCGAGATGGGATTGGCGGCGGCGGCGTCTCTGGAAGGTTTTCCGTATCGTGGCTCTTGGTACTGGGGGTTTCGCGACGAAGGCTTTAAGTAGGCGGAAGGGCAACGCGGGGGGCCACACGAGGGCCCCACACGCCAGGCCGGCGCGGCCAAGGGCCAGGCCGCGCCGCCCTATTGTGTCGGCGCCTCGTGGCCCCACTTCCTTTCCCCCTCGGTCTTCTGGAAGCTTCGTGTGAAAATAGGCCCCTGGGCGTTGATTTCGTCCAATTCCGAGAATATTTCCTTACTAGGATTTCTGAAACCAAAAACAGCAGAAACGACAAGCGGCTCTTCGGCATCTTGTTAATAGGTTAGTGCCGGAAAATGCATAATAATGACATATAATGTGTATAAAACATGTGAGTATCATCATAAAAGTAGCATGGAACATAAGAAATTATAGATACGTTTGAGACGTATCAAGGTGTCTCTCCCATAAGATAAATAGCATGTTGGGTGAACAAATTACAGTTGGGCAATTGACAAATAGAGAGGGCATGACAATGCACATACATGACATGATGAGTATTGTGAGATTTAATTGGGCATTACGACAAAGTACATAGACCGCTATCCAGCATGCATCTATGCCTAAAAAGTCCACCTTCAGGTTATCATCCGAACCCCTTCCAGTATTAAGTTGCAAACAACAGACAATTGCATTAAGTATGGTGCGTAATGTAATCAATAACTACATCCTCGGACATAGCATCAATGTTTTATCCCTAGTGGCAACAGCACATCCACAACCTTAGAACTTTCTGTCACTGTCCCAGATTTAATGGAGGCATGAACCCACTATCGAGCATAAATACTCCCTCTTGGAGTTAAGAGCAAAAACTTGGCCAGAGCCTCTACTAATAACGGAGAGCATGCAAGATCATAAACAACACATAAGTAATAGATTGATAATCAACATAACATAGTATTCTCTATCCATCGGATCCCAACAAACACAACATATAGCATTACAGATAGATGATCTTGATCATGTTAGGCAGCTCACAAGATCCAACAATGAAGCACATAAGGAGAAGACGACCATCTAGCTACTGCTATGGACCCATAGTCCAGGGGTGAACTACTCACTCCTCACTCCGGAGGCGACCATGGCGGTGAAGAGTCCTCCGGGAGATGATTCCCCTCTCCGGCAGGGTGCCGGAGGCGATCTCCTGAATCCCCCGAGATGGGATTGGCGGTGGCGGCGTCCCTGGAAGGTTTTCCGTATCGTGGCTCTCGGTACTGGGGGTTTTGCGACGAAGGCTTTAAGTAGGCGGAAGGGCAGGTCAGGGGGCCACACAAGGGCCCCACACAACAGGCCGGCGCGGCCAAGGGCCAGGCCGCGCCGCCCTAGTGTTTGGGCACCTCGTGGCCCCACTTCGTTGGTCCTCCGGTCTTCTGGAAGCTTCGTGTGAAAATAGGCCCCTGGGCGTTGATTTCGTCCAATTCCGAGAATATTTCCTTACTAGGATTTCTGAAACCAAAAACAGCAGAAAACACCAACTGGCTCTTCGGCATCTCGTTAATAGGTTAGTGCCGGAAAATGCATAAATATGACATAAAGTATGCATAAAACATGTAGATATCATCAATAATGTGGCATGGAATATAAGAAATTATCGATACGTCGGAGACGTATCAGCATCCCCAAGCTTTGTTTCTGCTCGAAGCGAAGTAAACGATAACAAAGATAATTTCTGGAGTGACATGCCATCATAACCTTGATCATACTATTGTAAGCATATGTAATGAATGCAACGATCGAAACAATGTAAATGACATGAGTAAACAATTGAATCATAAAGCAAATACTTTTCATGAATAGTACTTCAAGACAAGCATCAATAAGTCTTGCATAAGAGTTAACTCATAAAGCAATAATTCAAAGTAAAGGTATTGAAGCAACATAAAGGAAGATGAAGTTTCAGCGGTTGCTTTAAACTTGTAACATGTATATCTCATGGATAATTGTCAATGTAAAGTAATATAACAAGCGCAATATGCAAGTATGTAGGAATCAATGCACAGTTCACACAAGTGTTTGCTTCTTGAGGTGGAGAGAGATAGGTGAACTGACTCAACATAAAAGTAAAAGAAAGGTCCTTCAAAGAGGAAAGCATCGATTGCTATATTTGTGCTAGAGCTTTGGTTTTGAAAACAAGAAACAATTTTGTCAACGGTACTAATAAAGCATATGTGTTATGTAAATTATATCTTACAAGTTGCAAGCCTCATGCATAGTATACTAATAGTGCCCGCACCTTGTCCTAATTAGCTCGGATTACCTGGATTATCATCGCAATGCACATGTTTTAACCAAGTGTCACAAAGGGGTACCTCTATGCACTTTGTACAAAGGTCTAAGGAGAAAGCTCGCATCGGATTTCTCGCTATTGATTATTCTCAACTTAGACATCCATACCGGGACAACATAGACAACAGATAATGGACTCCTCTTTTATGCATAAGCATGTAGCAACAATTAATTTTCTCATATGAGATTGAGGATATTTGTCCAAAACTGAAACTTCCACCATGGATCATGGCTTTAGTTAGCGGCCCAATGTTCTTCTCTAACATTATGTATGCTCTAACCATTTTAGTGGTAAATCTCCCTTACTTCAGAGAAGACGAACATGCATAGCAACTCACATGATATTCAACAAAGAGTAGTTGATGGCGTCCCCAGGAACATGGTTATCGCACAACAAGCAACTTAATAAGAGATAAAGTGCATAAGTACATATTCAATACCACAATAGTTTTTAAGCTATTTGTCCCATGAGCTATATATTGTAAAGGTGAAGAATGGAAATTTTAAAGGTAGCACTCAAGAAATTTACTTTAGAATGGCGGAGAAATACCATGTAGTAGGTAGGTATGGTGGACACAAATGGCATAGTGGTTGGCTCAAGGATTTTGGATGCATGAGAAGTATTCCCTCTCGATACAAGGATTATGATAGCAAGGTTATTTGAAACAAACACAAGGATGAAGCGGTGCAGCAAAACTCACATAAAAGACATATTGTAAACATTATAAGACTCTACACCTTCTTCCTTGTTGTTCAAACTCAATACTAGAAATTATCTAGACCTTAGAGAGACCAATTATGCAAACCAAATTTTAGCATGCTCTATGTATTTCTTCATTAATAGGTGCAAAGTATATGATGCAAGAGCTTAAACATGAGCACAATAATTGCCAAGTATCACATTATCCAAGACATTTTAGCAATTACTACATGTATCATTTTCCAATTCCAACCATATAACAATTTAACGAAGAAGAAACTTTCGCCATGAATACTATGAGTAAAGCCTAAGGATATATTTGTCCATATGCAACAGTGATGACCCACAAGTATAGGGGGTGTATCGTAGTATTTTTGATAAGTAAGAATGTCGATCCCAACGAGGAGCAGAAGGTGTTGACAAGCAGTTTCGATGAAGGATTCACTGTAAATGCTCACAGACAAGTATTCAGGGGGTTTAGATGTAACAGTTGAATAAAGTACGAGTAAGTAAAGTGCGAGAGTAACAATTGCAGCGAGTGGCCCAATCCTTTTTAGCACAAAGGACAAGCCGGTTTGTTTACTTATAATGACCAAACGTTCTCGAGGACACATGGGATTTTAGTCTAGTGCTTTCGCTACATACGGCTAAATAATCTTCATTGTTATGATAAGTGTTGTGTGGGTGAACCTATGCTAATGTACCGCCCTTCCTAGGACTAATACATACTTGTGATTATACCCCTTGCAAGCATCCGCAACTACAAGAAAGTAATTAAGAGTAAATCTAACCACAGCCTTAAACTCTGAGATCCTGCGATCCCTCCTGCATCGATATACCAACGGGGGTTTAGGTTTCTGTCACTCCGGCAACCCCGCAATTGGCAAACGAGTACAAGATGCATTCCCCTAGGCCCATAAATGGTGAAGTGTCATGTAGTCGACGTTCACATGACACCACTAGAAGAATAACACCACAACTTAAATATCATACCATTGAATATTACTCAACCATAGTTCACTACTAACATTTAGACTTCACCCATGTCCTCAAGAACTAAACGAACTACTCACAAGACATCATATGGAACATGATCAGAGGTGATATGATGATGAATAACAATCTGAACATAAACTTGGTTCAATGGTTTCACTCAATAGCATCAACAACAAGTAGAGATCGATACCGGGAGAGTTTCCCCTATCAAACAATCAAGATCAAACCCAAATTACTACAGCGGTGACGTGGTGCTGCGGTGGAGATGGCGGTGATGATGGTGGAGATGATAATGATGGTGATGGAGATGATGTCCAGCTCGATGACGGTGACGATGGCGTCGATTTCCCCCTCCCGGAGGAAATTTCCCCGGCGGATTCCTGCCCGCCGGAGAGCTCTTTTCTCTCTGGTGTTCTCCGCCCCGCAGAGGCGGCTGTAACTCTTCGTGAGGTACCCTCTGTGGCTTAGGTTTTCGGGACGAAGGGTTTCACGAAGAAAAGGAGGTGAAAGGGGCTGTGGGGCCCCCACACCACATGGTGGCGCGGCCAGGCCATGGGCCGCGCCGCCCTATGGTCTGGGCCCACCTCGGGTCCAGCTGGCTCCTCCTTCTGGCTTCCTTCGTCATCTTGAAAAATAGGATTTTTGGTATAATTCCCTTCCACAGTTGATCTTCCGAAATATTGCGTTCTGACGGTGCTTTTTCCAGCAGAATCCTGGCTCCGGTGCTTGATCCTCCAATAATGATAAAACATGCAAAATAGATGAGATAACATAAGTATTGTGTCCCAATATGAAATATATCAATGAATAACAGCAAATTATGATATAAAATAGTGATGCAAATTGGACGTATCAACTCCCCCCAAGCTTAGACTTCGCTTGTCCCCAAGCGAAACTGAGGTCGATAAACAGGACCACATGTTTATGGAGTGAAGAGTCGATAAATAAAATACGGACAAGAAGCATCATATTCATTCGCACAAGACATTATAGTAGTCAACTTCCTCATATAACTCAACTTGAAACAAGTATAAGGTAATCACAAATAAAGGTGCATAAGAAATCATAATTGGTGATGGCAAACTTCATTCTTGGTCAGAGAACAATTAACAGATTATACTTATCTCATTGAGCAGCGCTCTCATGTTAAAGTTTATAAGGCACAACTTGCATACTCAATCATAATGGTCTCTTCATGATCATTGATAACTTGCAAAGCTATATTCATTCAGATAAAACTTGTACTAAACAAGGAAGAATAAAAGACATGACGAAGCAAATCACAATATAATGGTTTGATCACAACTACTCAAATGCTTGCTTGAGATGGAGGGAAATAGGTTTACTTGACTCAACATAAAGTAAAAGACAGGCCCTTCGCAGAGGAAGCAGGGATTAAATCATGTGCTAGAGCTTTTTCAGTTTTGAAATCATATAAAGAGGGTAAAAGTAACATTTTGAGGGGTGTTTGTTGTTGTCAACGGCGGTAGCGGGTACTCTAACCCCTTGCCCAGGACAACCTTCAAAGAGCGGCTCCCATTTTATTTTATGTAGCACTCCTTCCAACCTTTCTTTCACAAACCATGGCTAACCGAATTCTCGGGTGCCTGCCAACAATCTCATACCATGAAGGAGTGCCCTTTTATTTTAGTTTTATTATGATGATGACACTCCCCCCAACCTTTGCTTACACAAGCCATGGCTAACCGAGTCCTTCGGGTGCCGTCCATCAATCACATACCATGGAGGAGTGTCTATTTAGTTTAATTAATTTGGAATTTGGGAATCCCATTGCAGCTCTTTTTGCAAAATTATTGGATAATCGGATGAAGCCACTAGTCCATTGGTGAAAGTTGCCCAACAAGATTGAAAGATAAACACCACATACTTCCTCATGAGCTATGAAACATTGACACAAATAAGAGATACTAAGTTTTTGAATTGTTTAAAGGTAGCACATGAAGTATTTACTTGGAATGGCGGAAAATACCATGTAGTAGGTAGGTATGGTGGACACAAATGACATAGGTTTGGGCTAAGGTTTGGATGCACGAGAAGTATTCCCTCTCAGTACAGGTCTTTGGCTAGCAAGGTTAATTAGCAAGCATAAGAGTCGAGGGAAACAAACAAATATACATGTGATAGAAACAATCATACATCTTCCTTGTAAGCACAAACAATTTTAATTTCAGAATAATAAGCTATGAGCTAACAAGAAAGAAAGACAATGAAACATCTACATGTATTTCTCTTTTCTACTTAACCCTCAAAGTGTTGTTGCTATTGACCAATGCTAAGTTTGCCAAAACCAAATAGATTTATTCAATGCTCCCAAAGTGATACCAATACTAACAACAAGGTAAATCATATAGCGAGAGATTGCAAACTAGAATAAGATGTGCAATATGTAAATGATAAGACTTCTCATTAATATTCCATAACGATAACTCACACCAAGGGATACATAGATAACCAACTAAAGGAGATATACTTCCAAACTGCAACCCATCTTATATGATAACTTCCCTACTCATGATATGACACTACTTGACAATAAAAAAGTAAAAGATAGTGATGATGTGATACCGCGACACTCCCCCAAGCTTGGAACAAACCAAGGGGATGCCAATACCGATGATGAATTACTCTTGCGGCGATGGTGGTGATGAACTCCCGTCATCAAACTTCCAAGGAAGAGGCTCTCCATCAAGAAACGACATCTTGGTCTCGGGAATCCTGAAACTAGCAGCACAGCTTATGTATTTAAACCTGTTTTCATACTCACAGTTCTGATTCTGAACGTCATAGAGTTGTGCTTGGAGCTTGTTGGTGGTGTCGTGAAGTGAGAGGATATCGCCCCAAAGCTTTGCAGTTTCCTTCTCATGTTCAGCAATGAGTTCGGACACAATCGTGTGGAAGATATCCACCTCACGCTCAGCCATCTTCTTGTATTTGAAAACCTCTTGTTCTAGCTTCTCCATCCTGTCTTCCAAGCTTCCTTCTCCTTCAGGACCCTGGACATCCTTGATCTGCAGTTCTCCTTCAACGAGCAGCAACTCCTTGGGGTGCATCCTCAGCTCCTCCATGTACAAGTTGCCAACATTTTTGCCGGAGCTGTCCTTCGGAGTTTCCGACGAAGACATGATGGCTCTAGATCCGAAGCAAATCCTGGCAGAAACAGCTCAAAAAAAACACGTCGAGAAAACGATATACGGGCCTCCAGGGGTCCGGGGGATTATATAGCAAAAAATTTCACGACACAAGGAAAGTACCAGGTCGAACTAGAGTCGGAAAGGGGCGACGAGGCGGCCAGACCATAGGTCGGCGCGGGCCCAGGTCAGGCCGCGCCGCCCTATGGTGGCACCCCCTCGTGCGTCCTTTCCACTCCGTTTCGAGCTCGTAATTTTTCATATTTTCCAAAAACAGCAAAAATATTGTTCGGAAAGTAAATTGCGTACTTTTCATTACGATCTTGTTACCTATTCAAAGTCGAGTTACGGCGGATTTGTCAATTTGCCCTTTGATGAAAGCCTCCGGTGTTTCCACTTGAATAATATCAACATCAACATTATAAGAATCACCTGAGATATAATGCTTGAGTCTTTGTCCATTCACCACTTGCGTAGCATTGCCTTGGAGAGAGCTAATTTTGATTGCTCCTGAACGATACACCTCCTCGACAACATATGGTCCTTCCCATTTCGAGAGTAATTTCCCTGCAAAGAGTCTGAGACGAGACCGATACAATAGGACTTTATCCCCAATATTAAATTCTCTTTTGATAATCCTTCTATCATGCCATTTTTTAAATTTCTCTTTAAAGAGTTTAGCATTTTCATAAGCTTCACTTCTCCATTCATCTAGAGAACTTAATTGCAACAACCTCTTATCACCGGCAAGTTTAGGATCTTTATTTAATTCTCTAACAACCCAATAAGCTTTGTGCTCTAGTTCTAAAGGTAAATGACAAGCTTTCCCATAAACCATTTTATAAGGTGACATTCCCATGGGATTTTTATAAGCAGTTCTATAAGCCCATAGTGCATCCTTCAATTTACTAGCCCAATTCTTTCTAGTTTTATTAACGGTCTTTCCCAAAATAGATTTAATCTCTCTATTTGATAATTCTACTTAACCACTAGTTTGAGGATGATAAGCAGAAGCAATTCTATGATTAATACCATACTTAGCAAGAGTTTTTCTAAAACCTCCATGAATAAAATGAGAACCTCCATCAGTCATAATATATCTAGGCACTCCAAATCTAGGAAAAATAATATCTAAAAGCATTCTTAAAGAGGTCTCACCATCAGCACTTTTTGTAGGTATGGCTTCCACCCATTTAGTAACATAATCAACATGACAACAAGTATGTGAGTGTTACCTTACGAAGAGGGAAAAGGTCCCATGAAGTCAAATCCCCAACAATCAAACGGTTCAATAACAAGAGTATAATTCATAGGCATTTCATTACGTCTGGAGATATTACCAACCCTTTGGCATTCATCACAAGATAAAATAAACTTTCTCGCATCCTTGAAGAGAGTTGGCCAATAAAAACCTGATTGTAGAACCTTTTGCGCGGTTCTTTCTCCGGCGTGATGTCCTCCATAAGCACTACCATGACATTTACTCAATATCTCTTGTTGTTCATATTCGGGAACACATCTTCGCATAATACCATCCACTCCTTCTTTATATAAGTGTGGGTCATCCCAGAAATAATGCCTCAAGTCATAAAAGAATTTCCTCCTTTCTTTGAGCTGAAAAGGTTGGAGGCAAGTACTTGGAAACAATAAAGTTAGCATAATCAGCATACCAAGGACCTGTCTCGCGAGCTCACCTTTATTACAGCCAATTGTTCATTTGGAAAACTATCATTAACAGAACAAGGATCATAAGCAATATTTTCCAATCTAGACAAATTATCAGCAACAGGATTATCGGCACCTTTCCTATCTACAATATGTAAATCAAATTCTTGCAAAAGAAGTACCCATCTAATAAGCCTCGGCTTAGCATCTTTCTTTGTCATAAGGTATCTAATTGCAGCATGATCAGTATGAATCGTAACTTTTGAATCAACAATATAAGATCTAAATTTATCGCAAGCAAAGACTACAGCTAATAATTCTTTTTCAGTTGTAGCATAATTTCTTTGAGCAGCATCAAGAGTTTTACTAGCATAATGAATAACATTCAGTTTTTTATCTACTCATTTGTCCAAGAACAGCGCCTACAAAGAAAATCACTAGCATCACACATAATTTCAAATGGTAAATTCCAATCAGGAGGTTCAACTATAGGAGCAGTTGTTAAGGCTTTCTTTAGAGTTTCAAAAGCTTCCTTACAATCATCATCAAAAACAAATGGTACATCTTTTTGAAGAAGATTAGTAAGAGGTTTTGAAATCTTGGAGAAATCTTTAATAAATCTCCTATAAAACCCAGCATGACCAAGAACACTACGAATACCTTTAACATCCCTTGGATAGGGCATCTTCTCAATTGCTTCAACTTTAGCTCTATCAACTTCAATACCTCTCTCAGAAATTTTATGTCCCAATACAATTCCTTCATTGACCATAAAGTGGCATTTCTCCCAATTAAGAACAAGGTTAGTTTCTTCACATCTCTGCAAAACTTTATCAAGGTTTCGCAAGCAACTATCAAATGAATTCCCATAGACGGAAAAATCATCCATGAATACCTCTACAATACTCTCACAAAAACCATGAAAAATAGCAGAGATGCATCTTTGAAAAGTAGCAGGAGCATTACATAAACCAAAAGGCATACGTCTATAAGCATAAGTTCCATAGGGACAAGTAAAAGTGGTTTTCTCTTGATCTTTAGCTTTAACAACAATTTGTGAAAACCCAGAATAACCATCAAGAAAACAAAAATGAGTATTTTTAGACAATCTTTCTAGCATTTGATCAATAAATGGTAAAGGGTAATGATCTTTCTTAGTAACTTTATTAACTTTCGAAAATCAATGCACATTCTATACCCTACAACTACTCTTTGAGGGATGAGCTCATCATTATCATTAGGCACAACAGTCATTCCTCCTTTCTTGGGAACGCAATGCACAGGACTAACCCATCTACTATCAGCAATAGGATATATAATACCAGCTTCAAGAAGTCTTAATACCTCATTCCTTACCACTTCCTTCATCTTCGGAATTAGACGACGCTGATGTTCAACAACAGGCTTTGCATCATCTTCCATATTAATAGCATGTTGGCAAATAGAAGGAGAAATCCCTTTCAAATCATCAAGAGTGTATCCAATAGCACCTCGGTGTTTCTTCAATATTTCCAATAGCCTTTCTTCTTCAAACTCTGAAAGCTTAGAACTAATAATAACAGGATATATTTTCTTATCATCAATATGAGCATATTTAAGATTATCAGGCAAAGGCTTTAAATCAAAAACAGGATCTTCCTTTGGTGGCGGTGTTGTACCCAAATCTTCCACCGGTAAATCATGCTTGAGAATAGGTTGGCGAAGAAAAATTTCCTCAAGCTCATCTCTTTCTTTCCTAAAAACTTCACTCTCGCTATCCTCCAAATGTTGCTGCAAAGGATTGTTAGGAACAAGAACAATAGATGCACATTGCTCCATTTTAAAATCATCACTAGGCAAATCAGCTTTATAAGGAGTTTTGGTAAATTTAGAGAAGTTAAACTCATAAGATTCACCAGCAAATTTAGTCAAATTTTTCTCTTTCTTGCAATCTATAATAGCTCCACAAGTATTTAGAAAAGGTCTACCGAAAATAATAGGACAATAATCACTAGCAGCAGAACCAAGTACCAAAAAGTCAGCAGGATATTTAATCTTACCGCATAAAACTTCCACATCTCGAACAATACCAATTGGAGAAATAGTTTCTCTATTAGCCGGCTGAATAACCACATCAATATCTTCAAGTTCACAAGAATCAATTTCGTGCATAATCTCCGTGTAAAGCTCATAAGGAATGGCACTAACACTTGCACCAATATCACATAATCCATAATAGCAATGATCACCAATTCTAACAGATAGCATAGGAACACTAGCTTGTTTGGGTTTATTAGGATGTGAAACAATATTAGAAGCATCTTCACAGAAAATAATATGACCATCCTCCACATTTTCAGTCACAAGATCTTTAACTATTGCAACAGCGGAGTTCAACTTTTATTTGTTCTTCAGGTTCTACAGGTTTCTTTTCACTTTTATGAACCGCACTATTTATAACAGAGTACTCCCTCATTTTAGCAGGGAAAGGAGTTTTTTCAATATAAGCTTCAGGAATAACATGATCAACAGTTTCAACTACAACGCATTTATTAATGGATGAATCAATTTTATCTTTATACGGTTCATGATACTTATCAAAATTCTTCTTTGGCAATTCATAATGAGAGGCAAAAGCTTTATAAAGATTTACAGCAACTTGAGAATCAAGACCATATGTAGCACTCATATTACGAAATTTATCAGTATCCATAAAAGCTTCAATGCATTTATAATCATAAATTATACGATTCTCTCGTCCTTGTCGTTCTCCCAACCTTCAGTATTTTCTTGGATCCGATCAAGAAGGTCCCTTTTAAACTCTTCTTTGTTGCGTGTAAATGATCCAGAACAAGAAGTATCCAGCAAGGTCTTGTCTTGAAAAGAAAGTCTTGCATAGAAATTATCAATAATAACATTACCAGGAAGCTCATGAATGGGGCATTTGAGCATTAAAGACTTCAATCTCCCCTAAGCTTGGGCAATACTCTCTCCATCATGAGGCCAAAAATTATATATGCGATTCCGATCCTTGTGAATTTCACTTGGAGGATAGAACTTAGAATAAAACCGGGGCACAATATCATTCCATTCAAGAGAATCCCCATTATCCAGTAATTTATACCAATGCGCCGCTTTACCAGACAGCGATAAAGAGAATAGTTTCTTCCTCACTTCATCCATAGCAATACCTGCACACTTGAATAAACCGCATAATTCATGTAAGAACAATAAATGATCTCCAGGGTGGACAGTTCCGTCCCCTTCATAGCGGTTATCCATAACACGTTCAATAATTTTTATAGGTATCTTATATGGTATCACTTCCTCACCTGGCGCCTCATCCACTACCGTTGCAGTAGTAGTAGATTTCCCAAATAGAAATTGAAGAGAAGATCTCTCCATAATGACTTATAGCAGCAGGCAGAAATAAAATCAGCACAAACAGTAAAGGTTTTCCTTACCAATTCCACTTACCAATATCGCTTCACTCCCCGGCAACGGCGCCAGAAAATAGTCTTGATGACCCACAAGTATAGGGGGTGTATCGTAGTATTTTCGATAAGTAAGAATGTCGATCCCAATGAGGAGCAGAAGGTGTTGACAAGCAGTTTCGATGAAGGATTCACTGTAAATGCTCACAGACAAGTATTCAGGGGGTTTAGATGTAACAGTTGAATAAAGTACGAGTAAGTAAAGTGCGAGAGTAACAATTGCAGCGAGTGGCCCAATCCTTTTTAGCACAAAGGACAAGCCGGTTTGTTTACTTATAATGACCAAACGTTCTCGAGGACACATGGGATTTTAGTCTAGTGCTTTCGCTACATACGGCTAAATAATCTTCATTGTTATGATAAATGTTGTGTGGGTGAACCTATGCTAATGTACCGCCCTTCCTAGGACTAATACATACTTGTGATTATACCCCTTGCAAGCATCCGCAACTACAAGAAAGTAATTAAGAGTAAATCTAACCACAGCCTTAAACTCTGAGATCCTGCGATCCCTCCTGCATCGATATACCAACGGGGGTTTAGGTTTCTGTCACTCTGGCAACCCCGCAATTGGCAAACGAGTACAAGATGCATTCCCCTAGGCCCATAAATGGTGAAGTGTCATGTAGTCGACGTTCACATGACACCACTAGAAGAATAACACCACAACTTAAATATCATACCATTGAATATTACTCAACCATAGTTCACTACTAACATTTAGACTTCACCCATGTCCTCAAGAACTAAACGAACTACTCACAAGACATCATATGGAACATGATCAGAGGTGATATGATGATGAATAACAATCTGAACATAAACTTGGTTCAATGGTTTCACTCAATAGCATCAACAACAAGTAGAGATCGATACCGGGAGAGTTTCCCCTATCAAATAATCAAGATCAAACCCAAATTGCTACAGCGGTGACGTGGTGCTGCGGTGGAGATGGCGGTGATGATGGTGGAGATGATAATGATGGTGATGGAGATGATGTCCAGCTCGATGACGGTGACGATGGCGTCGATTTCCCCCTCCCGGAGGGAATTTCCCCGGCGGATTCCTGCCCGCGGAGAGCTCTTTTCTCTCTGGTGTTCTCCGCCCCGCAGAGGCGGCTGTAACTCTTCGTGAGGTACCCTCTGTGGCTTAGGTTTTCGGGACGAAGGGTTTCGCGAAGAAAAGGAGGCGAAAGGGGCTGTGGGGCCCCCACACCACATGGTGGCGCGGCCAGGCCATGGGCCGCGCCGCCCTATGGTCTGGGCCCACCTCGGGTCCAGCTGGCTCCTCCTTCTGGCTTCCTTCGTCATCTTGAAAAATAGGATTTTTGGTATAATTCCCTTCCACAGTTGATCTTCCGAAATATTGCGTTCTGACGGTGCTTTTTCCAGCAGAATCCTGGCTCCGGTGCTTGATCCTCCAATAATGATAAAACATGCAAAATAGATGAGATAACAAAAGTATTGTGTCCGAATATGAAATATATCAATGAATAACAGCAAATTATGATATAAAATAGTGATGCAAATTGGACGTATCAAACAGCGGAGCATGTCTCTCTCCCACACAATGAATGCTAGGATCCATTTTATTCAAACAAAACAAAAACAAAAACAAACCGACGCTCCAAGCAAAGTACATAAGATGTGATGGAATAAAAATATAGTTTCACTAGAGGAACCTGATAATGTTGTCGATGAAGAAGGGGATGCCTTGGGCATCCCCAAGCTTAGACGCTTGAGTCTTCTTGATATATGCAGGGGTGAACCACCGGGGCATCCCCAAGCTTAGAGCTTTCACTCTTCTTGATCATATTGTATCATCCTCCTCTCTTGACCCTTGAAAACTTCCTCCACACCAAACTCGAAACAACTCATTAGAGAGTTAGTGCACAATCAAAATTTACATATTCAGAGGTGACACAATCATTCTTTACACTTCTGGACATTGCACAAAGCTACTAAAAGTCAATGGAATCGAAAAATCCATCAAGCATGGCAAAACAGGCAATGCGAAATAAAAGGCAGAATCTGTCAAAACAGAATAGTTCGTAAAGACGAATTTTATTGAGGCACGAGACTTGCTCAAATGAAAATTATCAAATTGAATGAAAGTTGCGTACATATCTGAGGATCACTCACGTAAATTGGCATAATTTTCTGAGTTACCTACAGAGAATTAGGCCCAGATTCCCGACAGCAAAGAAATCTGTTTCTGCGCAGTAATCCAAATCTAGTATGAACCTTACTATCAACGGCTTTACTTGGCACAACAATGCACAAAACTAAGATAAGGAGAGGTTGCTACAGTAGTAACAACTTCCAAGACTCAAATATAAAATAAAAGTACTGTAGTAAAAACATGGATTGTCTCCCATAAGCGCTTTTCTTTAACGCCTTTCAGCTAGGCGCAGAAAGTGTGTATCAAGTATTATCAAGAGATGGTGTATTGACAGTGGGGTTTGGAGTTTTCTCAACAATGCATTGTATCTTATCTATGTAAGTTTCAGAGGCTCCCTTTCCATTACACTTAGGCTTGCTACTCTCATCAAACAAATTTTCAGGAACAATCCAATCAAAATTCTTTTCTAGTGCTTCATGCATTCCTAGGAGTTTAATAGGTATCGGTACTTTAATCTCCCCACCATTATTAACATTATTAGTGTACTTTATTCTATCCATATCCATCTTTTCAAGGATACTGGCAAAGTTGGTATAAGAGCCAAGCGTATTATATTTAGTAAAAACTTTTCTAGCTTCTCTTGCTATACCTCCAAATTCTTTGAGAAAGGTTTCTAAAACAAAATCTTTCTTTTCTCCTTCTTCCATATCTCCTAGTGTAAGAAACATATGTTGTATTATAGGATTGAGATTAACAAATTTAGCTTCTATCATTTGTACTAAAGAAGCAGCAGCAATTTCATAAGTAGGAGCAAGTTCTACCAAGTGTCTATCTTCAAAATCTTCAACCATACTAACATGAGTGAAAAATTCTTCTATATTATCTCTTCCAATGATAGACCCTTGTCCTACCGGTATGTCTTTCAGAGTGAACTTAGGAGGAAACATGATGAAATAAGTAAAGTAAATGCAAGTAACTAATTTTTTGTGTTTTTGATATAGCAAACACGATAGTAAATAAAGTAAAACTAGCAACTAATTTTTTTGTGTTTTGATTTAGTGCAGCAAACAAAGTAGTAAATAAAATAAAGCAAGACAAAAACAAAGTAAAGAGATTGCGATGTGGAGACTCCCCTTGCAGCGTGTCTTGATCTCCCCGGCAACGGCGCCAGAAAAAGAGTTTGATACGCGTACAGCACGCGTCCGTTGGGAACCCCAAGAGGAAGGTGTGATGCGTACAGCGGCAAGTTTTCCCTCAGTAAGAAACCAAGGTTTATCGAACCAGTAGGAGCCAAGAAGCACGTTGAAGGTTGATGGCGGCGAGATGTAGTGCGGCGCAACACCAGGGATTCCGGCGCCAACGTGGAACCTGCACAACACAACCAAAGTACTTTGCCCCAACGAAACAGTGAGGTTGTCAATATCACCGGCTTGCTGTAACAAAGGATTAGATGTATAGTGTGGATGATGATTGTTTGCAGAAAACAGTAGAACAAGTATTGCAGTAGATTGTATTCGATTAAAAGAATGGACCGGGGTCCACAGTTCACTAGAGGTGTCTCTCCCATAAGATAAATAGCATGTTGGGTGAACAAATTACAGTTGGGCAATTGACAAATAGAGAGGGCATGACAATGCACATACATGACATGATGAGTATTGTGAGATTTAATTGGGCATTATGACAAAGTACATAGACCGCTATCCAGCATGCATCTATGCCTAAAAAGTCCACCTTCAGGTTATCATCCGAACCCCTTCCAGTATTAAGTTGCAAACAACAGACAATTGCATTAAGTATGGTGCGTAATGTAATCAATAACTACATCCTCGGACATAGCATCAATGTTTTATCCCTAGTGGCAACAGCACATCCACAACCTTAGAACTTTCACATCCTTGTCCTGCATTTAATGGAGGCATGAACCCACTATCGAGCATAAATACTCCCTCTTGGAGTTAAGAGCAAAAACTTGGCCAGAGCCTCTACTAATAACGGAGAGCATGCAAGATCATAAACAACACATAAGTAATAGATTGATAATCAACATAACATAGTATTCTCTATCCATCGGATCCCAACAAACACAACATATAGCATTACAGATAGATGATCTTGATCATGTTAGGCAGCTCACAAGATCCGACAATGAAGCACATAAGGAGAAGACGACCATCTAGCTACTGCTATGGACCCATAGTCCAGGGGTGAACTACTCACTGATACGTCTCCGACGTATCGATAATTTCTTATGTTCCATGCCACATTATTGATGATATCTACATGTTTTATGCATACTTTATGTCATATTTATGCGTTTTCCGGAACTAACCTATTGACGAGATGCCGAAGGGCCAGTTCCTGTTTTCTGCTGTTTTGGTTTCCAGAAATCCTAGTAAGGAAATATTCTCAGAATCGGACGAAATCAACGCCCATCATCCTATTTTTCCCGGAAGGTTCCAGAGCATCGAAGAAGTACCGGAGAGGAGCTCTGGGGGCCCCACACGCCACCCTGGCGCGGCCAGAGGGGGGGCCGCGCCCCCCTAGTGTGTGGGCCCACCAGGCCCCCTCCGAGGCTGCCCTTCCGCCTACTTAAGATCTCCGTCGCGAAAACCCTATCACGATCGACGAAACCCGCAGAAACCTTCCAGAGCCGCCGCCATCGCGAAGCCAAGATCTGGGGGACAGGAGTCTCTGTTCCGGCACGCTGCCGGGACGGGGAAGTGCCCCCGGAAGGCTTCTCCATCGACATCACCGCCATCTCCATCAACGCTGCTGTCTCCCATGGGGAGGGAGTAGTACTCCATCGAGGCTAAGGGCTGTACCGGTAGCTATGTGGTTCATCTCTCTCTCTATGTACTTCAATACAATGATCTCATGAGCTGCCTTACATGATTGAGATCCATATGATGATGATTGTAATCTAGATGTCGCTATGCTAGTCAAGTGAATTTTACTTATGTGATCTCCGGAGACTCCTTGTCCCACGTGTGTAAAGGTGATAGTGTGTGCACCGTGTGGGTCTCTTAGGCTATATTTCACAGAATACTTATTCACTGTTATGAATGGCATAGTGAAGTGCTTATTTATATCCCTTTATGATTGCAATATGTTTTGTATCACTATTCATCCATGTGCTACTCAAGTGATGTTATTAAAGTACTCTATTCCTCCTCCATGATGTAATGGTGACAGTGTGTGCATCATGTAGTACTTGGCGTAGTTTATGATTATGATCTCTTGTAGATTATGAAGTTAACTATTACTATGATGGTATTAATGTGATCTATTCCTCCTCTCATAGTATGAAGGTGACAGTGTGCATGCTATGTTAGTACTTGGTATAGTTGTGTTGATCTATCATGCACTCTAAGGTTATTTAAACATGAATATCGAATGTTGTGGAGCTTGTTAACTCCGGCATTGAGGTGCTCTTGTAGCCCTACACAAATAGCGGTGTTCATCATCCAACAAGAGAGTGTAGAGTGGTTTTATTATGTGATCAATGTTGAGAGTGTCCACTAGTGAAAGTACGATCCCTAGGCCTTGTTTCCAATCGCTATCGCTGCTTGTTTCTTGTTCTGCTACATCTTTACTTACTACACGCCAAGCACTTTTAAGCACTTTACTACTGCTCATATATATTCATACCACCTGTATTTCACTATCTCTTCGCTGAACTAGTGCACCTATTAGGTGTGTTGGGGACACAAGAGACTTCTTGCTTTGTGGTTGCAGGGTTGCATGAGAGGGATATCTTTGACCTCTTCCTCCCTGAGTTCGATAAACCTTGGGTGATCCACTTAAGGGAAACTTGCTGCTGTTCTACAAACCTCTGCTCTTGGAGGCCCAACACTGTCTACAAGAATAGAAGCTCCCGTAGACATCAAGCACTTTTCTGGCGCCGTTGCCGGGGAGGAAAGGTAAAAGGCACTCATACTCCGGTTCCAGGTAAAGTACTTTTCTGGCGCCATTGTGTTTGTGCTCGAAGCTATTTCCTTTAGATCCTGCAATTGCATCTTTTTGTTTCTTGTTTACACTAGTAAGGCATAATGGACAACAATGAGCTTCTTATTCTATTTCCTGATTTAAGACATGGATGGTTTGATCCGAAAATTAAAAAACCCATGGAACATATTAGCATGAACACATTGAACACTATTGTTGCTAATGATATGGAAAATTCTAAGATTGGGGAAGCTGGCTTTGATGAGCATGATATTTTTAGTCCCCCGGGCATTGAGGAGAAAATTTACTTTGATGATACTTTGCCTCCTATTTATGATGATTATAATGATAGTAGCCTTTTGGTGCCACCTGTTATGGAGGATAAATTTGATTTTGATTACAATATGCCTCCTATATTTGATGATGATAATAATAATGATAGCTACTTTGTTGAATTTGCTCCTACTACAATTAATAAGAATAACTATGCTTATGTTGGGAGTAGTACTAATTTTATGCACGAGACTCATGATAAGAATGCTTTATGTGATAGTTATATTGTTGAGTTTGCTCATGATGCTACTGGATATTATTATGGGAGAGGAAAATATGGTTGTAGAAGTTTTACTGTTACTAAAACACCTCTCTTTTTGCTGAAAATCTTGAAGCTGCACTTGTTTTATCTTTCTATGCTTGTTGCATTATGCTTCATGAATTTGTTTACTTACAAGATTCCTTTTCATAGGAAGCATGTTAGGCTTAAATTTGTTTTGAATTTGCCTCTTGATGCTCTCTTTTGCTTCAAATACTATTTCTTATGAGTGCACCATTAAAACTGCTGAGTCCATCTTAATGGCTATAAAGAAAGAACTTCTTGGGAGATAACCCATGTGTTATTTTGCTACAGTACTTTGTTTTATATTTGTGTCTTGGAAGTTGTTTACTACTGTAGCAAACTCTCCTTATCTTAGTTTTGTGTTTTGTTGTGCCAAGTAAAGTCGTTGATAGTAAGGTTCATACTAGATTTGGATTACTGCGCAGAAACAGATTTCTTTGCTGTCACGAATCTGGGCAAAATTCTCTGTAGGTAACTCATAAAATTATGCCAATTTACGTGAGTGATCCTCAGATATGTACGCAACTTTCATTCAATTTGAGCATTTTCATTTGATCAAGTCTGGTGCCTCTTTAAAATTCGTCTTTACGGACTGTTCTGTTTTGACAGATTCTGCCTTTTATTTCGCATTGCCTCTTTTGCTGTGTTGGGTGGATTTCTTTGTTCCATTACCTTCCAGTAGCTTTGAGCAATGTCCAGAAGTGTTAAGAATGATTGTGTCACCTCTTAACATGTGAGATTTTGATTATGCACTAACCCTCTAATGAGTTTGTTTCGAGTTTGGTGTGAAGGAAGTTTTCAAGGATCAAGAGAGGAGGATGATATACTATGATCAAGAAGAGTGAAAGCTCTAAGCTTGGGGATGCCCCGGTGGTTCATCCCTGCATATTTCAAGAAGACTCAAGCATCTAAGCTTGGGGATGCCCAAGGCATCCCCTTCTTCATCGACAAATTATCAGGTTCCTTCTCTTGAAACTATATTTTTATTCGGTCACATCTTATATACTTTACTTGGAGCGTCTGTATGTTTTTATTTTTGTTTTTGTTTGAATAAATGCTTGTGTGGGAGAGAGACACGCTCCGATGGTTCGTATGAACACATGTGTTCTTAGCTTTTAATTTTCATGGCGAAGGTTGAAACTGCTTCGTTAATTATTATATGGTTGGAAACGGGAAATGCTACATGTAGTAATTGGTAAAATGTCTTGAATAATTTGATACTTGGCAATTGTTGTGCTCATGTTTAAGCTCTTGCATCATATACTTTGCACCTATTAATGAAGAAATACATAGAGCTTGCTAAAATTTGGTTTGCATAATTGGTCTCTCTAAGGTCTAGATAATTTCTAGTATTGAGTTTGAACAACAAGGAAGACGGTGTAGAGTCTTATAATGTTTACAATATGTCTTTTATGTGAGTTTTGCTGCACCGGTTCATCCTTGTGTTTGTTTCAAATAACCTTGCTAGCCTAAGCCTTGTATCGAGAGGGAATACTTCTCATGCATCCAAATCCTTGAGCCAACTACTATGCCATTTGTGTCCACCATACCTACCTACTACATGGTATTTTCTGCCATTCCAAGTAAATACTTCGTGTGCTACCTTTAAACAATTCAAAATGCTTCTTAATTTGTGTCAATGTTTTATAGCTCATGAGGAAGTATGTGGTGTTTTATCTTTCGATCTTGTCATTTACTTTTGACAGACTTTCACAATGGACTAGTGGCTTCATCCGCTTATCCAATAATTTTGCAAAAAGAGCTGGCAATGGGGTTCCCAGCCCCAATTAATTACAACTTGCATTAATAATTCTCTTCACATGTTTTGCTCTGATTCATCAGTAAGCAACTTAATTTTGCAAATAGACACTCCTTCATGGTATGTGAATGTTGGAAGGCACCCGAGGATTCGGTTAGCCATGGCTTGTGTAAGCAAAAGGTTGGGAGGAGTGTCATCAATAATGAAACTAAAATACATGTGTAAACAAAAGAGAAGAGGGATGATCTACCTTGCTGGTAGAGATAACGTCCTTCATGGGAGCCGCTCTTGAAAGTCTGGTTGATAAGGTAGTTAGAGTACCCATTACCATTCGTTGACAACAACAAACACCTCTCAAAATTTTACTTTTATGCTCTCTATATGATTTTAAAACTTGAAAAGCTCTAGCACATGATTTATCCCTGCTTCCCTCTGCGAAGGGCCATTCTTCTACTTTTTATGTTGAGTCAGTTCGCCTATTTCTCTCCACCTCAAGAAGCAAACACTTGTGTGAACTATGCATTGATTCCTACATACTTGCATATTGCACTTGTTATATTACTCTATGTTGACAACTATCCATGAGATATACATGTTACAAGTTGAAAGCAACCGCTGAAACTTAATCTTCCATTATGTTGCTTCAATGCCTTTACTTTGAATTATTGCTTTATGAGTTAACTCTTATGCAAGACTTATTGATGCTTGTCTTGAAGTACTATTCATGAAAAGTCTTTGCTTTATGATTCAGTTGTTTACTCATGTCATTACCATTGTTTTGATCGCTGCATTCATTACATATGCTTACAATATTATGATCAAGGTTATGATGGCATGTCACTCCAGAAATTATATTTGTTATCGTTTACCTGCTCGGGACGAACAGAAACTAAGCTTGGGGATGCTGATACGTCTCCGACGTATCGATAATTTCTTATGTTCCATGCCACATTATTGATGATATCTACATGTTTTATGCATACTTTATGTCATATTTATGCGTTTTCCGGAACTAACCTATTGACGAGATGCCGAAGGGCCAGTTCCTGTTTTCTGCTGTTTTTGGTTCCAGAAATCCTAGTAAGGAAATATTCTCAGAATCGGACGAAATCAACGCCCAGCATCCTATTTTTCCCGGAAGGTTCCAGAGCATCGAAGAAGTACCGGAGAGGAGCTCTGGGGGCCCCACACGCCACCCTGGCGCGGCCAGAGGGGGGCTGCGCCCCCCTAGTGTGTGGGCCCACCAGGCCCCCTCCGAGGCTGCCCTTCCGCCTACTTAAGGTCTCCATCGCGAAAACCCTATCACGATCGACGAAACCCGCAGAAACCTTCCAGAGCCACCGCCATCGCGAAGCCAAGATCTGGGGGACAGGAGTCTCTGTTCCGGCACGCTGCCGGGACGGGGAAGTGCCCCCGGAAGGCTTCTCCATCGACATCACCGCCATCTCCATCAACGCTGCTGTCTCCCATGAGGAGGGAGTAGTACTCCATCGAGGCTAAGGGCTGTACCGGTAGCTATGTGGTTCATCTCTCTCTCTATGTACTTCAATACAATGATCTCATGAGCTGCCTTACATGATTGAGATCCATATGATGATGATTGTAATCTAGATGTCGTTATGCTAGTCAAGTGAATTTTACTTATGTGATCTCCGGAGACTCCTTGTCCCACGTGTGTAAAGGTGACAGTGTGTGCACCGTGTGGGTCTCTTAGGCTATATTTCACAGAATACTTATTCACTGTTATGAATGGCATAGTGAAGTGCTTATTTATATCCCTTTATGATTGCAATATGTTTTGTATCACTATTCATCCATGTGCTACTCTAGTGATGTTATTAAAGTACTCTATTCCTCCTCCATGATGTAATGGTGACAGTGTGTGCATCATGTAGTACTTGGCGTAGTTTATGATTATGATCTCTTGTAGATTATGAAGTTAACTATTACTATGATGGTATTAATGTGATCTATTCCTCCTCTCATAGTATGAAGGTGACAGTGTGCATGCTATGTTAGTACTTGGTATAGTTGTGTTGATCTATCATGCACTCTAAGGTTATTTAAACATGAATATCGAATGTTGTGGAGCTTGTTAACTCCGGCATTGAGGTGCTCTTGTAGCCCTACACAAATAGCGGTGTTCATCATCCAACAAGAGAGTGTAGAGTGGTTTTATTATGTGATCAATGTTGAGAGTGTCCACTAGTGAAAGTACGATCCCTAGGCCTTGTTTCCAATACTGCTATCGCTGCTTGTTTACTGTTCTGCTACATCTTTACTTACTACATGCCAGCAAGCACTTTTACGCACTTTATTACTACTGCTCATATATATTCATACCACCTGTATTTCACTATCTCTTCGCCGAACTAGTGCACCTATTAGGTGTGTTGGGGACACAAGAGACTTCTTGCTTTGTGGTTGCAGGGTTGCATGAGAGGGATATCTTTGACCTCTTCCTCCCTGAGTTCGATAAACCTTGGGTGATTGATGGCGTGTATTTCACACGTTCGTTGGGCAACCCCAAGAGGAAGGTATGATGCGCACAGCAGCAAGTTTTCCCTCAGAAAGAAACCAAGGTTTATCGAACCAGGAGGAGCCAAGAAGCACGTTGAAGGTTGATGGCGGCGGGATGTAGTGCGGCGCAACACCAGGGATTCCGGCGCCAACGTGGAACCTGCACAACACAACCAAAGTACTTTGCCCCAACGAAACAGTGAGGTTGTCAATCTCACCGGCTTGCTGTAACAAAGGATTAACCGTATTGTGTGGAAGATGATTGTTTGCAGAAAACAGTAGAACAGTATTGCAGTAGATTGTATTTCAGTAAAGAGAATTGGACCGGGGTCCACAGTTCACTAGAGGTGTCTCTCCCATAAGACAAACAGCATGTTGGGTGAACAAATTACAGTTGGGCAATTGACAAATAAAGAGAGCATGACCATGCACATACATATCATGATGAGTATAGTGAGATTTAATTGGGCATTACGACAAAGTACATAGACCGCCATCCAACTGCATCTATGCCTAAAAAGTCCACCTTCAGGTTATCATCCGAACCCCCTCCAGTATTAAGTTGCTAACAACAGACAATTGCATTAAGTATGGTGCGTAATGTAACTAGTGACTACATCCTTGAACATAGCACTAATGTTTTATCCTAGTGGCAACAGCACAACACAACCTTAGAACTTTACATCACTTTGTCCCGGTGTCAATGCAGGCATGAACCCACTATCGAGCATAAGTACTCCCTCTTGGAGTTACAAGCATCTACTTGGCCAGAGCATCTACTAGTAACGGAAAGCATGCAAGATCATAAACAACACATAGATATAACTTTGATAATCAACATAACAAGTATTCTCTATTCATCGGATCCCAACAAACGCAACATATAGAATTACAGATAGATGATCTTGATCATGTTAGGCAGCTCACAAGATCCGACAATGATAGCACAATGGGGAGAAGACAACCATCTAGCTACTGCTATGGACCCATAGTCCAGGGGTAGACTACTCACACATCACACCGGAGGCGACCATGGCGGCGTACAGTCCTCCGGGAGATGATTCCCCTCTCCGGCAGGGTGCCGGAGTCCTGCTACTGGCTCCCCCGAGATGGGATCGGCGGCGGCGGCGTCTCTGGAAGGTTTTCCGTATCGTGGTTCTCGATGCGGGGTTTCGTCACGAGACTTTTATAGGCGAAAGGGCAGGTCAAGAGGCGGCACGGGGCCCCACACCACGGGGCCGCGCGGCCAAGGGGGGCCGCGCCGCCCTAGGGTGTGGCCCCTCCGTGGCCCCTCTTCGTCTCTCCTTCGGACTTCTGGAAGCTTCGTGAGAAAATAGGCCCCTGGGCTTTGATTTCGTCCAATTCCGAGAATATTTCCTTACTAGGATTTCTGAAACCAAAAAACAGCAGAAAACAGCAACTGGCACTTCGGCATCTTGTTAATAGGTTAGTTCCAGAAAATGCACGAATATGACATAAAGTGTGCATAAAACATGTAGATAACATCAATAATGTGGCATGGAACATAAGAAATTATCGATACGTCGGAGACGTATCAGCATCCCCAAGCTTAGTTCTGCTCGTCCCGAGCAGGTAATACGATAACACAGATAATTTCTGGAGTGACATGCCATCATAATCTTGATCATACTATTTGTAAAGCATATGAGCTGAGATCAAATCATTCAAAGCAAGTATCTATATTGACATAAGAGATGATAATGCAAGAGTTAGACAAGCTAAAAGTTTTCATGAACTATTGCTTTAAAGACATGCAACCGTACAAAGTTCATTAAAGATGTATTAAGTATTCAGCATAGAAGATCTATCCTTCATTCCAAGCATCAAGTAAATTTTCACAACATAAGAAGGATTCAGTCAAGTAAACATAAACATGAACATCATGAATCAACTGTTTCGAAGTCTACTCAACCGGTGAGCGCAAGCATTTGGTATTAGCACCAGGATGTTATGGCATAAAGAACGTTAATGGGGGTTTGGAAGGCCAAATGGAAGAAAGGCTTGCAAAGCTGTAAATGACCATTAGACAAGAGGAAACCTTATGATCGAAGCTATGCAAGGAGTAGTGATTGCCATGCAACGGATGCACATAGAGCTATATGTGTATGAAAGCTCTCCAATGGAACTAGTGGGGGTGCATCCAACTTGGTTGCTCACGAAGACCTAGAGCACTTTTGAGGAGGCTCATCATTGGAATATACAACCCAAGTTCTATAGTGTAAATTCCCCACATAGTTATACTAGTAAAACATGAAAACTCTCTCATATGAATGTAGGTGCTGAACATGAGCACAAGTGTGGATAAAAGATAGTAATGCTGCCCCCTTTTTCTTTATTCTCTTTTTTTCTTTTTTTCTTTTTTTTTCTTTTTCTTTTTTTCTTTCTTTTCATTTTTTTCTTTCTTCTCTTTTTCTTTTCTTTTTGATGGCCTCCACGGCTCTTTCCATTTTTAGGGGCAACATCCTAATATGACAACACACTTTTTGGTACAAATAACTCATAATGAATGAAACATGATGTATGAAATCGTATGCCTCTGCCCGATGTAGCAGGATGTGCAATGATCTAGCGTAACATGGGTAAACCACACATCAGCTGTATATGATCATGCAAAGCAATATATAAATAATAAATGACAACATGGCATGTAATGTAAAAATGGATGTTGCATGGCAATATATCTCGGAACAGCTATGGAAATGCTGTGGTAGGTAGGTATGGTGGTTGTTTTGAGGAGATGTATGGGCTTATGTGTAGGAGAACAAGAGAAAGTTCTCCCACGGGTTTGGATGTACCGGCGAAGTATGCACAATTCTCAATGTGAGCAAAAGGCAATGCACAGTACCGAAGAGGCTAGCAAATTTGGATGGTGGAAGTGCCAAAAACCGTAGCTTAACATTAGTCAAAAAGAACTCACAAGCTTATTGCAAACAACTAGCAGGTTCATCATTAAGAGCATGATTAAAATTTACTCCAAGGATGGCCGTTCACGGTGGCACAAGTACCCCGCTAGCTCCCTCGACCTTCAGCACAACTTAGTTATTACGATGAACTCTCAGACATGGAAAGCTATCAAGTCCAACTACGCCTTCAACTATTTAAATAGAGTTTGTAGTACGGCACAAGCTTAAAGACAACAATCCACTACTAATTTTAACTCATTTATCCAGCAAGCCTTACCATCTAAATATCTCAAAACATTTGCAAAGAATCAAGTTATCAAAGCTCAATGTTCTACAAGTATTTTATTATACACTACCACATGCAACATTTCCCGTTTCCAACCATACAACAATTTAACGAAGAAGAAACTTTGCCATGAATACTATGAGTAGAAACCAAGGACATACTTGTCCATATGCTACAGCGGAGCGTGTCTCTCTCCCATAAAGTGAATGCTAGGATCCATTTTATTCAAACAAAACAAAAAACAAAAACAAACCGACGCTCCAAGAAAAGCACATAAGATGTGATGGAATAAAAATATAGTTTCAGGGGAGGAACCTGATAATGTTGTCGATGAAGAAGGGGATGCCTTGGGCATTCCCAAGCTTAGACGCTTGAGTCTTCTTGATATATGCAGGGGTGAACCACCGGGAGCATCCCCAAGCTTAGAGCTTTCACTCTCCTTGATCATGTTGCATCATACTCCTCTCTTGATCCTTGAAAACTTCCTCCACACCAAACTCGAAACAACTCATTAGAGGGTTAGTGCACATTATAAATTGACATATTCAGAGGTGACACAATCATTCTTAACACTTCTGGACATTGCATAATGCTACTGGACATTAGTGGATCAAAGAAATTCATCCAACTTAGCGAAAGAGGCAATGCGAAATAAAAGGCAGAATCTGTCAAAACAGAACAGTTCGTATTGACGAATTTTAAAATGGCACCAGACTTGCTCAAATGAAAATTCTCAAATTTAATGAAAGTTGCGTACATATCTGAGGATCATGCACGTAAATTGGCTTAATTTTCTGAGTTACCTACAGGGAGGTGGACCCAGATTCGTGACAGCAAAGAAATCTGGAACTGTGCAGTAATCCAAATCTAGTACTTACTTTTCTATCAACGGCTTAACTTGGCACAACAAAACACAAAACTAAGATAAGGAGAGGTTGCTACAGTAGTAAACAACTTCCAAGACACAAAATAAAAACAAAGTACTGTAGGTAAAAACATGGGTTGTCTCCCATAAGCGCTTTTCTTTAACGCCTTTCAGCTAGGCGCAGAAAGTGTGTATCAAGTATTATCAAGAGATGGTACTTCTACAGCGGGGTGTGGGGTTTTCTCAACTAGGCATAGTATATTGGATACATAAGTTTCAGCATCTCCCTTTTCATTAGTCTTAGGCGTGCTATTCTCATCAAACAAATTTTCAGGAACTAGCCAAGCATAGTTATTTTCTAGTGCATCATTCATAGCCAGGAGCTTACATGGTATTGGTGCTTTGATCTCCCCTCTATCATCAATATTATTAGTGAATCTTATTCTATCCATATCCATCTTTTCAAGGAGACTAACAAAATTAGTAGGAGAACCAAGCATATTGAATTTAGCAAACACCTTTCTAGCTTCTCTTGCTAAACCACCAAATTCTCTAAGAAGGGTTTCTAATACAAAATCTTTCTTTTCCCCTTCTTCCATATCGCCAAGTGTGAAGAACATGTGTTGGATTATAGGATTAAGATTAACAAATTTAGTTTCCAACAAGCGAACTAAATGTGCAGCAGCAATTTCATAAGTAGGCGCAAGGTCTACCAAGTGTCTATCTTCAAAATTTTCAATAGTACTAACATGATTGAAAAATTCTTCTATATTATTTCTCCCAACTATAGACCCACGTCCTACCGGTATGTCTTTTGTGGTAAAATTAAAAGGAAACATGATGAAATAAGTAAAGTAAATGCAAGTAAACTAATTTTTTTGTGTTTTTGATATAGCAAACAAGATAGCAAATAAAGTAAAACTAGCAACTAATTTTTTTGTATTTTGATTTAGTGCAGCAAACAAAGTAGTAAATAAAACTAAGCAAGACAAAAACAAAGTAAAGAGATTGAGAAGTGGAGACTCCCCTTGCAGCGTGTCTTGATCTCCCCGGCAACGGCGCCAGAAAATATGCTTGATGGCGTGTATTTCACACGTTCGTTGGGCAACCCCAAGAGGAAGGTATGATGCGCACGGCAGCAAGTTTTCCCTCGAGAAAGAAACCAAGGTTTATCGAACCAGGAGGAGCCAAGAAGCACGTTGAAGGTTGATGGCGGCGGGATGTAGTGCGGCGCAACACCAGGGATTCCGGCGCCAACGTGGAACCTGCACAACACAACCAAAGTACTTTGCCCCAACGAAACAGTGAGGTTGTCAATCTCACCGGCTTGCTGTAACAAAGGATTAACCGTATTGTGTGGAAGATGATTGTTTGCAGAAAACAGTAGAACAATATTGCAGTAGATTGTATTTCAGTAAAGAGAATTGGACCGGGGTCCACAGTTCACTAGAGGTGTCTCTCCCATAAGACAAACGACATGTTGGGTGAACAAATTACAGTTGGGCAATTGACAAATAAAGAGAGCATGACCATGCACATACATATCATGATGAGTATAGTGAGATTTAATTGGGCATTACGACAAAGTACATAGACCGCCATCCAACCGCATCTATGCCTAAAAAGTCCACCTTCGGGTTATCATCCGAACCCCCTCCGGTATTAAGTTGCTAACAACGAGACAATTGCATTAAGTATGGTGCGTAATGTAACTAGTGACTACATCCTTGAACATAGCACTAATGTTTTATCCCTAGTGGCAACAGCACAACACAACCTTAGAACTTTCATCCTTTGTCCCGTGTGTCAATGCAGGCATGAACCCACTATCGAGCATAAGTACTCCCTCTTGGAGTTACAAGCATCTACTTGGCCAGAGCATCTACTAGTAACGGAAAGCATGCAAGATCATAAACAACACATAGATATAACTTTGATAATCAACATAACAAGTATTCTCTATTCATCGGATCCCAACAAACGCAACATATAGAATTACAGATAGATGATCTTGATCATGTTAGGCAGCTCACAAGATCCGACAATGATAGCACAATGGGGAGAAGACAACCATCTAGCTACTGCTATGGACCCATAGTCCAGGGGTAGACTACTCACACATCACACCGAAGGCGACCATGGCGGCGTAGAGTCCTCCGGGAGATGATTCCCCTCTCCGGCAGGGTGCCGGAGGCGATCTCCTGGATCCCCCGAGATGGGATCGGCGGCGGCGGCGTCTCTGGAAGGTTTTCCGTATCGTGGTTCTCGGTACTGGGGTTTTCATCACGGAGACTTTTTATAGGCGAAAGGGCAGGTCAAGAGGCGGCACGGGGGCCCCACACCACAGGGCCGCGCGGCCAAGGGGGGGGGGGCCGCGCCGCCCTAGGGTGTGGCCCCTCCGTGGCCCCTCTTCGTCTCTCCTTCGGACTTCTGGAAGCTTCGTGAGAAAATAGGCCCCTGGGCTTTGATTTCGTCCAATTCCGAGAATATTTCCTTACTAGGATTTCTGAAACCAAAAAACAGCAGAAACAAAGAATCGGCACTTCGGCATCTTGTTAATAGGTTAGTTCCAGAAAATGCACGAATATGACATAAAGTGTGCATAAAACATGTAGATAACATCAATAATGTGGCATGGAACATAAGAAATTATCGATACGTCGGAGACGTATCAGTGATCCACTTAAGGGAAACTTGCTGCTGTTCTACAAACCTCTGCTCTTGGAGGCCCAACACTGTCTACAAGAATAGAAGCTCCCGTAGACATCACTCACTCATCACTCCGGAGGCGACCATGGCGGTGAAGAGTCCTCCGGGAGATGATTCCCCTCTCCGGCAGGGTGCCGGAGGCGATCTCCTGAATCCCCCGAGATGGGATTGGCGGCGGCGTCGTCCCTGGAAGGTTTTCCGTATCGTGGCTCTCGGTACTGGGGGTTTCGCGACGAAGGCTTTAAGTAGGCGGAAGGGCAGGTCAGGGGGCCACACGAGGGCCCCACACAACAGGCCGGCGCGGCCAAGGGCCAGGCCGCACCGCCCTAGTGTTTGGGCACCTCGTGGCCCCACTTCGTTGGTCCTCCGGTCTTCTGGAAGCTTTGTGTGAAAATAGGCCCCTGGGCGTTGATTTCGTCCAATTCCGAGAATATTTCCTTACTAGGATTTCTGAAACCAAAAATAGCAGAAAACAGCAACTGGCTCTTCGGCATCTCGTTAATAGGTTAGTGCCGGAAAATGCATAAATATGACATAAAGTATGCATAAAACATGTAGATATCATCAATAATGTGGCATGGAACATAAGAAATTATCGATACGTCGGAGACGTATCAATAGTGCAGGCAATGAACGAGATGGGATAGAAATAAATCACTTACAGAACGTAGCAACTGATGATAGATTTGTCGAGCTCGCGCAGATTGAAAAGCTGGAACAATTCACTCATATGAATTGTTACATAGTAATGTTTGAAGTGATGCTCATGTCTAACTTCCGCATAAATATATTCTTTGGCGTTTTTATTTTTTATGTAACCCTTGTACCAATTTAGCAGACTTTTCATTTGTTGAGGTAGATCCTCTTCCTGCGCAGGCTCGACGAGGGGCCCATTCCGCACATATGTAATTACTGGTTCACTCATTGGCGCCTCCTCAAGGCCTAACACTGCACGAAGAGTCATACCTAAGTTGGCCGCTTGTTCTCTGGCACTCGTTACAGTCAATCCCTGTGCTGCCGCAGCTGCTATGATATTGGGGGCATCCGGACCGGCAGCTTTCACTATGAGCGGGGCAGTCGATTGTTTACTTTGTTCCCCGAGCTGGGCAACTTGTTTCCCGCTTATTTTACTTGCTAATTCTTTCTCCTTCTTCTCCTTGAACATGAGTGCCTGTGTACGAAATTCACGTGCATAGTCGTCAGGCAGATTCTTCGCGGCTTGGGACGGTGTGCTCAAAAATGACTTAGCCCACTTCTTTTGCTCATCAGAAAATACTGGCTTGGGCTCGGGCTCTCTTTTCTTCTTGCAGTCCGCCTTCCATTTCTCATAATCAGCAGTCGCGGCCACGTCAGTTTCCTCGGCACTACGTTCCCAAGGCCTTGTGGGGAGAGGCTTCAGTGATGGCTCCGGTACCTTTGTGGTCTTAGGTACATAAGGGTCCGGGTTAATAGTCCAGGACTGCTTCTGCTTCTTTGCCGGAGGTGGATTGGGGGGCGGCGTCTGATCACCCGCCGGACGAGGACTGGGGGGGCGGCGTCTGATCACCCGCCGGACGTTGTGGACTGGGGGGCGTCGGCTGACGTGACGGAGGTGTAGGTAAACCACCACCACCACCACCACCACCGCCGCCGCCACCACCACCGGAGGGGGGTGGACTTGTTGGCCTTGGCGACTCGCCTGGAAACTTGATTAACTTCTTTTTCCATAGAATGAACTGGCGCTTGACACCTCCAAGTCTTCTCTCCCCTTCGGGTGTAGCAATGCCAATCTCCAGGTCCTCAAACCCTGGGACTATGTCCTCCACCGTGACACGAGCATAGCCATCTTGAATGGGGTTGTTGTCGTGGAGTGCTCCAGGTTCACATGGTAAAGCACTGCCGATGGCTACCTTCGTGGACATGTTCCCAATTGGATAATGCAGCTGACATTCTTTCATCTCCTTTACATCGTCCACGGGGTAGCGAGGAGGCTCCGGTGCAGTAATATCGTTCGCCGGTGCATTAGCAGTAGCCAACGGGGCCTCCGTGGAAGCCACGCTGCTTCTCCGCTGCTGGCTTCCGAGATCCGCTGGATGATCTTCATGCATCCCAGCTGCCGATCTTTCTTGTACTAGTATATTCACGGTTTTCTTCAGATCATCGAATTCCGATACCAACCGCGCCACAACATCTGCATCCCGATCCATCTTTCTCTTACGGCTTCTGTAACCGTATGGGTCATCGTTCTGGGAGAACCCTATTTTCCACGGAATGTGCCCCTTGCCTCGTACACGTCCTCCGTGTTCAGGATTCCCGAGGGCTTTTGTCAG
The DNA here is from genome assembly GCF_019359855.2 of Lolium perenne. Lineage (NCBI taxonomy): Eukaryota > Viridiplantae > Streptophyta > Magnoliopsida > Poales > Poaceae > Lolium > Lolium perenne. Next base: position 38,481,226 of record NC_067250.2, read on the forward strand.
CGCGTCGTTCTCTCTGTTGAACTTGATCTTCCCCTCTTGAGCATCCCTCATTGCGTCAATAAGGGCTTGGGTGGGTTTAAACATTTTGTTCTCGTGAACACACTCCCCTGTCTCCGGGTGTAGCGTTCCCCCATGCCCGTACCACCAGCTTTTGGCCCTTGGGTCCCATCCCTCCGTACCTGGACGGATTCCTCGCGCCCTCAGCTCGTTCTCCATCTTCTCCCACCTAGGCTCCCAATAGCTATACCCTCCTGGCCCCATAATATGATTGTACTCCTTCTTAGCCGCATTTTCCTTATTTTTTTCAATATTTCAATGAAATGCTCCGATTTCTTTTGCCTCACAAATTCTGGCCAATCATCTTTCAGTTTCTCATATTGTCCTTTGAAATCCGGAGTCTTGTTCTTGTTGACATAGTCATGGGCTAGATTTTGCTTGAATTTCCGGAATGCGTCGGCCATCTTACCGAGAGCGAAGTGTTTGACTAGCCTCCTCCTCTCCTTGTTTTCATCAATCTTGTTACCCTCCTCATCGAATTTGTTGTATTCGGAGGTAGAACGAAATGTTCCATAAGCTTTTTGAAGCAATCTTTTTTTGTTCTCTTCTTGACAAAACTGAAACCAACACGTGCCTTCTTTGGCTGATTCCACTCCTGGACGGTGATCGGGACGTTGTCTCTAATAACGGCTCCGCATTGGTTGATAAACTTGGTTGAGTTCTTCTAGGGCTCCAGCGGCCTGCCGGTTGCAGCACAGACAACCTCGATGGTAAATGTTTCTCCTTGTTTCAGCATCTTGGTTGCGCCACGCTTGGACGATGTACTCGATTGTTTCGACGATCCGGCCGAGGGCTAAAATAAGAAAGAGAGTCGCGCGCGTTAGTACACACATATTTATTCAAATCAGTAAGTTTGTATCACCAGAGGCTCAATGTATATATGTACCTCGGCGCCGGAGGTGGTTGCTACTTCCAATTGAAGATCGTCGTTTATCGATGTTTGTTCGGCATCATCTTGCTGACGGCCTTCATCTTGACCGTCAAGGTTCAGATAAGAAGAGATATCATCTTCTTCATCTTGTTCGGTCGGCACATAAATAACATCGCCTTTTATGATGCCGAAGATGCGTTCTTCAGCTTCCGGATCATAGTTGGCCATAATCGGGTCAACTCTATCGTCCGCCATATGTCAGTCCTGAAAACATGTAGTAAAAACAAATTAATTAAGTGAAGAAGGGGGGCGGTGGCGGTGGCGAAAGGGCGGTGGCAAAAGGAGGGGGCGAGGAAGGGGTGGAGAGGGTGTCTCGGAAGAGCGCGAGACGGGGCGGCAGACGTCGGCGTCACGGAGAGGGAGGCGAGGACGAGCGCGTTGGCGGCAATTAAAGGTTTTTTTAACGGCGTCACGGAGAGGGATGCGAGGACGAGCGCGTTGGCGGCGATTAAAGGTTTTTTTAACGGCGTCACATAGAGGGAGGCGAGGACGAGCGCGTTGGCGCGTTGACGGCGTTACATTTTTATGAATAGAGGTAGTATAACATATATAATACTCCATCAAATATAAAACAAAGTCTAAAAAGCATAAATCTTCAAAGTGAAATTTTAGTTCATTTTTTTGACAAACTTTTGTTAAGTTATTTTTGTTAAATTTTGTTAAGTATTTGTTGTTAATTTAAAATTTTGTTATGTTAAAGTTTTTGTGAAGTTAATTTTTTTTGTTAATAAGTTAAAGTTTTTGTGAAATTAAAGTTTTTTTTAAGTTAAAGTTTTTGTGAAGTTAAATTTTTTGTTAATTAAAAAAAAGGGAGATGGAGGGGGGCCGGGGCGCCGCCAGTACGTGTACTGTGCGTGTCGCCCCCGGCCGGCCGCCTTCCTCTCCTGTGCGTGTGTGGTGCGCGGCAGCGCCGCCGGCGCCGCGGGAAAACAGCGCGGTGCGCCGGGAAAAAAACAGCCTTCGCGCCGGCGAGAAACAGCGCGAAGCGACGGCGACGTACGGTGTGGCGTGCGTGGCGCGTCGAAGCGATCGGACGGCGAGGGCGACAGCGATGGCGTCGAGGGCACGGCGACGGCGACAGCGTCGAGGGCGCGGCGACGGTCGGCGAGGGGCGCGGCGGCGGTCGGACGGCGTCGCTGCAGAGGGGCGAAGCGCGCGGATCGATCGGAGAAGAAGAGTGGGGGCAGCGGCGGTTCGGGCGCGGCATTTTATACTGGGCGACCTTTGGTCGCGGTTCGGGTCCCCAACCGCGACTAAAGGGTATTTTCGACGAGTTTTCGTTTCCCGCGGAAAAATACCCTTTAGTCGCGGTTGGCTTTCTTTTTCAAAATGTTAAAAATACATATAATATATCAATAAATTCAAAAAATTAAAACTAATTCATTTCAAAATCTGAAAAATACAAATAATATATCAAAAAATTCAGAAAAATAAAACTAATTCATTTAAAAATCTTAAAAATACAAATAATATATCAAAAAATTCAGAAAAATAAAACTAATTCATTTAAAAATCTTAAAAATACAAATAATATATCAATAAATTCAGAAAATTAAAACTAATTCATTTCAAAATCTGAAAAATAGAAATAATATATCAAAAAATTCAGAAAAATAAAACTAATTCATTTAAAAATCTTTCCTGTCGTCGCTGTCTTCCCGCCCCCTCTTCCCACCAGTTCTTTCCGGCCGCCTCTGTCTTCCCGCCCCTCTTCCCACCAGTTCTTCCAGGCCGCCTCTGTCTTCCCGCCCCCTCTTCCGAAGATGTCGTAGGGCGTGTGCACCGACGACATCTTCGAGAAGCTGCGCCACGGGAGATTTTCCAACCCTTTACCCAGCACTGTTAGAGGAGATGGAGTCTTTCACGGGTTAGCAGGAAATTTTTCCCGAGGAGCAACTTCCGAAGATGTCGTAGGGCGTGTGCACCGACGACATCTTCGAGAAGCTGCGCCACGGGAGATTTTCCAACCCTTTACCCAGCACTGTTAGAGGAGATGGAGTCTTTCACGGGTTTGCAGAAAAAAAATTCCCGAGGAGCAACTTCCGAAGATGTCGTAGGGCGTGTGCACCGACGACATCTTCGAGAAGCTGCGCCACGGGAGATTTTCCAACCCTTTACCCAGCACTGTTAGAGGAGATGGAGTCTTTCACGGGTTTGCAGGAAAATTTTCCCGAGGAGCAACTTCCGAAGATGTCGTAGGGCGTGTGCACCGACGACATCTTCGAGAAGTTGCGCCACGGGAGATTTTCCAACCCTTTACTCCATCCATGGGGATGAAAATCTCCCTACCTGCTAGGTTGGCTTGTTGGTCTGCTTGCCAAGGCGTATCGATGCTCCTTTTATAGGCACGGCGCCGCTGCTGCTTTGTCTTGTTCCTCCGACAGGGTGTCGTGCACTACATGCTTTATCTCATCGAGCAGTGCGTCCACCCACGCGTCCTTATCCTGCCGACAGCTTTAGTCACGGTTGCAGTCTCCAGCCGGGACTAAAGCTTACCCAAACGTCCTTATCCCACCGACAGTTTTCTTAGATGACACAAAAACCACATTTAGTCCCGGTTGCACCCACCAGCCGGGACTAAAGCTTACCCAGATGTCCTTATCCCACCGACAGTTTTGTTAGATGATACAAAACCACCTTTAGTCCCGGTTGCACCCACCAGCCGGGACTAAAGGTTAGATGACCAGCTATGGATTCCTCTTCTTCCCGCCATTTCTTCCCTGTCTTCCCGCCTCTTTCTTCCCGCCACTTTCTTCCCGCCTCCTATCTTCCCGCTCCCATTTTTCCCGCCATTTCTCACTACATATATGTAGCCCGGCTTGGCCAGCATTATCACATCTCTACAATCTCTCATCACTCTCACATGGCTTCCACCGCACCCACTCTAACCTACCAGCAGGTGGAGGAGCTTTGCGCCTCGAACTACCCTTGCCCACCGGGCTACCGCGTCCCCACCGGCTGGAGCCTAAGCGCCGGAGGCGTGCCGGTCCCTCCCGTCCCTCAGGGTACTGCGCGCCGGGCGGCCATCACGAACCACTACTACCTTGACCTCACGCCGGAGCAGCGGATGAATCCCCGCTGGCATCCCGATAACCAGCATACTTGGGACGCCTTCTTCATCAATCGGCGTGACAGGGCGCTCGCCAGGTATGAGGAGGACGGTCTGCCTCCTGGGAACTTCCACGAGGCCGGCCGTCGGCTATGGTGGTACGGTCGGACTCTGCAGAGCGTCATGGACTACATCACGGCCGACGATATCCCCCGCCTGCGCTACCCTCAGTTCGAGCCACGAGCGCCGCCCGACGACAGCGATGACAGCAGCGACGACGATGGCGACAACTTAGAAGGCGACGACTACCAGTACAACGGTGGCGGCTATGAAGACTACGAGTATGCATATTATACGCCTAGGCAGGAGTATGACTAAATCACTCCAAATATCATGTATCATCAGTGTGGTTTCTCGAATCAATCGAATCATTCGAAAATGGACACCAAACACATCACGGGTAATATAATTCACATGATCCATTCAATAAAGTTTGGTACAATAAATTATTACACATCATTTCTTCCCTTGTGTCCCTGCTTGCTTACGATTGTGCCGTATCCATGGAGCATCCTCATCATTCAACTTAATGCTTGGGTCGGTGTTCACTTTGAAGGGCGGAATTTCAGCAAACATATTATAATCTTTTGACATGTCTGTCTTGTCCTCCACTCCCACGATGTTTCTTTTCCCTGAAAGAACAATGTGGCGCTTTGGATCATCGCATGATGTACTGATCGTTTTCTTATCTTTCCGTTTCCTCGGTTTGCTACTCATGTCCTTCACATAGAAAACCTGAGCGACATCTTTCGCTAGGACGAATGGTTCGTCAAGGTAACCAAGATTGTTGAAATCCACCATTGTCATTCCGTATTGATGGTCCACCTTTACCCCACCTCCTGTTAGCTTGAACCATTTGCACCGGAACAAAGGGACCTTAAAGGAGGGTCCATAGTCAAGTTCCCATATCTCCTCTATGTAACCATAATATGTGACCTTTTGCCCATTCTCGGTTGCTGCATCAAAGCGGACACCACTGTTTTGGTTGGTGCTCTTTTTATCTTGGGCGATCGTGTAAAATGTATTCCCATTTATCTCGTACCCTTGGAAAGTCGTTATAGTCGAAGATGGTGTCTTGGCCAACATGTACAGCTGATCTACAACATCATTGTCATTCATTAAATGTTTTCTCAACCAACTGCCGAAAGTCTCCATGTGGGCCTTCCTAATCCAGGATTCAGGCTTCCCCGGGTTGTCCGAGCGTAAAATATTCTTGTGTTTCTCAAAGTACGGAGCCACCAAGCTGGAATTGGTCAGAACTGTGTGGTGTGCTTCAGTCATAGAATGGCCGTCCATACATATCGTTGATTTCCTTCCGATCGTGCCTTTTCCACTTAGTCTCCCCTCGTGCCGCGATCGAGGAAGACCAATCGGCTTAAGGTCAGGAACAAATTCAACACAAAACTCAATTACCTCCTCATTTCCATAGCCCTTGGCGATGCTTCCTTCTGGCCTAGCACGGTTACGAACATATTTCTTTAATACTCCCATGAACCTCTCGAAGGGGAACATATTGTGTAGAAATACAGGACCGAGAATGGAAATCTCTTCGACTAGGTGAACTAGGAGGTGCGTCATAATATTGAATAAGGATGGCGGGAACACCAACTCGAAACTGTCAAGACATTGGACCACATCGTTCTGTAACCGTGGTAGAACTTCTGGATTGATTACCTTCTGAGAGATTGATTTGAGGAATGCACATAGCTTCACAATGGCTACTCGAACATTTTCCGGCAGGAGCCCCCTCAAAGCAATGGGAAGCAATTGCGTCATAATCACGTGGCAGTCGTGAGACTTCAGGTTTTGGAACTTTTTCTCCGCCATGTTTATTATTCCCTTTATATTGGACGAGAATCCAGACGGGACCTTCATACTGCTCATGCATTCAAAAAAGATGACCTTCTCTTCTTTGGTCAGAGCGTAGCTGGCACGACCTTGAAACCATTCCGGATGCCGGTCATCAGGGTCTTTCAAACGTTGCTGGTCCTGCCGTGCTTCCTTTGTATCATTTGTCTTCCCATACACGCCCAAGAAGCTTAGGAGGTTCACGCAAATATTCTTCTTAACATGCATCACGTCGATTGCAGAGCGGACATCTAGGACTTTCCAATATTCTAGCTCCCAGAAAATAGATTTCTTCTTCCACATGGCAGCGTGTCCGTTAGCTCCCTTCGGAACTGATTGTCAGCCAGGACCCTTTCCAAAGATGACTTTCAAATCCTTGACCATATCAAATACCTCAGCACCAGTGCGTTCCGCAGGCTTCGGCCGGTGATCTGCCTTGCCGTTGTAATGCTTGCCTTTCTTTCTTACTGGATGAATTTTCGGCAGAAATCGACGATGCCCAAGGTACACGTTCTTCTTACAATTTGGCAAATGTACACTTTCAGTCTCATGTAAGCAGTGCGTGCATGCATTGTATCCCTTATTTGACAGTCCCGAAAGGTTACTAAGAGCAGGCCAATCGTTGATGGTTACGAAAAGCAACGCTCGTAGGTCAAATTCCTCTTCTTTGTGCTCATCCCACACATGGACACCAGGTCTGCACCACAACTGTAAAAGTTCATCAACTAATGGCCTTAGGTACACATCGATGTCGTTGCCGGGTTGCTTCGGACCTTGGATGAGCACTGGCATCATAATGAACTTCCGCTTCATGCACAACCAAGGAGGAAGGTTGTAGATGCATAGAGTCACGGGCCAGGTGCTATGGCTGGAGCTCTGCTCGCCAAAAGGATTCATGCCATCTGTACTTAGACCAAATCTTATGTTCCTTGCGTCAGCTGTAAAATCTTTGAACTCTCTGTCGATCTTTCTCCATTGCGTTCCATCTGCGGGGTGTCTCAACTCCCCGTCCGACTTACGGTCCTCTTTGTGCCATCGCAACAACTTGGCATGCTCTTTGTTCCTGAACAGACGTTTCAACCGTGGTATTATAGGAGCATACCACATCACCTTGGCGGGAACCCTCTTCCTGGGTTTCTCGCCCTCAACATCGTCACCAGGGTCATCGCCTCTGATCTTATAACGCAATGCAGTGCATACCGGACATTCATTCAAATTCTCGTATTCACCGCGGTAGAGGATGCAGTCGTTGATGCATGCATGTATCTTCAGAACCTCTAAACCTAGAGGGCAGACAACCTTCTTTGCTTCGTACGTACTGGCGGGCAACTCGTTATTCTTTGGAAACATATTCTTCAACATTTTCAGCAAGTTTTCAAATGCCGAGTCAGCTACACCTACCTGTGCCTTCCATTTCAGCAAATCCAGTGTGCAGCCCAGCTTTTTCAGACCATTATCGCATCCGGGGTACAACGACTTTCTGTGATCCTCTAACATGCGATCCAAATTCTCAGTTTCGCAGCGTCTCCGTGCATCAGCAATGGTCCGACCAAGATCATCAACGGGCTCATCACGTGCCTCTTCTTCACCTTCCCCTTCCTCTTCACCTTCCCCTTCACCTTTAGCATCCTCCATGAAAGTATCACCGAAATGATCAAGATAGTTTTCATCGATGAAATCATCCCCTTCTTCATCTTCTTCCATTATAACCCCTCTTTCTCCATGCTTGGTCCAACAATTATAGCTTGGCATGAAACCGTGCCGAAGCAGGTGCATGTGAACTTCTCTTGAGGAAGAGTAACCCTTCTGATTCTTACAGTCAACACATGGACAGATAACAAAACCCTTCTGCTTGTTCGCATTAGCCACTACGAGGAAATCTTTCAAACCCGTAGTGAACTCGCCGGAGAGTCGGTTATCGTACATCCATTGCCGATTCATCTGCATTATTATAATATAAAATATATAATTAACCATCATGCATTTGTTAAACTAACTAGCTATAAACAATAGAAATTAAACAATGAACTACACACATGCATATTTTATCAATGACACATATGAAAGGTTCAACTTGCTAACCGCGATCGAGGAGGAAAAAATAAATGAGGAAGCTCAAGTGTGGCTTCGACACTTCATATCATGTTTGTTTCATGCTCTTGGGGCATTTCATCAAACACTTTGTGTGCATAAGAGGAGCCAAAAGCAAACCTAACACCCCTTGTGAAGTTTGTGAAGAGAAGTGGCACCAAATGGCTAAGTGAGTGTGCTGAACTGGTATATATAGGGGAGGAGCTTTAGTCGCGGTTGGGCTGGCCAACCGCGACTAAAGGCCTTCGGGCACCTTTAGTCGCGGTTGGCCTGGCCAACCGCGACTAAAGCCCCTCACGTGTACCAGCTAGCCACCGAGCGCCCTGGGCCCAGGCCTTTGGTCGCGGTTCGCCTCCCGAACCGCGACTAAAGACTCCATTAGTCGCGGTTCCTACAGTTTCGCGACTAATGAGGCTGGACGGAAGCCTCTTTTTCTACCAGTGCGCCCCGCCGTCGCTCGACCTCCGGCTACCGCGGCGTCCGCGCGCGATCGAGTGGCACGTTCTACGCCGAGATCCGCAGCAGCGACGAGCGCACCGAGCTCGGTACGTTCAAGACGGCACACGAGGCAGTGCCCGCCTACGACGCGGTCCCCTAGCGCCTCGGCCGCTCCCGCCGGACGATGAACTTCCACGACGTGTGAACGCGGGAGCAGGCGGAAGTGCTCGTGCCGCCGCCTCCGGCCGTCACGTGCGAGCTCGAGCAGCGGCTCGTCATCGCGGAGCGCGACGAGCGCCTTGATACGTCTCCGACGTATGGATAATTTCTTATGTTCCATGCTACTTTTATGATGATACTCACATGTTTTCTACACATTATATGTCATTATTATGCATTTTCCGGCACTAACCTATTAACGAGATGCCGAAGAGCCAGTTGCTGTTTTCTGCTGTTTTTGGTTTCAGAAATCCTAGTAAGGAAATATTCTCGGAATTGGACAAAATCAACGCCCAGGGGCCTATTTTTCCACGAAGCTTCCAGAAGACCGAGGGAGAAACGAAGTGGGACCACGAGGTGGCCAGACAACAGGGCGGCGCGGCCTGGACCCTGGCCGCGTGGCCCTGGCGTCTGGGCCCCTCGTGACGCCCCTTGATCTACCCTTCCGCCTACTTAAGCCTTCGTCGATAATAGCCCTAGTACCGAGAGTCACGATACGGAAAACCTTCCAGAGACGCCGCCGCCGCCAATCCCATCTCGGGGGATTCAGGAGATCGCCTCCGGCACCCTGCCGGAGAGGGGAATCATCTCCCGGAGGACTCTACACCGCCATGGTCGCCTCCGGAGTGATGAGTGAGTAGTTCACCCCTGGACTATGGGTCCATAGCAGTAGCTAGATGGTCGTCTTCTCCTTATGTGCTTCATTGTCGGATCTTGTGAGCTGCTTAACATGATCAAGATCATCTATCTGTAATGCTATATGTTGTGTTTGTTGGGATCCGATGGATAGAGAATACTATGTTATGTTGATTATCAATCTATTGCCTATGTGTTGTTTATGATCTTGCATGCTCTCCGTTATTAGTAGAGGCTCTGGCCAAGTTTTTACTCTTAACTCCAAGAGGGAGTATTTATGCTCGATAGTGGGTTCATGCCTCCATTAAATGCAGGACGATGTGAGAAAGTTCTAAGGTTGTGGATGTGCTGTTGACACTAGGGATAAAACATTGATGCTATGTCCGAGGATGTAGTTATTGATTACATTACGCACCATACTTAATGCAATTGTCTGTTGTTTGCAACTTAATACTGGAAGGGGTTCGGATGATAACCTGAAGGTGGACTTTTTAGGCATAGATGCATGCTGGATAGCGGTCTATGTACTTTGTCGTAATGCCCAATTAAATCTCACAATACTCATCATATCATGTATGTGCATTGTCATGCCCTCTCTATTTGTCAATTGCCCAACTGTAATTTGTTCACCCAACATGCTATTTATCTTATGGGAGAGACACCTCTAGTGAACTGTGGACCCCGGTCCATTCTTTTAATCGAATACAATCTACTGCAATACTTGTTCTACTGTTCTCTGCAAACAATCATCATCCACACTATACATCTAATCCTTTGTTACAGCAAGCCGGTGAGATTGACAACCTCACTGTTTCGTTGGGGCAAAGTACTTTGGTTGTGTTGTGCAGGTTCCACGTTGGCGCCGGAATCCCTGGTATTGCGCCGCACTACATCTCGCCGCCATCAACCTTCAACGTGCTTCTTGGCTCCTACTGGTTCGATAAACCTTGGCTTCTTACTGAGGGAAAACTTACTGCTGTACGCATCACACCTTCCTCTTGGGGTTCCCAACGGTCGCGTGCTGTACGCGTATCAAGACTGTTTTCTTGCGCCGTTGCCGGGGAGATCAAGACACACTGCAAGGGGAGTCTCCACTTCCAATCTCTTTACTTTGTTTTTGTCTTGCTTTACTTTTATTTAGTACTTTGTTTGCTGCATTATATCAAAATACAAAAAAAAATTAGTTGCTAGCTTTACTTTATTTACTATCTTGTTTGCCATATCAAAATACAAAAAAATTAGTTACTTGTTTTACTTTACTTAATTCAATGCATGTTTTTATTTCACTAGTTAGGCATAATGGAAAGCAACATGGAGCTTTTTAATCTATTTCCTGAGTTAAGACATGGATGGTTTGATTCGAAAATTAAAAAACCCATGGAACATATTAGTATGAACACTTTGAACACCATTGTTGCTAATGATATGGAAAATTCTAAGCTTGGGGAAGCTGGTTTTGATGATCGAGCATGATATTTTTAGTCCCCAAGCATTGAGGAGAAAATTTACTTTGATGATACTTTGCCTCCTATTTATGATGATTATAATGATAGTACCATTTTGGTGCCACCTACTATGGAGAGTAAATTTGATTATGATTACAATATGCCTCCTATATTTGATGATAGCTACTTTGTTGAATTTGCTCCCACTATTACTAATAAAATTGATTATGCTTATGTGGAGAGTAATAATTTTATGCATGAGACTCATGATAAGAATGCTTTATGTGATAGTTATATTGTTGAGTTTGCTCATGATGCTACTGAAAGTTATTATGAGAGAGGAAAATATGGTTGTACAAATTTTCATGTTACTAAAACACCTCTCCATGTGCTGAAATTTTTGAAGCTACACTTGTTCTATCTTCCTATGCTTGTTACTTTACTCTTCATGAACTTGTTTATTTACAAGATTCCTATGCATAGGAAGCAGGTTAGGCTTAAATGTGTTTTGAATTTGCCTCTTGATGCTCTCTTTTGCTTCAAATACTATTTCTTGCGAGTGCATCATTAAAATTGCTGAGCCCATCTTAATGGCTATAAAGAAAGAACTTCTTGGGAGATAACCCATGTGTTTATTTTGCTACAGTACTTTTGTTTTATATTTGAGTCTTGGAAGTTGTTACTACTGTAGCAACCTCTCCTTATCTTAGTTTTGTGCATTGTTGTGCCAAGTAAAGTCGTTGATAGTAAGATTCATACTAGATTTGGATTACTGCGCAGAAACAGATTTCTTTGCTGTCACGAATCTGGGCCTAATTCTCTGTAGGTACCTCAGAAAATTATGCCAATTTACGTGAGTGATCCTCAGATATGTACGCAACTTTCATTCAATTTGAGCATTTTCATTTGAGCAAGTCTGGTGCCTCAATAAAATTCGTCTTTACGAACTGTTCTGTTTTGACAGATTCTGCCTTTTATTTCGCATTGCCTGTTTTGCCATGCTTGATGGATTTTTCGATTCCATTGACTTTCAGTAGCTTTGTGCAATGTCCAGAAGTGTTAAGAATGATTGTGTCACCTCTGAACATGTAAATTTTGATTGTGCACTAACCCTCTAATGAGTTGTTTTGAGTTTGGTGTGGAGGAAGTTTTCAAGGATCAAGAGAGGAGATGATACAATATGATCAAGGAAAGTGAAAGCTCTAAGCTTGAGGATGCCCCGGTGGTTCACCCCTGCATATATCAAGAAGACTCAAGCGTCTAAGCTTGGGGATGCCCAAGGCATCCCCTTCTTCATCGACAACATTATCAGGTTCCTCTAGTGAAACTATATTTTTATTCCATCACATCTTTTTTTTTTGAAAACTTATTCCATCACATCTTATGTACTTTGCTTGGAGCGTCGGTTTGTTTTTGTTTCTGTTTTGTTTGAATAAAATGGATCCTAGCATTAATTGTGTGGGAGAGAGACACGCTCCGCTGTTGCATATGGACAAATATGTCCTTAGGCTTTACTCATAGTATTCATGGCGAAAGTTTCTTCTTCGTTAAATTGTTATATGGTTGGAATTGGAAAATGATACATGTAGTAATTGCTAAAATGTCTTGGATAATGTGATACTTGGCAATTGTTGTGCTCATGTTTAAGCTCTTGCATCATATACTTTGCACCTATTAATGAAGAAATACATAGAGCATGCTAAAATTTGGTTTGCATAATTGGTCTCTCTAAGGTCTAGATAATTTCTAGTATTGAGTTTGAACAACAAGGAAGACGGTGTAGAGTCTTATAATGTTTACAATATGTCTTTTATGTGAGTTTTGCTGCACCGCTTCATCCTTGTGTTTGTTTCAAATAAGCCTTGCTAGCCTAAACCTTGTATCGAGAGGGAATACTTCTCATGCATCCAAAATCCTTGAGCCAACCACTATGCCATTTGTATCCACCATACCTACCTACTACATGGTATTTCTCCGCCATTCCAAAGTAAATTTCTTGAGTGCTACCTTTAAAATTTCCATTCTTCACCTTTACAATATATAGCTCATGGGACAAATAGCTTAAAAACTATTGTGGTATTGAATATGTACTTATGCACTTTATCTCTTATTAAGTTGCTTGTTGTGCGATAACCATGTTCCTGGGGACGCCATCAACTACTCTTTGTTGAATATCATGTGAGTTGCTATGTATGTTCGTCTTGTCTGAAGTAAGGGAGATTTACCACTAAAATGGTTAGAGCATGCATAATGTTAGAGAAGAACATTGGGCCGCTAACTAAAGCCATGATCCATGGTGGAAGTTTCAGTTTTGGACAAATATCCTCAATCTCATATGAGAAAATTAATTGTTGCTATATGCTTATGCATAAAAGAGGAGTCCATTATCTGTTGTCTATGTTGTCCCGGTATGGATGTCTAAGTTGAGAATAATCAATAGCGAGAAATCCGATGCGAGCTTTCTCCTTAGATCTTTGTACAGGCGGCATAGAGGTACCCCTTTGTGACACTTGGTTAAAACATGTGTATTGCGATGATAATCCAGGTAATCCGAGCTAATTAGGACAAGGTGCGGGCACTATTAGTATACTATGCATGAGGCTTGCAACTTGTAGGATATAATTTACATAACACATATGCTTTATTACTACCGTTGATAAAATTGTTTCTTGTTTTCAAAACCAAAGCTCTAGCACAAATATAGAAATCGATGCTTTCCTCTTTGAAGGACCTTTCTTTTACTTTTATGTTGAGTCAGTTCACCTATCTCTCTCCACCTCAAGAAGCAAACACTTGTGTGAACTGTGCATTGATTCCTACGTACTTGCATATTGCACTTGTTATATTACTTTGCATTGACAACTATCCATGAGATATACATGTTACAAGTTGAAAGCAACCGCTGAAACTTCATCTTCTTTTATGTTGCTTCAATACCTTTACTTTGAATTATTGCTTTATGAGTTAACTCTTATGCAAGACTTATTGATGCTTGTCTTGAAGTACTATTTATGAAAAGTCTTTGCTTTATGATTCATTTGTTTACTCATGTCATTTACCATTGTTTTGATCGCTGCATTCATTACATATGCTTACAATAGTATGATCAAGGTTATGATGGCATGTCACTCCAGAAATTATCTTTGTTATCGTTTACCTGCTCGGGACGAGCAGGAACTAAGCTTGGGGATGTTGATACGTCTCCGACGTATCGATAATTTCTTATGTTCCATGCTACTTTTATGATGATACTCACATGTTTTATACATATTATATGTCATTATTATGCATTTTTCGGCACTAACCTATTAACGAGATGCCGAAGAGCCAGTTGCTATTTTCTGCTGTTTTTGGTTTCAGAAATCCTAGTAAGGAAATATTCTCGGAATTGGACAAAATCAACGCCTAGGGGCCTATTTTTCCGCGAAGTTTCCAGAAGACCGAGGGAGAAACGAAGTGGGGCCACGAGGTGGCCAGACAACAGGGCGGCGCGGCCTGGACCCTGGCCGCGCGGCCCTGGCGTCTGGGCCCCTCGTGACGCCCCTTGATCTACCCTTCCGCCTACTTAAGCCTTCGTCGATAATAGCCCCAGTACCGAGAGCCACGATACGGAAAACATTCCAGAGACGCCGCCGCCGCCAATCCCATCTCGGGGGATTCAGGAGATCGCCTCCGGCACCCTGCCGGAGAGGGGAATCATCTCCCGGAGGACTCTACACCGCCATGGTCGCCTCCGGAGTGATGAGTGAGTAGTTCACCCCTGGACTATGGGTCCATAGCAGTAGCTAGATGGTCGTCTTCTCCTTATGTGCTTCATTGTCGGATCTTGTGAGCTGCTTAACATGATCAAGATCATCTATCTATAATGCTATATGTTGTGTTTGTTGGGATCCGATGGATAGAGAATACTATGTTATGTTGATTATCAATCTATTACCTATGTGTTGTTTATGATCTTGCATGCTCTCCGTTATTAGTAGAGGCTCTGGCCAAGTTTTTACTCTTAACTCCAAGAGGGAGTATTTATGCTCGATAGTGGGTTCATGCCTCCATTAAATCTGGGACGTGTGATGAAAGTTCTAAGGTTGTGGATGTGCTGTTGCCACTAGGGATAAAACATTGATGCTATATCCGAGGATGTAGTTATTGATTACATTACGCACCATACTTAATGCAATTGTCTGTTGTTTGCAACTTAATACTGGAAGGGGTTCGGATGATAACCTGAAGGTGGACTTTTTAGGCATAGATGCATGCTGGATAGCGGTCTATGTACTTTGTCGTAATGCCCAATTAAATCTCACAATACTCATCATATCATGTATGTGCATTGTCATGCCATCTCTATTTGTCAATTGCCCAACTGTAATTTGTTCACCCAACATGCTATTTATCTTATGGGAGAGACACCTCTAGTGAACTGTGGACCCCGGTCCATTCTTTTAATCGAATACAATCTACTGCAATACTTGTTCTACTGTTTTCTGCAAACAATCATCATCCACACTATACATCTAATCCTTTGTTACAGCAAGCCGGTGAGATTGACAACCTCACTGTTTCGTTGGGGCAAAGTACTTTGGTTGTGTTGTGCAGGTTCCACGTTGGCGCCGGAATCTCTGGTGTTGCGCCGCACTACATCTCGCCGCCATCAACCTTCAACGTGCTTCTTGGCTCCTACTGGTTCGATAAACCTTGGTTTCTTACTGAGGGAAAACTTACTGCTGTACGCATCACACCTTCCTCTTGGGGTTCCCAACGGTCGCGTGCTGTACGCGTATCACGCCTCCGCCTCGAGTGGGCGCGCCAGTTCCCGGACGACGTCACCGCGGTGGAGGCGTTCTACATGAAGAAGGAAGAGGAGAAGGCGGATCGCGAGGAGTGGACGGCGAAGTCGGCAGCGAGGAAGAAGGAGAGGGAGGAGAAGGCCGCGAGGAAGGCGGAGGAGAAGAAAAATGGCGCCGGCCCGTCAACGATCATCCTCTCCTCCTCCTCCTCCTTCGAGTGGACATCCACTCCGGTGTCGGACACCACTCGCTCGTTGGATTTCGACTGAGATTCCGACTAGTTTAGGGTAGTTTCGAAATAAATGTGATTGTAGCGTCCACGTTTGCAATATATTTTGTATTTCCAGTTAATTTTTTATGTTTTGTTTGATCTATTCCATACGCAAAATATGATCAAAATGTTGTTTGTGCCGCGCTGCGCGCTGCATAATGCAGGGTCCAGCGAAAGAACATTTTTAGTGCCCAAGCACGTGCTGCATAATAGAGCGTCCGACGACGTGTATAGCGGCGCCGAATTTTGGTGCGCCCGTTGGAGATACTCTAATACCTTCGACCGCCATGTTCACCAGACCTTAGACGGCTGTACCATGAAATGGATACCAAACGTATCGATCGTACGCGACACTGGAATGGATACTCTGACGTTGTACCTTTCCTTCGTAGTTATGGCAATGGGTCGACATGGTTTATTTATTAATGAAAACAAGATCAGGGCGAGTCATGGTGCTGCTGGACCACGTCGATCAATCACGGTCAGCGACACATCAGCTATGACGGCTACGCGATCGATCAGTTAAGTCGCAGATATAATGTGGCGTGGAAGGCGAATGACGCCTATACGTCCGTCCTTAACCGTCGCGCTCGTGGGTTTGATTGCCTAACCGACGACGAAGAAAAAGCCAAGCATAACTAGTTTGGATCACCAAGACTGCTGGCCAAGACGATGTTCGGGTCTTCGGGACCTGTTCTTGCTCCAATGGCAATGGGGGGTGCTCGTCCTCTGCAGCTAGCTGTGCGCTTCCCCGAGCCTCCAACGGCCGAACGACGAGGCAGCCCGGCCGGCCGGTCCCCAACGCTAGGTGTGGACACAAAGCTCAAGACTCGAGGCTTGGCTCGAGCTCAACAGGACTCGGTTCGGCTCGACTCGGCTCGAAGGATAGACAAGCCAAGACTAAACCTCCCGATCAAGACTCGAGGCTTGACAAGCCCGCTCGATGAAACTTGCAAGCCCGCTGGAAGGCTCGATGGAATTAAAAAATTCACCATGACCTTTACTAAAAATGTAATATTTCACAATTATAAGCAACAATTGAACATAAATACATCCATAACATTGTCTAATAAGTTTCACAGGGTACATTCATGCATACACTTAGTCCAACAAAGTGTCATACATCACAGTTCACAAATACATGCATTTAGTTGAGTTCAACAGATAATAGAACAAGTAGATCATGAGCCATAGCTCAATCAAACAACAAGTTTTAACACACAAAAGAACTACCACACCATCATTGCATCGCCTCCTACGCTCTTTGCTATCGCCATATCGAATCTGCACCGCATAAACAAAACAAAATAACCATTTTTTTTCTTTAGCTTTGATGTTATACAAGACATTCCAGCAACTAAAAGAGGACTAAAAACCAGCATCAACCCATTCTTTACTTCACTTTTCATGCTGCACAAAATGTTCCAGCAACTAAATAGGCCAAAATGCACTACAATCTCAATTTTGCATCAGTTTTCATGATGTACAAAGTATTCCAGCAATTAAATACAGAAAAAAGTAGTACCAACTCAGTTTCGCAATAGTTTTGATGATGTGCAAGGTATTCCAATAATTAAATAGACAAGAAAACAGCAGTAGCAACTAAATTTTGCATCAGTTATGATATTCTGTAGAACGTTCGAGCAACAAAAGTTTCAGCAACTAAAGATAAGGAAGCCATTGAACTTACTAGTTGCTGCCCACCACACTTTTTGGAAATGGAATGCTCTCAACATCATCATCATCATCATCCGCTGCCTAAGAGAGTACAAGAATAAAGTTAGATATATTCATAAGAAATGCAACGGAGAAATAAACCAGAAACAACAAGGAACATACCATATTCATCGAATTCCCGTTGTCATTGTGGACACCTTTAATCCAGCTAGAAGCACACACCAACGCCTCCACCATCGATGGCTTCAGAGAACTCCTATAGTCATCTAGAACTCGACCCCCGGTGCTGAAAGTAGACTCCGAAGACACTGAAGTGGCCGGTATAGTCAAGAAGTTCTTCGCCATCTTTGCCACGACGGGGTATCTACAAGCTGCACATATAGTATTGTTGTTGCATCAATTTTGAAACGGCAAAAAGCAACTTACCACTGGTGAAGAAACTTCTACTGAAGGTTCTGACTCGATCGCTGCTGCGGGTTGCGATGACCCTGGTCTAGTTGAATTGGTGCCCAAATAACCAGCTGTCTTTGAATTCATCGCATTGTTGTATGCGCGTCTCCTTCCCTGCGGTATCAGGTTCGCCATACGTGCCTGCGATCCTTCACTATCCCGTCCAGCTTGCATCTTCAAAAACAACAACTAGCAACTACAAGAAGTCAATTAAGCAAGATAACAAGAACATGTAGGCATAAAAAATTACTACTACAAGAACCAAGTTGTTCACTGACTACAACTACAATACCAATGGCACAAATTATAGAAGTTTAATTACTAGAAATTATAGAAGCTTGACTAACCTGCAGTAGTGCAGTGTAGCAGTTCGTGTCCGTCGGTCTCGGTCGGTCGGTGGATGTTGCTGGGTTGGTGAAGAAGAGGAGGTGGGGGCGGAGGTGGTGGCCGGCGAGGTGGCGAAGCGTCCTGGGGAGGGTCGACCGGCGGCGGCCGGCAACAGCCGTTAAGCCTAGGCGCGAGCTGCAGCCCGGCACAGCAGCACGTCCTGGGGAGGGCCGAGACAACTCCTAGCTCGGCACGGCAGCGCGTCCATCCGGATCCATTGGGGGCGGCTGATACGTCTCCGACGTATCGATAATTTCTTATGTTCCATGCCACATTATTGATGATACCTACATGTTTTATGCATACTTTATGTCATATTTATGCATTTTCTGGCACTAACCTATTAACGAGATGCCGAAGAGCCAGTTGTTGTTTTCTGCTGTTTTTGGTTTCAGAAATCCTAGTAAGGAAATATTCTCGGAATTAGACGAAATCAACGCCCAGGGTCCTATTTTTCCACGAAGCTTCCAGAAGACCGAGGGAGAAACGAAGTGGGGCCACGAGGTGGCCAGACACCAGGGCGGCGCGGCCTGGACCCTGGCCGCGCGGCCCTGTCATCGGGGCCCCTCGTGACGCCCCTTGACCTACCCTTCCGCCTACTTAAGCCTTCGTCGATAATAGCCCCAGTACCGAGAGCCACGATACGGAAAACCTTCCAGAGACGCCGCCGCCGCCAATCCCATCTCGGGGGATTCAGGAGATCGCCTCCGGCACCCTGCTGGAGAGGGGAATCATCTCCCGGAGGACTCTACACCGCCATGGTCGCCTCCGGATTGATGTGTGAGTAGTTCACCCCTGGACTATGGGTCCATAGCAGTAACTAGATGGTCGTCTTCTCCTTATGTGCTTCATTGTTGGATCTTGTGAGCTGCCTAACATGATCAAGATCATCTATCTGTAATGTTATATGTTGTGTTTGTTGGGATCCGATGGATAGAGAATACTATGTTATGTTGATTATCAATCTATTACCTATGTGTTGTTTATGATCTTGCATGCTCTCCGTTATTAGTAGAGGCTCTGGCCAAGTTTTTACTCTTAACTCCAAGAGGGAGTATTTATGCTCGATAGTGGGTTCATGACTCCATTAAATGCAGGGACAAAGGATGAGAAAGTTCTAAGGTTGTGGATGTGCTGTTGCCACTAGGGATAAAACATTGATGCTATGTCCGAGGATGTAGTTATTGATTACATTACGCACCATACTTAATGCAATTGTCTGTTGTTTGCAACTTAATACTAGAAGGGGTTCGGATGATAACCTGAAGGTGGACTTTTTAGGCATAGATGCATGCTGGATAGCGGTCTATGTACTTTGTCGTAATGCCCAATTAAATCTCACAATACTCATCATATCATGTATGTGCATTATCATGCCCTCTCTATTTGTCAATTGCCCAACTGTAATTTGTTCACCCAACATGCTATTTATCTTATGGGAGAGACACCTCTAGTGAACTGTGGACCCCGGTCCATTCTTTTAATCGAATACAATCTACTGCAATACTTGTTCTACTGTTTTCTGCAAACAATCATCATCCACACTATACATCTAATCCTTTGTTACAGCAAGCCGGTGAGATTGACAACCTCACTGTTTCGTTGGGGCAAAGTACTTTGGTTGTGTTGTGCAGGTTCCACATTGGCGCCAGAATCCCTGGTGTTGCGCCGCACTACATCTCGCCGCCATCAACCTTCAACGTGCTTCTTGGCTCCTACTGGTTCGATAAACCTTGGTTTCGTACTGAGGGAAAACTTACTGCTGTACGCATCACACCTTCCTCTTGGGGTTCCCAACGGTCGCGTGCTGTACGCGTATCAAAACTGTTTTCTGGCGCCGTTGCCGAGGAACGAAGAAAAGTTACACCACAAAGATTTTCAACTCCCACGTCAACAGACTGTTTTCTGGCGCCGTTGCCGGGGAGATCAAGACACGCTGCAAGGGGAGTCTCCACATCGCAATCTCTTTTCTTTGTTTTTGTCTTGCTTTATTTTATTTACTACTTTGTTTGCTGCACTAAATCAAAACACAAAAAAATTAGTTGCTAGTTTTACTTTACTTGCTATCTTGTTTGCCATATTAAAAACACAAAAAATTAGTTACTTGCATTTACTTTATCTAGTTTGCTTTATTTACTGTTGCTAAAATGGGTACTCCTGAAAATACTAAGTTGTGTGACTTCACAACCACAAATAATAATGATTTCTTATGCACACCTATTGCTCCACCTGCTACTACAGCAGAATTCTTTGAAATTAAACCTGCTTTACTGAATCTTGTTATGCGAGAGCAATTTTCTGGTGTTAGTTCTGATGATGCTGCTGCCCATCTCAATAATTTTGTTGAACTTTGTGAAATGCAAAAGTATAATAATGTAGATGGTGACATAATAAAATTAAAATTGTTCCCTTTCTCATTAAGAGGAAAAGCTAAAGATTGGTTGCTATCTCTGCCTAAGAATAGTATTGATTCATGGACTAAATGCAAGGATGCTTTTATTGGTAGATATTATCCCCCTGCTAAAATTATATCTTTGAGGAGTAGCATAATGAATTTTAAACAATTGGATACTGAGCATGTTGCACAAGCATGGGAAAGAATGAAATCTTTGGTTAAAAATTGCCCAACCCATGGACTGACTAGTTGGATGATCATCCAAACCTTTTATTCAGGACTGAATTTTTCTTTACGGAACCTATTGGATTCAGCTGCTGGAGGTACCTTTATGTCCATCACTCTTGGTGAAGCAACAAAGCTTCTTGATAATATGATGATTAATTACTCTGAATGGCACACGGAAAGAGCTCCACAAGGTAAGAAGGTAAATTCTGTCGAAGAAACCTCTTCCTTGAGTGATAAGATTGATGCTATTATATCTATGCTTATGAATGATAGGACAAATATTGATCCTAATAATGTTCCGTTAGCTTGATTGGTTGCTCAAGAAGAACATGTTGATATAAACTACATTAAAAATAATAATTTCAACAACAATTCTTACCGAAACAATTCTAGTAACAACTATAGGCCATATCCTCATAATAATGGCAACGGTTATGGGTATTCTTATGGGAATTCTTACAACAACAATAGGAACACACCCCCTGGACTTGAAGCTATGCTTAAAGAGTTTATTAGTACACAAACTGCTTTTAACAAATCTGTTGAAGAAAAGCTTGGGAAAATTGATATACTTGCTTCTAAAGTCGATAGTCTTGCTGCTGATGTTGATCTTTTGAAATCGAAAGTTATGCCTCATGAAAATCATAATAATAAGATTGTTACTACAGCAAATGCCATCCAAGTTAGAATTAATGAGAATATAAGATTAATGGCTGAATTGCATGCTAGGTGGGAAAGAGAAGAAAATGAAAAACTAGCTAAAGAGAATAATATAGCTAAAGTTTGGACTATTACCACCACTAGCAATGCTAATGCTACACATGTTGCTGAACCTTCTACTAATAATGGTGAAAGAATTGGTGTTGGCAATGTTTCCACTTCTAATGCAAAGCGCGAAAAACAACCTGAAACTGCTAAAACTGCTGAAACTGCCTGTGATAAAACTGCTGATTTTTTTTCCAACATTGGGGATAATGATCCCATTGCTTTAGATTATAATGGTTTGGATTTTGATGATTGTCATATCTCTGAAGTTATAAAGTTCTTACAAAAACTTGCTAAGAGTCCTAATGCTAGTGCTATAAATTTGGCTTTCACGAAACATATTACAAATGCTCTCATAAAAACTAGAGAAGAGAAACTAAATCGCGAAACTTCTATTCCTAGGAAGTTAGAAGATGGTTGGGAGCCCATCATTAAGATGAGGGTCAATGACTTTGATTGTAATGCTTTATGTGATCTTGGTGCAAGTATTTCCGTTATGCCTAAGAAAATCTATAATATGCTTGACTTGCCACCATTGAAAAATAGTTATTTGGATGTTAATCTTGCTGATAATTCTACGAAGAAACCATTGGGGAGAGTTGATAATGTTCGCATTACCGTTAACAATAACCTTGTCCCCGTTGATTTTGTTGTCTTGGATATCGAATGCAATGCATCTTGTCCCATCATATTGGGAAGACCTTTTCTTCGAACTGTTGGTGCTATCATTGATATGAAGGAAGGTAATATTAAATATCAATTTCCTCTCAAGAAAGGTATGGAACACTTCCCTAGAAAGAGAATGAAGTTACCTTTTGATTCTATTATTAGAACAAATTATGATGTTGACACTTCGTCTCTTGATAATACTTGATACGCACTTTCTGCGCCTAGCTGAAAGGCGTTAAAGAAAAGCGCTTATGGGAGACAACCCATATTTTTACTACAGTACTTTTATTTTATATTTGAGTCTTGGAAGTTGTTACTACTGTAGCAACCTCTCCTTATCTTAGTTTTATGCATTGTTGTGCCAAGTAAAGCCGTTGATAGTAAGGTTCATACTAGATTTGGATTACTGCGCAGAAACAGATTTCTTTTCTGTCACGAATCTGGGCCTAATTCTCTGTAGGTAACTCAGAAAATTATGCCAATTTACGTGAGTGATCCTCAGATATGTACGCAACTTTCATTCAATTTGAGAATTTTCATTTGAGCAAGTCTGGTGCCTCAATAAAATTCGTCTTTATGAACTGTTCTGTTTTGACAGATTCTGCCTTTTATTTCGCATTGCCTGTTTTGCCATGCTTGATGGATTTTTCGATTCCATTAACTTTCAGTAGCTTTGTGCAATGTCCAGAAGTGTTAAGAATGATTGTGTCACCTCTGAACATGTAAATTTTGATCGTGCACTGATGACCCACAAGTATAGGGGATCGCAGCAGTCTTCGAGGGTAGTATAACCCAAATTTATTGATTCGACACAAGGGGAGGTAAAGAATACTTATAAGCCTTAACAACTGAGTTGTCAATTCAGCTGCACCTGGAAAAACACTAGTAACAGGGGTGATGTGAAAGTAGCAGTGATATGAGAGCAGTAGTAACAGTAACACAGCAGCAGTAATAGCAATATGAGAGCAATGGCACCAGAAGATAGTTGATACTACTTCCAATGACATGTAGAACAGGTATATAATGATGAGATATGGACCGGGGTTCCCAGCGATCTACACTAGTGGAAACTCTCCAATAACAAGTGACAAATGTTGGGTGAACAAATTACAGTTGGGCAATTGATAGGATTGATAAGGCATTAAGAAAGAACATCAATTCATTAATCATGTAGGCATGTTTTCCATATATAGTCGTACGTGCTCGCAATGAGAAACTCGCACAACATCTATTGTACTACCAGCCGGTGGCAGCCGGGCCTCAAGGGAATCTACTGGATATTAAGGTACTCCTTTTAATAGAGCACCGGAGCAAAGCATTAACACTCCGTGAAAACATGTTATCCTCACATCACCGCCATCCCCTCCGGTTGTCCCGATTTCTGTCACTTCGGGGCCTTTGGTTCCGGACAGTGACATGTGCATACAACTTGTAGATACAATCTAAGCAATAAGTATAGAGCTCAAATCTAAGATCATGCCACTCGGGCCCTAGTGACAAGCATTAAGCATAACAAGATTGCAGCAACAATAACTTCACAAACTTTATAGATAGACTAATCATAATGTATCATCCATCGGATCCCAACAAACACAACACCGATTACATCAGATGGATCTCAATCATGTAAGGCAGCTCATGAGATCATTGTATTGAAGTACATGGGGGAGAGAATACCAACTAGCTACAGCTAGAACCCGTAGTCCATGGGGGAACTACTCACGGAGCATGATGGAGGCGGTGGCGTCGATGGAGATGGCTTCCGGGGGCACTTCCCCGTCCCGGCAGGGTGCCGGGACAGAGACTTCTGTCCCCCGAATTGGAGTTTCGCGATGGCGGTGGCGCCACAGTAACTTTTCTGGAGTTTCATCAATTGGTACTGCGTTTTTAGGTCGAAAGGGGTTTTATAGGCGAAGAGGCGGCGCAGGAGGGCTGACAGGGTGGCCACACTATAGGGGGGCGCGGCCCCCATTGGCCGCGCCGGCCTATGGTTTGGTGGGCCTGTGCCCCCTCTCCGACTCTTCTTCGGTGTTCTGGAGC
The DNA here is from genome assembly GCF_019359855.2 of Lolium perenne. Lineage (NCBI taxonomy): Eukaryota > Viridiplantae > Streptophyta > Magnoliopsida > Poales > Poaceae > Lolium > Lolium perenne. The sequence goes on from NC_067250.2 coordinate 38,505,669, forward strand.
CTTCCGGGAAAAATAGGAGGTTTGGCGTTGATTTCGTCCAATTCCGAGAATATTGCCCGAACAGCCTTTCTGGAACCAAAAACAGCAGAAAACAGGAACTGGCACTGTGGCATCTTGTTAATAGGTTAGTTCCGTAAAATGCATAAAAACATTATAAAGTGCAAGCAAAACATGTAAGTATTGTCATAAAACAAGCATGGAACATCAGAAATTATGGATACGTTGGAGACGTATCATGCACTAACCCTCTAATGAGTTGTTTTGAGTTTGGTGTGGAGGAAGTTTTCAAGGATCAAGAGAGGGAGATGATACAATATGATCAAGGAGAGTGAAAGCTCTAAGCTTGGGGATGCCCCGGTGGTTCACCCCTGCATATATCAAGAAGACTCAAGCGTCTAAGCTTGGGGATGCCCAAGGCATCCCCTTCTTCATCGACAACATTATCAGGTTCCTCTAGTGAAACTATATTTTTATTCCATCACATCTTATGTACTTTGCTTGGAGCGTCGGTTTGTTTTTGTTTTTGTTTTGTTTGAATAAAATGGATCCTAGCATTCATTGTGTGGGAGAGAGACACGCTCCGCTGTTGCATATAGACAAATATGTCCTTAGGCTTTACTCATATTATTCATGGCGAAAGTTTTTTCTTCGTTAAATTGTTATATGGTTGGAATTGGAAAATGATACATGTAGTAATTGCTAAAATGTCTTGGATAATGTGATACTTGGCAATTGTTGTGCTCATGTTTAAGCTCTTGCATCATATACTTTGCACCTATTAATGAAGAAATACATAGAGCATGCTAAAATTTGGTTTGCATAATTGGTCTCTCTAAGGTCTAGATAATTTCTAGTATTGAGTTTGAACAACAAGGAAGACGGTGTAGAGTCTTATAATGTTTACAATATGTCTTTTATGTGAGTTTTGCTGCACCGCTTCATGCTTGTGTTTGTTTCAAATAACCTTGCTAGCCTAAGCCTTGTATCGAGAGGGAATACTTCTCATGCATCCAAAATCCTTGAGCCAACCACTATGCCATTTGTGTCCACCATACCTACCTACTACATGGTATTTCTCCGCCATTCCAAAGTAAATTGCTTGAGTGCTACCTTTAAAATTTCCATTCTTCACCTTTACAATATATAGCTCATGGGACAAATAGCTTAAAAACTATTGTGGTATTGAATATGTACTTATGCACTTTATCTCTTATTAAGTTGCTTGTTGTGCGATAACCATGTTCCTGGGGACGCCATCAACTACTCTTTGTTGAATATCATGTGAGTTGCTATGCATGTCCGTCTTGTCTGAAGTAAGGGAGATTTACCACTAAAATGGTTAGAGCATGCATAATGTTAGAGAAGAACATTGGGCCGCTAACTAAAGCCATGATCCATGGTGGAAGTTTCAGTTTTGGACAAATATCCTCAATCTCATATGAGAAAATTAATTGTTGCTACATGCTTATGCATAAAAGAGGAGTCCATTATCTGTTGTCTATGTTGTCCCGGTATGGATGTCTAAGTCGAGAATAATCAAAAGCGAGAAATCCAATGCGAGCTTTCTCCTTAGACCTTTGTACAGGCGGCATAGAGGTACCCCTTTGTGACACTTGGTTAAAACATGTGCATTGCGATGATAATCCAGGTAATCCGAGCTAATTAGGACAAGGTGCGGGCACTATTAGTATACTATGCATGAGGCTTGCAACTTGTAGGATATAATTTACATAACACATACGCTTTATTACTACCGTTGACAAAATTGTTTCTTGTTTTCAAAACCAAAGCTCTAGCACAAATATAGCAATCGATGTTTTCCTCTTTGAAGGACCTTTCTTTTACTTTTATGTTGAGTCAGTTCACCTATCTCTCTCCACCTCAAGAAGCAAACACTTGTGTGAACTGTGCATTGATTCCTACATACTTGCATATTGCACTTGTTATATTACTTTGCATTGACAACTATCCATGAGATATACATGTTACAAGTTGAAAGCAACCGCTGAAACTTCATCTTCCTTTATGTTGCTTCAATACCTTTACTTTGAATTATTGCTTTATGAGTTAACTCTTATGCAAGACTTATTGATGCTTGTCTTGAAGTACTATTCATGAAAAGTCTTTGCTTTATGATTCATTTGTTTACTCATGACATTTACATTGTTTTGATCGCTGCATTCATTACATATGCTTACAATAGTATGATCAAGGTTATGATGGCATGTCACTCCAAAAATTATCTTTGTTATCGTTTACCTGCTCGGGACGAGCAGGAACTAAGCTTGGGGATGCTGATACGTCTCCGACGTATCGATAATTTCTTATGTTCCATGCCACATTATTGATGATACCTACATGTTTTATGCATACTTTATGTCATATTTATGCATTTTCCGGCACTAACCTATTAACGAGATGCCGAAGAGCCGATTCTTTGTTTTCTGCTGTTTTTGGTTTCAGAAATCCTAGTAAGGAAATATTCTCGGAATTGGACGAAATCAACGCCCAGGGTCCTATTTTTCCACGAAGCTTCCAGAAGACCGAGGGAGAAACGAAGTGGGGCCACGAGGTGGCCAGACACCAGGGCGGACCCTGGCCGCGCGGCCCTGTCGTCTGGGCCCCTCGTGATGCCCCTTGACCTACCCTTACGCCTACTTAAGCCTTCGTCGATAATAGCCCCAGTACCGAGAGCCACGATACGGAAAACCTTCCAGAGACGCCGCCGCCGCCAATCCCATCTCGGGGGATTCAGGAGATCGCCTCCGGCACCCTGCCGGAGAGGGGAATCATCTCCCGGAGGACTCTACACCGCCATGGTCGCCTCCGGATTGATGTGTGAGTAGTTCACCCCTGGACTATGGGTCCATAGCAGTAACTAGATGGTCGTCTTCTCCTTATGTGCTTCATTGTCGGATCTTGTGAGCTGCCTAACATGATCAAGATCATCTATCTGTAATGCTATATGTTGTGTTTGTTGGGATCCGATGGATAGAGAATACTATGTTATGTTGATTATCAATCTATTACCTATGTGTTGTTTATGATCTTGCATGCTCTCCGTTATTAGTAGAGGCTCTGGCCAAGTTTTTACTCTTAACTCCAAGAGAGAGTATTTATGCTCGATAGTGGGTTCATGCCTCCATTAAATGGGGACAAGTGATGAAAGTTCTAAGGTTGTGGATGTCGTTGCCACTAGGGATAAAACATTGATGCTATGTCCGAGGATGTAGTTATTGATTACATTACGCACCATACTTAATGCAATTGTCTGTTGTTTGCAACTTAATACTGGAAGGGGTTCGGATGATAACCTGAAGGTGGACTTTTTAGGCATAGATGCATGCTGGATAGCGGTCTATGTACTTTGTCGTAATGCCCAATTAAATCTCACAATACTCATCATATCATGTATGTGCATTGTCATGCCCTCTCTATTTGTCAATTGCCCAACTGTAATTTGTTCACCCAACATGCTATTTATCTTATGGGAGAGACACCTCTAGTGAACTGTGGACCCCGGTCCATTCTTTTAATCGAATACAATCTACTGCAATACTTGTTCTACTGTTTTCTGCAAACAATCATCATCCACACTATACATCTAATCCTTTGTTACAGCAAGCCGGTGAGATTGACAACCTCACTGTTTCGTTGGGGCAAAGTACTTTGGTTGTGTTGTGCAGGTTCCACATTGGCGCCGGAATCCCTGGTGTTGCGCCGCACTACATCTCGCCGCCATCAACCTTCAACGTGCTTCTTGGCTCCTACTGGTTCGATAAACCTTGGTTTCGCACTGAGGGAAAACTTACTGCTGTACGCATCACACCTTCCTCTTGGGGTTCCCAACGGTCGCGTGCTGTACGCGTATCAGCGGCGTCGGTGGGCCGGTGGCCGGTGTTGGAGGTGGAGGACGGCGCGCGGCGATGTTGGAGGCCTGGAGTCGCTGGACACGGGCTTGGTCGATTTGGGAATCGTGTGCGTGCTGAGTGGGGGCAGGGGGATTTGGGATTTTTGGTGGGACTAGTGGACGACTCATGAGCCATCGAGCCGAGCCTCGAGCTCTCTGAGCCAAGCCTTGAGCCCACTTTTCCATTCACAAATTGCAGCAAGCCGAGCCTAGCTCGGCTCGATTTTCAGCGAGCCTAGTCGAACCGAGCCTCAAGCTGGCTCGGCTCGGCTCGATTCCACCCCTACCCAACGTAGTGCCGACTGGCTAGCGGGCAAGCGCGCCAACATGTAGCGCAGCGGCACTCTCCGGGGATCCGGGCTGACGAAGACATACATAGCCTACATGATAGTGGACTTTCAGAGCAGGTGTCTGGTGAGCCTCCGTATCCAGACCGTCTATACTATCAAGATTCGTGTAAGTTTTTTTTTCTCTGTCAAATAATTTTTCATTTTTGTATCTCTCACACCACATATTGGTTGAACTCGAAAATTTGCAGATCACTTAAACATAACAAATAGAATGTGGGAAAAATATTTTAGATTTTTTATGTCATTATCTATATATGTATTTCAAGAATTTATTTAAAATTTTAAATATTTTAAATTTTAAATTTACAAAAAAATCCCAACTATTTTCCTCCATTCTATTTGTTATTTTTGAGTGACTTGCAAAAAAATCAAATCGAAATAGTACATAATTTGCAAGATAGAAAAAAAATGAAAAAATGTGTAGGTGCGCAGAGCACACCGTCTCCATTCAACTTTGCCCTAGCCTACATAGTTTTTTTGTTTTGTTTTGAGAAAAACATAGCATACATAGGTGAATATATATTTATGCCTTTGGTAGTGCGCATGAGGTTTAGCTTATCTCGAGGAGCGGAAAATAGGGTGATTGGTTGTTTGTTAGGTCTTCGTGTTGTGGCCAACACAGTTCTTAAAACACAGTTGGGCCAGACCTAGGACTCTAGGAGGAACTGCCGAATCCGGCCGTTTCCTGTGCCTACACAAAAATGCATCTTATGCTCCAAAAGGGGAAAGACATGCGGGGATGATTATATCACCTCCCGCCGAATACTCTCTGCTATTTCTATCCTCCACTCTCAAAGCAGCTAAGCAGAACACGAAACTCCGGTCGGCGACGGCAAGGCTACTTACTCTTGTTCGTCAATTTCTCCTTGGCCTCCACATGGTTGTAAGTTACCACACTCTTGGTCGGCTATGGTAAGATCTTGTTGTGGTGGGGCAGACCTGGCTAGGTTTTGCATGTGTAGTGCTTGTTCATCGGTAATCGAGGGTTGCTAGTTCGTAAAACTTTCCGTATTTCTTATTTATAGCTATGTAGATTTAGCTATTTGGTACTCGATTGACGTTTGGTGCATGGTGATTGCAGGACTCGATACAACTACTTCATAAAACTTTGTGTATTGTTAGATCTGTTAGTTGTTACATTGATCTGTGGTGCGTGGTGATTGCTGGACTCGATTTGTGATGACTTTAGCCGAACAGTGATCTGCGTTGGGGACTCGCAAATTTGCTAATAAGTGCCCGATTCACGACCCATTATTGATACCTATGGTGGACGATGTGCTGGTGTAGGAGGGCCCCGTTGGACCCTTGTGGCCAAGATCGCGGTAGACGTGGCAACAAGAGTTGCCACCACAAAGAAGACGAAGTTCAAGAAACGCACTGACGTGGAGAGGGAGATGAAGGCTACAGATGGGGACGATGAAATAGCTTCCCTTCATGTCTAGCTTCGTTATGGAGAAGATGCATGAGCTGGTATAGAGCGGCGTTCGAATTGAGAAGGGCTTCAAGGAAGTTCATCAGACTGTTGTGATCAAGACTCTCCTGAAGCACTTAGGTATCGATGTTAGCTCAACTCAGGTGCACAACCACCTGAGAAAGTGTAAGGTCAACTGGCTCACCATTACCATTACCAGGCTCCGAGATCTTAGTGGAGCTCAATGTTGTAAGGAGACCAAATGCATCATCTTGGAGGCTGATCAGTACCATGCATGGCCATGTCTCATTTAGCATACTATCTTCGACCATTGTCTTATTTCATCATTGATCACTAAGTTGCAAAACTAACACATCATCTTATTTTCTTAGGATCACCCCGGACTTCGAATTTCAAAATAGGCCCATCCCCAACTACAGTAAGATGCATACTATCTTTTCGTTCGGTCTCGCCACCGACAAATACGTCATGAGCTACAAAATGAAGCGTCACCGTCCGCGGCACGTGTGATAGACTAATAATGTTGGTTCCACACGTGCACGAACGCTTCTCTTCCCTGGTCACGTTTTATCAGGACCGGCAGCTCGCCAAAGGACCCTGTAGACGGATCGAGTCCTTGATCAGAACTTAGACGCGACTGTACCATGCATGGGATGGACGTTAACGTATAGATCGATCATTCCATGGTAGGCGACACAGCAATGGGATTAGAGAGATACTCTGACGTACCTCCCATTCCTAATTCATCTTCAGCGGACCTGTCTACTCAAGATGAGTCATGGGGCTGGACCACATCGACCGATCCATCTATCGATCAGGGTCAGCGACACATCAGCTACGACGGTAATGCGATCGATCAATTAATGTGACGTGGAGGGCGAATGACGCCCATGCGTCCTTAACCGTGTCTCGCTCGTGGGCTTGATAGACCAACCGATCGACCACGAAAAAAGCCAAGCATAAGAACTGCTGGCCAAGACAAGACGTTCTGCTCCAACGGCAATGGACGGTGCTCGTCCTCTCCAGCTAGCTCTGGCTGTGCGCCTCCCCGTGCGTCCAACGGCCGGTCCGGCGGTCCCCCACCAAGCGCCGGCTAGCTAGCGCGCGGAGATGAAGCTCAGCCTCAGCCGCACGCTCCGGCGCACGGACGTGGCGCGCAACACGACGAGAGCATACCTAGGTCATGAGTACGTAGCACGTACGGCTGGCGCCCGCCCACCGTCGCTGCCGGCAGCGGCCAGCCTGCTCATTCCTCTACGCCGACGGCGATGGGTGTCGAACACACTTAGCTGCCAGTCTACTTTTTGTTAAAAGACGCAAACCACAAATGTTTTTCCGGACAGGTTTCTCGTTTCACATGCGCGCAGGTCTATATATATTTCATCACACATAAGATTTCGTCAGTATCAAGCTTTGCAATATATCAAACCAACTATCTATAATATAGTGTCGACATACACAATATCAATTGTTGTACATAATAATATGTCACCATATTGCATTGCGATTCTAACAATACTGATTTGATTTTCCTGATGTTGAATTTTTTTCTCAATACTATTGGCGAAACTTCACAGAGTTCAACTTTGACTAAACCTTATAACCATGCAAGCTACTCTCTAGGTTCAGCATTATAAGAGGGAAATTTTATTGAGCGAACGTTACCGATTCTATTCCTGCGGAACGAAGCTGCCACGTAAAAAAAAAATGTCAGTCCAACAAGAGGAAAAAAATGCAGCCAACAATTGCCTCAGCAGCGCAGGGGCACGTCCACAGTAAAATGCATTTACATTCATTTTCTGAAAACCTAAAACATCTTATAATATCTACAGTATCTGATTTAAAAAACACCGACTTAACCATGCATTTCCTGGAAAGACACAACCCAATGGAAACATTGCAACATGCATGCATCATGCAGTTTTACGAATGCTTTTCTGAGGTGGGAGGTTCCTATCGCCCCTCGATCTCGCCGCAAGCTCCAAAACTTTCTCGCATCGCTGCCTCGCTGGGCCGACTTTTCTTTTCACTAGAACCAAAGTAGCAATATGATTCTGGCACAGAATATTCTCTTGAATGTGCGGATCTCTCGGCAGTCAGCATCTCTCTAGTAGTGGTGGTACTTGTTTTCTCCCCCGCCTTTTGTTCAGCCCAAATAAACGCTGTCGATCTGCCCCGTCCAGTCTGCCCTTTATTCTTGTTTCCACCCACCCCCACTTATAGGTCGTCCATGCACATATATTCTAGTGCTGCATATGTGTGTCTAATTTGTAGTTTTTTTTTTGCAGCGAAGTGATTTGTACTTCGTGTTTGAATTACAAATAGATCGACACAGAGCAGTGAAGGATCTAGGATAATATCAATGGGGTGCCAAGTTTAAAAGTTTCACTGACGCTCTTCATGTTTAGCATAAAATAGACGAGCTTGGAGTTTCGACCACAAATATTTGTCAATTAGATTGTTTGCACATAGTATACACATATGATTAGCCAAATAGTACTAGGTAAAAGCGTTTTCATGCTTTTGGAGGGGGTGCCATGGCACCTCCACTGCATTCGCCCGAGGCCAGGGTTTTGCTTACTTGTTCGAAGAGAAAAAAATCAAAGAGGGGAATGGAACATTGGCCTCTGCATCAATCGATTTGTAGTTCAAATATCATAACGCGATAGTGCAACAACAATATGACTGAAAACCCGAGTAGAGATTTCCGGCTACCTAGTTCCAGTGATCTCTTTATTTTTCAACATTTGGAAATTTACAAGATTTTAAAAAATGTAAAAGACTCCTAGATATTCAATGATGTATAGCGAACAGTGCACATTTTCAAACTCCAAAATTTATCTGGTTTTTTGTTCTTGTGTATCCTAGATTTCAAAGAATTTAGCGTTGCGGTTTCACATGCTTGTCGGAAACATCATTGAGTACATCCATATATTTTTCAGTTTTTTTGAAACTTGTAATATGATTTCAGGATTTTTAAAATAAAAGAGTCACGAGAGATCGGAAGGCAAAGATAGTTTTCGGGAAAGATTTACAAACGCTTTTACCTCTTCTGACTCTGAAGTGCCAGAATTAGAACCCTAGCTAGAGTATCTCGGTTCAGTTGAGTTGCTTTTGTTTTATTCAAGACTCTAAAGATAGTGCAAGTTGCTCAACAATGATGGAATAGGAAGGTTGCAGTGGACATGTAGACAGCAGCACTATTGAAGACTAGGATAGGACCATAGGTGTTTGCTGCAGTTTTCTTTCGTTTGCTGTCCAATCGTTCGGGTTACCTCCAAGCGACTGCTTGTAGCTCCATTGCTGTACAGTACCCAGTCACAGACGTCTCTGTTGCCGGATCCACTTTACTGCAAAGGAGCGAAGCATCTATTTAAAGGCAGTCGGATATGCTGCGAAAACTCTTGTTTAATGCAAGGGAAATGAGTTTCAAGCACTATTGTAGGCTACGCACATCTCGAAATTCAGGTCCTAAAATATAATGCTACACGTGTAGGATAGAATTGAGAATTTTAGCAATAATGTATCGAAATGTATCCAAGGGAGACTTTCTAGCATACCACTTGATAGAAAGTAAACGTCGACTTAATTAGTTGAATATGCAAAAATAAATGTAAAAAACCTTTGGTGCGGCAGCAAAGGATGGAGATCGATAAGTCATTCAGCCTTTCTCTCTAGCGTTCGTGTTAGACATGTCGCGCTCCCTCTGCTGGATCGATCACATAATATTTCGTTTCCTATTGGTTCTTTCTTACTTGTAGTCCGATCTTATGTTTCTTAGTCTTGAAACTTTTAGTCGTGTAAAACTCGATCAAATGCTTTGCTCACTTTGGCATCTCTCCGCCGATGACAACGACCTCTCACTCCAAAAAAAGCACGGGCCATCTTAGCTCCCTTTTTTTTCTCTCCACCTTGGTCCCTTGTTATTTATTGTTCATCTCATCTCATGGACCGAACAATGTGCGTAAAAAAGATGAAATCACGGGAAGCAACGATCCTATGGGGCATCAAATGCATTCATAAAAGGCACACAATCCTTGGCTGCAAAGTTGCACGATCGAGGGATAAAAGTATGCAAGTGGTTTGGAGAAGAAGAAAAGATAGGAGACATGATTTCATATATTTCATGGCGATCAAGCAAATGGCGTTCCACATGCCTTTTCACTTTCAGTATTAATAGTAAGAAATTTTGCATTATGCTATCCTTCTACCATCTGTCGACTGGTGGTTGCAACATTTGGAGGTAGAAAAACGTGAAATATTCCCAGCCTTGAATCGCAGTGGTCTAATCATTGGCTAGATGATTATATTTACAGATTATTATGTAGGATAAAATGAACGAAACTGCATGTTAGCATCTGATACCATGATTAGAGTCCACACGTAAGAGGACTCTAAACTTATGCCTTGTGATTGTGAGCCGGCAGCATATGAATTTAGTTCAGTATCATATTTAGTTCAGAATTTTGACTGATACACATTGATGAAATTGACTCCTACTACGCTGGCGTGGTGCATCTTATACTCCTATTACTTCACAGCGCAAGTTACCGGTTCCTACGCCCAATCGATCGATTCCATATTACAATCTTGACCAGCAATGACGACAAGGTTTTCCAGCCAGGAGTGTACTACTTTACTACGTAGGGTATTCTTGGTTTCTTAACTACTACCATGCAAAGTGGTAGGTCACGTGGATAATGTTAGGCAATTCAACCGGATGTATATATACATGGGCAAGTTTTAATGAAACAATCGAGAAGGTTTTTTTTTTTGTTTGGAAATTTTACTTTGTAAATAAATGGGTATAAACACATGAAACAATAAATTGTCTAGCAAGTATTTGCACACTAAATTTAAACGTGGAATTGACATAGTATGTTTTTTTACCAATTAAAGGTTTTCAAGATTCAGGAATTTACCTGATTGATATTGTATGCAAATTAATTAAAACTGTTGATAGGATGAAATCAACGGACTAGAATTCTGTTGAATCGTTCTGGTTAGCTCCCCTCGACTGCTTGTAGCTCCATTTGTACATACATTTCTGTAGTCGGATATGCTGTGAAAACTCTTGTTAAATTAAATAGATAAAAAGTCAATGATTTTCAAGCACTATTGTAGATTTGTAGGTCACGAATATCTCGAAATTAAGGCCCTAAAATATAGTGCTACACGTGTAGCAGAGGAACTAAGAGTTTTAACAAAAATGCATAGAAATGTGCGTCTCTCTCCGGCGTTGACTTAATTAGAAGAATATGTAAAAATGAAACTTTGGTGTGGGGAGAGCATGGAGAACAATTAATCATTCTGCCTTGGTGGTTCGGTTGGGTCTCCCGTTTGTTTGGTGGACTATATCCGTTTGTATGGGACATTTTAGTCCGCTTCTTATGTTTAATACAATGACACGCAGATCTCCTGCGGGTTCTCAAAAAAAAAATTCTGCCTTTCTCTCTCCACCGTCCGTGTTCGATTTGTCGCGGCCTCGGTTCGCCTCTGCACGATCAACCGCACAATATTTCGTTTCATGTCGGACCTATTTTTTGTTTATGAGATTCGTAGTCGTGTCCGACTCAATCAAATGCTATGCTTACTTTGGCATCTCTGCCAACGAGTGGACAACGACCTCTCACTCCAGAAAAAGCACGGGCTCTCTTAGTCTTAGCTCCCCTTTTCCCCATCCCTCTTGGTCCCTTTCTTATATGTATCGTTCATGTCATCTCATGGACCGTGTACAGTCTGCGTAAGATGATGAAATTGCACGTAGCAGCCATCTTAAGGCGCGTCAAATGCGTGAAAGGAGCACTATCCTTGGCTCCGAAAGTTGCAAGATTTGATGGAGAAAAAGAATGCATGCGGCTTGCAGGTGATAAAAGAGAGGAACAGGATTTCATATATTTCATGGCGATCAAGCAAATGGCGATCCTGCATCACGTCTTTTCACTTTCGTTATTGTTAGTAAAAAACGTTGGATTATGCTATCCTGTATACTATGTGTGGATAGGTTGTTGGACCATTTGGAGGAAGAAAATGTGCAATACTCCTAGCCTTGAATTGCTCCTTTCATGTGATCATTAGTTAGAAGGTCATATTTTACTGATTATTTTTGGAACGATATTTTACTGATTACGTATTCTGAATGAACGAACCTACATGTTAGCATCTGATCTAGTTAACCATGGTAATATTATACGTTTTGTTAGAGTCCACAAGTAACAGGACTCTAAACTGACGCCTTGTTCTGTTCAAGGGAGGCCGCATTTAGTTCTGTATTTTGTCTGACACGCTAGTGCATCTTATATACTTTACAGCAAGAGGCTACCAGTTCCTACACCCAATCGATCATACCCAATCTATCGATCGATTCCATATTCCAATCTTGCCCACCAAAGGCGAGAAGGTTTTCCACTAGTAGAAAAATAGGCATCCATCTAAGCCTTAAATACCGGTTCCCTTACGAACCGGTACGAAAGGGGGCATTAGTACCGGTTCCATACGTGGGACATCTATACCGGTTCGTAAGGGCCCTTTTATACCGGTTCGTGCTACGAACCGGTATGAAAGGGTTTGAGCCCAGTTTCCAGGTGGAGGTGGGGCCAGGGCTGCACCTTTAGTACTGGTTCATCTAAGGAACCGGTACTAAAGGGTATGTGCCTATATCAGCACGCGCCGCCGCGCCCGAGCCCCTGCATCTCATTCTCCTTCTCATCCTCTCTCACATTTCCAAATATTTTGCATCTCTCACACTCCAATAATCTTCATTTTTCTCCACCATTTTAACAAGATTAACGGCATACATCTATCCAAGGGTTAGCAATATCATCCTTCCTTCCGGCGTTCCTAATTTAGCTCATTTCTTTGGTAGTTTTAACTCGTACTATTTTTCTAGTGCTAGCAAGGTGTTCGATGAAATGCCTAAGTTAGGGATTTTATTTTTTTATATGCAATTTGAGCTGAAATTATGGTATGTTTTGTAGGTTTTAATTAGTATCATCCCGTCCTCACCGCCGTCGATCGCCAGCGTCGTCCCCTAGCCGGCACGGTACCACCTCGGTGAGCCTCTTCTTTTTTATAATTTTTTTTGTTTTATGTGATGAACTTGAATATTAATTAAGTTGGTCACTCATATATCCACGATGTTGTGTACTTAATGATTTTTGATATACATATAAAATGCAGATGAGTCGACAATGGATGTACGGTGACCGGTGCCATCCCGAGTTCATTAATGGCATGCATTATTTTCTCAGCGTGGCTGAGGCAAACAGGCGGTCGAATGGTTTCATGTATTGTCCATGTAGTTCCTGTAAGAATATGAAGGATTACTCTACCTCAAAGACCCTTCACGTCCAATTTGGAGAACGGTTTCATGCCCAGCTATAATTGTTGGACCAAGCACGGAGAAAGAGGGGTTATATTGGAAGACAACGAAGAAGAAGAGGATAGTGACAACTATCCCTTATTCACTGAAGACGGTGATAGTAGAATGGGGGAAGACGAAGCTGAAGAAGAGCCCATTTTCGATGAGCCGATTTTTGATGACCCGGATGACGATTTGGGTCGGGCCATTCTTGATGCGAAGATGAACTACGGAAATGAAAAGGAGAGGTTGAAGTTGGAGAAAATGTTAGAGGATCACAACAAACTGTTGTACCCAAATTGCGAGAATGGTCAGAAAAAGCTGGGTACCACGCTGGAATTGCTGCAGTGGAAGGCAGAGAATGGTACTTCTGACAAGGGATTTGAAAAGTTGCTGAAAATAATAAAGAAGATGCTTCCAGGGGAGAATGTATTGCCCTCTACTACGTACGAAGCAAAGAAGGTTGTCTGCCCTCTAGGATTAGAGGTGCAGAAGATACATGCATGCATCAATGACTGCATCCTCTACCGCGGGGAGTACGAGAATTTGAATGCATGCCCTGTATGTAGTGCATTGAGGTATAAGATCAGGCGAGATGACCCTGGCGATGTTGAGGGCGAGTCCACCCCCAGGAAGAGGGTTCCTGCGAAGGTGATGTGGTATGCTCCTATAATACCACGGTTGAAACGTTTGTTCCAGAACAAAGAGCATGCCAAGTTGTTGCGATGGCACAAAGAGGACCGTAAGAAAGATTTGATGCTGAGACACCCCGCTGACGGGTCGCAGTGGAGAAAAATCGACAGAGTTCAAGTCATTTTCAGATGACGCAAGGAACTTAAGATTTGGTCTAAGTACAGATGGCTTTAATCCTTTCGGGGAGCAGAGCTCCAGTCAAAGCACATGGCCAGTGACTCTATGTATCTATAACCTTCCTCCTTGGTTGTGCATGAAGCGGAAGTTCATTATGATGCCAGTGCTCATCCAGGGCCCGAAGCAACCCGGCAACGACATTGATGTGTACCTGAGGCCATTGGTTGAAGAACTTTTAGAGTTGTGGCGTGACGAAGGTGTACCTGTGTGGGATGAGCACGAACAAAAGGAATTTAACCTACAAGCGTTGTTATTTGTAACCATCAATGATTGGCCTGCTCTTGGTAACATTTCAGGGCAGTCAAACAAGGGATACAATGCATGCACACACAGTTTAGGTGAGACTGACAGTAATTATTTGGGAAACAAGAATGTGTACCTGAGGCATCGTCGATTTCTTCCAAAACAACATCACGTAAGAAAGAGAGGAAAGCATTTCGGAGGTGAGGCAGATAACCGAACAAAGCCTACCCGCCCTACTGGGGAAGTTATATATGATATGGTGATGTCTACGCCCCCTCCTTTTCCTGTAGACAGTGTTGGGCCTCCAAGAGCAGAGGTTTGTAGAACAGCAGCGAGTTTTCCCTTAAGTGGATCACCCAAGGTTTATCGAACTCAGGGAGGAAGAGGTCAAAGATATCCCTCTCATGCAACCCTGCAACCACAAAGCAAGAAGTCTCTTGTGTCCCCAACACACCTAATAGGTGCACTAGTTCGGCGAAGAGATAGTAAAATACAGGTGGTATGAATATATATGAGCAGTAGCAACGGTGCCGTAAAAATAGCTTGTCTGGCGTGTAGTTGATGGTGGTAGTATTGCAGCAGTAGTAACGCAAGAAACAAGAAACAAGCAGCGATATAGCGATATTTAGGAACAAGGCCTAGGGATTACACTTTCACTAGTGGACACTCTCAACATTGATCACATAACAGAATAGATAAATGCATACTCTACACTCTTGTTGGATGATGAACACATTGCGTAGGATTACACGAACCCTCAATGCCGGAGTCAACAAGCTCCACAATTCAATGTTCATATTTAAATAACCTTATAGTGTAAGATAGATCAATACAACTAAACCAAGTACTAACATAGCATGCACACTGTCACCTTCATGCATATGTAGGAGGAATAGATCACATCAATACCATCATAGCAATAATTAACTTCGCAATCTATAAGAGATCATGATCATAGCATAAACCAAGTACTAACACGGATGCACACACTGTCACCATTACACCGTGTAGGAGGAATAAAACTACTTTAATAACATTGCTAGAGTAGCACATAGATAAATTGTGATACAAAACTCATATGAATCTCAATCATGTAAAGCAGCTCATGAGATTATTGTATTGAGGTACATGGGAGAGAGATGAACCACATAGCTACAGCGGAGCCCTCAGCCTCGGGGGTGGATTACTCCCTCCTCATCATGGAGGCAGCGATGGCGGTGAAGATGGCGGTGAAGACGGCGGTGGAGATGGCTCCGGGGGTAATTCCCCATCCCGGCAGGGTGCCGAAACAGAGTTCTGTCCCCCGAATTGGAGTTTTGCGATGGCGGCGGCGCCACAGTAACTTTTCTGGAGTTTCATCAATTGGTACTGCGTTTTTAGGTCGAAAGGGATTTTATAGGCGAAGAGGCGGCGCAGGGGGGCACCTGGGGGCGCCACACCCTAGGCCGGCGCGGCCAGGGTCTGGCCCGCGCCGCCATGTGGTGTGGTGGCCCCCTGGCCCCTCTCCGACTCTTCTTCGGTGTTCTGGAGCCTTCCGGGAAAAATAGGAGGTTTGGCGTTGATTTCGTCCAATTCCGAGAATATTGCCCGAACAGCCTTTCTGGAACCAAAAACAGCAACAAAGAATGGCACTTCGGCATCTTGTTAATAGGTTAGTTCCAGAAAATGCACAAATATGACATAAAGTGTGCATAAAACATGTAGATAACATCAATAATGTGGCATGGAACATAAGAAATTATCGATACGTCGGAGACGTATCAGCATCCCCAAGCTTAGTTCTGCTCGTCCCGAGCAGGTAAAACGATAACAAAGATAATTTCTGGAGTGACATGCCATCATAAACTTGATCATACTATTTGTAAAGCATATGTAGTGAATGCAGCGATCAAAACAATGGTAATGACATGAGTAAACAAATGAATCATAAAGCAAAGACTTTTCATGAATAGCACTTCAAGACAAGCATCAATAAGTCTTGCATAAGAGTTAACTCATAAAGCAATAATTCAAAGTAAAGGTATTGAAGCAACACAATGGAAGATTAAGTTTCAGCGGTTGCTTTCAACTTGTAACATGTATATCTCATGGATAGTTGTCAATGCAAAATAATATAACAAATGCAATATGCAAATATGTAGGAATCAATGCACAGTTCACACAAGTGTTTGCTTCTTGAGATGGAGAGAAATAGGTGAACTGACTCAACAATAAAAGTAAAAGAATGGTCCTTCAAAGAGGAAAGCATCGATTGCTATATTTGTGCTAGAGCTTTTATTTTGAAAACATAAAGAGAGCATAAAAATAAGGTTTTGAGAGGTGTATGTTGTTGTCAACGAATGGTAGCGGGTACTCTAACCCCCTTGCCAGGCAAACCTTCAAAGAGCGGCTCCCATTTTATTTTATTTTTGGGTGGCACTCCTTCCAACCTTTCTTTCACAAACCATGGCTAACCGAATCCTCGGGTGCCTGCCAACAATCTCATACCATGAAGGAGTGCCTTTTTTATTTTAGTTTTATTATGATGACACTCCTCCCAACCTTTGCTTACACAAGCCATGGCTAACCGAATCCTTCGGGTGCCGTCCAACAATCACATACCATGGAGGAGTGTCTATTTTTGTTAATTAATTTGGGACTGGGAATCCCATTGCCAGCTCTTTTTGCAAAATTATTGGATAAGCGGATGAAGCCACTAGTCCATTGGTGAAAGTTGCCCAACAAGATTGAAAGATAAACACCACATACTTCCTCATGAGCTATAAAACATTGACACAAATCAGAGGTGATAAATTTTGAATTGTTTAAAGGTAGCACTCAAGCAATTTACTTTGGAATGGCAGGAAATACCATGTAGTAGGTAGGTATGGTGGACACAAATGGCATAGTGTTGTTTGGCTCAAGGATTTGGATGCATGAGAAGTATTCCCTCTCGATACAAGGTTTTAGGCTAGCAAAGTTATTTGAAACAAACACAAGGATGAACCGGTGCAGCAAAACTCACATAAAAGACATATTGTAAACATTATAAGACTCTACACCGTCTTCCTTGTTGTTCAAACTCAATACTAGAAATTATCTAGACTTTAGAGAGACCAAATATGCAAACCAAATTTAAGCATGCTCTATGTATTTCTTCATTAATGGGTGCAAAGTATATGATGCAAGAGCTTAAACATGAGCACAACAATTGCCAAGTATCACATTACCCAAGACATTTATAGCAATTACTACATGTATCATTTTCCAATTCCAACCATATAACAATTTAACGAAGAAGAAACTTCGCCATGAATACTATGAGTAAAGCCTAAGGACATACTTGTCCATATGCTACAGCGGAGCGTGTCTCTCTCTCCCACACAAGCATGATGTAATCCAATTTATTCAAACAAAACAAAAACTAAAACAAACCGACGCTCCAAGTAAAGTACATAAGATGTGACCGAATAAAAATATAGTTTCAGGGGAGGAACCTGATAATGTTGTCGATGAAGAAGGGGATGCCTTGGGCATCCCCAAGCTTAGACGCTTGAGTCTTCTTAATATATACAGGGGTGAACCACCGGGGCATCCCCAAGCTTAGACTTTTCACTCTTCTTGATCATAGTATATCATCCTCCTCTCTTGACCCTTGAAAACTTCCTCCACACCAAACTCAAAGCAACTCATTGGAGGGTTAGTGCATAATCAAAAACTCACATGTTCAGAGGTGACACAATCATTCTTAACACTTCTGGACATTGCCCAAAGCTACTGGAAGTTAATGGAACAAAGAAATCCATCCCACATAGCAAAAGAGGCAATGCGAAATAAAAGGCAGAATCTGTCAAAACAGAACAGTCCGTAAAGACGAATTTTAAAAGGGCACCAGACTTGCTCAGATGAAAATGCCCAAATTGAATGAAAGTTGCGTACATATCTGAGGATCGCTCACGTAAATTGGCATAATTTTCTGAGTTACCTACAGAGAATTAGGCCCAGATTCGTGACAGACAGAAATATGTTTCTGCGCAGTAATCCAAATCTAGTATGAACTTTACTATCAACGACTTTACTTGGCACAACAAAACACAAAACTAAGATAAGGAGAGGTTGCTACAGTAGTAAACAACTTCCAAGACACAAGTATAAAACAAAGTACTGTAGCAAAATAACTCATGGGTTATCTCCCAAGAAGTTCTTTCTTTATAGCCATTAAGATGGGCTCAGCAGTTTTAATGATCCACTCGCAGGAAATAGTATTCGAAGCAAAAGAGAGCTTCAAGAGGCAAATTCAAACAAATTTAAGTCTAACATGCTTCCTATGAAGAGGAATCTTGTACACAAATGAATTCATGAAGAACAAAGTGACAAGCATAAGAGGATAAAACACGAGTAACTTCAAGATTCTCGACATAAAGAGAGGAAACTTAATATTATTAAGATGCATACAACCATATTTCCCTCTCTCATAATAACTTTCAGTAGCATCATTGATGAAATCCACAATATACCCATTACTCAAAACATTTTTATCATGGTTCATATGCATAGAAGTATCATTAATTTTGGCATAAGGAGAGTTCTTTTCATTAATAGTAATTGGAGCAGGATTATTATCAAGAATTTGACCATGGTAAACAAGTTGCATATTAAGGGAATCGTTTTTGGTAACCCAATCATGGCTATGACAAGTTTCATAAGGGTAGTTATGACCTATATCATAGCATTCTTTATAATAATCATCAAAGATCGGAGGCACAGTGTCATCATAAGAAATAGAATAGTTATCTTTCACAGTCAGTTTATCTATGACCATACCATCGTTGTTATTAGAAGGAGATGTATCAAACACATAATGATCAGTAGCAAAAGGATTTTCAAACACCTCTTCCCCAAGCTTAGAGCTTTCTATATCATTATGGGAGGAAGCATGGATAGCACTGACACTATGGCAATTATTATCATCATTATTTTTAGAATTAGTTTCCCAGAGATTTGCAATATCAAAAGTAGTGTGCTCATTCAAATCATGATTGCTAATGTATGTAAAGGGCATAGGAAGATCATCGTATTCAGATTCATTATCACAATAATCATTAGGAGCAACATACTTACGGTTACTTAGCGTTATCTCATTCACACGGGGATACGCCGTTACCTCTTTCTTTTTATTCTCCTTCTTCTTCTTCTTCTTCTTCTTCTTCTTCTTCTTCGTTCCCTTCTTCTTCTTCTCTTCCTTCTCCTCATTTCCTTCTTTAGGAGGAAGAGGCTTGAAGGGTGGCTTGTCCGCATAACCTGATTTACTTTCAGAAACAATAGAAGAAACTTGGGAGGATCCCTCCTTTTCATTAATTAGTTGAAAACACACAGCGGTCCTATCATATTTTGGCAAGGTGTCATCTTCTAAAATATTTTGTATGTAAGTATTTGTATGGATATTATCAACGCAATAAGAAAAACACCCATGCAGGACATCATCAATATCAAGATCACTCATATGTAACAAAGAGATTTTTCTCGACAGTTCTTCACACCCCAAAAATAAAGTAAGTTCATCATGCTGATTAGGAGTAATTTCACCATCACAATACAAATTTGCAGCACTCATTGGGTTCAAATTATCATTGGAGGAGCATTGAAAATTAAAATGACCCACTTCATGGCAAACTTCACAAATAAAAGGATAGAGGGCACAAACTTTTTTACCAAGATCATCTAGAGCCCTAAACCACTTTCTAGTTTTTTCATTAGCATGATGGATACAATATTCATCTTTGATTTGATTAATTCCACAAGGTGTATGTATTCCACAAAAATTAACATGCTTATAGGAAATAGCATTCTTAGGAGTTTGAGCATGCTTATTGCAATAATTAACAACAATTTCATTCTTCATGCAAGCCTCTTTAAAAGGTTCATGATACTTATCAAAATTCTTTTTAGGCAATTCAAAATGAGAAGCAAAAACTTTATAAAGATTTGCAGCAACTTGAGAGTCAAGACCATAAGTAGCACTCATATTTCGAAATTTATCGGTATCCATAAAAGCTTCAATGCATTCATAATCATAATTTATACCTGACTCTTTACCTTTGTCGTTCTCCCATCTTTCAGCGTTGTCCTCAATCCGATCAAGAAGATCCCACCTAGCTTCAACCTCTTTGCTTGTGAAAGATCCCTCCGAACACGCGTCCAGATAGTCCTTGTGTTGTCCTGAAAGTCTCGCATAAAAATTGTTAACAATAACATTACGGGGGAGCTCATGAATGGGACATTTGAGCATTAGTGATTTCAATCTCCCCCATGCTTGAGAAATACTCTCTCCATCACGAGGATAAAAGTTATAAATATAATTCCTATCAATATGTACTTCATGAGGAGGATAAAATTTAGAATAAAAGAGAGATGCAATTTCCTCCCAACCAAGAGAATGTCTATTCTCCAACAATTTATACCAATGCGCCGCTTTACTGCATAAATAAACAGAGAATAGCTTCTTCCTCACTTCATCCATAGAGATACCTGCACACTTGAATAACCCGCATAATTCGTGCAAAAACAGTAAATGATCTCTAGGATGGACAGTTCCATCCCCTTTATAGTGGTTGTCCATAACATGTTCGATAATTTTCATAGGTATTTTATACGGAATACTTTCAGCAGGTGGATTTAAAATATCAGAAGCATCATTAGAGTTATCGCATATGGGAGATAAAGCATTATCAGAGCAAAATATTTCTTCCAAAGCTGAGGAGCAAAAAAGATTATTCTTATATAAACTAGCTTCCCCAAGCTTAGACTTATCCATAGTATTAGCAGTAATTGCATTCATACTAATAACATCACTACTAGCATGCAAATAAGGTTCCATAGGTTTTTTAATTTTCGCATTAAACAATTCTAAATCAGGAAATAGATTAAAAAGCTCACCAATTTTTTTGTTGTTTTCCATTATGCCTAACTAGTGTAAACAAGAAACAAAAAGTTGCAATTGCAGGATCTAAAGGAAATAGCTTCGAGTACTTACAACGGCGAAAATAGCTTAGTAGCCGAGGTCCGGAGTGTGAGTACCTTTTACCTTTCCTCCCCGGCAACGGCGCCAGAAAATAGCTTGATGTCTACGCCCCCTCCTTTTCCTGTAGACAGTGTTGGGCCTCCAAGAGCAGAGGTTTGTAGAACAGCAGCGAGTTTTCCCTTAAGTGGATCACCCAAGGTTTATCGAACTCAGGGAGGAAGAGGTCAAAGATATCCCTCTCATGCAACCCTGCAACCACAAAGCAAGAAGTCTCTTGTGTCCCCAACACACCTAATAGGTGCACTAGTTCGGCGAAGAGATAGTAAAATACAGTTGGTATGAATATATATGAGCAGTAGCAACGGTGCCAGAAAATAGCTTGCTGGCGTGTAGTTGATGGTGGTAGTATTGCAGCAGTAGTAACGCAGTAAAACAGTAAACAAGCAGCGATAGCAGTATTTAGGAACAAGGCCTAGGGATTACACTTTCACTAGTGGACACTCTCAACATTGATCACATAACAGAATAGATAAATGCATACTCTACACTCTTGTTGGATGATGAACACATTGCGTAGGATTACACGAACCCTCAATGCCGGAGTCAACAAGCTCCACAATTCAATGTTCATATTTAAATAACCTTATAGTGTAAGATAGATCAATACAACTAAACCAAGTAGTAACATAGCATGCACACTGTCACCTTCATGCATATGTAGGAGGAATAGATCACATCAATACCATCATAGCAATAATTAACTTCGCAATCTACAAGAGATCATGATCATAGCATAAACCAAGTACTAACACGGATGCACACACTGTCACCATTACACCATGTAGGAGGAATAAAACTACTTTAATAACATTGCTAGAGTAGCACATAGATAAATTGTGATACAAAACTCATATGAATCTCAATCATGTAAAGCAGCTCATGAGATTATTGTATTGAGGTACATGGGAGAGAGATGAACCACATAGCTACAGCGGAGCCCTCAGCCTCGGGGGTGGATTACTCCCTCCTCATCATGGAGGCAGCGATGGCGGTGAAGATGGCGGTGAAGACGGCGGTGGAGATGGCTCCGGGGGTAATTCCCCGTCCCGGCAGGGTGCCGAAACAGAGTTCTGTCCCCCGAATTGGAGTTTTGCGATGGCGGCGGCGCCACAGTAACTTTTCTGGAGTTTCGTCAATTGGTACTGCGTTTTTAGGTCGAAAGGGATTTTATAGGCGAAGAGGCGGCGCAGGGGGGCACCTGGGGGCGCCACACCCTAGGCCGGCGCGGCCAGGGTCTGGCCCGCGCCGCCATGTGGTGTGGTGGCCCCCTGGCCCCTCTCCGACTCTTCTTCGGTGTTCTGGAGCCTTCTGGGAAAAATAGGAGGTTTGGCGTTGATTTCGTCCAATTCCGAGAATATTGCCCGAACAGCCTTTCGGAACCAAAAACAGCAGAAACAAAGAATCGGCACTTCGGCATCTTGTTAATAGGTTAGTTCCAGAAAATGCACAAATATGACATAAAGTGTGCATAAAACATGTAGATAACATCAATAATGTGGCATGGAACATAAGAAATTATCGATACGTCGGAGACGTATCATATGGTCAAGGATTTAAAAGTGATCTTTGGAAAGGGTCCTGGCGGACAATCTGTTCCGCATGATGTTGACGGACACATACCCATGTGGAAGAAGAAGTCGATATTTTGGGAGCTACCCTACTGGAAATTCTTAGAGGTTCACTCTGCAATCGACGTGATGCACGTGACGAAAAATCTTTACGTGAACCTGCTAAACTTCTTGGGCGTGTATGGGAAGACAAAAGATACACCGGATGCACAGCAGGACCAGCAAAGTATCCACGAAGGAAACAACCTAAATCCAGAGAAGTATCAAGGTCCTGCCAGCTACGCTCTTACCAAAGAGGAGAAGGAGATCTTTTTTGAAGTCCTGAGTAGCATCAAGGTCCCGTCTGGCTTCTCGTCGAATATAAAGGGAATAATAAACATGTCAGAGAAAAAGTTTCAAAACCTAAAGTCTCATGACTACCACGTGATTATGACGCAATTACTTCCAGTTGCATTGAGGGGGCTTCTGCCGGAAAATGTTCGAGTACCCATTGTGAAGCTATGTGCGTTCCTCAATGCAATTTCTCAGAAGGTGATCGATCCACTTACTCTACAAAATTTACAGAAGGATGTGGTCCAATGTCTAGTCAGCTTCGAGTTGGTGTTCCCACCATCCTTCTTCAATATTATGACACATCTCCTAGTTCACCTGGTCGAAGAGATTGGCGTTCTCGGTCCTGTATTTCTACACAACATGTTCCCCTTTAAGAGATTCATGGGAGTCTTAAAGAAGTACGTTCATAACCGTGCTAGGCCAGAAGGAAGCATCTCCAAGGGCTATGGAACAGAGGAGGTCATTGAGTTTTGTGTTGACTTTATTCCTGACCTTAAGCCGATCGGTGTTCCTGAATCGCGCTATGAGGGGAGACTGCGTGGAAAAGGCACGCTAGGAAAGAAATCAACAACGTGTATGGACGGACATTCTTTCACTCAAGCACACTACACAGTTCTACATAATTCCATCTTGGTGGCTCCGTACAAAGAGGAACACAAGGATATCTTACGCTCTAAATACCCGGAGCAACGTGAAGATTGGATTGCTGGAGAACACATGAAGACTTTCGGCGGTTGGTTGCAAACACGTCTCATGAATATCACTGATGACGAGCAGCTGTACTTGTTGGCCAAGCAACCATCTTCAACTATATCGACTTTTCAAGGGTACGAGATTAATGGGAACACATTTTACACGTTCGCCCAAGACAAAAAGAGCACCAACCAAAACAGTGGTGTCCGCTTTGATGCAGAAGATGACAATGGGAACAAGGTCACATATTATGGGTACATAGAGGAGATATGGAAACTTGACTATGGACCTAATTTCAAGGTCCCTTTGTTCCGGTGCAAATGGTTCAACCTGAAAGACGGGGTACAGGTAGACCCGCAGTACAGAATGACTACAGTGGATCTCAAGAATCTAGGGTACGTGATACGTCTCCGATGTATCGATAATTTCTTATGTTCCATGCCACATTATTGATGTTATCTACATGTTTTATGCACACTTTATGTCATATTCGTGCATTTTCTGGAACTAACCTATTAACAAGATGCCGAAGTGCCAGTTCCTGTTTTCTGCTGTTTTTGGTTTCAGAAATCCTAGTAACGAAATATTCTCGGAATCGGACGAAATCAACGCCCATGTTCCTATTTTGCCCGGAAGCATCCAGAACACCCGAGAGCCGCCAGAGAGGGGGCACTGGGCCCCCAGACCATAGGCCAGCGCGGCCAGGGGGGGCCCGCGCCACCCTATGGTGTGGGCACCCCTTCGACCCTCCTGCGCCGCCTCTTCGCCTATTTAAAGCCTCCGTCGCGAAAACCCTATTACGTTCGACGAAACCCACAGAAACCTTCCAGAGCCGCCGCCATCGCGAAGCCAAGATCTGGGGGACAGGAGTCTCTATTCCGGCACGCTGCCGGAACGGGGAAGTGCCCCCGGAAGGCTTCCCCATCATCACCACCGCCATCTTCATCACCGCTGCTGCTCCCATGAGGAGAGAGTAGTTCTCCATCGAGGCTCGGGGCTGTACCGGTAGCTATGTGGTTCATCTCTCTCCTATGTACTTCAATACAATAATCTCATGAGCTGCCTTACATGATTGAGATTCATATGATGATGCTTGTAATCTAGATGTCGTTATGCTAGTCAAGTGAATTTTACTTATGTGATCTCCGGAGACTCCTTGTCCCACGTGTGTAAAGGTGACAGTGTGTGCACCGTGTGGGTCTCTTAGGCTATATTTCACAGAATACTTATTCACTGATGAATGTCATAGTGAGGTGCTTATTTATATCTCTTTATGATTGCAATGTATTTTGTATCACAATTTATCTATGTGCTACTCTAGCAATGTTATTAAAGTAGTTTTATTCCTCCTACACGGTGTAATGGTGACAGTGTGTGCATCCGTGTTAGTACTTGGTTTATGCTATGATTATGATCTCTTGTAGATTATGAAGTTAACTATTGCTATGATAGTATTGATGTGTACTATTCCTCCTACATATGCATGAAGGTGGCAGTGTGCATGCTATGTTAGTACTTGGTTTAGTCGAATTGATCTTTCATGCACTCTAAGGTTACTTAAATATGAACATTGAATTGTGGAGCTTGTTAACTCCGGCATTGAGGGTTCGTGTAATCCTACGCAATGTGTTCATCATCCAACAAGAGTGTAGAGTATGCATTTATCTATTCTGTTATGTGATCAATGTTGAGAGTGTCCACTAGTGAAAGTCTAATCCCTAGGCCTTGTCCCTAAATACTGCTGCGTTACTACTGCTTGTTTACTGTTTCACTGTGTTACTACTGCTGCAATACTACCACCATCAACTACACGCCAGCAAGCTATTTTCTGGCACCGTTGCTACTGCTCATATATATTCATACCACCTGTATTTCACTATCTCTTCGCCGAACTAGTGCACCTATTTGGTGTGTTGGGGACACAAGAGACTTCTTGCTTTGTGGTTGCAGGGTTGCATGAGAGGGATATCTTTGACCTCTTCCTCCCTGAGTTCGATAAACCTTGGGTGATCCACTTAAGGGAAAACTTGCTGCTGTTCTACAAACCTCTGCTCTTGGAGGCCCAACACTGTCTACAGGAAAAGGAGGGGGGCGTAGACATCAGTACGACACCGAACCATTCGTCCTAGCCAGTGAGGTGGCTCAGGTTTTTTATGTGAAGGACATGTCTAGCAAACCGAAAAAAAGAAAAGAAAGGCAAGAGGACACATCATACGATGAGCCAAAGCGACACATAGTTCTTTCAGGAAAAAGAAACATCGTGGGAGTAGAGGACAAGACAGACATGTCAGAAGATTATAATAAGTTTGATGATATTCCACCCTTCAAGGTAAAAATTGACCCACGCATCATCTTAAATAATGAAGATTGTCCATGGTTGCGTCGCAGTCAGAAGAAAGGGAAACAGACGAAGAAAACTCAGAAGACTAGCTAGATATAGGGATCATAACTTGTGTATCTCAATATGGAAATCACTTTTGTGCAATGATGTTACTGTATGTAAGATATTAATAATGGAGATGGTTGGCTTGTTTTACTAGTTAAGTAGCTTTCACGGGCTTGCAGGAAAAAAATTCCGAGGCGGAACTTCCGAATATGCCATATATAGGGCATGTGCACCAAGGGCATATTCGAGAAGTTCCGCCACGGGAGATTTCCCAACCCTTTCCCCAACATTGTTAGAGGAGATGGAGTCTTTCACGGGCTTGCAGGGAAATTTTTCCGAGGCGGAACTTCCGAAGATGCCATAGGGCGTGTGCACCAAGGGCATCTTCGACAATTTCCTCCACGGGAGATTTCCCAACCCTTTCCCCAACATTGTTAGAGGAGATGGAGTCTTTCACGGGCTTGCAGGGAAATTTTTCCGAGGCGGAACTTCCGAAGATGCCATAGGGCGTGTGCACCAAGGGCATCTTCGACAAGTTCCGCCACGGGAGATTTCCCAACCCTTTCCCCAACATTGTTAGAGGAGATGGAGTCTTTCACGGGCTTGCAGGGAAATTTTTCCGAGGCGGAACTTCCGAAGATGCCATAGGGCGTGTGCACCAAGGGCATCTTCGAGAAATTCCACCACGGGAGATTTCCCAACCCTTTCCTCCATCCATGGTGATGAAACTCTCCATCCGGCCATGTTGGCTTGTTGAGCTGCTTGCCATGGCATATCGATGCTCCTTTTATAGGCACGACGCCGCTTCTACATTCTCTTCTTCCTCCGACAGGGCGTCGTGCGCTACATGCTTTATCTCATCGAGCAGAGCGTCCTTATCCTGCCGACAGCTTTAGTACCGGTTGCACCCACCAGCCGGTACTAAAGGTTACCCACGCATCCTTATCCCACCGACAGTTTTGTTACATGACAGAAAAACCACCTTTAGTACCGGTTGCACCCACCAGCCGGTACTAAAGGTTACCCACGCGTCCTTATCCCACCGACAGTTTTGTTACATGACAGAAAAACCACCTTTAGTACCGGTTGCACCCACCAGCCGGTACTAAAGGTTTCCCGCCTATTTTCTTCCCGCGCTTTCCACCGGTTCCCGCCTCTGTCTTCCCGCCATTTTTTCACTATATATATGTAGGCTTGGCCTCCATTTACATATCACATCTAGACTCATATCTGCAAACCTCATCATTCTCTACCATGGCTTCCATCGTATCTCTAACCCCCCGGGAGGCGGAGGCGCTTTGCGCCTCGAACTACCCCTGCCCGCCGGGCTACCGCGTCCCGACCGGCTGGTTGCTAAGCGTCGGAGGCGTACCGGTCCCTCCAGTCCCTCTAGGTGTGGCGTGCGAGATGGCCATCACGAACCACTACTACTTCGAGCTCACGCCAGAGCAGCGGAGGAATCTCCAGTGGCATCCCGACTACAGCCCGACTTGGGAAAGCTTCTTCATCAATCGGCGTGAGAGGGCACTTGCCAGGCACGAGGAGGGCGGCCCGGCTCCTTCGAACTTCAACGAGGCCGGCCGTCGGCTGTGGTGGCGCGGCCGGACTCTCCAGGGCGTCATGGCCTACCGTGGCCCCCGCCTGCGCTACCCTCAGTCCTAGCCCACGCGTGCTCACCCGCCGACGTTCGAGTACCGCGACCCCGATGCCAGCGACGATGATGACGGCGACTACGACGACTACAGTGGCGACTACTACAGGGCTAGGCACGAGTATGACTGAATGACTCCAACAGTAGAATCTGCCCATGTATCTTTAATTTTCAGTTAAGCTATGTACTTTTAATTCGAGTTCAATCGTTATAAAATTTTATTCCGGCCCTTACTTTCCCGCCTTTTTTCTCCCACGCGCGGCGTCGTGGCGGGAAAGTTTCCCGCACGAAAATGAACATAAAGGAAAAAGAAAAAGAAACAGAAAAGAAAAAGAAACAGAAAATAAGAAATAGAAAAAGAAATAGAAAATAAGAAATAGAAAAAGAAATAGAAAATAAGAAATAGAAAAGAAAAGAAAAAGAAAAAGAAAAAGAAAAGAAAAAGAAACAGTAAATAAGAAATAGAAAAATGAACATAAAGGAAAAAAGAAAAAGAAAAGAAAAAGAAACAGTAAATAAGAAATAGAAAATAAAAAATAGAAAATAGAAAAAGAAAAGAAACAGAAAAGAAAAAGAAAAGAAAAAGAAACAGAAAAGAAAACAACAAAAGAAAAGAAAACAGCAAAAGAAAAAGAAAACAAAAAAAATACATTTGGTACCGGTTGGTATCACCAACCGGTACGAAAGGCCTTTCGTACCGGTTGGTGGTACCAACCGGTACCAAAGGGTCTTCACCGTAGTTATGACTTAGCGGAGCGGGGCAATTTCCCCCAAATCCAATTCTTCTCCGCGCGCGCGCCACGCAGAGACCACGCCGCGCCGTCGCAGCCTCGCAGAGACCACGCTGTCACCGCCGCGCCGTCGCAGCCTCGCCGTTGCAGCCTCGCCGTCGCCCGCCGCCCGCTCCCCGGCGCCGCAGTAAGTCCTCTTGCCCGGCCCTTCTTTCCCTCCCGGCTCACGCGCACGCCTCGCCGCGATGCCGCCTCACCGACGCCGCCTCTCGACGTCCTCGCCGACGCCGCCCCTCCGACGCCGCCCCGCAGACGCCGCCCCGCCGACGCCGCCCCGCCGACGCCGCCCCGTAGACGCCCAGACGCCGTCGCCACGCTCGCGCCAACGCTGCTGGATGCCCACGCCCTTAGGGTGTTCGATGAAATGCGTAGGCCGTGCTGGCGGCGGCGCCCGGCATGGCGCAGGCCTTGTACACCGTGCCGAACGCTGCTGGATGCCCATGCCCATGGCTTGTTGCGGGTGTGCGATGTTTGGGCTTAGGCTTCGACGCCATCGCCGGTGCCGGCGCGATGGGAGGCTTGTCGGCCATGGATGGTCGCCGCTGTGTAATGCATTATTTTTTAGCGTATCATGCATGTTGTGTGTTCTGTTATGAGGCTAGGCTCTGTCTGCAAAAGTGCTTTAGTTTGGATAGAGACGTTGATATGGTAGGTAAAACAAGGCATTTCATGTCAATATAGCTCTGCTTTTTTATGTTGGATATATCTAATTCTCTTCATCGTATAATGTGAAGACTAAAAATGTTTGCTACTACCTATTGCTTCACTGAAAAAAGGTGTTTCTCACTGTTAGGGTCGAGAAAAAGAGAGAAGAGCAAGAGGAGGAGCGCCGAGTGTTAGGGTTAGGGTCCATAGCGGTGCCGAGTACGTGGTGGTGCCGCCGCGACATAGAGAGAAGAGCGCGCCGAGTGTTAGGGTTAGGGTCGACAATAATAGAGAAGAGCGAGAGGAGGAGCGCCGAGTGTTAGGGTTTTTGTTTTCTTCATTTGAATTGTTTTCTAATTGCTTACTTAATTTTGCAGTGACATTGAGGTATGGAGGACGGCACCTTCGTCCGAGATGAGGAGGGGGAAGAAGCGGTGCAGAAATTGATCTATGATAGTGCCCGTGGTACGGAACCCGATGAAGATGACAACGAGTTCCAAGACTTTCTGAATGATTTCGGTGAGGGACTTGAGTCTGAACAAATTAGAAGAGACAACGAAGTGTCCATCACAAACTCCGCCGAGGTGTATATTTATGTATCAATTAGTCTATGTTCATCCCTAGATGCATTCATTTATATGTATTGCACTTATTAACGAATAATTTTTTCTTTTAGCCTTCTGGATCATCGAGCAAGTCTGTTAAAACAAAACGAGGCCCGACGCAACCTGCTAAAGGGCAAGGGCAGGTTAGCCCTCACAGCATTCAAGGCTAATGGTGAACCAGAGCATCCCAAAGAGCACTGCCGCAAATTTACAAGTCAATCCGGAGTTCTTGTTAGGGACCATGTACCGATCAGCATTCAAGAGTGGCATAAGCCGAAGAACGCGGAGAGTGGTGCTAGTTATGTCAATGACACGATGAAAAAATTTCTTTGGGACACGCTACTGACAATGTTCAGCCTACCGGAAGACATGACGGAAGGCCAGAAGGATAAAGTCAAGGAATGGACATGGAAGAAGATGACCATACAATTCCAGAGCTGGAAGAAATATTTATGGGACAAATATAAGAATGAAGATCCAGTATTCGATGATAATCTAGTGAAGATAAAAGATCACTGGCCCGCATTTAAGAGGTATAAGCAATCGTCTACTTTTGTGTCCCGATCGATCAAAAATACCGAAAATGCTTCAAAGAAGAAACTTCCGCATCATTTGGGGTCAGGTGGCTACAAGAGTGCCATTCCGAAGTGGATAGCGTTTGAAAATAAACTGATGACTGCAGGAATCACTCCATGATACGTCTCCGACGTATCGATAATTTCTTGTGTTTCATGCCACATTATTGATAATATCTACATGTTTTATGCACACTTTATGTCATATTCGTGCATTTTCTGGAACTAACCTATTAACAAGATGCCGAAGTGCCAGTTGCTATTTTCTGCTGTTTTTGGTTTCAGAAATCCTAGTAACGAAATATTCTCGGAATTGGACGAAATCAACGCCCAGGGTCCTATTTTGCCACGAAGCTTCCAGAAGACCGAAGAGGAGACGAAGTGGGGCCACGAGGTGGCCAGACTATAGGGCGGCGAGGCCCAAGCCCTGGCCGCGCCGACCTATAGTGTGGGCCCCTCGTGTGGCCCCCTGACATGCCCTTCCGCCTACAAATAGCCTTCGTCGCGAAACCCCCCAGTACCGAGAGCCACGATACAGAAAACCTTACTGAGACGCCGCCGCCGCCAATCCCATCTCGGGGGATTCTGGAGATCTCCTCCGGCACCCTGCCGGAGAGGGGATTCATCTCCCGGAGGACTCTTCACCACCATGGTCGCCTCCGGAGTGATGAGTGAGTAGTTCACCCCTGGACTATGGGTCCATAGCAGTAGCTAGATGGTTGTCTTCTCCTCATTGTGCTTCATTGTTGGATCTTGTGAGCTGCCTAACATGATCAAGATCATCTATCTGTAATACTATATGTTGTGTTTGTCGGGATCCGATGGATAGAGAATACTATGTTATGTTAATTATCAAGTTATTACCTATGTGTTGTTTATGATCTTGCATGCTCTCCGTTATTAGTAGAGGCTCTGGCCAAGTTTTTGCTCTTAACTCCAAGAGGGAGTATTTATGCTCGATAGTGGGTTCATGCCTCCATTGAATCTGGGACAGTGACAGAAAGTTCTAAGGTTGTGGACGTGCTGTTGCCACTAGGGATAAAACATTGATGCTATGTCTAAGGATGTAGTTATTGATTACATTACGCACCATACTTAATGCAATTGTCTGTTGTTTTGCAACTTAATACTGGAAGGGGTTCGGGTGATAACCTGAAGGTGGACTTTTTAGGCATAGATGCATGCTGGATAGCGGTCTATGTACTTTGTCGTAATGCCCAATTAAATCTCACTATATTTATCATGACATGTATGTGCATTGTTATGCCCTCTCTATTTGTCAATTGCCCGACTGTAATTTGTTCACCCAACATGCTTTTATCTTATGGGAGAGACACCTCTAGTGAACTGTGGACCCCAGTCCTATTCTTTACATCGCATACAATCTACTGCAATACTTGTTTTACTGTTTTCTGCAAACAATCATCTTCCACACAATACGGTTAATCCTTTGTTACAGCAAGCCGGTGAGATTGACAACCTCACTGTTTCGTTGGGGCAAAGTACTTTGGTTGTGTTGTGCAGGTTCCACGTTGGCGCCGGAATCTCTGGTGTTGCGCCGCACTACATCCCGCCGCCATCAACCTTCAACGTGCTTCTTGACTCCTACTGGTTCGATTAAACCTTGGTTTCTTACTGAGGGAAACTTGCCGCTGTGCGCATCACACCTTCCTCTTGGGGTTCCCAACGGACGTGTCAACTACACGCATCAAGCAAATTTCTGGCGCCGTTGCCGGGGAGATCAAGACACGCTGCAAGGGGAGTCTCCACTTCCCAATCTCTTTACTTTGTTTTTGTCTTCCTTTATTTTATTTACTACTTTGTTTGCTGCATTATATCAAAACACAAAAAAATTAGTTGCTAGCTTTACTTTATTTACTGTCTTGCACTCTATATCAAAAACACAAAAAAATTAGTTACTTGCATTTAGTTTACTTTTGTTATCATGACTAGCTCTGTACCTGTTACTTCTTCACCTGAGGAATTAGTTTTTACTTTTAAACAAGGGGATGAGGAAAGTGTTAAAGATGCTTGGTCCAGGATTTTTACTTCTTATCGTAAAGCTGAACCTCAAATGACTCTAAGTTTACTCCTTAGTAATTTTTATTTTGGTCTTATGATTCGCTATAGATATGCCTTGGATGCTCTAGTGGGAGGAGATTTCCTTCATTGTAATGGGGATCAAGCTTTTAATGCCATAAAGAAGTTGGTTGCATCACATGATTCAGCTAATAACTTTGATTCAGCCCTTATTAGCATTTATAATAGATTAAACACTCTTGAGACAAGTGCATCTCGCTTAAATGAAAATTATGGATATATTCGTAACCGTCTTGATCAAGTTTTAGTGAACTCTGAACCTTCATTGTGGGATCCAACTATTAAAATTGTCATAGGTTACCAAACTCTTCATGCTAATTGTGATATTATGACTGAATTTTGCCTAATGCCTAAGAGTATTCATAAATCTTTGAAACTTTGGGAATTCGCTGAAGGGGTAGAAGGAATAACTCTTATTGATAACTCTGTTATAATTCCTAAAGGGATAGCTGCGGGTGTGCATACAACCATTCTTGGGAGAACAATATCCATTGATTATCTTGTCATTGAATGCGCAGGAACAGGACAAATCACACTCGGAAGATCCTATTTGAAACTATTGGGAGCAGTCATAGACATGAGAGAAGGCACCCTAAAATTCACCTCTACACCCGGGGGTAGCCATATATTCCCTAAGCCAAAGGGTAAGAAAAAGGACAAGAAAGGTAAGGGTAAAGCCCAAGGTAATGTCGATGCACCATCTCTTGATGTTACTTGATTTACACTTTCTGTGCCTAGCTGAAAGGCGTTAAAGAAAAGCGCTTATGGGAGACAACCCATGTTTTTACTACAGTATTTTTGTTTTATATTTGTGTCTTGGAAGTTGTTTACTACTGTAGCAACCTCTCCTTATCTTAGTTTTGTGTTTTGTTGTGCCAAGTAAAGTCTTTGATAGTAAAGTTCATACTAGATTTGGATTACTGCGCAGTTTCAGATTTCTTTGCTGTCAGGAATTTCGACCTGCCTCCCTGTAGGTAGCTCAGAAAATTAAGCCAATTTACATGCGTGATCCTCAGATATGTACGCAACTTTCATTCAATTTGGGTATTTTCATTTGAGCAAGTATGGTGCCATTTTAAAATTCGTCTTTACGAACTGTTCTGTTTTGACAGATTCTGCCTTTTATTTCGCATTGCCTCTTTTGCTATGTTGGATGAATTTCTTTGATCCATTAATGTCCAGTAGCCTTATGCAATGTCCAGAAGTGTTAAGAATGATTGTGTCACCTCTGAACATGTTAATTTTTATTGTGCACTAACCCTCTATGAGTTGTTTCGAGTTTGGTGTGGAGGAAGTTTTCAAGGATCAAGAGAGGAGTATGATGCAATATGATCAAGGAGAGTGAAAGTTCTAAGCTTGGGGATGCCCCGGTGGTTCACCCCTGCATATTCTAAGAAGACTCAAGCGTCTAAGCTTGGGGATGCCCAAGGCATCCCCTTCTTCATCGACAACATTATCAGGTTCCTCCCCTGAAATTATATTTTTATTCCGTCACATCTTATGTGCTTTGCTTGGAGCGTCGGTTTGTTTTTGTTTTTGTTTTTGTTTGAATAAATGGATCCTAGCATTCACCGTATGGGAGAGAGACACGCTCCGCTGTTGCATATGGACAAGTATGTCCTTAGGCTTTACTCATAGTATTAATGGCAAAGTTTCTTCTTCGTTAAATTGTTATATGGTTGGAATTGGAAAATGATACATGTAGTAATTGCTAAAATGTCTTGGATAATGTGATACTTGGCAATTGTTGTGCTCATGTTTAAGCTCTTGCATCATATACTTTGCACCCATTAATGAAGAAACACCTACAGCTTGCCTAATTTGGTTTGCATATTTGGTCTCTCTAAAGTCTAGATAATATCTAGTATTGAGTTTTGAACAACAAGGAAGACGGTGTAGAGTCTTATAATGTTTTCAATATGTCTTTTATGTGAGTTTTGCTGCACCGCTTCATCCTTGTGTTTGTTTCAAATAACCTTGCTAGCCTAAACCCTGTATCGAGAGGGAATACTTCTCATACATCCAAAATCCTTGAGCCAACCACTATGCCATTTGTGTCCACCATACCTACCTACTACATGGTATTTCTCCGCCATTCCAAAGTAAATTGCTTGAGTGCTACCTTTAAATTTCCACTCTTCACCTTTGCAATATATAGCTCATGGGACAAATAGCTTAAAAACTATTGTGGTATTGAATATGTACTTATGCACTTTATCTCTTATTAAGTTGCTTGTTGTGCGATAACCATGTTTCTGGGGACGCCATCAACTATTCTTTGTTGAATATCATGTGAGTTGCTATGCATGTCCGTCTTGTCTGAAGTAAGAGAGATCTACCACCTTAATGGTTGGAGCATACATATTGTTAGAGAAGAACATTGGGCCGCTAACTAAAGCCATGATTCATGGTGGAAGTTTCAGTTTTGGACATATATCCTCAATCTCATATGAGAATAATAATTGTTGCCACATGCTTATGCATTAAAGAGGAGTCCATTATCTGTTGTCCATGTTGTCCCGGTATGGATGTCTAAGTTGAGAATAATCAAAAGCGAGAAATCCAAAATGCGAGCTTTCTCCTTAGACCTTTGTACAGGCGGCATGGAGGTACCCCATTGTGACACTTGGTTAACACATGTGTATTGCGATGATCCGGTAGTCCAAGCTAATTAGGACAAGGTGCGGGCACTATTATTATACTATGCATGAGGCTTGCAACTTGTAAGATATAATTTACATAACTCATATGCTTTATTACTACCGTTGACAAAATTGTTTCATGTTTTCAAAATAAAAGCTCTAGCACAAATATAGCAATCGATGCTTTCCTTTTTGAAGGACCATTCTTTTTACTCTTAATGTTGAGTCAGTTCACCTATTTCTCTCCACCTCAAGAAGCAAACACTTGTGTGAACTGTGCATTGATTCCTACATACTTGCATATTGCACTTGTTATATTACTCTATGTTGACAATATCCATGAGATATACATGTTATAAGTTGAAAGCAACCGCTGAAACTTAATCTTCCTTTGTGTTGCTTCAATGCTTCTACTATGAATTATTGCTTTATGAGTTAACTCTTATACAAGACTTATTGATGCTTGTCTTGAAGTGCTATTCATGAAAAGTCTTTGCTTTATGATTCACTTGTTTACTCATGTCATTGTTGGAGATATGCCCAAGAGGCAATAATAAATTAGTTATTGTTATATCTTAGTGTTCATGATAAATGTTTACATCCCATGCTATAATTGTATCAACCGAAACATTGGTACATGTGTGTTATGTAAACAACAAGGAGTCCCTAGTAAGCCTCTTGTATAACTAGCTTGTTGATTAATGGATGATCATGGTTTCGTGATCATGAACATTGGATGTTATTAATAACAAGGTTATGTCATTAGGTGAATGATATAATGGACACACACCCAAATGAGCGTAGCATAAGATCAAGTCATTAAGTTCAATTTGCTATAAGCTTTCGATACATAGTTGCCTAGTCCTTCGACCATGAGATCATGTAAATCACTTACACCGGAAGGGTACTTTGATTACATCAAACGCCATTGCGTAAATGGGTGGTTATAAAGATGGGATTAAGTATCTGGAAAGTGTGAGTTGAGGCATATGGATCAACAGTGGGATTTGTCCATCCTGATGACGGATAGATATGCTCTGGGCCCTCTCGGTGGAATGTCATCTGATTAGCTTGCAAGCATATGAATAGTTCATAAGAGATCACATACCACGGTACGAGTAAAGAGTACTTGTCGGTAACGAGGTTGAACAAGGTATGGAGATACCGATGATCAAACCTCGGACAAGTAGAATATCGTGTGACAAAGGGAATTGGCATCGTATGTAAATGGTTCAATCGATCACTAAAGTCATCGTTGAATATGTGGGAGCCATTATGGATCTCCAGATCCCGCTATTGGTTATTGCTCGAAGAGGAGTCTCGACCATGTCTGCATAGTTCGCGAACCGTAGGGTGACGCGCTTAAGGTTCGATGTCGCATAAGTAGATTCGGAATATGAGTTGGAGTCCGAAGTGTTGGAGATATGCCCAAGAGGCAATAATAAATTAGTTATTGTTATATCTTAGTGTTCATGATAAATGTTTACATCCCATGCTATAATTGTATCAACCGAAACATTGGTACATGTGTGTTATGTAAACAACAAGGAGTCCCTAGTAAGCCTCTTGTATAACTAGCTTGTTGATTAATGGATGATCATGGTTTCGTGATCATGAACATTGGATGTTATTAATAACAAGGTTATGTCATTAGGTGAATGATATAATGGACACACACCCAAATGAGCGTAGCATAAGATCAAGTCATTAAGTTTCATTTGCTATAAGCTTTCGATACATAGTTGCCTAAGTCCTTCGACCATGAGATCATGTAAATCACTTACACCGGAAGGGTACTTTGATTACATCAAACGCCATTGCGTAAATGGGTGGTTATAAAGATGGGATTAAGTATTTGGAAAGTGTGAGTTGAGGCATATGGATCAATAGTGGGATTTGTCCATCCTGATGACGGATAGATATACTCTGGGCCCTCTCGGTGGAATGTCGTCTGATTAGCTTGCAAGCATATGATTGGATCATAAGAGATGACATACCACGGTACGAGTAAAGAGTACTTGTCGGTAACGAGGTTGAACAAGGTATGGAGATACCGATGATCGAACCTCGGACAAGTAAAATATCGCGAGACAAAGGGAATCGGCATCGTATGTAAATGGTTCAATCGATCACTAAGTCATCGTTGAATATGTGGGAGCCATTATGGATCTCCAGATCCCGCTATTGGTTATTGCTCGGAGAGGAGTCTCGACCATGTCTGCATAGTTCGCGAACCGTAGGGTGACGCGCTTAAGGTTCGATGTCGCATAAGTAGATTCGGAATGTGAGATGGAGACCGAAGTTTGTTTGGAGTCTCGGATGGGATCCAGGACATCACGAGGAGGTCTGAAATGGTCCGGAGAATAAGATTCATATATGGGAAGTCATTTTCAGGGTTACCGGAAAAGTTCAGGATTTTTCGGTATTGTACCGGAGGTTCTAGAAGGTTCCGGAGGGTACCATAGTGGGGCCCACCTATCCCGGACGACCAACATGGACCGGAGGGGTCGCATAGGCCCACATGGGCCATGCACACCAGCCCCCCCAAGGCCCATGTGGCTGTACCAAGTGGATAAGATCAAATCCCTTGAAAATAGGGACTTAACTTGGGGGGGAAGTTCCCCCCTTGTTTTGGCCGACCCAAAGGCTTGGAGGAGGGGCCAAGGCAGACCCTGTAGGAAAACGTTACATAGAAAACAAAAAAAATTTCCTACGGCGAACACGCAATCCAAGCCAAGATGCAATCTAGAAGACGGTAGCAACGAGGGGGTATCGAGTCTCACCCTTGAAGAGATTCCAAAGCCTACAAGATGAGGCTCTTGTTGCTGCGGTAGACGATCACTTGCCGCTTGCAAAAGCGCGTAGAAGATCTTGATCACGATCGGTTCCAGCGCCACGAACGGGCAGCACCTCCGTACTCGGTCACACGTTCGGTTGTTGATGAAGACGACGTCCACCTCCCCGTTCCAGCGGGCAGCGGAAGTAGTAGCTCCTCTTGAATCCGACAGCACGACGGCGTGGTGTCGGTGGCGGTGAAGAAGTCCGGCGGAGCTTCGCTAAGCTACGCGGGAGATATGGAGGAGAAGGGGGCGGCTAGGGTTTGGGAGGGGGTGGCCGGCCACTCAAGGGGGGCGGCCAGCTTGTGGTCTTGGGGTTGCCGGCCCCCTCCCTTGGCCCCTCATTATATAGGTGGATCCCCAAGTGTTGGTGTCCAAGTCTTCGAATAAGACCCGAACCAAAAACCTTCCATAAGAGGGGAAACCTAGCCCAACTAGGACTCCCACCAAAAGGTGGGATTTCCACCTCCCATGTGGGGGGTGGCCGGCCCCCTATGGAGGAGTCCACTTGGGACTCCTCCCCATCTAGGGCTGGCCGGCCATGGAGGTGGAGTCCCATGTGGACTCCACCTTCCTTGGTGGTTTCTTCCGGACTTTTCTAGAACCTTCTAGAACCTTCCATAGAACCTTCCGCGACATTTTATTTCACATAAAATGACATCCTATATATGAATCTTATTCTCCGGACCATTCCGGAACTCCTCGTGATGTCCGGGATCTCATCCGGGACTCCGAACAAATATTCGAACTCCATTCCATATTCAAGTACTACCATTTCAACATCCAACTTTAAGTGTGTCACCCTACGGTTCGAGAACTATGCGGACATGGTTGAGTACTCACTCCGACCAATAACCAATAGCGGGATACGGAGATCCATAATGGCTCCCACATATTCAACGATGACTTTAGTGATCGAATGAACCATTCACATATATTACCAATTCCCTTTGTCTCGCGATATTTTACTTGTCCGAGGTTTGATCTTCGGTATCACTCTATACCTTGTTCAACCTTGTCTCCCCGACAAGTACTCTTTACTGCATGCCGTGGTATGTGGTCTCTTATGAACTCATTCATATGCTTGCAAGACATTAGACGACATTCCACCGAGAGGGCCCAGTATATCTATCCGTCATCGGGATGGACAAATCCCACTGTTGATCCATATGCCTCAACTCATACTTTCCGGATACTTAATCCCACCTTTATAGCCACCCATTTACGCAGTGGTGTTTGGTGTAATCAAAGTACCTTTCCGGTATAAGTGATTTACATGATCTCATGGTCATAAGGACTAGGTAACTATGTATCGAAAGCTTATAGCAAATAACTTAATGACGAGATCTTATGCTACGCTTAATTGGGTGTGTCCATTACATCATTCACACAATGACATAACCTTGTTATTAATAACATCCAATGTTCATGATTATGAAACTAATCATCCATTAATCAACAAGCTAGTTTAAGAGGCATACTAGGGACTTCTTGTTTGTCTACATATCACACATGTACTAATGTTTCAGTTAATACAATTCTAGCATGATATATAAACATTTATTATAAACATAAAGATATAAATAATAACCACTTTATTATTGCCTCTAGGGCATATCTCCTTCAGTCTCCCACTTGCACTAGAGTCAATAATCTAGTTTACATTTGTAAAGATATAACACCTTGGCCTTCCGGTGCTTTATCATGTTTTGCTCACGGGAGAGGTTTTAGTCAACGGATCTGACATGCTCAGAACCGTATGTATTTTGTAATTCATTTGCGTCTCAACGCGTCACTCATTTCCAAATGAGTCGGCATTTAATATGTTTGGTCTTCTGGTGGAACCTTAATTCCGCGGTCTGAAATATGTCACTAGCATTGTCACACACAATATAGCTTCAAAGTTCTGACTCTGTCGGAACTACACCAAGTTCTCAAAGAACCTCTTGACTTAACATCCTTTGTCATTGTCAAAACAATGACATACTCTGCCTTCTTTTGTAGAATCCGTCACAATATTTAGAACTCTTCTAAATCTAGCATAGACTACTTCTAGCTCATTGTGCTACCTTTTAAACAATACTTAGTCTAATTTGAAATTGAAATTATATTTTATATGTGACAAAACCAATATCGGTGTAACACCTTACGGCCGATTTGTTTGTCATTTCTTCATACAAATATATATATATATCCTTAGTTCTTCTAAAGTACTCAAGGATATTCTTACTGTTGTCCAATGATCATCATATGAATCATTCTGGTATATGCTCATAACACTTTATAGCACATGATATCTGATTGTGTACATATTATTCGTGATCTAAAATCACTCATGTGTTTTTACTCATCGAGTGTCATACACACTCAAGTCTTGTTAATCCTTCACATGACAAGAACATTTTCTTAATATTTCTATATTGAACTACTTCAATATCCATTCTATGTACTTTGACTTAAACTTATTATGTGTTTCAATCTATCTTCATAGATCTTGACACTAGATATGTTTCAGTCCATATCCTTTCATTGAAATTAATTTCTCAATGAAACCTTTTAATCAAGTATATAATTACATCATTTATAACCAACTATATGTCACCTACATAAAGTATTATAAATATGTCTTAGCGCTCCCACTTAATTTCTTGCAAATGCAAGCCTCTTCATCATTTCTGATGAAATCAAAAAACTCTTTGACTATTTCATCTGGTGAAGATTCTAACTCCGTGATACTTACTTCATCCAATTGAAGTTCGTATGCTTATCTAGTATTCCACGGACCAGCAAAACTCTTGGTTGGATCTTGTATACACCTTTAATACACACTTCTGATAAGTAATGTATTTTGCCATCCTACTAACATATCTCATAAAAGAAATATGTAGTGATTACTAGAATAATCCACATAGACTATAAGCATTGCTACGGAAGATCTAATCTTGTTGCAGTCAACTATTTGAACTTTGTCGTAAACAACTTTTCGACAGGTCAAGCTTCTTCAAGGATATTTCATCCAAGTCCATCAATTTTATAGATCCATTTACTTTCAAAAAGTATTCATCTATCTTGGATTTCATGGCGTATAGCCATTTTAACGGAGTCAGGGCCCATCATAGCTTCTTTGTTTGTAGTTGGTTTATCATTGTTCATAATCAATCCTTTGTCCACAAATCATTTATTTGATCACAAAGTAAACCATACCTACAAGGTTCAATATGTACTTCGATTTCCATGGCTAAAACACTTTGTAGTCATGGGAGCCATGATCGTCGTGGTCGCTTCCGGAATCAATTTCCGATGCTGCGCTTACACCGATCATTATGCTCAGGTTCATAAACCTTATCAAATTATATTGTCCTCCCACTCAAATACTTCACTAGAAACAATTTCTTGGAAATAAGAAACATTGACAAACACTTTTGTCTTTGTCTACATAGTGGGAAGAATTCCCAATCAATTCTCTCGGGATAACCAACAAAGACATTCATCCGATTTTGGTTGTAAACTTATTTACTTATGCTATGCATACCAAAATTTTAAGAAAAGACTATTAGGATTCATACCCATACCATAACTCGTATGGTGTCATTTCAACGGATCATGATGATGCTCTATTAAGTGTAAAAGCGGTAGTCACTAAAGCATAATCCACAAAAATATAATGGCGTCATAATATTTTATCTCATCATTAATCCAACAAGGTTTGGATACATCTCTCGGATACTTCATCATCACTATGATACTCCAAGAAATGTGAGTTGTAGAACAATTTCATAACTCTCTTAGATGTTCGCTAAAACTCGTAACTCAAATATTTCCACCATGATCCAATCATAGATATTTGACTTTTCTATTACGATGATTTCCACTTCATGCTGAAATTTATTTGAATCCATTCAAAATGTTTCAAACTTTTCCTTATTGAATATATCCACATATATACTCAATTCATTGTTTTGAAAGTTTTCATGAAGTAGAAGAATCTCCCGCACACAACTATGCCCAGTGAACCACATACATCATCATGTATTTTTCACTAAGTTAGTTGCCCGTTCAACTTTTGGCCTATGAACGGTATTTTAATCACTCTCTTTAGAAAAGATTTGCAAGCGCCAAATGATTCAAAAATCAAAGGACTCCAAAAATCCATTTGCATGGAGTTCCTTTATGCGTTCCTTTCTAACATGACCTAAATGGCGGTTCCACAAATAAGTGGAATTCAAATCATTTGCCTTATGGCATTTTAGCGTCAGTGTTATGTATGTGTGTTTCACCATTAAGATTTATAATAACTTATCCATCGTACATGGAGTAATGTCATAATTTAAACAACTCATTGTTTTTATTTGACCAGAGCAAAATAACAATTTATTAAGCTCTTTATTATAAATTCTAAGGGCTAGATAGAATGCCAATGACGAACATAATAACACTTTATTTTTGTTCCTGACGTGCATTCCTATCATATTCCTTGTCGATCACTTAGGCCATTGTATTCTTGTATTGCGTTGTTTTGTATGACACTTCATACCAACCAATATAGTACTAATACCCAAGAATTTCATAGTGTGAGTTAACTAGGAATACAACCATAACATGTATATCATTTATATACACTTGAGCTAGACTTTCTAGTCTTCTCTTTTCTTTTTGCCAAAATATCTTTTGCAGTTTCTCTTTTAGCTTTCCTCATTATTCAGAAAAAAACACTTCAACATCATTAACTTCTAGGTTTGTTGGTCAAATACCAATAACCTTGAGGTTCTTACTTTGAAGTTGATCATCATATGACAAGTGTTCCAGATTTCACTATTAGTAACTTTGTAATATGATGAACAATTTCACTCATAATTTTATCCATCATATCATGACGACTTTCCGAGACCATGTCTCGTACATGCTAGGCTCGTAAAGTTTTAACCTTGGTATTTGCATGTGCAAATCTAGCTTGCACCCGTTGTATGCACACGTAGAATCTATCACACCCGATCATCACGTGAGGCTACGAAGCAGCGAGTTTTAGTAACGGTGCATATTAAGGATGGTCACTTCATGGATGTGCGAATATCCGTAGTGCCCCAATAGTTGGAGGATTGTGACGCCTTGCGTCTTCAACCTTCGTACATTCCCATAAAACTTATGAGTTCATGTAGTCTCACCAAATTATATTCTATCATCTTGCAATAAGGTCTTAGATATCACATATATCTCATACCTTGATTATTTCTGAAAACTAAATTTTCAGCTCCTTACTTTTCAAACAGATTTGAACTTCAAGTTTCACGGAGACAAGATAACTTTAGGTACTAATTGAAATCACAGCTCTTTGAATCAACAATGTGAGGTTTACTAAAAGTTTGCAATAGGACTTAATCAATTCTTGATTCATTAACAATACGGTACCAAACCGTAAAGTTTCTTATCAGATTTTAACAGTATTTCTATCTCACTAACAAGACTAGCGCATGGTAGAATATGGATGCCAATACTACAAAATTAATTCAAAATACTACTCAGACTATGTTTATGATAATTAGTTCATGTTTTAATCTAATTACTAATGAACTCCCACTTAATACAACATCCCTCATAGTTGTTAAGTGGTACACGATCCAAATTCACTACACCAAAACCGATCATCACGTGAGATGATGTAGCTTCAATGGTGAACATCTACATGTTGATCATATCATCCATATGACTCGTGTTCAACCTTTCGGTTTCCGTTGTCCCGAGGCCATGTCTGTACATGCTAGGCTCGTCAAGCAAACCCAAGTATTCCGCGTGTGCAACATGGCTTACACCCGTTGTATGTGAATCGTTGAATCTATCACATCCGATCATCACGAGATGCTTCGAAACGACGAACTGTTACAACGGTGCATACGAGGGAAGAACACTTTATTATCTTGATATTAATGTGAGGGATCATCTTATAATGCTACCGTCGCGATCTAAGCAAAATAAGATGCATAAAAGGATTAACATCACATGCAGTTCATATGTGATATGATATGGCCCTTTTGTCTTTGCGCCTTCGATCTTCATCTCCAAAGCACGGACATGATCTCCATCATCAACGAGTATGATCTCCATCATTGTCGGCGTAG
The DNA here is from genome assembly GCF_019359855.2 of Lolium perenne. NCBI lineage: Eukaryota > Viridiplantae > Streptophyta > Magnoliopsida > Poales > Poaceae > Lolium > Lolium perenne. The sequence goes on from NC_067250.2 coordinate 38,549,833, forward strand.
CGTCAAGGTTCATGGCGCCGTCTTCATGGTTGTTCACCTCATGTAGCAACTATTACAACTACTTTGAAATACTACTCAACATGAAAATTAAAGACAACCATAAGGCTCCTGCCGGTTGCCACAATACAATAATGATCATCTCATACATATTCATCATCATATCATGGCCATATCACATCACCAAACCCTGCAAAAACAAGTTAGACGTCTCTAATTTGGTTTGCATATTTTACGTGGTTTAGGGTTTTCGTGTAAGATCTAATCTACCTACGAACATGAACCACAACGGTGATACTAGTGTTGTCAATAGAAGAGTAAGTTGAATCTTCACTATAGTAGGAGAGACAGACACCCGCAAAGCCTCTTATGCAATACAAGTTGCATGTCGAACGAGGAACAAGTCTCATGAACGCGGTCATGTAAAGTTAGTCCGAGCCGCTTCATCCCACTATGCCACAAAGATGCAAAGTACTCAAACTAAAGACAACAAGAGCATCAACGCCCACAAAACCATTGTGTTCTACTCGTGCAACCATCTATGCATAGACACGGCTCTGATACCACTGTAGGAAAACGTTACATAGAAAACAAAAAAAATTTCCTACGGCGAACACGCAATCCAAGCCAAGATGCAATCTAGAAGACGGTAGCAACGAGGGGGTATCGAGTCTCACCCTTGAAGAGATTCCAAAGCCTACAAGATGAGGCTCTTGTTGCTGCGGTAGACGATCACTTGCCGCTTGCAAAAGCGCGTAGAAGATCTTGATCACGATCGGTTCCGGCGCCACGAACGGGCAGCACCTCCGTACTCGGTCACACGTTCGGTTGTTGATGAAGACGACGTCCACCTCCCCGTTCCAGCGGGCAGTGGAAGTAGTAGCTCCTCTTGAATCCGACAGCACGACGGCGTGGTGTCGGTGGCGGTGAAGAAGTCCGGCGGAGCTTCGCTAAGCTACGCGGGAGATATGGAGGAGAAGGGGGCGGCTAGGGTTTGGGAGGGGGTGGCCGGCCACTCAAAGGGGGCGGCCAGCTTGTGGTCTTGGGGTTGCCGGCCCCCTCCCTTGGCCCCTCATTATATAGGTGGATCCCCAAGTGTTGGTGTCCAAGTCTTCGAATAAGACCCGAACCAAAAACCTTCCATAAGAGGGGAAACCTAGCCCAACTAGGACTCCCACCAAAAGGTGGGATTTCCACCTCCCATGTGGGGGGTGGCCGGCCCCCTATGGAGGAGTCCACTTGGGACTCCTCCCCATCTAGGGCTGGCCGGCCATGGAGGTGGAGTCCCATGTGGACTCCACCTTCCTTGGTGGTTTCTTCCGGACTTTTCTAGAACCTTCTAGAACCTTCCATAGAACCTTCCGCGACATTTTATTTCACATAAAATGACATCCTATATATGAATCTTATTCTCCGGACCATTCCGGAACTCCTCGTGATGTCCGGGATCTCATCCGGGACTCCGAACAAATATTCGAACTCCATTCCATATTCAAGTACTACCATTTCAACATCCAACTTTAAGTGTGTCACCCTACGGTTCGAGAACTATGCGGACATGGTTGAGTACTCACTCCGACCAATAACCAATAGCGGGATCTGGAGATCCATAATGGCTCCCACATATTCAACGATGACTTTAGTGATCGAATGAACCATTCACATATATTACCAATTCCCTTTGTCTCGCGATATTTTACTTGTCCGAGGTTTGATCTTCGGTATCACTCTATACCTTGTTCAACCTCGTCTCCTGACAAGTACTCTTTACTCGTACCGTGGTATGTGGTCTCTTATGAACTCATTCATATGCTTGCAAGACATTAGACGACATTCCACCGAGAGGGCCCAGAGTATATCTATCCGTCATCGGGATGGACAAATCCCACTGTTGATCCATATGCCTCAACTCATACTTTCCGGATACTTAATCCCACCTTTATAGCCACCCATTTACGCAGTGGTGTTTGGTGTAATCAAAGTACCTTTCCGGTATAAGTGATTTACATGATCTCATGGTCATAAGGACTAGGTAACTATGTATCGAAAGCTTATAGCAAATAACTTAATGACGAGATCTTATGCTACGCTTAATTGGGTGTGTCCATTACATCATTCACACAATGACATAACCTTGTTATTAATAACATCCAATGTTCATGATTATGAAACTAATCATCCATTAATCAACAAGCTAGTTTAAGAGGCATACTAGGGACTTCTTGTTTGTCTACATATCACACATGTACTAATGTTTCGGTTAATACAATTCTAGCATGATATATAAACATTTATTATAAACATAAAGATATAAATAATAACCACTTTATTATTGCCTCTAGGGCATATTTCCTTCAGACCCCCCACGCCTATATAAGAGGGAGGGGAGGGCTGGGGCGCAGCACATCATTTCCCCAAGCCCTAGCCGCCCCTCTCTCCCTCCTCCTTCTTCCTGCGCAGGCTTGGCGAAGCCCTGCAGGAATTTCTCCTCCACCTCCACCACCACGCCGTCGTGCTGCTGGGATTCCGAGGGAATCTACCACACCTCCGCTGCCCGCTGGAACGGGGAGAGGATGGGCTTCATCGACACCGTACGCACGACCGAGTACGGAAGTGCTGCCGGATTGCAGCACTGGGGACGATCGTCTACATCAACAACGAGATCTGATCTCGTAGGCTTTGGAAATCTTCAAGGGTTAGTATCGTATCAATCTCGTTGCTCCGATCTTGTAGATTAGATCTTGGGTGTTCCATAGATTAGATCTTGGATTTATTCGTCTTGCGGTAGGAAAAATTTTGTTTTCTATGCTACGAACCCCATCAGTGGTATCAGAGCCATGTCTATGCATAGATCTGTTGCACGAGTAGAACACAATGGTTTTGTGGGCGTTGATGCTTTTGTTGCTTTAGTTTGTGTACTTTGTATCTTGCGGGATGGTGGGATGAAGCGGCCCGGGCTAACTTTACATGACCGCGTCTCATGAGACTTGCTCCACGCTTGACATGCAACTTGTATTGCATAAGTGGCTTTGCGGGTGTCTGTCTCTCCCACCATAGTGAAGATTCCAATTTGCACTTTATATTGTCAACACTAGTATCACCGTTGTGGTTCATGTTCGTAGGTAGATTGGATCTTACTCGAAAACCCTAAACCACGTAAAATATGCAAACCAAATTAGAGGCGTCTAACTTGTTTTTGCAGGGTTTGGTGATGTGATATGGCCATGATGTGATGATGATTATATTTGATGTATGAGATGTTCATTATTGTATTATGGCAACCGGCAGGAGCCTAATGGTTGTCTTTAAATTTGTTAAGACCTGCGTGTCTATTCTTCATGTAATAGCTTTATTTCAAGTAGTTGTTATAGTAGCTATAAGTGATGGACAACCATGAAGCGGTGCCATGGACCTTGGTGCAATGCTGGTGATGATGGAGATCATGCTCGTGTGCTTTGGAGATGGAGATCAAAAGCACAAGAAGAAAGGCCATATCATATCACATATTATGAATTGCATGTGATGTTAATCCTTTATGCATCTTATCTTGCTTAGATCGCGACGGTAGCATTATAAGATGATCCCTCACATTAATATCAAGATAATAAAGTGTTCTCCCCTCGTATGCACCGTTGCTACAGTTCGTCGTTTTGAAGCATCTCGTGATGATCGGATGTGATAGATTCTACGTTCACATACAATGGGTGTAAGCCATGTTTGCACACGCGGAATACTTGGGTTTGCTTGGCGAGCCTAGCATGTACAGACATGGCCTCGGGACACAGGAAACCGAAAGGTTGAACACGAGTCATATGGATGATATGATCAACATGTTGATGTTCACCATTGAAGCTACATCATCTCACGTGATGATCGGTTTTGGTGTAGTGGATATGGATCGTGTGCCACTTAACAACCATGAGGGATGTTGTATTAAGTGGGAGTTCATTAGTAATTAGATTAAAACATGAACTAATTATCATGAACATAGTCTGAATAGTATTTTGAATTAAAGTTTGTAGAATTGGCATCCGTTTTCTACCATGCGCTAGTCTTGTAATTGAGATAGAAATACTGTTAAGTCTGACAAGTAACTTTACGGACTGGTACCGTATTGTTAAAGAATCAAGATATGATTAAGTCCTAATGCAAACTTTTAGTAAACCTCATATTGATGATTCAAAGAGCAATGGTTTCAATTAGTACAAAATCATCTTGTCTCCGTGAAACTTGAAGTTCAAATCCGTTTGAAAAGTAAGGAGCTGAAAATTTTGTTTTCAGAAATAAGCGAGGTATGAGATATATGTGATATCTAAGACCTTATTGCAAGATGATAGAATATAATCTAGTGAGACTACATAAACTCATAAGTTTTATGGGAATGTACGAAGGTTGAAGACGCCAGGCGTCCCAATCCTCCAACTAAGTTGGGCACTAACGATATTCGCATATCCATGAAGTGATCGTCCTCAGTATGCACCGTTGCTAAGACTCGTCGTTTCGAAGCATCACGTGATGATCGGGTGTGATAGATTCTACGTGTGCATACAACGGGTGCAAGCCAGATTTGCACATGCGAATACTGAGGTTAAACTTTACGAGCCTAGCATGTACAGACATGGTCTCGGAAAGTCGTCATGATATGATGGATAAAATGATGAGTGAAATTGTTCATCATATTACAAAGTTGCTAATAGTGAAGTCTGGAACACTTGTCATATGATGATCAACTTCAAGGTAAGAACCTCAAGGTTATTGGTATTTGACCAATGGACCTAGAAGTTATTGAAGGTGAAGTGTTTTCTGAGAATAGGGAAAGCTAAAAGAGAAACCACAAAGATATTTTGGCAGAAAGAAAGAAAAAGACTAGAAAGTCTAGCTCAGGTGTATATATATGATATACATGTTATGGATGTATTCCTTGTTTGGTCACATAATAAAATTCTTGGGTATTTGTACCAGATTGGTTGGTATGAGATGTCATACAATACAACGCAATACAAGAATACGATGGCCTAAGTGACTGATAAGGAATATGGTAATAATGCACGTATAGAACATAATAAAGTGTTATTATGTCTGTCGTTGGCATTCTACCTAGCCCTTAGAGTTTATAATAAAGAACTTAATAAATTGTTATTTTGCTCTGGTCAAATGAAAACAATGAGTTGTTCAAATTATGACATTGCTCCATGTACGATGGATAAGTTATTATAAATCTTAATGGTGAAACACACATACATAACACTGACGCTAAAATGCCATAAGGCAAATGATTTGAATTCCACTCATTAGTGGAACCGCCATTTAGGTCATGTTAGAAAGGAACGCATGAAGGAACTCCATTTGAATGGAATTTTGGAGTCATATGATTTTTGAATCATTTGGCGCTTGCAAATCTCTTCTAAAAGGAAATGACTTAAATACCGTTCATAGGCCAAGAGTTGAACGGGCAACTAATTTAGTGGAAACATACATGATGATATATGTGGTTCACTGGGCATAGTTGTGTGCAGGAGATTCTTCTACTTCATGAAAACTTCCAACAATGAATTGAGTATATATATGTGGATATATTCGATAAGGAAGAGGTTTGAAACATTTGAATGGATTCAAATAAATTTCAGCATGAAGTGGAAATCATCGTAATAGAAAAGTCAAATATCTATGATTGGATCATAGTGGAAATATTTGAATTACAAGTTTTAGCGAACATATAAGAGAGTTATGAAGTTGTTCTACAACTCACGTTTCTTGGAGTATCATAGTGATGATGAAGTATCCGAGATACGTATCCAAACCTTGTTGGACCAAAGATGAGATAAAATATTGATGCCATTATATTTTTATGGATTATGCTTTAGAGACTACCACTTTTACACTAAATAGAGCATCATCATAATCCGTTGAAATGACACCATACGAGTTATGGCATGGGTATAAACCCTAATAGTCCTTTCTTAAATTTTGGTATGCATAGCATAAGTAAATAAGTTTACAACCAAAATCGGATGAATGTCTTTGTTGGTTATCCCAGAGAATTGATTGGGAATTCTTTCCACTATGGAGACAAAGATAAAAGTGTTTGTCGATGTTTCTTACTTATTTCAAAGAAATTGTTTCTAGCGAACTATTTGAGTGGGAGGACAATGGAACTTGATAAGGTTCATGAACCTGAGCATGATGATCGAGTAGCACAAAGCATCGGAAATGGTTAGGAAGTAGCTACGAAGATCATGGCTCCCATGTCTACAAAGTGTTATAGTCATGGAGATCAAAGTACTTATTGAACCTTGTAGGTATGGTTTACTTTATGATCAAATAAATGATTTGTGGACAAATGATTGATTTTGAACAATAATAAACCAACTACATACAAAGAAGTTATGATGGGCCCTGACTCCGTTAAAATGGCTATGCGCCATGAAATCCAAGATAGGTGAATACTTTTGAAAGTAAAAGGATCTATAACATAGATGGACTTGGATGGAATATCCTTAAAGAAGCTTGACTTATCGAAAAATTGTTTACGACAAAGTTCAAAGAGTTGACTACGATAAGATTAGATCTTCCGTGGCAATGCTTATAGTCTATGTGGATTATTCTAGTAATCGCTACATATTTCTTTTATGAGATATGATAGTAGGATGGCAGAAATACATTCCTTACCAGAAGTATGTATGAAGGATGTATACCAGATACAACCAAGAGTTTTGCTGGTCCGTGGAATACTAGATAGGTATACAAACTTCAATTGGATGAAGTGAGTATCACGGAGTTGGGATCTTCACCGGATGAAATAGTCAAAGAGTTTTTGATTTCATCAGAAACGATGAAGATGCTTGCATTTGCAAGAAATTAAGTGGGAGCGTTAAGACATATTTATAATACTTTATGTAGATGACATATCGTTGATTATAAATAATGTAATTATATAATTGATTAAAAAGGTTTCATTGAGAATTAACTTCAATGAAAGGATATGGAGCGAAATATATTTAGTGTCAAGATCTATGAAGATAGATTGAAACACATAATAAGTTTAAGTCAAAGTACATAGAATGGATATTGAAGTAGTTCAATATAGAAATATTAAGAAAAATGTTCTTGTCATGTGAAGGTTTAACAACACTTGAGTGTATCTGACACTCAATGAGTAAAAACACATGAGTGACTTTAGATCACGAATAATATGTACAAAGTCAGATGTCCTGTGCTCTAAAAGGGAGCATATACCAGAATGATTCATGTGATGATCATTGGACAACCGTAATAATATCCCTGAGTACTTTAGAAGAACCAAGGATATATATATATAGTTTTTGTATGGGGTAATGACAAACAAATCGCTGTAAGGTGTTGCACCGATATTAGTTTGGTCACATATAAAAATATTTTTCAATCTCAATTAGGATAAGTGTTGATTAAAAGGTAGCGCAATGAGCTAGAAGAAGTCTTTGCTAGATTTAGAAGAGTTCTAAATAGTGTGACGAATTCTACAAACGAAGGCAGAATATGTCATTGTTTTGACAATGACTAAGAGTGTTAAGTCGAGGAGTTCTTTGAGAACTTGGTGTAGTTCCGATAGTGTCAGAACTTTGAAGCTATATTGTGTGTGACAATATTAGTGACTTATTTCAGACCGCGGAATTAAGGTTCCACCAGAAGACTGAACATATACAATTAATGCCGACTCATTTGGAAAATGAGTGATGCGTTGAGACGCAAATGAATTGCAAAATACATACGGTTCTGAGCATGTCAGATTCGTTGACTAAAACCTCTCCCGTAAGCAAAACATGATAAGCACCAGAAGGCCAAGGTGTTATATCTTTTCAAATGTAAACTAGATTATTGACTCTAGTGCAAGTGGGAGACTGTTGGAGATATGCCCAAGAGGCAATAATAAATTAGTTATTGTTATATCTTAGTGTTCATGATAAATGTTTACATCCCATGCTATAATTGTATCAACCGAAACATTGGTACATGTGTGTTATGTAAACAACAAGGAGTCCCTAGTAAGCCTCTTGTATAACTAGCTTGTTGATTAATGGATGATCATGGTTTCGTGATAATGAACATTGGATGTTATTAATAACAAGGTTATGTCATTAGGTGAATGATATAATGGACACACACCCAAATGAGCGTAGCATAAGATCAAGTCATTAAGTTTCATTTGCTATAAGCTTTCGATACATAGTTGCCTAAGTCCTTCGACCATGAGATCATGTAAATCACTTACACCGGAAGGGTACTTTGATTACATCAAACGCCATTGCGTAAATGGGTGGTTATAAAGATGGGATTAAGTATTTGGAAAGTGTGAGTTGAGGCATATGGATCAATAGTGGGATTTGTCCATCCTGATGACGGATAGATATACTCTGGGCCCTCTCGGTGGAATGTCGTCTGGTTAGCTTGCAAGCATATGATTGGATCATAAGAGATGACATACCACGGTACGAGTAAAGAGTACTTGTCGGTAACGAGGTTGAACAAGGTATGGAGATACCGATGATCGAACCTCGGACAAGTAAAATATCGCGAGACAAAGGGAATCGGCATCGTATGTAAATGGTTCAATCGATCACTAAGTCATCGTTGAATATGTGGGAGCCATTATGGATCTCCAGATCCCGCTATTGGTTATTGCTCGGAGAGGAGTCTCGACCATGTCTGCATAGTTCGCGAACCGTAGGGTGACGCGCTTAAGGTTCGATGTCGCATAAGTAGATTCGGAATGTGAGATGGAGACCGAAGTTTGTTCGGAGTCTCGGATGGGATCCAGGACATCACGAGGAGGTCTGAAATGGTCCGGAGAATAAGATTCATATATGGGAAGTCAGTTTCAGGGTTACCGGAAAAGTTCAGGATTTTTCGGTATTGTACCGGAGGTTCTAGAAGGTTCCGGAGGGTACCATAGTGGGGCCCACCTATCCCGGACGACCAACATGGACCGGAGGGGTCGCATAGGCCCACATGGGCCATGCACACCAGCCCCCCCAAGGCCCATGTGGCTGTACCAAGTGGATAAGATCAAATCCCTTGAAAATAGGGACTTAACTTGGGGGGGAAGTTCCCCCCTTGTTTTGGCCGACCCAAAGGCTTGGAGGAGGGGCCAAGGCAGACCCCCCACGCCTATATAAGAGGGAGGGGAGGGCTGGGGCGCAGCACATCATTTCCCCAAGCCCTAGCCGCCCCTCTCTCCCTCCTCCTTCTTCCTGCGCAGGCTTGGCGAAGCCCTGCAGGAATTTCTCCTCCACCTCCACCACCACGCCGTCGTGCTGCTGGGATTCCGAGGGAATCTACCACACCTCCGCTGCCCGCTGGAACGGGGAGAGGATGGGCTTCATCGACACCGTACGCACGACCGAGTACGGAAGTGCTGCCGGATTGCAGCACTGGGGACGATCGTCTACATCAACAACGAGATCTGATCTCGTAGGCTTTGGAAATCTTCAAGGGTTAGTATCGTATCAATCTCGTTGCTCCGATCTTGTAGATTAGATCTTGGGTGTTCCATAGATTAGATCTTGGATTTATTCGTCTTGCGGTAGGAAAATTTTTGTTTTCTATGCTACGAACCCCATCACGAAGTTTTTGTTCGGAGTCTCGGTTGGGATCCAGGACATCACGAGGAGGTCCGGAATTGTCCGGAGAATAAGATTCATATATGGGAAGTCAATTTCCGGGGTTCGGGAAAAAGTCCGGTGTTTTGACCGGAGCTTCTAGAAGGTTCTAGAGGGCCACCAGTGGGCCCACCACCCCGGGAGAGGCCACATAGGCGCCACATGGCATAGTGGGTCCAGCCCACCATGACATGTGGGCCCAGGCCGCCCCCCCCCCCCTTAGAGATAAGATCTATCTCTAGTTTAAATGGTTTAAAATTAGAGATAAGATCTATCTCCTAAAATAAAGCGTTTAAATTAGGAGATAAGGGGGAAGACTTGGGGGAGGAGTTTGCCTCTCCCCATGGCCGGCCAAAGGAGATGGGTGGGCCCTAGGGGCCGACCCCCCACCTATATAAAGAGGGGAGGGGGTGGCCGGCCAAGGCCCCCCATCCATAACCCTAGCCGCCACCTCTCCTCCCTCCTCTTTCTCTCTGCTGCGGCTTAGGCGAAGCCCTGCAGAGATTCTCCTCCACCACCACCACCACGCCGTCGTGCTGCTGGGATTCCGAGGGGATCTACCACACCTCCGCTGCCCGCTGGAACGGGGAGAGGAAGGGCTTCATCGACACCGTACGCGCGACCGAGTACGGAAGTGTTGCCGGATTGCAGCACTGGGGATGATCGTCTACACCAACAACGAGATCTAATCTCGTAGGCTTTGGAAATCTTCGAGGGTTAGTCTCACATCAATCTCATTGCTCCGATCTTGTAGATTAGATCTTGGGTGTTCCATAGATTGGATCTTGGATTTATTCGTCTTGCGGTAGGAAATTTTTTGTTTTCTATGCTACGAACCCCATCAGTGGTATCAGAGCCATGTCTATGCATAGATCTGTTGCACGAGTAGAACACAATGGTTTTGTGGGCGTTGATGTTTTTGTTGTTTTAGTTTGTGCACTTTGCATCTTGCGGGATGGTGGGATGAAGCGGCCCGGGCTAACTTTACATGACCGCGTCTCATGAGACTTGCTCCACGCTTGACATGCAACTTGTATTGCATAAGTGGCTTTGCGGGTGTCTGTCTCTCCCACCATAGTGAAGATTGCAATTTGCACTTCTATTGTCAACACTAGTATCACCGTTGTGGTTCATGTTCGTAGGTAGATTGGATCTTACTCGAAAACCCTAAACCACGTAAAATATGCAAACCAAATTAGAGGCGTCTAACTTGTTTTTGCAGGGGTTTGGTGATGTGATATGGCCATGATGTGATGATGATTATATTTGATGTATGAGATGTTCATTATTGTATTATGGCAACCGGCAGGAGCCTAATGGTTGTCTTTAAATTTGTTAAGACCTGCGTGTCTATTCTTCATGTAATAGCTTTATTTCAAGTAGTTGTTATAGTAGCTATAAGTGATGGACAACCATGAAGCGGTGCCATGGACCTTGGTGCAATGCTGGTGATGATGGAGATCATGCTCGTGTGCTTTGGAGATGGAGATCAAAAGCACAAGAAGAAAGGCCATATCATATCACATATTATGAATTGCATGTGATGTTAATCCTTTATGCATCTTATCTTGCTTAGATCACGACGGTAGCATTATAAGATGATCCCTCACATTAATATCAAGACAATAAAGTGTTCTCCCCTCGTATGCACCGTTGCTACAGTTCGTCGTTTTGAAGCATCTCGTGATGATCGGATGTGATAGATTCTACGTTCACATACAACGGGTGTAAGCCATGTTTGCACACGCGGAATACTTGGGTTTGCTTGGCGAGCCTAGCATGTACAGACATGGCCTCGGGACACATGAAACCGAAAGGTTCAACACGAGTCATATGGATGATATGATCAACATGTTGATGTTCACCATTGAAGCTACATCATCTCACGTGATGATCGGTTTTGGTGTAGTGGATATGGATCGTGTGCCACTTAACAATCATGAGGGATGTTGTATTAAGTGGGAGTTCATTAGTAATTAGATTAAAACATGAACTAATTATCATGAACATAGTCTAAATAGTATTTTGAATTAAAGTTTGTAGAATTGGCATCCGTTTTCTACCATGCGCTAGTCTTGTAAATTGAGATAGAAATACTGTTAAGTCTGACAAGTAACTTTACGGACTGGTACCGTATTGTTAAAGAATCAAGATATGATTAAGTCCTAATGCAAACTTTTAGTAAACCTCACATTGATGATTCAAAGAGCAATGGTTTCAATTAGTACAAAATCATCTTGTCTCCGTGAAACTTGAAGTTCAAATCCGTTTGAAAAGTAAGGAGCTGAAAATTTTGTTTTCAGAAATAAGCAAGGTATGAGATATATGTGATATCTAAGACCTTATTGCAAGATGATAGAATATAATCTAGTGAGACTACATAAACTCATAAGTTTTATGGGAATGTACGAAGGTTGAAGACGCCAGGCGTTCCAATCCTCCAACTAAGTTGGGCACTAACGATATTCGCATATCCATGAAGTGATCGTCCTCAGTATGCACCGTTGCTAAGACTCGTCGTTTCGAAGCATCACGTGATGATCGGGTGTGATAGATTCTACGTGTGCATACAACGGGTGCAAGCCAGATTTGCACATGCGAATACTAAGGTTAAACTTTACGAGCCTAGCATGTACAGACATGGTCTCGGAAAGTCATCATGATATGATGGATAAAATGATGAGTGAAATTGTTCATCATATTACAAAGTTGCTAATAGTGAAGTCTGGAACACTTGTCATATGATGATCAACTTCAAGGTAAGAACCTCAAGGTTATTGGTATTTGACCAATGGACCTAGAAGTTATTGAAGGTGAAGTGTTTTCTGAGAATAGGGAAAGCTAAAAGAGAAACCACAAAGATATTTTGGCAGAAAGAAAGAAAAAGACTAGAAAGTCTAGCTCAGGTGTATATAGATGACATACATGTTATGGATGTATTCCTTGTTTGGTCACATAATAAAATTCTTGGGTATTTGTACCAGATTGGTTGGTATGAGATGTCATACAATACAACGCAATACAAGAATACGATGGCCTAAGTGACTGATAAGGAATATGGTAATAATGCACGTCTGGAACATAATAAAGTGTTATTATGTCTGTCGTTGGCATTCTACCTAGCCCTTAGAGTTTATAATAAACAACTTAATAAATTGTTATTTTGCTCTGGTCAAATGAAAACAATTAGTTGTTCAAATTATGACATTGCTCCATGTACGATGGATAAGTTATTATAAATCTTAATGGTGAAACACACATACATAACACTGACGCTAAAATGCCATAAGGCAAATGATTTGAATTCCACTCATTAGTGGAACCGCCATTTAGGTCATGTTAGAAAGGAACGCATGAAGGAACTCCATTTGAATGGAATTTTGGAGTCATATGATTTTTGAATCATTTGGCGCTTGCAAATCTCTTCTAAAAAGAAATGACTTAAATACCGTTCATAGGCCAAGAGTTGAACGGGCAACTAACTTAGTGGAAACATACATGATGATATATGTGGTTCACTGGGCATAGTTGTGTGCGGGAGATTCTTCTACTTCATGAAAACTTCCAACAATGAATTGAGTATATATATGTGGATATATTCGATAAGGAAGAGGTTTGAAACATTTGAATGGATTCAAATAAATTTCAGCATGAAGTGGAAATCATCGTAATAGAAAAGTCAAATATCTATGATTGGATCATAGTGGAAATATTTGAATTACGAGTTTTAGCGAACATATAAGAGAGTTATGAAGTGGTTCTACAACTCACGTTTCTTGGAGTATCATAGTGATGATGAAGTATCCGAGATACGTCTCCAAACCTTGTTGGATCAAAGATGAGATAAAATATTGATGCCATTATATTTTTATGGATTATGCTTTAGAGACTACCGCTCTTACACTGAATAGAGCATCATCATGATCCGTTGAAATGACACCATACAAGTTATGGCATGGGTATAAACCCTAATAGTCCTTTCTTAAAATTTTGGTATAAGTAAATGAGTTTACAACCAAAACCGGATGAATGTCTTTGTTGGTTATCCCAAGAGAATGGATTGGGAATTCTTCCCACTATGAAGTAAAAGACAAAAGTGTTTGTTAATGTTACTTGTTTATTTCCAAGAAATTGTTTTCTAGCGAAGTTTTTGAGTGGGAGGACAATAGAACTTGATAAGGTTTATGAACCTGAGCATAATGATCAGAGTAGCGCAGCATCGGAAATGGTTCCGGAAGCGGCCACGAAGATCATAGCTCCCATGACTACAAAGTGTTTTAGCCATGGAGATCGAAGTAAATATTGAACCTTGTAGGTATGGTTTACTTTGTGATCAAATAAATGATTTGTGGACAAAGGATTGATTTTGAACAATGATAAACCAACTGCAAACGAAGAAATTATGATGGTCCCTGACTCCGTTAAAATGGCTATGCGCCATGAAATCCAAGATAGGTGAATACTTTTGAAAGTAAATGGATATATAACATAGATGGACTTGGATGGAATATCCTTAAAGAAGCTTGACTTATCGAAAAATTGTTTACGACAAAGTTCAAAGAGTTGACTACGATAAGATTAGATCTTCCGTGGCAATGCTTATAGTCTATGTGGATTATTCTAGTAATCGCTACATATTTCTTTTATGAGATATGATAGTAGGATGGCAGAAATACATTCCTTACCAGAAGTATGTATGAAGGATGTATACCAGATACAACCAAGAGTTTTGCTGGTCCGTGGAATACTAGATAGGTATACAAACTTCAATTGGATGAAGTGAGTATCACGGAGTTGGAATCTTCACCGGATGAATTAGTCAAAGAGTTTTTTATTTCATCAGAAACGATGAAGATGCTTGCATTTGCAAGAAATTAAGTGGGAGCGTTAAGACATATTTATAATACTTTATGTAGATGACATATCGTTGATTATAAATAATGTAATTATATAATTGATTAAAAAGGTTTCATTGAGAATTAACTTCAATGAAAGGATATGGAGTGAAATATATTTAGTGTCAAGATCTATGAAGATAGATTGAAACACATAATAAGTTTAAGTCAAAGTACATAGAATGGATATTGAAGTAGTTCAATATAGAAATATTAAGAAAAATGTTCTTGTCATGTGAAGGTTTAACAACACTTGAGTGTATCTGACACTCAATGAGTAAAAACACATGAGTGACTTTAGATCACGAATAATATGTACAAAGTCAGATGTCCTGTGCTCTAAAAGGGAGCATATACCAGAATGATTCATGTGATGATCATTGGACAACAGTAATAATATCCCTGAGTACTTTAGAAGAACCAAGGATATATATATATATATAGTTTTTGTATGGGGTAATGACAAACAAATCGCTGTAAGGTGTTGCACCGATATTAGTTTGGTCACATATAAAAATATTTTTCAATCTCAATTAGGATAAGTGTTGATTAAAAGGTAGCGCAATGAGCTAGAAGAAGTCTTTGCTAGATTTAGAAGAGTTCTAAATAGTGTGATGGATTCTACAAACGAAGGCAGAATATGTCATTGTTTTGACAATGACTAAGAGTGTTAAGTCGAGGAGTTCTTTGAGAACTTGGTGTAGTTCCGATAGTGTCAGAAATTTGAAGCTATATTGTGTGTGACAATATTAGTGACTTATTTCAGACCGCGGAATTAAGGTTCCACCAGAAGATTGAACATATACGATTAATGCCGACTCATTTGGAAAATGAGTGATGCGTTGAGACACGAATGAATTGCAAAATACATACGGTTCTGAGCATGTCAGATTCGTTGACTAAAACCTCTCCCGTAAGCAAAACATGATAAGCACCAGAAGGCCAAGGTGTTATATCTTTTCAAATGTAAACTAGATTATTGACTCTAGTGCAAGTGGGAGACTGTTGGAGATATGCCCAAGAGGCAATAATAAATTAGTTATTGTTATATCTTAGTGTTCATGATAAATGTTTACATCCCATGCTATAATTGTATCAACCGAAACATTGGTACATGTGTGTTATGTAAACAACAAGGAGTCCCTAGTAAGCCTCTTGTATAACTAGCTTGTTGATTAATGGATGATCATGGTTTCGTGATCATGAACATTGGATGTTATTAATAACAAGGTTATGTCATTAGGTGAATGATATAATGGACACACACCCAAATGAGCGTAGCATAAGATCAAGTCATTAAGTTCAATTTGCTATAAGCTTTCGATACATAGTTGCCTAGTCCTTCGACCATGAGATCATGTAAATCACTTACACCGGAAGGGTACTTTGATTACATCAAACGCCATTGCGTAAATGGGTGGTTATAAAGATGGGATTAAGTATCTGGAAAGTGTGAGTTGAGGCATATGGATCAACAGTGGGATTTGTCCATCCTGATGACGGATAGATATGCTCTGGGCCCTCTCGGTGGAATGTCATCTGATTAGCTTGCAAGCATATGAATAGTTCATAAGAGATCACATACCACGGTACGAGTAAAGAGTACTTGTCGGTAACGAGGTTGAACAAGGTATGGAGATACCGATGATCAAACCTCGGACAAGTAGAATATCGTGTGACAAAGGGAATTGGCATCGTATGTAAATGGTTCAATCGATCACTAAAGTCATCGTTGAATATGTGGGAGCCATTATGGATCTCCAGATCCCGCTATTGGTTATTGCTCGAAGAGGAGTCTCGACCATGTCTGCATAGTTCGCGAACCGTAGGGTGACGCGCTTAAGGTTCGATGTCGCATAAGTAGATTCGGAATATGAGTTGGAGTCCGAAGTTTTTGTTCGGAGTCTCGGATGGGATCCAGGACATCACGAGGAGGTCCGGAATTGTCCGGAGAATAAGATTCATATATGGGAAGTCAATTTCCGGGGTTCGGGAAAAAGTCCGGTGTTTTGACCGGAGCTTCTAGAAGGTTCTAGAGGGCCACCAGTGGGCCCACCACCCCGGGAGAGGCCACATAGGCGCCACATGGCATAGTGGGTCCAGCCCACCATGACATGTGGGCCCAGGCCGCCCCCCCTTAGAGATAAGATCTATCTCTAGTTTAAATGGTTTAAAATTAGAGATAAGATCTATCTCCTAAAATAAAGCGTTTAAATTAGGAGATAAGGGGGAAAACTTGGGGGAGGAGTTTGCCTCTCCCCATGGCCGGCCAAAGGAGATGGGTGGGCCCTAGGGGCCGACCCCCCACCTATATAAAGAGGGGAGGGGGTGGCCGGCCAAGGCCCCCCATCCATAACCCTAGCCGCCACCTCTCCTCCCTCCTCTTTCTCTCTGCTGCGGCTTAGGCGAAGCCCTGCAGAGATTCTCCTCCACCACCACCACCACGCCGTCGTGCTGCTGGGATTCCGAGGGGATCTACCACACCTCCGCTGCCCGCTGGAACGGGGAGAGGAAGGGCTTCATCGACACCGTACGCGCGACCGAGTACGGAAGTGTTGCCGGATTGCAGCACTGGGGATGATCGTCTACACCAACAACGAGATCTAATCTCGTAGGCTTTGGAAATCTTCGAGGGTTAGTCTCACATCAATCTCGTTGCTCCGATCTTGTAGATTAGATCTTGGGTGTTCCATAGATTGGATCTTGGATTTATTCGTCTTGCGGTAGGAAATTTTTTGTTTTCTATGCTACGAACCCCATCAGTCATTACCATTGTTTTGATCGCTGCATTCATTACATATGTTTACAAATAGTATGATCAAGATTATGATGGCATGTCACTCCAGAAATTATCTTTGTTATAGTTTTACCTGCTCGGGACGAGCAGAACTAAGCTTGGGGATGCTGATACGTCTCCGACGTATCGATAATTTCTTGTGTTTCATGCCACATTATTGATAATATCTACATGTTTTATGCACACTTTATGTCATATTCGTGCATTTTCTGGAACTAACCTATTGAAAAGATGCCGAAGTGCCAGTTGCTGTTTTCTGGTGTTTTTGGTTTCAGAAATCCTAGTAACGAAATATTCTCGGAATTGGACGAAATCAACGCCCAAGGTCCTATTTTGCCACAAAGCTTCCAGAAGACCGAAGAGGAGACGAAGTGGGGCCACGAGGTGGCCAGACTATAGGGCGGCGAGGCCCAAGCCCTGGCCGCGCCGACCTATAGTGTGGGCCCCTCGTGTGGCCCCCTGACCTGCCCTTCCGCCTACAAATAGCCTTCATCGCGAAACCCCCAGTACCGAGAGCTACGATACGGAAAACCTTACTGAGACGCCGCCGCCGCCAATCCCATCTCGGGGGATTCTGGAGATCTCCTCCGGCACCCTGCCGGAGAGGGGATTCATCTCCCGGAGGACTCTTCACCGCCATGGTCGCCTCCGGAGTGATGAGTGAGTAGTTCACCCCTGGACTATGGGTCCATAGCAGTAGCTAGATGGTTGTCTTCTCCTCATTGTGCTTCATTGTTGGATCTTGTGAGCTGCCTAACATGATCAAGATCATCTATCTGTAATACTATATGTTGTGTTTGTCGGGATCCGATGGATAGAGAATACTATGTTATGTTAATTATCAAGTTATTACCTATGTGTTGTTTATGATCTTGCATGCTCTCCGTTATTAGTAGAGGCTCTGGCCAAGTTTTTGCCCTTAACTCCAAGAGGGAGTATTTATGCTCGATAGTGGGTTCATGCCTCCATTGAATCTGGGACAAAGGATGTGAAAGTTCTAAGGTTGTGGATGTGCTGTTGCCACTAGGGATAAAACATTGATGCTATGTCTAAGGATGTAGTTATTGATTACATTACGCACCATACTTAATGCAATTGTCTGTTGTTTTGCAACTTAATATTGGAAGGGGTTCGGATGATAACCTGAAGGTGAACTTTTTAGGCATAGATGCATGCTGGATAGCGGTCTATGTACTTTATCGTAATGCCCAATTAAATCTCACTATATTTATCATGACATGTATGTGCATTGTTATGCCCTCTCTATTTGTCAATTGCCCGACTGTAATTTGTTCACCCAACATGCTTTTATCTTATGGGAGAGACACCTCTTGTGAACTGTGGACCCCGGTCCTATTCTTTACATCGCATACAATCTACTGCAATACTTGTTTTACTATTTTCTGCAAACAATCATCTTCCACACAATACGGTTAATCCTTTGTTACAGCAAGCCGGTGAGATTGACAACCTCACTGTTTCGTTGGGGCAAAGTACTTTGGTTGTGTTGTGCAGGTTCCACGTTGGCGCCGGAATCTCTGGTGTTGCGCCGCACTACATCCCGCCGCCATCAACCTTCAACGTGCTTCTTGACTCCTACTGGTTCGATTAAACCTTGGTTTCTTACTGAGGGAAACTTGCCGCTGTGCGCATCACACCTTCCTCTTGGGGTTCCCAACGGACATGTCAACTACACGCATCACTCCACAGACATGGGACTGGCCCGAACGGTCCAAGTTCTGGTTGTTCGCTCATGGGGCAGGGTTGGACCCAAAGACAGGGTTGATCGTTGCGCAGGGAAAATGGAAGGAAAAAAATTGAGGCAATCGTACCGAAGCTTGTAGATGCAATTAACAAGGTCAGAAAGGGAGAGTACATTCCCGATCGAGAGAATGACGAGCTAACACTCGCTCTGGGGAATCCTGAACACGTTGGATGGGTACGAGCTCGCCCAGGTCTCACCATGAAGGAAGCGTGGTCGGACAGCGCTGACACTTATAGAAGCCGTTCGCGAAAGAAGAAGAAGGACGCCGACGAGTTAGCAGAATTGAGGATTAGGGTGGAGGCGCTTGAGAAAAATCAGAGGGAACCTAATCAGCAGCTGTTTCTACAGGATCCACAAGCCGATGCTGCCCCATCTCAGTGAAGAAGCAGTGTCGGTTCCTCGCATCTTGACGGATGTGGAGGAAACTACCCCGTGGATTATATCACGGAGAAGACAGATTGCGAGCTACATATGTTATTCAGGACCGCGTCTGTTAAGGTGGCGGTCGGCTATGTGTACCCAAGTGAAGATGGAGCAATGCACCATCATATGCCCATTCCACCTGGCTTTCTTCGTGTCGGGGTGGATGAAGTTGTTCCGGGTTTTGAAACAATGGAGCTTGATATTCCTAGAGGTGACGATGAGAGGACACTGGCCGATGTCAAGCACGCTTTCGCCCTATGGCCGAAGAAGTACATCGTCCTTTTGCAAAGGCCACTGACTCCTACACATGAGCAGCAAATGCCATCGACTCCTCCTGGTAGCAGTCCTCGTGAGCAGCCAAGTCCACACCTACCTGAGAGGGACCCCAGCGTGAGTCCACCATCTCGAGATCCTCCGCGTAAGACATCGTCCGTTAAGCGGAACGGTACACCGCCTAGGAAGAGATCTAGAAAGGAGAAACCACAGCCGCCCATTGAGAAGTTACCTTGGGAAAAAAGTGTCGAGGAAAACAGGCAAGCCGTTGAGGCCGAGGTGAAATTTTTTTTTGCACCTAAAGTGCCAGAGATACCTTTCGAGAAGACACTAGATCCGGTGAAAGTTGTGCGTACCGTTGAGAATCTATATGACCCTGTACCATCGCCGCCATCTGACTATAGGCGTTATATTGAAAGTTCGTATGACAAGATGATCGAGGCGACATAACCCGTTCAATCGGGTATCAGGGAGATAAAAGGGATACACCAAGTCTACTAGCTCGGACAACAACCCGTTCAATCGGTCGCCCCTCTCAAGGTGCTTGACGGGAAGCCCATTGAAAGTTCTTGACAAGACACAACCGATTACGCCTTCGCTGAACGAGCATATCAATTTGTTCAAGGGAAAGATTTGGTCGAGAATCTCAGGAAGCTACCAACATGTATGCGTAACTTGCATTCGTGGTACCTTAATGCCTCAAAGGAAGGGATCGAGACTATCATGGTGCGAGTTAGGGAAGAGCACTACTTCCAGGAATACTATGTGAACGTTGACTTCAACGAGCTTTTCCAGTTATACAATCTCCGGGCCCTCGACAAATCTATCATCAGTTCCTATTGTCTGTAAGTGGTTTATTTAATTTGAGAAGTCTTTAGCTCAACTCGTTCATTGTCTGCAGATTATAATCATTTGTGCGCTATATTATGCAGATCGAAGATGCTCGAATGCAAAAGGGACGAAATCACGGACATTGGGTTCATTGACCCGCACACAATGCATGTTAAAACCATAGAAGATCCCGTCTATAACAAGGATACACCGGAGACTTTGCTAAGGTTTTTGAAGCGATAACGTGACAAAAGGCTAATAATTTGGCCTTACAACTTCGAGTGAGTCTTACTGTCTTATAACACATTATATCTTGCTCACCGTATGTCAAAATTTTAACTAATGACTTATATATATAACACTACATATTTAAACGTGCGTAGGTTTCACTTTATTCTTCTCGTCATCAATATGCAAATTGGAGAAGTTCAAGTCTTTGACTCACTAAGCAAAAAATTGGAACTATACTTGTTTTGTTATTTAATGCTCAAAAGGTAATTTTAATTCTTATCGGTTTGTTTTGTTAATTTCCTGCTATGAACTAATTGATAACTCTTTTATGCATTTTCTTTTGTCGGGCAACGTGTGGGAAACTTTCATCAAGGAAGATAAGTCCCATGAATGGACACCGAAGCTGCGATGGCGTGCGAAAGTAAGTAGTACTACCTAGGTCCACACACCTTTAATTATCATACTTGACTATTGTTTGATTGAATTATATTCTTGTAAAGAAATGCCCGCAACAACCACAAGGGACTGATCTCTGTGGATTCTACGTTTGCGAGTACATCCACAGAATTGTCAGCGAGAGAATGAATAATGAAAGAAATAAAGAGGTACGAAAACAATATTCACAAATTTGTTTTCTTATCATAAGTTGTGCTGAGTTTCAGTAATAGTTGTTTCATGTATTCATTTGTATCTTATTCTTTTATAGTTGGCAAGAAAGCGGAACAAGCTCTCAATCGATGACCACTTCATAGCAATAGGCGAGGAATTGGCGGGATTTTTCCTTCGGGACGTCATACCACCATTCGCAGAGTACCACTATGAATGAAGATGTACATGTTACATATATAGTTGACTCGAAGAGTACCACTATGCTACATGTAATAGACATATATAGTGTACGCCTCGGAGAGTACCACTATGCATGAAGATCGATCTTCATGCATAGTGCTACTTAATTTGCGATCTTATGCAATTACATGTGTGTTATATTATATGCACCAACTTGCTATGCATCATCTTGATCTTCATGTACTACCTAAACCCAAATGCATTTCTGGTGCATCGACGCGATATGAAACAAACCGATATCCCTAAACCCCTCCAAAAACCCTAAAACTTCAATTCTCTGCCGCGGCAGAGATTCGGGCAAATTCCCTGCCGCGGGTGGGAACCTTTGGTACCGGTTCGTATTACCAACCAGTACCAAAGCTCCTTGGCCCTGAGCTCTCTTGGTGGCCCACGTGGAGGCCCCTTTTATACCGGTTCGTAAGCAACCGGTACGAAAGGGGGGGACCTTTAGTGCCGGATAATTTATACCGGTTGCTCAACCGGTACGAATGTCCCTCTGGAACCGGTATTGATGAGAGGTTTTCTACTAGTGTTCTGACCAGGAGTGTACTACTACTTTGCCACGTAGGGCATTTTTGGTTTCTTGAGCTACCACGCAAGTGGTAGGTCAAGTGGATAATATTAGGTAATTCAACCCATATATATACATTTGTAAGTTATCTCTGAAAAAAAAGCAGTTTCACACAATTAATGGGGTACATACAATCTTTTCTGCTAAACGACGCTTTATTGAATTTATAAACTAGCATCAAGCCAATAAAATTAATAAGATCTTACCCCAGACCATGTATTGCTACGATCCCCTTTTGTCTCTGCGTTTGGTTTTGATCTTATTCGTTCTTTTGACTGTTGTGATTATAACATGATGCCCATGTTCTACTTGATGCTTACAAGTTTTTCCTCTAATTCATGTAGAATACCCTATTCTATAGAATTTGACTCTCCATCCATATCACAAATAGATGTTGTTTCGACATGTGTCTCAAGCCAAACTTTTAAAATTCTGACTACAAACATTTTTCAACTATTCAGATTGAGGACTTGTAAAGTATATGCATAAATATAACATTTTATCTTATGTTTATGTTTCCTTTACAAATGATGCTTTATTACAACTTAGAAATTCACATCGAGCTGATACAATCTAAAAGAGCTCACACCTGGCCTCTGCATAACTAGTATTCACACAACCACATATCAAATCGAACAAAAAAAAATGCACACTACAAGAATGGAAAACTCGTAAAATGTGTAAGACAAAGGAGGGCTAATTAATAGATTACGATATCATCCACGTGGGATAAAAATAATCTTAAATAGGTCCTTTTCTTTTAAACAGTGTCTTTGGCTATATAGAGTGAGTTGGAATCTTGAAAAGCTATTCTTTGTCCTAAACTGTACCACAGGAATTTTCAAATATAAAAATTCACTCATTCAAAATTCCTATTCCCGTTTCTTTGTTCTAAATGGCCACTTTCTTATTTCTTTTCATGGAGCAATTGATGTAGCAAGACCTCCGAAGCTCGGGCATGTACTGTTGAAAGATGTTCTAAATAGCATAGAGCTATGCTAAATTGTTCAGCCCCTTTTTCGATAAAGGACACTTTATTCCTTAAAATATTTAAGCATTGCACCCGATCTTTGCATAATTAAGATGCACACAACTGCTCCATACAGACATCCAAAAGATGAAAAGTAAAAAAAAAATCCTACAAGTAGTCCACAAGGGAACTAAATAGCCGCCTATGGCGATGGTGGTCCAATCCGCAAATAACACTGTCATCCATGTTGGATAAAAATATCCCTCGCTATGTCTTCTAATCGTGTAGACATCTCCGTAAAAAGGTTAAGAGGCTCCGCATGTTGTAGAAACAATCATTAGCGAAGCAATGGAGTGCACCGATGAATTTTTATCTACATAGCTAAAGCGACCAAATAATGACAAGCAGTTCCACTCTGATAAGTATCTTAAACGTACTATACACATCATTTAGCTAGTTGGAAAAAATATTTGCAACGTTTATGGTGGGTATAAGGTAGAACCCTACCTGGATGATCCATCATATAGATCTAACAAATTTACAGTGGAAGAATAAGTGTTCGATTGAATGATAGAATACACACTTTTTTACTTCCGTGCCAATTATGTTTATTTATGTTCTTCCCTTTCTCATAAAAAATGAATAAAACAGAACCTCTTTCGTGTGAAAATAACGTCTTACATCTAACCAACTAGATAATGTGCATATCTCAATTCAAATTGAGATTTTGTGCAATGAATAAGGCGATGCCTTTTTTAATCGATTGGCAATCCTGCCCTATATACTAGGCGCACCATAATTTTGGTAAGTCCACGAACATTTATCTGTCACCAAGCATTATACAGGATCGACGATAACTGCATTGATACCGAAATGAAAAACCACAACCTAAAAAGCACTTCCAAAGCTTCCACAAAGTTAGAGATCAGATACGCAGCCTTTTCGCCTAGCTAGCTTAGCTAGTGTGCCGTGATCGATGCAGGCAAGTTTTTCTACCAGAAGAAACGAATTTCGCACGGTACAGACGCAGGATTGGAGACTAGCCGGTTGTTTAATGGGTTATGGTTGTGGTTTCACCGCCGCCCCGCCGTTGAGACGTGAATAGCTTAACGAAGAATTATTTGCACCGTGACGCAGCTGCCGACGTGATTGATCATGCAATCACGCATGACTTTCTGTTGGGGGTGCCCTGCGCTGTCGATCGCTTGCCGGTTTGGGGTCTTCAAATGCGGTAAGACATTAGCACCGACCGGATTATTTTCGTGATACTAGTACTTTTATCAACTGTTCGTGTAATCTCGTGTGTCACCCACTTGTTTCCTTGCGAGTTTGCAAATATACCTTACAAAGGGGAATAACTGATCACAGAATTACTACCAAGTTGTTGTTTTTTTTTCCTTTCTGAAATGGAGATGTACCCCCCGCACTAATAGAAAAAAGGGCATCAAGTCCCGGTGCATTTGGATCTTTTATCCCGGTTGCGCAACGGGAACTGTGCAATCGGGACTAAAGGTGGAGGCCTTTAGTCTCGGTTGAAATATAAACCGGGACTAAAGGGTCCTTCACGTGGTGCTGCCAGGGGGCTCGGGTGAACGAGATTTAGTCTTGTTTCGCAATACGAACCGGGATTAAAGGTCAAGCGCAGGACATAGCCGTTTCTCTGCCGCGGCAGAGAAAATGGTCGTTTCTCTGTCGTGCCAGAGGTTCAGGGTTTTATGTTTTTCATTCAAATCTGCATACATCATTCAAGGAACCACAATATTGTCCTGATTATATAGACATCGTTATGAAATACAATACACGTAATGCATATTACAATATAAAGTCGATCCTCTTTACGATCTCTATTGTCTATCTCTAATGTCTAAATACAAACTCCTAATGGTATTCTCCATTTGTAGTTATGACCTCCATAACTAAGAATCCCGCCAATTCCTCTTGAATTTCTCGTACGCGATCCACCGTTAGGAGAGTGTCCCGCACACGTTCCACCTAATTTAAAAAGGGAGATCAATATATATGAATGGAACTCGACACAAAATTGATGGTAATAAAATAAGATTGTGGAATATTGTTCACGTACATGAAAGGCATGTATAGCCCTTTCCGCCTCCCGATGACAGTGAACTCGCAGAGGTAGTATCCATATAAATTATTCTCGGCTTCCTGCCTCAAACACTTTACGAAAATAAAGTTCGATCAAGCTAATAATCAATCATGATAATGTATGGTATTGAAACAAAAATCAAAGAGATTCGTGGACATAGCTATAGTACTACTTACATCATGGTCTTGAAATGTAAGCTCGATTTCCATTCACCCCTAGCAGTCTTGATGAACCATTTCCAAGCCCTGCCCAGCAAAGGAAAAATAAGTAAATGAGTTACTAATTACTTGATATCAGGAAATGAGAACAGAAGATGCCGATACATATTGATATTGATTGAAATTACCTCTAGAGCAGGGCACTTAGGTTCGCCCATTGACCATGGTATTTACATTTCGATTCCAATACAAGTAATATTCCTTTGTCAAACTGAATGATTAGCAGAATATAGTGGAAGTCGCGCACGCATAACTCAGATGATTAGTTAGACTTAACATCGTGTAAGCAAAATCGAATGTGTATAAGACAGTAACACTCACTCGAAGTTGTAAGGAAAGAATATTTCCGATTTGGTTTCTTGCTTTCTTAAAAACATTAGCAAGTTATCCTCTGTGTCCTTGTGGATTTGTTGTACTGTAACTTGATGAACGATATTTGGGTCAATGAATCCAATGTTATAGAGTTCACCTCTTTTGCATTCGAGAATCTTCATTCTGCATAATATATAGCGTATAAAAGAATATAGTAGAACGAGCTGAGCTAGAGACTTAATTACAGAAATAAATCACTTACAGATAGTAGCAACTCACGAGAGTTTTGTCGAAGGCGTCTTGATTGAATAACTAAAATATTTCTTCAAACTCAATGTTTATCTCCTCGTTTCCCCAGAAGTAATGCTCATCTCTAATTCCCACTATGAGCATGATCTTTGACTCCCTACAGGCTTCCATGTACTAGTCATGAAATTTTCGCATTAGTGTTTGTAGATGCGGGAGCTGGTCAGGTTTAATGAGAGGCCGCATGTATTTGTATATGTATGCGAGTTCAGCCGTGGGGAAGTAACCTTCGTACTGAACGGTTGTTCCAAGTTCTTTAGCCAACCGTGTGACCATTCCTGCCATCTCCGGATCATCATAGGAGTGCACGACCAAGGTGGGTTGAGATTGGTTTTCCCGTTCTCCGAGCTGGGAAATTGTTTTCCCTTTTGATAGTCTACTTTCATGCTTTTGCTCAAAATCTGCTCTCGAGGACTGTCTAAGAGAGCGGTCATAATTTGTTGCCAACTCAGCTAGCTTTGCTCGCGTCTCGGCAAAGTGCCTCACTATATGCAGTGGTATATACTGCTTTGGCGGGGGCTTCTCCGGTGCAAAATGCTGCTTCACCTCAGCCCTTGAGATTTCGGCGAGTTCCTCACAAATCTTCTCGTACAGTAACTTGGAAGGACACTTTTTTGCGGCTGAGGATCTCTTCGCAGCTGTAGTACTTGCCGCGATACTCTTCCTCTTCTGCCGAGTCTGCTTAGGCGGCAGAGTCGGCGGAGTATCCTGACGCGGAGGAGGAGGCGGAGTCCGCTCACGCGGAGGAGAGTATGGAGACGACGGAGAATGAGCTGGAGGTGGCATTGGCTTCGAATTTGGAAGCACAATTTATTCCTTTTGCCATAGAACGATGCCTCTAATGGCTTCTCCCAGTTCAGTTAGATCCCCATCTTCACCTGCAGGGAAGTCAAGCTTCACCGGTTCAAATCCTGGCATCACTTCATGCACCCCGGCAACATCATAGCCATATGCAACCAGACGGCAATGGTAAGTTGTTGTAGGTCCAGGACGTAAGACAAAGCTGACCGTCGCCTTCATGGTTATGTTCACAACTTTGACATGCAACTCACAATGTTGGCTCTTTGTGATATCATCCACGGGGTAGCGAGGAGCCAATATAACCTGATCATCATTAGTCTTGAGCTGCGTGGAAGCCACACTTTTTTTCCGCTGAGATTGCTGCTGGTCGGTAGCATCGAATGCAGGATCTTCATGCTGCCGCTGAGATCGCTAGCCAAGTACTTCGTTAACTTGGGCCTGCTGTGACCTCATTTGTTCCTGCTGCGACCTCAATGTTTTTTCTATCTCCTCCATCCAGTCTGCTTCCCTTGTCTTTCTCCTATCATGCCTTTTATCAGGAAATCTCTTCCTTTCCTCGGGAAACCCAAACATCCACAGAAGGGAGCCTGGTTTGCCTCGTGTTCGTCCAACGTCTTCTTTATTCTCAAGGGTGAGTGTCAGCTCGTCGTTCTCTCTTTTGGGATGGAACTTTCCCTCCCGCACCTTCTTAATTATGTGCAGTTTTAAGGGTTTCAGCGGGTATTTTGATATTTTCTTTTGTATAAATACAAATCCATGTTTCTTGGTCCAATTTTCCCCTGACCCTATAGAACCACTCCTTTGCACGCTTGGTCCAATCTGATGTCTCTGGATTTATCCCTTTGTTGATCAGTTCCGCCTCAACTTTCTCCCACTTAAGCCTGTTAGACTTGTAGCCACCTCGACCCGTAACATGGTGATATTTCTTCAACTTTGCATTTGCCTTATTTTTTCCGAACTTTTCTTAGAACACGAATTTTTCCCAGTGATCTTTTAACTTCTCATTCGCTGCAGTGAACTCTGGAGTCATATTTTTCAGGATATAATCATGATACAATCTTTTCTTGTGGTTCTTGAATTTGTTGGCCATCTTCTTAAGATCCCAGGCCTTGAATTTTCGCTCTATCTTTTTTCTGAGGGCTCCTCCTCTGGAGGTAGGGTGAAATGTGCCATGAGAGTATTCCAAAGGTGCTCTTTGGATATATCCTCAACATAACTAACTCCTCCAACCTTTGGCTTGTGCCATTCTCGAACGGTGATCGGGATGTTGTTCCTAACAACAACTCCGCATTTGACTTACAAATAATCTTGCGGTCTTCAAGGGAGCAACCGGTCGGCCATCATCAGCGACTTCGTCGATGCTGAACCTGGCATTATCGCTCAACTTTTTGGCCGGGCCTCACTTCATCTTTACAGAAGACTGGCTCGATCCAGAGGGATAAAAGAAGAAATAATTAATCGTCAATATATATATATATACAAATCAGTTAATGCATCTAGTTAGCAATGGCTTAATTTATATACCTCGGTGAACTTTGTAATAACTAAGGTTCCACCGGAGCCGTCATCTTCTCTCTCACCGGAGCCGTCATCTTCTCTCTCACCGGAGCTGTCATCTTCTCCCTCACCGGAGCCATATCTTCACTCGAGATCCTCCGCTCCCTCACCGGAGTCATTAAGATATGTTGAGGTGATATCATCTCCATCGGCTATGAGATTCTCCATATACAATTCTTGTACTTCGTGTCTGTCGCCGTCCATAGTTTTTGCAAAGACTTGCAAGTTATAGGAACCATCATAATCACACACACACACACACACACACATATATATATATATATATATATATATATATATATATATATTGTTATTAGTCGCATAGTTATTGCAAAATGAAATAACATGGCTACACTGGTGGAGGAGGAGGGTGGCAGTGGCAGATGCGGTGGTGTAGGAGGAGGGTGGCGATGGCTACATCGGCGGTGGTGGCTACAATGGTGTAGGAGGAGGGCGGTGGTGGAGGTGGTGGCTACGGTGGTGGAGGAGGAGGGCGGTGGTGGCTACGGTGGTGGAGGAGGAGGGCGGTGGCGGCTATGATGGTCGAGGAGGAGGGTGGCGGCGGCTACGATGGTGTAGGAGGAGGGCGGCGGAGGCTACGGCGGCGGTGTCGGTGGCGACTACGGTGGTGCAGGAGGAGGGCGGCGGCGGCTACGACGGTGGTGGAGGTGGCAGCTACGGTGGTGGAGGAGGAGGGTGGCGGCGGCTATGGTGGTAGAGGAGGAGGGCGGCGGCTACGGT
Organism: Lolium perenne; assembly: GCF_019359855.2. NCBI lineage: Eukaryota > Viridiplantae > Streptophyta > Magnoliopsida > Poales > Poaceae > Lolium > Lolium perenne. Next base: position 38,579,112 of record NC_067250.2, read on the forward strand.
GGCGTAGGAGGAGGGCGATGGCTACAACAACAGTTGCGGTGGCGACTACGATGGTGGTGGTGGTGGTGGCGGCTACAGCGGTGACTAACTAATATAAACTAACTAACTATAATTCACTAACAAATATAATTCACTAACTAATATAACACACTAAAAAAATTGTGCTAAATAAAAAAGAAAGAAGTGAAAAAAACTAAAGTAACATAAACTAACATATATTTACTAATATAAACTAAGTAATACAAATATAACACACTAATATAAACTAACTATAATATATTTACAAATATAACACACTAATATAAACTAACTAATATATTTACAAATATATTTACTAATATAGACTACTAACAAATTTGTGCTAAATAAAAAAGAAAGAAAAGAGAAAAAACCAAACAAAAACTTACCAAGTGTTGGCCGGCCGGTGGTGGAGATGGCCGGAAGAGGAGGCAGGTGTGGTGGTGGCGGAAGAGGCCGGTGCAGGTGGCGCACGTGGCAGCGTTGGAAGGGCTCGACGGTGTGGCTGGCGCGTGCGGCGGAGTTGGAGGGAGGCCGAGGCGTCGGTGACACGCGTGGAGGATGCAGCGGCGCCGGCGGCGGTGCACGCGCAGCACGCGGCGGTAGCGCAACGCGTCGGTAAAGGAGGCGAAAACGAAAGAGAAACATATTGTAACTTTAAGGACCGTCCGTACGGGCATAGATGACCGTACCATCCGCCCGTACGGCAGACAAGGTTAGAAAACAAAGTTTATCGCAAACTTCCTGTAAGTTTAACGACCACCGGTACGGGCGGGTCCGGCCGTACCGTCCGGCCGTACCGAGGTCGTGAAAACTCCAGTCAGCTTAGAAAACCGTAAAGACCTCGAAAACACACGTGAAAAATCGAAAATGTAGAAACTTCAAATCTATAAAATCAAAGAAAACTCTCTTACAACAGTTAGGAGTAAAGTGTACCGTATTTCCTGGATCATCATATTGTTCCTCTCCTTCTTCCATAGATGGTGGGTAGCAAATGCTTGCTTGCACTATCACAAAGAATAGGAGGAACTCCTTCACAAAGACGAAGCGTACCTGGTGGAACAAAGACGGTAGATATGCTACATGATAATGGTTCTTGGTCAACAGAATCTCGTTCTTCGACCTGTTCTTCACTTCTTTGTATAATCTGCAAATCAAATTCTTGCAAAAGCGAAATCCACCGGATCATTATGGGCTTAACATTAGTCCTTTCAAGGATTTGTTTCACACCCATACGATCAGTGTAGACTCTAACTTTTGAGTCAGTGATATACGATATAAACTTTTCGCAGGCGAATACAACTGCAAATAACTCCTTTTCTATTAAGGGATAATTTATTTGTGCATCATTTAGACTCTGACTAGCATGATGGATGATATTAACTTCATCACCATCCTGCTGGCACAAGGTGGCTCGAACTGATTCATGGCTTACTTCACAAAGTAAATCGAAAGGTTTCTTCCAATTAGGTGGTTGTATCATAGAAGCCTTAAGTAGAACTTGCTTAAGAATGTTGAAAGCATTGAGATAATTTTCATCAAACTTAAACGAACATCCTTTTGTAAGAGGTTAGTTAGGGGTCTTGCTATCTTAGAAAACTCCCTAATGAATTTTCTGTAAAACCCAGCATGACCAAGGAAACTTCTTATACCTTTGATGTCTCGTGGAGGTGGTATTTGTTGGAGATATGCCCAAGAGGCAATAATAAATTGGTTATTATATATCTTTGTGTTTATGATAAATGTTTATATACCATGCTATAATTGTATTAACCGAAACATTGATACATGTGTGTTATGTAAACAACAAGGAGTCCCTAGTAAGCCTCTTGTATAACTAGCTTGTTGATTAATAGATGATCATAGTTTCGTGATCATGAACATTGGATGTTATTAATAACAAGGTTATGTAATTATGTGAATGATGTAATGGACACACCCAATTAAGCGTACCATAAGATCACGTCATTAAGTTCAATTGCTATAAGCTTTCTATACATAGTTACCTAGTCCTTTCGACCATGAGATCATGTAAATCACTTATGCCGGAAGGGTACTTTGATTACATCAAACGCCACTGCGTAAATGGGTGGTTATAAAGGTGGGATTAGGTATCCGAAAAGTATGAGTTGAGGCATATGGATCAACAGTGGGATTTGTCCATCCCGATGACGGATAGATATACTCTGGGCCCTCTAGGTGGAATGTCGTCTAATTAGTTTGCAAACATATGAATGGTTCATAAGAGACCACATACCACGGTACGAGTAAAGAGTACTTGTCAGGAGACGAGGTTGAACGAGGTATAGAGATACCGATGATCAAACCTCGGACAAGTAAAATATCGCGTGACAAAGGGAATCGGTATCGTATGTAAATGGTTCATTCGATCACTAAGTCATCGTTGAATATGTGGGAGCCATTATGGATCTCCAGATCCCGCTATTGGTTATTGGTCGGAGAGAAGTCTCAACCATGTCTGCATAGTTCACGAACCGTAGGGTGACACACTTAAGGTTTGATGTCGTTTGAGTAGATATGGAATATGGAATGGATTTCAAAGTTTTGTTCGGAGTCTCGGATGTGATCCAGGACATCACGAGGAGTTCCGGAATGGTCCGGGGAATAAGATTCATATATAAGAAGTCATTTTACAAGTTTGAAAATGATCCGGTGCATTTATGGAAGGTTCTAGAAAGTTCTAGAAAAGTCCGGAAGAAATCACTATGGAAGGCGGAGTCCAGGAGGGACTCCACCAGCTAGGCCGGCCAACCCTAAGGGGAGGAGTCCTAGGTGGGCTCCACCTAAGGTGGCCGGCCAACCCACCTCAAGGAAAGGTGGGAGCCCCACCTTGAGTAGGACTTCCCCCTTGAGTAGGTTTCCCACTTTTGGGAGGTTTTGTTATTGGGGTCTTATTCGAAGACTTGGACTACAACTCTTGGGGATTTCCACCTATGTAATGAGGAGCCAAGGTGAAAGTGCATGGAGCCCCCATGTGTGGTTTTGGTAATTAATGACAATCCCTATGGACTAATGTTTGCATTGAGTTATATTTGTAGGTGTTGTCCATAAGCAATACTTGAACCATAAGTTGGCTTCAAGATTGCAATAAGAAGCAAATGAAGAAGATCAAGTGTCAAGTATGTCTTGAAGATGAAGATGAAGTGAGCTCTCAAGGTTAACTTCAAGACATCAATGAAATGAAGTGCAAGTTCAAACATGAGCCATCTCAAAGAGATCCTTTGCTCGACTCTTGCCATCCATATGGTATTCATAGATATGTGAAGTTGCGCCGAAGAAGAAGCTCTCCCATGATGGATTATGGGGGAGCAATCCACAAGACTTCGTCAAGCAAGCACAATCAAGAAAGGCGTTCCATCTTGTTGCGGTCAAGATCGTCATCATCGAGCTCAAGTGGAATGCGTAAGTATAAGGTTTGCTCTTGATAGGGTTTCTTTCTCACCGGCCTCATAAGTGTAGTTGGAGACCGGTTTTATAGTTTAGTTGCCGTACTATCAAGAGGGCTCTCGAGTGAGTAACTCGATCGTATCGTTTGGAGAGAGCTCAAACCTTTGCATCCTTGCATCATCTTTCTTGGTTGTTATTTGGATCTTACCCATGTGATGTTTTAGAGCTTGTGCTTATTCTCATGACAAGCTCTAGTTCATCAAAAACGGATTTTGCATAGATCACTTGTTGCGTTTTCGAGTTTGGTGATTTTCTCGGTTTCTCATGTTGAGGTATTGCACCTCTAAAAATAGTATAAAATCACCCCCCCACTGATTTCCATATTTCCAACAAAATTGGTTTCACCTAAATCTGAGTTTCCTAACTCAACTTATTGCATTTTCGAGGTTGGAGGTTTTACCGGTGTGTGTTTTGCTCCTGGCGGAAGTTCCGGCCTCTACAGCCGGAAGTTCCGCCCAGATACTCCTTTCGTCAGCACCCACAGCGCCTTTCTTATTGCAGGTTTTATTCTCTGGCTGGAAGTTCCGGCGAAGCTGGCCGGAAGTTCCGGTCAGCGGAACTTCCGCCCAACTTCCGGACAAGTTCCAAAAGTCGGTGAATTGTGGCTCAGTATGTCCAGTATGGTTTTTCTGGAATTCCGGAACTTGGCCGGAACTTGGCCGGAACTTCCGGTCGCCGGAAGTTCCGCCCTAGTTCCGCCCCTATCTCTTTTTGACCAGGTCGTCTGCGAGGAATCTTCCTGGCGGAAGTTCCGGCCAACATGGCCGGTACTTCCGATGCCAGCCGGAACTTCTGGCCCTCCGGGCCGGAACTTCCGGTGTTACACAATATCCTGCAACGGCTCGTTTTTTCGGGGGGGGGGGGGGGTATAAATACCCCCCTTCTTCCTCCTTGGGCAGTGCTTCTCTGACTCTCTCTCTCCTCCATTGTTGAACTAGAGAAGCTTGCTCTATATCTCAATCCCTCCATGATTCTTGCCCCCATTTGAGGGAAAAGAGAGAGGAGATCTACATCTACATCTTGACCAATCAAATCCCTCTCTTTGTGAGTGGAATCCACTAGATCTAGATCTTGGAGAAATTTGGTGTTCCTCCTCCTATTTGTTCTTCCTCTCTTATTCCCCCAATAGCTTTTGTAGCTTTGTTGGAATTTGAGAGAGAAGGACTTGAGCATCTTTGTGGTGTTCTTGCCATTGCATTTGGTGCATCGGTTTGAGTTCTCCACGGTGATTCGTGGTGGTGAAAGCAAGAAGGTTGTTACTCTTGGGTTCTTGGAACCCTAGACGGATTCTAGGCCTTTGTGGCGATTTGTTGGGAGCCTCCAATTAAGTTGTGGATGTGTGCCCCAACCTTTGTGTAAGGCCCGGTTTCCGCCTCGAAAGAAATCCCTTAGTGGAACCGTGACCTAGGCCTTTGTGGCGAGGGTCACCGGAGATTTAGGTGAGGCGCCTTCGTGGCGTTCGGTGTGTGGTGTGAGTACCGCATCTTGGGGTGAGGCCTTTGTGGCGTTGGTGTGCATCGAGCAACCACACCTCAAGGTGAGCCTCTTGTGGCGTTCGGGAGCACTAAGCAACCGCACCTCTCCACCGGAGATTAGCACTCGCAAGAGTGTGAACTCCGGGATAAATCATCGTCTCCCGCGTGCCTCGGTTATCTCTATACCCGAGCTCTTTACTTATGCACTTTACCTTGTGATAGCCATCGTGCTTGAAGTTATATATATCTTGCTATCACATACTTGCTTGTATTGCTTAGCATAAGTTGTTGGTGCACATAGGTGAACCATTGCTTAGAATAAGTTGTTGGTGCACATAGGTGAACAATAGTATATAGGCTTTGGGCTTGACAAAGTAAACGCTAGTTTTTATTCCACATTTGTTAAGCCCATCTCATAAAAGTTTTAAATCGCCTATTCACCCCCCCTCTAGGCGACATTCGTGTCCTTTCACAAGGGGAGGGGGCCGGCCACACCAAGCCCTCCTAGGCCGCATCCCCCAAGTGGCCGGCGCCTTACACCCCCTCTCTCCCCAAACCCTAGCGCCCCTCCTCCACATATCTCTCCCGCAGCGCATAGGCTAAGCCCTGCCGGAGATCTCCACCACCACCGCCACCACGCCGTCGTGCTGCCGGGATTCCGAGGAGGATCAACTACTTCCGCTACCCGCTGGAACGGGGAGGAGGACGTCGTCTTCATAAACACCGTACGTGTGACCGAGTACGGAGGTGCTGCCCCATTGTGGCACCGTCAAGATCTTCTACGCGCTTTTGCAAGCGGCAAGTGATCGACTACATCCACCCCGAGATCTAATCTCGTTAAGCTTTGCGATCTTCGAGGGTTAGTCTCTTCATCTCCTCGTTGCTACCGTCTACTAGATTAGATCTTGGCTTGTGTTTTCGTTCTTGCGGTAGGAATTTTTTTGTTTTCTATGCTACGAATTCCATCAGTGGTATCAGAGCCGTGTCTATGCATAGATTGGTTGCACGAGTAGAACACAATTGTTTTGTGGGCGTTGATGCTTTGTTGTCTTTAGTTCGAGTACTTTGCATCTTTGTGGCATAGTGGGATGAAGCGGCTTGGGCTAACTTTACATGACCGCGTTCATGAGATTTGCTCCACGCTCGACATGCAACTTGTATTGCATAAGTGGCTTTGCGCGTGTCTGTCTCTCCTACTATAGTGAAGATCCAATTTACTCTTTCTATTGACAACACTAGTATCACCGTTGTGGTTCATGTTCGTAGGTAGATTGGATCTTATGCGAAAACCCTAAACCACGTAAAATATGCAAACCAAATTAGAACCGTCTAACTTGTTTTTGCAGGGTTTGGTGATGTGATATGGCCATAATGTGATGATGAATATGTATGAAATGATCATTATTGTATTGTGGCAACCGGCAGGAGCCTTATGGTTGTCTTTAAATTTCATGTTGAGTAGTATTTCAAAGAAGTTGTAATAGTTGCTACATGGGAGAACAATCATGAAGACAGCGCCATGGACCTTGACGCTACGCCGACGATGATGGAGATCATGCCCATTGATGATGGAGATCATGTCCGTGCTTTGGAGATGAAGATCAAAGGCGCAAAGACAAAGGGGCCATATCATATCACATATGAATTGCATGTGATGTTAATCCTTTTATGTATCTTATTTTGCTTAGATCGCGACGGTAGCATTATAAGATGATCCCTCTCACTAAATATCAAGATAATAAAGTGTTCATCCTTAGTAGCACCATTGCTAAGACTTGTCGTTTCGAAGCATCACGTGATGATCGGGTGTGATAGATTCTACATGTGCATACAACGGGTGCAAGCCAGATTTGCACACGCGGATACTAAGGTTGCCTTGACGAGCCTAGCATGTACAGACATGGTCTCGGAACACGGGATACCGAAAGGTAGAGCATGAGTCATATGATTGATATGATGAACACTTTGAGTGTTCGCCATTGAAGTTACATCTTGTCTCGTGATGATCGGACTTGGTGTGGTGGATTTGGTTCGTGTGATCACTAAGACAATACGAGGGATATTGTTTTGAGTGGGAGTTCACCTAGTTTTTAATTTTCTTGAATTAAAATTTGAACTCAATTTGTCATAAACTTAGTCTAAACTATTGCAAATATATGTTGTAGATCATGGCGTCCCCATCAATCAATTTTAACCAGTTCCTAGAGAAAGAAAAGCTAAAAAGCAATGGTAGCAACTTCACTGACTGGTTCCGTCATGTGAGGATCTTCCTCAATGGCGGAAATCTGCAATATGTGCTTGATGCACCGCTAGGTCCCCCACCACCCCCTGCAGTATCCGAGGATGAGAAAAATGTTTACGAGACTCGGGTGACTCGCTACTCTCAAGTTCAGTGTGCCATTCTGTGCAGCCTAGAGGCAGAGCTCCAAAAGCGTTTTGAGCACCATGACCCTTGTGATATGATCAATGAGCTCAAAGTTATCTTTGAAACTCATGCGGCTGTGTAGAGCTATGAGGCCTCGAAACAGTTCTTTGGCTGTATGATGGAAGAGGGCAGCTCCGTTAGTGAGCACGTGTTCGCTATGTCCGGACACGCGAAGAAGCTCAGTGACTTGGGGATTATCATCCCCAACCAGCTGGGTATTCATCGTGTTCTCCAATCACTGCCACCAAGTTACAAGAACTTCGTGATGAACTACAATATGCAGAACATGAACAAGGAGTTACCTGAACTCTTCTCCATGCCAAAATCTGCTGAGATTGAGATACACAAAGAGCACCAAGTGTTGATGGTCAACAAGACCACCAGTTTCAAGAAGCAAGGTAAACCTAAGAAGGGCAATATCAAGAAGGGCGGCAAGAAAGCTGCCACGCCTCCTGAGAAGCCTAAGGGTGGCCCTAAACCTGATACAGAGTGCTATTACTGCAATGGGAAGGGGCACTGGAAGCGTAATTGCCCCAAGTACTTGGCTGATCTGAAGAGCGGCCTTGTCAAGAAGAAGAAAGGTATATCTGATATACATGTTATAGATGTTTATCTTACTGGTTCTCGTACTAGTGCCTGGGTATTTGATACTGGTTCGGTTTCTCACATTTGTAACTCGAAACAGGAACTACGGAATAAACGAAGCCTATCGAGGGACGAAGTGATGATGCGCGTTGGAAATGGATCCAAGGTCGATGTGATCGTTGTCGGCACGCTCCCTCTACATCTACCTTCGGGATTAGTTTTAAACCTCAATAATTGTTATTTAGTGCCTGCGTTGAGCATGAACATTATATCTGGATCTTGTTTAATGCAAGACGGATATTCATTCAAGTCTGAGAATAATGGTTGTTCTATTTTTATGAATAATATCTTTTATGGTCATGCGCCTGAGAAGAATGGTTTATTTCTATTAAGTCTCGATAGTAGTGATACACATGTTCATAACATTGATGCTAAGCGAATTAAATTGAATGATAATTCTACTTATATGTGGCACTGTCGTCTTGGTCATATTGGAGTGAAACGCATGAAGAAACTCCATTCCGACGGACTACTTGAGTCACTTGACTTTGAGTCACTTGATAGATGCGAAGCATGTCTAATGGGAAAAATGACTAAGACTCCATTCTCTGGTATTATGGAGCGAGCTACAGACTTATTGGAAATCATACATACCGATGTGTGCGGACCAATGAGTGTAGCATCGCGCGGTGGTTATCGTTATGTTCTAACCTTCACAGATGATCTGAGTAGATATGGGTATATCTATTTCATGAAACATAAATCCGAAACTTTCCAGAAGTTTAAGGAATTCCAAAGTGAAGTAGAAAATCAACGTAACAAGAAGATCAAGTTTCTGCGTTCTGATCGCGGAGGCGAATATCTGAGTTATGAGTTTGGCATGCATTTAAAGAAATGCAGAATACTTTCACAGTTGAAACCGCCGGGAACACCACAGCGCAATGGTGTGTCCGAAGGGCGTAATCGAACTCTCTTAGATATGGTTCGTTCTATGATGTCTCTTAGTGATTTGCCGTTATCGTTTTGGGGTTATGCATTAGAGACAGCTGCATTCACTTTAAATAGGGCACCATCTAAATCCGTTGCAACGACACCGTATGAATTATGGTTTAATAAGAAACCTAAGCTATCGTTCCTTAAAGTTTGGGGTTGCGAAGCTGAAAGGATCGTATGCCGCACCTAGAGGGGGGGTGAATAGGTGCTAACCAATTTTTAGTTCTTTTTCAATTTAGGCTTGACACAAAGGTAAATTCTCTAGATATGCAACTAAGTGAATTTCCCTATATGACAAGGTTATCAACTAAGCAAGATATAGCTACGCAATATATAGGAGATAGAATAGGATAGAGGTAACCGAGAGTGGAGCACGCGATGACACGGAGATGATTCCCGTAGTTCCCTTCCTTTGCAAGAAGGTACGTCTACGTTTGGAGGAGTGTGGTTGCTATGAAAGCCAAACCAACAGCCACGAAGGCTTCACTCAGATCTCCTGTGAGAAACGCCACGAAGGCCTAGCCCACTTCCACTAAGGGATTTCCTCGAGGCGGAAACCGGGCCTTTACAAGGTTCTTGGGGCACACATCCACAACCGAATTGGAGGCTCCCAAATCTGTTACAACACAACAATCAACAACAATACATCAACACAAAATCAACTAGGGAACCAAATAGGAACACTAGCATGAGATCCCTCAAACAAATGAGGGGGAAATGAGAAACGCTTCGGTGAGGATGTAGATCGGTGTCTTCTCCTTCGAATCTCCAAAGATCAAGAGCTTTGGTTGGGGAGGAAGGAGATCTTGCAAATCTTGTGTTCTTGAGGTGGCTCTAATGGTGGTGAAGCTTGGCAGATATTTCTTGCAATGATTGAGCAACTTGTCCCGTTGGAGAAGAGAGCTATTTATATGATTGGAGCTCTCAGATCTGACCGTTTGAACTATTTCTCGTAACACCGGAAGTTCCGGCCAGGAGGGCCGGAAGTTCCGGCTGGCACCGAAAGTACCGGCCAGGAGCGCCGGAACTTCCGCCTGGAAGATTCTTCATCAGACGACCTTGTCAGAAAAGATTGGGGCGGAACTAGGGCGGAACTTCCGGTGACCGGAAGTTCCGGCCAAGTTCCGGCCAAATTCCGAAATTCCAGAAAAACCATACTGGACATACTGAGCCACATTTCGTCGACTTTCGGAACTTGTCCGGAAGTTGGGCGGAAGTTCCGCTGACCGGAACTTCCGGCCAGCTTCGCCGGAACTTCCGGCCAGAGAATAAAAACTGCAATAAGAAAGGCGCTGAGTAGCTTCTGCGGGGAGAATCTGGGCGGAAGTTCCGCTGGCTGTGGCCGGACCTTCCGCCCCTGGGCGGAAGTTCCGCCGGCTGTGGCCGGAACTTTCGCCAGATGAGAAAAACCAGCATAGCATCATTTTTGTCTGTCCAAATCATCAGCCAAGTATATATCTTGAGATCTTGTACCTGTCTACATCAACACACATAAAAATATAACTAGTGTTGACATCAAACACACAAAACCCAAAAGGGCGGGAAATGTTCTTTCAATCTCCCCCTTTTTGGTGTTTGATGACAACACAAGTATTTGCAGGGAATGAATAATGTAAACCAACAATGTGAAAGATATAGAGGAGCTCCCCCTAGATATGAGCATTGGTACATACGAAGCTCCCCCTAAATCTTGCATCCGTCTTCCATGGGTTAGCAATACAACATAGTGATAAGCATATGGATAATAAGATCATGCACACATAGATAACCATGGAAGACTCACATACGGAGTTTACCATCCACATAGATAAGGTTCCAAACACATGGATAGAGTTTACAAGCCAAATAAACTAAGAACATAGTTCGACACCACAAGGATAAATAGAATCACAAGCGATAAAAATCAAAGCCAACACGAGCTTGTGACTCCCCCATGCAAATACCCAACGGAGAGCAACCTAATAAGGTTCTCACTCTCCCCCTTTGGCACCAAGGCACCAAAAAGGGATAGGAGAAACTACACGTCCCAAGGGTCGGCGTTAGCCCAGCCGGGAGGGAGGTTCGATGTAGCGCCGGGGTAGGGAGGAGTGTGAGGAGGAGACTCGATCTCGAGACCATCTGGAGGAAGAGGCATGCCGTGCTGAGAGACCCACTCAGCCTCCGGAGTGATGTTCTCCTCGGATCCGGGAGGAGACACGTCCACACTTAGAGCCCTCATGATGCTCTTCTGACGAACCCGAGACTTGTTGGCTTCTGCATGTTGCTGATACTGACGGTGGTTGACTGCAGAGGTGAGGCAAAAAATCTGTCTCATGCGGCGGGCAAGCTTAGAAGCCCAACTAGGGGGCTTCTCAACCATGGGAGGAACATCTACAATGGGCGCGTTGTGGCGCTTGGTCCTCAAAACCTTCACTTCATGGGATGTAACGTTGAGAGGAATAGAGTGAACGAGGGAAGTCTGACAAGTCTCCATCCAAGTGTCCTCAATGAGCTTCATAATGTACGGAGCATACGAGGGAAGCTTCTTCTCCATCACACATGACCACATCTCATTGTAGATGTAGTCCATCACATCAAGCTTCTCACCGGTGCCCTTCTTAGCAAAGGAGTTTGCCATAAGATCCACTTCATATAAATGCAACTCATCAAGGTTGCCACCCTTTGGTCCAATGGTTTCCCGGTAGACTCTAAGCATAATGTCCCAAGTAGGGAGAAGATCCGCACTCTTGCCCGGGATACCCCAACCTTTGATGTAGAGGTTCTCCAAGACTTCCCATGGTTGAGAAAATGAACTGTCATGGCACCTCCAACCATTTGCATCTACTTCCGGTTGGCGAGGGTATCCAAGGGCACTTCCAAACTTTGCCAAGTTAGACTCAAGGAGCCTTTCATGAGACATCCACCGGAATGTTTTAGCTTCATCTGAATCAAAGTGGACGGTGGCATAGAATTGTTGGATCAACCCGATATCATAATCCTTGTTGAGCTCCATAATGGGATAGAGCCCAAACTCACCACACATAGCATAGGCTTCTTCAAAGTACCTAGAAGCGGCCATCTTGCCGGTGTCAATAGCATGTTGAGGGGCTACCCCCTTCTTGAATGGCACATACACCTCATAGAAAATCTCCTCTTGAGTCTTGTTGTGGAACCGCTTATCCCCAACCCTATTGTTCCGAGGGGTGAGGTAAGGGTTCATGTCACGGAGCTCCTTGTACTCAAGATACTGCAAGTTCTTCACGGATACATGGATATTCTTGCCTCGAACAGCGGGTGCCTTTTGCCTTTGAGCAGATTGCTGACGAGTGATGTCTACGCCCCCTCCTTTTCCTGTAGACAGTGTTGGGCCTCCAAGAGCAGAGGTTTGTAGAACAGCAGCAAGTTTTCCCTTAAGTGGATCACCCAAGGTTTATCGAACTCAGGGAGGAAGAGGTCAAAGATATCCCTCTCATGCAACCCTGCAACCACAAAGCAAGAAGTCTCTTGTGTCCCCAACACACCTAATAGGTGCACTAGTTCGGCGAAGAGATAGTGAAATACAGGTGGTATGAATAAATAGTAGCAGTAGCAACGGCACCAGAAAAGTGCTTTGCCCAGGACAAGAACAAGCGGTAGTAACGCAGCGTAGTAACGCAAAGAAAACAGTAAACAAGCAGCGATAGCAGTATTTAGGAACAAGGCCTAGGGATTATACTTTCACTAGTGGGCACTCTCAACATCGATCACATAATAAAACCACTCTACACTCTATTGTTGGATGATGAACATCAATTGCGTAGGGCTACAAGAGCACCTCAATGCCAGAGTTAACAAGCTCCACAATATTCGATATTCATGTTTAAATAACCTTAGAGTGCATGATAGATCAACACAACTATACCAAGTACTAACATAGCATGTACACTGTCACCTTCATACTATGAGAGGAGGAATAGATCACATTAATACCATCATAGTAATAGTTAACTTCATAATCTACAAGAGATCATAATCATAGCTTACGCCAAGTACTAACACGGATGCACACACTGTCACCATTACACCATGCAGGAGGAATAAAACTACTTTAATAACATCACTAGAGTAGCATGCAGATAAATTGTGATACAAAACACATTGCAATCATAAAGAGATATAAATAAGCACTTCACTATGCCATTCATAACAGTGAATAAGTATTCTGTGAAATATAGCCTAAGAGACCCACACGGTGCACACACTGTCACCTTTACACACGTGGGACAAGGAGTCTCCGGAGATCACATAAGTAAAATTCACTTGACTAGCATAACGACATCTAGATTACAAGCATCATCATATGAATCTCAATCATGTAAAGCAGCTCATGAGATCATTGTATTGAAGTACATAGAGAGAGAGATGAACCACATAGCTACCGGTACAGCCCCGAGCCTCGATGGAGAACTACTCCCTCCTCATGGGAGACAACAGCGTTGATGAAGATGGCGGTGGTGTCGATGGAGAAGCCTTCCGGGGGCACTTCCCGTCCCGGCGGCGTGCCGGAACAGAGACTCCTGTCCCCCAGATCTTGGCTTCGCGATGGCGGCGGCTCTGGATGGTTTCTCGTACCGTGGCTTTTTCATCGAACGTGATAGGGTTTTCGCGACGGAGGCTTTAAATAGGCGGAAGGGCAGCCTCGGAGGGGGCCTGGGGCCACCACACCCTAGGGCGGCGCTGTCAACACCCGGATTTTTAAGTCCGAATGCCTATTATGTCATACATCGCAATCCCAGGAATATTGTTGTTGCGAGGCATAATAGTTAAGTATCACAGTCATCATTCATTACAAACCATAAGTCTTACAAATTGGAATCACATGATCCATATTACACGAATAGTTGATCTATTGATCAACGAACAAACACAAGTTCATAGTTCAACATAGCGGAAGCGTAAGATACAAGGACTCTCGAGTCCACAGGCCAACGCTTGACGTCGGAAGGCGCTTAGTTGTCGTAGGCATCCTGCTGGTCATCTCCGTGTTCATCTTCATACTCTGGCCATTTGAATAGCCAGGGACAAAGCCGTGAGTACGTCGAGTACTCGCAAGCTAATACTAATGTAAAAGCTAGACATTCTAGTAAGGTTTGCTAAGCTCTAGTTTATTTGCATAAAGCTAGTTTTAGTTCACAAAGTTTTGAGAAAAAGCTTATTCAAGAACTAACTAACTCAAGGGGGAACATTAGTGTCATTCCCACCATCCATGTGGTGATTTCAATTCAATCCACCACAAGTCATTTCCCCAACATCCTTTTCAACATCATTTTCAAAGATATGACATCGGAAACTGTATGGCCTTTCCAACCGTCCGTAACCGTGGACGCGGCTATTCGAATAGGTTTACACTCTGCAGAGGTTGCACACTTGTGCCACAACATTTGATTTCATCCGTCGGGATTTCCCCGAATAATCGTAACACAGTACGCGGATCATCAACCATAACCTTTCACTTACGAACCCTAGTATGAGCACCTCTCCCCATGAGCTTGGCCTCCCAGTGAAGACCAACTGTCAACCTGGGAACTGCACAGGGCTTGGGCCGGACATTCACCTCATTTCGCATCATATCGTATCGTTTCTTTTGTGGTAGAGGCAGCTTTCGGCATAACCCCGATGACGCTTGTTTAGAGGGAACCCATACTAAGACGCATAAACTTCCAGTTAAGCCCTACCCATAATCAGGTATTGTGGGGGTACTTGAGAATTGGAAAGGTATCGCATTCAAACCAACATCATGTTTTATCAAAAATCACCATCTTCTCTTGGTCATATTCACCTTCAAAAATCATTCAATGGAATGCACCTTCATTCCAAGGTTTCAAAATCCTTTCAAAATCACAAGTCTCCCATCTAGAGTAGTCACATTTAGTCTATTAGCACTAGCTCTAATTCATGAGGGGTGCTATCTTGCCTTGCGTGGAAGAGACTAACTCACTACTCTAGTACCCAACTTGTACTTCGACCAAAGTTAACTATAAAAGTAAATCATTTAGAAAACAAGTAAAAAACTTGGGGTGGGTTCACCTAAGAAAAGATAAGAAACATGGTGCCATGCCCCAAGGGGCTTTGCACTTTGCAAGGATAAAAGCTTGCATAGTAATTTAGCTTGCCTTGGTAGTTCTCAAACTGTTCCTCCTCCTCCTCCTGGTAGCAACCTTCTTCTTCGGCGTACTCTCCGGTGCTACCGTCTAAATTTGAATACGAGTATAATTACTCCCTAATTCAATGGCTATTCCACACCTCACAAATAAACACACAACTACTCTATGCACACACATAAATAAACTAGGGTGCATGGGTGGTGGGATTTAAATAGAATTTGTAGTCCATATGTAAATGATAGTTTCCATAGGGTTCTTGAGAAATAATTTCCTCTCATTGAAATCTTCTTAAGATTTAATTTCTCCAACAATCATGGATGAACTCATATTGACCTAAATCAATTGTTCATCATCATCATCATTTGGTAGAATGATTTAAATGAGGTGGAACCCTCCTACCATTTAAATAACACTACATTTGATTTAAATCTCAAGAAATTCATATAAGAGAGTTTGGAACCAGGGGTTCAAACATCCCATGAATTCATGTGAGACAAGTTTAAATGAAGTGTAATACTTCACACAATTTAATTCTAATAGTTTTGGACAATATCAACTAGTTAAACTGGTCAAAATATCCATTCACAAAACCATGGCATGATCATGCAAAGTGACCACACCATTTTATTGCATAAACAATTAGTGTAAGTCAAATGTGAGCTATTAGAGTTGGAATTTACTTAATATATATTTTGGTTGATTTTTAAGAATTATTTGAATAGGGAAAAGTCCCTGGCTTGTTATTTTTGTCACATTAATTCTACAAAGAAATTGACCATGAGGCCAGTGGCATTGGATAGAGAATTTCAGTGGCTTTCTAACAATGTCAAATTCACTAAATTTGGTTTAGCCAATTTGAAATGGTTGAATTTCAAAGTTTGGGCAGTATTGGATTGTTTGGAAAATGTTTAAAACGAATTTGAATTAAACAGGCCGGCGGGAAACCAACGTGGGCCGAAACTGTTTAAAAAGAGGAAAACGGCCCAGCAGCGCATCCAGTGCGCGCGGGCCTGCTGACAGGGTGGGGTCCACCCGTCAGCCTCCTTTAAAACCCGAAACGGTACGGGGCGACGTGGAGCGTAGGATTAGAGAGTAGATCGACGGCTCAGAGCCATCGTCTTCTCCGGCGAGATGCCGAGGTTCTGGCGGCGAGCCTAGGGGGTGGGAGAGCTAACCAGGGCTCCCGCGGTGGCTGGCAGTGTGCGTGATGTCGATGTGGACGACGGCGAAGCTCCTGGCACCGGCGGCGTCTCCTGGATCGGCTCCAATCGACGGCGGCGAGGTGCGGCACTGGCGGGCTCCGATCTTCAAATTGGAGCAACTCCGGCGACAATCGAGTGAGTGGTTGGGTGGAGGAGAAGCAGTGGAGGATGGTGAACGAGATGGTGTGCTCAACTTCGTCCAGGGAACGCTGTATTTATAGCTGGCCAAGGGTGCGGCGTGGCCGTGAAGAAGTCGACCATGGCGCGGCTTCTCCGGCAAGCGATCGAGCTAGGCGAGGTGGTGGCAGTGTTCTACGGCTCCTGGCGACGCTATTGGCGGCGACAGCGGGGTCGGGCGGTGGCTAAACTGGTCGCATTGCTTCCGTGTCTGCCGTGTTGGTCGCGGGATCGCGTTGTCGTCTCCGGCGACGGCGGGCACGGGTCGGGGTCGAGGGCATGTCTGGTGGCTGCGTGGCGACGCGGCGATGCTCAACGGCTGGTCAGCGAGTCCAGGGCGTGCTCGTGGTGACGGCGCGGCGCGTGGCCAGTGTGTGCCCGCGGCGTGCACACGCGCGACGTGTGCGGCGTCCAGGGCGCCATGGACGCGTGCTGGTCTCGGCGTTGTCGAGCTCCTCCTCGACCAGGGCTGGGCTAGGGTGGCGTAGGAGAGGTGGTGGCACACGGTGGCGCAGGGGCCAGGGTTGGGGAAGCAAGGGGAGAGGGGGTGGTGCGGCATGGCCGGCATGTGGCCGGCATGGCCATGCCATGCTTGCTCTCTCTCCCTCCTTAGCTCCACTATGCTTTATTTAGGGTTTAAGGGGACCAGGGAGCATTGTAGGATAGCTTTGGTTTAAATTTGGATGAGGTAGATCACTATTTGCAATAGTTGCAAATAGTGCCCAATTTTGGAAAATGCAAAATTATCCAAATTGGAAAAAGTTCAAAAGGTGAAAGTTTGTGATATGTGAAGGTTGAGATAAGTTGTAATTGACCAGAGATGAATTGAGGTGGTGGTGGAAAAATTAGATTTCAAAATTTGGCCAAAATGGCTAAGTGGAGATTGTTGACAATGTTAAAAAGTCAAGACTTTGGATGAGCATAGCTAGTGATCCAAGATGAATTTGGCAGGGTGGTCTTCATCAAAGTTGTTCACCTTGATGTTGACTTTGAAATGGTGCAAAGAGTTAGCAAAGATTGGTTTGGGAAAATTGAATTGCAGGGGCTCAAAGTGGTGATCAGACTAAAATTGGCAGATTTGGTCATCATCACATGTGAGTGGGAAAAGTGTTTGAAATTCAGTTGAATTGTGCAACCCTGGTTCCAAAAGTTGTAATAAGTGTTTAATAACATTATTCCACTAATGGTGAAGACCAAATAGGTCTAGGGTCAAAATTTATAAAAATGCCATAGGGCATATGTGAGGGTTTTTAGGGTTTTGCCTTTTATTGGATTTTCTTCCTCTTTGATTTATTTGGTTGGTGATCTTCATATGATCACTCTAGGGTTTTAGAGCACATCAAGATACAAGTAACAACAATCATCATGGCATATCACTCAAATGCACAAGTCCTATGCATGGTACTATATGCAAAAGAAAAGTTTTTGTTGGGTTGAAATTTTGCTTTCTGGAATTCTCTAACTTTCTTTTCATTGAAATTTGGGGTGTTACAAACCCTTCCCCCTTACAAAAGATCTCGTCCCGAGATCGAAAAGAAAGTTAGGTACTAAAGAGATCTGGGTACTCCTTCTTCATGAAGTCTTCGCGTTCCCAGGTGGCTTCATCCTCGGTATGGTTGCTCCATTGGATCTTCAGAAACTTGATGCTTCGGGTGCGGGTGGTTCGGTAAGCTTCTTATAGGATGCGAATCGGCACTTCGCGGTAAGTCAGATCCTGATTGATATCCACCGATCGGTGATCGATGTTCTTGAACACTTCGGTCTTCTCAGGGACTTCCAGACATTTCCGGAGAAGTGAGATGTGAAAGACGTCGTGCACAGCCGACATTTCTTCAGGCAACTCCAGTTGATAAGATACTTCACCTCGGCGGCTGAGGACTTGGAAAGGTCCCACATAGCGAGGTGCAAGCTTTCCTTTCAGCTGAAACCTTTGCATCCCTTTCAAGGGGGATACTTTAAGATAGACGAAGTCTCCGATCTCAAAGGTCATCTCACGACGTCTCTTGTCGGCGTAGCTCTTCTGCCTGGATTGCGCAGTCTTGAGGTACTCGCGGATCTTGTGAACCTTCTCTTCGGCTTCACGAAGAACATCCGGGCCGAACACTTGACTCTCTCCGACTTCCGACCAGTTCAGGGGGGTACGGCACTTCCTTCCGTACAAGGCTTCAAAGGGGGCCATCTGCAGGCTGGCTTGGTAACTATTGTTGTATGAGAATTCGGCGTAAGGTAGGCAGTCTTCCCACTTGGATCCGTATTCCAGTATGCATGCTCTAAGCATGTCTTCCAGTATCTGGTTTACTCTCTCAGTCTGTCCGTCGGTCTGAGGGTGATAGGCGGTGCTGAAATTTAGGCGAGTGCCTAGTCCTTCATGCACTTTCTGCCAGAACCTTGAGGTGAACTGTGATCCTCTATCTGACACTATCGATTTGGGGGTTCCATGCAAAGCGACAATTCTAGAGATGTAGAGTTCAGCTAACTTGGGGCCTTGATAGGTGGTTTTGACGGCGATGAAATGGGCGACTTTGGTCAATCTATCGACCACTACCCATATGGAATCATTGCCTTTGCTAGATTTGGGCAGTCCGGTGATAAAGTCCATTCCTACGGAGTCCCATTTCCATTCCGGAATCTGAAGGGGTTGCAACAGTCCGGCGGGTCTTTGGTGTTCTGCCTTGACTCTCTGGCAGATGTCACACTTAGCGATATAGCTACCGATGTCTCTCTTCATTCCGTGCCACCAAAATTGTTCTTTCAGGTCCTGGTACATCTTGGTACCTCCGGGGTGGATTGAATAAAGGGTGTCATGGGCTTCTTGCAGGATGACTTGTTTCAAGTCAGAGTCCGATGGTACGCAGAGACGTTCTTTGTACCAAAGCACTCCGGCTTCGTCAATGGTGAATCCGGGGGCTTTTCCTGCGGCTATCTGTTTCTTGATTCCATCAATGCTAGCGTTGTCCTTCTGGGCTTCCTTGATCTGACCAATCAAGGTGGGTTGCAGTTCGATGCTGGCTAGGAATCCTTCACTCACAAGTTCAAGTCTGAACTGTTCAAACTCTTGGTGCAAACTGGGCTGTTCGGTTGCGAGCATGGAGTTCAACTGGCACGGCAGTCGACTCAAAGCATCCGCTACCACATTGGCCTTGCCGGGGTGGTAGTGAATCTCCATGTCGTAATCCTTGATCAATTCGATCCATCGGCGTTGTCTCATGTTCAACTCCTTCTGGGTGAAAATATATTTGAGGCTTTTGTGGTCGGAGTAGATCTCGCATCGATTACCCATAAGGTAATGACGCCAAACTTTCAGGGCTAAGACCACGGCTGCAAGTTCGAGGTCGTGGGTTGGGTAGTTCCGCTCATGTTGCTTGAGTTGCCTAGAAAGGTAGGATACAACCTTTCCTTCTTGCATAAGCACGCATCCCAGTCCAGTCTTGGAGGCGTCGCAATATACGTCAAAGGGCTTTGCGATATCAGGCATGATCAGGATTGGGGCTGTTGTCAGTCTACTCTTGAGCTGTTGAAAGCTCCCTTCACACTTGTCGGTCCACTCGAACTTTCTGTCCTTTTTCAGCAGTTGGGTCATTGGTCGAGCGATGCTCGAGAAACCTTCTACAAATCTGCGGTAATATCCGGCTAATCCAAGAAAAGCACGGACCTCAGTTTGTGTGGTTGGGGCTTTCCATTCCATAACAGTTTTGATCTTGGCGGGATCTACGGCAATTCCTCCTGCAGACAAGATGTATCCGAGGAATCCAACTTCTTCCAGCCAAAACTCACACTTGCTAAACTTGGCGTACAACTGGTGCTGTCTAAGGGTTTCTAGAACAATTTCCAAGTGCTGTTCATGTTCCTCTTCGGACTTGGAGTAGACCAGAATGTCGTCGATGAAAACAACGACAAATTTGTCCAAGAAGTTCATGAAGATCTTATTCATGAGATTCATGAAATAAGCGGGGGCATTGGTCAATCCAAACGACATGACGTTGTACTCATACAACCCATATCTGGTGGTAAAGGCAGTTTTTGGGATGTCGGTGGCTCGGATCTTCAGTTGGTGGTATCCAGTTCTAAGATCAATCTTCGAGAAAACTCGGGATCCGGTGAGTTGGTCGAACAGGTCTTCGATCTTGGGTAAGGGATATTTGTTTTTGATGGTGACATCGTTAAGCTTACGATAGTCTGTGCATAAACGATTTGCACCATCCTTCTTGTCAACAAACAAGACAGGGGATCTCCAGGGGGATGCACTTGGTCTAATCAAACCTTTGGCTAACATGTCATCTATTTGCTTCTTCAGCTCCACAAGTTCGGCTGCGTTCATGCTGTAGGCTCTCTGGGCGATGGGTCCAGTTCCGGGGATTAACTCGATGATAAACTCGATATCCCGGTCCGGGGGCATACCGGGTAGATCATCCGGGAACACATCAGGGTAGCGACAAACGACCCTGATTTGATCCAGAGTTGGCTTGGATACACTTTGGTTGCAGGTAAATTTTCTGGGTAGTTTTTCAGAGACGTGCTCAACTACGATACCGGTGCTGCTAGTCATGGTTATGGCTTTCTTGGCGCAGTCTATCAACCCATTGTGCTTGGACATCCAGTCCATTCCTAGGACAACTTCCAAACCTTTGGTTCCAAGTATGATTAGATTTGCAAAGAAATCAACATCATGGATTCTAATTGGCACATTTTTGCAAAATTTTCTGGCTTTGGTGGTTGATCCGGGGATTTGAACTATCATAACATGCTTCAAACTGAGGGGTTGAATTTTACTTGTTGATGCAAAATCTTCGGTGACAAAGGAATGCGATGCTCCGGAATCAAACAACACTCTAGCAGGGGTGTGGTTGACAGAAAACATACCCAGCACAACATCGGGTGCTTCCTGGGCTTCTTCGGCGTTCATGTGGTAGAGGCGGCCGTTGCGGTTGTTGGGGTTGTTGGGGGCGAACTTCTTGCCGGTGGAGACACGGCGTTGCTGCTGAGCAGGAGCAGCGGTGTTGCCGGCGAGCTTGGCAAGACGCTTGGGACACTCGTTGGAGTAGTGCCCCACTACACCACACTCATAACAAGTGATAGTGCTCTTGTCCTGCTTGTTCGCAACGGGAATGGCATTGCTCCCGGTTCTGGGGTTGGTGTTGGTGTTGGTGTTCGGGGCTCGGGGTGGAGCGCGGTTGTAGTTGTTGTTGTTGTTGTTGTTGTAGCCTCCTGGCTTGGGGTTTCCTCCACTCCGGTTCTGATAACCGGGGCGAGAGTTCTGCATCGGGGGTTTGTTGTGTCTCGGAGGGAATCCTCCGCTTGAGCTAGGGCGAAACTTTTGGGGGTGGCTTGATCCACTCTGATTTGCCATGCGGCGCTTGCGGTTCTCATTGGCTTGGTTTAACTTGCCCTCCATCTGGATGGCGGAGTCAACAAGGGCTTCGAGGTCGGCGAAGGGGATGTTGACGAGGACAGTCTGCATCTCATCATGCAGTCCGTTCAGGAATCTCTCCTTCCTCTTCTCAACGGTGTCAGTCTCATCAGGGGCATACCTTGACAAAGTGAGAAACTTGTCGCGGTACTCAACCACCGTCATGCGACCTTGTTTCAGCTCACGGAATTCATCCCTCATCTTCTTGATAAGACCAGGGGGTACATGGTACTTGCTGAACTTGAGTTTGAAATCCTCCCAAGTCATGAATTGACCTCCGTTCATGGCACGGGTACTTGTCCACCAAGCGCGAGCTGGTCCAGCGAGGTAGTGAGTGGCGAACAACACCTTCTCGTTGGCTTCCACTCCAGCTACTTCCAGATTGTTCTCCATAGTCTGGAGCCAATCGTCGGCGTCGAGGGGCTCCTCGGTCTTGCTAAACACCGGAGGGTTGGTGTTCTGGAAGTTCTTGAGCTTGGATCCGGGGTGGTCATGATTTCCATGGCCTTGGTTGGCGATGTTCTGCAAGGCGATGATGTTGGCTTGTCGCTCGGCTCTCTCGGTTTCCCGGTCTGCAAGCAGGGTTTGCAGAAGTTGCATCATCGCGTCGTTGGTGCGATTCGGAGGGGCCATCTGAAGATATAGAAGATCATGAGATAAGAGGGAACATTCTATGGTTCATTTTGGTTAAGTTTGAAAAACATTCGAAAACTGGTAATCTTTTCATGACAAACATAACATTCATTCATTCATGCAACACATAGTACAAACTACACATACTCCAATGGTTTTAAGAACCATTCTCATGCTACGATACAAAGGACGGGATACAACTCACACCTACTATAAGTGAGACTAGTGCAACTACTCCTCATCATCGATATCGATCGGGACGTAGTCATCCTGTCCGGCCTCCAGGAACTCGTAGTCCTCCTCCTCGGTGTTCTCGTCCTCCTCAAAGTCATCGTCATCGCTCAGAAAGGCGTCTTCTCCTCGGGTGTTGATGCCTCCATCGTCCTCCTCCAGCTGAAGAATCTGATCTTCCTGGGCCTTGACAGTGGCCTCGAGTGACGCGATCCGGTCGCGAAGGCGGCGAATCGTAGCGTCCTTCTTGGCACGCTGCTGGCGAAGGCTTCTGCGGTCGTTGTTGAGTAGCTTGATCGCCTCACCCTGCTCGATGATGTGAGCATGGGTCTGGTTCGCGTAAGCGCGAGAGGCGTCGAGGTCTCTCTGATTCTGGTAGAGCATGAAGTCCAGGTGATCCACATGGTGCCTCAACTGGGGGTGCAGTGGCACATCCATGGGTCTTCCGTCAGAGTTACGCCGTGCGAGATGCGCAAAGCGTTCCTCACGAAGGGCTTCGGTATTCTGCCCGCACAGACGAGCAAGTGCTTCCTGAAGAGCACGTGCAAGCCCGTCGAGCCAGTTGCTTTCCCTGAAAGAGAAAAGGATCCTCTCCGAGGTGGGAGGCTCCAGCTTGCCCCTCAAGTCGGCAGTGATAATCCACTGCAGCTCCCCTCCCGGCTGGTCGTCCACCTGAATCCCGTGAAACTCGGGGTGTGGGCGGCCAAGGTGATCCGACAGGGAGTCGAGGTCATGCTCGAAGATCAAGCTTCCTCCGTTTCCAAGCTGATAAAACTTGGTGTTGAGGGGTTCATTCGGCTCCATCTGAAAGAGAATTGGATGAGTAAGTTAGAGAGTGCAAAGTGTGGCAAAGTTTTAAGTTGATTCAAATAAGATAGAACATGCTCAATTTTTGGCAAAGTCTCAAAGACAAGAGTGTAGTAAATTTTCACAAGTAATTCTTTCATTTGATTACAAAGTTAAATTTTTCAGAACGCCCATTCTAACTAAGGTCTTCTAAGGTCAAACAATGGCTCTGATACCAACTTGTCAACACCCGGATTTTTAAGTCCGAATGCCTATTATGTCATACATCGCAATCCCAGGAATATTGTTGTTGCGAGGCATAATAGTTAAGTATCACAGTCATCATTCATTACAAACCATAAGTCTTACAAATTGGAATCACATGATCCATATTACACGAATAGTTGATCTATTGATCAACGAACAAACACAAGTTCATAGTTCAACATAGCGGAAGCGTAAGATACAAGGACTCTCGAGTCCACAGGCCAACGCTTGACGTCGGAAGGCGCTTAGTTGTCGTAGGCATCCTGCTGGTCATCTCCGTGTTCATCTTCATACTCTGGCCATTTGAATAGCCAGGGACAAAGCCGTGAGTACGTCGAGTACTCGCAAGCTAATACTAATGTAAAAGCTAGACATTCTAGTAAGGTTTGCTAAGCTCTAGTTTATTTGCATAAAGCTAGTTTTAGTTCACAAAGTTTTGAGAAAAAGCTTATTCAAGAACTAACTAACTCAAGGGGGAACATTAGTGTCATTCCCACCATCCATGTGGTGATTTCAATTCAATCCACCACAAGTCATTTCCCCAACATCCTTTTCAACATCATTTTCAAAGATATGACATCGGAAACTGTATGGCCTTTCCAACCGTCCGTAACCGTGGACGCGGCTATTCGAATAGGTTTACACTCTGCAGAGGTTGCACACTTGTGCCACAACATTTGATTTCATCCGTCGGGATTTCCCCGAATAATCGTAACACGTACGCGGATCATCAACCATAACCTTTCACTTACGAACCCTAGTATGAGCACCTCTCCCCATGAGCTTGGCCTCCCAGTGAAGACCAACTGTCAACCTGGGAACTGCACAGGGCTTGGGCCGGACATTCACCTCATTTCGCATCATATCGTATCGTTTCTTTTGTGGTAGAGGCAGCTTTTGGCATAACCCCGATGACGCTTGTTTAGAGGGAACCCATACTAAGACGCATAAACTTCCAGTTAAGCCCTACCCATAATCAGGTATTGTGGGGGTACTTGAGAATTGGAAAGGTATCGCATTCAAACCAACATCATGTTTTATCAAAAATCACCATCTTCTCTTGGTCATATTCACCTTCAAAAATCATTCAATGGAATGCACCTTCATTCCAAGGTTTCAAAATCCTTTCAAAATCACAAGTCTCCCATCTAGAGTAGTCACATTTAGTCTATTAGCACTAGCTCTAATTCATGAGGGGTGCTATCTTGCCTTGCGTGGAAGAGACTAACTCACTACTCTAGTACCCAACTTGTACTTCGACCAAAGTTAACTATAAAAGTAAATCATTTAGAAAACAAGTAAAAAACTTGGGGTGGGTTCACCTAAGAAAAGATAAGAAACATGGTGCCATGCCCCAAGGGGCTTTGCACTTTGCAAGGATAAAAGCTTGCATAGTAATTTAGCTTGCCTTGGTAGTTCTCAAACTGTTCCTCCTCCTCCTCCTGGTAGCAACCTTCTTCTTCGGCGTACTCTCCGGTGCTACCGTCTAAATTTGAATACGAGTATAATTACTCCCTAATTCAATGGCTATTCCACACCTCACAAATAAACACACAACTACTCTATGCACACACATAAATAAACTAGGGTGCATGGGTGGTGGGATTTAAATAGAATTTGTAGTCCATATGTAAATGATAGTTTCCATAGGGTTCTTGAGAAATAATTTCCTCTCATTGAAATCTTCTTAAGATTTAATTTCTCCAACAATCATGGATGAACTCATATTGACCTAAATCAATTGTTCATCATCATCATCATTTGGTAGAATGATTTAAATGAGGTGGAACCCTCCTACCATTTAAATAACACTACATTTGATTTAAATCTCAAGAAATTCATATAAGAGAGTTTGGAACCAGGGGTTCAAACATCCCATGAATTCATGTGAGACAAGTTTAAATGAAGTGTAATACTTCACACAATTTAATTCTAATAGTTTTGGACAATATCAACTAGTTAAAGCTGGTCAAAATATCCATTCACAAAACCATGGCATGATCATGCAAAGTGACCACACCATTTTATTGCATAAACAATTAGTGTAAGTCAAATGTGAGCTATTAGAGTTGGAATTTACTTAATATATATTTTGGTTGATTTTTAAGAATTATTTGAATAGGGAAAAGTCCCTGGCTTGTTATTTTTGTCACATTAATTCTACAAAGAAATTGACCATGAGGCCAGTGGCATTGGATAGAGAATTTCAGTGGCTTTCTAACAATGTCAAATTCACTAAATTTGGTTTAGCCAATTTGAAATGGTTGAATTTCAAAGTTTGGGCAGTATTGGATTGTTTGGAAAATGTTTAAAACGAATTTGAATTAAACAGGCCGGCGGGAAACCAACGTGGGCCGAAACTGTTTAAAAAGAGGAAAACGGCCCAGCAGCGCATCCAGTGCGCGCGGGCCTGCTGACAGGGTGGGGTCCACCCGTCAGCCTCCTTTAAAACCCGAAACGGTACGGGGCGACGTGGAGCGTAGGATTGGAGAGTAGATCGACGGCTCGAGCCATCGTCTTCTCCAGCCGAGATGCCGAGGTTACGGCGGCGAGCCTAGGGGGTGGGAGAGCTAACCAGGGCTCCCGCGGTGGCTGGCAGTGTGCGTGATGTCGATGTGGACGACGGCGAAGCTCCCGGCACCGGCGGCGTCTCTGGATCGGCTCCAATCGACGGCGGCGAGGTGCGGCACTGGTGGGCTCCGATCTTCAAATTGGAGCAACTCCGGCGACAATCGAGTGAGTGGTTGGGTGGAGGAGAAGCGGTGGAGGATGGTGAACGAGATGGTGTGCTCAACCGTCCAGGGAACGCTGTATTTATAGCTGGCCAAGGGTGCGGCGTGGCCGTGAAGAAGTCGACCATGACGCGGCTTCTCCGGCAAGCGATCGAGCTAGGCGAGGTGGTGGCAGTGTTCTACGGCTCTGGCGACGCTATTGGCGGCGACGGCGGGTCGGGCGGTGGCTAAACTGGTCGCATTGCTTCCGTGTCGCCATGTTGGTCGCGGGATCGCGTTGTCGGCTCCGGCGACGGCGGGCACGGGTAGGGGTCGAGGGCATGTCCGGTGGCTGCGTGGCGACGCGGCGATGCTCAACGGCTGGTCGGCGAGTCCAGGGCGTGCTCGTGGTGACGGCGGCGCGGCGCGTGGCCGGTGTGCCGACGGCGTGCCCAGGCGCGTCGTGCGCGGCGTCCAGGGCGCCATGGACGCGTGCTGGTCTCAGCGTTGTCGAGCTCCTCCTCGACCAGGGCTGGGCTAGGGTGGCGTAGGAGAGGTGGTGGCACACGGTGGCGCAGGGGCCAGGGTTGGGGAAGCAAGGGGAGAGGGGGTGGTGCGGCATGGCCGGCATGTGGCCGGCATGGCCATGCCATGCTTGCTCTCTCTCCCTCCTTAGCTCCACTATGCTTTATTTAGGGTTTAAGGGGACCAGGGAGCATTGTAGGATAGCTTTGGTTTAAATTTGGATGAGGTAGATCACTATTTGCAATAGTTGCAAATAGTGCCCAATTTTGGAAAATGCAAAATTATCCAAATTGGAAAAAGTTCAAAAGGTGAAAGTTTGTGATATGTGAAGGTTGAGATAAGTTGTAATTGACCAGAGATGAATTGAGGTGGTGGTGGAAAAATTAGATTTCAAAATTTGGCCAAAATGGCTAAGTGGAGATTGTTGACAATGTTAAAAAGTCAAGACTTTGGATGAGCATAGCTAGTGATCCAAGATGAATTTGGCAGGGTGGTCTTCATCAAAGTTGTTCACCTTGATGTTGACTTTGAAATGGTGCAAAGAGTTAGCAAAGATTGGTTTGGAAAAATTGAATTGCAGGGGCTCAAAGTGGTGATCAGACTAAAATTGGCAGATTTGGTCATCATCACATGTGAGTGGGAAAAGTGTTTGAAATTCAGTTGAATTGTGCAACCCTGGTTCCAAAAGTTGTAATAAGTGTTTAATAACATTATTCCACTAATGGTGAAGACCAAATAGGTCTAGGGTCAAAATTTATAAAAATGCCATAGGGCATATGTGAGGGTTTTTAAGGTTTTGCCTTTTATTGGATTTTCTTCCTCTTTGATTTATTTGGTTGGTGATCTTCATATGATCACTCTAGGGTTTTAGAGCACATCAAGATACAAGTAACAACAATCATCATGGCATATCACTCAAATGCACAAGTCCTATGCATGGTACTATATGCAAAAGAAAAGTTTTTGTTGGGTTGAAATTTTGCTTTCTGGAATTCTCTAACTTTCTTTTCATTGAAATTTGGGGTGTTACAGGCGTGCCTGGCTTCTTGGCCGCGCCGCCACCATGTGTGGGCCCCCCGTGGGTCCACTCTGGCGACTCTCGGGTGTTCTGGATGCTTCCGGAGATTCTAAGATGCTGGGCGTTGATTTCGTCCGATTCCGAGAATATTTCCTTACTAGGATTTCTGAAACCAAAAACAGCAGAAAACAGCAACTGGCCCTTCGGCATCTCGTCAATAGGTTAGTTCCGGAAAACGCATAAATATGACATAAAGTATGCATAAAACATGTAGATATCATCAATAATGTGGCATGGAACATAAGAAATTATCGATACGTCAGAGACGTATCAACGAGCGGTGAGCTTGGATGGTCTAGTTTGCTCAAGTTCTTCCTCAATCTCATCCACATGACCCTTGCCTCTCTTCTTCGAACTACCTGGGATGGAATCAACAGGACAGGTATGATAAATGAGTGCACACTAGCAAGGAAGCCAAAAACTAGAGCCTGCACAGGATATTGAGAACAGCAGAAAAATTTGCCAGGCCGGAAGTTCCGGTGAGAACCGGCGGAAGTTCCGCCCGGGGCGGAAGTTCCGGCGTGTAGAGCCGGAACATCCGGCTGTTCGAAAACAGCAGCAGTTTCTCACCAGATCTGCGGCAATGGCTCGTTTAACCGGAGGAAGGTGCAGCCGCCACGGGGAGAGAGAAGTCTTCAACAGATCTTGGATGGGGGAAAGTGAGGAGGCAGTTCCTGCCTCCCCGTTCCCGACCAGATATGAAGTGGGATCGTAAGGGCGGAAGTTCCACTCGTTGGAGCCGGAATTTCCGGTCCCTCAGAAACTGGCAGATACTGGTAGGTGGCAGATACTGGCAGATAGCTTCCAGCCGGAAGTACCGGTCGAAACGACCGGAACTTCCGGTGAAAAAAAAACGTGCCAGGAACAAATTTTGACAGGAAAGTGGTACACTCGGAGAGGGAAGAGGATATGGCTTAGATGAGATAGGCTTAGGACAGATGAGCCAAACTGTGAGATGGTACATGATCACTCATTTTTGCAAATGATGCAAATGAAGGCCAAAAGTGAGTGATTTCCCATAAACGAGGAGATGTCAATAAAAACCAATGAAGATCCAAATAACTCCAACTCTTCACAAAGAAGAGTGTGGTGGCCTAGGCCACCATATATGAGTGTTATGGTATGGGACCGCGAAGATATATCTTGGGTCCAAACCAATACTCATCATTGAAGCTCTCATATCAATATATGATATAACGAGAATGATATCTTTAATGTTGGCATTATGGGGGGAGGGATAGCTCAATAATTTAAACCGCACTCCCCCTATTTCCATGCCCACATCTAAACCAAATAAAGTTTTGAGACAAAGGTGTGTTTGCAAGATGGTCAAGCTATACTCCTTGAATCAATGATATTTAGCTCATTCCTCAAATAAGTGAACCTTGCTTCATCAAGAGGCTTCGTGAATATATCGGCAAGTTGATCTTTGGTAGGAACATAGATAAGCTCAATATCACCACGGGCAACATGATCCCTAATGAAATGATTCCAGATCTCAATATGCTTCGTTCTTGAATGTTGCACCGGATTATAGGCAATCTTGATGGCACTTTCATTGTCACATAATAGAGGCACTTTGTCACAAATGACACCGTATTCCTTTAAAGTTTGCCTCATCCATAACAATTGAGTGCATCCACTTGCGGCGGCAACATATTCGGCTTCCGCGGTGGAGAGAGATATACAATTTTGCTTCTTAGAAGACCAACACACTGATACATCCCAAACGTATCTATAATTTCTTATGTTCCATGCTACTTTTATGATGATACTCACATGTTTTATACACATTATATGTCATATTTATGCATTTTCCGGCACTAACCTATTGACGAGATGCCGAAGAGCCAGTTGCTGTTTTCTGCTGTTTTTGGTTTCAGAAATCCTAGTAAGGAAATATTCTCGGAATTGGACGAAATCAATGCCCAGGGTCCTATTTTTGCATGAAGCTTCCAGAAGTCCGAGGGAGAGACGAAGTGGGGCCACGAGGCGCCGCCACAACAGGGCGGCGCGGCCAGCAAGGGGCCCGCACGGCCCTGTTGTGTGGGGCTCCCGTGGCGCCTCTTGACCTGCCCTTCCGCCTACTTAAAGCCTCCGTCGCGAAACCCCCAGTACCGAGAGCCACGATAGGGAAAACCTTCCAGAGACGCCGCCGCCGCCAATCCCAGCTCGGGGGATTCAGGAGATCGCCTCCGGCACCCTGCCGGAGAGGGGAATCGTCTCCCGGAGGTCTCTTCATCGCCATGATCGCCTCCGGATCGATGTGTGAGTAGTTTACCCCTGGACTATGGGTCAATAGCAGTAGCTAGATGGTCGTCTTCTCCTCATTGTGCTATCATGTTCGATCTTGTGAGCTGCCTATCATGATCAAGATCGTCTATTTGTAATCCTTCATGCTGTGTTTGTTGGGATCCGATGAATATTGAATACTATGTCAAGTTGATTATCAATCTATCATATATGTTATTTATGTTTTTGCATGCTCTCCGTTGCTAGTAGAGGCTCTGGCCAAGTTGATACTTGTGATTCCAAGAGGGAGTATTTATGCTCGATAGTGGGTTCATGCCTCCATTAAATCTGGGACAGTGACAGAAAGTTCTAAGGTTGTGGATGTGCTGTTGCCACTAGGGATAAAACATTGATGCTTTGTCTAAGGATATTTGTGTTGATTACATTACGCACCATACTTAATGCAATTGTCTGTTGTTTACAACTTAATACAGGAGGGGGTCGGATGATAACCTGAAGGTGGACTTTTTAGGCATAGATGCATGCTAGATGGCGGTCTATGTACTTTGTCGTAATGCCCTGATTAAATCTCATAGTACTCATCATGATATATGTATGTGCATTGTTATGCCTTCTTTATTTGTCAATTGCCCAACTGTAATTTGTTCACCCAACATCTGCTATCTTATGGGAGAGACACCACTAGTGAACTGTGGACCCCGATCCTATTCTTTACATCTGAAATACAATCTACTTCAATACTTGTTCTTTACTGTTCTTCGCAAACAATCATCATCCACACTATACATCTAATCCTTTGTTTACAGCAAGCCGGTGAGATTGACAACCTCGCTGTTACGTTGGGGCAAAGTTCTGTGATTTTGTTGTGCAGGTTCCACGTTGGCGCCGGAATCCCTGGTGTTGCGCCGCACTACACTCCTCCGCCATCAACCTTCAACGTGCTTCTTGACTCCTATTGGTTCGATTAAACCTTGGTTTCTTACTGAGGGAAACTTGCTACTGTGCGCATCACACCTTCCTCTTGGGGTTCCCAACGGACGTGTCAACTACACGCATCAAGCAAATTTCTGGCGCCGTTGCCGGGGAGATCAAGACACGCTGCAAGGGGAGTCTCCACTTCCAATCTCTTTACTTTGTTTTGTCTTGCTTTATTTTATTTACTAGTTTGTTTGCTGCACTAAAACAAAACACAAAAAAAATTAGTTGCTAGTTTTACTTTATTTACTGTCCTGTTCTCCATATCAAAAACACAAAAAAATTAGTTACTTGCATTTACTTTATTTACCTCTTGTTTATTTCATCATGTATCCTCCTAAGTACACTCTAAAAGACATACCGGTAGGCCGAGGGTCTATAATTGGAAGAGATAATATAGAAGATTTTTTCACTCATGTTAGTACCGCTGAAGATTTTGAAGATAGACACTTGGTAGAACTTGCTCCTACTTATGAAATTGCTGCTGCTTCTTTAGTACACATGTTGGAAACTAAATTTGTTAATCTCAATCCTATAATTCAGCATATGTTTCTTACACTCTCTGATATGGAGGAAGGAGAAAAGAAAGATTTTGTCTTAGAAACCCTTCTTAAAGAATTTGGCGGTGTAGCAAGAGAGGCTAGAAAAGTCTTTGTTAAATATAAGATGCTTGGTTCTTACACCAACTTTGCTAGTACCCTTGAAAAGATGGACATTGATAGAATAAGGTACACTAATAATGTTAATGATGTAGGGGAGATTAAGACAACAATACCTTGTAAGCTCCTAGGAATGAGCGATGCTCTAGAAACTAATTATGATTGGCTTGTCCCTGAAAATTTGTTTGACGAGGATAGCAAACCTAAGAATAATGAAAAGGGAGCCTCTGAAACTCACATAGATAAGATAAAATGCATAGTTGAGAAAACTCCAAACCCCTATGTCGATGCTTCATCTCTTGATAATACTTGATACACACTTTCTGCGCCTAGCTGAAAGGCGTTAAAGAAAAGCGCTTATGGGAGACAACCCATGATTTTACTACAGTACTTTGTTTTATATTTGAGTCTTGGAAGTTGTTTACTACTGTAGCAACCTCTCCTTATCTTTATTTTATTGCATTGTTGTGCCAAGTAAAGTCTTTGATAGTAAAGCCAATACTAGATTTGGATTATTGCACAGAAACAGATTTCTTGCTGTCACGAATCTGGGAAGAATTCTCTGTAGGTAACTCAGAAAAATCTGAAAATTTACGTGCGTGATCCTCAGATATGTACGCAACTTTCATTAAATTTGGGCATTTTTATCTGAGCAAGTCTGGTTCCACTTTAAAATTCGTCTTTACGGACTGTTCTGTTTTGACAGATTCTGCCTTTTATTTCGCATTGCCTGTTTTGCTATGTTTGATGGATTTCTTTGTTCCATTAACTTTCAGTAGCTTTGTGCAATGTCCAGAAGTATTAAGAATGATTATGTCACCTCTGAATATATGAATTATGCACTGACCCTCTAATGAGTTTGTTTCGAGTTTGGTGTGGAGGAAGTTTTCAAGGGTCAAGAGAGGAGGATGATACAATATGATCAAGAAGAGTGAAAAGTCAAAGCTTGGGGATGCCCCCGTGGTTCATCCCTGCATATTTTAAGAAGACCCAAGCGTCTAAGATTGGGGATGCCCAAGGCATCCCCTTCTTCATCGACAACATTATCAGGTTCCTCTAGTGAAACTATATTTTATTCCGTCACATCTTATGTGCTTTACTTGGAGCGTCTGTTTGTTTTTGTTTTTGTTTTTGTTTGAATAAATCGGATCCTAGCATTCTTTGTGTGGGAGAGAGACACGCTCCGCTGTTGCGTATGAACACATGTGTTCTTAGCTTTATTCTTAATGTTCATTGCGAAATTTGAACTATTTCATTCATTGATATATGGTTGGAAACGGAAAATGCCGCATGTGGTAAATGGTATAATGTCTTGAATAATGTGATACTTGGCAATTGTTGTGCTCATATAGATCTTGTTTAAGCTCTTGCATCATGTACCTTTTACCCATTAATGAATAACTACATAGAGCATGTTAAAATTTGGTTTGCGTGATTGTTCTCTCTAAGTCTAGATATTTTCTGGTTGAGGTGTTTGAACAACAAGGAGACGATGTAAAGTCTTATAATGCTTACAATATGTTTATATGTGAGTCTTGCTGCACCATTTCATACTTGAGTTTGCTTCAAACAACCTTGCTAGCCTAGCCTTGTATTGAGAGGAATTCTTCTCGTGCATCCAAATCCTTGAGCCAAATACTATGCCATTTGTGTCCACCATACCTACCTACCACATGGTATTTCTCCGCCATTCCAAAGTACATTACTTGAGTGCTACCTTTAAAATTTCTATTCTTTACCTTTACAATATATAGCTCATGGGACAAAATAGCTTAAAAACTATCGTGGTGAAGAATATGTACTTATGTGTCTTATTTCTTAGTAAGTTGCTTGTTGAGCGGTAACCATGTTTCTGGGGACGCCATCAACTTTTACCTTTGTTGAATATCATGTGAGTTGCTATGCATGTTTGTCTTGTCTGAAGTAAGGGCGATTTTCATGATCAAATGGTTTGAGTATGCATATTGTTAGAGAAGAACATTGGGCCGCTAACTAAAGCCATGAATCATGGTGGAAGTTTCAGTTTGGACACAAAAACATCAATCTCTTATGAGAATATTACCTATTGTTGAATGCTTAAGCATTAAAAGAGGAGTCCATTATCTGTTGTCTATGTTGTCCCGGTATGGGTGTCTAAGTTGAGAATGATCAAAAGCGAGAAATCCAATGCGAACCTTCTCCTTAGACCCTTGTACAGGCGGCATAGAGGTACCCCTTTGTGACACTTGGTTGAAACATATGTCATGCAATGATAATCCGTGTTAATCCAAGCTAATTAGGACAAGGTGCGAGTACTATTAGTATACTATGCATGAGGCTTGCAACTTATAAGATGTCTTATACATAACTCATATGCTTTATTACTACCGTTGACAAAATTGTTTCTATGTTTCTAAAATGAAAAGCTCTAGCACAAAAATAGTGATCAATGCTTTCCTCTGCGAAGGGCCTATCTTTTACTTTATTGTTGAGTCAGTTTACCTATTCTTTCTATCTTAGAAGCAAACACTTGTATCAACTGTGTGCATTGATTCTTACATGTTTACTTATTGCACTTGTTATATTGCTTTGTGTTGACAATTATCTATGAGATATACATGTTGAAGTTGAAAGCAACCGCTGAAACTTATATCTTCCTTTGTGTTGCTTCAACTCCTTTACTTAGAATTTATTGCTTTATGAGTTAACTGTTATGCAAGTCTTATTGATGCTTGTCTTGAAAGTATTATTCATGAAAAGTCTTTGCTATATGATTCATTTGTTTACTCATTATCTTCATCATTGCTTCGAATCGCTGCATTCATCTCATGTGCTTTACAATAGTATGATCAAGATTATGATAG
Source organism: Lolium perenne (assembly GCF_019359855.2). Classification (NCBI taxonomy): domain Eukaryota; kingdom Viridiplantae; phylum Streptophyta; class Magnoliopsida; order Poales; family Poaceae; genus Lolium; species Lolium perenne. Next base: position 38,613,945 of record NC_067250.2, read on the forward strand.
CATGTCACTTCAGAAATTATCTTTGTTATCGTTTACCTGCTCGAGGGCGAGTGGGAACTAAGCTTGGGGATGCTTGATACGTCTCAAACGTATCTATAATTTCTTATGTTCCATGCTACTTTTATGATGATACTCACATGTTTTATACACATTATATGTCATATTTATGCATTTTCCGGCACTATACTATTGACGAGATGCCGAAGAGCCAGTTGCTATTTTCTGCTGTTTTTGGTTTCAGAAATCCTAGGAAATATTCTCGGAATTGGACGAAATCAATGCCCAGGGTCCTATTTTTGCACGAAGCTTCCAGAAATCCGAGGGAGAGACGAAGTGGGGCCACGAGGCGCCGCCACAACAGGGCGGCGCGGCCAGCAAGGGGCCCGCGCGGCCCTGTTGTGTGGGGCCCCCGTGGCGCCTCTTGACCTGCCCTTCCGCCTACTTAAAGCCTCCGTCGCGAAACCCCCAGTACCGAGAGCCACGATACGGAAAACCTTCCAGAGACACCGCCGCCGCCAATCCCATCTCGGGGGATTCAGGAGATCACCTCCGGCACCCTGCCGGAGAGGGGAATCATCTCCCGGAGGTCTCTTCATCGCCATGATCACCTCCGGATCGATGTGTGAGTAGTTCACCCCTGGACTATGGGTCCATAGCAGTAGCTAGATGGTCGTCTTCTCCTCATTGTGCTATCATGTTCGATCTTGTGAGCTGCCTATCATGATCAAGATCGTCTATTTGTAATCCTTCATGTTGTGTTTGTTGGGATCCGATGAATATTGAATACTATGTCAAGTTGATTATCAATCTATCATATATGTTATTTATGTTCTTGCATGCTCTCCGTTGCTAGTAGAGGCTCTGGCCAAGTTGATACTTGTGACTCCAAGAGGGAGTATTTATGCTCGATAGTGGGTTCATGCCTCCATTAAATGCAGGACGATGTGACAGAAAGTTCTAAGGTTGTGGATGTGCTTGTTGCCACTAGGGATAAAACATCGATGCTTTGTCTAAGGATATTTGTGTTGATTACATTACGCACCATACTTAATGCAATTGTCTGTTGTTTACAACTTAATACAGAGGGGTTCGGATGATAACTTTGAAGGTGGACTTTTTAGGCATAGATGCATCTTTGGATGGCGGTCTATGTACTTTGTCGTAATGCCCTGATTAAATCTCATAGTACTCATCATGATATATGTATGTGCATTGTTATGCCTTCTTTATTTGTCAATTGCCCAACTGTAATTTGTTCACCTAACATCTGCTAGCTTATGGGAGAGACACCACTAGTGAACTGTGGACCCCGGTCCTATTCTTTACATCTGAAATACAATCTACTGCAATACTTGTTCTTTACTGTTCTTCGCAAACAATCATCATCCACACTATACATCTAATCCTTTGTTTACAGCAAGCTGGTGAGATTGACAACCTCGCTGTTACGTTGGGGCAAAGTTCTATGATTGTGTTGTGCAGGTTCCACGTTGGCGCCGGAATCCCTGGTGTTGCGCCGCACTACACTCCTCCGCCATCAACCTTCAACGTGCTTCTTGACTCCTACTGGTTCGATTAAACCTTGGTTTCTTACTGAGGGAAACTTGCTACTGTGCGCATCACACCTTCCTCTTGGGGTTCCCAACGGACGTGTCAACTACACGCATCACACACCAAGGACCTACCAAGGAATTGGCATGCCCCGGAAGTTGATTTCCTATCATCCTTGTCACCTGCCCAATCCGCATCGGTATATCCATTGAGAATAAAACTTGAGCCTTTGGGGTACCAAATACCATATGTTGGGGTATCAACCAAATATCGAAAGATTCTTTTGAGAGCCATCATGTGGCTCTCCTTAGGAGAAGCTTGATACCTTGCACACACACCAACACTCAACACTATGTCCGGTCTAGATGCACAAAGGTAAAGCAAGGATCCAATCATAGAGCGATATACCTTTTGATCCACCTCTTTACCATTGGGATCTAGTGCAAGATGACATTTGGTAACCATAGGAGTGGCCACACCCTTCAACTCGGTCATCTTGAACCTCTTGAGCATGTCTTGAAGATATTTTGCTTGGTTGATGAAGGTTCCTTCCCTCAATTGCTTGATCTCAAAACCAAGGAAGAACTTCATCTCTCCCATCATAGACATCTCAAACCTATCGGTCATAAGCTTTGAGAATTCATCATTAAAAGCTTTGTTAGTAGAGCCAAAGATAATATCATCAACATATAATTGGCAAACGAAAAGCTCCCCATTGACCCTCTTAGTAAAAAGAGTGGGATCGATTAGCCCAACATCAAACCCACGGTCTACCAACAATTCTTTAAGGTGCTCGTACCAAGCTCTAGGAGCTTGTTTGAGACCATAAAGTGCTTTATCAAGCTTGTAGACATGGTTAGGAAAGTTGAGATCCTCAAACCCCGGGGGCTGCTTAACATAAACCTCTTCATGCAAAGGACCATTAAGAAATGCACTTTTCACATCCATTTGTTGTAACTTAAAGTTATGATGCGATGCATAAGCAAGAAGGATACAGATGGACTCAAGGTGAGCCACGGGAGCATAGGTTTCTCCAAAGTCAACTCCTTCAACTTGAGAGAAACCTTGAGCCACCAATCTTGCCTTGTTCCTCACAACATTTCCAAACTCATCTTGCTTGTTCTTGAAAATCCATTTAGTGCCTATAACATTGCGGCACCCCTTTGGCTTCTCTACTAAGGTCCATACTTTGTTGCGCTTGAAGTTGTTGAGTTCTTCATGCATAGCTTCCAACCAATCCGAATCTTCAAGGGCTTCGAATACTTTCTTGGGTTCCACTAAGGAGATATAAGCATGATGATTGCTAAAGTTACCCAATTGCCTTCTTGTGGAAACCTTTGCCCTTAAATCACCAAGGACCTTGTCATGAGTGTGTTCACGAATTTCTAGATTCCTTTCTCTTCTTGCTAAACGACGGGCCTCGATCTCCTCCTTGGTTCTTCTTGGCCTAGGAGGTGTCACTTGATCAACTTGATCATTTGGGTCCCCGTCTTGACCTTCAACTTGAGCTTCCTCAATTACTTGAGGTTGCTCATCCTCATGTGCTTGATCTTGCACATTATCCGGTGAGAGGAGAATGTTGAAAGGATATTCATCGGATCCATCAGGAATCCGTGGTTGATCTTGTCCTTGATCTTGCACACAAGAGGGAGGGTTTTGTTCTTGTTCTTGGGTTGGTGCATTATTTGCTTCAAGAGATGGGGTTTGTTGATGTTGAGAAGATGAGGGCTCCACCGTGGTAGAGCATAGTCCTTCCCGAGACGCCACACCGTGTCCCTCAATGGGGCGGAAAAATCCCACACCCATTCTTACTATGGCATCTTGAGGTATTTCATCACCTGCACATACATCAACTTGCCCCACTTGGGAGCCATCATTTTCTTTGAACCTCACACTACAAGATTCAATGATAATCCCGGAGGCTATATCATAGACTCTGTAAGTGTGAGATTCGGCACCGTAACCAACAAATATACCCTCCAAAGCTTTAGGAGCAAATTTAGATAAACGAACTCCTTTGATTTTGTAGAAACACTTACACCCGAAAACTTTGAAGTATGAGATATTAGGCTTGTTCCCGGTGAGTATTTCATATGGAGTCTTGTTCAATCCCTTGCGGAGATAGAGCCGGTTAGAAGAGTGGCAAGCGGTGGAGATGCCTTCGGCCCAAAAATTATAGCGGGATTTATACTCCGCCATCATAGATCTTGCCATATCCATAAGAGTCCGGTTCTTCCTCTCCGCAACACCATTTTGTTGAGGGGTGTAAACAGCGGAATATTGATGACGAATCCCCTCATCACTAAGGAAATCATTGAGTGTATAGTTCTTGAACTCGGAGCCGTTGTCACTTCTTATTGCCATAATGAGGAGGTTGTGTTGGCGTTGCACCTCGGTAGCAAAGTCAATGAATATTTGTTGAGTTTCATCTTTCGTCTTGAGAAAGTAGACCCAAGTGTATCTTGAGTAGTCATCAACAATCACCAAGCAATGTTTCTTCGCACCAAGACTTGCATGAGTAACGGGACCAAAAAGATCCACATGAAGGAGCTCCAAGATCCTCTTGGAAGAGATAATGGTCTTGCTTGGATGCGGAGAGTCATGCATTTTACCTTCAACACAAGCCCTACAAACACGATCTTTGGCAAAAGACACATTTTCCATTAGTCCCACAATATGGTTCCCCTTGTGAAGACTTTGCAAAGTTCTCATGTTGACATGGGCCAAGCGGCGATGCCACAACCAACCCACATCTGCCTTTCCGAATAGGCACATCGCATTTGAAGTGGTGGTCCCCGAAAACTCCATCACATACAAATTGTGTTCGCGATACCCAACGAAAGCGACTTTTAGAGTCTTGCAACACAAGAGGACCACAATATCATTATCAATAAAGACGCCAAAACCCATCTTGCCAAGGGCGGAAACGGAAAGTACGTTGTAACCAAGGGTTTTGACAAGCATGACATCCACAAGAGTAATGTTGTGTGCAACCACAACCTTGCCAAAACCCAATACCTCGGATGTAGAATTATCGCCAAAGGAGACGGTGATGTTGTTTATGTTAGGCCTCAACTCCTTGACGAGGTTCTTGCCGCCGGTCATATGACTTGTACATCCACTATCAAGTACCCATTTTGAACCTCCGGCGGCATAGTCCTACATGAGATCAATTCTTGGATTTAGGTACCCATTTCGCAATGGGTCCTCTTTTGTTAGCAACAAGGGTCTTTGGGACCCAAATAGACCAAGCAACATAACCATCATATGGGCCAACATATTTAGCATAAACATCACCATAATAATCTTTAAATAAAACATAGTGAGGGTTAGCAATTCCCGCATCATCATCATTTATGGTTTTTCCCTTGGGGACTTCACCATTAGTGATGGCTTTCTTCTTCTCTTGTGCGGGCTTGGCCGTTTGCTTGTTTGCCTTCTTTGCCTTGGCATTGTAACCAAGGCCCTCCTTCCCATTGTTTGATCTTTGCTTACTCAAGAGATCATCCAAGGAAAGTTTACTTTGGGCAGAGGAGGCCTTAGCAAGTTCATCCTTCAACCTAGCATTTTCCTCAATAATATTTGCATGATCACATGAAGGAGTAGAGGTGCTAGGTATGTCATATGAAGCGAGCCTAATTTGAAGTTGCTCATAAGACTCGGAGAGGAGAGAGTATTCACTCTTCAAGGCTTTGTGTGCCTTGTCTAGATCATCTAGATCTCTCACAAGTTTCTCATGATCAACACCAAATTTGGTCTTTTCCTTTGAAAGCACTTTAGACTTAGCTCTAGCAAGATCTCTAGCTTTAGTGAGTTTGTTGATTTTATCTTGAGGATCTCCAAGATTATCTAACCTCTCTTCAAGACAAGCTATGGTTTCTTGACTTTCCTCAAGAGCATTTCTAAGAGCATGTTGTTCAAGAGCGTCTTCTCTCTCTATTTGACATTTTTTCTCAAGAGTACCATTTAGTTGAGCCATACGAACCATGAGATTTGAAACATGCTTTTTAGTATTACCTTGTAGGTTAAGCATGAAATCATCAAACTCAAGCATTTCTTGTTTCACTTTTAAACTAGCAAGATCAACCCCTAGATCATTTGAAATGTTAGGCGTAGAGGGGTTAGGAGATGATACCTCGGAGGATTTAGCCATGAGGCAACTTTGTTCCTCCACATGAATGATCTCATTGGGGGATTCACTTGGTGATGAAGAGTTAGTGGAGAGGGAGGCAAGATCTACCAATCCATTAGAGGTGGCATCTTCTTCATCATCAACATCATCATCTCCGGAGGTATATTCTTCTTGAGTTGATAGCACGATAGATGTGTCCAAGGAGGACCTTGCCATGAAGCAATGTGCATTCTTGATATGGGGACTTTCATTGGGGGATTCAAAGAGTGATGAAGAGGGAATGTTGGTGGTGACAATGGCGGCCACTTCCTTTGAGCTTTCTTCATCTTCATCATCACTAGAGCTTTCCACTTCATCGGAAGAATATTCTTCTCTAGTCACTAGCACAACTTTTGAGGGCCTCTTGCCCTTCTTGGTCTTGTTGTTGTAGAATTTCTTCTTGGGGGCTTTTGAATACTTGCCCTTTGAATCTTTGCTCTTGTCCTTGGGAATGAGCCTTCCACCATGAGTCTCCCTATTCTCATAGGGGCACTCGGCAATGAAATGATGCTTGTCATTACAATTGTAGCACGATCTTGTCCTTGGGCCCGAACTTGTGGGCCCCCTTGAGTTGTTTCTCTTGATGTTGTCTTCCTTGGCCTTGGATGGGTCAACCCAAAAAGAGTTACCATGGAATGCCATGTGGTCATGGTAGTGGTGTTCCAAGTCTTCCGGATAGGACATACTCCAAGATGCCCTATAAGATTCTTGAGGAAACACTTCTTCAACGGAGTTGACCGCCAAGGCAAGGTTGGACCCTTTTGTCATTCCAAGAGCTCGATTGCGAGAATCATGAGAGTTTTGCTCAAGCACCTTGAGAGCTTGCATCTCGTGCACGACTTGTTGAGAAGTGAGAGAGGGATAGCATTCTCTACCGACAAGAGTCTTGACGTCAATGGGTACAAACGGCATCATGCATTCAATGTATTTTTCCTTGATCCAAGAGTCATTGATGTGGGTGGCACCAATAAGCCGAAAGGCATCGGCAACGGTGAGAAGTCTTCCATACATGACTTCATGATCTTCATCCGGTAGCCTCATGAATCCTTCGGCTTTATTCCGAAGAGCATTATACTTGTTCCTTCTCGTGCTCTCACTTCCAATGCAAGTAGCGGCCAAACCATCCCAAGCTTCCTTGGCGGTGGTGTAGTTCCGAACACGAGACAAATCCTTTGTCCCCACACTAGTTTGAATCATGTGCAAGGCGGTGTTGTTGAGTTGACTATCAACCGCTTCTCTTCTAGTCAACTTGTCGGGGTTGTATGGCTTGAAGCCATCGACGATGATTCTCCAAAGTTCATTGGAGGCACTGCAAACATGAGAGCGAAACTCAAATTGCCAAGTATCGAAATTCTCAACGGAAAACTTAGGTGGGTCGCCCCGAATGTTCATATGAGGATGGGGAACCGGTATATCGGGAGATAGAAAAGGTGGAGCCACTCGATTGTAGCTCTCGCCTCCACTAGTTGAGTTATCACCATCCACGGGTTTGGTAGATGTGGATAATGCCGAAGCACCTCCCTCTTCTAACACGCCCGTGTCCTTTACCTCTAGAACGGGAGCCCTAGGAAGGACCGGAGTCAAAAGCTCGGAAATCATCTTTCTCATGCTTTCCATTTGAGCTTCCATGGAGGACCTCAACGAATTGATGTCATCCATGGTGACCATCTTAGCGGCCTCTTCCGCAGGCCCATCGTCCGGCATACTCTTAGGCGGTTAAGCCCGAAATAAGAGCCGAGGCTCTGATACCAATTGAAAGGATCGTATGCCGCACCTAGAGGGGGGGGTGAATAGGTGCTAACCAATTTTTAGTTCTTTTTCAATTTAGGCTTGACACAAAGGTAAATTCTCTAGATATGCAACTAAGTGAATTTCCCTATATGACAAGGTTATCAACTAAGCAAGATATAGCTACGCAATATATAGGAGATAGAATAGGATAGAGGTAACCGAGAGTGGAGCACGCGATGACACGGAGATGATTCCCGTAGTTCCCTTCCTTTGCAAGAAGGTACGTCTACGTTTGGAGGAGTGTGGTTGCTACGAAAGCCAAACCAACAGCCACGAAGGCTTCACTCAGATCTCCTGTGAGCAACGCCACGAAGGCCTAGCCCACTTCCACTAAGGGATTTCCTCGAGGCGGAAACCGGGCCTTTACAAGGTTCTTGGGGCACACATCCACAACCGAATTGGAGGCTCCCAAATCTGTTACAACACAACAATCAACAACAATACATCAACACAAAATCAACTAGGGAACCAAATAGGAACACTAGCATGAGATCCCTCAAACAAATGAGGGGGAAATGAGAAACGCTTCGGTGAGGATGTAGATCGGTGTCTTCTCCTTCGAATCTCCAAAGATCAAGAGCTTTGGTTGGGGGAAGAAGGAGATCTTGCAAATCTTGTGTTCTTGAGGTGGCTCTAATGGTGGTGAAGCTTGGCAGATATTTCTTGCAATGATTGAGCAACTTGTCCCTTTGGAGAAGAGAGCTATTTATATGATTGGAGCTCTCAGATCCGACCGTTTGAACTATTTCTCGTAACACCGGAAGTTCCGGCCAGGAGGGCCGGAAGTTCCGGCTGGCACCGGAAGTACCGGCCAGGAGCGCCGGAACTTCCGCCTGGAAGATTCTTCATCAGACGACCTTGTCAGAAAAGATTGGGGCGGAACTAGGGCGGAACTTCCGGTGACCGGAAGTTCCGGCCAAGTTCCGGCCAAGTTCCGAAATTCCAGAAAAACCATACTGGACATACTGAGCCACATTTCGCCGACTTTCGGAACTTGTCCGGAAGTTGGGCGGAAGTTCCGCTGACCAGAACTTCCGGCCAGCTTCGCCGGAACTTCCGGCCAGAGAATAAAAACTGTAATAAGAAAGGCGCTGAGTAGCCTCTGCGTGGAGAATCTGGGCGGAAGTTCCGCCGGCTGTGGCCGGAACTTCCGCCAGATGAGAAAAACCAGCATAGCTTCATTTTTGTCTGTCCAAATCATCAGCCAAGTATATATCTTGAGATCTTGTACCTGTCTACATCAACACACATAAAAATATAACTAGTGTTGACATCAAACACACAAAACCCAAAAGGGCGGGAAATGTTCTTTCAGAAGCCTATGTAAAAAAGTTACAACCGGACAAGCTAGAACCCAAAGCGGAGAAATGCGTCTTCATAGGATACCCTAAGGAAACTATTGGGTATACTTTCTATCTCAAATCCGAAGGCAAAATCTTTGTTGCTAAGAATGGAACCTTTCTTGAGAAAGAGTTTCTCACTAAAGAAGTGACTGGAAGAAAAGTAGAACTCGACGAGGTTACTGAACCTTCTCTCGTTGATCAGAGTAGCGCAGTACCGGAAGATGTTCATGTGCCGCCCGCACCGGTAACAGAGGAAGCTAATGATAATGATCATGAAACTTTGATCGAGGTAGCTACTGAACCTCGCAGATCGACAAGGGAACGTACCACTCCAGACTGGTATGATCCTTGTCTAAATGTCATGATTGTGGACAACAATGATGAGGACCCTGCGACGTATGAAGAAGCGATGATGAGCCCAGATTCCAACAAATGGCAAGAAGCCATGAAATCCAAAATGGGATCCATGTATGATAACAAAGTGTGGACTTTGGTAGACTTACCTGATAGCCGAAAGGTTGTCGAGAATAAATGGATCTTCAAAAGAAAAACAGATGTTGATGGTAATGTTACTGTCTATAAAGCTCGGCTTGTCCCAAAGGGTTTCCGACAAATTCAAGGTCTTGACTACGATGAGACTTTCTCACCTGTAGCGAAGCTAAAGTCTGTGAGGATTTTGTTAGCAATAGCTGCATTTTTCGATTATGAGATTTGGCAGATGGATGTCAAAACGGCGTTCCTTAATGGTGACATTGAGGAAGAGTTGTATATGGTACAACCCAAAGGTTTTGTCGATCCTAAAAATGCTGACAAGGTTTGCAAACTTCAGCGTTCCATTTATGGACTGAAGCAAGCATCCAGGAGTTGGAACCGACGCTTTGATAAAGTGATCAAAGACTTCGGGTTTATACTGTGCCATGGAGATCCCTGTATTTACAAGAAAGTGAGTGGGAGCTCTGTAGCATTCCTGATATTATATGTAGATGACATATTATTGATTGGGAATGATATAGAACTATTAAGCAGTGTAAAAGGTTATTTGAATAAATGTTTTTCAATGAAGGACCTTGGTGAAGCAGTGTACATTTTAGGCATCAAGATTTATAGAGATAGATCAAGATGCCTAATAGGGCTTTCACAGAGTACATACCTGGACAAGATTCTAAAGAAGTTTAGAATGGATGAAAGTAAGAAAGGATTCTTACCGATGTTTCCAGGTAAGGTCTTGAGTAAGACTCAAGGTCCGGCTACGGCAGAAGAAAGAGAGAGGATGAATCAGATCCCCTATGCCTCGGCAGTAGGCTCTATCATGTATGTGATACGTCTCCGACGTATCGATAATTTCTTATGTTCCATGCCACATTATTGATGATATCTACATGTTTTATACACATTATATGTCGTATTTATGCATTTTCCGGCACTAACCTATTAACGAGATGCCGAAGAGCCAGTTGCTGTTTTCTGCTGTTTTTGGTTTCAGAAATCCTACAAAGGAAATATTCTCGGAATTGGACGAAATCAACACCCAGGGGCCTATTTTTAGACGAAGCTTCCAGAAGACCGGAGGGGAGACAAAGTGGGGCCACGAGGCGACGACACGCTAGGGCGGCGCGGCCCAGGTGCTGGCCGCGCGGCCCTGTTGTGTCGCCACCTCGTGTGGCCCCCTGACCTGCCCTTCCGCCTACTTAAAGCCTCCGTCGCGAAACCCCCAGTACCGAGAGCCACGATACGGAAAACCTTACTGAGACGCCGCCGCCGCCAATCCCATCTCGGGGGATTCTGGAGATCGCCTCCGGCACCCTGCCGGAGAGGGGAATCATCTCCCGGAGGACTCTTCACCGCCATGGTCGCCTCCGGAGTGATGAGTGAGTAGTTCACCCCTGGACTATGGGTCCATAGCAGTAGCTAGATGGTTGTCTTCTCCTCATGTGCTTCATTGTCGGATCTTGTGAGCTGCCTAACATGATCAAGATCATCTATCTGTAATTCTATATGTTGTGTTTGTCGGGATCCGATGGATAGAGAATACTATGTTATGTTGATTATCAATCTATTACCTATGTGTTGTTTATGATCTTGCATGCTCTCCGTTATTAGTAGAGGCTCTGGCCAAGTTTTTACTCTTAACTCCAAGAGGGAGTATTTATGCTCGATAGTGGGTTCATGCCTCCATTAAATCTGGGACAGTGATAGAAAGTTCTAAGGTTGTGGATGTGCTGTTGCCACTAGGGATAAAACATTGATGCTATGTCCGAGGATGTAGTTATTGATTACATTACGCACCATACTTAATGCAATTGTCTGTTGCTTGCAACTTAATACCGGAAGGGGTTCGGATGATAACCTGAAGGTGGACTTTTTAGGCATAGATGCATGCTGGATAGCGGTCTATGTACTTTGTCGTAATGCCCAATTAAATCTCACAATACTCATCGTATCATGTATGTGCATTGTCATGCCCTCTCTATTTGTCAATTGCCCGACTGTAATTTGTTCACCCAACATGCTATTTATCTTATGGGAGAGACACCTCTAGTGAACTGTGGACCCCGGTCCTATTCTTTACATCGAATACAATCTACTGCAATATTTGTTCTTTACTATTTTCTGCAAACAATCATCATCCACACTATACATCTAATCCTTTGTTACAGCAAGCCGGTGAGATTGACAACCTCACTGTTTCATTGGGGCAAAGTACTTTGGTTGTGTTGTGCAGGTTCCACGTTGGCGCCGGAATCCCTGGTGTTGCGCCGCACTACATCCCGCCACCAACAACCTTCAACGTGCTTCTTGGCTCCTCCTGGTTCGATAAACCTTGGTTTCTTTCTGAGGGAAAACTTGCTACTGTGTGCATCATACCTTCCTCTTGGGGTTCCCAATGAACGTGTATGTTACACGCCATCAGTATGCCATGCTGTGTACTAGACCGGATATAGCACATGTTGTTAGTTTGACTAGCAGATATCAAAGTGATCCAGGAATGGAACACTGGACAGCGGTCAAGAATATCCTGAAGTACTTGAAAAGAACTAAGGATATGTTTCTTTGTTATGGAGGTGACCAATTGCTCGTTGTAACCAGTTACACCGATGCAAGTTGGAACACTGATCCTGATGACTCCAAGTCTCAGTCTGGGTACGTGTTTATATTGAATGGTGCTGCAGTAAGCTGGTGCAGCTCCAAGCAGTGCACGGTGGCAAAGTCTTCAACAGAATCGGAATACATAGCGGCTTCGGAGGCTTCATCGGAAGCGGTATGGATGAAGAGGTTCATTGTTGAGCTTGGTGTGGTTCCTAGTGCATTGGACCCACTAGTCATTTATTGTGACAACATGGGTGCCATCGCCAATGCACAAGAACCAAGGTCACACAAGAAGCTGAAGCATATCAAGCTGCGTTTTCATTCGATTCGCGAGTACATCGAAGATGGAGAAGTAAAGATTTGCAAAGTACACACTGATCTGAATGTAGCAGATCCGTTGACTAAAGCTCTCCCTAGGGCAAAGCATGACCAACACCAAAATGCCATGGGTGTTAGGTACCTTACAATGTAATCTAGATTATTGACTCTAGTGCAAGTGGGAGACTGTTGGAGATATGCCCAAGAGGCAATAATAAATTGGTTATTATATATCTTTGTGTTTATGATAAATGTTTATATACCATGCTATAATTGTATTAACCCAAACATTGATACATGTGTGTTATGTAAACAACAAGGAGTCCCTAGTAAGCCTCTTGTATAACTAGCTTGTTGATTAATAGATGATCATTGTTTCGTGATCATGAACATTGGATGTTATTAATAACAAGGTTATGTAATTATGTGAATGATGTAATGGACACACCCAATTAAGCGTAGCATAAGATCACGTCATTAAGTTCAATTGCTATAAGCTTTCAATACATAGTTACCTAGTCCTTTCGACCATGAGATCATGTAAATCACTTATGCCGGAAGGGTACTTTGATTACATCAAATGCCACTGCGTAAATGGGTGGTTATAAAGGTGGGATTAGGTATCCGGAAAGTATGAGTTGAGGCATATGGATCAACAGTGGGATTTGTCCATCCCGATGACAGATAGATATACTCTGGGCCCTCTCGGTGGAATGTCGTCTAATTAGTTTGCAAACATATGAATGGTTCATAAGAGACCACATACCACGGTACGAGTAAAGAGTACTTGTCAGGAGACGAGGTTGAACGAGGTATAGAGATACCGATGATCAAACCTCGGACAAGTAAAATATCGCGTGACAAAGGGAATCGGTATCGTATGTAAATGGTTCATTCAATCACTAAGTCATCGTTGAATATGTGGGAGCCATTATGGATCTCCAGATCCCGCTATTGGTTATTGGTCGGAGAGAAGTCTCAACCATGTCTGCATAGTTCGCGAACCGTAGGGTGACACACTTAAGGTTTGATGTCGTTTGAGTAGATATGGAATATGGAATGGAGTTCGAAGTTTTGTTCGGAGTCTCGGATGTGATCCAGGACATCACGAGGAGTTCCGGAATGGTCCGGAGAATAAGATTCATATATAAGAAGTCATTTTTACAAGTTTGAAAAGGATCCGGTGCATTTATGGAAGGTTCTAGAAGGTTCTAGAAAAGTCCGGAAGAAATCACTATGGAAGGCGGAGTCCAGGAGGGACTCCACCAGCTAGGCCGGCCAACCCTAAGGGGAGGAGTCCCAGGTGGGCTCCACCTAAGGTGGCCGGCCAACCCACCTCAAGGAAAGGTGGGAGCCCCACCTTGAGTAGGTTTCCCACTTTTGGGAGGTTTTGTTGTTGGGGTCTTATTCGAAGACTTGGACTACAACTCTTTGGGATTTCCACCTATATAATGAGGAGCCAAGGGGAGGGGGCCGGCCACACCAAGCCCTCCTAGGCCGCAACCCCCAAGTGGCCGGCGCCTTACACCCCCTCTCTCCCCAAACCCTAGCGCCCCTCCTCCACATATCTCTCTCGCATCGCATAGGCGAAGCCCTGCCGGAGATCTCCACCACCACCGCCACCACGCCGTCGTGCTGCCGGGATTCCGAGGAGGATCTACTACTTCTGCTGCCCACTGGAACGGGGAGGAGGACGTCGTCTTCATCAACACCGTACGTGTGACCGAGTACGGAGGTGCTGCCCGATTGTGGCACCGTCAAGATCTTCTACGCGCTTTTGCAAGCGGCAAGTGATCGACTACATCCACCCCGAGATCTAATCTCGTTAAGCTTGCGATCTTCGAGGGTTAGTCTCTTCATCTCCTCGTTGCTACCGTCTACTAGATTAGATCTTGGCTTGTGTTTTCGTTCTTGCGGTAGGAATTTTTTTGTTTTCTATGCTACGAATCCCATCAGTATTTTCTCTATGGCTTCCACCTTTGACTTGTCAACCTCTATGCCTCTTCCTGAGATCTTCTGCCCAAGTACTATCCCTTCTTGAACCATAAAGTGGCACTTCTCCCAGTTCAAGACTAGATTAGTATCTTCACATCTCTGCAACACTTTATACAAATTACGGAAGCAAAGGTTAAATGAAGTTCCATAGACGGAGAAGTTGTCCATGAACACTTCCATTATATGCTCAATATAATCGGTAAATATAGCTATCATGCATCTTTGAAAAGTAGCATGAGCATTACATAATCCGAAAGGCATTCTTCGGTAAGAATATAATCCAAAAGGACAGGTAAAAGTTGTTTTCAATTGATCTTCCAGATGAACAACTATTTGGGAGAACCCATAATATCCACCAAGATAACAAAAATGCTAATGCTTAGCAAATCTTTCTAGAGTTTGATCTATAAAAGGAAATGGGTAATGATCTTTTCTAGTTTCCTTATTCAATTTTCTAAAATCAATGCACATCCTATGTCCTACTACAGTTCTGGTTGGGACCATTTCATTATGTTTATTTGGAACTACGATAAGTCCTCCTTTCTTAGGAACACAATGAACATGACTCGCCCAGTCACTCTCTTTGACATGATAGATGATACCTGCATCGAGAAGGCGGAAGATTTTCTTTCTTACCACTTCTTTCATTTCAGGCTTGACTTTCCTCTAAAAATCTGCAACTGGTTGGGCGCCATCTTCCATGAATATTCGATGAGTGGCTATTGAGGGGCTGATCCCTTTCAAGTCATCCAAACAATACCCAAAGGCTTTACGATGCATTTTAAGTATCATTAATTGTTCTTCCTCCTTTTCTAAAAGGTTAGTACCTACAATAACTGGATATGTGTTTGTCTCATCTAAAAACTTATATTTTAAATCTGGAGGAAGATGTTTCAGTTCCGGAGGTGGTAAATCTTCATCTTCCTTTCTTTCAGGTATTTCATATTTCTCATTAGTTGAGCTATCAGTTATAGGGAGAGATTCCAAATATTTCTCAATATCATTTTGGCTTGATCCTATAATATTATCTTCATTTCCAAGTAAACTTACCTCTAAATCATCTTCATGAGTTTTATAAAGTATTATGGAAAGAGTAGAAAGATCAACTTCTTCCTCGAAGCCTTCTTCTTCAACAATAGGTTTATGAGTGAACTTCCAGAAATGGAAACTCATCACTTCCTCCCCAAAACTAATAGAGATAGTTTCTTTCCTGCAGTCAATATTAGCTCATGTAGTGTTTAAGAAGTTCCTTCCAAAAATGATTGGACAATGAGAATCAATTGGCATATCAATGACAACAAAATCAATGCGATAAGTGTAGGGTCCTATTGTAATAGGTGCATCTTTTATTACTCCCAAAGGAACTCTAAGAGTCTTATCAGCTAGCATTATTGACATATCTATCTCTTCTAATTGTGAATGCTCAAGTTCATCTTGGATACCGAAATAAAATCGATGGGGAATAAAATTAATGGCTGTTCCAATATCACAGAGTCCATATAATAAGAGGATCCACCAAAAGTGCAAGGTAAACAGGTTTGCCCGCACTTTTTTGCTTTGACCATACCTTCCACAAACTGTGAGGCTTCGGAATTGAGCTAACATACGTTGCAGTGTGCAAACATAGCTAAAATACCTTCCTTTGTTACCTCACTTTCTCCATTTGTAGCTTCATGAGTAAGTTCCTCATTACTAGTTTTTAACTCTTGTGCGTTTACCTTTCTTACATCCTCTTCCTTTTGTTATGCAAGAAGTTGATCACGGATGTGCCTTGACGTTGTCATTGGGAAAGGTAGCGGCTCGTTGTAAGACATCATTTCAATAGGCACCAGTTTGGGTACTTTGGCTTCAACTTGTGTTGCTTCAACAACTTGAGGTGGCAGAGTGTAATGGAGCCATTCTTTGTTGGGTACTTCAATGAATTCCATAAATCTTGAAGAACATCTAATAGCATAACATCATCAAGATTAAGCTCGATCATTAGCTGTTTCTTTTATTTGCGCAGTGTTTTTATAAGAATTTAGGCAGTCATATTCAATTTCTATTTCTCCCCCACTTCCAAGATTAAAGCCCCATGATACTCTATTTATATGAACTCTGTCTAGACGTATCCAAGCTTGCTCAGTTGTGAGTTCCATAAAAGATCCACCGCATAACAAATCTAATTGTCTTTCATTATCTTGTTCTAGTCCTCCATAAAAGACATGTAAAACATACCAAGGTGGTAAATCATGATGGGGACATTTTTGAATTGTACCTTTGAACCTGAGATAGGCTCTCATTAAGCTTTCATCGCGGCGATTCTTGAAATTAGTTAGACCCCTTCTTTCTTCCGCGGATTGAACTTTGGGATAGAACCGGAATATAAATTCCTTCTTGAGATTCTCCCAAGTATCAATCTTTTCTGCAGGGCAAGTTCTATACCAAGATAATGTAGTGTTAGTTAGAGATTGACTAAACAATTTAAGCTTAAGTTCATCATCGGTGTAGCTTCTCAATTTAATTGTCCAACATAACTCATTAAAAGAATGCAAACGACTATAAGGATCCTCATCGGGATAATCTCCTGCAAAACTATTCTCCTATAGCAATAAAGCGTGGATGAATAGAATATTCAATGTCACTCCCATTAGGGAATTCCTTAACGAACCTTCGGTTCAATCTTCCGAGATATTCAGCTGCATCAAGCTTATTCATAAGCCCGAGAGCAACCATGGTATTGCCTGAAACTATCAAACAACTTTAGTAAAAACAATAATAGATAAGCAACTAAGAACAAAGATCAAAAGCACTGAGCTCCCCGGCAACAGCGCCAAAAAATAGCTTGATAACTGCAAGAACACAAATCAATTGTAGCTAGTTTCGAATAAGAGTATCGAACCACGAGGAGCTACTGATTAGGGTCTTAATGCCCCTTGCTACTTTCTACTAAAGTTTACTTAGTAATTGTTTTCTAATCTCAAAATGATTAAAGGGGGTGTTGTAAATGGTTGCAGGAAAAGCAAAAAAAGCAGTAAAAACATTGTAATGAAAAGGTTGAAACTTAATAAGACAAAGTGTTCTCAGGAATTATTGGATCCACCTCTAGCACTAGGACTCATGTTAATTAAGATAAAATATGCTTTTAAGAATGTTGTGTGTGGGAGAGCTCCGTAATAAGATGCACCCAGAAAGCCAACGGTCATCACATCTCTAAATAACCACATCATCTAGCCTTCTACAGCCACATATGGACTAGTGCTATTAAGGGGTGTTCCCCATGGCCATCGATATGAGCTTTTTGAATCCCTCTTATCCCCCTTATTCAGGTTTCAAAGCGCGGATACGGTAATGTCACTTCCCGTCGTTCACTTTACCACCCTTCAAAGGGTAATTTCCTCTCGAGACCAATAGGCAATATTACATGGTGCACAACATGTAACATCAAGAGAGAAAACTAACACACATTAATACTTAAAATCATAGATCATCTTAGATTCATATCGTATTCATGCTAGGGTTTCTCCATCTCCCCAAGAACTAATAGGACTACTCACACATGGAGAGAATCAAGAACATCATCATAATATTGTGGAAGGAATTAAATGAATGGAACGAATTCGAATACAAATCCACAATAGCAATCAAGATTACAACTATGATTGGAGGATGATGATGATGATGGAGGTGCAACAGTTGATGATGATGAAGGTGATGATGCCTTGTCCTCCGAGGATCCACGTAGCAGCTCGGATCTTGTTTCCTCCAAAGTTCCTTCTTGAGATCTGATCTGGGGCGGTGTTTCTCTGTTTGGCGGAGCTGTGTGTGTCTGATCTCTGATCCGTCTGCGGGAGGTGAAGGTATTTGACGAGGCGGTGCTCCTGGAGGGTGGTACGGGCGCACGGTACGAGCAAGACCCGCCCGTACCAATGCCTGTTAAACTTACATAAGGTTGTCCTTGCATTGTCCTTTCACCTAAGCGCATTATTAAGTGCAAAAATGATTTTTATCACGTCAAAATGACAGGAAATGACAATTCTCATTGGTATTTCATTATTGACTTATTATTTTGAGATCCTATGTAGAAAAGCATAAAAGGGCGCGGTAGCGCGGTGAAATACAAAAATCTTACCACTACTTGATGATATCTTGAAAAATAGTAATGCAAAAACATGATAAAAATGCACTCATCACCTGGTGTGCTCTTTATTTCTTAACAAACGTTTCAGCAGTGGTATTATAGGAGCATACCACGTAAGTATTTTCAGCAACTTATCAAATCCCGAGTCAATCACACTATTCTTTGTCTTCCATTGCAACAATTCCAGTGTGCTACCTAGCTTTTTCTGGACATCTTCGCAAGTTGGGTACAACAATTTGTTGTGATCTCTAACTTCTGGTCAAACTTCAACATTTCCTTTTCAGTTTAATAGTCTCTCGTTGCGTCAGCAATTGCCCGACCAAGATCATCAGCAGGCTCATCTGATGCCTCTTGATCTTCTTCTTCCCCCGTTGCCTTATCACCGTATTCGGGGAACATGGGATAGTTGTCATCATCCTCTTCTTCTTCTTCTTCATTGTCTTCCATCATAACCCCTATTTCTCCGTGCTTGGTCCAACAATTGTAGTTGGGCATGAAACCGGACCGCATCAGGTGGGTGTGCAGGGTTTTCGAGGAAGAGTAATTTATCTTCTTCTGATAGTTAACACATGGACAATACATAAAACCATCCCATTTGTTTTCCTCAGCCACACCGATAAATTTTTTAGGCCCGCAGTGAACTCGTTATGGCGTCGGTCACTGTACATCCATTGCTGATTCATCTGCATTATATAATTAAGCTTATCAAAAACCATTGCAGAACATCATGAATAGTGAAGCAATGTATATATACACACATGCATTTTATAAATGATGGATGAAATGATAAAGTTGTTAACCTCGATCGAGAAGGAAAAAAAGAGGAGAAAGCTTAAGCGTGGCTTGTTTTGTGTGAACTCAAGTGTCAAATGCTCTAAGACATTTCATCGAGCACCTCTTGTGCATAAGAAGAGGGAGCAAAGAAACATACACCGTTTGTGCTAAGAAGTGAAAAAGCCAAGTGTGTCTCACAAGCTTGGGCAGGACAGGGTACATATAGAGATGGCCCTTTAGTCCCGGTTGGTATTACCAACCGGGACTAAAGGCTCAAAACTAACCGGGACTAGAGGGTTCCGTCGCTCGCACCATTCCAACCGGGACTAATGCGGCCCATTAGTTCTGGTTCATTTTTAAACCGGGACTAAAGCTCCCAGGGGCTTTGGACGAAAGCCCTGTTTTCTACTTGTGCGGCCTCTTTCTTTATCGAGTTATTCACCAAACCCTTACATGATAATACATTCATCAAGCCGAAACCACCTTCTTAGCGATAAGAATCGTTGCACCTACAAAATAGATGAAGGGGGTGACCATGATCAGGGTCGTGTGCCTCGACCTCCCACCAACACAAATAATCTAAAACCGACGCCCCAGTTCAGCAAACTCTCGGTGTGCACTGCATGCGTACACTACAGAAGTCGCTCCTGCCATCTTCCTCAAACCCATCTTCAGGACTAGGATCTCCGCATTGATCTTGCCAGGCCTTCTATCGACGCCATCACGGCGCCAGACAACACCACCACCGTGCGCACGTTCAATGTCATGCATCCGTCATCAAGGTCATGCCGAGACACAACGCCGAGGTTGGACGCCGTTGAAGTGCTAGAAACAACAATGCTCCACCGCAAAACCAAGTTGTTGTTCTAGGTAAGGGCAGCGACCCTGGACTTTCGACGTGTCGGCCTCCATGATCATGTGGACGGCGGGGAAATTGGATCCCGAGATGGTGATGGCTATTGAGGTCGTCAACGGTATGGGGCATCCCCTCCACCTCTGGATCGGGTCCATTCCGGATCATTAGGTGCTACACACGGCGGCTCCTACGAATGCCCAAAGTGAAGTCAATCTCTGGTAGGTGCTACACACGAGGTGCTGCCGATAGGTGCTATACATGGTCATTCGTATGGATGAGATAAGAATATATCTAGCAGATCCCTCAAACCGCAAACCGAACACGCACATTTGAGGGCCGCATAAATCGTGGTTTGAGGGCCGTGAAATGCCTCAGCATACCAGATACGACAATGAAAACTATAAATTGAAAAAATAAAATTGCTGGGAGACACAGAACATTCCAATTCACCATTGATCATTCAAAATACGCCATAATTTGACATTGCAATTCATTGCATACACAGGAACTTCGTCCTAAACTAACAAACTCACCGCCATGGCATGCTACATACGAAAATTGGGATCCAAGATTTTCACTGGAGCCTAATGTCATGGCGGCGACACGGGCGATGTTGAGGAGAAGGCGGCGTGGGCTTCACTCGTTGTCGCTGTTGTACGGCTAATCTTTCGCGATCTGCCGCCACTCCTCCGCCTTCTTGGCTTGGCGGCGGGTCATCTCCTCAACGAGGCCGACGATGTCGGGGACTGTCTTGAGTTGTGTGATGTTATGATAACATAGCTAGTTACCACCTCACTCTTTTTATTTATTTATTGTCACACCATGTCACCAAAACTTCTCGGGGGTTGTGTGATGTTATTACCTACGTTACTCTCACTATAAGTAGTTTTAGTGGTTTTAGCAGGAGATGAATCAAATTTCCTGGATTTAATGGAAAGTCTGTTTGGCTTACTTGCTTTCATTCAAATGTTGAGTATCCTACCAAATAAGTACATTTTCTGCTCTTCTTTTTTACCACTTTACTGTAGGTGAAACTCCTACGGTGGAATTTTCTATAAATAAAGAGTCCAATTTTACTAAGAAGTAACAAGAAAAAAGAGAAAATTACATCAAGGTGGAAGAAAATGGAACAGTCTAGACATAGACAAATAATTAAACAAAGTTATTGAGCAACAAGTCAACGAGCGGTAGAACCAAAGCTGCCTTAACTTTGAAGCTATGGAGCATCAGAACACTTTGAAATTCGAATGTAACATGCGCGAATGGTTTCCCAAACCATGCGGCTGTTTTTAAACATTGGATGATAGCCTATATCGGCATGTTTTGAGTCATACCTTGTTGAATGTAGATGGGCTGCATGCCAGTAAGACAGTCCATATGGTCTACAATTCCTGAAACCTCAAGGCCCATCATGTTGGCAGCTTGGGACAGCCTTGGGGGACAAAGTTTAGTCCCACATTGCTAGTTGGGAGAGAGTTGGAGTGGTATATAGGGGCTGCTGTTCTAGTCCTTTCAAGTGAGTGAGAATAGAAAGAGCCATTGCGCACTCCTCCTCCTCCGCCCGCCCCGCCTTGGTGCACCAACTGAGTTGGGTACGTGTCGACCTGCATGTGCATGTTCACCGCGTGTCCCTGGCTTCCTATGCGTAGATCTGATGCATGTGCTTAGTCTGATGTGTATGGTTAAGTATGCTTGTGCATCTGTAATGTTGCTTTCGGTAATTAAACTCACACGGAAATTGACTAATAATCTAACAATCCAAAAACCTTATATGCTTAGGCAATTTTCACCGTCTGGTTTTGCTGATGCGCTCAAACCGAGCCCGTTTACGGGTTCTCATTTCAAGAGATGACAGAATAAGACCCTCTTGTGGCTCACTTCTATGGGCGTGCACCGAATTGCGGAAGGTACTCCCAGAGGTCCGCTTACTCCTGAAGAGGATAAAGCGTTCGGGGATGCCACTGTAATCTTTGTGGGTGCCGTCCTAAGTGTGCTTGGAGACAAGTTGGTTGATGCTTATCTGCACATCCGAAATGGAAAGGAACTGTGAGATGCACTAGACGCTAAGTTTGGTGTTGCCGATGCCGGAGGTGAACTGTATGCTATGGAGCAGTTCAATGAGTACAGAATGGTTGAGAACCGATCTGTAGTAGAATAGGCTCATGAGATACAGATCATGGCAAAGGAACTTGAGCTCCTCAAGTGTGTGCTACCGGACAAGTTTGTCGCGGGATGCATTGTCGCTAAGCTTCCCCCTTCATGGAGGAACTTTGCCACTTCTCTGAAACATCAGAGGCATGAGTTCTCTGTTGAGAATATCATGGGCTCTCTAGATGTTGAGGAGAAGGCGAGGGCAAAAGACAAACACACTGGAGGAACCGAGGGACGTTCTGCTTCCAATATGGTGCAGAAAAATGCCCACAAGTCCAAGGGAAAGAACAAGGGAGTCTCCCAGACTACCAACTTCAAGAAGAAGGGGAAAACGGAGAAGAAAGATCCTTGCTGGGTGTGTGGCGAGACAGGCCATTGGGCTAATCGCTTTCCACAACGCAAAGGAAAGAAATCTCAAGCTGGACAGAACTCAAATTCTGTCAGCATGGTCATTGGCAACACAGAGGAAGGAACTACAGGGTATGATAATATATTACCTACTGTTCTTTCGGTGTTTCAGCCCACAGAATGGTGGGTTGATACTGGTGCTAATGTTCACGTGTGTGCTGACATCTCCATGTTTACCTCTTATCAGGCCCGAGGTTCCTCAGTAATGATGGGGAATGGGTTACATGCTATTGTTCGTGGTGTTGGCACGGTAGATCTGATGTTTACTTCGGGAAAGATCGTGCAACTGAAGAACGTGTTGCATGTCCCTTCTATCAAGAAGAATCTCGTTAGTGGCTCCCGTCTTATGAAAGATGGGTTTAAGTTGGTGTTTGAGTCCAATAATGTGAGGGAATGTTTCGCTTCTCTCTAGAAGACTTCTATGATAATGTTGTGAACCATGTAAGCACTAGTGTTAATGAAACTAATGTTTGGCATTCACGACTTTGTCATGTTAATTTCGGTTGTATGACGCGGCTTGCTGATATGAGTTTAATTCCAAAATTCACCTTTGTCAAAGGCTCTAAGTGCCATGCTTGTGTGCAAGCAAAGCAGCCTCGCAAGCCTCACAAGCCTGTGAATGAAATAAACTTGGCACCACTAGAGCTCATACATTCAGATCTATGTGAGATGAATGGTGAGTTGACAAGAGGTGGAAAGAAATATTTCATGACTTTGATTGATGATTCCACTAGGTAATGTTATGTGTATCTCCTGAAAACTAAAGATGAGGCTCTTGATTTCTTTAAAATCTATAAGGCTGAAGTTGAGAATCAACTTGAAAGAAAGATAAAAAGGGTTCAGTCTGATCGTGGTGGAGAGTATTTTTCTAATGAGTTCAATTTATTATGTGCGGAACATGGTATAATCCATGAGAGGACGCCTCCCAATTCCCCACAATCCAATGGGATTACGGAAAGGAAAAATCGTACTCTAACAGACTTGGTTAAGGTCATGTTAGATGTTTCGGGTTTATCCAAGGAATGGTGGGGGGAGGCTATATTGACTTCGTGTCATGTCCTAAACCGTGTTCCAACCAAGAATAAAGAGACTACCCCTTATGAGGAATGGGAAAAGAAAAGACCAACACTCTCCTACCTACGAACTCGGGGTTGTTTGGCTAAAGTGAATTTGTCAATCACCAAAAAGCGAAAGCTTGGACCAAAAACCGTGGATTGTGTCTTTCTTGGCTATGTTGCCCATAGCATTGCTTATAGATTTCTTGTGGTGAAATCTGGAGTGGACGACATGAATGTTGGCACCATCTTTGAATCAAGAGATGCTACATTCTTTGAGGATATATTTCCTATGAGAGATATGCATGGCATATCTAGTTGGGAATCTGATCCAATACATGAAACTCCTATGGAGTCTGATGAGGAATCTGATGATGAGAGTTCAGATTCTGATGAAGATGACAATGAAGCTCCCACAAGGAGTAAGAGACAAAGGACTGCGAAGTCTTTTGGTAATGATTTCATTGTGTATCTTGTGGATGATACTCCACTACCATTTCAGAAGCTCTCGCATCTCCTGATGCAGACTACTGGAAGGAAGCGGTTCAAAGCGAGATGGATTCCATCTTGGCTAATGGAACGTGGGAGTTAACTGAGCATCCTTATGGGTGCAAACCTGTAGGATGTAAATGGGTATTTAAGAAGAAGCTTGGAGCTGATGGTACTATTGGGAAGTACAAGGCTCGGCTTGTAGCCAAAGGCTATACCCAAAAGGAAGGCGAAGATTTCTTTGATACATACTCACCTATGGCGAGATTGACCACCATTCGAGTACTACTGTCATTGGCTGCCTCAGACGGTCTTATCGTTCATCAAATGGATGTTAAGACGGCTTTCCTAAATGGAGAGTTGGACGAGGAAATTTACATGGAACAGCCTGATGGTTTCGTACTGCAAGGTCAAGAAAGAAATGTGTGTAAGTTAAAGAAATATTTGTATGGTCTCAAACAAGCACCCAAACAATGGCATGATAAGTTTGAAAGAAGTTTGACATCTGTGGGCTTTGTTGTTAATGAAGCCGACAAATGTGTGTACTATCGCCATGGTGGGGGTGAGGGAGTTGTCCTATGCTTGTATGTGGATGACATACTAATTTTTGGGATAAGTCTCAAAGTGATTGAGGAGGTCAAAACCTTCTTATCTCAGTGTTTCGAGATGAAAGATCTTGGAGAAGCTGATGTTATATTAACATCAAGTTATTGAGAGATGGGAATAATGGGATTACACTTGTGTAATCTCATTATGTTGAGAAGGTGTTGAACAGATTTGGCTATGCTGATTGCAAATCTTCTCTCACACCTTATGATCCTAGTGTCTTGCTTCGAAAGAATGAAAAGGCAACTAGAGATCAATTGAGATACTCTCAAATCATTGGTTCACTCATGTATTTAGCTTGCACTACGAGGCCTGATATCTCGTTTGCTGTATGCAAACTTAGCCGGTTTGTGGCCAACCCGGGAGATGATCATTGGCATGCTCTTGAGAGAGTGATGCGCTATCTAAAGGGAACCATGAGTTATGGAATTCATTATACCGGGTATCCAAGAGGACTTGAAGGGTATAGTGATTCCAATTGGATATCAGATGCTAAGATGAAGGCCACAAGTGGATATGTTTTCACTCTTGGTGGTGGTGCTGTTTCCTGTAAGTCTTGCAAGCAGACCATCTTTACGAGGTCAACTATGGAAGCAGAACTCACAACATTAGATACAGCTAATGTCGAAGCAGAATGGCTTCGTGAGCTCTTGATGGACTTGCCTATGGTTGAAAAACCAATACCACCGGCCATCCTCATGAACTATGATAATCAAACTGTGATTATCAAAGTGAAAAGTTCTAAGGATAATATGAAAAGTTCCAAACATATCAAGAGGAAATTGAAGTCTGTCAGAAAACTAAAAAACTCCGGAGTGATAGCATTGGATTATGTCCAAAGTGCTAAAAATCTGGCAGATCCTTTCACAAAAGGACTATCAAGAAATATGATAGACCTTGCATCGAGGGAGATGGGTTTGAGACCCACTTGAGTTGCCGAGGGGGTAACCCAACCTATATGCTCGGAAATTCCGTGAACTAGGACCTGGGAAAACAAACCGGAGTAACTGAGTTGAGAGAAAAATTTAATACTCCCACTCCGCTGTAGATGCAATTCTCTCATAGCTACTGTAAGGCAGGTTGACAATGTCTTAATATGTTCTGAGCGGCTCTTGATGGGCGAAGACGCTGTCCTACAGGGTGATCTTTGAAGAACACACCTATATGAGTGACACTACTGGTCATAGTGTGGGAGATTTGGGTGAATCTCTAGTAAGCTCATGAAAGGCTGAGGAGTATGACTTATAAGCTCCACCCGAGGGAAAGGCTATGGTAGCCTAGTACCGTGCCGGCATTGAGCGAAACTTGTTGCACAAATACTGACAATTCAAGGCATAGTCCATTGTTCAGTTGTAGTCAAGCGTAGCACCTTGCCTAAGTAGAAGTTCAACTTTACAGTCTCCACCGAAGTGCATGTATATTAAACAGTGAATGGAACTAATGTGTCATCTGATGTGCATATGAGATCGGGTGGGGGATTGTTGAATGTAGATGGGGCTGCAGCCCAGTAAGGCAGCCCATATAGTCTACAATTCCTGAAATCTCAAGGCCCATCACGTTGGCAGCTTGGGACAGCCTTGGGGGACAAAGTTTAGTCCCACATTGCTAGTTGGGAGAGAGTTGGAGTGGTATATAAGGGTTGTTATTCTAGTCCTTCCAAGTGAGTGAGAATAGAAGGAGCCCTCGCGCACTACTCCTCATACGCCCGCCCCGCCTCGCCTCGCCTCGCCTCGTCACGCACGCACGTCCCGTTTCGTGACTCGAGTTCGAGTTCGAGACACACTCAAGGAAGCCTAAATTTTTGCTTGGTGCACCAACTGAGTTGGGTACGTGTCGACATGCATGTGCATGCTCGCTGCGTGTCCCTGACTTCCTACGCGTGGCAACGCGGTCGGGTCGGCTTCCCAGACAATACAAGGAGACAGATCAGATCTGGAATATACACTTCTCAGAACTCTCTAGTCCGTCTCTCTCGAGAATTTCCTTTTGCTGTGCTACTCTCTAGTATTCCCCATCCCGGCGACTGCGTGCACATCCGTCCGGGAGAGCAGGCCTCCGAAACTCCGTCCGTTGAGATCCTGCACCGGGAGACGGGCGATAAGGTTTTTGGGGAGCGTCTCGGCGCGACTGCTCGCTGCTGTTCGTGCTCTTTTTCGCCAGTTCGACTGCTTCATCGACAGATCCGACCACACCATGGGCGACATCAACAATACCCATGGTGGTGGTGTTGCTGCTGCTAGTGCGACCTTCCCGGTCGCGATGTACGTGCTTTTCCTCTCCTACCTTGCACTGCTACTTATTCCATGTTCAGATCTAATGCATGTGCTTAGTCTGATGTGTATGGTTAAATATGCTTGTGCATCTGTAATGTTGCTTTCGGTAATTAAACTCACACGGAAATTGCCTAATAATTTAACAATACCTAGATTGGTCTAATACTTATCTACATACTATCTCCCTCTCAAAGCTTAATGTTTTTTTCTAAAAAAGTTAAACCAAGTAAAGTTTAATCAAACTTTTAGAACAATCTATCAACAAATATAATATTTTATAGATATCATACAAAATATATATTTCATTATCTATTTTTTTAGATACACAGTACAAACTTATACGTTCATATACACGCGCATACACTCACCCCTATGAACGCACACACACCCTACCTCTACGAGCACCTCCGAAAGACTGAGCCGTCGGATTGAATCTTGAAATTGACGAAGTCACCACAGACGCCTCACTATCGACGGAAACGTCGCCTCCCACTGAATGAATATTCCGTCTTTATGAGACACACAAATGTCAAATCTGGGGTTTGAACTCTGGTGGGCTAGGGGTACAACCACCCTCCTAACCATCTAACCTCAGGTTGATTCTCTTTCGTTATCTATTTAATGATATTCATTTGTATTTTGAATGTTAATGATTTTTGGTAAAAGTTTAGTCAAGCTTGACATAGTTTGATTTTCTAAAAATAATATAATCCTTAAACTATGGGATGAAGGCAGTATATGATTACCGTTGTAACGTGTGTGGTTTCATATAGTTCATATAAAGCGGAACGAGGACGCCTGTTGCCAAGAGGGTTTACGTTAAAAGTGTTTTGCTCGTTGTTCAGAGAAAAATGTACTGTTCACGCTGCAAGATGAAATTTATCTCTGGTGAAGTTTATTATATTATGATTCAAATTCATGTAAAACAAATTTCTGACGAGGCTTGGGCCGATCTAGGATACGACCACTATATATACACCTTTACAAGCCACCACATGGGGAAAGTTGAATCTATTAAGAGCATCTCTAGTCGCGTCTCTCAAAAAACGTCCGGCACAAGTGATTTGGGGCACGTTTAGAACCGCGCCGGACAAAAAGAGACTAAAAATCTGTACAAAAAAGAGACTCTTCCTAGCCGCGTCCCTCAAACAGCGTTCGGATGCATGCATTTTAATAGAAGGGACCACCCCATATGGAAAAAGTAGGTGAGAGAAAGTGTGAGAAAAAAGAATAACATGTGGGGAGTAGGTACAGAGTCTCTACCGGAGACGCCAGATATAAAATGAGGCGCTATTTAGCTTTAGGGGACGCGATTAGAACGCGTTTTTCTCCATTTCTTGTCCGCCGTCCCCAAACATCATTTGGGGAACGCGACTGAAGATGCTCTAAATCCCCCTGCGTTGCGTAAACTCTCACATTATAGTAAAGGTTTGCTCGTTGGCGTCCGGGGCAATTTTTGTCGTCTCTTTATAGGGCCGTGTTAAAATCCTTGTGTCTCTTTATTGGTTTGATCTTTCTTCTTTCACATCGCATGACGTGATTATAACACTCAATACATGTAGGCCTATCAAGTAGGGATTAACTCGTTCCAACCAATTGGAGATCAAATTTAAGTTCATTTGTGGAACATGACTTTGCAGTAGTACGGAACGGATTAAATCAACCATCAACGGAACGTTGCCATTTTCCGTTGCAAAACACAGTACATGCATAAACACCCACAAATGCGTACATTCGCTCAGCTTACGGACTCACACGCACAATCTACCCTATAAGCACCTGCGATAGACTGAGTCCAAGAAACTAATCTGACAGATCTTGAGATTGACGAAATCATCACAGATATCTCGCTATCGATGGAAACGTCGCCTCCCACTTAAGACTACTAGCAAAAATGCCACTGCGTTGCACCGGGAAAAGAAAAAACCTTAAAGCCTGAATCATTCCCGATGAAACTTCTCCGATGTACCATCATCAATGTAGGTGGTCACATTCTTACCTATTCAGGATGAACATGATTGTGATGCCCTCTGTGCACCGTCCCGACATAATGGTATTGGGGATAATATGTTTTGATTTTTTTAATCATCGTCTTTTCTCAACTTGTGATCCACATAATTAAAACATATTTTGAAGATTTTGAAGCAATATTTTTCCATAAAATAAGCACTACTTTAATACTATAAACACTGAAAGAGAGCACAATAATTTGTTAAATGCAAAAGACTATGCCGCCTTTATGAGGCACCAAATTGTCAAACTTGTGGTTTGATCCCTGGTATGGTGAAGATGCCACTGCCCTCCTAAACATCTACCATTTCAAATGTCACCAAATGGAAAAGGTGTACAAGCAAATCTCATAGTAACTTGAGCTCAATAAAAAGAGCCCCAACTAACAACAAAAAATATGGTAATAATAACTACTTTCTATGTTCCATGAAAGTGTCTTAATTTTTTGTAAATTTAGATGTATCTAAAATTCTAGACCGATTTAGTATATAGATACAATTAAATTTAGACAATCATACACAAGTTTCATGGGATAGAGGGAGTATTTAAAATTTTACCTTCTCTCGTTCTCCTCCACGAAGAGAAACTTGTTAGCAGAAAGGGGAACAATGTCGGAAAATATAATTAGTTAGGAGTGATTAATTTTCACTTGACTATAAATTACTTCCTATGTCCGAAATTACCCTGCATTTTTGGTTTGGTCGAAGTCAAACTATGTAAAGTTTGATTACGCGTATAGAAAAGTACATCAACATTTGTGATAGTGAATACATATAATATAAAAATATATGTTTTAATAATTCTAAAAGTATTTGCTCCATATTGTATATATTGATATCTTTCTTAAAAAAATTGGTCAAAGCTTGTGAGTTTGACTTTAATTAGACCGAGGGTAATTATTGACAGAGGGAGTATCTTAATTATCAGCTATATGCTATATCAAATCACTAGCCTAAATGGGGTATTTTCTCGGTTGCAACTCATGACCAAAACTAACATTAATTGCGAAATAATTCCACTAACCTGTTTTTGGTTGCAACTCATATGAAAATAGTAAAATCTCAATTTCAACCACGTGTGCAACCTATGTTGCCACTCATATGTAACACGGACCACCACACAATCTTATAAATTTTTTTTTGGCGAATGCAATCTTATAATTTAGGAGTCAACTGAAGATCAGCAAAATCGAAATAATTAGACTCTTGTCAACGGGTGATCTGTATTGTACGGCACGTTAAAACCTTGCGAAACAAGGCTAGGAAAGTCCTCGCAATACTCGTCAAAGCTCCAGCCTTTTCAACTCTTCCAGGCGTCCAGCCCATCTTTGATCATCTCATCGGTTCGTCAGATCTGACAGACGCCTATCTTTGATCATCTCATCGGTTCGTCAGATCTGACACCTAAAAACACGATTTATAGTTTAATTACGACTGCCGGCATATACCCGACATGGAATCAAACCTGCCAAAACATCATCCGGAGCATGAACCTCGGTGAGTCCTCTTGTGCCCAACCCGCTACTTGTACTTGTTCAAGTGTTCAATATGCAAATGCAAATGTTCATTCCATCAACCTGCTTATAGATTTTATGTCACAAGGCAATGACAATGAGGCCGGCGGAAGCGGAGGAGGACAAGGTTGATGGCATGGTCTTCGTGCACTCGTGGTCGTTGCAATGGATTGTTCGCACTTGTTATGGATTGTAATATGGACATTGCTATGCATGAACTATGTGTGCTCGATGTGGACTCTATGTAACGGATTGTATGCATGAACTATGTGTGCTCGATGTATTTGTGGTGTTGTTGATGTGTTTGGTGATCTTATGTTGATATATATGTTATATATGCTATATTTGTGAAATGCAATATTTGAAATGCAGGGATAATTGAAAAATAGCAAAAAAATGAAAAAACCAGGCCCCTTTGCCGTGTGTGTGCACACGGCAAAGGACATTTGGTCTCTTTGCCGTGTGCACACGCACGGCAAAGGGGCCACGTGTCGCCCAACTGTGCTCCTGGGAGCTCCTGGGGGGCGTGCCCGCATGGTTCTTTGCCGTGCGTGGCAGAGCAAGGCCGCACGGCAAAGCGTCGCACGGCAAACATTGTTGCGCACGGCAACGCAGGGCGCACGGCAAAGAAGTAGGGCGCACGGCAAAGCAACGGCGCACGGCAGCGATGGCGACGCACGGCAAAGATCCCTCGCACGGCAGCGTCCGCAGCGCACGGCAGAGATGGCGACGCACGGCAAAGGGCGTTGCCGTGCAATCCGTCCATGCGCACGGCAAAGGCAGCTTTGCCGTCGAAGACTTTGCCGTGCAAACTATGCCGTGCGTGCACGCACGGCAAAGCCTTTGCCGTGCGTATAGGCCTCTTTGCCGTCCAATGGCTCGCACGGCAAAGCCTGTTTCTCCCGTAGTGACTAGTTCTAGGTGTACAAGGCAAGATCCTCGAAGCTCCTGTTTGGTCAAAGTAAAAAAAATCCTGGAAGCTTCGGAGATTCAACCGGATCCACGTACGGAGTCAAGCTTCCCAGATTCAAAACCAAAACGGAGGCAACCTAGCTAATCCTTCTGGTTTGGTCGTTGGACCTGCAAGTAGCGCCGCCGCCCCACGACAGCGCAGCCGTTTTGACGAACGGCTGCTTCTCAATGCACGGCTGCAACGTGCACATCAGAGACGTCGGGCTTGACCCGACCATACTGTTCAAAACCAGAAAGTGGATAAAAATCGACCTAAACAAGAAGTAAATAAACTCCACGTAAAATCATGAATTTTTGCTAACTCTGAAACAAATAGTCTTTGTTGCCGAAGGTTTTTTTTTTTTTTGCACTAGACTAAACCTGAAATTGAAGCTCTGAAGACGTGCAACTTCCGTACGGAGTATGATCTTCGCTGAACTTCAAGAAATTAAGACACGAAGAATTATGAAAATAATTCCGTAAAAGATCTTAGAAGTACACTGTGATGACAACGGTTGAAAATGGATGAAAACAAGCTTAAAATTTTCATTTCCACTTGCCACGCTGAAAACGTAAACAAAATTGGAACCCCCAGAAATAAACACAGGAAAATGGAAATCACGTACGGAACGGATGCGATAGCAAAACTTATATACGTCGAACATATTGCCGTTATGATACCTAGGCCCATACACCAAAAGACATATATAAAGAAGTAGACAACAAGACAAGTAATAACTCGCAAGTCACAACTAGCACAATCGACAATTGAACATAAAGTAACACACATGGTCGGAAATTCAATTCGGCTTCCGGGTGTGCGTATGCTCTCTCTACCAAAAAATCATATTTTGAAATATCGAAAAAATTTAACAAAAAAATTTACATGTACATCTTCATAATATATGTTTGTTCGTCAAGTTTCACGAAAAACTGATATTTTGTGGTCTATGTAAAAAAGAGAAAACTTATCTTGTGAAAAGCATTACTTTTTACACTGAGATTTGTCTTTTTTACACACATTACATGACAAGTTGATTTTTTATGAAATAACTTTGTGACCGCGTAGCACGAGAAGATGTACATGCGAATTTATTGTTTCAATTTTTTTGAAATTCAAAATATGTATAAGATGCATTTCAAAATAGAGGGAGCATATGCTCCCATGTTCCAAAACACCACTCCCCTCTGTTTAATACTTCTACAAGGGCAAAATTAACTAGTTGCACATAGACACTAGGATACATCATAGTCGTCACAATCATGATTCTACTATGTGATTCTACGACTTTACGATCCAAATTTAGTGAAATGATTCAACGATTCTGCTAAATAGAATCTAAGATTTTATAATTCTAAGAGTTAAGATCCTACGTTTTGCAATCCTACCACACATGTTCCGATCCGATTCAGAATCACGATCCTGACAACTTTGTTTACAATATTGTCAAAAATAGTTGCATGCATTCATGGCCCAATGATTGTGTAGGCTCGGAAATGACTAATTGAGTTGCATTTTTTTAAATAATTCTATTATTTCTCCAGAATTCTTGTGTTGTTTCCATTTCCAATGAAATTGGCTCCATGCTTACTTGTTGTTTCCCTTTAAGAAAACTATATTTCCAATTCATTTTCCTTAAAAGACCATTTTCGTGCATGTTTTCTGCTCTCGCTTTTATTTTTCTGCGTAAATGGGTGGAAATTCCCATTCCATGTTGTGATTTTTAGCACCACCCACATCTATTTTATAGATTAGATTTTTTAACTTCGTATAACGGAACTCCTTAGTAAAACTGTAGCATTATTTTTGAAAATAAGAGCACCACATAAGCTTTAGAACATAAGCTATAACATTCTTTCATGAAACTTATCAAGCAAATTATTATTTTTTAACAAAAAACTATGTTTTAGCTCAATATGTATGTGTGTGTTTTCATAATATTAAAAACCTCACAAATACATTTTTCGCTCAGCGCTACATTACATATTTTTTAGCCCAAATCATGATTCTCTAACGGTCGAGATTTTTGTCACAAGAGGTGGAGCTTTATATTTCCCTACATTGTAGGATAGTATAAACATTTTTCACAAACATGACAATAACCAATTAATAAAAGAACAGGTTTTGATGTTTATCTCTACTTACGACGTACTGCATCTTTAGTTGTTGCAACCATAAAAGGACTGCAGATAAATATTCTTCAATAACCTCCTTTCTGTTCATTCTTGTGCTGAAAAAAAAAGATTATGTATCTGGTCTGGTCCAGTAATTATAATTATAAATACATAATCACTTACTATACATGTAAGCAAAAAATCTTATTTGTAGACAGTTTGCTTTGTAGGGCCATCTAGATGGTCGCAGGGAAATAATTGTCAAGTTCGTTTTTCTGTCTGTATTAGTGGCTGGTGTCAACTGGTGACTGCTTGCACGGCTAAGGCTAATGGACCAGAGCAGAGCTCTAGATAGAACCAGCATACTGCTGCGTGACAAGCTTGGACCGGTCGGTGAGTGATCACATGTTCAGTGATTAAGGTCGCGCGGTGCGTGCATTAACGACTCGGGGAAGGGGGCATCCGTGTCAAGCACGTGCTACCCCTGCAATTGTTTCTTCTAATTAATCATGTCAGCGTTTAGAGTTCTCCTGCAACAGTTTCTGTAGAATTTTCTCTAGTTAGTGGTGTGGTCTACTGGCCTGATGGATCAACCTCCAATTTTATTTGCCCTAATTTCACTCTTCTCTATATATGACCTGATAAAAAACTGCACCAACCTTTTGCTGCTAAAATTACAAAAAAATGTTGCTACAAATTTAGAAAATTTTGGTGACCGAATCGACAAAATATGCAAGCAACCGGTAATATTTAGCCAGGCTGGACCAAGGCTGAGGGAAGCACTTGGCCGGAAGTACGACGGAGGTGTCTCTGTGTGGATATTTGCTTGTCTTGTGATAATTTTTTTCCTTGGGATTGACCAACTTCCAGTCGACCAAGAATTAACTTAATTCTCAGTTAGATGGTGCCATCAACTTTTTGTTGCAACTCATACTACATTTCAAAGGGCCAAAAGCATTTTCTAAGTTCCAACTGATGGTTGCAACTCAAATAGCACAAATCAAGAAGTTAATCCAACACCCCAGACCATTCTTTCAGTCGTGACCCCGTGCAACTAGGAAAATCTTAGTGTTACAACTTGCTAACATGAGTCACATCACAACCCAACGGTTTAGGAGCCAGTTGAGCAATAAGCCAATTCACTAAGAATTATACCTTTTTTTTCTTTTTTCCTTAGGTTGTCATATTTACTCCTTGATTAATAAAAAGCCAGAGCTCCTCACTCACTTAAAAGAGATAAGCAATCACAATTTGAAATGGTACAAACTAAATTCCTTCCAAGTGTGCTATTGGAACCATTATTATTATGTCCGACGTGACGAGACTACCATACAACCTCCAGATGCTTTTCTACCTTATTACCTTTGCATATTGCACACAATGTCATTGAGTGTGGCTGGATGTGCCCTCTCACCATACCGTTTTACCGATTTTTTTAAAATATTTTTCCATTGTAGTTGTAATCATTATCCTTTAAGTGTGTTAAATTAATTAGTAGATGTATTTAAATAAGAAATGTATTAATCATTGGGTTTAAAGCTAATATATTTGCACGTTTTCTTGCTATAAAATCATAGTGTTCATGTTAATATACAACTACACATACCAGATGGTTTTATCGTAAATGTTTAAGGTAGCATAGATTGTCTTATTATGGTATTGGTTTCATCGCGAGAAACCAGATAAAATAGATCAAGAAGCACATATCAAAACAAAAAGAAGTACTAATAATAATTACCGGTCACATACATGTTTTTTTACATACTATTTCTGTTAAGATTGGCACAGAAAGTAGATCTGACATGCATTTTGCGGGAAGCGGAGATGGATGGCATTCAAGAGTGTTGTTGCCGTGACAAGTATGTGTGCACACATGTTGAGATACAAGAGCATATGTTTGGCATCAACCATCTTATCATCGAGGGGACGAGGTAGTTCCACAAATGTTGCAATAGAAACAAATTTACACATCTAGTCCATGTTGGATATGACGATTTCCAACATTTATGGGTGTGCTCGATCGATTATCCATGCATCCAAATAAAATGCATCGTATACGCAAGTTGAATGACCACGAGTCCACCAATTGGCCATACCCCATGATTTTTAAGCCCCCAACCTCCCACACGAGAAAATTCAACTATGTGGTACTATATATCTCAGAATAATACATTAATAAAATCACCATCCCAAAATTTCACTTTTTCACATCAAAGTTACTGAGAGTGTTGACATTCTGATAAGTCTATTTTACACGGAGGCCACGTCTCAAAAGCAAGAATATAGGTTTGGCGTCAGTGATCCGCTACCTATCGTTGTCCTCACCGTTAAGGAAAGGGAGATGAAGAGAGTTCCACACACGCTACACGAAACACCGACGTGTGTTTGTACTACCGAACCGATAAGATGATCACGACATTTGTATGGATGCTTGATCCATCTTTTTGGCATCAGAAAAGTTGTCGTCTACACGCTTGTTGAATCACTACATAGTCTACCATCCACCCTCCATTGATCAGATTTTATTTATTTTTACACAGCAACAGAAGACACAAACCCCATAGGACTCGTTTTGCGGGGAAAACAAGACTTTGTGTGATCGGATTAAACCATCACACCGGTACAATTCAGCCAATTGCGCCACTTGAGATCTCATACCATTGCACCTTGATCATCTCCTTATCCCCAAATTTCTCCTTTCCCCATCAATAACCATCACACTTTTTTCTCAGAGTTCCACTCCAATTACCCACCTTTTCCTCCTACAACTTTTCGGAGTTTCCTTCTCTTGAGCTTCTCCTATAAATAACCAGGCTTCCGGTTAGGCCATTACACCCACACCGCTCAAACCATCACGCACACCAAGCACACCATCCTACCTGCGGATTTTACGCTTCTGCCCTTCCCCGTGCGTGCGTGCGAGCGAAAAGCTATGAAGCTGGAAATCATGCCCAAGCAGAGGGCCCTGGAGGCGGAGCAGCGGGAGGAGGCCATGGAGATGAGCGGCCTCGAGCTCTGGAAGCACGAGAAGCCCCCCAAGATCTTCCCCATGCCGCCGCTGTCGCTGTCGGCGGCGGCAGGGGCCTGCGACGACGGCACGCTCGTGCCGCCGCTCAACTTCGCCATGGTCGACGACGGCATCTACCGCTCCGGCTTCCCGGCGGCCGCCAACTTCCGCTTCCTCAAGTCCCTCAACCTCCGCTCCATCGTGTGAGGATCTCTCCACTCTGCTGCTGCCTATGCAAATTCTTGCTGTGTTTTCCTGACTGACGTTCTTGTTGCTCAGGTACCTGTGCCCGGAGCCGTACCCGGAGACGAACAAGGAGTTCCTCGCCAAGAGTGGAATCAAGCTCTACCAGTTCGGAATCGAGGGCCGCAAGGTAACTGAAGATGGACAATTTCCCTATGCCTTTTTTTTTTTACCAAATTCGCTGCTTTTCAAGTTTTCTTCGATGTCAATTCTTGGAGAAGAAGAATCGCAGTACTGGGTAGGTAAACACGATTACTCTCGGTAGCACACAAGAATCGTTTGCCAAGGTCCTTGATCATGTCGTGCGGTCCATCCTAGATTAGTACTAGTACATGCACTGTACCTAGATGATTTGGAGGAGAATCCAATGCATCCGTGAGACAAACTTATTTGTTATCAACTGACTTGCTTGCCTAAGCACACCAAAGGCACATGATACACCCACCATCTACAACATTATCGACAGTTGTCCCTTTCAGCATTGTTTTGACAAATTCAGCCAGCTGTGTTACTTATCTGAAAAATTATTTTCCCAAGATTCCCAATGGTTTTTAATTCGTGTGTTCCTGTAACTCCAAGGTAATTAACCAATGATTATGCATCATACATCCCTTTTGGCAGAGAGCATCTTCATTATACTATTGGAGTTCCCTTTTCATTTACTTTTCTTAATTCGTTTTCTTTTCTTTCCTTCTCTTTCTTTTCTTGTTGGACTGATGTTCTCTGCACAAGTACAAAGTAGTAGTTTCTTCATGGACCATTTGTTTTTTTTTAATTTTCTAGCAAAAAAGGTTTAATTTCTTTGGTACAGGAATTTTATTGTTTAGACTTCAGTATGAGCAGTTCATGGGTCCTGCAACTCCTATTCATGCCATATGACTTCTGGATTTTTATAAGCATCTTTGATGGTCCCAACTCACAACAGGCTAAGCACAATTTTCGTGAATTAAAATCGTTGGTTGATGCATGCAGCACCACAAGTTGTTCCGACTCAGTATTTGACAACCTAATCCATATGGGCTCGCTAAACCACCATAACCGACTGCACATACCGGGGGCGTATCAGTGTTTGCAACCAAGGCCGCATGTCAGTATGGTACAATCATACAACACAATAATAGCACAACGTGCATCGATCCACACATTGGGCTGTCCAGTGTGCTGTTTTGTTCTTGATGAGAGGATGGCACTGGAAACCTAGATCCGCTGCAGTATTTTGAGATCTGTAAACTGCTCTATTCATCATAGCTAGCAGATGAAAATGAGCATGGACAATAAGTTGAATTCTTCCCAGTGAAAATGAAATTATATTCTTCTTACTGGCAACAGAGAATGACTAACATAGACTCTAATTTCTCATGCTAGGATTCAACATTAATACAGTTTGTTGGCTAGATCACTGGACACCACATATAGTATGTGCTAGTGTCAGCCTTGAGAAACACTTTTAGATGAAACCATTTTCATTGTTGTTGTCACATGTTGTCATGTTCTCTTATGAAAGCCATTTGGAGTCTTGTGACCATGTACATTTCTAGTGCTTCGTATCTGATCCATGTATGATGCTTATATGTGCATCAAACTATGGAAGCATAAGCATACTCTCCATGAGTTCTTGCTGGTTATCCTGACTGTACATGTAATGTTTACTCTCATTCGGAACAATTCCATACATTTCGGTTATGCCTTTTCAGGAAAAAACTATGTTAAACTTCAGAACAAAAGTTGCAATAAATTGTAGGGATATGAAGTGTCCTTATTTTTTCAAAAAAATGGTGCAACAATGTTTGAAGGGATCTCTAGGTTCATGCTATTAGTAGTCCATTTTATTTGGAGTGTTAATTTTTTTTTCTTGCTCTAGGTTGATGCTATGAATTACCATAAAAAAGCAATCATTCCTATTATTTCTCTGTTTATACTCGAACTTGAAGCTCCTCCATGACATAACGCAAAATTAAATAGAAAGTGTTCATAAAAAATGGTTTGTTTCTTCCTGTTTTTCTACGGGCCATAGATTGTCTATAATCTATGGTTTGGTCAGCATAGGCACCAGTGACCATTTTGCAAATATAAAAAATTAACAGGGACATCCAACTGTAGTTTGTACTCCTATCCGGGCAAACATAGCTGATGCGTGCGGATCTGGATCGTTGACCTCATTCCATAATCTTGACAGGAATACAGAGAAAAGTTGGGTTTTTTCTCCAATAAAATAGATCAAATTAATGAAAACAAGCAAAGAAAGAAACTGGGGCACGGATAAGGTCACCGGCAGACAGTTTTCAAGGAATTGGTTATCTACTTATTTTTCTGACTTGGGTTGACCTTGGTACATTTTTCTTCAGTCTTATGACCGAATTTCTAGTTTCTGCCAGTGTTTTTCGTAGATATCGGATGTTGTAACTCTATGCACCACATTTCGTGTTACAGCAGGTCATTATGCGTATGTAATAATCTTGCTAGTGTTTCATCTAAAGTCCTGATTATTCGACTCGTTTACATTCAAAAGTGTGATCCGTGGCCTCATAATTCCTGAAACTCTGTAACTGCAGGAACCATTTGTTGAAATACCCGACGAGAAAATACGGGAAGCACTAAAAGTTGTCCTAGGTAATTCATCTTTATAACGACACTGTCTGCACACCTCACAGACCTTCATCATTTCATCTCTCTTACTCCTTTTCGTTTACTTTGATCCAGACATAAGAAATCAACCGCTCCTTATTCACTGCAAGAGAGGCAAGGTAAACTTAATTCTACTTTAGCACTTCAGAGCTGGTATGTTCTAGACTTTATGCTCACTGCTCAATACCTGCACATGTTTCTGCAGCACCGAACTGGATGCGTCGTTGGATGCATGAGGAAGTTGCACAAATGGTGCCTATCTTCGGTCTTTGACGAGTATCAGCGCTTCGCCGCTGCGAAAGTGAGGAGCACTGATCTAAGATTCATGGAACTGTTTGACGTCTCAAGCTTGAAGCATCTGACCCCTTCACATTGTTAACCAAAGGCGAGCTATCGCTCGCCCCAGCCGTCCTCCCAGATTCTTAGTAAATCTCCAACCTGTCTTCCGGCGGTCACTGAACCGATTCAGCAGTGAATAATTTTTGGAACCCTTAGAATGAATCCATGAGATAGTGAATGAAGCCTTAGCAGAAACAAAGATGAAGAAGAAGTTGCGAGCTCTATTTTTTCCTGCTCAGGTCCCTGCAGATCCTAAGAACCAGAAAGTTGTGGGGTGAGTGCCAGAGGTTTTCTCTTCTTTTTTGGTCACTCTTGCGAGCAATTCACCATTGTTTTGGGGTACTGAATCTCTGTAGTCAAGCGGCATTGCTATGCAGAAAGCTTGGCTCTTTGCATCAATTCAGCTAAATTAATCCGAAGTTGTAAGCATGGCATTGGTCAAATTAGGGTGGGGTTGGGCATAAAAAACATGAGGAAATGTGAAGTAGTAGCAAGTAGAGCAGCTGAACGTAAGAATGACTGATGATACTAGCTACCAGCTAGCAGTGGTCCCTCCATTTTTTTTTTACTTTGCAAAATTTAACCAACAATATAAGAAATATCAACATTCTCAATACCAAATGCATATAATATGAAAATATACTTTAATTAGAATGGTTCTAATACAATATATTTTACATTACATATGTTAAATTTATAAAGTTTAACTTTGACTAAACTTTGAAGTTAGAACGCGATGTAAATAAAAAAAAGAGGGAGTAACTCTAAGTCTCTAAGCATGTCCTTGTGCTACCAAAGCAAGGAAAGATTCTATCTCTAGGCAGATCATGTAACTCGTCTCCGCCCACAAATCCCACTTACAGTTCATTTTATAATTTCAAGTTGAAAATTTGGCTCTACAATTTAAACTAGGAATGATAAAATGAACTACAAGAAGGAATTTGACTAGATCCCGTTTGATAGCTTAGAGCATCTCTGTGCCTTCTTGGTGGCCTGTCGACAACATGTTGGGGGGCTCTCATCACCGGAGCTTGCGGAGACTGTGGCTCTCCGGCGAGCGGTTCAGCTAGCAAGAGACGAAGGGGTGGATAAAGTCATCTTCGAGTCTGACTGTCTCTCGCTGGTGCAGCGACTAAATTCCTGTTCCATGGATAGATCTTCTGTTGGGATGATGGTGGCTGAGATCAAGGCTTTGGGTCAAAGCTTCACGTTGGTGGCTGAGATCAAGGCTTTGGGTCAAAGCTTCACGTTGAGCTCTTTCAGACATGTGAAGCGTTCTTTTAATCAGGCAGCACATTTGTTAGCTAAATCTAGCTTGGATGTAGACTCTAGTAGTGTTTTTCTTTCTGTTCCGGATTTCATCCGGGGAACATTTTGTATTGATGTGTTATAATCAATAAAGCGTCGTTTCCTGTCAAAAAATACTAGTTTTCTCATATCAAAAAAGGAAAGAATACTAGTTTTGTGGTACCGCGCAAGGTCCAGCCGAACAGATCCCCGGCCAAACCCGTACCGGATTTTTTTTACAGTACAAGTTTGGGGATCTGTTTGGCCCCGAACCGCTATGGTACCTCAAATTTGTATATGTTACATATAGATCAAACATATATACAAAGAGTGATAATCTGAAGTTTGTTTATATTTTATAATACAAGTAATCAATAATTTTCTCACAACCAAAAAAATATGTGCAATACAACAAGTAGCAATTAAACAAGTTCAAATGAACGCGCAATCAAACAAGTTGGTGTTGATCAAATCAAACGACAATGTGTCCAAGGAGATCCCGGGCACCATCTTCATCACCACCATACATAGCACCATCTCCTTCATCGGCCATAGTAGCGTCACCTTAACCGGCCATAGCACCATCACCTTCAACGGCCATAGCTTCGTTACCTTCACCGTCCATTGTGCCACCTCCATCACTGACAATTGTGCCAATCCTCGTGGTTGAATCTTCCTCTTCTTTAGTGGTCAGGCCAGCATGGATTTCTGCCGCCACCTAGATGGCGCCGCTTTGCCACCATCGATGCAGGAGCTACCCTGGTGCTCGCGACCACAAGAGCATTGTCTCCTTGGACGACGTGGTTGTCGTGGAGGTGGTAGGATTGGGCGTCGCCCTCGGGATAACGACAACGGGAGGGGCGGAAGGTCGGGGAGACCTTGGTTGAGACTGGATCGGACGGGCGGGTGGCCTGGGACATCCATGGCGGCTACTAGGCAGTGATGCTTGAAGAGGCTGGGGCTCCGAGATCGGTAGTGGCGAAGGGGGAGGGGGGAGCTCGGAGCGCGGAGCTGAAATATCCCTCTCACCAACTACCAAGATTTTATTGGGAATAGGAAATGCTAGCGGGTGGAAGCGAGCTATATCCAAGTTTCCACACCAATTTTGAGCGGCCTACACTTTTCCAGGTATTTGCGCTGGTCACCTTTGAAATGGATTACACCTAGATTAAATTAATATAGGTCAGGTCATTTTGACATAACCGCCATAAAATAGGTTTTCTCTTGAATGGATTCTTTTAGCAAACTGAATTATCGTGCACAATTTTTTTCCGAACAAAGGGAGAATCTAGATGGATCGATTGTACATTATATAGCCCTTATGCCCAAAATATGTTATAGTATAATTTTCGATTAAAGTCAAACATTGTAGAGTTTAACCACATATAAAAGTATCAACATCTATAATGCCAAATCGATATTAGTAAAATAATTATAGAATATGTTTCACATTATATGCATTTGGTACATATTGTAACCCACCAAAGGCCACAAAGAAAATAAATTATAATAATTCAAGTGGAGGGCCCTAATGGGAAAATTAACTTATGATGGTGTCCTTTTAGGAGCTAAGCATGGGGTCTCGCTTCGCCACCATCGGGGACTAGGCTACTTGAGGTGAAGAGTCCATGCCTCCGCCTCCGTGACCTTGAGAACAAAGACAATGCGGTCGCTGAGACACTTACTCCCTTCATGCCATCTTTAGGCTAAGAGGATTTGACCAAAGGGCCTAGCGGCGCGGGGAGCGACATACCTCTTTCCCACAATGAGGAGGGATTAGAGATGGGTTCTAGCCAATGATGATCTCTTAAGATAGCAAGCATCTACACGGGAGAATCTGTCTCGGTGCGAAAAAGAAAGTTGCTTATAGCTCAAAGATATTTGTACATTTTTAAAATTGACCAAGCACCCACGCCTAGAGGAAAGGGGCGAAAAGATCAACCTAAGGATTTTTAACCCTAGGTTTGAGAAAAAAATGGTTATATCTAGCCCAACTCTTTCTCTTCTCTATACTAGGAGGCATTGGCGCGGCGGCACGCCGCACCTGTGGCACGCATGGTATAACATCTGAAGAGTAATGGGTCTGAAGTAAAGATGTAAAAGAAGTTAAGAACTACTTGTTGCTTGTGCTTGCTAGAATGGTTGATAGGTTCGTGCTGTTGTACGTGGAAACATAGCACTGAAGGAACATGAATTATGTCTTATGTTATTACACACAGCTGGGTATCAGGTATAGTGCATCAAAATCACATACTGTCTAGTGGGCAGTCGCCGGTACATCTGTAAGAATATCCCTTAGCGACCTTTTTTTTCTAGCATACCTTGCAGGACATAAACCACCAGCCATCAGAATCGCCTCACCGACATCTGTGACAATAAATGCCAGCTTATAGTACCTTTCCTACATGCTATCCGTGTGATTGATATGTTTAGGGTAGTCCATTTACAAAGCATATGACATCTTTCGTTTGACGGAGAGAAAAAAACGTTTGTTAGCATCAGTATAAAAAGGAGACAATAAAAGAGAAATGGTGTGAGTAGAATGCAGAATGAGCACCTGAGAGGAGCTTGTTGTCTCCTGCTTGTGTTTGTAAGATGCTCAATGGTTGTGCACTATATGCGACCAGAGGAATACCACAAGTAATACTATTTGGTTAAGCCCCGTGCACTTTCGTGCGTTGAGTGACAGTAATTCTTTGCTGATCTGCCGTCATGTATGTTTTGCGTGCTTGTGTAAACATGAAGCTTTCTACAGTATAGACCGAGGCCTCTTTTATCTCATTCTTGAACTGGTCTATACAGATGACTGGTATATTTCCCTTCACTATGGTTCCCTATGGTAGGAACAGAATTCAAATATTGTGTGGAAGACAGAAGAAAGAACAATCATGGCATATATTCGACTACCTTGTTCACTTTGTTCAATGTGTGTTAGGTGCAGACATGATTTGAGAGTTTTGTGCAGAGTATATTTCAAGGGGTTAGTATATTTGTGAATCAGTAGAAATGAGAAATATTTGATGATGTTGTCGTGGCATAAAATTAGTTATACAATGTGAGAAACATGAGTCTAAAGGCACTGTCATGAGAAATATTCGTCTGATACGAAAAGGAGCTTAAACGTAGATCATTATGTCTGAGAGTTTCTTGTTACTGAAAGTGGAGCTTAAATTGAAATTTTGGTAGCGTGTGTAATGCAAAGCATCATAACATACTGATATA
This sequence comes from Lolium perenne, assembly GCF_019359855.2. Lineage (NCBI taxonomy): Eukaryota > Viridiplantae > Streptophyta > Magnoliopsida > Poales > Poaceae > Lolium > Lolium perenne. Next base: position 38,658,245 of record NC_067250.2, read on the forward strand.
TAGGTTACTATAACTATCGACGCGTCATCTGTTTTGATTTATCCAGTGTGAATGCAAGGCAGTGTTCAGATGCAAAAATATCCTACATGCAATTCAGTACATAGGATGTGTGAGAATCACTTGTTGTCGAAAGTATGACTTAATCTGAGAAGCTGGGCAACATGTACATTGCTAAGTAGCATAGCATGTTTATATGTGTTAAGCTTCATGCACTATCCACTTGAACCAAAAGTCCGAACTGATGGAAAGGGATAAGCAATCTACTTTATACACATCAACACCCCCTCTCACGTGTGACGGGAAGACAAGTCAACACGTGTAGAGAGGCAAAGAGGCAGCGCCGGGACCACACGCCACACGGCAAGAGGCTGCGGGAAAATTTAGAATAAATTGCGAAAGCCAGGATTTGAACTCGAGACCCGGGGCTCTGATATCATGTTAAGCTTCATGCACTAGCCACTTGAACCAAAAGTCCGAACTGATGGAAAGGGCTAGGCAATCCACATATACATTTCACAACAATATGCACATAGGTGTAAGCAAAGTCATCTTATGTGCTTTTATATATTTAAATTTAAATGGCATGTAAGGCAGTGCCAAAATAGATTTAAAAATAATATTTTCTTAAGAGCAGTTCGATTCTGAAAAAGTGAAGTATGAAGTAGCTCCTCATTATCTACAGAAATCAAGCTAATGTCTGGCCAACCAGCATCCAAAACCACCACCACTGGGATCTGCAGCCAAGCAAAAACATATCTTTACTATTAAATTGGAGTTGGTCGTTTGACACTCAACGCGTTTGATGGTCGTCATCAAAAACATCCGAGCCATTCAATCGCCTTGACTCAACATCTAACCTGCATAGACCGTCCGATCAATGTGGCTCTTACTCCCCCAAGACGTTTCCTTCACTTGGGACGCTTGCCAAAAAAACCATATTGATTTATCATAAAAGCTTGCCAAAATTTCCATTGCTACCGTTAAGTATTTGCCATAAACCTGACCTGCCGCTAATCAGGCCACTGCTTGCCAAAAATATAATCCATTATCAGGGGCGGGCCCACTTCAATTCAAGGGTATTCAGATGGCTGAATACCCAAATATTTCAAAAACTTTACCGATATATGAATGTTCTACGAAATATATAAAAAGGAAAAATACCCATTCTCAACTAAAATGATGAAGTAGTTCTAATGGCTTGGACCGGACGCTTTATTCATTGGGTCGTGAGTTCAAGCCCCATATAGAGCAGTCTATTCCTTATACTTTAGGTAACTTTTTTTCATACTGATGTAAACCACTCCATCGCTGGAGCCTGGAGTCTTTGCATTTGATTGTTCCGGTGTGCATATTTCGTTCTATTTATTTTTCTCCCTTTCTTTCATGTATTTGTTGTTATAGAAAATTCATATAGTGTCTGTTCTACTCTTACATTTTTATGCTAACTGTAATTTTAAAAAATTTAAAAGAATTTACATACTCGATGCTAATTTTATTTTGGTAAATTCATACATATGTTTCTCAAGCACAAATGTATTTTATTATGAGGGCTTCTCAAGAAAATATGAGATATGCGTCATTCAACATTTCATTTGTTTGTACTTAAATATGAGATACGTGTGGTCACTAATTCATATTATTTTATAATTTTGAATACCCATACTTAAAATTCTGGGCCCGCCCCTGTCCATTATAGAAAGCAAATCAAATCACAGCAAGTCCGGATTCTCGTCTCCTCCATAATAGGCCCAGACGAACAAATCTTTATGTAGTCCTGCCGCCGAAGTAAATCGCCAAGACGGAAGTGTCTGCCGCCAACAGAACAAATATTCACGGACCAAATTCAACTCCCTCTCCATCGCGAGGATAGGAAACCTCGCGGCCTGCCACCGAAGAAGATCGTCAAGACGGAAGCGCCTCCCTGTTTGATCTTTCGGCGAAGGCGAGCAAGCAGGTATCACGACGCTTCCGCCTCCTTGTTTGATCTTCCGTGTTTTGAGTTGTTGATTTTTCCCTCCGTTGCCGTCCGGTCGTTTAGGAAGCCAATAATGATATCCTCACCTCCATCCGCATTTCGTTCATCATCTTTTTTTTCGCTCGTCGACTGCCGGGACTCGCTACACGTTTTCCACATTGTTGATGAGGCTGTTCACGATGGTCGAGGCGAGCGTACGGGTAATTAAGCTTTTTCGCTTTGCCAGTTCTTCCGTTCCTCGATGTGCAAGGAATCTTATTAAACGCATTATCGATCTCAATCATCGGACTATAAGTTCCAATTCACTGTTATACGGCCGGAGATTTTATTTTGTTACATGAAAATATGAAATGGCTTTATTTGCATCAGAGTTTCAATAAATTTTATCTTTTTTGTATACCTAGAGGATAACAATAGCAGAGACATTAGAAGATGAATGGTTCAAAAAGAACTATAAACCACCATAGTTTAAGCGAAATGAAGATGTGTGCCTTGAAAATTTCGATGATGATGTAATACAATCTGAATGTCGTTTCCTGGTATGTAATCTATTCCCCCAAATTTATTGTTTTAAAGGTCGCTTATTTTATTATCTTTGATTTTAAATTTCGTAGAACATCTTGTGGTGGAGAAAAGATAGAAACCATAATTCATGAATGTGTTTGCTCTTAATTTAATGTCGCAGGAATTCAACATTAAAATTTGTTGATAAAGTGGTGGTGGTAGGTTCATATAACTGTTAACATATAATTTTCCCCAGATTGCACTTGTGATTAATTTACTTCCGAGTTCAGTATTTCGGATTATTTGAATATTGTTACCAATGCAGTAACAAGCGGGGTAGTATCATGCCCTCTTTTCACTTCACTTCACTGCCTCTTTTTATAAATCTAGGGCTCTAGGCATCTTCTTCGATACTAATTTGTACTATTAGAAAATAATATTGTTGGTTTGGAAATAATTTTATTATTTGTTAGGTATTGGTAAAACGGGAAACATAATTCCTGTCCCAAGTTATGCCACAAGTGATTGTGTCAAAAATAGAGGAAACTTACAAAGCTCTTGGTTTCAATGTGCGGAAACAAAATTAAACCAATGTGTGAAAAAATTATAAGGTATTATTGGGTTCCTCGTGCTTTCCTGCTGCAATTTGAGCAGTTCAGTGCGTACAAAGATTTCTATTTTCTACCTTCAAGATAAAATACACTGATTTCTATTTTTACCTTCCAGCTGAAGCTTAAAGGTGACAGGACTGGAATAAAAAAGCATTTATCTGTAGCAACGGAGGCACCAGCTCTACTGTCTATACTGAGACATTACAATGTAATTTACAAATCACTGATCATAGTTAACTTTGTTACATCTATACTAACTTCATTGCACCAGCCATGGTGTCCGAAAAATAGAAAATAATTAAATTCGATTGAAAATGACACTGACGTTGCAAACTAAAGGTGTTGTTTTATAAGGATGCATCAACAAAAAAAAAATCACTTCGGATGTCAGGTTCTAAGCATTCTATGCTGCGTAGTATTCTAGAGAGTGAACATTTTATTTCTTAACTATGTGCCTGATAATTACAGATCAATCTCTTGTAGGGTTTTGAGGTGCTCCATCACTCCATATGGTTGAGCTTCGTAAAACAGGGGGTGACACACGCCATGGTCTGGCATTGGTGCTTGGTCAGCCAAGGGTGTCTTTGTGGTAGCAGTAAGTTCCTGCTTAAAATGTTTACAAGATGATAATTCTGAACTTGATCTAGAAGCCCTTAAACTAGATCAAGTTCACTACACTAGATCGAAAAAATAACAAGGTAACTAGATGTCCAGAATTCTAACATGATTTATATTTCATTGTATCATACTTATTTGAACTAAAGTAGCCGCTCTATGTGTGTTCATGTGATTTTGAACATGACATAAGCTCTAATGTGAGGGAAAGGTTCAAGGATGTGATCCAGGTTCAAAATAAGTTTTGTTGTCTGTGCAATTCTGTTCAGATGTAGGGGTTGGTCGGAGGAGTAAAATTTGATTCGATTAGAATAGCATTGTTTGGTTGTTTGGTACTGTTCTATTCGTTTGTCTCAAGACTTTAGTACTATATTTTGTTTGAAATTGCTTCTTTGAGAAAGATACACATGACTTATTCTTGATAAGTCGGTATTTTATAAGATTATCATTTCCTGCTTGTGGCTCTCCATAAAATTATTCATATGGATATTATCTTTCTTGGATCAGAGTTGGGATTTTTTCCTTCTAATCTTTGGATATCTTTTTTTTTGTCAATACTTGGGTTTTTTTTCTAATCTTCGGTGTGATTGCGTGATGTGTCCTTAAGTTATTGTTAGATGGTGCATCTCTTATATGCTCGCATGTATTTGCTTTGCTAGACTTGGCTCATCATATTAAAAAACATTGATTGTTGAGAGGTGAGAGATGGCTCGATTAACTCCTTTTTTTTTCTTCTTTTGTACCACAGATAGTCATCCTAGCTATAATATTTTGTAAGCTATGTGGTTGTTTGTTGGTTAAAGACTACGGAGTGCATCAATTTTCTTGGCAACAGGTCTTGCCTATTATATCTAATTTTATTTATTTATTAATACAATTTGTCCTATATGGTGTGGTTACGCTCGAAAGGTAAACTTGTAGCTGAAATGAAAAATATTAATTTAGGAATCCACATTTAATGCAAATTTTATTATATATTATTTACTTTGGTAGCTAAAATGCAAAAGGAATGTTGCCCCTCTCTCAAGAACAAAAGATGTGAATGGGAGAATTGGTGAGTGAGGAAGCATGGATGAAAAATTCACCCTTGTCATGCCTTTGCGGTTATCTATTTGGTGTGCATATGTGAGCGAGGGCGGGGATAGAGAGATAAGTAATCCATTCTACTTTTTGGGGGTTGAGTACACGAGGCCCGTAGCAACGCACGGGCATTCAACTAGTTACATATAGGACCACAGTCCACAAATGAAGCAAATTATCGGAATATCAACTGAGCATAGTACCAACTTCATGATAAAAAAAATACTTGATATTCATCGTAATCGACTGATTGCTAGAGATTTTTTTAATCTCATAATAAACCACTATTTTTGTGAACTTCTGTTATTTTGAAAAGCTGGAACTATGAGTGTACTTCAGGATGAACCAATATTTTTGTGAATTTTTGATTTAGTTGAAATAAACCACATATCACTTTTTGTCAGCAGATGAGTATACACTGTATGTCCACGACCTATCTAATTTCGTGTAGATCAAACTCAATGCTGAGATGAAAAATTACCTACAAATACTTCAGAGAAAGATGAGCATCTCTGTGGAGACCAGAAGTCCGCACAGCGGCCACGGTATACTGCAAACTACATGGCATACCGACATCACACAAAGTAGATTCTGCCTGCCGGAGAAAACATGCTGGCTTGCGAATCTAGAATGGTGAAACCATGAAACATTAGCTCGGTGGTTGAACCCTGCATGAGTTTGCTAACATGAAAAGCATTTACCAATAAACTTATATATAACTTAACTGTACAACATAAGACCCACTTTGTTCTTCGATATCTTCAAGACAGAATGGCAGAAGGAAGATCAAATATTAGTATTCAGTTTCTACACTTTTTGTCCAAAAATCATTCAGGTCTTGAACTGCATTTTGTACATATATTGATGAAGATTGAACTTATTATGTTGTTTATTACATACACTACTTTGAAGTTATCAACTCTAGGCCTTCCTATCGAGATGTTCACCATTCTCGACAATTCGCATGGTTGCCAATATTACTAAAACACATGGATTGTAATTACCAACAGAAACCAAAGAGAAAAAATGAATTGCCTAAAGTGAAAAAATCACCTTCATGCAGCCTGACAGTCAGGCGACTAAGAGAATGGCAAATCTGCATCTTGTTGCACCTGCTGCGGCAGGGCATCAGCTAAAAATTGGTGTGCATGCTGCTGACAAAAGGCAGCCTCATGAAGCAATTTGCCAAAAGTATAACAACAAAGCTGTACCAACACACCTGCTTTGCTTATGTACACATTCCAGAATTCAGATTGCCACGTAGCTCCGCAGTCCACCGTAGGTGTACCTTTGACAGGAATACTTTTCATGTGTGAAATTCCCATCATAACAGGCATCAAAAGAAACGATAAATTAGAGAGAGAAAGAGTACGGGCTGCACACAAACAGGGGAACCGCTGATGGTGAAGCGTACCAGAGGCAAATTAGATGAGCGTCCTGGCTGTCAACCAGGTGGGCGGCGGCTTCCAGTCGACATCGTGCTTCCAGATCGACAGTGCTGTTCGTCGACAGGCCACGCGACGAACCAGCCGGCGGGTTGACGGTGCCGTCCAGGCGAGGAAGTACGTCGGGGAAATCATGGCGCCTTGGCAGCGGCCGCAACACTGGAGAGGTGCACGATCCACGCTATGGCTGCATAGCATGGAGTAGCATGACAATGGGAAGCTTGTAGTAGGGCAGTGCTCGCGCAGAAGGTAGGAGGCGAATTGGGGGCAGAGAGCTGTCGGTTAGGAGGTGGAGTTCTGCCATCCGGCTCCGTCTAGAAAGGTCGTGTCCTCCTAAGAAACTGCCACCACCACGATGAAAAAAAAAAGTCTCGCCGCTTTGGCGACGTGAAACCGGGAAATGTATGATCCATCTCACTTGTGTAACCGGCAAACCGAAAGATTACCGGAAGGAAATGAGTCAATTTTTTTTTGGAAAAATAGAAACAACCGAGGGCAATTGCTAACCGATCAGAAGATGGGACATGTGGCAAGATAAGCGTACCCTAAAATTACCAATCTACAGTAGCTGAACATAAATGAACGCCTGAAAGTGTACAACTTTTATATAGGGTATTATATTATATGTGCATAGAGACACAAAGTTTTCAGGTTTTGTCAAAGAAATACTACTAGCAAGGCCCAAGCCCAACCACAGCAAGGCCCAATCCCATCTATAGCAAGGGCCATGTTAGAAATAAGAACATGAAACGTTCACAAATAAATGAGTGGTAACACGGACGATATTAATTGGATTGCTTTTTTCAGGTCGACATAAATAAAGTTGGTGACGAGATATTTGTCTCCCCTTCCCCGCACAAGACACAGATTCCCAGCGCACACAGAAAATATGTCCCCTCCTCTCTGACCAGCGGACCCACCATCGTGGGACCCACGTGTCATCGACAGCTGGCCTCCCTGGTGGAATCCGAAGTCTCCAGTCTCCACTCTCCACACCCTTCGGCCTCCGCCTACTCGGCTACTCCCCCAAATTTCGATTCCCACTGTGCAAAGCTCAGAGCTCAAGCTCAGTTCCCCACTCCACTGTCGGCGAGGCCCAAACCCTAAACCCCTGGCCGGGATCCAATGCCGACGCCCGCGACCGCGGCCGCGGCGGCGCTGCTGCTGATCCTCGCGGCGGCGGGCGGCGCGGCGGCCAAGACGACGATCGAGCCGTGCGCCAGCGCCGACTCCTGCACGGCGCTGCTCGGCTACACGCTCTTCGCCGACATGAAGGCCTCCGAGGTGGCGTCCCTCTTCCGCGCGGACCCGGCGGCGGTGCTGGCCGCCAACGCGCTCGACTTCGCCTCCCCGGGCGCCGCCAACCGGATCCTCCCCAAGGGGCTGTCCCTCCGCGTCCCCACCCGCTGCGCCTGCAACGACGGCGTCCGCAGGTCCGTCTCCGTGCGCTACGCCGCGCGCCCCGCCGACACGCTCGCCACCGTCGCCGACGTCGTCTTCGCGGGGCTCGCCTCCGCCGACCAGATCCGCAGCGCCAACGGCCTCGCACAGGAGGACCCCGACGCGCTGCTCGACGCCGGGCAGCTGCTCGTCATCCCATTCCCCTGCGTCTGCTTCAACTCCACCGACAACAACCTCCCCGCCGTATACCTCTCCTACGTCGTAAGGGTCGGGGACACCGTCGAGTCCATCGCCGCCGGACACGACACCACCGTCACGGATCTCAGCAATGTCAATGCCATGGGAAGCCCCATTGTGGCACCTGGCGACATTCTTGCGATTCCACTGCCAGGTAAAATCATCTCCCATAATAACACTGTGACATCTGCTTTCAGATATGGAACTGGTGCTATGCCCTGTTATTCTAAAAATGATCTCCCATTCTCCCTAAATAGGTCGTTGCCAGAGAACCTGACAACCTTAACAGGTCCACATTATTTTCTTACCAATTTTGGTACTTAAAATCATTTACGGATATAATCTCACCACCGCCAACACTTTTAGAGCCCTCTCTGTTTTATACTACTAGTTGCAGACCAGGTACTAGAAAAAGACAAGTGTGAATGCATAGTTGTTCTGTAAAGCTTCAGATTGATGATGCTTTTGCCCATCTTTAGCTGGTTGTTAGAAATGCCAAGCCTTTTATTATGGGAAAAAACGCACGGGATTGGCTTTATATTGAAAGCTAAACATTGTTCGTATACTGCATACTAGGATTAGTACTTGGTATCAGCCTGATATTAATATATTGTCCTTCATCGAAAAGGCATACTAGAGTAGTTGATGGTCAGTTGGTGGTGCTCTTGCTATTCGGAATCAGAAGTTCGGATTTTGACAGTTACTTTGATGATTAGCTGGGCCTTTTGGTTCATCTATGTGGAACTGTCTGCTTTATTGGCATATTAACTCAGAAGTCATCTTCCAGCTCCTACCGTGCTCACGCTGATTAGCTGCTTTCTTTTCTTGGGTATCCTAGTATTGCCAAACCATCCTTGCCCTCATGCACTTGTTCACCCTTCTTCTGCATCATTTCCCAATGCTGCAAAAGAAGAGTAAGTTTGTGTAACTTCATTAGGCTGAGTCAAAACCCTGTACTGAATTTCCATTCTCTTCTGAATTTTCCACACTGTGAAGGGATTGCCACAAGCCTACACAATTAATGTCAAACCTCAGATTGAATGAATGTTGTATGCGTAAGTACGTTTTACTGTCCTTCATATGATTGGTCCAGGACTGAGATAAACAGTGCTTGTAGCAGTGAATATCGGCGGATGTAATTTCTGTGGAGATCTATTTCAGGAATTTCCCATGAACACTTTTATGCTTTTCTGTTTTAGACTAGTAAACCAGGTAAAAAAAAAGACCATTGCAATGGCATACATCTGTAAATCTGTAGTGATGATAGTATAGGCCATCTTTAGCAGGTAAAGTTACCAGTAATGTTAGTTTTTTTACAACAAAAGCGCGAGGGCACTGCTTTATCTTGAAAGGAAAAGATTATTTGCACACATCATACTAAGATATACCAGTTTACAATCCAGACCCAAACAACAGAGCAAGGAAAGGGGAACTACCATTAACAAGAATAGTGAAAAGAAATTTATTTAGAATAGATACTAGAAATGCTATAAACGCGATGGGCAATAACGGAGAACAAAAAGGAAATCACAGCAGGCGACACAGGATCTAACGTGGAAAAACCTCTCCAACAAAGAGAGGAGAAAACCACGGCACCAGCCAGTGAAACTCTACTATATTGGGAGTATTTACAAACGCCGTGTGTTATCTTAGATGATGCGATTAACCCTAGCCGGCGGCTTACAAGAGGTATGAATAGGCGGTGATGTGATTAACACAAGGAAATGAACTACCATTAATAAGAATAGTGAAAAAATGTCTATTGAGAAACATAAGTCATCTTCCAGCTCCTACCGTGCCCACATTGGCCATCTTCGTTTTTGTGTCACCCTAGCATTGGAAATACATACTTTAGCCCGCCTGCAACCAAGTATAAGATATGCAAGTTTGCAATCCAGATATTAGAAACTTATAAGTTGCCCATCGCCCCATCCTACTTCCAACATTCTCTAGTGCAGTGAAAGATGAATAGCCGTATATACAGTTTCGTTAGGCTGGGTCAAAAGCTTGTACATAATTGACATATTGTTCCAAATTTTCCACAAGGCTGAGCAGATTGCTGTCATTTGAGAGTGTTGACATATGGATTTTAGGAAAGTTGGGTATATCCTTTCAATGTGTTTCATATCAATGGTCCAGGATTGGGTTAAACATGCTTGCAGCTTGCTAAGCTATTAAATATTAACTACTCCCTCCGGCCCGGAAAAAATGACGGACGGACCATTTTACAAAAAAATCCTTGCATTTATTTTATACTCAACCCGCACTCCCTCGGCCGCGTCAATTGAGAGATGCAATGATGGTCCGTTCCAGGACAAGCAATAAATGCAGAATTTTAACGGGTTTAATTACAAAACGCAACTGTACTAGTAGTCCGGCATTTTTTCCGGATCGGAGGAAGTATTTTGTGTTACATAGTTACATCGTTTCTTGGGATCACAGGAATTAGAAAAATGTCTTAATAGGAAAAACACATGAATAGGATGTCAAATCTTAATATATTATGGATTCCTACAGTCTCAGAACATAGGAATTCTATACACGATGCCATTGGATGGTGGACAGAAAATAAACACAAGAATTTTGGTGGAATGAGAGCATCCTTATAAATGTTAACTGACGGATCTTTACTTCCATTTACTTAATATCTTTTACTTTCATTGATTTTCCTCTTTTTGCTGATTGTTAACTATGCTCAGTAGTGATAGTTCAGTAGGATATGCTAGCTTGTTTCTGTACCTCTCTGTTGATTAATTGTTTTCTAACCATGGCTGCTATTTGTTTCTGTGATTAGCTTGTGCATCAACATTTCCTAATTTTGCTTCGGACTATGGATTGCTTGTGGCAAATGGGACCTATGCACTAACTGCTGGTAACTGTGTGGAGTGCAGTTGTGGGCCAGGGAGTCTCGAGTAATGTTACAGTTGCCCTCTCTTTTGGTCAATGCAGTTTCACTACTTCAACGTGTTTCAGACTATAATCTCCATGTTTCATCTCCCACAGTCTGTACTGCACACCAGCTTCATTAGCAGCGACTTGTTCAAGTATGCAGTGCTCCAATAGCAGTCTAATGCTTGGTAATGTGACTGCCCAAACCACCAGCGGTGGCTGCAGCGTCTCATCTTGCAGCTATGGTGGCTTAGTTAACGGAAGCATCGTGACATCGTAAGCAAAAATCCCTAATAATCTTTGTTTATGTTCTTTGGTTTCTAATCCCTTACCTCTTTCTGTTTGCAGGCTATCCTCGGGTCTTCAACCTACATGCCCTGGTAACTATTCTTTTCATTCTCATCTAGTCCACTGTGCAATTGGCTACTGCCTACTGAATACTGATAGGGTAAATCAGCAGCTATTTATACTTCTCATCCAAGGGAATTGTTACAGACTTACAGTACCTTGCACTCTCATAACTATTAGAGGGTACAGTTTAGATCTAGTTGTTACTTCTTCAAGGGCAATGCAAACATTATACTTCACACATATGGAAACCATCTAAACCTAATCCATGATTAGACTAAGTTGCTGGACGCCTTTCACTTCCCGAACGGGTTGGACTAGAAAATTATTGGTTAATATGAATCTAATCGCCACAAGCCCTTAACGACTATAATAAAATGTGTCACCGCTCAAAATGTAGTCAGCATTGCGAGGCACATCGATTGATCAAGCCTCCTATGATACGTACAAGGTGCTGCAAAGTTTGGGTAATGGAAATTGTGGAATCCATGACATTTGACTAGAAGAAGGCATGCAACATAATAAGAGCATGAATCGAAGAAGTTATGATATGCTGGAAATATGTTTGTGTAAATATCATTAATATACTCGTGAAATGTGAAGTTACATCGAGCTTTCCCAGAGTCAGATTAAACAGCAAAACATTATTTTCACTTGCTTGTGGGATATAGAAAACGATCGAAAACCAGTGCAATATCAGGTCAACAATGGGTTGTAAAGTTTCAAATAGTCTCAAAGAAATTATAGTGTTAGCACTAATCCTGACTTGCATAAGTGTTAGATTTGTTTAGTTTGTTAGCTAGCTACATGCGTGGAGAGCTGCATGCAGTAGGGGCCGTTGCTAGCTGTTGGAGCCGCGTCGTACGCGTTCGTGGGCGTCGTGCGCGCGGCCGGCGCATGCGGATCAGGCTGCAGCGTGGAGTTCGTGCTCCCAGCATCAGAGTAGCTATAAAACTTCATGTACTGCTTGTTTGTAAGGTGAGCTGAAGAGAAATAAGAGTAGGGTGTATGTGCGCCCACGGTGGCGTTCGTGCGCCGGCCGGGAAATCTCCGTGTCTCCACTCCACCGTCTCCCTCCGTTCGTTAGTGCGAGCGAGGAAGAGGAAGGTGCAGCCGAGGTGCTGCACCAACATGTGGTATCAGAGCCTTTTGGCTCGGGACCGTTGTGGCCACGTCGCGCGGTGAGTCCGCGGTGAGCACGGCGGAGGTCGCGGAGGAGCTGCACGGCGATGTGGAGGCTGCGGCAGCCATGGCGGCTAGGGAGCGGCGACCGTGGAGGTGCAGCTGCGCGTAGAGGCGCGCGGTTGACGTCGGGCGGAGGCGCCGAGGCGTATGTCGTCGTTGTGCTCGAGTTCGTGCTCGAGTTCGGCTACATCCTTCGGCGTTTGTCGCTGGAGGCTGTCCGGCGTGTGTCGCCGAGGAAAAAGATGGTGGCTGCGACGGCGTGTGGCGTCGACGGAGCTTGGCGTGTGTCGCTGAGGGAAGCCTCCAGGTGCGTGCAGAGGCGATGCATGATGCGTGGTTCGCGTCAAGCATGGAGGCTGTAGTGACGGCCGTGGCGACGACGACGACGGGAGCGCGCTGCAGCCAAGAAATGGAGGAAGAGATGCTCCTCGTGGCGGCAGCGGCCGCCGATGAGCCATGTCTACCGAAGCATGCATGCTGCAAGTCAAGATTAGGGGAGGCATTGTTAGCACTAATCCTGACTTGCATAAGTGTTAGATTTGTTTAGTTTGTTAGCTAGCTACATGCGTGGAGAGCTGCATGCAGTAGGGGCCGTTGCTAGCTGTTGGAGCCGCGTCGTACGCGTTCGTGGGCGTCGTGCGCGCGGCCGGCGCATGCGGATCAGGCTGCAGCGTGGAGTTCGTGCTCCCAGCATCAGAGTAGCTATAAAACTTCATGTACTGCTTGTTTGTAAGGTGAGCTGAAGAGAAATAAGAGTAGGGTGTATGTGCGCCCACGGTGCCGTTCGTGCACCGGCCGGGAAATCTCCGTGTCTCCACTCCACCGTCTTGATAAACATATGTGTATGTATAGATATCCAACTTGTATATGAGTCTGTTTGTGTAGTTGTATTGTAAATCAAACCGACTCACCCTTGTACCCTTGTAACTCTAATATAAATACATACCCACGGTGACCCTAGAGGTACACGTGATACACTACCAATACTCGTTTTCTATCATGGTATCAGAGCTTAAACCCTAAATTCGCTTCCGCCTACATCGCCGCCGCCTAGGTTTCTCAATCTCGGCCGCCGCCGCCGCCAGGAGTTCGCAGCGACGCCATGACTACCTCTGGCCTCTCCTCAGCGCTCTCCAACCCGGCTTCTACCGCTTCGTCCGGCAAGACTACTCCTGCCGGCATCTCCATGAGCAAGGGCAGCGCCGCCCGCGTCGTGTTGACGTCGCGGATCCCGGATGTGCCCATCGACCTAACCAACAAGTTCACGATTCGGCTTACACCGGACAACTACCTCTACTGGCGCACGCAGGTTGATCCAATCCTGCGCAGCAACCTCCTCTTTGGGTTCGTTGATGGGTCCTTACCCTGTCCGCCCGAGGAACTTGAAGTTCCGGCGAAAGATGATACCCCTGCCTCCATCATCGCCAACCCTAAATATTCTGCTTGGCATCAGCAGGATCAATCAATCCTCTCCGCGATTGTCTCCTCTCTTTCGGAAGGGGTGATCGGCATGGTGATGATGATCCCTACATCGCAGGAGGCTTGGGAGACTCTGGAGGCTAGCTTCGCGTCGCAGTCGTCGGCACGGGTGATGCAGATACGCACTGCACTTGGCAAGACCAAGAAGCATGACTTCCCCAACGCCACCGCCTTCTTCAACAGGGTCAAATCCCTCGCAGATGTCCTCAGCTCCATCGGACAGCCGCTCCGGCCGGAAGAGTTCAATCAATTTCTGCTCGGAGGTTTAGATGGGGACTATGACGCACTCGCGGATCGCATCTCCGCACGTCCTGCCTACGACCCTCTACCCATCCGCGACGTCTACGCGCGGCTTCTCAATACGAGAGCGGCGCGTGGAGGCAAGACGCGCGGAACTCGGCGTCGACATTCACTCCGCCAACTACACCTCGCGCGCCATCGGACGCGCCTCTACCCACCAGCCATCATCGTCGGCTCCGCCCCGGCGGTGGTTCGGCCGGGGCAACTCTCGGTGATCGCCCTCGTGCCCCGGCGCCGCCTTCGCCCTCGTCCACGGGGACAACGGGGGCGGTCGTCCTACGAGGTGGTGCCGAGGCTCACGACCGGTGTGCCAAATATGCTCCAAGGAGGGGCATGTCGCGTCTTCTTTGCTTCAAACGCTTCAAGAAAAATTATCTCGGGTGCGGCAATGATGGTCGAAACATGGATCGCCGACTCGCCGCTCGGAACGACAACTCCCCTGTCTCGCCTTTCATGCCGGCGCCTCTACCTCCTCATATCCGGTTGACCCCTCTTGGTATGTGGACAACTGCAATGACGGATCACTTCTCCAACGACATCAACAAACTAACCATCAAGGAGAAATATCAAGGCCAGGACACCGTCCAAACAGCCAATGGTGCAGGTATGCGCATTACACATATTGGTCAATCCTTACTCCCTACATTATCCAAACCTCTACACCTTACAAATATTCATCATGTTCCATCGATTACTCGCAACCTACTCTCTCGTCAAACGTCTTACACTTGATAATAACGTTTTCTTTGAATTCCATCCATGGTATTTTCTTATTAAGGACCGGGCAACCAGGGAGGTTCTTCTTAGAGGGGGCACACGCCGAGGCCTTTACAATGTCTCTCCATCCACTGTCAAGCAAGCCTTCAGCAGTATCAAGGTGTCACGTGATCAGTGGCACTCACGTCTAGGACATCCAGCCTTGCCAATTGTTCAACATATTCTGCGTCGTCATGAGCTTCCTTTAGTTTCGGAAAATAAAGCTGTAAACTTAGTGTGTGATGCCTGTCAGCAAGGCAAGAGTCATCAGTTACCTTTTTCATTATCTACTCGTGTTACCACTTCACCTCTTGAACTTATTTACTCAGATGTTTGGGGTCCTGCCCAAATCTCTGTTAGTGGTCATCAGTTTTATGTGAGTTTTGTTGATGCTTATAGTCGTTTTACATGGCTTTATCTCCTAAAACATAAATCTGATGTCTTCGCAGTTTTCCTTCAGTTTCAACAACATGTTGAACGGTTACTCAACAAAAAAATCATACATGTTCAGAGTGATTGGGGTGGTGAGTATCTCAAGTTAAACAAATTCTTTGATGACATTGGCATCTCACATCGTGTCTCCTGTCCTCATACACATCAACAAAACGGCACCGCTGAGCGTAAACATCGTCATATCGTTGAGACTGGTCTCACTCTTTTAGCTCATGCGAGTGTCCCTTTTCGGTTTTGGAGCGATGCTTTTTCTACAGCATGTTTTCTCATTAATAGGTTACCTAGTCGTGTGATAGACATGCAAACACCTATAGAGCGTCTTCTCGGTGAAACACCAGACTACACCTTTTTTAAAGTGTTTGGCTGTGCTTGCTGGCCACACCTTCGCCCATACAATAATCGCAAACTTCAGTTTCGATCTAAACAGTGTGTTTTTCTGGGATATAGCTCTCTTCACAAAGGTTACAAGTGTCTTCATGTTCCTACAAACCGTGTATATATATCCAGGGATGTTGTTTTCGATGAAAATGTGTTTCCCTTCTCCCACATGGCTGAGTCTCCTACCACTCCATCCTCCTCTAATAATCTACTTCTCACTCCTGACCAATTTGTTGATGCCGCATATACTCCTAGCTTGTTGGCTAACCATGGTGCAGGTTCGGGGCGCGGAGCACGTCTTGAGTTACTCGACGAGGAGCCTACTACTCCTTCTGTTACTACACCGGAGGACGTCGATCGCGCGCCTCACGCAGACGTCGATCTGCATGCAACCCATGCAGACGAGGGCTCCCCTGCTCCACCTGGGCCGGCGTCGCCCAGCTCGCCCAGCTCGGCTTCGTCTACGACCGGTGCGGCGGATACAGTTCCGTCGCACACCACTTCGGCCCCTTTCCCAACAGCTACTGCTGGGCCTTCCCCGGTCGATCAGCCTCGCATGACTACACGCCTACAGCGTGGTATTCGTCAGAAGAAGGTTCGCACTCTTCTGATCCGACGCTGCTCACTACTGAGCCATATGATTTTCGTGCTGCCCTTGCATCCCCACATTGGCGCCTGGCTATGGAAGCCGAGTACACTGCCCTTCAGAAAAATGAGACATGGCGATTGGTTCCACCTCGTTCTGGAATGAATATCATTGATTGCAAATGGGTGTTCAAGATAAAAAGGCAAGCTGACGGGTCCATTGACAGATACAAAGCTCGCCTAGTTGCAAAAGGTTTCAAGCAGCGACAGGGACTCGACTATGAGGATACTTTCAGCCCTGTTGTCAAACCCACTACTATTCGCGTGTTACTATCAATGGCACTTACTCAGGGATGGCATCTTCGGCAGCTTGACATCCAGAATGCTTTTCTTCATGGAATTCTTGAGGAAGAGGTGTTTATGCGACAACCTCCTGGGTTTGAGGATCCTAGCTACCCTGGGTTCTTGTGCCGGCTTGACAAGGCTCTTTATGGACTTAAGCAAGCCCCGCGTGCTTGGCATGCCAGACTCGGCTCCGTACTTGCAGCCCTTGGTTTTACACCTTCCACAGCCGACACATCTCTCTTTATCCTGCGACGGCCTGAACTCACACTATACCTCCTTGTTTATGTTGATGACATCATTGTGGTGAGTTCCTCGTCTGCAGCTACTGATCGTCTGGTCCATCAGCTTGGTAAAACATTTGCTCTTAAGGATCTTGGTCCGCTCCATTACTTTCTTGGCGTTGAGGTACATAAGCCAAGAGGAGGTGGTCTTCTCATGAGTCAACGCAAATATGCCTCAGAATTGTTGCTGAAAGCTGGTCTTCAGAAGTGTGCTCCGGTTACTACTCCTATGGTTGCCTCTGAAACACTTTCGGCTAATGATGGTACTCCTCTTTCTGCTGAAGAATCTACTCGTTATCGCAGTATTGTAGGAGGCCTTCAGTATCTTACAATGACACGACCAGATTTGTCCTTTGCTGTCAATAAGGTGTGTCAATACTTGCATGCTCCCAGATGTGCTCATTGGTCGGCGGTCAAACGCATTCTTCGCTATGTGAAGGGTACTCTGTCACATGGACTACTTCTGCGTCCCTCCTCTACCCTGCCACTCCTCTCTGCCTTTTCTGATGCAGATTGGGCTGGTGATCCTGATGACCGCCGATCAACGGGGGGATTTGCTATATTCTATGGAGGCAATTTGATTTCTTGGAGTGCCAGAAAACAGGCTACTGTGTCTCGTTCCAGTACAGAGTCAGAATACAAGTCGCTTGCAAATGCTACTGCTGAGTTGATTTGGGTACAAGCCCTCCTTGGTGAACTTGGAGTAATTCAAAGACGTCCACCTGTCTTATGGTGTGATAATATTGGAGCTACATATCTTTCTGCCAACCCTGTGTTTCATGCTCGCACAAAACATATTGAGATTGATTTTCACTTTGTACGAGAACGGGTTGCACGGAAGTTACTTGAGATCAGATTTATCTCCTCCAAGGATCAGCTAGCTGATATCTTCACCAAGCCATTACCATTGCCACAGTTTACCTCTTGTAGGCGCAATCTCAACCTCTCCGAAGTTGAGATTGAGGGAGGGTGATAAACATATGTGTATGTATAGATATCCAACTTGTATATGAGTCTGTTTGTGTAGTTGTATTGTAAATCAAACCGACTCACCCTTGTACCCTTGTAACTCTAATATAAATACATACCCACGGTGACCCTAGAGGTACACGTGATACACTACCAATACTCGTTTTCTATCACGTCTCCCTCCGTTCGTTAGTGCGAGCGAGGAAGAGGAAGGTGCAGCCGAGGTGCTGCACCAACATATAGTACAGCAGAAGGGAATGTTCTACTTGTGCCCAAAATTTAGGATCGAATTCAGTCATATTATCGAGATACAAGAAAGCCAAATGCTTAGTACTGTCATTTTCTTTTCAGTTTCCTGCTTGTACTACATCACAAACTCCTCTTTCTTTATCTATATTGCATCTCACCATTCCACTTCATAACACAGGACCGCATCAATCTCCTCCACTGATGGAGCCGTCAACTGCAGCAAGCCATGGCTCGTTTCTTGCTCCATCCCCTGCGCCAGGACCTGGGGAGGCAGGCAGTGCTGTTCCTGGCTCATCAGAACCCGGGGGGTCCACCAATTCTGCTGGAAGCCTCTCCCAGGCGCCTTCGGTGCATCAACTGACGATCCTCATTCTTTCTCTAGTCTTGTACTTGCATATGTGAAGTTCATTGTAGAATATTGATGGATGTATTTGTATCGAATGGGGGCCCTCATTTGGGCCCAGTGGTGGGACCTTTATGAATGGAAGGTTTTCAGAGTTTCACTAGGATTCTGCATTTCAGTCATGCCAGTGGTGAAGTCACCAAGATCGAACTATCAGTATTCCAAGTATATTCACAGGAGAAATCGTAAATGTGTTGTTGATGCCTCAGTAATAGCGACTCCACATAGGGAACAAAGCTTATTGCCTGCACCTAGGCTTTAAGCCCAGCCTATCTGTAGGCGATGGTATATGAGATAGTGTGGTTTGCTTGTTTGCTCGACAAGCGGTTAGTATGCCGGTGCTCGTCCATTTCAATGCGTCTGTGGATGATTTGCCTTTATATTTTTGGTCTTTTCGCAGCTAAAAAGATGCACTCCCTGGTGGCGAACGACATAATTGATCCTACACTGTCATTGGCCATCTGACCCATCTCCTTTCGAACCTGATGCTGCCACCGTTCTGTGTTTTGTCTCCTGGTTTTCGGAGTACCTTCTGCTCGCCACAGAATCCTGTGCTAACCATGTTGCCATGCTACTTATTTTCACAAATTCAGTGGGAATGGTAGTGGCTCAATTAAAAACAGTGGGAATGGGAGTGCGACATGGATGTGTCGATATTCCACATATCTTTTCTCCCTTTTGGCATTTCATTGTCACATCTATATTGTAATAGCATGTTGCAGGGGTTTTATGTCCTAACATGGGTAGCATTTAGCAATAGATTGTATGGTAGATGAGATTTCAGTTGTTGCCGTCTCTTATGTTCTGAATTGGAACCTTCCAGACCTAATAATTAGGTTGTGTGTATCTTGGGATATACTGATAATTTGATTTGAGAGGCATTCTTTTCCATTATGTAAGAAAGAAAAAAAAACCACGCATCATCACAAAAATTTAGCGCTTATGTAGCGCGATCTTTTGTGACCTGAAGACTTGAAGAGGGTTATGCCTTGCACAACTTTTTCGACAAATGGAACATATTAATATGATGAAGATACTAATTACACACATTTTCTGCAACAACATAGTTTTCTAATGGCACTACGGATGTACACAAAAAAAGTAGAAGAAATATGACTCATCAGAAAAGAAAGCAGTGCACAAGCGCCGACATTGTTCGATCATAGATCATATATTCTTACACTACAGAAAGTTCACGCTCTCAAAACAATGCCTTGCGTAATTAACTTAGCCTCTAAGTGCATTGCAACAGTTGACAGAGGATATGCCTGTCTAACAATGTTAAAATTCAGGTTGTCTACTTTTGCAACCACACTTATCCCCTAGCTGCAAATTCAGGTGTGTGTGGATCAGTGGATGTTTTTTCTTTCGAGCAAGATGGGTCAGTATTGTAGATGTTGTGTGTGACTGTGAACATTGTTTTTTTCCGAAATGGGGATATAATCCCGGCTTCTGCATCATGATGATGCACACGATCATTTGACTGTGAACATTGTAGATGTATGCGCATTTGTTTGAGCGAGGAATCTTTGAGTAGCACCAATCGAGCAAGTGTCTTGGTGGCCATATGTTTTCGTGGGTCTTATTGTAAATTTGACTTGCGCTCCGTCGCTATAAATGAAGGTAATCCAACTCAGAACAAGCTCAATCCTCAAGGAACAACACGGTGACCGGTCCTGGACAGTGTTATTGTGCGCGCGATGACGAAGGACATGTCAGCGTTGCATCTTTTACCCTATGTTCTCGTCCTAACTATGTCGTTCGCCTGGCCGATCACCGAGTCGACGACCGGCCGCGCGACCATCCGCGCCGATCTCACGCACGTGGACAGCGGCCGCGGCTTCACCAAGCGCGAGCTGCTCCGGCGGATGGCGGCTCGATCGCGGGCTCGCCTAGACAGCCGGTGGTCACCACCCGGCCGCGGCGGCAACGCCCACGCGGTGACCGTGCCTGTGGCCCGCGGCACCACCGGCAAGGCGGACTACAACTCCGAGTACAACATCCACTTCGCCATCGGCACGCCGACCCCGCAGCCCGTGGTGGCGACGCTGGACACAGGCAGCGATCTCATCTGGACGCAGTGCGTGTGCATGTCCTGCTTCGAGCAGCCATTTCCTGTTCTCGACCCCTCCGTCTCCGGCACCTTCCGTGTCATGCCGTGCTCCGACCATCTTTGCGAGCACGGGGGGCTAGTGGTCTCCGGGTGCAACCTCAAGGACAAAACGTGCCTCTACGCCTACCACTACGGCGACAAATCGGGCACATACGGCACAATGGGCCAGGACACCTTCACCTTCAAGGCGCCCAACGGTATGGCCGCCACCGTGCCGAACCTCCGCTTTGGTTGCGCCCAGATCAACCACCTGACCTTCAGAACGAACGAGACCGGCATCGCCGGCTTCGGCCGCGGGCCGCTGTCTCTGCCGTCGCAGCTCAAGGTCGCCAGGTTCTCGCACTGCTTCACCACCATCGTAGAGGGCAAACCCAGCCCGGTGTTCCTGGGCACGCCGGACAACCTCCAAGTCCAGGCCACGGGGCAAATCAAAGCCACCCCGTTCGTGCCAAACCCAAGGTCACCGTTATACTTCCTTTCGCTCAAAGGGATCACCGTCGGCAAGACGCGGCTGCCGTTCAACGCGTCGGTGTTTGCGCTCAAGGGCGACGGCTCTGGCGGCACCATCACGGACTCCGGCACCGCCCTCACCAGCTTCCCGGAGGCCGTGTTCCAAGCCCTTCGGAAGGCGTTCGCGTTGCAGGTGCTGCTGCCCGTCGAAGAAGACAACGACATGTGCTTCTCCACCTCGCCGAAGGAGAAGCTGCCCGCCGTGCCGAAGCTGATCCTCCACCTAGAGGGCACGGACTGGGACCTCCCCCGCGAGAACTACGTCCTCGATATCGACCACGAGGATGGCACCGGCGGCGAGCTGTGCTTAATGATCGTTTCGTCGGGCGAGGGCAGCAGCATGACGACCATAGGCAACTTCCAGCAGCAGAACATTCACATCGTCTACGATCTGGAGGTCAATAAGATGTTCTTTGTGCCCGCGCGCTGCGACAAGCTGTGACAAGTTGTCAATAAACGTGCAAGTGTAGGCGACAATTGAGCGTACGTACTGGTCCTTAGTAAAAATATGCACTGCCGTTACTAGTGCTAAATAAAAAGCGCCAAACTTATTATTTATCCTATAATGCTTAGCCAAGTCCTACGCCGTCCGATTGCATGGTGTTTGAGTTACAAGTTAGATTACAACTAAGTTTTGTAATTGCAAATGTTTTTTTTTTAAATTGCAAATGGAGTTACAAGAAAAATGCTTCGGGCTGTTAGATTTACTTCGTGATTCGTGCTAATCATGAGTTTCAACTAAGATTTGATGATGCCATCTAACTGAAAACTACGTTAATTCTCAAACGACCAAAAACTAGCCACATTCATTATTTATGCATAGTCTGATGTCAGTTTTTATCGTGAAAAAAAAAAACTCTTGTCACGAAAAATGTTTCATCTCGCATGGAAATGGTTATGTCAAAAACAACTAAAAAATAATTTCCAATAATACAACTTTAGAAGATGTCAATCGTCCTTTTGGTTTAGCTTTAGGTCAGTTTATACATTAGTTGACCCAAGTTTTGTTAGAGTTATATCCGGTGATGATGTGTGAGTACATTATGTCGTACACTGTTCTGTAAACACAATTTTTCTACATCTAAGAGTATGCTAAGATTTTTTATGATTAAATTGGAAGACATCGCCCATCCACTGTCCACGCATTGAGACTCTCTTATAAATATAGGGAATCAAAGCTTATATATGATGGCTAGCCTGTTCAATATAGATGTAAGAAAAAACTCAGACGTTAAGTGCATACAGTAATGCGCCAGGACACACTACATAGTATACTACTACCTCCATCCCAAGGCTTAAGGCCTATATTTTTTTTTCAGAAAGTCAAACTATGCTAAATTTAACTAAGTTTTTTTTATCAAAAATCATTAACATGAAAAGTACAAAATCAATATCATTAGATAGATAATGAAATATATTTTAATATGTAATCTACAAAATATCATATTTGTTCATAAATTCTTCTAAAAATTTGATCAAACTTTACTTCGTTTGACTTTCTGAAAAAAAAGGCCTTAAGCCTTGGGATGGAGGTAGTACTACCTACTCCCTCCGTACTCAAATAAGTGTACATCTAGCTCTAATCTTTGTCCACAAAAGTGTGTACTTCTATCTTCCCAATGCATTTTAATTGCTTCTCTCTCATCGCAAGGAAATCAAACCTAATAATATTAAGCATATATTCTTCTTGTATTCTACATGCACTAAGCTTATTGGAGGTGAAATATTAAAGAGGGGAAATGCATGTTTCCAATGTATTTTTCACTCCACTTCATAAATTATCTTGGAAATCCCGCATGTACACTTATTTTTGGACGGAGGAAGTAATTATCACCACATCAATCCATCGGGAGATGCCACCTTAGATATAATGGCGAATGATTGAAATAATCTAAGATAGAACAAACTCTTAAAAAATAATGCAAAAAAGAATCACTAAGAATAGTAAAAATAGAAATATATTGATTGTAAGTACAACCTACAAATATATCAATGATGTCAACTCATGGCCAAGTGTTACCCTTTTCTTTTGAAAATATCATGTAATTCTATTGATCAAGACTTTTGTATATCACTCGCTCGATACACAACTCGATCTTGATGATATTTCTGGTGGAAAATCCCTTTCATTTGTTATTATTTCCACCGGTAAACGCAAATCCAACTCAATGAGCTAATAATGTCGCCGGAGAAAATTTGATGTGCATTTCAAATAACAAGAGATCTCTAAAGTCTCCAATTCTCCGCGTATAAATGATTAATAGCTCAAGGTTATCTTGTATATAGTAAGATTCATGATAAATATTTGTAAGACAAGCAATCGTATATAGTAAGATTACTCTATGTTTTGATAACTAGTGATGCATGTTCCCACTTTGAAGTTAGTTTTGCGCAATATTCACTAAAACAAGAGTAGCTTTCTCATACATAGTTAGTTTCAGGCATGACCACTCAAAACATTCAGAAAAATATGTGCATCTAAATGTATTGACCAAAAATTAAGGTAGGACGGCTGCCCTACCTTAACCTACTCGGAGCTTCGCCCTACATCTTCTTCTTCTTTTTCTCTAGAATAATATGACTGAGCCAGGGAATATCCATTCTAATGTCCCACCTTCTCTCTCCTTCCACACTTGACAAATCTTGTGTTAGTTACCTCCTCTCCCCTTCCATAGTTTAAGACGTCTAATTTCGAAAGTTGAAACTTCCGTTGCTCCAGAGCCAGAAGTATAATTTGTAAACTGTTTAAATATTTGGGTTTCTAGTAAAGAGAGTTTTAGGACACGGTCGATATTGAATATATTCTGACAATGTTTTAAAATTAACTTTTGAAACTTGGTGAAACTTTAAAAAATCTTAAGGAAGCTGGTGACATATATTTTGAAACAATATGTGCATAATAAATAGTAGAAAGTGCTAATAATTAGTTGTGTCATATATTTAACATTATTTTTACCGTAACTACGGCGGGCTTATGCCAGCCTGAACAACTTTATGTACTACGGCGGGCTTACACAAAGAGGCGAGGCCTAAGATTAGCGTGCAACCCAGAGCTGAGAACAAAGGAGACACATGCATTGGGACGGATAGAATAAGAGAAGAGGGTTGGGGACCGCTCATTGAGAGGAGCAGGCGGTCCAATCCAAAGATCGAGACAAAAATGCAGTAGAATCGCCATTGCCAAGGTTGACTTGGGAAACCTGCCTGAAAGAGTCGAGCCTGGCGAGAATGCCTTTCCAAACGGGGGTGTCCGGATAGTGGAAGTCACCAAGTCATGTCTAGCCGCCCAGCCGTACGAACAATAGAACCAGGAAGCCCAGGGGGCGGAAGAAGAGGAGTGCAACTTTATAAGGAACTTGGAGAGGAGGGTAGAATTCTGCGCGAGAATGCACACCTCGGTCCAATAAACTTTGCATTACCCACCATTGCAAGATTCCTCTCTAGTCCAAAGGAAGGCCCATCGCCTTTTATCAATAGCTTCAATCACACCAGCGGGAAGGAGGCCTATGCCCATGGCATGTGCAAGCATGACAGTCAAAGCAGAGTTGACCAGAAACATGCAACCACCAATAGGGAGGGAGCGCCCGCGCCATCCGGGGAGTCTCATGTCGCTCTTTGAGATAATGGGATTGAAGTCAGCAAGGTGGAGTTTAGGTGTGGAAAGAGGGAGGCCAAGGTAAGTTTGAGGGAAAGAAGAGATGGAGCAGCCAAAGGTGGTAACCATATCCGTAGCAGCGGAGGGGTCCGTCTCAATAGGTACAAAGGTGCTTTTGTGGAAGTTTATGGCCAGCCCGGAAGCAGCAGTGAAGTCACCAAGGAACTTTTGAGATTGGCAACATGTTGTGGGATAGTGTAACACCCCAAATTTTAAAACAAAGCCAAAAATGAATTTCCCTTTTTCCAAAAATGAGAGCCAACAAAAACTTTTCTTATATAAGGTATCATGCTTAGTGCTCCTACCTATTACTTGTGTTTTTGCCTTGATGAGTGTAGTATACTTATGTGATAAACCCTAAAACCCTAGAGTGATCATGTGAAGATCACAAACCAAATAAAATTAAAAAGGGAAAGAAATCAAATAAGAAGAACCCTAAACCCTAACCTTTTCGAAAGACATTTGGATCTGTTTTAAGAAACCTAAAATAAAGGAAAGACCATATGTGGGCCTATAGCCCTAATATGTGAAATCTGAACCCTACCTTTTCTTTTTGCTAAGGGTGGTGAACCCTTGCAAAACTTATTAAACCCTAAACCTCATCCTTCTTGTCTTTAATCTGTGAGAAATAAAATAAAAAGGAAGAATCCTATTTGAGAAAGAGGCAGATATGCCTATGGCTACTTTGTAAAACTTTCCCTAGGCCTTTCTACTTTATGTAGAGAAATGGGAAAACCTTCTTAAAACTTATCTAGTACTTTTCCAACACAATACCAAGTGGAACAAAAGTTTTTCAAAAAGAAAGTAATAATGCCATAGAGGCATATGAGAGCAAAATATTAACTTTGTGAAATTGAGGATCTTGATCCTAGACTTGAAGTTGAATGGTTGGATCACCCCTATATACAATTTCAACTCTCAACAACATCCCTTGGGTCAAGCCTAGTCAAATTACAAATCAAATGCCACATATGCATAGAGGCATATGTGATCCATAGCCATTTTCACCAATTCTTGTCCTATGCACTTCTACCTTTACCCAATGGTGTGAAACCATCTCTGAACCCAATCTAACCCTAAATTGACCCTCAACCTTGCCCAAGTAAAGCAAGGAGAGCACCTTACAAGAATAAGAAATCTTGACATATCACCTCCCATGTGTGTTGGCCAATTTTACAAATCTTCGAGCTAGACCTTTTGGAATGGTTTCAATGGTTTGAAATTGTTTCTAAGTTAATAGGAATGACATTAGAATCAAGACAAGTCCAATCAAAGGGAGAGAAATCCCAAAAGTGGGATAATTCCATTTTCCCTCACATACCCATAGGGCCACTTTATCAAATCTTGACCTAGGCACCCACCTTGTCTCAAAATGGTTGGATCCTTTCATCCAACTTCTTCTAGCACCAAATAAACCTCACTCTTGTCTTTTTGCAACCAAGAGGAATAAAAGAATAAAAGTTAGAATTTTACAAAACCCTCACATTTGGCTTATGCCATTTTTCTAAACTTTGACCCTAGACCACTTTGGCCTTCACCATTAGTTGAATAATGTTACTAAACATTTATTACAACTTTTGGAATCAAAGGGACCCAACTCAAATCAAATTCAAACTCAATTGGGGATCACATGTGATAATGGTCAAATCTGCCATTATTATTCTGGTCACTACTTTGAGCCCCTCTAATTCAAGTTTTTCAAACTAAACTTTCCCAACTCCTTGCATGTCATCCAAGAGGACATCAAGATGAACACTTTTTGTAAAGACCACCTTACCAAAATCCTTCTTGATCAATTGCTATGCTCCTCTAAAGTTGGCACTTTTAATTAAGTGGAACAATCTCCCACTTAGTGAAAATTGCCATATTTTGAAATTCTAAATTCCACCACCCCCTCTCTGTGCCTCTGGTCATTTAGAACCAAACCAAACACACCCTTTTCAAATTTGTCAACCTTTTTAGCTAAATCAATTTTGGGCAAAATTGGATGAAACATAAATAGGGAACAACACACACTATTTAAAATAGTGTTCTATCCTAACTCTAACCTACCCAAACCAACCCTACATGTTTCCTTGCCCCCTCTCTGCCTCACACCACCACAGAAACCCTAGGGAAGGGCAAGACATGGCCTAGCCATGGCCATGCACACACCATGCCGGCCATGCCGTGCTCCCCCTCTCACCCTTGCTCTCCACTTCTGGCCCTGGTGCCCAAACCCGCCACCATGCATCCCTACCCCACCCTAGCTCCTCCAGTGTCGAGGTGAACGACGATCCTCGCCGGAATGGGCGCGCCCTGGTCGATGCCGTGGACGTCGTGGGCGCGTCCACCGCCAACTCTGGCCACGCGCCGTCCTCTCTCTCCACACCTCCCCCGAACCCCCTGGCTACACGTTGAGCATCACCACCGCACCCTGAACCCACTGGACACGCTCCGTTGCTCGCGCGAGGACCATCGCCGTCGACCACCTCGCCGTTCACCCGCTCCCCTGTCGCCGGACATTGCCGTCGCCCGCGCGTAACTGGCCGTCCCCCACCTCGCCATCACGCGCGTTAGCTTCGCCTAGATGTCGCCTACACGACGCTCTCCCTAGTTTGCCCCTTCGAGCGCCGGAGACGCCGCCCTGCTGTCGCCCTCGCCGCACACCATCCGGCCATCCCGCCATTATAAATAGAGCCCTCCACGAGCCTTCACCTCCACACCAAACCTGCTCGCCTCCCTCTCCTCGATCTCCTCATCCACTCCTCCTCCTCGATTGCTCACCGGAGCCCTCCAATTTCATCGCCGGAGCCCGTAGAGGACCTGAGATCACAGCCGACGAATCCGAGCACCATCGGCGACACCACCGGTACCAGCGCACTCGCCGTCGTCTACAACGTTGACCTGCATCAACGCCGCCGCTCGCCGACGTCCCAGCTCGCCGCCGACCCCCGTGCCTCGCCGTGCCAGCACCGCCCTCGCATCGTCGACGACGACCACCACCCGCCGTTGGATCTTGATCTAATCGCACGGCCACCACTCGCGCGTACCGTTTCGGTAAGCCTCCCCCACTGACTAGTGGGGCCTGTTGTCAGCTGGCCCGCTGCGCGCTGGACGCACTGCTGGGCCGGCCCAACTCTGCCCCGGGCATTTTCAAATCTTTTGGCCCGTTTAATTTCCCGCCAGCCCGCCTAGTCGATTCTATTTAAATCCAATTCAAACTTCTCCAATACTGCCTCCACTTTGAAATTTAACCATTTCAAATTGGCCAAACCAAATCTAGTGAATTTTATACCGTTGGAAAGCTTAGGAAAAGATCTATCCAATGCCACTGGTCCCATCTCAAGATCTTGTGTAGAATTAATCTGACAAAAATAACAAGACAGGGACTTTTCTGCCTTAGAATAATTCTTAAAAATCAACCAAAATAGATATTGAGTCAATTCCAACTCCTTTAGCTCACATTTGACTTGCACTAATTGTTTATGCAATAAAATGGTGTGGTCACTTTGCATGATCATGCCCTAGTTTAAGTAGTGTGCAATATGGCTAGTTTAACTAGTTGATATTGTCCAAAACTATTAAGTAATTCATATGAAGTCTTATGCTTCATTTAAATCTTGTCTCAAATGAATTCATGTGATGTTTGGACCCCTGGCCCAAACTCACTTATATGAATTACTTAGAGATTTAAATCATATATAGTGTTATTAAATGGTATGAGGTATTTTACCTCATTTAAATCTATTCCTCAAATGATGTTGATGAAGGGTTGACTTGGGTCAACATGATTTCATGCAGGATTGTCTGAGAAATTAAATCTTAAGAAGTTTTCAATAAGAGAAAAGTATTTCTCAAGAACCACTGGGAAACTATCACCTACATGTAGGGTGAGGAGAGTATTTTCCTCAAGCAACACAACCAATGCACTCTAAGTGTAGTATTGGTGTGAGTGCAAGTATTGTTAGTTTAGCCAATGAATTGTTGAGGATGTGCCATCCCTCAATGATAGTGGTTAACTTGGTTACCACTATGTGTTAATCATATGAGAGGTTTCCTTCTCATTTAAATCTTGTTCTCAAGTAGTTCAACATGAGGTATGGACCATGGTCTATATAATCTCATATTGAGTATTTGGTGACCTTAAATCATTACCCCTTTAGTATTAAATTGTATGAGGTATGGAACCTCATTTAAATCTTTTTCTCAAATGAGGAGTATGAAGAGGTTGACTTTGGTCAACCTAGGTCATATATTGTTCATAAGAGAAATTAAATCTTAGTAAGATATGTGAGGAAATTATTTTCTCTAAGTAATTAAAAGTAACACCTTAGTTAGTATGAGAGGAAATTATTTTTTTTCTCAAAGAAGAAGAACACATCCACCCACTTAATCGTAGTGCGAGATGCTAGTTGAAATTGTGTAAAACTTGTGTGTGCTTAGTTAGTATGTAAGTTTGGTATGATGATTGTGCACCCCGTATTCGTATTTTAGACGCTAGTACCGGAGACCATCAGGAAGAGGAGGACTTCTACAACAAGGAGAAAGGAGAAGAAAACTTGGACCCTCACTTCATACCAAGGCAAGCTAACACTGATAGAAACTACCCCTGCAAGCTTTTATCAATGATATTGGTTGCAAGCTACAATACTTAGTTTGCAAGTAATATGCTGATAAAGTGCAAAGCCCCCTTGGGGCAAGGCACCATGGATTTTACCCTTCCCTTACATGAGCCCATCCCCATTTTATACATTACCAGTTTTTACTTGTTTTCTCAACAAGCTGCTTTTATAGTTAACTTTGGTCAAAGTACAAGTTGGTTACTAAAAGTTGTAAAGTTAGCAAGCTACCACCAATGCAAGCTAGCTTGAGGAAAACCATTTTTGGGTTGCACGATAATACTCTTGCAACTTGCTAAGCTCTCTATGAGCAAAGCATTCCCCTGTTTTACTTTAGGCTTATGATCCTAATTTCCAGTTCTTACTTCATAAGCTTTAGTTACCTTGGTTTTATCAAGGTACCTTTTTGATTCAGGATTTACTTGGTTAGTATGGGATTAGTACAAGAGTATCCAACTTAGCCTAGAAGCAAACCAAATACTTAGCACCCTCATACATAGATGCTAGCACTGATTTGAAAGTGACTCCTCCATTTGGGAAACTGGGAACTGAAAGGATTTCGAAAACCTTGGAATGATGAGTCATTCGATTGAAAGATTTTGGAAGGAGTTTTGAAACCTTGGAATAAAGATGCATTCCATTGGATGATTTTTGAAGGTGAATATGGCTGGTGAATGACTTGGTGAATTTTACAAAAAAACACTGATGGTTGGGTTCGGATGCGATACCATTCCAATTTTACCGTACCCCCACAATACCTGAATCTGGGTAGGGCTTAACTAGAAGTTTGTGTGTCTTAGTATGGGTTCCCTCTAAACAAGCATCATCGGGGTTATGCCGAAAGCTGCCTCTACCACAATAGAAACGATACGATATGATGCGAAATGAGGTGAATGTCCGGCCCAAGCCCTGTGCAGTTCCCAGGTTGACTGTCTGTCTTCACTGGGAGGCCAAGCTCATGGGGAGAGGTGCCTATACTAGGGTATGTAAATGAAAGGTTATGATTGGTAGTTCGCGTACTGCGTACGATAAATCAGGCCGATTACCTGACGAGCTATTGCAATTGTTGTGGCACAAGTGTACAACCTCTGCAGAGTTAAACCTATTCGAATAGCCGCGTCCTCGGTTATGGACAGTTGGAAAGGCCATACTGTTCCGTCATCAGTATTTTTTTGAAAACTATGAATGGTGAAGGGTGACTCATGATTTTGAGATTGAACAGAGACTTTGACCTGGAACCACAACAGAGTTGTGGGGACGACATTAATGTTCCCACCTGAGTTAGTTAGCAAGGAAAAAGAGTTGTTTACAAAAATGTTTGTGAAATAAAAATTGCTTTATGCAAAATAAACTAGAGCTTAGCACCCCCTTACTAGAATTGTTAGCACTTACCTTAGTATTAGTTTGCGAGTACTTTAAAGTACTCACGGCTGTGTCCCTGGCTATTCAAATGGCCAGATTCTGAAGCAGAACAATAGTATGAAGAAGACGACCAGCAGGACGCCCACGACAACTAGGGAGCCTTCTGACGTCAGACGTTGGCCTGTGGACTAGAGAGTCCCTTCTACGTTACGCTTCCGCTATGAAGCTATGAACCTTGTGTATGTTGATCAATAGATCAACTATTTGTGTAATATGGATCATGAGATCTCTATTTGTAAGACGACTATGGTATGTAATGAATGATGACTCATGATATTCAACTGTTTTGTCTCGCAACAACAATATTCCTGGGATTGCGATGTACGGCATAACAGGCATCTGGACTTAAAAATCCGGGTGTTGACAAGTTGGTATCAGAGCCATTGTTTGACCTTAGGAGACCCTAGTTAGAATGGACGTCTGAAAAACTTAGTTTCAAAAACAAATGAAGGGAATATTTGTGAACACTTGTTCTTACTCTTACCCTTGAGATCCTTTTTCAGACAGATGGGAAATGTATAATCTACTCTCTTTGCCAGCCTACATAAAATTTTGCGCACTTGACTACTTCTCTAATTTACTCCTCTTTGCTCACAGATGACGTACCAATGGGAGTCCTATCAGCTTGGTCCCGAAGGCGACCTCAAGTTCGAAAAAGAGTTGAAGCAACTAGTGGATTATCTAGGACACCCGTACCCCAAGTTCTTCGGAATGCCACTCAAGGCTAAGTCAGGAGAACCACCTCAGTGGGACGTTTCTACTGATTTACGAAGGAAGCTTGATGCCCCGGTATGGGAAACCATCTGGATTTCGGTAACGGGAAACACTTGGAAGGAAGGGCTAGCCAAAGCTATGCAAGAAGCAATCTTTCGTCTGTGTGGACAAAATAAGGACAAGATCAAGAACACTCGCTTCATCTACTACCCAAGACACGACCCCATGGGAAAACCGATGACCATGCCCCCACCCCAGCCAAAGATGAACCCCTATGAAGCACCTCAGGACTTCAGGCAGTACCAAACCCGCAGGGATTTGGACAACGCCCTCGCCTCTCGCCAAGCACCTCACCCGTGAAGAAGAAGATTCCACCCAGAAGAGTAGTATCATTCCAGCACTTAAGTAGGTGTGAGTTGTATCAGGATCCCCATGTATCGTAGAACGAATGAAGGGTTCTTCAAACCAACGGTGTGTTAGATTTGTAATGTGTGATGTTTGGTATGAATGAAAAAGTGATGCTGGTTTTTACCCCCTCAACACTACTCAAGTTTCAAGTTTTAAATTTTTAAACTTTGACTCAAACAAAACCATAGAAGTTTCCCTCTTACCTTATCATCCACTTTCAATGTTCAGATGGCCCCTCCTACCCGCAACAACTCCCGTGCCCAGGCCAATCAGATACACACTGAGCACGCCAGGATGACTGATGCCATCAACATCCTTGCAATGGAGCGCAAGGCACTTCGCCATCAACACGCCAAGAAGGACTACCTCATTGCTCGCCTCCGCGTGAAGATAGCATCACTGGAACAGCTCATCACAATACCCCACCATGCTCCCAGAGGCAAGTTCAATGTGACTTGCTATGAATGTGGTGTTACTGGTCATCACTCTAACAAGTGCCCGATAAAAGCCGCCAACAATGCCCCAAGGACTGGAAGCAACGCTGTACCCATTACACAAAACGACAAGTCAACGGTAACCTGCTATGCATGTGGAACTATGGGTCATTACTCCAATGAATGCCGCAAGAAGCTTGCCAAGAACGCTGCCAACCCCGCTGCACCTGCACAGCAGCAGCGCCGTTTCGCAACTAGAAGAAATTTTGCTCCAAACTACCCGAACAACCGCAACGGTCGCTACTACAACCTGAAGACCACCGAGGCACAAGAAGCATCTCAGAATATGCCAAGTATGTTTCCTGCTAAATCATATCACCCAATCTCTCTTAGGAACCTAACTCCTCTTAAAATCTCGGGACGAGATTTGTTTAAGGGGGAAGGGTTTGTAACACCCCAAATTTTAAAACAAAGCCAAAAATGAATTTCCCTTTTTCCAAAAATGAGAGCCAACAAAAACTTTTCTTATATAAGGTATCATGCTTAGTGCTCCTACCTATTACTTGTGTTTTTGCCTTGATGAGTGTAGTATACTTATGTGATAAACCCTAAAACCCTAGAGTGATCATGTGAAGATCACAAACCAAATAAAATTAAAAAGGGAAAGAAATCAAATAAGAAGAACCCTAAACCCTAACCTTTTCGAAAGACATTTGGATCTGTTTTAAGAAACCTAAAATAAAGGAAAGACCATATGTGGGCCTATAGCCCTAATATGTGAAATCTGAACCCTACCTTTTCTTTTTGCTAAGGGTGGTGAACCCTTGCAAAACTTATTAAACCCTAAACCTCATCCTTCTTGTCTTTAATCTGTGAGAAATAAAATAAAAAGGAAGAATCCTATTTGAGAAAGAGGCAGATATGCCTATGGCTACTTTGTAAAACTTTCCCTAGGCCTTTCTACTTTATGTAGAGAAATGGGAAAACCTTCTTAAAACTTATCTAGTACTTTTCCAACACAATACCAAGTGGAACAAAAGTTTTTCAAAAAGAAAGTAATAATGCCATAGAGGCATATGAGAGCAAAATATTAACTTTGTGAAATTGAGGATCTTGATCCTAGACTTGAAGTTGAATGGTTGGATCACCCCTATATACAATTTCAACTCTCAACAACATCCCTTGGGTCAAGCCTAGTCAAATTACAAATCAAATGCCACATATGCATAGAGGCATATGTGATCCATAGCCATTTTCACCAATTCTTGTCCTATGCACTTCTACCTTTACCCAATGGTGTGAAACCATCTCTGAACCCAATCTAACCCTAAATTGACCCTCAACCTTGCCCAAGTAAAGCAAGGAGAGCACCTTACAAGAATAAGAAATCTTGACATATCACCTCCCATGTGTGTTGGCCAATTTTACAAATCTTCGAGCTAGACCTTTTGGAATGGTTTCAATGGTTTGAAATTGTTTCTAAGTTAATAGGAATGACATTAGAATCAAGACAAGTCCAATCAAAGGGAGAGAAATCCCAAAAGTGGGATAATTCCATTTTCCCTCACATACCCATAGGGCCACTTTATCAAATCTTGACCTAGGCACCCACCTTGTCTCAAAATGGTTGGATCCTTTCATCCAACTTCTTCTAGCACCAAATAAACCTCACTCTTGTCTTTTTGCAACCAAGAGGAATAAAAGAATAAAAGTTAGAATTTTACAAAACCCTCACATTTGGCTTATGCCATTTTTCTAAACTTTGACCCTAGACCACTTTGGCCTTCACCATTAGTTGAATAATGTTACTAAACATTTATTACAACTTTTGGAATCAAAGGGACCCAACTCAAATCAAATTCAAACTCAATTGGGGATCACATGTGATAATGGTCAAATCTGCCATTATTATTCTGGTCACTACTTTGAGCCCCTCTAATTCAAGTTTTTCAAACTAAACTTTCCCAACTCCTTGCATGTCATCCAAGAGGACATCAAGATGAACACTTTTTGTAAAGACCACCTTACCAAAATCCTTCTTGATCAATTGCTATGCTCCTCTAAAGTTGGCACTTTTAATTAAGTGGAACAATCTCCCACTTAGTGAAAATTGCCATATTTTGAAATTCTAAATTCCACCACCCCCTCTCTGTGCCTCTGGTCATTTAGAACCAAACCAAACACACCCTTTTCAAATTTGTCAACCTTTTTAGCTAAATCAATTTTGGGCAAAATTGGATGAAACATAAATAGGGAACAACACACACTATTTAAAATAGTGTTCTATCCTAACTCTAACCTACCCAAACCAACCCTACATGTTTCCTTGCCCCCTCTCTGCCTCACACCACCACAGAAACCCTAGGGAAGGGCAAGACATGGCCTAGCCATGGCCATGCACACACCATGCCGGCCATGCCGTGCTCCCCCTCTCACCCTTGCTCTCCACTTCTGGCCCTGGTGCCCAAACCCGCCACCATGCATCCCTACCCCACCCTAGCTCCTCCAGTGTCGAGGTGAACGACGATCCTCGCCGGAATGGGCGCGCCCTGGTCGATGCCGTGGACGTCGTGGGCGCGTCCACCGCCAACTCTGGCCACGCGCCGTCCTCTCTCTCCACACCTCCCCCGGACCCCCTGGCTACACGTTGAGCATCACCACCGCACCCTGAACCCACTGGACACGCTCCGTTGCTCGCGCGAGGACCATCGCCATCGACCACCTCGCCGTTCACCCGCTCCCCTGTCGCCGGACATTGCCGTCGCCCGCGCGTAACTGGCCGTCCCCCACCTCGCCATCACGCGCGTTAGCTTCGCCTAGATGTCGCCTACACGATGCTCTCCCTAGTTTGCCCCTTCGAGCGCCGGAGACGCCGCCCTGCTGTCGCCCTCGCCGCACACCATCCGGCCATCCCGCCATTATAAATAGAGCCCTCCACGAGCCTTCACCTCCACACCAAACCTGCTCGCCTCCCTCTCCTCGATCTCCTCATCCACTCCTCCTCCTCGATTGCTCACCGGAGCCCTCCAATTTCATCGCCGGAGCCCGTAGAGGACCTGAGATCGCAGCCGACGAATCCGAGCACCATCGGCGACACCACCGGTACCAGCGCACTCGCCGTCGTCTACAACGTTGACCTGCATCAACGCCGCCGCTCGCCGACGTCCCAGCTCGCCGCCGACCCCCGTGCCTCGCCGTGCCAGCACCGCCCTCGCATCGTCGACGACGACCACCACCCGCCGTTGGATCTTGATCTAATCGCACGGCCACCACTCGCGCGTACCGTTTCGGTAAGCCTCCCCCACTGACTAGTGGGGCCTGTTGTCAGCTGGCCCGCTGCGCGCTGGATGCACTGCTGGGCCGGCCCAACTCTGCCCCGGGCATTTTCAAATCTTTTGGCCCGTTTAATTTCCCGCCAGCCCGCCTAGTCGATTCTATTTAAATCCAATTCAAACTTCTCCAATACTGCCTCCACTTTGAAATTTAACCATTTCAAATTGGCCAAACCAAATCTAGTGAATTTTATACCGTTGGAAAGCTTAGGAAAAGATCTATCCAATGCCACTGGTCCCATCTCAAGATCTTGTGTAGAATTAATCTGACAAAAATAACAAGACAGGGACTTTTCTGCCTTAGAATAATTCTTAAAAATCAACCAAAATAGATATTGAGTCAATTCCAACTCCTTTAGCTCACATTTGACTTGCTCTAATTGTTTATGCAATAAAATGGTGTGGTCACTTTGCATGATCATGCCCTAGTTTAAGTAGTGTGCAATATGGCTAGTTTAACTAGTTGATATTGTCCAAAACTATTAAGTAATTCATATGAAGTCTTATGCTTCATTTAAATCTTGTCTCAAATGAATTCATGTGATGTTTGGACCCCTGGCCCAAACTCACTTATATGAATTACTTAGAGATTTAAATCATATATAGTGTTATTAAATGGTATGAGGTATTTTACCTCATTTAAATCTATTCCTCAAATGATGTTGATGAAGGGTTGACTTGGGTCAACATGATTTCATGCAGGATTGTCTGAGAAATTAAATCTTAAGAAGTTTTCAATAAGAGAAAAGTATTTCTCAAGAACCACTGGGAAACTATCACCTACATGTAGGGTGAGGAGAGTATTTTCCTCAAGCAACACAACCAATGCACTCTAAGTGTAGTATTGGTGTGAGTGCAAGTATTGTTAGTTTAGCCAATGAATTGTTGAGGATGTGCCATCCCCTCAATGATAGTGGTTAACTTGGTTACCACTATGTGTTAATCATATGAGAGGTTTCCTTCTCATTTAAATCTTGTTCTCAAGTAGTTCAACATGAGGTATGGACCATGGTCTATATAATCTCATATTGAGTATTTGGTGACCTTAAATCATTACCCCTTTAGTATTAAATTGTATGAGGTATGGAACCTCATTTAAATCTTTTTCTCAAATGAGGAGTATGAAGAGGTTGACTTTGGTCAACCTAGGTCATATATTGTTCATAAGAGAAATTAAATCTTAGTAAGATATGTGAGGAAATTATTTTCTCTAAGTAATTAAAAGTAACACCTTAGTTAGTATGAGAGGAAATTATTTTTTTTCTCAAAGAAGAAGAACACATCCACCCACTTAATCGTAGTGCGAGATGCTAGTTGAAATTGTGTAAAACTTGTGTGTGCTTAGTTAGTATGTAAGTTTGGTATGATGATTGTGCACCCCGTATTCGTATTTTAGACGCTAGTACCGGAGACCATCAGGAAGAGGAGGACTTCTACAACAAGGAGAAAGGAGAAGAAAACTTGGACCCTCACTTCATACCAAGGCAAGCTAACACTGATAGAAACTACCCCTGCAAGCTTTTATCAATGATATTGGTTGCAAGCTACAATACTTAGTTTGCAAGTAATATGCTGATAAAGTGCAAAGCCCCCTTGGGGCAAGGCACCATGGATTTTACCCTTCCCTTACATGAGCCCATCCCCATTTTATACATTACCAGTTTTTACTTGTTTTCTCAACAAGCTGCTTTTATAGTTAACTTTGGTCAAAGTACAAGTTGGTTACTAAAAGTTGTAAAGTTAGCAAGCTACCACCAATGCAAGCTAGCTTGAGGAAAACCATTTTTGGGTTGCACGATAATACTCTTGCAACTTGCTAAGCTCTCTATGAGCAAAGCATTCCCCTGTTTTACTTTAGGCTTATGATCCTAATTTCCAGTTCTTACTTCATAAGCTTTAGTTACCTTGGTTTTATCAAGGTACCTTTTTGATTCAGGATTTACTTGGTTAGTATGGGATTAGTACAAGAGTATCCAACTTAGCCTAGAAGCAAACCAAATACTTAGCACCCTCATACATAGATGCTAGCACTGATTTGAAAGTGACTCCTCCATTTGGGAAACTGGGAACTGAAAGGATTTCGAAAACCTTGGAATGACGAGTCATTCGATTGAAAGATTTTGGAAGGAGTTTTGAAACCTTGGAATAAAGATGCATTCCATTGGATGATTTTTGAAGGTGAATATGGCTGGTGAATGACTTGGTGAATTTTACAAAAAAACACTGATGGTTGGGTTCGGATGCGATACCATTCCAATTTTACCGTACCCCCACAATACCTGAATCTGGGTAGGGCTTAACTAGAAGTTTGTGTGTCTTAGTATGGGTTCCCTCTAAACAAGCATCATCGGGGTTATGCCGAAAGCTGCCTCTACCACAATAGAAACGATACGATATGATGCGAAATGAGGTGAATGTCCGGCCCAAGCCCTGTGCAGTTCCCAGGTTGACTGTCTGTCTTCACTGGGAGGCCAAGCTCATGGGGAGAGGTGCCTATACTAGGGTATGTAAATGAAAGGTTATGATTGGTAGTTCGCGTACTGCGTACGATAAATCAGGGCCAGTTACCCCTGACGAGCTATTGCAATTGTTGTGGCACAAGTGTACAACCTCTGCAGAGTTAAACCTATTCGAATAGCCGCGTCCTCGGTTATGGACAGTTGGAAAGGCCATACTGTTCCGTCATCAGTATTTTTTTGAAAACTATGAATGGTGAAGGGTGACTCATGATTTTGAGATTGAACAGAGACTTTGACCTGGAACCACAACAGAGTTGTGGGGACGACATTAATGTTCCCACCTAAGTTAGTTAGCAAGGAAAAAGAGTTGTTTACAAAAATGTTTGTGAAATAAAAATTGCTTTATGCAAAATAAACTAGAGCTTAGCACCCCCTTACTAGAATTGTTAGCACTTACCTTAGTATTAGTTTGCGAGTACTTTAAAGTACTCACGGCTGTGTCCCTGGCTATTCAAATGGCCAGATTCTGAAGCAGAACAATAGTATGAAGAAGACGACCAGCAGGACGCCCACGACAACTAGGGAGCCTTCTGACGTCAGACGTTGGCCTGTGGACTAGAGAGTCCCTTCTACGTTACGCTTCCGCTATGAAGCTATGAACCTTGTGTATGTTGATCAATAGATCAACTATTTGTGTAATATGGATCATGAGATCTCTATTTGTAAGACGACTATGGTATGTAATGAATGATGACTCATGATATTCAACTGTTTTGTCTCGCAACAACAATATTCCTGGGATTGCGATGTACGGCATAACAGGCATCTGGACTTAAAAATCCGGGTGTTGACAGATAGCCTGGATAATGATGAGGGTATCGTCAGCGTATTGAAGAATGGGACTGGGGAGATTGTCAACTAAGGGGTGGAGAAGCAGCCCTTGAAGCGAAGCTCGAAGGAGTTGCTGGAGGACATCAACAACAATGTTTAAAAGAAAGGGGGAGAGGGGGTCTCAGCTTTAATCCCGCAACGACATTTAATCCAAGATGACATTAAGTGTAGGGATTCGTAGCATAGAAAACAAAAAATTTCCTACCGCGAGAACGCAATCCAAGCCAAGATGCAATCTAGAAGATGGGAGCAACAAGGGGATGAACGAGACTAACCCTTGAAGATTTCCAAAGCCTACAAGAGGAGACTCTCGTTGCTGCGGTAGACGATCACTTGCCGCTTTCAAAAGCGCGTAGAAGATCTTGACGGTGCCACAATCGGGCAGCACCTCCGTACTCGGTCACACGTTCGGTGTTGATGACGACGTCCTTCTCCCCGTTCTAGCGGGCAGCGGAAGTAGTAGATCCTCCTCGGAATCCCGGCAGCACGACGGCGTGGTGGCGGTGGTGGTGGAGAACTCCGGTAGGGCTTCGCCTAAGCGCTGCGGGAGTAGTATGTGGAGGAGGGGCGCTAGGGTTTGGGAGAGAGCGAGGTAGGGGCGCCGGCCAGGGGCCCCCTATGGGTGGTGCGGCCAAGTCATGAGGGCTGCCCCTCCCTCTCCTCCTCATTATATAGGTGGAACCCCAAGGGTTTGCCCAAAGTCTTCGAATAAGACCCCAACAGAAAAACTGCCTTATGGACGAAACCTAGAGGGACAAGGACACTCCCCTTCCCCCTTTGTTGGCCGGCTAAGGAGGTGGAGTCCACCATGGACTCCACCCTCCCACTTGGTTGGCTGGTTTAGGGTTGGTGGAGTCCCTCCGGGACTCCTCCTTCCATAGTGATTTATTCCGGATAATTCTAGAAACCACCTTCCATAAATTCACCGGATCATTTCCAAACTTGGAAAGTGACTTCCTATATATGAATCTTATTCTCCGGACCATTCCGGAACTCCTCGTGATGTCCTGGATCCCATCTGAGACTCCGGACAAAACTTCGAACTCCATTCCATATTCCATATCTACTAATACGACATCAAACCTTAAGTGTGTCACCCTACGGTTCGCGAACTATGTAGACATGGTCGAGACCTCTCTCCGACCAATAACCAATAGCGGGATCTGGAGATCCATAATGGCTCCCACATATTCAACGATGACTTAGTGATCGAATGAACCATTCACATACGATACCGATTCCCTTTGTCACGCGATATTTTACTTGTCCGAGGTTTGATCATCGGTATCTTTATACCTTGTTCAACCTCGTCTCCTGACAAGTACTCTTTACTCGTACTGTGGTATGTAGTCTCTTATGAACCATTCATATGGTTGCAAGCTAATAAGACGACATTCCACCGAGAGGGCCCGGAGTATATCTATCCGTCATCGGGATGGACAAATCCCACTATTGATCCATATGCCTCAACTCATACTTTCCGGATACTTAATCCCACCTTTATAACCACCCATTTACGCAGTGGCGTTTGATGTAATCAAAGTACCTTTCCGGTATAAGTGATTTACATGATCTCATGGTTGAAAGGACTAGGTAACTATGCATCGAAAGCTTATAGCAAATAACTTAATGACGTGATCTTATGCTACGCTTAATTCGGTGTGTCCATTATATCATTCACATAATGACATAACCTTGTTATTAATAACATCAAATGTTCATGATCATGAAACGATGATCATCTATTAATCAACAAGCTAGTTATACAAGAGGCTTACTAGGGACTCCTTGTTGTTCACATAACACACATGTATCAATGTTTCGGTTAATACAATTATAGCATTGTATGTAAACATTATCATAACCTCAAAGATATATAATAACCATTTATTATTGCCTCTTGGGCATATCTCCAACATTAAGAAGCACAACGGTTTGGGAAGTCTTATTAAGCATCTTGACCCCATACCGCCAAAGGTCAGGGAAGCCCTTGGCAAGAAGGATCTGATCAAGGGCATCCCAGCTGATGGAGTCAAAGGCTTTGTGGAAGTCGAGCTTGAATACCACCGTAGGGTTGGAGCGTCTGTGGAATGATGCACAATGTCAGTAGCATACACGAGTTTTTTGCAATAGGTCGGCCAAGATGAAACCCGTTTGGTCAGGATGAACCAAAAAAGGGATGAGCTCGCAAACACGAAGATTGAAACATTTGGTGTGGACTTTGAGGCAACTGGTTTGGAGAGATAGGCCTAAAGTTATCCTGCTTGTTGGCTCCTGCTTTTTTTTTGTTGGAGAACAGTATATGATTTAGGGTGTGTTCGTTTTTCAGACCGGGTGGAATGGAATGGAATGGTTCCGTTCCATTCCATTCCATCACATTCCATCCCATCTCATTTTTCTGTTCGGTTGAAAAGAGAAGACTGGAATGGAACCGAATGTAACTAATCTAAATATGCAATTAATTAGCCTAATTTAAAGGGATTCACAATTAATTAGCCTGGAATGGCCGCCTCGAATGGAATTCGTCCTGGCCGCCGCGCATGGCCGCCGCCACGCCGCCAGCCCCCGCCGTCCGCGCCGCCTCGCATGGCCGCCGTCCTGGCCTCCGCGCCGCCAGCCCTGCCGTCCGCGCCGCCTCGCATGGCCGCTGTCCTGGCCGCCGCGCCGCTAGCCCCGCTGGCCGCCGCCCTTGGAGGAGTGCGGCCGTCCTGGCCGCCGTCCTGGCCGCCTCGCATGGCCGTCGTCCTGGCTGCTGCTCCGTCCGTCGGCGGCCGCGCCTTGGCTCCGGCCGGCCCCGTCGCATCGCTCGGCTTCATCGCGGGAGAGA
Source organism: Lolium perenne (assembly GCF_019359855.2). NCBI lineage: Eukaryota > Viridiplantae > Streptophyta > Magnoliopsida > Poales > Poaceae > Lolium > Lolium perenne. The sequence continues at coordinate 38,700,099 of NC_067250.2, forward strand.
GAGTGGTTAATCGCGTGAGAGAGATTAGCACGAGCCGTTCCACCTCGTTCGGCCGATTTGGCCGGACGGGTGCGTTCTGCATCTACACGGAATATTTCGTTCCGAGGAATCACTTCGTTCCATCCTTTTGTCTAACCGAACACGAGAATGGGTTCCATGTGTGGAACCGTTCCATTCCATTCCAGCTCGTTCCAAAACCGAACAGACCCTTATTAATGGGGCGAATGTCAGAGTTAAGGGAGTGGAAGTCATTGAGGGTGTCGAGTAAATTATTTTTAACAAGCTCCCAATTACCGCTTAGGGAAAGCCAGACCGAAACCATGAAGACCTGAGCTAGAATTATCGTTCATAGGAAAACATCCATTACATTTAATATTTACTAGCCATATTCATACAACGTTTTCATCACGTACTCATTGTCAATACAGTATCCCATGTAATGGGAGAGGAACGACGTGGCTCCCCTGATCCGACACGAGCGTTGGATCGAAACGATCTGCTCGGCGATTCTGAGATTCCCCTACACCACTACACTGTCGTCGTTCTTGATCTTTACGGAGACGGGTGAGACGGAGAAGAAGGCCTAGGGCGCGTTTGGTTGCATGGGACTGATTCGTGGCTCACTGGCGCAACCGTGCAAGCACACTTGCGCGTCCAGAATGAGCCACGGGCCGAAATTGGCCGGTTGTTTGGTAGGTCGGGCTGCATCGGCTGGGCCAAAAAGGATTTTCTGTTTGTTTGCCTGCAGCCAAGCCCAAATCTCGATGGAGATGATATTAGGCCTGTTTGGTACCATCCAGGCATGTCTACGGTTACCTCTTCTCTACGACGGGTAGCCTTACCATGCTATCACCTCTCATCACACAGAAATCACAGTTCATGATAGTTGCAATCAGTTGAGAAATCATCCCTAGCTACTATGAATGGTAGTTCATAACACGATGCTCCCTAGATACTACGAATTGTAGTTTATCATAACGGGGTCGTTCAACATATGGGATCGAAAAGGGTTTGAGAAGCAGGGGATCATAGGGGTTCTTCTTCTTCTTCACTTCTTCTTCTTCTTCTTCACTTCTTCTAAAATGGTGGTGTTGCCTCTGGCTTCCTGATACGTCCAAAACGTATCTACTTTCCCGAACACTTTTGCTATTGTTTTGCCTCTAATTTGTGTGTTTTGGATGCAACTAACACGGACTAACGCTGTTTTCAGCAGAACTGCTCCGGTGTCTCGTTTTTGTGCAGAAATCCAACTTTCAGGAAAATCCTCGGAATTTATGCAGAAGGTCCTATTTTCCCAGAATATTGGCGGAGCCAGAAGGGCAAGCCAGGTGGGGGCCCGAGGGTCCCACACACTAGGCCGGCGCGGCCCAGGAGGGGCCCGCGCGACCCTAGTGTGTGGCGGCCTCGGTCGGCCCCCGACGCCCTCCTTCGGACTACTTATTGCCTTCGATCTAAAAACGCACGGGGGGAGGTCGAAGTCGCCAGAAACCCTCCAGAACGCCGCCACATCGCGAAACTCCGTCTCGGGAGCCAGAAGTCTCCGTTCTGGCACTCCGCCGGGACGGGGAATTGGAGGAGATCATCGCCGCCATCACCACCGACGCTTCTCCATCGACCAGCAATGTTTCCCCCATCCATGTGTGAGTAATTCCCCCGCTGTAGGCTGAAGGGGATGGTAGGGATTGGATGAGATTGGTCATGTAATAGCATTAGATTGTTAGGGCATAGTGCCTAGTATCCGTAATTGGTACTTTGATGATATTGTTGCAACTTGTTATGCTTAATGCTTGTCACTAGGGCCCGAGTGCCATGATCTTAGATCTGAACATGTTATTGTTTCATCGTGATATTTATTGTTTATGATCTTACCTGCAAGTTGTATACACATGTCGCTGTCCGGAACCAATGGCCCCGAAGTGACAGAAATCGGGACAACCGGAGGGGATGGTAGTGATGTGAGGATCACATGTGTTCACGGAGTGGCTTTGCTCCGGTACTCTATTAAAAGGAGTACCTTAATATCCAGTAGATTCCCTTGAGGCCCGGCTGCCACCGGCTGGTAGGACAAAAGATGTTGTGCAAGTTTCTCATTGCGAGCACGTACGACTATAATTGGAACACATGCCTATTGATTGCTTTGTACTTCGACACCGTTTTATTATTATCTGCAAATGCCCTGCTATGATTGTTACATGAGTTTCTCTCATCCATACAACGCCCGTTATCCGTTTCCGTGCCTACAGTATTTTAATCCTGTTGTTTACTATAATTACTACTGCTGTCTTTGTTACTCTGCTGCTGTTATTCTACTACTGCTACTGTTATAAAACTGTTACTACTGATAAACTCTTGCGAGCAAGTCTGTTTCCAGGTGCAGCTGAATTGACAACTCCGCTGTTAAGGCTTCCAAGTATTCTTTGTCTCCCCTTGTGTCGAATCAATAAATTGGGTTTTACTACCCGCGAAGACTGCTGCGATCCCCTATACTTGTGGGTCATCAAGACTGTTTTAAGCGCCGTTGCAGGGAGCATAGCTTTATTTGGAAGTTCACTTGGATTGATATTGTTCGCTGCAAATTCTCCATCATGGGTAAAACTCGCGATCCTAAAGTCGCCATATTACCATCCACTACAAGAAAAGGTACAACTCTGAGTACCTCTGCTACACTTGATTCACCATCTGTGATAAGTCAACTTGTTTCACTGCCGCAAGCTTCACTTGCTGGTACTTCTGCTAAATCTGAAAACTCTCATAATATTGATAATGTTTCTGCTGTGCTTGATGATAGTGGTTCATTAGGATCCTTTCTAGATGCTACAATTGCTAGGTCTAGATAAATTGAAAATGCTGAAACTCCTAATGCTGCTACGCCTGTTAATTCACCTGAACTTGATTATTCTAGTGATGATCCTGATGAGGATTATGTGGAGCTTAATGATGATTTTATTAATAGATGCAATGCTACTACTGATGCAAGAAAAATTAAAAAGTTTCTCGCACAATATACTGTTAGACATAAGTTATCTCCTGATTCTGAATTTGCCACATCTCCTATATGCATTAAGGATAAAGATTATGATTTTTCTCTTGATCTATCTCATATAGCTATTGTAGAGGAAACACCCTTTTGTGGTACTGAAAAAGAAAGTGCTGTAGAACACATGATTGAGCTTTCTTCTATGAGTAGCTTGTTTTCTGATGATGTCAAGATGCGTACTTACTTTGTCGCTAAATTTTTTCCTTTCTCATTAAAGGATGATGCTAAAACTTGGTATAATAATTTGCCTCCTGGTTCTATTAAAAGTCCAACTGAGCTGCGTGATGTTTTCTTTCGAAAATACTTTCCTGCTAGTGCTCAACATATTGCTTTACAGAAAATTTATAGGTTTGACCAGGGAGATGAAGAGAAATTGCCTGAGGCTTGGACAAGATTTTGTTCTCTTATCAGAGCTCGACCTGGACATGATTTACAAAAGAATGATCTACTTGATATATTTTATAGTGAACTAACCATTGAGTCTAGAGCATATTTGGATAGTTGTGCTGGTTGTGTTTTCAGGAAAAGAACTCCAGACGAAGCGGAAGAATTATTGGCTAGAATAAGCCAGAATCATGATGATTGGAATATACCTGAACCAACTCCAACGCCAATATTGAAGAAGAGGGGTTTAATTGAATTGAATGATGAAGATATGAGGGAAGCTAAGAAGTCTCTCAAGGAAAAAGGTATTAAATCCGGAGATGTGAAGAATCTACCTCCCATAGACGATATATGTGAGATAATTCCCCCTTCATCCATGATCGAGGTAAACTCCCTTCAACGCTTTACTAGGGAAGATATTCCGTATTCAAAACCTCCTGCTCAATGCTTAGATGAGTTTGATAATTATATTGTTAAGCAAGAAAATTTTAATATGAGAGTAGAGAATCATCTAATGGAAAATTCTCAAGCTATTAGCAATTTGCATGATATTGTGGAGAGAACCTCCAATGATGTTAAGATGCTTGTTAAACATTTTCAAATGGTTCAAACTCAAATTGATCAACTCACTAAAGTTCAAAATGACTTGTTAAAAAATAATTCTAAAGAGAAACATGCTTATGAAGTAACAACTAGAGGCGGTGTCTCTACCCAGGATCCTCTATATCCCGAAGGGCATCCCAAAAGAATTGAACAAGATTCTCAACGAATTGAACCTAGTGCTCCTTCTAAGAAAAAGAAGAAGAAACATAAAAAAGGTTGCAGAATCCTCTGAACCTGTTAATGATCCTAATACTATTTCTATTTCCGATGCTGAAACTGAAAGTGGTAATGAACATGATAATGGTAATGATAATGATAAGAATGACGCTTCTGATAAAGAAGAAGTTGAAGATGAACCTGGAAAGCATGCTAAAAATAAAAAGTATACTAAAGAAGATTTTATTGCTAAGAAACATGGTAATGAAAGAGAACCTTGGGTGCAAAAGCAAATGCCGTTTCCTGCTAAGAAACTAAAATCAAAGGAAGAAGAACACTATAATAAATTCTGTGATTGGATGAAACCTATATATTCTTGCAAATCCCTTTGACTGATGCTATTAAATTGCCTCCTTATTCAAAGTATATGAAAGATATTGTTACTAACAAAAAGAAAATCCCCAATAAGGAGATTTCCACTATGCTTGCTAATTACTCTTTCAATGGTAAAGTTCCAAAGAAGTTGGGCGACCCAGGTATACCTACTATTCCTTGTTCTATTAAGAATAAGAGATTTCTATTTTCGTGCCCTCGGGTCCTTAGTTGTGCTCAGTTTTCCCCAGCTCCTTAGTTTTTCCTCAGTTTTACCCAAGCGTTTGTCTGAAACCATCACACGTGATGTAACGCCCGGTTGCCCGACGGTTGACCGTTATCTTCTGACTAGTGGGGCCACGTAGAGCCTGCAAAGACACGTTAGACCATCCATCTTTGTTTGACCGTAAGCATCGCTGTATCCCTGACCAAAACGCGAACGAGTGGGGCTTCGCTATATCAAATGACAAGTGGGGCCATGGCGCTGATACAAGGGGCAATACACGGGTAGGATTAGATTTTTAAACGGAGCTCTACAGCGATGGCACGGAGGAGGTGGCCTGCGGAGTGCCGAGATGAGATCGACGTCCATAAAGAACTGCATGAGGCGAGACCAGACGCATTAGATAGATATGAACTAGACGCGTTTAACCATGCAAAGAAGAGAAGAAATGGTCAACGACATCGACGACTACCTCAAAACTTTGACTGACCGTGTCCGACACGAACGCGAGCAATGTAGAGAAAACTAGTGTCTCTCCTTTCTGGCGTGTATAGATGGGTGCTAGAAGAGTGTGGTGGCGAAGGGAAAGACCTCGCGGTGGTCTGTGGCGTCCAACATAGCGGGGCGGCGTGGCCGTGCCCACATCGGCGTGGATGCATGTTCGGCATTGGCATCAGCATGTACGTTCGGCATTGGCCTCGGTGGTATCTCTGGTGTGTCAGTGATCGAATGAGGGGACGGGATTGAGGGTGCATCCCGACGGTGACCTAGCAGTGGCGTCGAGCATAGCCGTTCTGACCATGCCGATATCGGCATCGGCAAAGTTTGGAGGCTGTGGTGCTCGAATCAAGGAGGGATTTGTTTCTTGTACGCCAAAAGTGATTTGAAACAAGTTTCGTGTTGAAGGTTAGGTAACGAAAGTTTGTAAGTAAGCCCAAAATTATACTAGCGCCATGGTGAGGTTCTTTTTGATAGAGCTATACGGTTGGGCAAACTTTTTTGACACTTTTTAGATAGGGTTCCTTGTTGTTACACGTATGGCATCATGTATGGCAAATTTGGGATCATTTGGAGATGTTCGAAAAAATCACTTTGCTTAAACGCATGCCGTTTCGTCTCACTGAAACCAGCTTTTCTAACAAGGTGATTTATTCTACCTCCTCTAAATGACCTCAAATTTCATACAGCTGATCTTCTATACATAGATAGATAGATTGTTTCGTTTTTATATTTTTTGAACTTTTTATTTCCCTTTATAATATCCAATTGATTTTCAGGTCAAAACCTCGAAAAACAGCATCATGTATGGCATCATTTTCGCCATAAATTTCAAATTTTGTGAAACTTTCCCTTTTAGATATTCCTTGTTGTTATAGATATGGCATAATGTATGCCAAATTTGGTTAGGTCTCACTGAAACCAGCTTTTGTAACAAGTTAGGTTTTTTCGACCTTCTCAAAAGGGATTTTTCTACCTTCTCTAAATGACCTCAAAAATCATACAGACGATCTTCTATACAAAGATAGGTAGATTGTTTCGTTTTTACATTTTTTGAACTTTTATTTCCCTTTATAATACCCATTTGTTTTCAGATCAAAACCTCGAAAGTTAACATAACTAGATGGTGAACCCTTCCAAACTTCAAATACGAGAGATAGATAGATTGGTTCGTTTATCATTTTTACCGTGAATAGTAATGGCTACAAGAAATCGGTGATGGTCTATCATTTTTTGCGTGAAAAGTAATGGCTACAACAAATCGGTGATGGTTTATCATTTGGGATTTTCGTGAAAATTAATGGCTACAACAAATCGGTGACGGTTTATCATTTTTTGCGTGAAAATTTATGGCTACAACAAATCGGTGATGGTTTATCATTTTTTGCGTGAAAAGTAATGCCTAAAAGAGTTTATAATTTTTAGCGCGTGAAAATAAATACGAGAAAACCGCCATTTAGCAAACTTAGAGAGTGGAAGGTAACCGCCGACGAGAGAGAGGGAGGGGTTATCCTGCCCGTTAGATCATACGATCAACGGTCGGCGGGCACGATCCGCGTGACATGGGCTAGACCAATCAGGGGCAATGTTGCACGTGTGAGAGAATTTGTGGAGGGAGAGGGCAAAACTGAGTAGTATCAAGAAACCAAGGGCACCTATGTAATAAACAGACTAAGGGATTCAAATATGAGATTTAAAAAATGAAAAATGCGTGTTTTGTAGAATAAAACCCATCTTGGCCTATCTCAAACTATTTGCAATACAAATATACATGAGTGTGAGAATTGTGGCCTCATTTAGACAAAGTATGTTTTGGGGAAAGCTGTTTTGGGAAGGGCTTATTGTGGAAAACCATGCACCTTCATAGCTACTAGGTGATTTGAGAAGGCCTTTGAGAAGTGGCAATTTGTGGTAAAACTTGATTTATCTATGACTTATCTATGTTTTGAGAACTGGAAATTTGTGGTAAAGACTCCATGAGTATGTGCCACTATTTTTCGGAATTTTTGCACATTAAATGACTCATTTAACTAGTTAATCCCATTTGTTGACTGTCATTGACCAGCTACTTGAGGGTAAAACTGAGCATATTGCACTAGCCGGTACTAGCACTCAAGGGGAAAACTGAGCACACAAAAAATGCTAGTATAATGCTCGAGGTTATAACTGAGTATATCTAAATTTTCAGGGTTAGACTCGAGGACGCGTGTTGCGGTGCGTAAATGAAAGACGTGCAATATTTGACGCGTAGACGCCGGTCGCGGTGCGAAGTCGAAGACGTGCAATCGTGGACACGTGGCGCATTGCGAAGTCCAAGACGTGCGGACGTGCAGCGGTGGACGCGTAGGACGCGGGTCGCATTAACCACCACTAGCCTTTATAGACGCCTCCTCCCACTATCTCTGTCACTCTCACTCGCCTACGCAACGCCGCCTCTCTCACGTCCCATCATCTTCTCCAAAGCAAAAAACCCTCTCCCTCTCCCTCTCCTCTGCCGGCGAGATGGACAAGGAGAATGCCAATCCCATCGTCCACGGCGCCGTCGGCTCCAAGCGCGACGCCTCCCTCTTCGACGCCGTCCCCTCAACGGACGTCGCCGCCGTCCCCTCAACGGACGTCGCCGCCGCCTCCGCCGGTGCATCGGAGGCTGCTGCCGCCGGTCGCGGTCAGATCCCACCGGGATGGGACCCCTACGAGCCGGTGCCGTACGTCCCGCCCCGAACCGCTACGACACCTCCATAGAGGACCCATGGAACGAGGTAATAACTACGGTTTGCTTCCTTTTTTGTTCCCCATTCCTTTTTGAACCCTATTTGTGCTGGTGTAGATGGATCTGTGGATGGATGAGTATTGGGCTAATATTTGCGCCGATTTTATTCCATTTTGCTTTGATCCCTCCTTGATTTCGTTCAAGATTTGGGTTTCGGCCGTTCGGTTAATTTATGCAAGTAATAATGGGATCTCAATCAGTTAATTTATGCAAGTAATCATAGGATCTCAATCAGTTATTTTATGCACGAATCAAAAGATATCAACCGTTTAATTTTACAAATAATCTGGAATGTGTTCAAGTTCAGATCTGGAATCTGTTTCTTTGCCTATGATGAATCGGTGGGCACAGATTTTTACAGGGAGGGTTCAGCGAACCATTTCTGTGTACAAATCTGTTGTGCATGAGCTTTGGTTCGCTTACACCGTCCCTGTAGACATATAATCGTGTCCACTCTAACTGAGGATGCCTCTGTTTTCCTAACTTTGTTATCATGCACGTTTGCAACTCATTCACTAATAAATTCCCGTTTGATATGGATCAGCTGTACGGCAGCGACGTCGGCAGCGACGACGAGCACCATGACGTCAAGACTCGCCAGTGCTGCGGAGGCTGCAGGTCGGCCAAGTATGTCTCCTACCTCGACGTCGCCAAGGGTGTCTACAGTGCCCCTTACGCACTAGGAGGCTCGGCGGCATCGACTTCAGCTGCGTCCTCACGCATGCCGAGAACATCGGCCACACCAACCCCAAGGTCGGCGCGTCGGTGAACCCCAACTCCTTCCGCGCCAAGCACTTGGCGCTCGGCATGCACCTCCGCAGCATCCAGCGGGTGGAGATCTCCGGCGGGCGCATGCCTCCGCTCAAGCCCAAGGCTCCCAAGGGGAGCAACAAGTGGAGGCAGAGGCAGATGGGGTAGGCGGAGTCTGGACGTGTCTGCTGCTGCCTCCTCCATTTTGTTGTTGGGATCCCTTTGTTGTTAGTTAGGGATCCCTCGTTGTTATGTTGTTAGTATGATGGTGCTGTACTGCTGTGAAGAACCTCGAACCCTACTATGTTTGGCTGCTGAATGCAGCTTATTGTCTATATTATCTATCCCTATTCTACTATATGACCTTGTGAATTTATCGTACATTCCCTGTAGATTTACTTCTAGATTTAACTACATACATATGGACCAGATGGAGTACTAGATTGGGCTCCCTACTAGATTTGCTGCCATATTGGGAAAACAACCAGGGCCAAAAGGCACAAATAATAATTGAAGAAAGACAGAAATGCAAGCTTCTCTAGATTTGATACTAATTATGTGAAAAAAGGCAGAGAGAAGGAGGCAGAAAAGGTACTCTTAAAAGGGAAATGCCAATGGCCGAGAGAGACAAAACCCAGCTCCTGCTCACGTGCAACCAAACGCAATCTCGTCCTGTCCCACGCGGTCCCTTTCTACCAGCCCCACGCGACGCGGGCCCACACGACGCGGCCCCACACGTCAGAACGGAGCGGTCAACTTAACGGGAATCCTGCCGTCTGAGCTGCCTTCTGCGGGTTTCAAACAAGGACTTGGGGAAAAGTGAGGAAAAACTAAGGGGCTGGGGAAAACTGAGTACAACTAAGGAACCGAGGGCACGAAAATAGAAATCCCTAAGAATAATTATGTTAAAACTGCTCTATGTGACTTGGGAGCCGGTGTTAGTGTTATGCCTTTTTCTCTTTATAAGAGACTTTATTTAGATAAGTTGATACCTACTGATATATCTTTGCAAATGGCTGATAAATCTACTGCTATTCCTGTTGGTATATGTGAGGATGTTCCTGTTCAAGTTACTAATAACTGCTTGATATTAACTGATTTTGTTGTGTTGGAAATGCCTGAAGATGATAATATGTCCATTATTCTTGGGAGACCTTTTCTTAACACCGCAGGGGCTGTTATTGATTGCAACAAAGGGAAGGTTACTTTCAATGTTGATGATAAGGAGCATACCGTCTATTTCCCCAAGAGGATTGATAAAGTATGTGGAGTTAATACTATCTCTAATGTGAGAACTATCAAAGTTGGAACTATTGATTGTCCAATATATGAGCCTAAAGAAGAATATCAAACTCTTATGATTGGGTCCATATCAATACAATTCAAGGTAACATGATTGATTTGAGGTTTATTTCTTCTTATGCTATGTAAAATTTATTTGGTGGCAAGACTTGATCAACCTTGTTAACAAATACTTTTTATATGCATAGAGGGGGTAAACAACATCTCTTTCTTCCTCCACTTGTTTTACTTGCTGTAGCACTTTTGATTTGCAAGGTTCCTTAGTTAATTAGAGGTTTCAAAAATTTTCCTGTCCAGTAATAATAAACTTAATGCCCAGAAATGTGCATTTTTCAAAGTTTTCAAAAATTCACAAAAATTATACCGTTGGTCCTATTTTTCGACGAGGCACCTGGGAACACCTGGGGATGACCTGTGGGGCACCCCAGGGTGGCACACACCTGGCTGGCGCGGCCAGCAAGGGAGGCGCGCCACCCTGGTGTGTGGGCCCCCCTTTGCCCCACTTTTTCATCTCTTCCTCCCACACTCTTCTCTCTCCCGAAAAAATCAACACCAGCTTCCTCTCACTCGCATTTCTGCTCAAGAACTCCAGATTTTTCGATCTCTTTGCTCAGCCCAGATTTCTTGCTGAAATTTGGCACATTTGCTCCTTGGTATGTGACTCCTCCAATGATCCAAGTAGAATTTTGTTTGGTTGAGTATATCTTGAATATTTTGCTGCTGTAGGTAACATGTTTAGTGAGCTTGCATGCTTGTTCTATGATGTAAAAACTAGTTTTGATGCATGTTTAGTACTCTAGCAAGTTCCTATAATAGTTCCCCTTGATTATGTGTCACCAAATCGAATTTTACAATGATTGTTGAAAAATTTCAGAAAATGGAGTGGAATAGATATCAACTAAACCAACAAGAATTGGAGGTGCAACAAGTCATGAGAGTGAACCGCGAAGAGGGAGTATACCCCTCTTACTACCCGTGCACAGATTTCATGAGAAGTGCAGGAATATTGGAAGATGTTCAGAATCTAATTTCTCGTGCAGGGTTGAATGATTTCGTTGATGGAGAACCATGTCAATATGCAAAATTGACTATGTCTGTTGTGCAGGATTTTAAGTTCAATTGGTCGCAATCTAACCTCATGGTTCAGCATAAGATTTATAATAAAACTGTCAACTTGCCATTCAATGATTTTTGTACAGCAATTAGAGTACCGCAATGGGGATCATGCGAGAAGATAAGGGGATCGCCGCAAGAGCTCTTAAGCCTCTTCGAGATGATTAGTCATGGAAGGAGTTTCTCAGAGGATGGTGGTAAAATCACTAACATTCAACTCCCAGCTATCCGCTACTTTGCTTATTTCAATACTAAATGCGTTCTTGCTAGAAAGAATGGTAGTAAACTATCCATCCAGGATTTAGCTTTTCTAGCTGCTGCACTGCAAGATAGTAAGACTTATAATTTGGGGGCATTGATAGCTTATAGACTTGCTACCAACCGTGAGAAGGGCGGAATTTGTGGAGGTCTCATCGCCTCTCGTTTACTAGCTTTGCACAGAGTAGAACCTCACCATCTTGATATTCAACTTTCCATAGAAAAACTTGACATAGTCTCCATGATTAAACATGAATTTGTTTCTGATTCATCTAATTTGGGTAACCTGTTTTATAAGATGACATTTTATAAGAAAACTTGGAGAAAAACTAAGAAAACTGAAAAACTAGTAAGATTGCCTGCGCCTGTTCTGTTTAACCTTGATTCCAGGGAAGATTGGTCAGTCACAGAAGGTGCACTGAATGCACATATAGAGGGAGGAGGCCATCATGCAAGAGGCAACACGGAGGAGGCCGAGGAACACCTCGACTCGTCATCCGATGCAGCAAGTTCCTCACATCAACATTTTGGACATGTGGAGCCTCCACGCTTTTCTTCTGCACAGGGACCTTACTATGACTACACCATGTACGATCCACCGGCGTGGAACCCTGACTCTCGCTGGGGTTGATCTCCACTTAGGCCAAAAGCCTAACCTTGGGGGGAGGTATACCGGCATCACTCATTCTTTGCATATTATGGTTGCTGGATACTTGTATATACTTGTTTAGTTTGTTTGAGTGGATTTCTAATGAGAGGGAGATGATATTTGGGGAAGTGCTGCCTGAAAACAGATTCTGGACTGTCACCATAAAAATTCTCAAAAACAGCCAGAACGTTATTTAGCAAAGCCAATTTTTGTGCATGTTCCCAAGGTTGTTATCTAACTTTCATTAGTTGAACACTTTTCGATTTGAGCGGTGGAAGAATTTCTTAAAAATCGAGTACTGTACTTCTGTCAAGTTTGATGAATTTCTGCTGCTTTGTGTTTATGTGACTCTTCTAGTTTGCCATTTCTTGTTTTCGCTTTGTTTCTTTCCTAAAACCCAAAAAGACCAAAAATATTTCTGTTGTTTCTCTTCACCATTTGTTTGTTTTGGTTTCTTGCATTTATCTTGCTTTATTAGCTATCGTTGGTTTGCTATAAGAAAATCCAAAAAGATTTGCTTTGTTCGCTTGTTTCCTCTTGTTCTTGTTTCCAATTCGAAAACACCAAAAATATTTGCTGTTCTTCTTTGGTTTGTAAAGTTCATTTTGAGTTCAATGGTCTTCGGTGGCTGGAGCATGGTTTTCATTTCATATTATCCAAGCTACACAAGTGAAACGCAATAATGACGATCTACGACAATTGGATTGTGGTGAGAGGCTGGTATGAACTCTATTTGTTTTCATTTTTGTACATATACTCATCCATGTGAGCATGCTTAGTTTGTTCATGTGAGGTATATGTCATTTAAAGAAAGTCTATTAGTTCATGATCTCTCATGTTTAGCTCCAATTTATTAATATGAGTAGCATGTCATGGATGTTTGCTTGCATTGTTTTATTCATAAGTAGGCATGACATTGTGGTATCCTCCTCTGAATAATTCATTTATATCGACTTGGCACATGCTCACGCATGCATATGACTGAACAAAAGTCAACTAAGCCTCGATGATTTAATTTGTTTCAGAGTTCTTGTATCACTTTTATGCCTCAGTTAATTTATTTTGCCGCAAGCCTGATTATGACAGTTACTGCTCTCTTGATTTGTCGCTCCCCAGTTGACGAGAGAATACCTCGGCAATGCCTACGTATTGTAGACTAGGGTTTCGGGAAAGAACGACGATGGAGATTCCGGGAGCGAGATTAGGCACACGACGTACCCAGCTTCGGGTCCCCTCGGTGGAGGATCCCTACGTGCTGCTAGCAATCCAGTATATGATCATAGATGTGTTTACAGGGTGTCGCCGTAGCGGAGGTATGTTGTCTATATTCTGTCTATCTGTTCTCCTCTCTATTTCGGGTGCCCTGGCTAGCTTTATATATGCAACCAGCCTAGGGTTTTACAAGAGTCCTAGTCGACTACTTCTTCGGGTTGCCTTGTTGGGCCTTCTTCATATTTGGTCTTCTCCATATTGGGCCGAGCCAGGTATACTAATAATGGGTACCCGAAGGGTATGCCCATGTCAGTAGCCCCCGAGTTTATAGGGAAGTCGAAGACTTGCGTAGAAACTCCAAGCATAACAATCTCCGAAGTCGAAGAAAAATACAAGGCGAGGTCCATGCCGCAGATCACGTGTAGCGTAAATGATGTCGATGATTCTTGAAATTATCGGGTGCGCGGCAGCGCTCCCGATGGGAGTAGCCCCCGAGTCTATGGGCAAGTGCTTGCACTTGGGCATAGACTCAAGTTGTACTACTCGATGAAGAACTTAACTATATTTCCGGAGAACTTGATGAAATCCATGTGCTCCCGATGGGAGTAGGCTCCACTCGAGTCGTAGAATCGAGTTGAGTCTACAAACCTTGATTGTCATAGATGTTGTCGAAGTTATTTTTCTATCGGGTGCGCGACCAGCGCTCCCGATGGGAGTAGCCCCCGAGGCTACATCCAAGTGTTTGCACTTGGGTGTAGGCTCAACTTGCTTGTAATTGACTTCACAATTTTTCCTCTTTCTTTTATCTTATCAGGAGGGTGAACAATACTCTCGATAAGAGTACCCCCCGAGCCTATGCACAGGTGCTTGCACCTAGGCACAGGCTCGAGTTGTACTACTCGATAAAGAACTTGGCGCAGCCCCTCTTTTTATCGACTCCAAGCCGTTGCTATTTTTATTTGACATCCATATCTATATTGTACAGGGATAATGGTAATTGGGGCTAGTTCATCTGACGGATCAGGTACTAGTTAACTGCTCTAGTGGCAATCCGCAAAAACCTACTTCAAGATCACGTCCCTGGACATGATCTCGGGATACTGGTGTTAACTCGACAGGTGCCGCTTAAGGTCTTACCATTCTGTCGAGTCCCAGTCATGTTTATCGGGTACCTAACGCGTCCGTTAGGATTTTTCTTCGTATCTGTTGATACGGATAAAAGTAGCAGAGCGCAGTCTTTGGCGATGCCACGCCACACAGAACGGATCTGGGGTCTTACCTTCGCAGAGTTTTGCGGCATTCAGAGATTGTTCGCGACTTTGGCGCTCTGAGAATATTTTGTCAAGTGCCTTGTTCGGCTGATGCAATGACCCATTTTGCGGGTTCTTCTATTTTTCTCTCGGGCTTGATGAGACAGCCGAATATATTGGTTATTCTATATTGTCGGGTACATCACCGATGCTCTTGCTCGGAACAATATGACGAGTCAATGGACCCGAAGATTTGTCCACCCCCTTTTTTTTTTTTTTTTTGGTTCCTCCTTGATGAAAATTTCGTCAAGTTCCTCCTTCAGGAAAATTTCTTCGGGTCCTCTTTGAGGACAATTCTTCGGGTCCTCCCTGAGAAAAAAATTTCGGGTCCTCCCTGAAGATAATTCTTCGAGACCACCTTGAGGATAATTCTTCGGGACCTCCTTGAAGGTAATTTTTCGGGACCTCCTTGAAGATAATTCTTCGGGACCTCCTTAAGGATAATTCTTCGGCACCTCCTTGATAATTCTTCGGCACCTCCTTGAAGATAATTCTTCGGCACCTCCTTGATAATTCTTCGGCACCTCCTTGAAGATATTTCTTCGGCACCTCCTTAAGGATAATTCTTCGGCACCTCCTTAAGGATAATTCTTTGGGTCCTATTCTTTCTTGAAGACAATTCTTCGGGTTCTCATTGAATAAAATTTCGTCGGGTTCTCTCAAGATTTCGTCGGGTTCCTCCCTGAAGAAGATTTCGTCGGGTGCTATTTTGATTTCGTCGGGTTCCTCCCTGAAGAAGATTTTGTCGGGTCCTGTTCTCTCTTGAAAACAATTTCGTCGGGTTCTCTTTGAAATTTGCTATCTCCTGCACAAATAAACAAACTTTTTCTATCTTTTCCTTGACTCTCTTTTTCGCATGCGGTGTCAGATGCTCGGATTCGATGATATGTAGAGTGAATATATGCCGCGCATCCCCCGAGCATCGGATGCGGCAAAAGTAAATGATAATCAACTTTGCGTAAAAAAGAACACTTAGCTTATTGGGCACGACGGAGTCGATGCGATGAAGTCTTCGAGTGCCGAGAAGAAGTCGAGCCGTAGTAGAAACCATCAAATAACGAAAGTAGATGCCGCCATATTGTTGATGAAGAAATAGCCAAGCCCCCGAGTACTACTGGGTGAATCCAAGATGAAGTACTTGAGATGAATCCATATTAAAGATTACACCATCATATATTGAAGATGAATCCGCCAATATCATAGAGGATAAATCCATTGACCCGAAGAATCCAGTAAGAACCATAGAAGATGAATCCGTTGATATCATAAAGGATGAATCCATTGACCCGAAGAAAATAGTTCCAGTAATAACCATAGATGATGAATCCACATTAAATATGAAGCATATATTGAAGATGAATCCGCCGATATCATAGAAGATGAATCCATTGACCCAAAGAAAATAGTTCCAGTAATAACCATAGATGATGAATCCACATTAAATATGAAGCATATATTGAAGATGAATCCGCCGATATCATAGAAGATGAATCCATTGACCCGAAGAAAATAAACCCAGTAATATTCATAAATCGACTGACCCGGAACCTCGTCGGGTATTATTGTATTAAAGAAAACCAATTTATAACCTTATAAGATGAATCCGACGAAGACAAAATCCAATAAGCCGAAGAAGATGAATCCACTGAACCGAAGAAGATAATTTCACTAAGCCGAACAAAATAAACCCACTGAACCGAAGAAAATAATTCCACTGTGCCGAAGAAGATAATTCCACTGTGTCGGAGAAGATATATTTCGGAGAAGACAATTCCACTAAACCGGAGAAAAGAAATTCACCAAGTAACCGAATATATTTGTGATAACGAAGTAGTGTCGCAGCCCCAAATGTCGGGTATTTTTAGTGTAATATTGTAATGGTGCAGCCCTGAGTATCGGATGTGACAAAAGTAAACAAATGATTGAATCTTGGAGGAAGAAGAAAACTTAGCTTTTTATCGGGTGCGGCGAAGCCGATGTGGACGCAAGTCGCGCCTCGGATGCTGTCTGTAGTTACTCGGCGTCTAGCCGGAAGTAGTAGATGTGGCCGACATAGTCGATGAAGAAAACGCAACCGATGAAACAGAGACATGCCGGGTTTTAGCCGAAAGTTTTTGACCCGGCGGAACACAGTCGATGAAGTGGATCCGCGACGGGTGAGCCCCAAATATATCGAATTCGCGATGCTACAAGCGAGCCCCCAAGTGTGGCGACTGTACACTGCGAAATAGTCGAAGCTTGTTCCGATCTGCAGTTATATTATGGCGCAAAAAACTGTACGCAAATAACAACACGAATCAAAAATATTTGGCCAAATAAATTTTATGAATAGCAATTTAATTAGAAATATAGCACCTGGTTATTTTTGCCGGATGACGATCTCGCGAAGACGAGTCCACGGTTGTTCCTTCGTGAACTTCTTGCGGCTAGCTTGGTTGAATTCACGTGAAGAAGTAAGGACTAGTCCTTGTCCACCACGATCAAAACACGAGCAGGCATGTCCCGCGGAAGGATCAGCTTTTGCTTGGCCTATTTTTCTTCTCTCAGTACTTGATGCCTGCGCAGGTCTGCTGTAATGAAGACACAAATCACCGCCATCGCATCTCGGCTCCAGCGCTTGCTTTCGATTCTTTTTTTTTCTTTTCTTTGCAGCACGCGGAGTGGAACGCCTGGATTGGAAATCATATGATGTACGGATTGGAAATCATATGATGTACGTAGACGGATCAGCCGATTCTTCGACTCGGCCACCGCTCTACGCGAAAAATTCTGGCCGGCCGCCACATGAGGTTGCCGATGAGAAACTCGATGACGTGAACGCTGATGATGATGATGATGATGGATCCCGCCCGGATAACGAAATCCATCCGCCGCGATCCCCACGGTTGGCGCCAATTGACGAGGGAATACCTCGGCAATGCCTACGTATTGTAGACTAGGGTTTCAGGAAAGAACGACGATGGAGATTCCGGGAGCGAGATTAGGCACACGACGTACCCAGCTTCGGGTCCCCTCGGTGGAGGATCCCTATGTGCTGCTAGCAATCCAGTATATGATCATAGATGTGTTTACAGGGTGTCGCCGTAGCGGAGCTATGTTGTCTATATTCTGTCTATCTGTTCTCCTCTCTATTTTGGGTGCCCTGGCTAGCTTTATATATGCAACCAGCCTAGGGTTTTACAAGAGTCCTAGTCGACTACTTCTTCGGGTTGCCTTGTTGGGCCTTCTCCATATTTGGTCTTCTCCATATTGGGCCGAGCCAGGTATACTAATAATGGGTACCCGAAGGGTATGCCCATGTCACCAGTCTATTGCTAGCCTTCATTTGTACTGAGCGGGAACGCTGCTCGTGCTTCCAAACACCTGAAAACCAAGTTGTTCCAAAGTGTCCACCATAAATACCTATGCATGGCATTTCAAACCATTCCAAGTAAATTCTCATGCGCTACCTTTAAAACCTTCAAAATGCTTCTCAATTTGTGTTAATGTTTCATAGCTCATGAGGAAGTATGTGGTGTTTAACTTTCAACCTTGTCATTTACTCTTGACGGACTTTCATTATGGACTAGTGGCACATCCGCTTATCCAATAATTTTGCAAAAAGAGCTGGCAATGGGGTTCCCAGCCCCGATTAATCAAACTTCATTAATAATTCTCTTCACATGTTTTGCTCTGATTCATCAGTAAGCAACTTAATTTTGCAAATAGACACTCCTCCATGGTATGTGATTGATGGAAGGCACCCGAGGATTCGGTTAGCCATGGCTTGTGTAAGCAAAGGTTGGGGGGAGTGTCACCCATAATAAAACTAAAATACGTGTGTAAACAAAAGAGAAGAGGGATGATCTACCTTGCTGGTAGAGATAACGTCCTTCATGGGACCCGCTCTTGAAAGTCTGGTTGGCGAGGTAGTTGGTATACCCATTACCATTCGTTGACAACAACAAACACCTCTCAAAATAATTTTACTCCTGTTTAAAAAATGAAAAGCTCTAGCGCATGTTAATCCCTGCTTCCCTCTGCGAAGGGTCAATCTTTCACTTTTATGTTGTGTCTTCATCCTTTCTTTGAGCACTTTCTTGAGAGCACAACTGTCATTCTTAGTACAATATGCTTGTCTCAAAATATGATTGATTGTAGTATAACTTTGATGCTTTTATCTTTGACAATCACTACTTCTAGTCTTTCTATGAACTTCAGAGGTGCCTGAGCATTTATGTTTTGCTGATCAAATATGGGCAAGCGAGATACCACGTTATCATACTCTTTTATGAACATTGCAATCCTGCTTATAGACATGATTCATGATTCTTATTATTAATTGTTGGTACCTCTCCATGATTGACATAGCTGTTAGATGATCTTATTTGCATGCACCTTATTATGAACTACCTAAGTGTTAGCCATAGCATGAGAATATTTACATCATATAAACAAATGTGTTCGTGAAAGTTCTTTTATCGCTCAGTTGTTAACTGAATTGCTTGAGGACAAGCAATAAGCTAAGCTTGGGGGGAGTTGATACGTCCAAAACGTATCTACTTTCCCGAACACTTTTGCTATTGTTTTGCCTCTAATTTGTGTGTTTTGGATGCAACTAACACGGACTAACGCTGTTTTCAGCAGAACTGCTCTGGTGTCTCGTTTTTGTGCAGAAATCCAACTTTCAGGAAAATCCTCGGAATTTATGCAGAAGGTCCTATTTTCCCAGAATATTGGCGGAGCCAGAAGGGCAAGCCAGGTGGGGGCCCGAGGGCCCCACACACTAGGCCGGCGCAGCCCAGGAGGGGCCCGCGCGGCCCTAGTGTGTGGCGGCCTCGGTCGGCCCCCGACGCCCTCCTTCGGACTACTTATTGCCTTCGACCTAAAAACGCACGGGGGGAGGTCGAAGTCGCCAGAAACCCTCCAGAACGCCGCCACATCGCGAAACTCCGTCTCGGGAGCCAGAAGTCTCCGTTCTGGCACTCCGCCGGGACGGGGAATTGGAGGAGATCATCGCCACCATCACCACCGACGCCTCTCCATCAACCAGCAATGTTTCCCCCATCCATGTGTGAGTAATTCCCCCGCTGTAGGCTGAAGGGGATGGTAGGGATTGGATGAGATTGGTCATGTAATAGCATTAGATTGTTAGGGCATAGTGCCTAGTGTCCGTAATTGGTACTTTGATGATATTGTTGCAACTTGTTATGCTTAATGCTTGTCACTAGGGCCCGAGTGCCATGATCTCAGATCTGAACATGTTATTGTTTCATCGTGATATTTATTGTTTATGATCTTACCTGCAAGTTGTATACACATGTCGCTGTCCGGAACCAATGGCCCCGAAGTGACAGAAATCGGGACAACCGGAGGGGATGGTAGTGATGTGAGGATCACATGTGTTCACGGAGTGTTAATGCTTTGCTCCGGTACTCTATTAAAAGGAGTACCTTAATATCCAGTAGATTCCCTTGAGGCCCGGCTGCCACCGGCTGGTAGGACAAAAGATGTTGTGCAAGTTTCTCATTGCGAGCACGTACGACTATAATTGGAACACATGCCTATTGATTGCTTTGTACTTCGACACCATTTTATTATTATCTGCAAATGCCCTGCTATGATTGTTACATGAGTTTCTCTCATCCATGCAACGCCCGTTATCCGTCCCCGTGCCTACAGTATTTTAATCCTGTTGTTTACTATAATTACTACTGCTGTCTTTGTTACTCTGCTGCTGTTATTCTACTACTGCCATCTTGTTATAAAACTGTTACTACTGATAAACTCTTGCGAGCAAGTCTGTTTCCAGGTGCAGCTGAATTGACAACTCCGCTGTTAAGGCTTCCAAGTATTCTTTGTCTCCCCTTGTGTCGAATCAATAAATTGGGTTTTACTACCCGCGAAGACTGCTGCGATCCCCTATACTTGTGGGTCATCAGTTCCCACATTGCGTATGCCCACTCTTGCCTCTTCACCTTCCAGGCATCATTGTCGCCTGCTTCCACGCCATGGCCGGTCTCTACTTCATCAAAAGTGACGACCTCTTCGAAGAACTCATCCTCGCCCCAACATATGATCCAGTTGTGAAGAATGCAACAAACAAGGACCAACTTTACCTGAGTGTCAAGCGTGTGGAATGGTTTCTGGTCAAGGACCTTGAACCTGTTCTTCAATGCAGCAAAGGCCCTCTCAATGGTGACTCTAAGGCTTGAGTGTCTGAGACTGAACAACTCTCTCGCATTCAGAGGTCGGTGCTTCGCAGAGAACTCGTTGAGGCGGTACCTTATTTTTCTGAAGGAGGGTAGAATTCCAGGTCGGCATGCATATCCAGCATCTCCAAGGTAGAACTTACCGTTAGGGATTTGCAACCCATCAGGCCTTGACAAGCTGTCAGCCAGGATGCTCGCATCATGAGCTGAACCCTCCCACCCAGCAAGCACGTAGGTGAACCTCATGTCGAAATCCACATCTGCTAGCATGTTCTGGCTGGTGTAGTGCTTCCTCCTACGGAATGCTGCAGACATTGATCTCGGTACCTTTGCAGTGACATGAGTACCATCAGTAGCCCCAATGCAATCTTGTGAAAAGATTAGCACACAATCATGTTTCTGACAGTAGCACACATCTGATAGGTAGAAGGAACATAATTTTGTACTCACCTTGAAATAGGGGAACCACCTGTAGATGTTCTTGATCTTGGTTGGTGTGTTCATTGATGCTGACTTGATAATTCACCTCTGAGCTCCCCAATTCGTATAACACTTGCTGGAAGTACCGAGAGATAGTCTCCGTGGATTGCCTGAATGTGTTATGGATGACTCTGAACCTCTGGTTATGACCGACGACATGAAGAAACATTGCGACTTGTTTTTCGACAGAGGTGTGGATGCTATCAGTCAGCAGTCCTCTTTCCCTGAATATTTTCACAAGTGCATAGAAAGGGGCTCTTCTCATCCGTAGCATCTGGATGGCCTCTACGTCGTTGCAATTGTAGATGTTGTTTAGGTTGGCAATCCTCTCCTGATCTCATTGTATCATAGGTCCGTAAGTGACACGAGGAAAAGCAGCATGCCTAACTGCTCTCTTGTACACCATCAGGATCCAGGCTTGTACGCAAATGATGAGTGCTGCGGCGTGATGCACAAGCTGGAGCTGGTCGGTCTACTCAAACAAGATATATGCATTACGAACGGTCTTATCGAACCCAACCAGTTCTACGAACATGAATCGAACACTACAGTAGAGCAGAGGAGTTTCCCCTTACCTCCGTCATGGCGGACGATGGACACGGCCGAAAGCCGCCGTAGATGTGCGCACGCTCCGCCGCGGCTACAGAGGAGGACCCTGGTTCGGCACCGGAGACCGAAGGTAGATGCGCGCTGCTAGATCTGGGTCGCCGCCGCCAGTGCGGAAATTGGGGAAATGCAAAATTTGGGAGGGGGCTAATGGAGAGGGTAATCGAAGAGGGAGGTTACCCCTACCTTTGTCGCGCAACGCCGCTGGGATTTCGGCTTCTCCCGCCATGCCGAGGCGGAGCTGCCGCGTGAACGGCGTTGTCGATTTTCGTCTCGCCAGGGCCTGGCCCTGGAGAAACTGTTAAACCGAGCGTTCCCCGGGGCCTGTCCCAGGGATGCTTTAAAACCCGTGCTATGCAAGAACGCGAGTGCGCCCGGGAACCAAACGGCCCGAAATTTGCTGGGCCGATGCGAGCCAAGGGACACCCAGGCTACCAAACGCGCCCCTAGTTGCCGTCCAAGTCTGGCAAGTTAGTGCTCTGTTGCGGACCGTTGATCTCCAGCGCCTTGTTGTGTTGTTGTGGACACGCGCTCAAGTAGATGTTGTAGCTATTGCGGGCTTTCCACCACCGATGGCCATGAAGCTGGAAAGCTGGAAAATTCTATATAATAAATTTCATATTGTAGATGTTAATGTTATATATTATATAAGTATTTGGTCAAATTTATAAAGTTCAACTTTGAGCAAAGTTAGAACGTGAAGTAATTGTGAATGGAGAGAGTGTGGTTGAGCAGAGTAGATATATCCAAATCTCAAACACGAAGGATGGTGCATGCTAGATTGTCATTTCTCGTCTGAGCCAGCCTATGTTATTCCAAGGGAAGGCAGGGCTAGACAGCGTGGAAACAACCTTTGTTACATCGTTGTCAAGGTGTTGACACCGCTGTGTGTGAATTGCTGTGGAGGGAATATTCACGGTGGTCAGTGGCTGGACCACGATCTACAACCACAACTGACTCGAATATTTGCCCGGTCGGCCAACTGCGCGACACGATCGAGGCTATAGCTTTTGTTAGTTTTTTTTTTTTTTTTTTTTTGAAACTCAATCTTTTGTTAGTTGAGACGTCCGAAGAACATCCTACTCCCTATATCACTCGGTAGATCATTGTAGCCGGAGAAAAAGAGGAAGCCCATTACGCGGCGTACGGAAACGGGTCCGTAGGCTGATGTGCCGGCAACGTCAGGCTGCCGTGGCCGGAGAGACCAGCCGCCCCAGCACTGATCTGCTCTCCGTTAAATTCTTTCCTGGGTACTGCTTCGACAATCTCCACTATGGCGATGCTTGCTATCTAGCTTCTTTTTAGGGCATACTTGCCTTTTTTTTATGGCATGCTTGCTAAGGGTATCTCCAGCGGCGCGACGCAAACGGTCGCTGAGCGACCGTTTTTGTCCGCCGTGACCGGAAATGCGTCTGGGGCCTGCTCCAGCGGGGCGACGCAAAGTGATCGGGCCGTCCGCGGAAACGTAAACCTGGCCCAAATATCCGCCAGGTTTGCGTCTCCGCGGACGCTCGGCGGTCGCGCCGAGTGTCCACCGAAAAAGACGTAGGACCCTCGCGTCAGCGGCTGGAGGGCGATATTATTCCCGCCACTGGCCATTCCCCCGCGCGAAATTGGAAACTAGACCGGTGCGAGCAGTCCAGAAGCGATGGACGTCCTCGCCGCCGCAGCTACCGCCATGGATGCGGAGCAAACCCTCGCACCCGCCGCCTCCCCACACTCCCCCGTAGCCTCGGCCATAGCCAGAATGGAGGCTGCAGCTCCGGCGGAAGCAAAGCGGGCCGCCACCGGCGGCGGCCGGGAGGCAAAGCCGAAGGCGGCAAAGAAGGTGCTCTCCGCGGAGGAGAAAATCGTGGAGGCCGCAAAACGTCGCGGGCGGCGCAAGAACCAGAAGATGAAGACTGCCGCGGCCGCCAACCAACAGGTATGGCAGATGCAGATCAAAGCCGGCGTCGCGCAAGCAGCCCTCCATCCGACCTTAGCGGAGGGCTACATGCTCGTCAAGAGAGAGGGGATCACCGGCCTCGCTCCCCCGGCCTCTTCGGTCAGCTCGGTAAGTTCCCAGCTGCGCCCTGGAACTCCCGCTCCCTTGCAGGGCCACGCGGCGTCGCGGTTCGCCTCCGGCCTGCCGCCGGTGAAGTTGACTGGGGTGGCGGTTCCCGACCTCAACCGGACGCCTAGAAGCGGTGACTCCTGCCTGGGCGCGACACAGAAGACGCGCCAGGTGCCGGAGGAGAGCATGCCGCAGCCTCGCATCATGTTCGACGAAATGGCGCCGCCTGCCCCGACGATGGACGACCCGGTACGCGAGCTCTGTCAATGTGTGCGAGTGCCGTGTATCATGCGTCTGATGTCCGGTCGTTCGTAGGACTATTGGAAGGACCGCCATGATTCAGACATCCAGGAAATTATCTACGGCGGCGGCTTCGTTCGTGATGATCGGGCCGGGAGAGGCGCGCATGATGGCTGGCCACCAACGCAAGATGCGGAGGACATCGAGACCGCACGGCTGTTCGCCACCCAGCAGACGCAGCCAACACCCGTGTCCGTCGACGACTTCGACGACGCGCCAACATAGCCTATCCGCACGGACATTGCGACGAAGAAGAAGGGCAAGAGCTTGAGGACACAAGGCTTCGTCGACGACGAGGATAAGTGTTTGTGTGAAGCGTGGCTGGCAACGACCCATGATTGTATCAATGGCGCCCAGCAAAAGGGCAAGGTCTATTGGGCCAAGGTCTTGCAGCAGTACAACGAGACGAGGATGCACCCGCCCTACCATATCACAGGCCCTCGGACAGAAGAGTCCCTCCAAAAAAGATGGAACTACATCAAACAAGAGACAAGCAAGTTCTGCTCGGCGATCGAACATGCTATTAACAACCCCGTAAGCGGCACTGGCGTCATGACAGTGGTAAACACGATACAACCATCATCATTCTACATAATTTGCGGCATTGCATCAATTTGCGTCATTGTACATCATTGGCTGCTATGATTGCAGGTATCCCGCGCCTTGGAGAAGTTCAGGGCGACACACAAGATGGGCTTCCATATGGTCCATTGTTGGGAGGTGCTCAAAGACAACAACAAGTGGATGATAAGCTTTGCGTCCTACCAAGAAGCTGTGAAGAATGGGACAGCGGTCACCATCGACGGCGAAGACGACGATCAAGGCCGTCCAGTCCTTCCACCTCGTCCACGAGGCCACAAGGCTACCAAGGCCGATCTTGTCCGGGAGGCGCAGGCCATTGCTTTCACGCAGAGCATGGAGAAGATAATGGCCGACAACCGTGCCGCCATGAAAGCTAGGGACGAGAAGAGGCGTCTGGAAAAGAGGCCGCAGCTGCCATCTACCAGAACCTCGCCAAGGAGGTCCTCGATGTCCAAATGCTGGACATCGAGGCCAAAAAGGCAGACACCGAGGCCAAATTGCGTGCATAAGACACAAGGATCATGCTTGCCGACATGAGCGGCGTCGACGACGACACCAGGGCATGGTTCATGAAGAGGCGCGCCGAAGTCCGCGCGCGAGACGCATGATCATCGGCGCCATGCGCCCAGCACCTTGGCCTCCTTTTGGACTTTTTTTTATTGCTGTTCAGGCATTGTTGTGCCCCTTTTGCTCCACTTTGCAGCGTACGAGCTGCAAAGTGTGATGAACTTGTTTCAGCCCTCAATTTGCGGCTGTAATTTCGTGCAAAGTCGACGCTATTTCATCTTTTTTGAATTCTGGCCTGCGACGAAAATGCGTCGCCCCGCTGGAGCCAACTTCAGACGCAAACGGATGTACGACCATTTCCGCGTCCGCCAGACGACGCAAACGGACGCCCGCGGATAATTTAAACGTCCGAAATGCGTCGCACCGCTGAAGATGGCCTAACTCTCCTATCCAGCTAGCTAGCAGCTACGTATATCGTTAATTAACTCAAAATGGGCCTCGACCTCGTTCACAAAATCTACGCAGATCTGCTCCTCGACACGGAAATGGGCACCTACTTGCATCACATAGCAAGCGTTCCCACATGGGGCGCGTGTAGTATGGCCCATACACTATGCCATTTTTATAATGTAAATCTTGAAAATTATGTTCTTTCTTTTTCTCAAAATAAGTGACAGAATTGTCTAGATTCACATGTATTTATACATTAAAATACATCTAGATATAAAAAAAAGTCTCAAGAACAATGAAGTGGTAATACTATAATTCTATTGAGAGTGGAAAATCAAGATAAACCTCATCAAACTCGAACAAAATCAAGATAACCATCCCAAAACTTTGCTATATTGCATCGTTATCAAATATCAATACAGGTGTAAGTAACAACTCGCAGACCAATTTGCACCGTAGGTATTGCACACCAATTTGCATGTCTACACCTCATTTTTGTTTGCCGGAAATAGATCTACACAATTCACTTAAGTCTCTGAACTCACCTACTTCTCACAAATTAAATATTGTCTCACAGTAATTTTTTTTTTTTTTTTTTTTTTTTGAGAAACACAGTACAAACGCAGACGCTCACATACACGCGCATACACTCACCCCTATGAACGCACACACGCACACCCTACCCCTATGAGATATTGTCTCACAGTAATTGCACCAACTAGAATTTAAAACTTATCAGCAATGAAGTGGTAATACCCCGATTCTACTGAGAGTGGGCTATAAAATAAATCGGTTTTGCTTATTCTCAGTAAACTGAGATTTACCTTAAAACTCTGTAGAATCTGCAGTCATTAAAATCGCGCCAAGATTTGTGTGGTCATCTTCTACCTTGCACACACCTAGCGGGAGGAGGGAGGGGTGGGGGAACGTCCGCAGAGCCGTGATGATCCACAAGTATAGGGGGTGTATCGTAATACTTTCGATAAATAAGAGTGTCGAACCCAACGAGGAGCAGAAGGTATTGCCAATCAGTTTCGATGAAGGATTCACTGTAAATGCTCACAGACAAGTATTCAGGGGATTTTGATATAGCAGATGAATAAAGTACGAGTAAGTAAAATGCGAGAGAAATAATTGCAGCGAATGGCCCAATCCTTTTTAGCACAAAGGACAAGCCCGGTTTGTTTGCTTATAATGACCAAACGTTCTTGAGGACACACGGGAATTTAGTCTAGTGCTTTCGCTTCATATAGCTGATTAATCTTCACTGTTTTGATAAGTGTCATGTGGGTGAACCTATGCTATTGCACCGCCCTTCCTAGGACTAATACATACCTGTGATTATACCCCTTGCAAGCATCCGCAACTACAAGAAAGTAATTAAGATAAATCTAACCACAGCCTTAAACTCTGAGATCCTGCTATCCCTCATGCATCGATATACCAACGGGGGTTTAGGTTTCTGTCACTCCGGCAACCCCGCGATTGGCAAACGAATATAAGATGTATTCCCCTAGGCCCATAAAGGTGAAGTATCATGTAGTCGACGTTCACATAACACCACTAGAAGAATAACACCATAACTTAAATATCAAACCATTGAATATTACCCAACATAATTCACTACTAACATTTAGACTTCACCCATGTCCTCAATAACTAAACGAACTACTCACGAGACATCATATGGAACATGATCAGAGGTGATATGATAATGAATAACAATCTGAACATAAACCTTGGTTCAATGGTTTCACTCAATAGCATCAATAACAAGTAGAAATCAATACCGGAAGAGTTTCCCCTATCAAACAATCAAGATCCAACCCTAATTGTTATAGCGGTGGCGAGGTGCAGCGGTGGAGATGGCGGTGATGATGATGAAGATGATGGTGATGATGTTCCCAATGATGTCTAGCTCGATGGCGGTGACGATGGCGTCGATTTCCCAATCCGGGAGGGAATTTCCCCGGCAGATTTCAGCCTGCCGGAGAGCTCTTCTCTCTCTGGTGTTTTCCGCCCCGCAGAGGCGGCTGTGACTCTTCGCGACTATTCTCTGGAGCTTAGGTTTTCGAGACGAAGGAGTACGCGAAGGAGAGGAGGCAGAGGGGGGCTGTGGGCCCCCTCCCCACAAGGCAGCGCGGCCAGGCCTGGTGACATAGGCATCCCAAATGGGCTTGCCGAAGTTAGTACCCGGGGTTTACTGAAGGCCCACTACCCGCAGAATAAGAAGATTCGGGAGCCTAAGATATATTAAGGAAAGTTAGAGTTGTAATAGGAAGTGTTATTTGTAATCTGGCGGGATGAGTTAGAAACCGTCCCGGACTCTGTAACTTGTACAAAACGAAACCCTCGGCTCCGCCTCCTATATAAAGGGGAAGTCGAGGGACGAAGAGATCATCGAATCATGGTCTACAAACCCTAGTTTTCATAACCGTCGAGTACTTTTCGGCTGAAACCTTCGAGATCTACTTGCCCTCTACTTCCAACTAAACCCTAGCCTACAATCCATAGGCATTGACAAGTTGATACCTTGTCAATTGGCGCCGTCTGTGGGAACTAGAGGCGTAAGGATCTGATCTCGATGGCACGTTCAAGATCTTCGACATCGTCAACCGCAAGCAACGCAATGGATCGAGGTAAACAGATCGCCATCGGTCTGTCGATTTTGTTCCTCACCCACCCTCCCGTTTGGATGCATATGCGTATCTGGCGGAGCCCATGGAGATGACGTTCGGAAGGTTTCACTTTCGCGTCGAGAAGGAAGGATCGTATCGTGTCGAAATTCCGATTTCGTCGGGATCATCGGCGGTCGATTCCGATTTTTCAAGCTATACATCGTCAACCGAGTCAGGAGAAGAAGAAACTTCGTCGACACGCTACGTCAGCACCAGAGCAAGAGAGAAACTCGCCAAGATCTTCAACGACATATCGTTTGAGTCATCTGCGGACTCATATATAAGCGATGGCTCAAGCGATGTCGACAGTTACGACTTCATCGACAAATCTATCACAGTGGGCAAGGTCTTCATCAATCTCAACGATGATGTCACCAAACCCAACATAGATCTGAATACAAAATATCATCAGATTTATGCCATTGAGGATCAAGAGGAAACATCTGAGGCTTTCGATGATCTGGGAAATCCATACATCGATCCCTCCAATCTGCGACAAGGCCTGGGCAACAAATACGTTGGGCCACAGCCGCGAGACAGAGTTCAACTTTCGCAAGCAGCGTGGGATAGAGCCGCGAGAGCTATGAACGGTTCAGAACCAATGGCCACCACAGCCACACCAGAGGAATTGCAAGCATATCAATATAGGCTCGCACGAGCTGCAAGAGAATTGGAAAAACAGACAGCTGAGTTAAACAGAAGAAAGGAGGCAGCTTCTGCGTCTAGCAGGAGAAGGGCAGATCTAAGCCGACAATCTAGAACTTCGGGCGATAGCCACAGGGAGGCGCGGAACAGAGCAAGATCAAGGTTGCAACATATACCCGAAGCAGAAAGAGAGCACTTGGTCCAAAACCTCGACATGTCCTTTATGTCGATAGATACAAGAGGAAATATCATCCCTAAGACACCAGAGGCTGGGTATATGGCGACACATGCTTTTATCCTTGCATCTAAACCACCTCCAGGTGATCCAAGGGAAACACTATACAATATGGCGGTAGCAGGAGTTGGAGCTATGGGGACAGCGTTTGTATCAACGCCTCCCGAAGGAGCGGCAAGGCAAAATAGTCCACGACCCGCAGCGGCAAAATGAGCGATGCAGACGAAGGACCAAGTGGAGCAAGAGACACAGCAGCACAAGCAAGGGTCGACAGAGCGCGGCAAAGCAGAAGGGATCATCGGCAATCTCCGGAGCTTAACGACGAAGATATGTGCGGCTTGCCATGCTTCACGAGGAGAGTCCGAAAAACTCGAGTCCCCTCAGGATTCAAGTTACCCGACAACTTCAAGAAGTTCGACGGCCTTCAAGATCCAGAGGATTGGCTAGTTGATTATCTCGAGACAGTGAAGCTCACAGGAGGAACCAGGGCAACAGCTATGCAAAGCATCCAGGTGCATTTGAGTGGAGCCGCACGATCTTGGATAAAGAAACTCACTCCAGGATCTATCGACAGCTGGGAAAGTTTCGAGGACTTGTTCGTTAAGAACTTCAGATCCACGTGCAAAAAACCTGCGTCGTTAGAGGAGTTGAGAGCATGTCGACAAAAGCCAGATGAGCCAATGAGAAAGTACATCCAAAGGTGGAATATCATCAAAAACTCGGCAGAAAATATATCTGACGAGAGAGCAATAGATGCGTTTGTCGCAGGAATCAGGCGTGGAGATTTTGTCGAGGACTTGGGAAGGACCAATCCAAAGACAGTATCCGCGTTAATGGAGATAGCAAACAGATGGGCAGACGGAGAAGACGCTGTCCACAACAAACGGCACAGGTCGCCAGAGGAGGACCGTGGTCGAAACTATCAACCGAGGCGACGATTTCCTCGACAGTACCCGAACTATGACGCTCCAGGGCAAATTTCGGCAGGTTTTCGGGCAAACACAGGAGGAAACAACAGAGATGATTATCAGAGAAGCAGTGAACAGCGAGATGATAACAGGGATGATTCTCGCAACAACAGGCAAAATAGCGGGCCTAGGTTCCCAAGGCCTTTCGTGTCCCCTGAAGAGATGATGAATGGGCCGTGTCAAATGCACTTTTTCCTCGACAACAACGGTAAAAGACAGTCAGGGCACCTGCAGAAAGACTGTCGAAATTTTCAGGCAATGCTAAGGTATGCAGAGCACGCTAATGCGCGGGCAACACAGAGAAATCCTCGAGAACCCAGGAGCGAGATTCACTTGCCGCCTCCTCCCGCGAGTACAGACGACAATCGGCATCAGCTCAGAATAGCGGCAGCACCCCCACCACCACCTTATGTTGATCCTAACTCCAATGGAGTGGTGTCGATGATTCAGAAGGGAAGGCCATCCAATAGAGCTCAGAAAGTAATCTCACGACAGGTGTTTATGGCAGAAAAAATGCCTCCACCAACAGTCGAGTATCTCAATTGGTCAGGGCAAGATATTGGCTTCACCATAGCAGATCACCCGCAGCAAGTTCCTCGACCAGGGCAGTCAGCACTTATTCTACCAGCAGTTATTGCGGGATTTGATGTCTCTCGAGTGTTCATAGACGGTGGCAGCAGCTTAAACCTTATGTATGCAGATACATTGAGGAAGATGAACATATCCTTAGCAAACTTGAAGCCAACAGACACAAGGTTCCACGGCATCACACCGGAGAAACCAAGTTATCCATTGGGGAAGATCAATCTCGACGTTCAGTTTGGAACCCGAGAAAATTATAGAATCGAGAGGCTGGAATTTGAAGTCGTGGATTTTCCGTCGCAATACCACGCCTTGTTGGGACGACCAGCATACGCTAGATTTATGGCGGTGCCACACTATACATACCTGTTGTGGAGATTGCCTGGACCAAAGGGACCAATCACAGTCAAAGGAAGCTTCGCCTTAGCCGATAAGTGCGACAAGGATTTTCATTGGCTATCAGAAACTTTCGGGATGCAAGCTGAGTATTTGGCGTCAAAAAGCATGACTGATTACGACGTGCTGCCAGACGTTGGAAGGCCAAATAAAGAATCAACTTTCAATACCGAGAAAAATTCTAAGGAGGTGCAGATTCACCCGACAAACCCGAAAAAGACGACGTCCATTGCAACAAATATGGATATCGCATAGGAAAGCGCGCTCGTCAAGTTCCTCCGTGAGCACTGGAAAATCTTCGCATGGTGTCCAGCTGACATGCCAGGAGTACCCAGGGAACTTGCCGAGCACCACCTCAACTTAGATCCTCTCGCGAGACCAATCAAACAACCCTTGCGGCGTTTCTCGGAACCAAACCGCAAAGCTATGTTATCAGAAATAAATCGACTGAAGGATGCTGGTTTTATCAAAGAGATATCTACAGAAGCCACATGGGTAGCTAACCCAGTGATGGTGCCGAAGAAACACACGACAGTCCTTCGCATGTGCGTCGACTTTACGTGTCTCAATAAACATTGTCCAAAGGATCACTTTCCCCTCCCGAGGATCGATCAAATTATCGACTCCACGGCTGGATGCGAACGTCTTTCCTTCCTGGACGCATATTCTGGCTATAACCAGATCAGATTGAAAGAAGAAGATGAAGTAAAGACCGCGTTTATTACACCATACGGCGTTTTTTGCTACAGAACAATGCCCTTTGGTCTGAAAAATGCGGGAGCAACATATCAGAGGATGATGCAGAAGTGTTTGGCGACACAGATTGGGAAAAACGTGCAAGTATACATCGATGATGTCGTCATAACATCAAAAAAGGGGGCAACGCTGATCGAGGATCTCAAGGAAACCTTCGACAACCTTGACAAGTTCTGCCTCAAACTGAACCCGACGAAGTGTTCTTTCGGCGTCCCAGCAGGAGAACTTCTAGGGTTTCTAGTTTCAGCAAGAGGGATTGAAGCAAATCCCGATAAAATACAAGCTATCGTAACAATGAGGAAGCCAACAAAGTTGAAAGAAATACAAAGCAGCTTAATGGAGTCGCGGCCTTGAGCAGATTCGTCGCCAGGCTAGGGGAAAAAGCGCTACCATTTTACGCCCTCATAAAGCAAGGAGATAAATTCCAGTGGAATGAAGAAGCGGACAGAGCTTTTGAGGACCTCAAACGCAAAATCTCGACACCCCCCATCTTGGTGGCGCCAAAAGAGAAGGAGCCTTTGTTACTGTATATTGCGGCCACACCCCAGGTAGTAAGCACAGTCCTTGTCGTTGAAAGGGAGGAAGAAGGAAAACTCCACGGAGTGCAGAGGCCAGTATACTTCGTCAGCGAAGTTTTATCGCCCTCAAAACAAAGGTACCCTCAGTACCAAAAGCTAGCATATGGAGTGTTCACAACAGCACGAAAATTGCGCCACTATTTTTCGGCACACCCGATCATAGTGGTCAATGAAGCTCCCTTTTCAAATATACTAAACAATCCAGAAGCTACGGGTCGTGTCTCCCTTTGGGGAATAGAACTTTCCCCTCGGGACATCACGTATGAAAAAAGAAAAGCAATCAAGTCGCAAGTTCTGCCAGACTTCATCGCAGAGTGGATGGAACTGCAAAACACAGGACCCCCAGACTTGTCGAGAACCTGGACCATGAATTTCGACGGGTCCAAGAGAGTAGAAGGAGCTGGCGCAGGAGTAATACTTATATCACCTGAAGGCGACAAGTTGAAGTACATCCTTCGGATGACGTTCCCTAACGCATCTAACAATGAAGCAGAATATGAAGCCCTCATACACGGGATGAAGATGGCGAAAGCTTGCGGTGCAACTTGACTAAAAATATTTGGCGACTCACAATTGGTGGCTCAACAAGTTATGAACCAATGTGACGCAGTCAAGGATAGCATGGTAGCATACAAGGAGGTGTATAACGAGCTCGAGAAGTTATTTGATGGATGCGAGGTAAATCACATCAGTAGATTGAGCAACGATGAAGCTGACATCCTCGCAAACATCGGGTCGCAGTGCCTTCCAATCCCACCAGGAGTATTTTGGGAAGAAATAGCGGAGAGATCCACGAAGCCAAAAAAGGTGCAGAAAAAATCAAAAGAAGAGAAAACTTCGACACCCCTCACAGAAACCACGGAGGATGAAGAGGACCAAGAGCTTGTAATGATGGTACAAGTTCCTTGGATGCAAGCATATATATCATACATCCTCAGGAAAGAAATACCCGATGATCCAGTTGAGGCAAGGCGAGTAATTCGACGCTCTAAAGCTTTCACGGTGATCAAAGGAGAATTGTACAAGCGAAGTATTTCAGGCGTCCTGCAAAGGTGTGTTACACCCGAAGAAGGAAGAATAATTCTGAAGGATGTACACGAAGGAATATGTGGCCACCACGCGAGTAGTCGAGCTATTGCAGCCAAGGTTTTTCGGGCAGGATTCTATTGGTTGACAGCAATCGAAGACGCCAAGGAAATAGTAAGAACTTGCGACGCGTGTCAAAGGTTTGCCGCGAAACCTCATTCTCCAAAAGAGCGTAACTAACACCAATACCATTGTCGTGGCCCTTTGCCCAATGGGGACTTGATATGGTGGGCAAGTTACACAAATCCTGGCCAGGAGGAAAGGAGTACATGCTAGTAGCTGTCGACAAATTTACAAAGTGGATAGAAGCGAAGCCGATAAACTCACCAGACGGAGCATCCGCAGTAAAATTCATAAAAGGCCTCGTCTTCAGATTTGGAGTGCCCCATAGCATTGTCACAGACAATGGCAGCAACTTCACATCCCACGAATTCAAAGATTATTGCAAAGAAGTGGGTATCAAGTTACACTTTGCGTCAGTTGCGCACCCGCAGACCAACGGCCAAGTCGAGAAAGCTAATGGAATCATCTGCAACGGCATTAAGAAACGCTTATTAGCGCCACTGGAGAAAGCTCGACACACCTGGCCAGAGGAGCTGCCCAGTGTATTATGGAGCATACGAACAACACCAAACACAGCAACACAAGAAACTCCGTTCTTCTTGGTTCATGGAGCAGAAGCAGTATTACCAATCGAGATAGAGCATGACTCTCCACGAGTCGTAGAATATGATGAAGAGGTGTCGAGAAAAGCGCTAGAAGACGACGTCGACGCACTTGACGAAGCTCGAGACGAAGTATTATCAAGGGTAACCAAATATCAGCAGGACCTGAAAAATTACCACAGTCGACGTTTGAGACCAAGATCTTTTCAAGTCGGAGACTTAGTTCTGCGGCTCAATCAAGAGCGCACTGAAAAACTCGAGTCGCCATGGTTGGGACCTTACATCGTTACAGAAGTCATCAACGGAGGCGCATACAGGATCAAGGACAAGAAGACGGGGGTTCCTGAGAAAAACCCCTGGAACGTAGCACAGCTCAGGCGATTCTACGCCTAGAGTCGAAATATAGTCCTCTTCTGTTAAAATACAATGTACTGAAATGCCCGCGAGTTTTCAGACGCACTCTTTTCCTTTTCGGAGCACCGAGTGGGGCCGGAAAGGTTTTTAATGAGGCGGGCTCGCGGTGCTGCAATATAATAAAGATAGTGGAGATATATTTCTTATTCTTCGACACGCTCGGGGGCTCAATGCCTTCAAGTTTTCAAAATACATACAATATAGATATATTAGACTTACCAAAATATTTCGCCCTGGTACACTAAATACCTTGCCAAATATCGGAAGCTAATAAAATTATAAATATAGTGTACGCGCCAAAAACTTATTGCTTTGGTCTAAGAACCTCGCAACAAAAATATAGAACTTTGACATGGGGGCTTTCCACCCATCAATGAAAAAACAGAGATATCTTATTATGACAGGAGGAAAAATCGTCGAGATGGAAAAAACAGTACAAACTCTAGCCAGAAAGCTCGGGGGCTCCAGCAATACAGAGCAGTTTACAAGATACAACAAATTCCTTCGGGAATCAAAAAAGATACAGACATAATGTTGTTCAATATAGTACAAATCAGTCAAAACCTAAAATACTATCTATGGACAAGCCTCTGGTTGTCTTATGCTCAGCATAGGACCCCTTGACAAAGAATTCTGAATCCATCCGAAGAAGTTCATCTATCATCGACTCAGCCACAGGAGTTACCATCTCATTGATTGAGTCGATATCTTTCTTTCACCGCGATTTGTTGGCCAAGCAATCAGCAACAATCTTCGTCAGGTCTAACTTTGGATGGCAAATATTTATCATAATCATGGCAAACCTCGCTCCAGCTGTCAATTGAGCTCGCACAAAACTATGAATGCGAGGAGCATCTCTGAATACCTCCAATAATTCAGGAAGAGTTTTGGGAACTTCATTTCGAGGAAATAAAGTCCTGTAAACAAGGGTTAATGTTGTCGTGCAAAAGTTGAGAAATTCGCGCACTTGGCAAGCACGATCTTGAAACCTGACAATCTGTTGGGTTCGTTCAGGAGAGGCCCAGAATAAACAGCCGTGATTAAGGGAAAGATTGACGAGAAGATTTGTTCTCTCGTTCACCCTTCAATTTTCGGCGGCAGCATCAAGAACCGAGCCTATTAAGCGACAAGGTAATAAATCTGAAAGGAAGCACAGCCAAATAAAGCGGAGGCATTGCAAGATCCAAAAAACATACCTAACATATCTGTGCTAGCCTCCAACATTAGCTCGAGCATGCTATTTTCTCGGGTAGTGGCTCCTTTCGCTTCCAATACAGCAGTATCCTTGGCAGCCACAGCTTCTTTGGCTTGTTGGAGAACAAGTTTTTCTTGTTCAGATGCTTTTCGAGACTGTTCCATCATTGCGAGAGTTTGCTTCTTCATGGATTGAAGTTGTTGTCGAAGTTCTTGCAAATCTTCTGACGAATGTTTGCTCGAAGAATCTTCGAGACGGTTATCAGCGATTGGCATTTTCTTCGAGAAGGAAGAAGCGGGAGAAGCATCGGCAGAGCAAGGATTGGTGGAATAGTTGTCAAATATTAACTGGAATAGAAAGCGCCAGGATCAATGATAGTGCTAGAAGGAATCTCATTAATTTCTAGAAATATTTACATAGGCATTACAAAAGAAGTTTCTCCTAAAGACCTATCAGGATAATTGTCGCCACAGTTAAATTGGCGACAAGGGCAAAAGAAATAGAGAACGAAAAAACAAAGAGGCATGCAACTAGACCTCCGGTCTTGATGAGCTAGGAGTTGAAGTTGGTTTGATCCCAAGATAGGCCAAGATTTTCTTCGTATTGGGCTTGGCTGCCTTAATCAACGACCTCCATCTTGACTGCTCTAGCTGATCGGTGTCGCCAACCTTCATCCAATCAACAGTTTGTTGGCTGTCAGCGACCAGGGCAACAGTACTCTCGACAGCAATCTTCATGTTTTCCTGGCGCATCTTCAGCCCAAGGTCCTCTGATGAATTGAAGCTCTTGGCCAGGGCAAGGAAAGTCGGGGGCTCCCCTTTCTTCGGGAAGAAGTAGGGGAACAGCGTCGACAGCCCTGCACTAGCATTTGCCACGCCTTCACGAATTTCAGATCCATGAAGCTCTAGATAAGAAAGTGCGTCAAGGAGAGGGTCATTGATGGGATTCTCCAGATCAAACTCTTGTTTTGTTTGATCTGCCACAGGAAACAAAGCGTTGGTCAAAAAACAAGAAACAGCGGGTCTCATAAAAATAGAAGGGATCAATAATATTACTTTCAGTGCGTCGACTTTGTGATTTCAGGCGCTAGAGGATCCCCTGCTCACGAGCAGCTTGTGCAGTTTTATGCTCGTTTAAAGCAGATTCAGTATCTTCAAGTCTTTTCTGCAGTTCCTCGACACTAGCAGCTTTTGCTTTGGCTTCATCAGCCTCGGCTTTGGCTTCGCTAGCAACAAGTTCGGCTTTCTTGCGAGCCGCCTCACTTTGCTCCAGTTTTTGAGCAAGTGCGTCGGCACGTTTGTTGGCTTCTGCAAGTTTCTCTGTCGAGATAAAAAAAGAGAGAAAGGTCAAAAATGGCGACAAACGACAAGAGCAAGAAGTCAAAAATTATTACCTTCAGTTCTGCTGGCATATTCACGGTACCCAATGAATTGGGATCCGATGCGGATAAGCTCTTTGATCATGGGCTGTCAAAAAAAGAACAAAGAAAGAGAAACATCGGTATGAAAAAAGAGTGAAGGCGTAAAAAAGCAAAATAGAGGACATATAGATATTGGCAAGAAAATTCAAAAACTTACATCATCCAAGAGCAAAGTGGAAGAGCTACCCAATTGAGGGGCAGGCTCAATGATCGTCTCAACCCTTGTCATTTTTGGTGAAGGAGCAAGGGGGCTTGATGGCGGAGTAGTAGTGACGACGTTTTGTTGAGGAGGCGAAGATTCTTCTCCTTCAACTAGTGTGTCCGAAGCAAGTAAAGTATGCGACGTGCTCGTCCGAGGAGCCACGTCAACAGTTGGTGTTTCTTCCTCATCATCGCTATGGTTAAAAATAGACAGCATAAAAAGTAGGACAAAACAAACACTTCGAGTACAGCAATAAGGAGAAATAAAAAGGACTTACGAGCTGATGAGGGATTCAAGATATGGATCATAAACCGCCTTTTGGTGTGAAGGATCGGCTTCTTCAGCTTTGGAGGTGCCAGAATCCTCGGCGTCATTCCTTTTCCTTTTGTTCCTGGGGGAAACAGCAGGAGGAAGGGATTGCGTCGACTCGCTGGCGTCAGATTCAACTTCTTTTTCATAGGAAGCCGCAGGTTTGTGAGAACCCGCGACTTCACTTTCAGGAAGAGAAGAACCCTGGTTGTCTTCGGTGACGACAGTTCGTTCTTCGACTTCTCCATCCTCAGGAAGAGGAGGAAGGGAAGCCACAGTAGGATGGTTCTGCAGGAAAATAGCGACAAAAGAAAAATTAGAGAAATATCAATACAATGAGATGTAGGAAAATTTCGGAACAATACAAAAATTCGGGAAGACAAAATACCTCAGGGAGAGGATTGGTGGAGCTGTATGGTTCCACGCGGCAAGAGGAGGGAATAGAATCCTTCTTGTTAAGCGAGGAAATTCTTCGAATCAGCTTCTCCAAGTCCTTTACAGAAAGATCATTGGAGAGCCTATTGGCGTCATTTTTACCAGCATACGTCCAAAGGGGATTTTTGCGAGCCTGAAGAGGCTGCACTCTAATCCTAAGGAAGTAGGCGGTGATTTGAACACCAGACAGCTCCTTGCCTCGAGTATTTTGAAGCTGATGAATACGAGACATAAGTGCTTCTGTCGCCGTTTTCTCTTCTTCGGAAGCTTCAGCATCCCAGGAGCGGCGGCGCAGAATTTTAGTACTCCCTCGAAAGGGACTATGTTGTGCTCAACAGAATTGGCATTTTCTTCGTGTATGTAGAGCCACCTTTTGCGCCACCCTTGGACAGAATCAGGAAATTTGACGTCGAAGTAATCAACGTCCGTTCGGACACAGATAACAACGCCGCCTATGTTATAGGTGGCGTTGTGGGAGCCATTGCGGCGGAGGCAGAAAATGCGTTTCCACAGAGCCCAGTTAGGAGGGACTCCAAGGAAGCACTCGCAAAGAGTGATAAAAATAGAGACATGGAGGATGGAATTGGGGGTCAACTGGTGCAGCTGAATCCCATAAACAAAAAGAAGGCCGCGGAGGAAATCGTGAATTGGGGCAGAAAGGCCGCGGATGAGGTGATCAACGAAACTAACCCGATACTCCATTGGAGGGGTTGGGTAGCTTTCTTCGCTGGGGAAGCGGATGGCGTCCTCTTTCTTCATCAGGCCTAGCCTCTTCAGCATGTTGATGTCTTGGTTGGAGATTTTAGATCTCTCCCACTCAAGATCTTCAGCGGCCATCTTGGATTCTGGAGTACTGTGGCGAGTGAGCCGCGCGCGCGGTGGCATCAACGGTACTGGAAAAGCAAAGTTCGTGCGTGTGTAAGATCAAAGAGAGTTGGGCGCAGTGGAAGTTTTTGCAAAGAGGAACAGAGGTGCGGCGCAAACGAAGGTGAGAACGGAGGTTGAAGAAAGGTTTATATAGGAATTGGGCGAAGCAATGCACCGTTGGATGAAGAAATCGTGTGGTGAAAAAAGATCTTGTAGATAAAGGGTAAAAAGGTATTTTTACTGAGATGGAATAGCACAGGCGTTACAGTACGTGCGCCAGGGAAAGCGGAGGACGTGTGTCCCCCACTTGCACGACGTGTCAACGTGGTAGAAACAGTGGACCCACAAGGCAGAAAAATCACGACTATTAACAGAGATGAAGTAAATTTGATTAAGGGAAGCATGCCGACAAGAAAAATAAAAGAAGATTGGCGACAGGAGAAGTTATTGAATACTTCGGGAGCCTTTGATCAAATACAAGTTTTTGCCCAAATGCTCGGGGGCTACTTCGACAAAAGTAAAATTTCGAGTATGGAAATATAGAAATTGTGGGAGCCTACAACCAAGCACAAGTTCTTGGCTGTAGCCTCGGGGGCTACTCCCATCGGGAGCGCTGTTCGCGCACCCGAGAGATGGAAAGAAGATCATATCAAGAAATAATGACAATATAGCGACAAGGTGGACTAAAATGTTGAGCCTACAACCAAGCACAAGTTCTTGGCTGTAGCCTCGGGGGCTACTCCCATCGGGAACACTGTTCGCGTGCCCGATGAAATTATTAAAGAAAGAAAGACAGAGAAAAAAAGAAAGGTAAAGGAGCAAAAGAGTATATTTCGAGTTATAACTAACTCTACATATACTCCCATCGGGAGAGCAATATAAGTCATCTTTGACTCGATAAAATGTGCCATTCCAACAGCCGGAAAAGCACTCGACAATATATTCTCAGAACGCCAAAGTTGCGATCAATTTCTGAATGCCGCAAATTTGCGAAGGTAAGACCCCAGATCCGTTCTGCTGGGCGTGGCATCGCTGAAGAATGCGCTCTGCTACTTTTATCCGTATCAACAGATACGAAGAAAAATCCTAACGGACGCGTTAGGTATCCGATAAATTTTACTGGGACTCGACAGAATGGTAAGACCTTAAGCGGCACCTGTCGAAGTTTACACCAGTATCCCGAGGTCATGTCCAGGGACGTGATCTTGAAGTAGGTTTTTGCGGATTGCCACTAGAGCAGTTAACTAGTACCTGATCCGTCAGATGAACTAGCCCCAACTACCATTATCCCTGTACAATATAGAATTTTATGTGAAGAAATATAGAAAGGTTGAAGTTGTTGAATAAAAATAAACAGTGGAGATTTTCCCTGACTCTACGATTCAAGTAAAATCTCGGGGGCTACTGACATAGGCATCCCAAATGGGCTTGCCGAAGTTAGTACCCGGGGTTTACTGAAGGCCCACTACCCGCAGAATAAGAAGATTCGGGAGCCTAAGATATATTAAGGAAAGTTAGAGTTGTAATAGGAAGTGTTATTTGTAATCTGGCGGGATGAGTTAGAAACCGTCCCGGACTCTGTAACTTGTACAAAACGAAACCCTCGGCTCCGCCTCCTATATAAAGGGGGAGTCGAGGGACGAAGAGATCATCGAATCATTCCCTACAAACCCTAGTTTTCATAACCGTCGAGTACTTTTCGGCTGAAACCTTCGAGATCTACTTGCCCTCTACTTCCAACTAAACCCTAGCCTACAATCCATAGGCATTGACAAGTTGATACCTTGTCACCTGGGCCCGCGCCGGCCTAGGGGGGCCCATGGCGGCCCTCCTCGGCTCCTCCTTTTGGCTGCTGCCGTCTTCTGGAAAAATAGGATTTTCAGTATAATTCCCGTAAATTGCTGATCTTCCGAAATATTGCATTCTGACGGTGCTTTTTCCAGCAGAATCCTGACTCCGGTGCGCGATTCTCCAATAATCATGAAACATGCAAAATAGATGAAATAACATAAGTATCACCTCTAAATATGAAATATATCAATGAATAACAGTAAATTATGATATAAAATAGCGATGCAAAATGGACGTATCAACTCCCCCCAAGCTTAGACTTCGCTTGTCCCCAAGAGAAACTGAACTCGGTAAACAAGACCACATGTTTATGGAGTGAAGAGTCGATAAACCAAATACGGACAAGAGGCATCATATTAAATCACACAAGACATTCTAGTGAACAACTTCCTCATATAATTCAACTTGAAACAAGTAAAGGGTAATCACGAATAATGGTGCGTAAGAAATCATAATTGGTGATGGCAAACTTCGTTCTTGGTTATAGAACAATTAACAGATTGTACTTATCTATCGAGCAGCGCTCTTATGTTAAAGTTTATATGGCACAACTTGCATACTCAATCATAATAATCTCCTCATAATCATTGATAACTTTCAAAGCTATATTCATTCAGATAAAACTTGTACTAAACAAGGAAGAGCAAAAGGCATGATTAAGCAGATCACAATATAAATGGTTTGATCACAACAACTCAATTGCTTGCTTAAGATGGAGGGAAATAGGTTTACTGACTCAACATAAAGTAAAAGATAGGCCCTTCGCAGAGGGAAGCAATCATGTGCTAGAGTTTTTTCAGTATTGAAATCGTATAGAGAGCATAAAAGTAAAATTTTGAGAGGTGTTTGTTGTTGTCAACGAATGGTAGTGGGCACTCTAACCCCCTTGCCAGACAGGCTTTCAAAGAGCGGCTCCCATGATATTTTATTTTTGGGTGACACTCCTTCCAACCTTTTCTTTCACAAGCCATGGCTAACCGAATCCTCGGGTGCCTTCCAATCATTCACATACCATGAAGGAGTGAATATTTATTTTAGTTTTATTTAGAGATGACACTCCTCCCCACCTTTGCTTTCTCAAACCACGGCTAACCGAATCCTCGGGTGCCTTCCAACAATCACATACCATGGAAGAGTGTCTATTTGTTAATTAATTGGGGCTGGGAACCCCGTTGCCAGCTCTTTTTGCAAAATTATTGGATAAGTGGATGAAGCCACTAGTCCATTAGTGAAAGTTGTCCAACAAGATTGAAAGATAAAACACCACATACTTCCTCATGAGCTATAAAACATTGACACAAATTAAGAAGCATTTTGAATTGTTTAAAGGTAGCACACGAAGTATTTACTTGGGATGGCAGGAAATACCACATAGTAGGTAGTTATGGTGGACACTGATGGCATAGGTTTTGGGTTAAGGTTTGGATGCATGAGAGGCATTCCCTCTCAGTACAGGTTTTTGGCTCGCAAGGTTAATTAGCAAGCATAAGAGTTGAGGGAAACAAACAAATATACATGTGATAGAGACAATCATGCATCTTCCTTATAAGCACAAACAATTTTAACTTCAGAATAATAAGCTAAGAGCTAACAAGAAAGAAAGACAATGAAACAACTACATGTATTTCTCTTTTCTACTCAAACCTCAAAGTGTTGTTGCTAATGACCAATGCTAAGTTTGCCAAAACCAAATAGATTTACTCAATGCTCCCAAAGTGATACCAATACTAACAACAAGATCAATCATATAATAGAGATTGCAAACTAAAATAAGATGTGCAATATGTAAATGATAAGACTTCTCATTAATATTTCATAACGATAACTCACACCAAGGGATACATAGACAACCAACTAAGGAGAGATACTTCCACACTGCAACCCATCTTATATGATAACTTCCCTACTCATGATATGACACTACTTGATAGTAAAAAGTAAAAAGATAGTGATGATGTGATACCGCGGCACTCCCCCAAGCTTGGAACAAACCAAGGGGATGCCAATACCGATGATGAATTACTCCTTCGGCGGTGTTGGTGATGAATTCTTGATAAGCTTCTTAACAAGCTCCTTTAGCTCATCAATCTCGTACTTGAGGTTGCGGATCATCTCCGAATTGTGCTCGACGCGGTTAAGAAGTATATCCGATGAAGAGTCCCAACTCTTAGAGTTGTTTCCCCACTCTTCAGCTCCAGGCTTCATCCTTCCTGCAGTGTTAGAACGGTCTATGTCCCAATTGCTAGGCAATACTGCCTTGGGAATCCTTTCAATTTGACTATTGTAAATTAGATTGCGGAAGGGGTTGTATGTGCCTGGAGGAGATGTCTTTGGAGCTAGGTAGTGACGTGGAACCTTTCCTCCGGTACGAATTCTTGCGCTCTTCTGGGTACTGAAAGGGTTTTCCACCACCTCGATGCTTGCGACGGTGGCACGCGAGTATGCACACGAGTTTTCCTTCACTTCTTCTTCATCTTCTTCCTTGACACTCTCATCCACCTCTTTCCACTCGGGATCTTGAATATCTTCATCCGAAAGCCCCTTGCCCTTGTTGTTGGAGACCATGGTGCTTCTAGATCAAAAACAGATCCTGGCAGAAAACAGCTCGAAACAAAACACGTCGAGAAAACGATATACGGACCTCCAGGGGTCCGGGGGATATATAGAAGAAATTTTTACGACATAAGGAAAGTACCAGGTCGAACCAGAGTCGGAGAGGGGCAACGAGGGGCCCTCCTCATAGGGCGGCGCGGCCAGGCTGGGGCCCGCGCCGGCCTATGGGGGCACGCGCT
Source organism: Lolium perenne (assembly GCF_019359855.2). Classification (NCBI taxonomy): domain Eukaryota; kingdom Viridiplantae; phylum Streptophyta; class Magnoliopsida; order Poales; family Poaceae; genus Lolium; species Lolium perenne. The sequence continues at coordinate 38,743,979 of NC_067250.2, forward strand.
CGTGCGTCTTCTCCACTCCGTTTCGATCTCGTAATTTTTCATATTTTCCAAAAACAGTAAAAACATTGTTCGGAAAGTTAAACGCGGACTTTTTATTACCAGTACTGTTACCTATTCAAAGTCGAACTCTGCAGAACTGTCAATTTGACCTTTAATGAAAGCTTTCGGAGTCACCACTCGAATAACATCAACATCTTCATTATAAGAATCTCCAGAGATATAATGCTTGAGTATTTGTCCATTCACCACTTGTGTGGCATCGCCTTGCAGAGAGCTAATTTTAATTGCTCTTGAACGATACACCTCCACAATGACATATGGTCCTTCCCATTTTGAGAGTAATTTCCCTGCAAAAAATCTGAGACGAGACCGATACAATAGGACTTTATCCCCAACATTAAATTCTCTTTTGATAATTCTTTTATCATGCCATTTCTTAACTTTCTCTTTAAAGAGTTTAGCATTTTCATAAGCTTAACTTCTCCATTCATCTAGAGAACTCAATTGCAGCAACCTCTTCTTACCGGCAAGTTTAGGATCTTTATTTAGTTCTCTTACAGCCCAATAAGCTTTGTGCTCTAGTTCTAAAGGTAAATGACAAGCTTTCCCATAAACCATTTTATAGGGTGACATACCCATGGGATTTTTATAAGCAGTTCTATAAGCCCATAGTGCTTCCTTCAATTTACTAGCCCAATTCTTTCTAGATTTATTAACAGTCTTTTGCAAGATAAATTTAATCTCTCTATTTGATAATTCTACTTGCCCACTAGTTTGAGGATGATAAGCAGAAGCAATTCTACGATTAATACCATATTTAGCAAGAGTTTTTCTAAAACCACCATGAATAAAATGAGAGCCTCCATCAGTCATAAGATATCTAGGAACTCCAAATCTAGGAAAAATAATATCTAAAAGCATTCTTAAAGAAGTCTCACCATCAGGACTTTTTGTGGGTATGGCTTCCACCCATTTAGTAACATAATCAACAGCGACAAGTATATGAGTGTTACCTTCTGAAGAAGGGAAAGGTCCCATGAAGTCAAATCCCCAACAATCAAATGGTTCAATAACAAGAGTATAATTCATAGGCATTTCATTGCGTCTGGAGATATTACCAACCCTTTGACATTCATCACAAGATAAAATAAACCTTCTTGCATCTTTGAAGAGAGTTGGCCAATAAAAACCTGATTGTAGAACCTTTTGCGCGGTTCTATCTCCGGCGTGATGTCCTCCATAAGCACTACCATGACATTTACTCAATACCTCTTGTTGTTCATATTCGGGAACACATCTTCGCAGAATACCATCCACTCCTTCTTTATATAAGTGTGGGTCATCCCAAAAATAATGCCTCAAGTCATAAAATAATTTCCTCCTTTGCTGAGCTGAAAAGGTTGGAGGCAAGTACTTGGAAACAATAAAGTTAGCATAATCAGCATACCAAGGACTGTCTCATGAGCTCACCTTTATTACAGCCAATTGTTCATTTGGAAAACTATCATTAACAGGAACAAGATCATAAGCAATATTTTCCAGTCTAGACAAATTATCAGCAACAGGATTATCATCACCTTTCCTATCTATAATATGCAAATCAAATTCTTGTAACAAAAGCACCCATCTAATAAGCCTTGGCTTAGCATCTTTCTTTTGCATAAGGTATCTAATTGCAGCATGATCAATATGGATTGTAACTTTTGAATCAACAATATAGGGTCTAAACTTATCACAACCAAAGACTACAGCTAACAATTCTTTTTCAGTTGTAGCATAATTTCTTTGAGCAACATCAAGAGTTTTACTAGCATAATGAATAACATTCAGTTTTTTATCTACTCGATGTCCAAGAACAGCGCCTACAGCAAAATCACTAGCATCACACATAATTTCAAAAGGTAAGTTCCAATCAGGAGGTTCAACTATAGGAGCAGTTGTTAAGGCTTTCTTTAGAGTTTCAAAAGCTTCCTTACAATCATCATCAAAAACAAAAGGTACATCTTTTTGAAGAAGATTAGTAAGGGGCTTTGAAATCTTAGAGAAATCTTTAATAAACCTCCTATAAAACCCAGCATGACCAAGAACACTACGAATACCTTTAACATCCCTAGGATAGGGCATCTTCTCAATTGCTTCCACTTTAGCTCTATCAACTTCAATACCTCTCTCAGAAATTTTATGTCCCAATACAATTCCTTTATTAACCATAAAGTGGCATTTCTCCCAATTAAGAACAAGATTAGTTTCTTCACATCTCTGCAAAACTTTATCAAGGTTTCGCAAGCAATTATCAAAGGAATTCCCATAGACAGAAAAATCATCCATGAATACCTCTACAATATTCTCACAAAAGCCATGAAAAATAGCAGACATGCATCTTTGAAAAGTTGCAGGAGCATTACATAAACCAAAAGGCATACGCCTATAAGCATAAGTTCCATAGGGACAAGTGAAAGTGGTTTTCTCTTGATCTTTAGTTTTAACAACAATTTGTGAAAACCTAGAATAACCATCAAGAAAGCAAAAATGAGTATTTTTAGACAACCTTTCTAACATTTGATCAATAAAAGGCAAAGGGTAATGATCTTTCTTAGTAACTTTATTAACTTTTCGATAATCAATGCACATTCTATACCCTACAACTACTCTTTGAGGGATGAGCTCATCATTATCATTAGGCACAACAGTCATTCCTCCTTTCTTAGGAACACAATGCACAGGACTAACCCATCTACTATCAGCAATAGGATATATAATACCAGCTTCAAGAAGTTTTAATACCTCATTCCTTACCACATCCTTCATCTTAGGAATTAGACGACGCTGATGCTCAACAACAGGCTTTGCATCATCTTCCATATTGATAGCATGTTGGCAAATAGAGGGAGAAATCCCCTTCAAGTCATCAAGAGTGTAGCCAATAGCTCCTCGGTGTTTCTTCAATATTTCCAATAACCTTTCTTCTTCAAACTCTGAAAGCTTAGAACTAATAATAACAGGATATATTTTCTTATCATCAATATGAGCATATTTGAGATTATCAGGCAATGGTTTTAAATCAAAAACAGGATCTTCCTTTGGTGGTGGTGTTGTACCTAGATCTTCAATCGGTAAATCATGCTTAAGGATAGGTTGACGAAGGAAAATTTCATCAAGCTCATTTCTTTCTTCCCTAAATACTTCACTCTCACTATTCTCCAAATGTTGCTGCAAAGGATTATTAGGAGCAAGAGCAATAGATGCACACTGTTCAACTCTAAAATCATTATTAGGCAAATCAGCTTTATAAGGAGTTTTGGCAAATTTAGAAAAATTAAACTCATAAGATTCACCAGCAAATTTAGTCACAATTTTCTCTTTCTTGCAATCTATAATAGCTCCACAAGTATTTAGAAAAGGTCTACCAAAAATGATAGGACAATACTTACTAGCAGCAGAACCAAGTACCAAAAAGTCAGCAGGATATTTAATCTTACCACATAGAACTTCCACATCTCGAACAATACCAATTGGAGAAATAGTTTCTCTATTAGCTAGCCGAATAACCACATCAATATCTTCAAGTTCACAAGAACCAATTTCATGCATGATCTCCGTGTAAAGCTCATAAGGAATGGCACTAATACTTGCACCAATATCACATAAACCATAATAACAATGATCACCAATTCTAACAGAGAGCATAGGAACACTGGTTTTCCTAGTCTTATTAGGATGCCAAACATTATTAGAAGCATCTTCACAGAAAATAATATGACCATCTTCCACATTTTCAGTCACAAGATCTTTAACTATTGCAATAGCAGGTTCAACTTTTATTTGCTCTTCGGGTTCTATAGGTTTCTTTTCACTTTTATTAACCGCACTATTTATAACAGAATACTCCTTCATTTTAGCAGGGAAATGAGTTTTTTCAATATAAGCTTCAGGAAGAACATGATCAACAGTTTCAATTACAACACATTTATTTATAGATGAATCAATTTTATCTTTATACGGTTCATGATACTTATCAAAATTCTTCCTTGGCAATTCAAAATGAGAGGCAAAAGCTTTATAAAGATTTGCAACGACTTGAGAATCAAGACCATAAGTAGCACTCATATTACGAAATTTATCAGTATCCATAAAAGCTTCAATGCATTTATAATCATAGTTTATACCTGACTCTCTACCTTTGTCGTTCTCCCATCCTTCAGTATTCTCCTGAATCCGATCAAGAAGGTCTCTTTTAAACTCTTCTTTGTTGCGTGTAAATGATCCAGAACAAGAAGTATCCAGCAAGGTCTTGTCTTGAAAAGAAAGTCTTGCATAGAAATTATCAATGATGATATTACCAAGAAGCTCATGAATGGGGCATTTGAGCATTAAAGACTTCAATCTCCCCCCATGCTTGGGCAATACTCTCTCCATCATGAGGCCAGAAATTATATATGCGGTTCCGGTCTTTGTGAATTTCATTTGGAGGATAGAATTTAGAATAAAATAGAGGCACAATATCCTTCCAATCAAGAGAATCCCCATTATTCAGCAATTTATACCAATGCGCCGCTTTACCAGACAGCGATATAGAGAATAGTTTCTTCCTAACTTCATCCATAGCAATACCTGCGCACTTGAATAAACCGCATAACTCATGTAAAAACAGTAAATGATCTCCAGGATGGACAGTTCCATCCCCTTCATAGCGGTTATCCACAACACGTTCAATCATTTTCATAGGTATTTTGTATGGAACCTCTTTCTCACCTGGCGCCTCATCTACTACCTTTGCAGTAGTAGTAGATTTTCCAAACAGAAATTCAAGAGAAGATCTCTCCATAATGAATTATAGCAACAGGCAGAAATAAAATCAGCACGTACAGTAAAAGTTTCCCTTACCAATTCCACTTACCAATAGCGCTTCACTCCCCGGCAACGGCGCCAGAAAATAGTCTTGATGACCCACAAGTATAGGGGGTGTATCGTAGTACTTTCGATAAATAAGAGTGTCGAACCCAACGAGGAGCAGAAGGTGTTGACAAGCAGTTTCGATGAAGGATTCACTGTAAATGCTCACAGACAAGTATTCAGGGGTTTTTGATATAGCAGATGAATAAAGTACGAGTAAGTAAAATGCGAGAGAAATAATTGCAGCGAATAGCCCAATCCTTTTTAGCACAAAGGACAAGCCGGTTTGTTTGCTTATAATGACCAAACGTTCTTGAGGACACACGGGAATTTAGTCTAGTGCTTTCGCTTCATATAGCTGATTAATCTTCATTGTTTTGATAAGTGTCATGTGGGTGAACCTATGCTAATGCACCGCCCTTCCTAGGACTAATACATACTTGTGATTATACCCCTTGCAAGCATCCGCAACTACAAGAAAGTAATTAAGATAAATCTAACCACAGCCTTAAACTCTGAGATCCTGCTATCCCTCCTGCATCGACGTACCAACGGGGGTTTAGGTTTCTGTCACTCCGGCAACCCCACGATTGGCAAACGAATACAAGATGTATTCCCCTAGGCCCATAAAGGTGAAGTATCATGTAATCGACGTTCACATGAAACCACTAGAAGAATAACACCATAACTTAAATATCGAACCATTGAATATTACCCAACATAATTCACTACTAACATTTAGACTTCACCCATGTCCTCAAGAACTAAACGAACTACTCACGAGACATCATATGGAACATGATCAGAGGTGATATGATAATGAATAACAATCTGAACATAAACCTTGGTTCAATGGTTTCACTCAATAGCATCGATAACAAGTAGAAATCAATACCGGAAGAGTTTCCCCTATCAAACAATCAAGATCCAACCCTAATTGTTACAGCGGTGGCGAGGTGCAGCGGTGGAGATGGCGGTGATGATGATGAAGATGATGGTGATGATGTTCCCAATGATGTCCAGCTCGATGGCGGTGACGATGGCGTCGATTTCCCCCTCCGGGAGGGAATTTCCCCGGCAGATTTCAGCCTGCCGGAGAGCTCTTCTCTCTCTGGTGTTTTCCGCCCCGCAGAGGCGGCTGTGACTCCTCGCGACTATTCTCTGGAGCTTAGGTTTTCGGGACGAAGGAGTACGCGAAGGAGAGGAGGCAGAGGGGGGCTATGGGCCCCCTCCCCACAAGGCGGCGCAGCCAGTCCTGGGCCCGCGCCGGCCTAGGGGGGGCCATGGCGGCCCTCCTCGGCTCCTCCTTTTGGCTGCTGCCGTCTTCTGGAAAAATAGGATTTTTAGTATAATTCCCGTCAATTGCTGATCTTCCGAAATATTGCATTCTGACGGTGCTTTTTCCAGCAGAATACTCACTCCGGTGCGCGATTCTCCAATAATCATGAAACATGCAAAATAGATGAAATAACATAAGCATCACCTCTAAATATGAAATATATCAATGAATAACAGCAAATTATGATATAAAATAGCGATGCAAAATGGACGTATCAAGCCGCGATGGAGAAGGCAATGGCGAGGATGGACCTTAGGGTTTGGGGTGCGGGTTTCGGCACCGGAGAAGAAGGGGGCAGGGCTTAGAGGGATGGTCGAGCGGCGGTGGACTGACGGAGGGGGGAGCTTGGGGCAGGGCAGGCGGCGAGGTGAGCGGTAGCTTGCCGGCCGCGGGCGGGGTCAACGGCGGTCCGCCGTCAGTGTTTGCGGGGGAGGCCGGAGATAGAGAAGAAGATCTACTGAGAGTTAAGTTAACTAGCCCTAGATATACCCATAAAAATACTTCTTTAATCTGAAAAATCAAGATAAATTTCTCAACAAAATCTATATGGCATCCTTGTCTATACAAGGTATAAAAAAACAACCATCAATGGTCGAAACATGGTTCAAAATATCATATCAGTGAGTGAACCACTCGACACACTAGTTCTTAAGTTCTGTAGTTGGGCTGCGGCTTAGTCGGTTCAAAATGGTTACACCAACCCATCATATTTGATATTTATTTAACTTAATGTGTATTGCATTTCATCAACATATCTTGTACTTCACCAACATGTGACAAGAACAAGTTGAGGAGAATTGATATTAGGCCTTTTGCAGGACGTTGGCACCTCATTTTCTAGTACTTTTACTCATGTCGGGCCGCCTATTTGATCTTCTTTTTTTTCTAACTATGCAGGGACGACGATTAATGCCTAATTTCATCTTCTTGGTTGAGGTCAAGGGTTTGATTCTTGTCTATTACACCTTGTTCGTGTTATTCTTACGATATTTTTTTCATAAACATGTGCTTTTTTATCGTGTCACCCGGTATCATGATTTTCCCAATTATGCACGGAATGCATTTTGCCGCTGGCGTGAACAGAAAGATAGACTTCATTTTATACAATGAGTTTTCTGTTACAACTTGAGAGACAAATTCGTAGAACAGATACATTATTCCTTTTCTTTCAGTAAATTGCTTTCTATTACAAGTTGAGGATGAGATCGATGCTGACCAGGCTCTTTCTGTAACAACCTATTCCCGGTCATTAATGTTCTACTATCTATTATTTCCACGGTATTTCCACAAAGCAGAAAAAAAAAGTAAAATTTATATTTAACTAGCATAGTGACCCGCACAATAAGTAGTGGGAGATAAAATTAAAATGAAAAGGTAAAATAAAAAGGTTATGTCGCCGATGGCCGCTAACGTGGCCTTGGTCGTACACCTATCACCCCACGTGACAAGAACCTATGTCAACGGCTATAGTTTTGCTGATGGACACCCTTAGCATAATGGCAGTATGCTGACATTCTCTTCCAGGAAACCCACCTTTATGGCGACGATCAGGTTTTGCCGACGACCATTTGACAGCGCTCAGCATGTCTGCATATATACAGGCGAACCCTAAATTGTGCCACATGTTTGTGTTTTAAACAGAGCGGCAAATTCATTTTTTGAAGCCACGTGATATGTATGTGGATAAATATATTGATCAGATTAAATTTTTAGAAAATTCTTACCGTTGTATATGCCGAGGGTATCTAATGTGTTCATCGACTCATCAGCATACACCTACCGCTGCCAAACTTCCATCAGTATTACAGAACTGCGGGATCGCATGACAGGAATCTATGTCGATATCTATAACTTTTCGATGAACACTCTTTGCATAAAGGCATGCATGCCGACGGCAAGATTTTGCCGACGGTCGATCCTAGAAAATCCCTTGTATACCTACTTGTATGCCGACGTCCATCTTGAAGCGCTCAACATGTCGGCTTGTATGCCGACAGACCATATATCGTGCCAGCAGTTGTTTTTTAAACAAAGCGCGAATTCAGTTGTCCTTCCCTATATTGATCAGATCAACTTTGTGCTACGCGATTCTTTTAGTACGGGTATTAGATTTTTATATTTGTTCACTCTACGTTCTAGTTAAAATGTAGATGTTTTTTTATCTCTAATTTATTGACATACATTTAGTTCAGATTAACCGAAAGCCAATTTCAAATTTTCCTTTCACGTGTAATAGCCATGGTGATTTTTTCCTTTTAAAGATCACGTGATAGTGGTTTTATAACAGTTTCCATTCTACTTCTTTAATTTTCTTTCCTAACATGTATGTCTATAAAACATATGGGCATGTATGTGACGTAATTGTTTTAAATCTTATCCATTGAAATTACAGATCTAACCGTTAAAATAATTCTGATGATATGGATCAACGTAGTGCCTCTATTTTAAATCTCCGTATTATGCTTTTAGTTACTAGGACAATGCCCGCGCGTTGCCGCGGAAGAGAAAAAGAATTTTTAATTTAGAAAAATTAAAATACTCATTAGCAACAGATATCCAGAACATTTGTACAATTATATATTGTCATCAATCTTTATAATTCATAAAGTGTCATCGGTCTTTACATAGTTCATACATTTTTTTAATAACATTTTACAATTATGTATTGTCGTTCGTCTTTATAATTCACATAGCGTCGCCTGTCTTTACAAAAATAAATTTAACTTTGGAAAGTATTGTCAGTCTTTACAATTCAATGTAAATACATAATTTCATTCTTTTCTATTGTGTACGCTAGGTAAAGGGGCCTCTCTGACCAATAACGTTGTGCTCCCGTGTATCCATCTAGGTACATTCTTTTTCTTAGATATATTAATATTTTCATATATAGTTGATACTCCCTGCTTGTCAATAGAATGCATATAATATTTTAGAAATTTAAATTTCATAAAAATTGACTAACTTTGTTGAAAGATATGTCAACATTTATAATCCCAAAATAATCAATGCTTTTGGAACCATCATGAAATATATTTTCATAACAAATGCAATTGATTTCGTAGATGTCAATTTTTTTATATTTGATTAAACTTCAAAGCATTTTATTTTGACAAGGAAATATAGGGCCATTTTTCAATAATACAAATTGTATATTAATTTTCAAAACTCACACACGTTTTTCAAATATTAAAAAATATGACTCAATCGGCAGGCCATCATCGCCCCGGTGAGTCCCTTATTATTAGCAAACTCCTCGCAGTTCCAAGCGCCCGTCCGCATATGCAATCTTTTGTACTCTCAGTTTCCTATAATAGCACATGAGCACCAACTCAACTTCCGTTCACGTTATTACTTTCCTTTGTGTCTTTCTCTTCAATCTCTCCATCCTTCCCTCCCCGTATCAATCAGGCCACTGTCGCCACACACCATTTCAAGAAATTTGAGGTATACTAGTAAAATGCCCGTACGTTGCTACGGGAGGACAAATGCCCCTAAATTGAACGAAAAATTGGTTCAAAGACAAACATCATGTTGTCAATCTTGGAATAAGATGGAGCAAATCTTGGAATAAAACGGATCAATGGAGCAGAGCGGCGGCATCAAGGCGGGCGAATGGAAACAAAGTCATGTTGTCGCATGAGTCTTATCTTTTTTCGAATTTACGTTTGAGACATGCGAAGATTCCTCACGATGTGAATCATTCCATTGTGAGCCAACAACATCTTGAAAATATACGAGCCAGTCAGATACTTATTAAAATATGTAATGAATAAGGATTATCAAGGATAATAAGTAAATCATTTTGAAATATTCTGTGAGACACCAACTTAATTATTGAAGTGAATTTTGTAACCATATACACAAAATAAAGATCTTATTTAAATGTTAGTACAAATCCATAATTCAAGGTAAAGATCATACAAAGAATTTTCCACATGGCATTGCACCATGTCCTGTCATAAAGCAAATATATTTCAAGTGAAGTAAATAGCTACATAGAGATTGTAGTGCCACGGAAAGAAGAAAATAAAATCAAACTGCTACGGAAAGAAGAAAATGAAATTATAGTGCATATAGGTAGGGAGACTTCGATGTCCTCCTTGTACTTCCACTATAGCACAAATGCAGCAAAATGTTCTCTGATGTTCTCTCAAAGTGGTGCAGCTGAACATTAAAGAAAAATGGCAACAATTCCCATAAACGCTTCCTTCTCAATCGGAAGTCAGAACATTAAGTGCCAATTTTAGTGGACATGCTTCCATGTGAAGTCAATGGATTACAAAAAAAAAAGCAAGGGTATTTCAAACTTAACAGTTCCTCACAGCATATATAGACAGACTAATGGATCTCCATGCATACCAATGTATGTTGTTTAGCGGACAAATAAAAATGTAACTGCACCTTGTTGCCTTAGTGGAACTATGCACAAACCCTGGTTTAGTTCTCAGTTTGATTCAAGGCATGAAACAATAGCTAGTTTATTCTTCAAAAGAATAGCTACACATGAAACACACCAACATCAAAGATGACTGGCGAAGATCAAATTACAGCCAATCCAGATCCTAATGCTAAATTATCGCACGTATAAACTTTTTTATGATCGTGTTCTAAGCATATCCTTGACTCTATGGCAGCATTAGTCACATGCTTATAGGTTCAGCACATCACGCGCAAGGAGCACCAAAATTGTGAGGGCAATCACCATGACATCAACGTAAATCTGCTCCGGGGCTGGTAGCTGATCCAGCTTGGCCTGGCAAACAACAGATAGAATGGTATGATCAGGAAGTATGAGTGAAGGGAACAAAATGCACACAAAGTATCAGTGCAAGAACACCTCGAAATGATCTAATATATTGATTAGACTCCAAAGTTCTTAAAATTACATAATTAATGTGTAACATTAAATGAATCTTGTGAAAGAGAAAACCCCTCGTGAACTTCATAGTTTCATTTGTACATCTTATAGTGGATAATGTGTTTATAAACTTTGATCCATTCACAAGCAAACTATAAAAATTGTAGTACAAATAAGTAAATATTACGTGTAGAACATCTAAGGTGCATCCCTAACTAATTATCACAGAAAAAGCCAATGAAGCTCCTCAAAATGAGAACCTCCAAATTCTCAAAGCCTCAGAACATGAATCGTAATACTTTGCATGAAGATCGATGTGACTGAACTTGTTGATTACATGTAAATGGAAGATATAAAGTAAGGCATCGTTCTATTTTTTATAATGACACTGTACTAACATGAATTTTGATATGATATTTGCATATTAGAATTAGTTGTTTGACATTTAATAAAGTCGTATTAATTCCTCAGTCAGAGAAAACATGCATGAATGGATAATATGAAACTATTTAAAGAATTTCAGTGCAATTGACATTATAAAAACACTTAGAAATTGGTGAAACATCACTTTTCTCTAATGCTTAATCTGAAGAAATGAATCCCGCAATCTTTATGAGAAAAAACCTTCTCATTTAACCAGCTAGCCAGGAACAACATAGTTGAATTTTATGTGATGCCAACGGTAAAAGGCAAAAATGCAAAATTAAAATTTTAGTTGAGTGAATTTTACATACACCAATACAAAACAGGGATATACTATGTTTGGAATAATCAAACTCCTTGTTTGCCTTTTTAGAAAGAAATTGGTAAATTTATTGTAAATAGTTCTCATGTGCAGTTCAACTGTAAGAGACTGCACCTGAAAATGACCTAGTTGGGTCGTCCTGGAGCAGGACAAAAAAAGAATCAGGAATTACTTCCCCAAAAGCAAATCAACGAATTCCCAATGGTTCAGTATAAAATTCTGATAGAATAAGGAGAAAAAACTGGATAATTTCATAAGAGATTCCATTTTTTTGTGCATTACAGCAAAGACAAATAATACACAAAATAAGAGAAGAGGTATACAAACCCACTACGATACTTGAACAAGCAAAAACAAAAGATGAAGGGATTCATTGTTTCACGTCTAACCTTTTATTAAGCTTGTCATTTCATCTAAATTGTAGATGTCCGAGTGACCCTATACCTGCAACAGCAGGAATACATATACAATATTCAGTGGGCATAAATAGTAACAGATGCTCTTGTTTTAAGTAATATCAACATTATGAATACGTAAGAGTCAGCTCCTCCTTGTTGCGGCTGTCCACTGCCAGCTCAAGGCCAATCCGCTCTTCCGTTCCAACCTCTTGCATGCTCATCTTTGTCTGACTACCAAAAACTATGTATGCAGCCATCAATACAAAACATGACTTATGGGCAATACAAGAAAAATCTTCTTTCTCTAATCACCTTATCAAGACTAAAAAAAATCTATTTGTGATGGCATGATTCTTCCTGAACATGTGCATATACACAAAAACCACTGCTCGATAGCTGTACTACACAGAGCAGGAAAGCAGATGAGGAGAACCAAAAACCCTTACCAAACCGAAGTCGAGGAATAGTCGAAGCCGCGCTTGTTTCAGCAACAGTCAATTTGTGCCGTAGTTGAGATAGCCACGATGGAACAGAGTACATGAATTTGATATCTAGGAACACATAAGGTATATTTGCTTCAGAGATAAGATGCACTTTGCATTGAAATGCAAAAAAGTTCAACCTCCTAAATAGTGCACCATAAGGATCCAATAATTCCAAATTGTTTACTACATCGAGGAACAAATCATAAGCTCACTTCTTTTGTGGTCCGATTTATGTTGTTGTTGCTCCTGCCCCTTCTTCTCCATTGATCGATCATCTGGCAGTGAGAGATAGAATTACTTGAGAAACAGTTAAGGCAATGGAGCAAGTGGCAACCAGAATCAGAAAGATAAATAGAAATATTACCAACAGGAGTAGTCATAGCCTACGCACTATATGTCCCATCATTTTGACCATCTTCAAATAATTCCATGAAGTACTGGAACGAAATGATCCACCTGGTCATCATATTTGGTGCCCTACTGAAAACAGATAAATTCAGTTACAATATCACTTTTCATTTTTTTTCCAAAAATGGAAGTGTTCTAGGTCGGATGGACAGGAGCCTTGCAGAATTACTCAAGTGGCACGGTCGTATTTGAAATGGCAGTTCAGCACCTTGATATATCGTTGCAGTCCACCTGTCAGTTTCCTCGAGTTTTTGCGCTGTATTTTAGTTTAAAATTAATGTTCTTCAGTGCATATGCAGATATTGAGAAGACCATGTAAAATAATCCTAATTAACCATAGGTAGAATATTTCCAGTAGGCAATTTGCAGGCCTAAAACACTAATACTGCTGCAAGCAACAAACCAAAAGATATGTCAAATGACTATCCTGAGAAAAACATTTGCACCAAATCCTAATTAAGCTAGGTACAACCGTACAACAGTGGACAATAATATGCCTGAAGAATTGAAACAGTTAATTGCTGCAAAACCATGTTCAAGAAAGGAAGCTTTGATAGAATAAATCATGATTGCTTTATATCGTTCCATGTCTCACAGTGGCCGGAGATTCGGCTCAGGCCGTGGAAGCCGGAGTTCGTGGTGCGGCCGCCGTGCTTCTCGCGGTGGTTCTGGCCGCCGCCGCCAAGCACCAGATCGGCCCCAGGTAGCTCGGATTCGAGCCTGGCACAGTTAGGTTAGTCGTCGGCGATGGTTTTTCCGGCGCCGCGTCCATCGGATCCGGGATGGAGATGGTGGCGCTGGCCGTCGTGCTCCTTACGGCGAGATGCAGAAGAAATGAAGAATCCACGGCCGGATGGGGGCAGCATGTGAGCTCGATGCGCACAAGATTGGAGCCGTGGAGAATCTCATTGGCCGGCTTCATCCTCAGTTGCTTCTTTGGCTCCATGCCATCTGCGTATGGAGCCGCCATGCGCAGCCATGCCGCTAGGGTTGGGCGCGGATGGGCATGATGGAGCCCATCTGGGTGGGCCGGTGGAGGTGGGGTGGTGACAAAAGCGAGGGGTGGAATATCAGCAGCATCGAGCTCGAGGTGACGGGGAGTGGGAGAAGATGGGAGGATGGGGCAGGGGAGCTCTGAGCGGCGGCGGAAGCGGTTGAGAGCGGGCGGGCGATGGAGGGAGGGAGGGAGGGGCGGCGACTTCGCGAGTTGTTTCCTGTTTCCGGACGGGCCCACTTGTCGGCGCTAATATTTGTCCGTGAGGTGCGACGAAGGGAGACGGAC